>NC_088201.1:67410819-68648628 GCF_037126465.1 Ornithodoros turicata | reverse complement strand
GGTAGGGACGCTCCTCATTGGACCTGGGATCACATGATCAAGGTGAGCAACACCGCGCAGGCCGGAGCGTCTGCAACCGCTTCGGAGACGCCAGGCGTTCTCCGGCTGTGTGATGTCCGAAACTGAGGATTTGAAAGCTGTCAACGACACGACCTCGATTTTTTGGGAACGCTGACACCACGGGAAGAACGAGTGGTGCAGCCCGAAATTAACTGTGTGTTGTACAGCGATACCCCAGAGCTTCCTGACAGTGTGCAGCCTCTCTGACCGTTTTCACCGCACAGTTGGTTCAGTGGCTAACAGGTGGCGCCACAATACCGCCGTCATCACTTGCTTTCTGCTACTGTGAGTTCTGAGATTACACAGAAGCCACGGATATATTACTCTTGTGATTGCAATCTTATTTTGTAAGGCTGCATATATGCTTTGTTTTTTTAGAAAACCTGATATAAATAGGAGAGAAACTGATATTCTGAGGCTGGAACAACATAGAAGGGACAGATACAAACAAAGCCTCAAATTGCCTAAGAATTCAACGATGAAAGATGAAAGTCACTGAAAAGGTTAGCCAGCTGTAGGGATCGAACAAGTGAATGTGTATATGAGTGAGCAAAAAATGTAAGAGTTTTTTTTTTTTTTTTGATTGGGTGTTAGCGCCGCGAAGCAACTGTGGCTATGAGCGACGTACAGATGTGGACAGACGGAGAGAGGATAGCAGGAAGGAGTGGGGGACAGTGGGGTTAGTATGCGTCCTGGGCCGACTTCAGGGGGAACTGTGCTGACATTCGTCTGGAAAGTCTTCGGAAAACCCAGGAAAAACCTCAGACAGCACAGCCGGCGGAAGGATTCGAACCCACCACCTCCCAGTCTTCAGCACGACCTTGGTTACCACCACCGAGCGGACGCCTTAGCCCACTCGGCCATGCCGCTGGTAAAAAATGTAAGAGTGAAAGGAGGGTGCGTGAGAGTGAGTGGCTGGTTTATCGTCCCTTCAGATGACGCACCCCGAAAGTCGCTGGAGAGGCGTGTTAGCTTAGCTCAATTCGTAGAGCCCTGGACCGGTAATCCAGAAGATGTGGGTTCGATCCCTACAGCTGGCTAACCTTTTCAGTGACTTTCATCTTTCATCACTGATATAAATCACACAAAGAATAGAACTCATCAAGACACAGCTTGCAATGTTCATAGCAGACGGCTTTCTCTACCAACGAATGAGGGGGCTCTCTACCATAAATGTCACACTAGAGTGGGTGATTTAAGAGAGTGGGTGGGCGACTTTGCAAATTTATTGTGCCGCGGTGAAACAACTTTGGACAAAAATATTTTGTGGGAATGCTTTTCATATACTGCTTTACAAGATGACAGCAGTTTTTGGCCATGTTAGATACCATTTTCATGCTCCTTTAAGAAGGAAAAGAAATCTAGTCCATCAAGTAGATATGTCATTAGACCCTGATGTTTTAGGGTTAAACCCGAATTTTCCCCGAATTTGCACCCCGAATTGAGGTTCACCTATCTAGGGTTAAACCTGATTTCTACCTGCAAAACTGCACCTAGGCTAGGCACCTCAAGGCATCGACATACTAGTTTCTCACAAAATATGCGACTGCCCCTTACTTCTGGCACTCTGGATAAACAGTACAGTGAACGTTTATTCTACAATAATGCCCGATTTCTCCCCGAACTCAGTCTGATGGTAATTTTTCTGCCCGAATTTGCATGAATTTTTTACATCAATTTAATGACCCGATTTCTACACCCCGAATTTGGAAAAATATAAAACCCGAAAACTTCAGGGTCTATATGTCATTGGAGATAAGGAGACGCAATAGCAGGCGAGGCGAAATACTGCAGTGCCATCATGAGCCATCAGTAGGGGAGCGCACTTTCTGCTACAGTGTAGTGTCATGCAACCAGTCTTAACAGTCACGGTCTTAACATATGGAAGCAGAGTGAGTATCATGGATTACATTATCTGGTGCAGGGAGAGAGCTTTTTCTCTTTGCGTCCAGCCATCCCATCTCCGGCACAGTAATATTTTGAGAGCTCACGGACTAGATTTCTTTTCCTTCTTGAGTTTGACATGACTATAGGGTTTCTCGTTTTTGGAGATTATATTTTACGGGGTTTAACAAAGGAGGGTGAAGATAGGTGAAAAAGAGAAACTATCCTGTTGTCTTTTGATGTTGAAATCAATTCGAACTTGTGTTGCTGTCTTCCGGTTTTGCGCACATTTTGCCACGCTTCAGTTGGTCTCAAAGAGTATAATCCCCCAAAACGAGGAACTTTAAGCATAGCACATGAAAGTATTGCAAGTATGAATGGCAGGCTGGATAAAATTACATGTACGGAGAGCACAATAAGAGATTCTCTCACAAGAATGTTCAGTGGTCTGTCAATCTCACTCAGGTTTGTGTATTTAGATCCTTGTGTGTTCAGGTTGTTTCTTCCAAACTGGAGAGGGATAATAGTGTTTGAAGCTAGAAACAGTGTAAAATCTGGTGATATCGTGTGGGAAAGCAGATTTTTCGAGTGGAAAAGACAGAAAGTGAAAAGAGGAACACATGAGATGGCGAGAGGCAGTGCCTAGTGCAAAGTATTTAGTGCTCGCCCATGCTTGTATGAGTGGTCGTGTTTGCGCCTTGGTGAGTTCAGTCCAGATTTGACAGGAACCGACCCTGATGCCAATGAAGGGGGTAAAAACGAGTTTGCATTTAACCCTGAAACACAAGGCTCTGAGTACATGGTAATCACTGAATGCAGCCATTAATGACCTATAATGTAGAAAGCAGTATAACTATTCACATTAACATCTCTGAAACAGGGATCTCCGACACGAAACTATTCATTAACAACTATCATCAAGAAGGCACCTCATCCTGTCTATGATCTTTGTACTTTACATAAGGTGTATAAACATCAAAACCAAATGACACCAGGTTATCAAAAAACACCCTGTACCTCAAGGGTAACACATAGAAGTTGAATACTTGAGCAGGAGGCCAGACGACCCATTCAACACGGTAGATGTGCCCTCCTTTGGTACACAACTCCTCCCATAAGGCAGCAGGCCTCGAACGTTCCAGCACAGCAACAGTGCCGAAATAGACAACGAGGTTCACAGGAGAAAAGACCACCTGGTCGTAGAGGACCTTAAGAACCACCGTGCGCAGGGCTCGGCCAACCATCCAGCGGTCTAGCAGCGCATACCTAGGTATTGTGGAAAAGAAACACGCACTAAGAAACACACACCTTTTCTTCCTCACTGTATACAGAAAAAAAACTTTCCACTATATACACACAAATATGGGACGAGCAGCATCTAAATATGCGCAAAATATGCAGAAATTGTTGTGATGACAATGTCACTTCAGAAGATTTAGCTTGGAACAGTATGAATATGAAACTTGCCTTAACAAAAATATGCTGTGCAGATGTATACTCGTTATGGGAAGTTTGAATCTGTGTTCATCCGTGGGCACTCAGTAATACTTTTTTTTTTGCGTGAAAATTGTGATACATAATACTGCTCCAAAAAGTTATAATATTAATATACAGTAATCAAATGATGTACTACAATGCAACCAGGCAATACTGTATTACAATATGTTGGTAACACAAATATTTTATTTTGAAGCGATTTATTCCCTTCTCGAGTTCCCCCACCCACCCCTTTTTTTTTGCTCTTCTTGAGGTGTGGGGCTGCAAAACAAGAAGAAAGAGAATACCTACTGTGCTCTTAAACATTTATTTAACTGTTTGCACTTTCTGTCCTATTGTTCAACTTTCTTTTTTGGCTGGTAGTCTAAAAAATTTACACCCCAACCCTCTTGCCCACAGCCCTTCTAGAAATGGCTAATCTCCCTTCTTTTCTGGAGTTGTAAAGCAAAGGCCACAAAACCAACCCATCAAAAAGTCCCTAAAAAATGGAACATCTCAAAGATGCTGTAACTAGTAACAATGCCTGGACGCATACCGCAGCTGACTCGCATCATGCAAGTATGCTGGAAGCATAATCGTCTTGTGGAGCAATATAATACCTGCAATGCACATTTTTGAATTATTACAATAAAAATACTTTTGTTGGGGTATGTTATAAACCTAATATGTACAAATATAAAAATGCAATACAGTACTATACTGATACAAAGTTTTGTGATGGACGCCTGCCCCTGCGTGGCACTACTATTTAGTTAGTTTAGCACTGAAGATGTGGAATCATGCATTTGGGCTAATGGAAAGTGAGTAGCTGCCTCACCTATTGTATCAACCCCCACAACCAATGGAGCCAGTGTCACCATTCTGCACTGCACACTTCTTGATCAGTAGTGTGCCAGCATGCTCTACAAGCACTGTGCCCGCGAGGGCACAATGTTGTGCAGCATGGTATATCCGGTGAATTGGTTAAAACCCAATGGTAGCATGACGACAACTGAGACAGGGCACAAAGACAACAGGCAGAAAACAAATAGTTGTCTTTCATTGTCGTTGTGCCCCGTCTTAGTTGTCACCATGCGACCGTTGGAAGGTTGTGTATATTACAGTGAGGTTCCCAGCCCTCTCAAAAAGAGTCACTATGATATAATTGAGATGGCAGTGCTTCCAGAATACTGCTGTAGGATTCTGGGGCTGTTGTCTGCTGTTCTTTGCATTATAATGCATCATTTGTCCAGACCTCAAAAGTTCCTCAGTTCAGCAGACCTCAAAAACGTGACAGACGATGGTAACTGAATGAATTTTGCCTGTTGTCGGTAATCATTAAGAGTGAGGGGGCTCTCTCGGTTGGAGACGTCACAGGGTTTGGGGGAAAGAATTTACGTTTGTGATTCTAATCTACGGCAGTTTACGTTTGTGACTTCTAATTTGATTTACAGTCATGTCTCGATTATCCGGACACCTCGGGAGTCGTCAATTTCCGTCTGGAGCCAAGAAAACTTCCGGGGAAACTGGAAAAATTTGGGACACTTGTTTATAGCTCCAGAAAAGGAAACAAGGAAAATATTGTTACTTCAAAACTTCATGCAAAGTGAGCTGTTTGAAATTAGTAGGCACGCATGGGACAGAATTTTGGTCACAGCCACAGCACCCGCTGCGTCACCCTGCTGTTCAAAGAAGTGTAACGTCTCAAAGTTGGTGCCGCACACATGTTTTTGTTTTTTGCAAATGCCTTTCATAGGCCAAAAGACAGGCAATACTTTCGGACGGCCTGGACACTGACGTTCACATGCGGACTTTTTGCACCCGGTGGATACAGGGCATCTCTTCTGCTTATTGTCTACCATCTCTACCGTGTGCCCGCACACACGAAAAGGGAGTGATCTCTGAAGAAAGGGGAGTCAAACAGTACAGAATGCCTCGGTGAGATGAGACCCTTTCCCAGCATAGTTCGAACCAGTGTTGTACGTAGCGCCGTTACTAGTAGCGGCGCTACCGCATCCGTTACGTTTTCTGTTGCAGAGTAGAGATCACGCTACTTTTTTAAATTGGTAACAAAAGAAGTACTTCCGTTACAAACTTGCGGTAGCGCAATCTTTGAGCGCTACCGCTACTTTCCGAGCTCAGGTTCGCGGCAACTCGAGTTCAACATATCATCAAGCCTCCACTCTGCCTGCCTACGAACAAGCTGCCCAATATCACAGCCCATTCTACGAAGACCAGGCATATAGCCCGAAAGGAGGGCAGAGGTCGATATCTTACAAAGAGGCTCTGCCCTCCATGTGTTCCCTATTTGGAATTAACCTTCTTGGAGATTCGGTGTATAGTTGGAGTTGTCCGCAAACTGAGGTCACTCCTACTGCATTGTGGAACCGTCCCAGCTAGCTATGAGTCATGGAGCTGCTACTTTTAACACAGGGTTGGGTCCACATGACATCGCACCACGTACGCTTAGGTGCTTGAGGGTTGCCATTTCCTGTCCGCTGCAATGGAGGGACCATGGCCTGCTACAGCAAGCATCTTTGAGTATAAGGAGGAGAAAGAAAACGGTAGCGTGGTGTTCAAATGTCTACTATGTGTCTCGGTGGGAAAGCTTATCTGTGCGTCAAGGAAGTCAACGTCCAATTTGAAAAAGCACACAAAGGTATGTTTACTAACTTCTCATTCCAGGGCAAGCTCAGTTCTTTTTGTAACAAAGCTGTAGAGCGTTTTAGTGGTAGGCTTGCTTTGTGCTTTATTTGCTTTAGGGGAAGAGAAAAAGATATGCGGGATATCAACCAAAGCGGCCTTTAGTAGATCTGTAAAAATGGTGTTAGAGTAGAGGAAGGAGCCAGAGAGAGGCGTCGTTTTCGGTGTTTTACTGCTTCCAAACCAAAACGAAGAATGAACCTAAACACAGGGATTCCATGCACGATAAGTAAGGCGCACGACCCCCCATCGTCGTCCTTAACACTCCCCCCTGCATGATACATCATGGCTCCACTTCAAGACGATGTAAAAGCTGAATGGGTCGTTTGATGAACGTGCTGGAAGATGTCCTAAGTGTACACGAACGAACTAGACCCGTCGCAACCAGTGTGTACTTGCTCCACTCGTGCGAGCTTCCAAAACATCCTTGGCTGTTGGGGGTCTGCCAGCAGAACGAGCTCGTTACGTTGAAGGTTAATAGTCGTTACAGAGCGACTCAGGTTTGCCGAATGTAGTTGCATCAGGTAATCGCGAGACCACTGCCTCCAATACCGGTTAAGAAGCCTCTCCCTAGTTTGCAGTGTAGGTGTGTTACCAGGATAAGGTGGTAACATTCACTTCTGTAAGGGCCGTAAAGCCATAAGTCGCTTCCCAAGAAGCAGGCGAGATGGAGACAAGGCTTGATAATCGTTGCGGTCTTCTGACAGCTGCATAAGCGATCTTGAGTTTACAATAGCCCCAATCTCTGTCAGCACAGTTTGCAACTGCTGGAAATCAAGCTCACTACGACGTAACATTCTTCTTAGGGACTCCTTCACTGAGCGAATCATTTGCTCCCAAAATCCCCCCCACCATGCAGCATGTTCGAAGATGAACTCCCAGGAAATGCGACGTTGGGCTGCACACTCTTGCACGTCTTGGAACTGGGAGGACATCATAGCAAGATACTCCTCTGCTGCCTTCTTAAAAGTGAGGAAATTGTCAGAGTAAACCTTGGTTGGTAGCCAACCGACGTGACGTGAATCTTTTGAACGCCATGAGGAAGGTGGCATACGACTGATCGGTGACCAACTCTAAGTGCACGGCTCTGGTCACGGCGCATGTAAATAATGCAACATACGATTTTAGGTGTCCTTCGGTTGCACTGTAATACAATGGGCCAAGTCCACCCCCGCAACATCAAAAGGAAGTTGTTGAGTAACTCTATCCTTTGGCAAAGGTGCTTCTTGTTCTACGCACGGGCAAGTCTTCAAACGCCGACAGAAGAGACAGTGATGTAAGGCGTATTTAACGGACTGTCGACCCTTGATTATCCAGTAATCCTCCCGGAGCTGATGAAGTGTTCCCTGTACACCAGCATGTGACATCCTCAGGTGCTCTCGAAGGATAATGAGACGTGTGAACCATGCTGGAGATGCTGGAGGCAACAATATAGGATGCTTGGAGGAAGGTGATTGCTGTGAGTATTGAAGCCGCCCTTGAAGACACAATGTGCCGTTGCTGTCCTTAAAATAACGAAAGGTCTTAAGATGCGGTGATTCGGCTGGCAAAAATCTTGCCTGCGTTACTCTGAACCAGAACTTTTCCACTTCCATGAGTTCTTTCGCCTCGAGAGTACCAGATCGATGAGCTGCAATACGCTTCGAGTTGTGGACGTAACGAAAAAGCCATGCCGTAACTCTGATAACAAGATCGATTGAACTACTGTTGAACCTCTCAATAACGAATGTCGATTTAACGAAGTCCTCTGTTTAACGAAAAATTTCCGTTGCACGTACGTGTCCCCATAGACGCCAATGAATTTTTGCGCTCAATTTAACGAAGTACGTTCGTTTGGTCACCTCTATTTAACTAAGTCTCTAGGCTCTTCTGCGCGTCTCTTTCCCCTTCACCACGAAGAAAAGGAGGAGAAACCTTCCCTCTCAGTTGACCTTGCGCGAGTTTTCGTTGGTTACTTCGGTTGTCACGTGCTGTAAACACGAGCGTGCAGACATGTGCGTCGCTGCCGTCGGTAATTATCGGTACGCCGACGCTGTTTGGAAACCGGCGTGAGGGTCTCTTCGCACCTGTTTTCAGACAGGAAAACACGTATTGCTGACATCTCGCAAAGTCTAATTTGCTTGTGTTGATGATGACGACAGTACGTTGTGGTTTTGTGCCTTTTCCGCCTTTTCATTACGTGTTTTTGTTTGCGCCGCTGATGCTGACGGTGGTATAATGGGCATGATGCCGGTGCCATTCAAGGTTCCATTGGCGCAGACGTCTACGTGACATGTACCCATTTCTCGTTCTTTTCGATATTCAACGGCGGTGTACTGTTGTTCTTTCCGGTCATGAGTGCAAGTGAACCAACCAAGAAGCTTTGATACGTGAGCGCGCAGGAGAAAGCAGTAGAGGTCATCCGGAGTTACGAAAGTTATGAACGCTCAGAGCGATATTGTGCACAAATTACGAGTTACCTGGCGTTATGTAATGAATAAAGCTTGATATTTTGTGCCAAGCAAGGACCCTGTATCGTCACTAACGCTGATTGGGATTCGGGGCACCGCATCTCTTCTAGAGACGAAACCTCTAGCACGAGCGTAGGAGGCCATGCTTCTGGGTTACTCAACCACTTGGGCCCCTGCCACCAAAGCTTGCAGTCACGGAAGTGTTGTACCTTGACTCCTCTCGTTAAAAGACCAGTCGGATTGTCCTGATCGGGATAATGTCGCTATGACTGTGGACACGTAGGCGTGCAGATTTCTTGCACTCGGTTGACAACAAACGTCTTCCACCTAGTCAGGGGTCCTTTAAACCAGTGTAGAGTTATGTGAGAGTCAGTCCAGTAAAGGCAATCGAGCTGTACTTGCAGGGCTGCACATACAAAACGAGACAGGCGCACCGCAAGGACAGCCGCCATGAGCTCAAGACGAGGTAAGGTATGGCGTTTGAGTGGAGCGACTCTGCTCTTACTAAGGAGGAACTGTGTGGTAGAGCAGGCATCTCCTGCAGGTACGTCCACATATGCTACAGCCCTGTACGCCTTTGGGCTGGCATCTGCAAAAATGTACATTCGCTTCGGGAGTTCGTCGTTGTTTCTTCTGATAAGTCTCGGAATGGACACTTGAGGGAGCTCAGACAACCCGTTGCACCATTCCTTCCAAGTCGACTCAATGTCAGCCGGTAAAGGATCCTCCCAATCAAAACCAGCCTCCCAAACTCTTTGTAGTAGCTTTTTTCCGGTAATGGTGAACGGCCCCAGCTGTCCGAAAGGGTCATGGATCTTTGAGACCGACTGCAGCACATGCCTCTTGTTATTCTTCTGCGACGGGATGTCGGACACAGACACTAGTGAGCATCGAAACTCATAAGCCTAAAGGTCCCACAGCAATCAGAGTACCTTTTTATTTCGTAAGATTCTGTCCTGATTCGACTGTCGTATTCCCATCCTTTATCATCTGTTGCAGCAGGTTGTTGTCATTCGTTAGCCACTTCTTGACTTTCATGCCAGCTGATTCGAATATGCTCAGTGTCTGCTCGTACAACGTGACGGCATCAGATGGAGCATGTCCGAACTGAGGTTCGTACCGGCATGTAGCACGTCATTCAGAGACAGAAATCCTGGCGCGCTGGAAGAAGCGTCAAAGACGATTCTGACCTTTGTTGTCTCTCTATCCCACCTGATTACTGCGAGTGCGTGATGGGGCATGCAGTACTCTGTACCCTTCAATGGCTCCTCCGGGTCTACGCGTTCTGCGTGTCAGTTTGTACTGGTACTGTCGTTTAACTTGATCGTACTCATTCTTGAGGTTCTGATCCTTTGACAACGTATGTGTTGCGTTTCTCAATCGGATCTTGGCGGTCTTCTTGTTATTTCCTAGTCTGTGCAAAAGCTCGTCCTTCCAGGGCAGATGAACCTTATACCGACCATCGACCAACTCAACTGTCTCTTCAAAGTACTGCAGCACGGGATTATCCTTGCTTACACTGGTGGAGTCAAAGATCCCAAGGTGTTCCAAGTCCCAAAAAGACTGCAACGTACTTGAAATCTCGTCATGGTTGCAACTCGATACTTGGGCGTGCAAGACGCTAGCTTGCTGCATAGAATGAGCTTGTGTAGGTCCTTGAAGGGTCCAACAGAAGACAGACTCCAAGGCAATGAGATTCCCGTGTAACTTTATTTGTTTCCCCGTAACCACTGAGGCATAGAAATCTGCTCCCAAAAGGACACAAATTTCGACCGTTGCATCAGGAGAGGAAGTGACGTCTGCCAGCTGTATTCCCACTCCTTCCAGACCCTTCAGTGTGCTCTGATCTATAACTGGCAAACTGTTAATACAAATTTCCGGAATCTCCAGCACTTCAAGTGACACCTCTTGATTGTCAAACTGCGACTGGAGAGTAATCTTGACTCTACGGTGTAGCGCTTCAACTCTACGCCTCCCCACTGTATTACAGTAAAATCTCATTAAGTCAAACTCCCGGTGAAGAACAAAATTAGGCTTAAGTCGAACGTCCATGAGTTCCCGTGCACGGCCTGTATTCCCGTAATGTAAATAATACCGGCTTTAGTTGAAATCGTTTAAGTCGAAATCACGGCTAAGCCGAACAAATGTTTTGTCCCAGGCGACATTTTTCATCTGTTTAAGTCGAATTTCACTTCGGATCGGTAAACACCACCTTTCTCGACTATGGATCGCCATGATCGGCCAAGTTCTTCAAGCCAGCCAGCACAATCCAATCCGATTCCGCCTGATCGAGAGTCGACGGGATCGAGGCTTACATGATCCCAAAACGAGCGCAAGACACTGTGCGCGGGCTAGGCTGTTCGGCGCCAAAAACGCTAGATAAGGACGGAGTGAAGTGAAAGTCAAGAACTGTGTGTACTGTGCGCGCGCTGTTAAGTTTTGTGCTACATGTCATTGTCGATGCTGAGGCAACGCAGGTTGAAGACTCTCACGCTTGCAAAAAAGCGGGAGCTGATAGCAGCGGTTGAAGCCGGCACAAAATCGAAAGGAGAGATTGCCACGAACTTCCGGATACCAAAGAGCACGTTACCACAATTTTTGCAAAGGGTTCAGGGCTTTGTGACACACAAAAGGTATAGGAAGCAAGGAAAGATATCAGACTATTTTCAGAGCTGTTAGAGCACAACCACAACCAGTGGTTTGTAGTAATTGCAGCAGTAGTGGCTATGTTTGTAATCCTTGAAGTACATCTGCAGAGTATTGTGTGAGTTAAGTTATAACTACAAATAAAGGTGATATTGATCCATTTGTGGACTATGCAACAGTTTAGGGACCAATTTTTATCAGAATTTGGCAGTTGTTTGATAAGTCAAAATACTGCTTAAAGGAGTACAGAGGACCATCCAAAACAATTTCAGATTAAGACGTCTGATGAAAGTGTGTGTGTCATTATACCGAATAGTGCGAAAGGTTTTGATGTGTTCAGTTTGTTTTGTTTTCGGCAAAACTATAACGCTGCTTCCTGGGATGCGCCGCAGTTGGCGGCTGGAAGTCTTGTGTCTTTTCCGATAACGTGCTCAATTGTCTCTGCACTCCGCTTCCATTTTGACAAAGTCAAGCAGTCTCTGGAGCAGCACCTGGTGCCGATTGGCCAAAGCTTCAGAAGGATTCCCTTGTGTACCAGTATGCGTACCTTCAGAGGGATTTCCCTGTGGATCATTATGAATCTTCCTCTGGAAACTAAGGACCAAATCCTCTGGTAGTGCTCGTTGAATGACAAGGATAAAGAAGCGAACAATACGATTGTGTACTGGTACCCAAAGCCTCCAAACTTCTCATGTGTCCTTGCACAGTATCATGCAGCCATCTCAACTCAGCCAGGTGTCGAGAAGACTGAACTGGCTGAACACTCAACAGTTCCATCAAGTGCAGCTGAATCAAGGAGTTGGTATTTCCAAATCGTTCCTTCAGCATCGCCACTGCCATACCATACATGTCGCCTGTTAATTGCAATCCCTTGATTGATGCTGCTGCTTCCCCTGTCAGAACAGACGTCAAGTACGACATCTTCTCGTGGTTGGTTATGCAGGAGTTATTGTGAACAAGAGACTCAAACTGAAGCCAAAATTCCTGCCAATGAGCTTGATCACCGGTGAACTTGGCGAGTTCAAGTTTTGGTAAATGAGGTCGGGACTGACTTATTGCAGCTCCTTGCTGGACAACAGGCGGAATGACTTTGGAAGCTTGAACGGCACGCTCCAGTTCTCCTCCGTACTCATCGGTCCTCGTTCTCACCTCAGGTCTTGAGGGCTGTACACAGAGCCGTTGCTTTAGCAGACAGGTGAAAGTAGCCACTCGGTCTTAATATTCCATGACCTTATGGAATTCTGCTTCAGCCTGATCCAATGAGAACGCAACCTCCAACTTGCTGTCGACGTCGCTCAGACTAGGAGGAAAAACGTTGATGCGTTGCTGTAGCACCTCGCAGTGACTAAGAAACTCCATAGAACGGTCTGTATTCTCAATGGCTTGTTGAGCCTCGTTCAGCACCATCGTAAGTCTTTGCCGAAGTGATTTCCTCTTCTGAAGAAATAAAGTCTTATTCACCAATTCGTCCGACCCCTCCGCCATTATGCTGGCCGAAGAGTTCCCCTATATCTTCTAGTTCCTAATTCCAAACAATCTCTCAGGTTTCGGCACCATTTGTTACAGTAGAGGAAGGAGCCAGAGAGACGCGTCGTTTTCGGTGTTTTACTGCTTCCAAACCAAAACGAAGAATGAACCTGAGCATGGGGATTCCGTGCACGATAAGTAAGGCTCACGACCCCCCCATCGTCGTCCTTAACAAATGGTTTTCCAAATTATAGCCTTCAGGCGACCTACGTGTAACCTCCATTGCACGTCGATTTACTATTTTGGGACGTTTGAAGTACGTCATCAAAGATGCTGTCCGTTTCTTTCCTAAAAAGTAGTGCATGAAGTATCGTGTTACCTTTTACAGATAACGGTAGCGGTATACCGCTACTTTTAAGAACGTGCAACATACTGGGATTTTGTTACTTTTTGTTCAAGTAGTGTGTATCCGTATTACGCTACCTTTTTCGGGTGGTGGGTACAACACTGGTGCGAACACAGCACATGCCAGGGACAGAGGACGTTGACACTTTCCTGAATGAGCAAATCAGAATGACCTAGGTCCTGGAAGATTGGTCCCCGTGCTTGCTGTTTGGATACGAATAATGAATTCTGGATAACCAGACAAAATCCATTGGTAGCAGGTTCATTCCCGGTAATGTAGTCTGGATAATCAGTTTTCCGGATATCTGAACTACGGATAAGCGAGACATGACTGTACTTACTTTACTTCATCAATTAAATTACATAGAAGCTAAATTAACTGCAATTGAATTAATTTAGCCCTACACCAAACTGTAATGCCATCACGTTTCATGAAATTTCTTAATTAAGTGACAGCCACATAGATCATGGGAAAGACGTAGATTCTGTGTTGAAAACAGCTGCTTACCAGTAATGACAGACAACACCAGTAGTGAGCCCAGCAGCAGCCATGTGCGAGGTGCGCACTGGATTCAGAACGGATTGATGACCTGACAGGATTTCATAGTGCTGCTGCACAATGTCGCCTGCAATGCCCATGACTGTTGAGAACGTGGCATTGGTGAGCAGGAGGTGACGACCAAACAAGGCACGTCCGATCGTCTTGAGCAATTGCAGAGCTCCGGTTTCCATTCTGAGAGGATATCTATGGGAGAAATTCAATGGTTCACTACAGATTTTTTAAAGGAGCACGCCAGTGACATTCAACATGGTTCACAACCCTGCTTTCGTTCATCAAGTAGTCTATCAGAAGCCACCATGCACAATATTTTTGCCGAGAGCTGCAATAACACTGTGCAATCCAATTTACAAAAACATCCAACGAAATCAGCCGTCAGCCCCACCCGACCTCCACGCGTGATGTCAACAGACCTGCGTGGGGAGCAGCCATAAGGTCTCATTGGCCACCAAAAATTTGTCTCTTCCTGCTACAGTGCTTCGGCCGCACCGGGCTATGTCACGGGTCACCCACCACGTGAACGTCATATCGACTTCCCTCGCTCACTTACACGCTACTGAAGGAGTGAAGGGCTCCAAGAGGGTGTGCATATCCGCAGTCAAAAACTCCAGAAAATTTACGGAGGGGCATTTCACTGCCCTATTAAAGTAGCACAGAAGTCATTTTTAGTACCCCATTTTCTTTGTATAAAACTGCTAAGCAGGCCGGTAAGATGCACCATAAGAATTAATTCACCCCATAGTCATAATTATCGCAAAAATTGAATTTAAACTATGTCGCAAAAAGCAACCGTGCGCAACGGCGGTGGACAGCAGTACCAGCCTGTGATCTGCCTGGAACCTCGCGCTGACGCTACAGGGCCATGCTCACCGATTGGTCTAGAGAAATGTTGTCTGCTACTCGGCTGTTTGGGGTTCTGAAAAAGCATTGCTCCTGACTCGGTCATGATTCGGCCGCTCCTTCTATCCCCATTTCTCCGGGGGAACTGGCAAAACTGGTTTACAGCTGCAATGGGACAGGCGCTGATCCCCACTGACCAGAAGACGAGTTGCCCCTGTAACGTCATCGGTGACATGGCATCATACTTCTTGTTATAACCAGAGTGGCGAGCTAAGGGTGAACGCGTGGAGCCATCTTTATGCAAGTTTTTTTCTGGGAAACAAAGTACACACATCAAAACCTTTCCCACTGTTCGGTAAGATGACACACACACTTTCATGAGATGTCTTTTTGGATGGCTCTCTGTACTCCTTTGAGGTCCTCTTGTACAAATACACCAGCTCATTTTGGGGCTGAAAAATGACCTCTGAATTTGCGCACAAGAAAACTTTAAAGTCTTATAAATTCGAAAATTACTTGTCCTACATTCATGAGCATGCGTGTAGCAAGGCTCGTAGCAAGAGACCAGATTTTTTTAAAAAGAAAATGCAATGTGAGCACAAATACAGAAATTATACCCACAAGAGAGGTAAGAACTTGTGAATAATAAAGCAGAGATAGTTTATCATCATACTGCATGTAATCCGATGTTCAATATAGTCATTTTATTTGTGAGAACAGATGAAGTGCTGGCTTGTCTATCAGACATGTTGTAGTAATAAAACGTTTCTCTGAAGCAGATTATGCTCTTGTTTGCCTTTGGCAATGGTATATGTCTTTAGTTCTGTGACTATATGGCATTATTAAAATTCAGTGACATTACTTATAATCATCTAGTGGATATTAGATAGTAATGTTCAATCCAAGTACGCTGCTTTGGGCGATTATTGTTTTTTTTACACGTCGCAACGAAAATAAATCTGGTCACGCACAAATATGACAGTTGCAAACACTATTTCGTATGTTTCTTTCGTTGCAATGTCCTTAATGGGAAGAATACAAGGGTAAAACAATGCATTAACAGTACTATTCTTAGCCTGAACACGAGTATTGTCACCCTTCCACTAGATAGAGGAAATGCAAGGCCTGACAAACGTCCTGTGTGCAAAATAAAGGCTTGACAACCCACTTGGCAAGTTACCGCACGTTACACAAGGAAATGTATTAGAGACAAGTTGCATTTGAGGTTTCCTTTTGGCCAATGTTAGTAACGCCATGTTATGATTTTTTACTACATTAGACTTTCTTGGAAGCAGCACAAACATCCGCACACTTCCCAAATATACCGAAGCGAAGCATGGTACTTCTTTTTTTTTTTATTCCGTGTTAGCGCCGCAAAGCAATTGTGGCTATGAGCGGCGTACAGATGTGGACAGAGAGTGACGACAGCAGGAAGGAGTGGGGGGGACAGGGGGGTTAGTATGCGTCCTGGGCAGACTTCGAGGGGAATTGTTGACATTCGTCTGGAAAATCTTCAGAAAACCCAGGGAAAACCTCAGACAGCCCAGCCAGCAGCAGGATTCGAACCCACCACCTCCCGGTCTTCAGCACGATCTTGGCTACCTCAAACGAGCGGGACACCTTAACCCGCTGGTCCCACGACTCTTGTGACAATGGCTATAAACAGCATCAATTGCAGTTATGTATACGTAGTTAAACTGACACAAAAACTTAAAGGTACCAAGATGGGTGCTTTCTACACAACTTTTCAATTTGATACTGTACAGCAGCAAAATTGAAGCATGCCTGCAAAGTTTTGAACTGATACTGCGATTGGATTCTCTTAAAGTCAAGTGCAGGCGACATCAGCTTGCCGCACGACAACATCACTTTGCACGCAGTGTGGACATCGCACAAGCCATGATTGACAATCCCTGGACAATCCCCAAGCAAAAAGCAATCAATGCAAACGTATAAACTCCCATTTCTGCACAAATTCGAATCATTTTGGACAGAATGCATAGCACAGAGTCTGCCTTCCCCCCCCCCCCCCCCCCCAAGTTATTTTGTAGCAGTGAAGGTGGGACCAGTTGGAATGTTTGTATCTCTCCAGATGCCACAAAATACCTCTCGTCAGGATTAGTTGCAGGTTCTAGATTCTAGGGGATGTGGATGGCTTGAACCCCCCTCCCCCTCCTTTAATTTCTGCCATCACACAGTGCCACAATTGACCTGCGTGCATGTACATGCTATCCAAGCCCTAACTCCCGCACTCAGAAAAATCCTGGATCTCCTAGTCTAGGACACTGCATTAATCCACCTGAAGTAACTCAACTAACTTTTACTACTCAGTGGTATTACAGCTTGCAACAAGTAGACTCTACAAGATGCAGTCATTGCGATGAGCTGGGAAATCCGAAACACAGCCCTCTCCATTACCCGCATTAGCAACTTTTTAGGACCACAGTTACAGTGTCCCGAATCAACTAGACTATCACTATGACAAAATTATTGGGCCCATGGTTAAACCCAGCCTACCAACCATCTCTACTTGAAAAGCACACTAGCCTTTCTGGACTTTTGGTCCTCACTGTGAAGCTCATAATTAAAGCGTGGATTTTCGTGCCAATGCATGTTTTTTTTTCTAGATATGGTTTCGTATCTAGACGACGCAAAAACACTTGGTCTTTGTTTGTGACTGATCAGAAGGGTTTCATGGTGCTTATAAATGCATGTTTTATACATTACGGCACATTTTGCATAAAGATGCATGAAAATGCATACTTTGACATATTTTTTCAGGTGTGAGAGCTTACTTCTATTTTCATGGATGTTTTTGCTGGTTTCCGGATGGCGTTGGGTCATCTTTTGCAAAAATTCTGGCAGGAGTCGAACATTTTCCATGTTCTGGTGCAGTGTCCAGCCTGCACCCTGGCTGCTCCATCCTCCACTGTGTGCATGGCCAATGGGCCGTACTTCACCTTCGCTGCATTACCGTTACGAAGATGGGCGGCGTTCACATTTTAATTGACATGATGCTGTGGGAAGCGCAAAGCCATGACAGAACATTCTTGAGCATGGGCAACACGAAAAACGTGAACATGTGCATGTTCGTGTTTTTTATGTTGCCCATGCTCAGGCCTGTTTCGTCCACCACCTAGCCTGCGTTTACGCAATTTGATCAATCACGGACGCAAAGCCTTCAGCTCCATGATTGATATATGTGGTGCAAGTATTCCTCGTTGTGTGCAGCAGAGCGAAGGCAGCTTTATTTAATTTGTTATCTGTAATAAAACTCTGGTCTCACTTTCCTAAAAAAAAATACGCATTTGGTGCACTGCTCTTGCACCAAGAACAATGAAAAACATTGCATATATTGAAGGTTTTTACTGCATATTTCGAAGATTTTCAGTGCATAGCTGCATGTATATTTCGGTATCTTTTAGCACATATTTCTCCACGCTCTACTCATTATATTCTCACATAATTACCGAGAGCAACAGGGTCGAATGATGAAACAGGGATGAAACACCCCAGTCATCATGTACTTCAGTACTTGTGGCATGTTCGTGCTCTCCTGCCACTCCTCTAATGTGGAGTGCGCTTTGACCTTCAGTTGACAGTAATGATAATTCGTCACTTTACGTCGTGAGACAACTATGATCATGACCATCACTGGCTACCCAACAACCTTTGGGCATCCTCAGTATCTGACGCGCTTTCGTAGGGTGCAAAGTCGCCATACACAATGCGCGAGTCTATAGTGCAGAGTGGAATGAATGGAGTGACTGAGGGAACTGTCGCTTACCTTGCATTATATCCAGCTAAAATTGTACTCCTCTATATACAAACATGAGCCCGAAACTGCTGAAGACATCTGCCTCATCTCGCTTCAAAGAGAAACAAGAAAGAAAGATATCGAAACTAAATTTCAAGTTCTCCACGTGAATGTGACTCTTCTATTTTGAACCGAATACGTACGTAAACGTAAGCATGACATGACTTGCACCGGCGAAGGAAGAAACATGCTTACTTTTGTTATTTGTATGAGATGACAGTTATCACAAAATGACAAAGTTACATGTATCCACACCCAACACGTGCGAACACTTTATACACAACAAGCACGCACACACGTCGAAAAAAAAAGAAAAAGACAATGGAAAACGAGAATGATGATGATGATGATGATGATACTGATGGCCATGCCCTTCGTAACCACTAATCTCTACGTATAAAGCAGAGTGTCGAACCGAAACGTTTTTCGTTCCGGTTCTATCATAAACGGTCCGGTACCGGTTCTGCTCCGGAGCAAAAAAATAACGGTTCATACCGGTTTTAATCGGTTCCGCTTCTGGTGGGCATATTCATTCCCAGAAAAAAATCAATGTTGCAAAATGTAAACCCGTTTATTCCGCATACATGGTATTTAATATTAATAGGCAGCTGAGAAATTGGTAGCTCCTGGTTCCGGTAGGTGACTGTCTGTTCAAATAGGCTTTCCCCTTTCTTGAAGCGCATGATACAGACTGACTTGTTTGTCGTGGTGTCATACGTAAAGTACTTCTTCTTCTTCTTCTTCTTCTTATGGGCTGGATTGGTGCGATTGCGTCCCATCCGAATGCCTGTTGCTGCTGCCAGCAAGCTAGCCAGCAAGCACCACGGCACCACCGCACGAGTACTACGAAAATCGAGCACTCACAAACGCGCTCGACGACTCCGTTCTTTTTCTTTTTTTTTCTTCGTGTCCTGTCCACAAAAGAGGCACCACTTCGTACGCGCTTGCCCTCTCGGATACATAAATGTATTCAACTTCGCTGCTCTCAAACAAGGGACTCGTTGCGCGACATTACCGATAGAGAAGCCGTTACGCAGCCTGCTTGGGTCGCTATTTATTTGAGTGTGTTTCCTCTTAAGGGGAACGTAACCAGAGAGAAGGGCTTGGGCGGATAAAATGAAAACGAACACTACGGCACATTGGTAGAGTCACAACCGGTCACATGTACCTCTAAGTCTATGTGCGCGAACGATAAAATGTTACACAGGGAGCCTAAGGGTCCATACCGACATACATTCCACCGTAACCGTAACCCTGGTATTTTTTTTAAAAAACCCTCGTACAGTATCCATGACATGACTTCAGAACACGCGACGTCAGTTTCACTCGCCTACTTGTAGTCCAAACCGGCGAAGTTTCTTCTTGGACCGAAAACCGTTAAATAAATTTTTCGGTTTCCCTCCTGAGCGAAAAAAATGTATACGGTTTCGATTCCGTTCCGGTTCGCACCAAAATAGCGGTTTTTTGCGGTTATCGGTTCTGGTTTTCGGTTCGCTCCGACACCCTGGTATAAAGTATAAAGGCTGGATCGCGCATGGGAGAGGGGCTCGTGGGGGAGAGGCGTGCCTTCGGGCCGCCATGTTGGTGGGCCCTAAAGTGCTGTGCACGGTGCTGTGTGTGCCCATAGAAAACAATAGGAGGCAACAGAGATTGTGAGTTTTTATTGCGCTGCTAGCATTGATCGTTGTTTGTCATCACATAATTTTGTAAGGTGCCAGTATACGGATGTATCCTAACAGTGTTTCACACGTGTCCTGCCGTTCGATTCTTAATTACGTTATGTTTTGCATTCCGAAACTAGACCGTCACTGCAGTGCAGCGCTGGGGATTGTACTACAGCACGTTTCCCAGCCAATATTTCAATAAGAAACGACTTGAGGTTAACAACAACCATGTATATGATATCCCATACTGCGTTCTGGACAAAAATTGTTCCATAAAGAACGGTCCGGGAAAAGATATACTCGCATGGCAGAAAGGGATCGTTCTGTAGAATCACAGCCGTTGTTTTAGCCGTGTATGCGTTTAGTATGATTTATATCAAGCATCGCCTTAGAGTCTTTTAGTAAACGACAGCGGTGCTTTGCCTCGCAAATATGGACACACCGAAGCAGCCCAAATAATTACTTCACGCAATTAGATCGCACTCGTTAGGACAGTTAATCAGGTAGTGATGTAAGCTTAATCAATTAAGTTACTTAGAAAGTGGTAACACCTCCTTGAGACACAGGACTTATCTCTTTTTGAAGTACAGCCCTTCTTTGTTTGCTTCTTCCTTTATTTGTTCTGATTATTTGCAGGCGCAGTTGTGCCAAACTGAATGTCCTTCTCCAGCACTCACATGCTTTTGTTGAATACAACTGCAGCGTGAGAAAAGCTGCTTGGGGACGGGGTCCTGCTATCCAGTGCTGACTTTGTCATGCTTGTTATGTGGAGCATGTTAAAAAATGCAGCTCCACGTATGGTCTTCAAATTGCAACAGGACTATTTGGAGCTTGAAACAGTTGTGATTTTGTCATTTAGGCCCTCGTGTACCCAGTCTGTGAAACGCAAACAAAAAAAGTCTAACACGATATGCTTTTGTAATGAAGATCACTGATGATGAGTAAAGACAATGCACGAGTTCAAGTTTATTCAATATTTTATATCATTCATTATATTATTCAACATTTTATGTCAAGTTTATTCAAGTTCAAGATTTATTTCTTGCACTTATGCGTTTCAGGATACAATGAACGTGCAGGGAGGTCTGAAAAGACTACATTTATTGTTTTGTGACCTTGCTACAATGACAATATATATTTTAGGAACGACAATGGACAGGTACACTCTCTAAATTTGTAGCACTCAATTTTAGGTTGGAATGAGCAATGAATAGCAACTTCCCTCCTGATATTTTCTCATATATGCTAAATTTTAAATTTAATGTGATCGAATATGTGATAATATAATAATAATAAATATATAAGAATATAATATGTGATAAATGAATGTGATCAACAGTAGATGTAAACATGAGTAGCCAGAGAAGTGCATTCTCAATAAATAATTTTCTTCTTATAGTGTATATGTGCATGCCTATTAAAGGGACTATGAAATTTCCCGAACCCCCATACTTTTTTTCGATGGAAACTGTTCTTCCCGCAGAGAAACTAATATGCCACAAATTTTTCCGGACGAAATCGCTCCACTCTGCGAGGAGCGCGCGCTGGAAATGTCTCTTCCGCGTTCCTCCTCTCCCGCGCATATTTCCCTGCCGATGGTGTAACTGTACGGACCGCTCTTCGGTTCCCCGTTACGTCACCGGTGTTGCACAATGGCAAGTAATGCCGCGAGCTCGCGGTGTGGCTGCCGCCACTGCCGAAATCTGCCGATCGCGCGAAAGCTGCTGTCATGGAGATTTCCACTCCCGATGAACGCATACGCGGGATCCTACGGCGCATGCTCCTGGCGGGATTCCTCGGCTCGGCAACACGTCACGATGACGTGTTGCTGAGCAGGCCGTGGTCGCGTCAAGTTACCCGTTGTGTCTCCGCTCGGCAGCTCGTCACGGCGTGGCGCCAGCTCGTCCCTTCGCCGCTCCGTTTAAATTCGCTCCCGAGAAATCCGCTCGCGCGACGAAAGTAAAATTTCGGTTCTAGACTCAGAAAAATGTCTTCTTTCGAACGAAACGAAGAAAAAAATCGTTTCATAGTCCCTTTAACTGAAACAATTATCACAGTTCCCTGACAAGTTTTAATTTCTGA
The DNA here is from genome assembly GCF_037126465.1 of Ornithodoros turicata. Lineage (NCBI taxonomy): Eukaryota > Metazoa > Arthropoda > Arachnida > Ixodida > Argasidae > Ornithodoros > Ornithodoros turicata. Next base: position 68,626,575 of record NC_088201.1, on the reverse strand, counting down.
GAGCGTACTGTAGAGGCTGCTTAGATCTACAACAGTTCATACAAGGTATTATATACTGTGAATGCCTTTAAAAATCCCATGTGACACATATGCCTTTACTTTCTGTAGGTGCTGTGGTAGTCAAAGTTTGTGGGCATTACGCAGGTTCTGCACCCATTTCTTGAGTATGTCGAGGCAGCTGTGAAGTAACCTGCATTGATGATGATTATTCCAATTTTTATGGTGCATCGACAACAAAGGAAATAATACATCAGAATCTCTAATACATCTCTAATTATTATATTGCTGGGTGAAGGAGCCTAAAGTGTAAGGTGTGTTTCTGATGTGAACATGTAAGAAAATATGCTAAACTGAGAGAGGCCAACCACAGTGCGTGCACTGAGGTTGTTCCTTCCTGTAAAGTAGAAACCAGTGGATGAGGAACGTGATACTTACCTGTACACCCAGCCGTATCACACTGCACAGATTATTCACTGGGTAGCCCTCATGACGAAACCTGTATAGAGAGACCACTTTTGCCTTAAAAACTGCTACAAATAGCACGACACGATACAAATTATTACTATCGTAACAAGATGACGATACAGCTCAGACACAAAAGGCGTTATATTCAAGTCGCGCCACACCACCGTTACGTAGGATTCTTTGTCACAAATCAAACCAAGGCACAAAACAATACCAAAACATGAAAAAATGTGACAATCGTGGTCTCATTATGACGTAATACCGAAGTGTGCGTGAAGGTAATTCAAAGAAATGAATGTGGCACTTGCTTCCGCAGAGAACACCGTGTACCATGCTAGCAATGCATGCAAAAAAGCGCTCGAGTACTCGCACATATTGATGACAACACTACCTGTGTAGTGTAACGTGTTCTTTCAAGCATATTTTGCACGCAAACTGTATTTGCCGCCGGGTTAAATGCAAGTGTGCTCGATTGAAGGTCGGAAAAGCGATCAAGCAACCTGCATCCAGTGCTCGTTTTGGGCAAAAAAACACTTCATAATGGTCAACTAAATATACAGAATGGACGCCTATTTATTCCTCGATAAAGAGTGACTCACCTGTATAAATTTAGGTCCTGTAACCTTGCCAGTACGGCTGGTACGACCGTAATTGCAAGAAGTTGCCATGATCGCTGTGGCGACTGTTGTGGGTACAGTAAGATGGCGGCCGGTTTCTTCACGCTCGCGCTCCCTATCCGCGATCCAGCCTTTTACAATCGAGATCAGTGCGGTGTGCTTGCTGAGCTTTTCGAGTGACCTCTTCCTCCTCCTTTTTAGTTGTACAACTAAACTAAGCAGTTATTCGGGTAAGAGCTCAGGACGACACACAGCCTGCTGAGGCTTGCAGAGAGCGGCTACAACAAGCAGCCAAGCTCAAAATGTGCGGAGCGGAGGCAGATGTCGACGGAGGAGGAGGCAGGTGCCACCATCAATATCGCACCAACCCCTTGAAGAACGAAGGAGAATGGTGGAACAACAACGGCGGACCGCAGGAAGCATTGACCGCCTATACTAGGTATACCAATCAGAGTTACTAACAATACGGACAATAAAATATGTGCTGGCTCATTCCCGTAGGCACTGGCTCCAATATCACAATATTTTGCGCACAAGTTTTTGCAGAAAAAGCATACAAATGAATAGCGCAACTATTGCAAGTTTTTTTTTTATTGCAGTGTCAAAATATTTCATAAATAAAGAAATGTCATGTTTGTGCAAGACGAAGTTAATTTCACAATGGATGGTTACAAACACACTAACTCAGCTTATGCTGGTGCATAACATTCCCTACATGGGAAACACTCGATATCATGTCCATGTTTCCATATACAAGCGCCATTTTCAACGACGAACATCGCAGCGTTTTACGTCGTCTGACCTCCTCGCCCAATGGCTACGAACGCCACACGCCCGGCGATGGTGGCAGGCTGCAAGTAAGGTCACTTCTTCCTTCTCACGACGAAGCTGGTCACGTGCAGCACGCGTTAGGGCCAGTTCTCACTTGGCGACGCCCGATGCGGCGTCGTGAGCAGGCGGCGGAAACAGACGCATATTTCCGGAGTCGGGAGAGGAGAGACGTCGAGCCAAAAAAACTGCCATGCCGACATTCTTTCACGACGTCGGCGAGAGCTGCCGAGAACGACAGCTGGCGACCATTTAGGTGACACAGAAAGGCCACACCTATTGATTTTTCGTCTGCTTTGGACGACTGAATGCGACTGTGGTGGGAACATGAAAATCGTGCACGCTAACGGGGCGGCGGAAATGCGCCTTTACTTCCGCCGCCCGCTCACGACGCCGCGTCGGGCGTCACCAAGTGAGAACTGGCCCTTACTATGGAGACGACGCTGCGCTACGCACCGGCAAGTGGCCAGTAATCCGCCCCAGGACACACATTAACCTAGGGCGTCCGTGCTGACGGCCCACCTCTGTGAGGGCCTGTTCTCACTTGGCGACGCCCGACGCGGCGCCCGACGCGGCGTCGTGAGCGGGCAGCGGAAGGAGAGGCGCATTTCTGCCGCAGTCTGGCAGTCTCGACGTGGAATGCCTTCATTATAACCACTAGGCCACGGGAGCTGGTCGCGCGAATAAACGAACGCAACATGTCTCTCGCGCAATAAGAAATGCCCCAATCGCAATGGCTGGCTGTTGTGCCGTCCTTCCGAGACGTAAATTCTGCAGCACAGCCGACGCAGGTTACAAAGACAACGCTATAGCAGTAGTTCGCCATCCTAGCAGCAATGAAGGTTCCCCAGCGGTTCATGTAAAATATTTGGTCAGAATCTGTTCTTGACTGCAAACTGTCAACCGTATTTTCAGTTCTTGCTCTCGTGCGATTGGACGAAGATGATGCTGGCATTTTCTCGCGCCATCTCGCGAGTTACGAGGGTGGTTCCATAAGTTTCCGGCCCGAGGTAGAAAATGCGCGCGAATTTGAAAATGCGATTAAGGACGCGTGGCGCCATCTGTTGGAGAGCCGGAGCACCACCCTCAACCCTCTCCATGCTTTTGTCGGTTGGAGGGCGGCATTTCAAACAGCCAGGGTGCACTCCTCAGTTAAAATGGAAAAAATCGAGTACCGCGCTGTGATAAAATTCTTGACCAAAGCTGGACTTTCGCCTAAAGAAATTAAAGCGCTGGATTGGCGCAAACCAGGAGAAGCACCCCCAAGAAAAGCCAAGGTCACACAATCCACAAAGAAGATCATGACAACAATATTTTGGGATTGTCACGGGATCTTCAGTAGTAAGTATTCAACCCAATTTCTACACAGAAAATCCATGGCAAGTACTGCACATTTTACTGTAAAATTACTTTAATTTTTTTTAATTTAAATTTTTTAATAGTGCAAAATTTAACTCAATGCAATACTTCTCGTGAATTTTCTATGTAGAAATTGGGTTGTAGAAAAAAATAACTAAACAGTAAGGGAGCAGACAGAGAGAAATAATTTATTTGAAAATCAACGACGCCATCTTGAAAAAATCACTCTGGTGCGTGAGACTGGGGCAGGACGCTTGCAGAGGCAGGTGGCAAGCTAGTTGCAAGACATCAGACGAGATGGCACCACCACCACCATGTGGAAATGCATGTAAGAGAGGGAACAACAAGAGACTAGCGTCAGGTAAAAATGGCAACACTGTTCAACAAGTCTAGGTATGCCAGAGCGCGTGGAAAAGGTCTAACCGCTACTGCTAAACAGCACGGAGCAAACAGTACACATCGGGGAACAGGCGACCGGTTAGGCCTAACCACAGCGTCATCACCTACGAAATTCAACAGCTAACACAAGACAACCACAAAATGCTAGGCTCACAACACTAAACGTACATCAACAGGCTTGGCACGCTACGGGTCAGCGCTAAACAAGTCTAAACATGCGTGTACGGCAAACATGCGAGATAAGGCTTAACATGAGTGCGGTCAAACAACGTACAAACATCGGCAAATCACTCGTTGGTCACCGCTAAAGAAGTCTAAACACGGGGCACGGCAAACATGCGAGAAAAGGAGCGCGGTAAAACAACGAGCAACATCAAACGAGCAAATATCAGCAAATCACTCACCTTTTCCCCCGCGGCGACTGCTCCATCCGAGAGCCAGGCAGAAACTGAGTGGGCGCGGGGACTGCGGAGCAACCGAGCGCACATCTGCTCTCCGCGACAGCCAGCGAGCAACTGACTGGGGCGCCGCGCCGCGGCAGCTACGCATGCGCGCGCGCTCTCTGCGCCACCCGTCCACTCGACCGCGAGCGCAGTGCGCGCTGCCTTTAAAGCTCAGCTCCGCCGATTTTCGACTGCGACAGAATGGAGCCATGCTTGGGCTGTGCGTTCGTTTCCGCACAGGGAGCATACATGTGAAAAATTTTCACCCATTTGTTTGTCGTTTTTAAGAAAACAATTTTTTAAATTTCCCTGGCACGGCGGTCCAGTGGTCGGCAAACCCTGACCAATCCCGGCTCGTCCTGGCTTAGCCGCGCTCGTGGCTTGGCTAACGCCAAATCGTCGATGCGATGGCGGAGATCTATGGGCGAAGGTGAATGTTTTGGGTGTGTTCTGTGATAATTGCTGTCGTTAATAGCCTCAAAGATAGTTTTGCCGGTCTTCTTTAACAAGCCTTACAGGATGGCCTCGTTGTGCAACGACGGCCGTCGTGAGCGGACATTCTGTGCCCGCACTGTGCTTCATGCTACCAACAAGGCCTAACACCTAACGTGTGACGTGCTCGTACGCATTCTCAATAGCTTTGGCAGCGCACTATGCGCGGACTTGCTGCGCGTGCAGAAAGCACCACCAAAGCTATTGAGAAGAGAACGTGCTCGAAGACGAAGTATTTCTTATAAGAAACGTGATAAAACGTGATCCCCGATAGCTCGTGACAGCTATTTCAGCACGATACAGCGGCCATGACGGAGTGTAAACACAAACTGGTTGCCAGGCAGAGCTGGCTAGGTGTGGCTATCCAATCCGCGCAGTTCCAAGTATGACGTCACAAGTGGAACCGCCGCCCGGTAGTTTTTCTCAAATTTCTCACGAAGGAGTATGGAAATTTGGAAAGCAATGTGCGTTTATGAATGAAGTTGGGACCACGGTTCTGAATATCACAACGTCTTCATACTTTCGGAACAGCAGCGGAGCTGCACTTTAAGGGCTAAACGCATGGAGCCCGAGCGCTCGGCGTGCGTGTGACCTCGTAAAAACTAGTTTTTCAACGCGCGCGGTGGGCGTACGCCGGAATCTGTCGACTATAGATATTCGCGCGCGTCTGGGCGCGTTTTCCGAGAAGTAGACAGAACCGTGGCCGTCGTGCGGCAGACAAGGTGGCGTATGAGCAGCTCGCATAAATTTTTGGGACATTATCCATCACACTAAATTTACGTGAACATTTTAATGGTATCTGGAATGAAGGAACGCAAGAACAACAGGAAAGAAGAGCACCGGCACGTTCTAACAGATATTTGTGGTCGACGAATATAGCAAGTAGGCTATACGCTCCGTACGCGTCCCATGCGTTTCGGGTGGTCGCCTCGCTGGCGTTTCTTCGCCGTGTGTGCAAGGCCATGGCGTACGCGCGACGTTTTGAGGCTGAGAAAACGTCCAATGCGTTTGGCCCTTTATACAGATAAATGCGCGGAAAATAAGGAGAGCGAAACCCGGTTACCGCTGGGAGGGCGGGCGCGCGCGCAGTGGAAGGAGCAGAGAGTGAAACCGAAACCACCCGTGGTCGGGTGGAAGGGTGGCGCAGAGGGCGCACGCATGCGTAGCTGCCGTGGCGCCCTAGTCAGTTGCTCGCTGGCTGTCGCGGAGAGCAGACGTGCGCTCGGTTGCTCTGCAGTCCCCGCACCCGCTCAGTTTCTGCCTGGCTCTCGGATGGAGCAGTCACCGCGGGGGAAAAAGTGAGTGAATTGCCGATGTTTGCGCGTTGTTATACCGTGCTCCTTTTCTCGCATGTTTGCCTTGTCCCGTGTTTAGACATGTTTAGTGGTGACCAACGAGTGATTTGCCGATGTTTGCGCGTTGTTTGACCGCGCTCGTGTTAAGCCTTATCTCGCATGTTTGCCCTACGCGCATGCTTAGACTTGTTTAGCGGTGACCCGTAGCGTGCCAAGCCTGTTGATGTACTGCTCGCGACACGGTTGTCTGAAATCTCCAACATGTGGCTGAGCGGTGCCCTATCGGCGGTGTCGCACACGAAGGAACTATACCAATACAGCCTCCTAGGGGACGCCGCTATCCCTCTCTCTCACTCTCTTGCTATGAGACGACACCCCGGTATCCGAGGGTTATTTCTCCCGACAGGCGGCGACTGCGCGCGGCCTCCCCTCCGAGTCCGTATTGGTACAGTTCCTTCGCATCCACATGGTGGTGGTGGTGCCATCTCGTCTGATGTCTTGCAACTAGCTTGCCACCTGCCTCTGCAAGCGTCCTGCCACAGTCACCCGCACCGGAGTGATTTTTTCAAGATGGCGTCGTTGATTTTCAAATAAATTATTTCTCTCTGTCTGCTCCCTTACTGTTTAGTTATTTTTTCTACAACCCAATTTTTACATAGAAAATTCACGAGAAGTATTGCATTGAGTTAAATTTTGCACTATTAAAAAATTTAAATTAAAAAAATTAAAGTAATTTTACAGTAAAATGTGCAGTACTTGCCGTGGATTTTCTGTGTAGAAATTGGGTTGAATACTTACTACTGAAGATCCCGTGACAATCCCAAAATATTGTTGTCATGATCTTCTTTGTGGATTGTGTGACCTTGGCTTTTCTTGGGGGTGCTTCTCCTGGTTTGCGCCAATCCAGCGCTTTAATTTCTTTAGGCGAAAGTCCAGCTTTGGTCAAGAATTTTATCACAGCGCGGTACTCGATTTTTTCCATTTTAACTGAGGAGTGCACCCTGGCTATTTGAAATGCCGCCCTCCAACCGACAAAAGCATGGAGAGGGTTGAGGGTGGTGCTCCGGCTCTCCAACAGATGGCGCCACGCGTCCTTAATCGCATTTTCAAATTCGCGCGCATTTTCTACCTCGGGCCGGAAACTTATGGAACCACCCTCGTAACTCGCGAGATGGCGCGAGAAAATGCCAATTTGCAATTTGCAATGCAATGCCAATGCAATTTCTACATAGAAAATCCACGACAAGTATTGCATTGAGTTGGATTTTGCACTACTTAAAAATTTAAATAAAAAAAAATTAGAGTCATTTTAAAGTAAAATGTGCAGTACTTGCTATGGATTTTCTGTGTAGAAATTGGGTTGAATACTTGCTACTATTCTCCTCATCGACTTCAAAGAGAGGAACACCACAGTGAATGCGACTTATTATGCATTGTTCAGTCCTGCACCGACTGCGAGACGCCATCAAGAAAAAGAGGCGCGGCAGGTTGAGTCGAGGTGTCTGGTTGCTCCAGGACAGTGCCCCTGTCCACACGGCTTCTGTTGCCAAGGCTGCACTGAAGGAGTGCGGCTTCGAAGAAATCCACCACCCACCCTACAGTCCAGACTTGGCACTGAGTGACTACTTCCTGTTCTCAAACTTGAAGAGGGGTCTCAGAGGACGGAGATTTCAAAACGATAGTGAGGTGCAAGAGGCAGTTTTCCAGCATTTTGCGGACCAAACTTCAGACTATTTTTTTCAAGGGTATAAGAATGCTGGTTGAAATGTGTCAAAAGTGCATCAAAGTTAAGGGTGACTATGTCGAAAAGTGATACACTTGTTTCGTCTCTATGACTATTAAAAGTTGGTTGGGCCGGAAACTTAGGGACCACCCTCGTAAAGAGATACTTCGGAACGATCGGCGAAAAAAATTGCTGCACATCGTAGTTGGTGCACAACATCCACAGTATATACCTGCCATCAATTTTGTTTCTTTCTCATGTAACGAGTTATGCCTCAAATAAGCGAGCAATCAAACAGGAACGTGGAGAGGAGTCTTAAAAACTTTCCCGCCCGAAGGCCAACGCGTTACGTCACCCTGCATGGAGCGGACAAGTAGTATACCACGCCGGTCGTAGCCACCGTGTTACATTCCCGAAACAAAACAATGGACATTCTGATCCCGAGACCGCGGGTTCGAGGACGACCGAGGACGCCAGCAACTTGGTGGCAGGGTACAAGATGCATAGACACGCCGTCTTCCGCGAGGGACGTTAAATACGGGGTGCCGTGTGGTGAGCCTTCACGTTAAAGAACCCTCAGGTGGGCAAAAGCAATCCACAGATTGACCGCTGTGGCGTCGCTCATGATCTCAATTGTCTCGCGACGTAAACCCCGATTATAAAAAATAAAACACAACAATGGACAAAAAAATTTGGGATCAGATTACTCAGACACTGATGCGGTCACCTGTTTCCTGAGAGTCAGGAAAGAGCCCAGGAATGATATGACTAAACGCACGGTGACGTTGGCCTACCAGAGAAAGATGATGATGATTGGTGTTTTATTGGCGCAGCGGTAACTTCGACCATAAACCAGAGAAAGAAAGAATACTTCCATGGACGCTCGGCATGAGGAGAATTCAGGGACATTCCCTCTGAACGCTGGCTTTGCCTTACTTTAGAAATGCCTTGTAAGATAAAGATAAGCAATGCCAGGGGTCACAACAGCTGAAAGGAGGAACTGTTGGGTAGGGCGGCCGGAGGCCGCGTGAAACGATTTATCATTGTTCCGCTATGCCGTGATAACCGCCTGATAACCGCCAGTGCGGTTATCAGTTGAATATGTTTTGTTTCTCTGATTTTATTCTTTTTTTTTTACCAGACGCCTGCTAAACACGCTGAAGAAGCAAGCTTGTTTCGCCGCTTTGGTTGTACGCCGATTTGAAAGCTCGCCCTTTTCGGGCTGCGGAAGTACAGCTTAGGAAAAAAGCTTCTGAAACGCTGGGATTTTGCATTGAACTTCTCTCAGCCTCCCCTGCTGCATAGGGGAACATGTGTTGAACAGAATCCTGGGAATAAATCAACTCACGGATTGTGTTCAAGAAATGTCCCCCTAGGGCCGCAGGGGAGGCTGGAAGAATTTAAATACAAGATTTCCAGCGTTATAGAAACTTTTCTCCCAAGCTGTGTTGACGGCATAGGTGGATAGAATATAAAATGTGGGTTTAGGAGAACTCGTCACAAGCCCGGTCGTCACAGGCCAACTGGTCATAGGTGAACTCGTCAAGGAGGCCAACTCGTCACAGGGCATCTTGTACGAGGAACTGCCGTCACGCCGCAATAATCGTCACAGTGAACCTGCCACCTGCTCACCGCACCGTACTTCCCAACGTGTGAAATAGTAAAAGGCTCTTTTGACCTAACCTTGGTCAGTCTCGACGGGTGCATATTCTACATGAACTGACCCACTCCCCAACGTGTGAAATACGTAAAAGGCTCTCCTGACCTAACCTTCGTCAGTCTCTCAACTTTTGTCCGCGCCCCAGCAACGGAGCCCCACGCTGAGTTTTCGTCACTTTCATGCTCTCCGTGCCCTTAGCAAAGACGTGAAATTTGTACGGTCAGCGGTCTTCGGAATCCGGGTTCGCGGAAGTGCGGGTCGGGCACTGGACTAATCCCTTTGGTAAAACACGGTGAAACGCATTCCCTTTGGAACGGGGTCAACCTTGCAACCAGTGTTCCGGTGACGAACCGCCCCCTTGACAAGTGTTCCCGTGACAAAAGGACCTCGTACCAGAGGGCCGCTGTGACCAATTATCCTGTGACGAGTCTTCCGGTGGCGAGTGGGATTGTGACGAGTGGACCGGTTCCCTAAAAAGCCCATCACACGCCTAATCATGAACTGCGCACAGCAAGCGTTATCGTTGTTCACAAAATTGGTGCGCGCAGGACTGCATGCGCATTGGCCGTCGCACTGCATAATGAGGACATAGCGCGTGCTACAGGTCGAAAATTTGAAGACCCTGCCCCTTAGGTCATGTCTCAGTAATCAAAAACAATCTTTTAAAATATGGATTAAAAAACTGGGATATTTAGTTCGGCCCACGTTGCGTTGCACGTTGCAAGCGTTGCGTTGTAAGCGGACTTTTTAAAAACGATATCGGGTGGGTGTGCAACCTTCAGGACGCTTATCAAACAATGCGGCCTTTCCAATACGCGGCTACATTCTGCTATCCTCGTGCTTCCGAAAATCCACTAAAGAGGAAGTTAGTGAGTTAATTTTGGAAATATTCATCTGACACATGTGTACTGTTGGTCATAGAATTAGCACCACGCTGCGTTTGTGTGTATACGAAAACAGAATGAATATGCCACTCATAATTACGGAATCCTGCTATATTCGATATGCTATTTTACCCACACAGTGGCTATCTCTCCCATTTATCAATGCTGCTCTTTGGGTAACCAAGAGCAAAATAACAAATGCGTTCTTCCACACAGTATATACGTCGTGGCGGAAATGATACGACCCATAGTATGGGCGTGCTTAACGAAAAGAAAAATTCGCTAGAGTCGCACGTTGATTGCAAGAAATTATATCAAAACCCCACAAAACAATGTGCTATAAATAAGCTAAGTGGTAAGAAGCTTTCTTATATCCTTTAATTAGTTGCAAGACTTTTGTGCAGCGGTTTCGTTAAAAGGTAGCTAATTAGCCGTTTAATGAGCTACTTTACGAAAAGGTCTGCGTCAGAAACATCAATATTTTTGCAATAGCCAATCCCGTCATAATGAAGATAAATGCGATCGCGAATAGCTCGTGGTGTGCGCGCACCATTCGGGTTTTTTTGATGGCGCCTTTCTTCGTCACGTTTTTTGATTAATGCAGGCTACAATTCTGCTAACTCGAATATTTCAGAAGTCATCCGTAACTGAAATCGCTTCTTACTGTGCACCCACACGACCTCAGGAGCCAAATTGCGTCCTTCTTGGTCCAGCGGTTTGGACTCTGGCTGCATGATCGTTCGGGACAAGCCCCTTTATGTATATTAGTAGTTGTATGTCTAATTATTATCTCAACAAGATTTCTTTTTATTGTTCTAATGATTATTGAAGAAGAATATCAGTACACTGACGGAAATATGCAATACAATTCAATATACACACGATAAAAAGCCATGGATTCAACCCTGAGTGCTGTGATGACAACGTGAAAACGCTGGCACTCGAGCGGATGTCAGCGCGATAAGCGCGGAATTTTATATTTGGCAGTGGGATCATAAATTTATGCTATCGTGACACACCGGAAAAGACGTCGAATAAGCAGTTAATCTACCCGCAGTTTCTTTTCGTTTGTACAGCTCTGACTTTGTGCCTGTATCATTATGCGTCATGAGTGTCTGCAGGCAGATAAACAACCTTCCCGCCTGTGTTTACTACTTGCTTTTAGGTGGAAAACGATTTTTCTACCGCGCTTAGCAAGGGCCAGAATGAAACCCAGATGGCAGGTTCGGAATTGGTTCTTGGAGTCGGTAGAAAAAGTTATTTTTCCAATACGGTTCTGTCCGTGACAAAGACATATCTCCCAAGCACTGTCGCAATCCGTGACCATGATACAGCCATACTGGGGATATTTATTTATTAGCACCCACAGGGCAAAGCAATATAGAGGAGAGTGGGTTATAAAATAATCATATCGATAACACAGGTCATAAGAAAGTCAAAAAAGCAACATCAATTCAAGGGATCCTGGAAAGGAAAAAAAAAAAAAACAATAGTAACGGTTAGCGATGTCATACGAGGTCTGTAGATAAAGTAATGAGACTGGCCGCTTGTCGGCTGCTCTGGCAACCCTGTGATCTCGTGTTTCACGTGACACCAAATTTAGCGTCTCAGCGACCTCCAGTAGGATATGTTTATAACACGTTGCAATGCACGTTGTAGGTAGTTATTCTTAATTACTGCGTTTAGCATGAGATTATTCATGTGGAACAGAGGGAGAATGTCGAACCACGGGTGGTGCAAGAAAAAACCTGTGTCACATATCCGAGGAAGAAGCAACCGCTGACCGACAAAAGCCGGTCCGGTGTCACGTAGCTTCCTGGGTTGCGACACCCATGTATGAAATGAAAGTAAATGAAAATTACTTTGGTGCATGTTGTCCATTTCCGCCGAGTCAGGAAATGCTTTTAAAATAAGGGTAGGGTGTGCCCATAATCCACCCGTGAAATCTGCATTTTGCTAGCTAATGTTACAACTCGCCATTTTCGCCTTCCTCCCACAACTCGGGAAGCCATCTTCCTCACAGCCCGAGAGCCCATTCATGAGGGACTAAAGGGGAGACAACGAGGTCAGCTTTCCTGGAACCACTGCCGACTCCGACCTGATTCCCCAGGGACGTCGCCTGTTTAAGCGAACGCTGTGACCCGCTAAAATGAGAACTCTTGTATACTTCTGTAAATACACTTTCTGTTTCGTTGTGCTCCTTGCCTTTGCCTACGTTCCTGCCCCAGGATGTTGGGATCGGCCTCGCTACCATCCGGCGGTTCGCAACACTAATGAGCACTATCGCACACACAGTTGACGAAGAGCGGTCGACTGAATTAACGTGCGTGAAATCTTACACACGGCACAAAGCATTTAGCATAGCGACAAGTCTTGTTCTTGCTTCCCATAGAACGCGAATAGCCCCGTCTTAGATCGCAGTGGTCTTCTCCTTGTCATTTTGTTGAAATCGTGGGACACATGGTTCATGTGAACCAAAATGGTGTGATGTAAGTTTCGCGTTTTGGTTTACTTTGCCCTCTGATCTGACGTGCACAGGGCGTATCGGTCACAAAGACACGCAGCATGGATATAGGAGAAAAAAACGGTGCTAAGGTAAATTAATAAATGCAAATGAGCATCTTTGGGGTTCTCTGCAACAGGAAGACTTCGCCCTTGCTTCCACGTCTCGCGAGCACATTTTTTTCTTCTTATTATGTGTGAATCATCCAGGCAACGTCTGTCAACTAATATGTACCAGCGGCTATCCACAGGTCAGTGAAGACAGACATGGGCCTGCGGCAGAAAGATAGGGCCGAAGAATGTAACTACAGCAATATGTGATTAGAAAAATCTTTAACGAGGTTCAAATTTAAGAATAAACTGTTGATAACACGAGGCAGAGCCGTAGCGAGGCAAGTTTGCGCCCAGGGAAGGCGAAATCTAAGCCCCCTCCCATTGCCGTCAGGACCCCTATAAACAAAGAAATGAAACGCTTGTTTGCGCTGTCGAGATCGTAAATTCAAATTTTCTTCGTTCCCGCTTTATCTTGTCCAACCAAACTGCCAGAGCCTGCCGTTTGGCGCCCTCTCAGGCGAGGGCGCCCGAGGCAGCTGCCCCTCTCGCACCCCCGTCGCTACGGCTCTGACACGAGGTATTTCCTTTTTCATAAATCACTTGCTTTGACTTAATTTCGGGAGACATAACTATTTCCGAAACTGCTCTCGCGATAGCGTGTAAGCAATAGGGAGGAATCTGGTTCCTATATTTAAGCTGGTTGTGGGTATAAACGTGCAGACCAGCAAACTGCCTACCAACTCAAAGACTCAAACAGCAGTTGCTGCAACGCATCCGCGATATCGATATGCGATTTTGAAGCTTCAACCAGCGAACTGTTAGAATGGTTTCCAGATCATGATGCTCACCCCGTACGAATGACAACGTACTCGTATTAGTTCCATGCATCTACGCAACGTTATCGTTACAACGCTCGAAGTACCGATCCTATAGAACTGTACGCGCGGCTTTTAGCAAAAAGAAAAATAAGAAAAGCGCAAACAGCAACCAGTGCTAAATGCATAAAATACGTAGCAAGGAGGAAATAGAATGAAACAAAAAAGCAATTGAAAGGAAAGAAACGTGGGGCGGGGATTCGAACCCGGGCATTTCTGGGTGAACGCCGAAGAGCTACCGGCGATGCCAGCTGAACACGAGCTGGACCCACGTAAGCCGGCATAAGCTCGTTCCGAGGCATCGTTCGTTGATTGAGAACTTTATACGCCCTGGGCAATAAATTGACGCTACTTGGGTGGCGTTCTTTGTCTGAGTTTGAAGTAGAATCTTTCATCTTCACGTCCCATAGTGGACATTTTTTTGGGATCTTAGCGTTTCGTAGATATTTGCAAGCAAAGGCGTACGGTCACCCGTTACTCCATAGAAGAAACGTGAAAAGACTAAGTTGGTCAAGCAAAAAAAAAAAAACTGTGGTTCTACTGGCGCGATTTTGCTATCAAAATGTCGCAGGGGGTCTCATTCGTTCATCCAGACGTGGACACTTTCTGGCAACACCGGGTTTATTGAGATGCAAGAGAAAAACGTGGTGCAATACATTGCACCTATGGGATATGCAGGTATAGCGGACTTTAGGCAGGGTGTTCCGCGATTCTGTGAATGTGGTGGCTAGACTTTTTCAAATTTCAGAAGTCGTTTTTATGATTCCACCTTCCTTTTCAAGTGAGATATTTCACAACTCTGTTCAGTTCATGTAAATGATTGTGGGAATACAACAAGCTTGGAATCCATTTGGTTGCGAAGTTTGGTTGCGAAGTTGCGAGTAACTCACCGTGCGAAAGGAGCCTACTCGCTGCAACTTCAACTGTGTGCAACGTCGCTGGAACGAAGTTGCAGCAAAAGTTGCATCGTGTGAATAAACCCTATAACATCCCGTGACATATATCCCAGTCAAACACGTTGGAGATATTCCAGATGGAGTCCCGTTGAGATATCCATAGGACGTCCACACAAAGTTTCAACGGGGCATCTCGTGATTTATCGGACGTGACGGGATCGCGAGGATATCCTCGGGACCGTGTTCTCTGGGTATCCTAATGCTGGTCACAGAATATCAGATACGCGCACGCCCTGCTCCACAGAATTTACACACACTTTCTGTGTTCTTTCTGTCACCCTCTACGTCCTTCCTGTATGCAATTGGTACACACCTTTCTGTAGAAAGTCTGTAGACAAGGTGTGAGTAGTAGGGACTTAGGTCCAACAACGATGTCCTTTTTCTAATCCAGTTCCAGGAATTCTATTCTAATCCAATTCTAAGCCAAAATCCACTTTTAAGCCAACACAATCCAGTTGTAATCCAACGCAAGCCAATTCCAAAGCCATCCGATTGGTCGCCATTAGCTCCGCCCACTTCACGTTGATTGGTCCACACTCAGCCTACTGATGGTTGATTGGTTGACCGTAGCTAGTTAGTTGGCTTGGCTCCGCCCACTTCACGTTGATTGGCCCATCCTAAGCCTACTGATCGTTGATTGGTTTACTGTAGCTCCGCTCCTTTATGCAAATTTGTTGGCTCCACCCACTTCACGCTGATTGGCCCATGCTAAACCTACTGATCTTTGATTGGTCCACCATAGCTATGCTAATTACTCGGCTCCGCCCCCTTTACGATGATTGGTGCACGCCGTTCACTGAGCCTCTATGCTAATTAGCCCGCTCCACTGATTGGTCCACGGTAAGCCTACTCATCCCGATTGCTCCTCTTCTCCACAGACTTCTAAGCCCCCTGATTGGCCTACGCTGAGCCCCCCATAATGGCTAGCAGCCCTGATTGGTCTACTGAACATAGCCTTCGCCAGCGCTCGCCAGATGGTGCGCGGATCGCTTGGCAGTGGCTTCAGATGGTTCTAACCCAATTGGGTATCTCTATCTCTTACGTCCAAACTTACCTCGTGCCACCAGATGGCGCGACTAAGGTGCATCAACTCCGCGCGGTTCCGCTTCGACGCGCCACACGAGCGAGAGAACTTCGTCGAGATGTGTTGCCACATGTTGCGCTCCCATTTCACCGCAAACAAGTTGCAGGACATCATACTCGAAATCTTGGACGAGTACCTGTCGGGTTACAGGGAGCAATCACTGCGTGAGCTTCAGGAACTATGTCAGGAAGAAATAAGAGTCCTGGAGACGATCATCAATCGCGCTAGGAGCTATGGATGAAAATAAAGATGCATCACACCTCGCTACACAGTCTGCTCAAGTTATTCCACGATGCGCATGCAGTTCCAGCACCCCGCTCGAATTCTCATCTCCATGTGTGGCAAGACGGTGCTCACGCAGAATATAATGAGACACCCAGAGTTATTTAGCATTGCACTGCAGAAGATACTCTACGTACGAAAGTATGCAGCTGGATGGGAAAAGGATTTCGACGGCGTGGAGTTTATGGACAGGATACCCGCAGATTGGGATGAACAATATCCCACTCTCATAGTTATTGACGATCAAATCACGGAAAAGGGGGTTCTATCGGAAGTACAGTCGCTGTTTGTGCGTGGTAGCCACCATAAGAATGTGTCCGTAATCCTGATCACACAAGCCTTGTTCTATCACAACGCCGCTTTTCAAACGATATCGCTGAATGCCAGTTATATCGTATTGTTCCGGAACGCACGGTCTGTACAACAGATCGAAACCTTCGGACGTCAAGTATTCGGGAAATAGGGGCTCTCCTATTTTCTCGACGCATATAACAAGGCGAGGGAGAAGGCGCACGGTTATTTAGTCGTAGAACTTCACTCGCAAACACATCCTCCCCGTAGCCTGCGAACGGGTATTTTACTGCACGACCGGCAGTTCCTGTTTACGGCCGCGAAATGACCGCCGATCTTAGAAGACATCTCACGCTCCTCAAAGTATTGGCCACCTGCAAATCGGCGCACCGCGTAGAGTTACTCAAAGAGCTCAGCTGTGACGACATTCGAATCCTTTCGGAAATCTGTCTGAACATTCTACGCGGAAATATCCCACTTTCGACGGAACTTCATAAAAACTTGAAGAAACACAAAAAATCCTGCGCTTCCTCGCTTACAAGTCACTTCATAAGTGCCCGCGGCAGTTGAAGAAATGTATTAGGCGACAACGAGGTGGTCTCATTCCCATACTTCCACTGCTCCTCTCAGGGCTATCAAGTCTCGTGGCTGGAGTCGCCGGGCGAGCGATATCCAAAGCCATCGGTCATGGCTCATAGAATAGAAATAGGTGAAGTTCTGAAATCCAACGATTCGGACGACGTAAAGGTGGGCAAAATACTGGAAGCCTTCTATTACTTGCTCAAGCGAGCTCACTATCATCCTCCTCCTCCTCCTCCTCTGGAACCTGTCCATTCGGCACCCGAACCGGAACCCAATCAATTGGATTTTAATCTTCTACCCTCCGGCGTTGATAAAGCACGCGCGAAATATGTGCTAAAAGAATTGAAGAAAGTTTTCACGTGGCAGGCAGCTAATCTTCTAGTATATAGTGGGAAACGAATCAATCGCTGAAACATTGTAGCCCTTGTGAGCTACTTAGCACGGCATAGCGCGCTCATCAAGAAACCCAGTTGGTACAAAAAAGTATAGAAAATTATAAGCGCTCTGAAAATGCACCGCATTGCTCGCTGGAGCAAATATGTGGCTCTATAGAAAGATCAAGGAGAAAGGGTTAGGTGGAGTGGATCGGTACCGGCGTAATCACAAGCTCACAAGCCGAGAAGCCATTGAACAGCTGAAAAAAGAAGATGCTTACACCCTTCACAAGCCCGTGAAGAAAAAATTTAAGTGGCGCTTCATCATCGCAACTCACGTGAGGGATTTATATCAGGCAGACCTTCTGGATATGCGTAAATATCAGAAATTTAACAAGGGCTTGGTCATGGATACGCTATCGAGGTACCTGTACATGGTCCCCATTCGCACAAAGCGCCCGCAAGACGTAACGAAAGCTTTCCAACGAGTTTTCCGTCATGGAATTCCGAAGAATCTCCTCACGGATCGCGGAAGCGAATTTTGGGGTTCCCCCATTCTTCAGTATTTTCAGTCGCTACTAAACCACTATACCACGCAGAGTGGAATGAAGGCGGCTTCCTGTGAACGCGTGCAGAGGACAGTTAGAGAAAGAATAGCCAGACATTTCACTAGTACGGGGAAGTTTAATTATATCAACGCGCTGCCGAAGATAGTGGCCGGCTATAACGACTCGGTACACTCTGTCACGGGCGAAAAACCGAAAAACGTGAACGCTGGAAATGAAGTAGCTCTGTTCAACAGATTGAATCGTAAGACGACCCTGCGCGAGAGCAAGTATAAAGTAGGGGACCAGGTGAGACTCGCGTTAGATCGCGGCGTGTTCGCCAAAGGCTACGATCAAAGGTGGACGGCCGAAGTGTTCTAGGTGTCGCGAACGAGAAAGACCGATCCACCCGTAGTGTACGTGAAAGATTCGGATGGAAAAGAAATACTGGGATCATTCTACGAGCAGGAGCTGCAGCCCGTCCACCATTTTTCCTCGTACGATAAGCGACTCATATCCACGGTGATTAGAAAGAAGAAAATTAACGGGATATTGCACTACTTGGTTCATTGGTTCGGATACGCCAAGATCACTATTCTTGGGTGCCCGCCAGCGATGTCAGAAAATGAATTTTACATGTATCTGCTCTCGAACGCCAGCATGGACTTGCACCCGTCCAACATGCTGAATGACTTCACGATCGCGTTAGATAAGCTGCTACACCTGGATGATTCGTACGTCGTCGGTCTAGAGGGATTTTCCATTCCCAACATCTCCCTGAACGTGAACCAAGCGCCGGATAACCTGATAAAGCTATCAAGGGAGAAGTGGCAAACAAAACAGCTGACGTTCGAAGACACGGACACGCTCTTGAATAAAATATTCCCCGAATATGGGATAGAGTGGACTTACGAAGAAGATCACTACGTGTTTAAGCTACCGTCGCGCGTGCGCTCGGTGAAATTAATCGACAGACCGCTGCATCTCGCCTTTGGAATCGTCGACATCAATGGAGATCACCCGGAGGGTGGCAGAGTACGCACCGTCCCAAACGTGTTACCGCTTGCGGGGGAAAGAGCCGTTATGATGCGAGTTCGCCGGGTGATAGTGATCAATAACGATCTAATTTTGGAACCCCAGTCGCTAATTACCGACACATTCAACGAATTCTTCAGAGCGACGAACGATACAGAATCAAGGGTGGAATACAAAGACAACACTCACTTGCTCTCTCTCTCCCGGCGAATTTCAACTTGTCGACCGAGTTCCTGGACCTCATTCAGGTGAAGCACATCCACGTTGAAGGATCCCGAAAGCGCATCACGTGTAATCCCATAGTGAAGACGTACTCTATCCAGATAAACACTCGAGAGATGGAAAGTCGGCGCATTTCACTTCCACCAAATTACTACGAAACACCGGAAGATCTCGTGAGCGCCATCCATGAGCGTCTGCAGCCGGAGGCTTCCCTCACGCACGATGCATGGGCGGGGAAGTGTTCGTTGAGCTTGCGGGAAAATGTGTCGCTTACATTATCCAATTACTTTGCGTACCTACTAGGTTTCGGCGCGAAAACCGTATTTACCGAAAACGATACGGGCGTCGACGAAGTGACCATAGATCTTCCCATTAACTGTATTATGATATACACGGATCTCGTCACGCCCTCCGTAGTGGGAAACGGGCGGCATCCGATACTGAAATTAATTTCATTCGTATACGATAGAACGAAAGAACAACTGAGTTTCAGCTTTCTTCCCGTTCAGTACTTTAAGTTAATGCAGCGCGAAATTTCCTCAATTGCCGTCTCTATACGCAACGACACGGGTCGCAAGCTACCGCTACAAAATCGCGGTAGATCGACGCTGACGATGCACTTTAAGCATGTACACTAAAGCGGTACCAATCTACGGATTCGGCGTTCCAATGGTATACAGGTCGCACCTGTACCAGAGGGGTGGCAATTTCTTTTCTCAGCTCGGTCGTTTCGCTATTCCACTCTTTAAACGCGTATCGGCCTACTTAAAAAAGACGGCTATCGCCGCCGCTAAGCGCGTGGCCAAAAATCTGTCGGAGGGAGACTCTTTCCAAAGTGCGCTTAGAAGATCGGCGAAAGACACGGGCCACGAAATTCTCCGAGACCTCGGAGGGGCCGGGCGAAGGGGGAGAAAACCGGACGTCTTCGACAGCATAAATCACGCCGGTTGCGCGGCCACAATTTAGTTGTGAGATGGACACGATTAATGTCGTACATCCCGACACTCCTCTGTTGGATAAGTCGGAAACACAATTATTTTCCGTGCCGGGAACGCAGTGGCATATACTGAAGGGGGAATATGAGGTATTCTACCCGGTCGCTGACATATCCTCCGTCATAGAGTTCCAGCTTTCGAATTTGGGGCATCACTATCTCGATTTGAACTCCGTGTACATAGTGACGAAAGTCCGCATCGTACGTGACGATGGTTCGCTACCAGAAACACACGCTGGCGATCGGACGACCTACGACGAGGTCTACCCTGTCAACGCGTTCGCAGTTCGCTTTTCAAGAGCGTAGCCGTCTTCTTGAATCAGACCATGATTACGAATAATGATTTGTATAGCTATAGAAGCTACCTGGATATTTCGCTTCACGCCAGCACCACGGAGCAAAATACCGTGCATAAAGCGGGTCGGTACACGCAAGAAGAAGCGCGTCAATCGGAAAACAACATTCGCGCTCGTGGACCGACCGAACGATACAACCTCACACGGGGCGGCAAGACCATCGACCTGGTTTCCAAGATCAACTCTGACAATGTCCTGCAGCCCAAGCTACTCATATCGGGAGTGGAAATTAGGCTTGTTTTTTATCAAGGCTCCGACGAATTTCGCATTATGAAGACCGATCAGGAGCAGCGCACGCATAAAGTGGAAATCATGAGTGCCGCCTTGTACATAAAGAAAATCACCGTGTCTCCCAGCCTATTCCTCGGGCACGAAACGGAATTGCAGCAGCGCAAGGCTCTCTACACACTGACCGGAAGTGAATCGCGTATTCGTTCGCTACCTGTTGGCAACCTGGATGCATGCCTGGAAGATTTATTTCCAGAGAAGATACCGTCTAAGGTGGTGGTCGCATTCGTGCCCACCCTAGCCTACCAGGAAGCATTCAATCGCGACCCGTATCGACTTGTGAACTGCGACATTGAGTTGGCAACGCTCACTGTGAACGGGACGCAGCGAATAGACAGGTTCGACTTCAACAATAACCTGAACCACTGAAGCTACTTCAACCTCTTGGAGCAGCTGTGCGAGAAGAACGTATCCTACGAATACGACCACTACGTTGGAAACAAGTTCCTATGCTGTACTACGACCTGGATCCCGATCAATCCTCCGTCCACCTGTCACCGATCAGGCATGGAAACGTTCGTCTGCAACTCAAGTTCCGACGTGCCTTGGCCGAACCCACGACCGTATTGATACTGTCCGAGAGTGTGAGCATCATGTCCATCGATAGCAACAGGAACGTCACACTGGATTAGCGATGTTCGAGCAAGATATCGAGAGACTCCTGAAGTACAACGATTACACTTCGGCACTCTTCCGTGGTGTATACGCTCGGTACGATCGTCTGCCCGCGCTGGATAGGCCGGGAATAATCGTGGTCAACACCGATCGGTGACAGCAAGCTGGGGAGCACTGGATTCTCTACGCGAAAATGAAGGATGACCTCATCTACTTTGATTCCTTCGGATTGCCACCCATCGAACCCGAGCTGAAACGCCTCGCCGTCGACGAGTATAGTGATGTCTGTATTCAAAGCCTGTATTCTCCAATGTGTGGTGTGTACAGTTGTATCGTGGCAGCGTTTGGCGAAAGGGAAATCACTGAAGAGCATTGTATTCCTGTTTTCCGATAATCTCGCCGGTAGTGCCCTAAAATCAATAAAGATGTTAGAAGAGTTGTTTGTTGCTTAAAAAAGTGTGGTGTCCTTTATTTTCTATAGCTCCCCAGAAACTATACTTGCTTAGTCGACGAATACGCGCTATAGCACCCTATCATATCATTCTATCAATATAGCTTCCCATCATATCAGCCTATCTTCCTAATCCCATCACAACAACACAACATTTTTTCTCTTAAAATCTTAAATACATTTATTTTTATTTTACTGATGATTACATATGGGACGCGGACTTTCGCTGGTCTCGGTCACTTTTTCTTCGCGTGAGTAAAAGTGATGTCGGGCGATGCGACTCTTTTACCATCCCTGAATCTCTCCTTCTTCTCTAGTTTTAGATCTGGTAATTCTCGCATTTCTTGCAAATCTTCATCTGTGAGTCGGTTAAAACGACTGGGTAGGTACACCTTTACGCGTTTATCGTTGTCCATCAGGAGTCCCACGTACTCGGCCTCCCCGTACATAGTGTTCACTTTGCGTAAGTCCAACACGTCGAGCTTTTCCTTCTTCGGAACAATGCTCATTTTCTGAATGTCCCCATCACCGGGTTTCTTTAGTTTATCCAGCTTCTCGAAAATAGATGACATATCTCGCTTACTTCTCAGTGCAAGTTTCTACGCGCGCCGAATGAACTGAAAATGAGGACAACTGTTACCTAACTTTCCTCATCTTGAAGACAATAGTGAAACATACCTTTCTCGTTGTGCGCTTCACCCGGGGTTGACCGATGGAAGTAGCTTCACAGACCTCAAATGAGTTATATATCGCAACTTTTATATAAAGCACCCCTGGAGGGGCGCAAAGGTGGTGCGATTTTGTTTACACAACCACGCAGGAACAGCCCGTGATATATGATGCGCGCGCGCGAAGGACATTTGGAACTTCTTGGAAACTGCATAAGCGAATCCTTTGTTTTTGGTTACAGAAAGCTTGTTTCGGCAATGACCAGGTGGTCCGCTTTGACGTGGGCTCATAGGAATATTTTTCTTCAGATAGACTTGTCTCATCAGGCAGAACAGTTTACTTTTGGTTTTAATACGCGCGGTCTCGGAAAACATGATTTACGACCTACGATTTACGACATGCAGCCGACTCATTCTCAAGGTGACCCAATTTCTCCGAGAAAGCGAAATCTGTTTATACCACCTTGAAACATACGCAACATTTTTTTCGCTAGGGCCCGCCGCGACGGGTGGAAGTGCGTTTTTGATATTAAACAGATGGCACCATCATGTTGGGGCATGTCTCAAGGTGACCCAATTTCTCGGAGAAAGCCTATTTAGATCACCTTGAAACATATGCAACATTTTCTTCGCTGAGAATAAAACAAAGCTCACCATAGAGTTCTATAACTCATTTTGGCCATGATGGGTAGAAGTGCATTTTGATATAAAACAGGTGGCCCCAACGTGTTGGAACATGCAGCCGACTCATCCTCAAGGTGACCCAATTTCTCGGAGAAAGCGAAATCTGTTTATACCATCTTGAAACATACGCAACATTTTCTTCGATGGGGATAAAACAAAGCTCACCATAGAGTTCTCATTTTGGCCATGACGGGTGGAAGTGCGTTTTGATATTAGACAGATGGCCCCAATGTGTCCTGATCCTCAAGGTGACACAACTCCTCAGAGAGCATGATTTACGACCGTGCGGAAACAAGCGAGCCCCGACGTGTTGGCGCATGCAGCGTGGATGCTGGTTTATAAGCCGCGCGATCACCTCAGGGGGGGGAAGAGTCTGCTTCAACTCGCTTCGAAAGTAAGTTTTTCGCCTCACTTGTTGCACATTTCTTACGGATCCGTTTATTTTCAGTGCCTCGGTGTGTATTCTGCTTTTTTGACCCTCACGATATCGAGGATGAATCGGTAGACGATTCTCGGGACGGCGCACCCCCTACACTCTAAAATAGGTACCCTATAACGCACCTTATATCGAGCTGTACCTGGTAAATATCAGGTACATGAGTGCTTTTCCGCAGTTGCTTTAAGAGATACTGGGCGAGGCAAAGAATCTCGCTTTGTATGTATGAGGTACAAGCATATTTATGAGGTACACGGTCAATTTATGAGGTACCGTGCCTTGTACTGTATAAAGCAGTACCTCTTGCGCGAAATCTTATTGTGCTCTCAGCACTTCTTGCGTTCAAGTAACGCCCCAAAGGATTCGATGCAGTCAGATAATGCATGTACATCGCACGGACTGGGCGATAAAGGTTAGCTGTTGATTTACAACTATGACTGTTTCATTCATGGTGGATGATAAAACATTTCCAGTCTATGTCGTCAGCTAAAGAGCCTCAACTGTGGTACTTTTGTTTAAATTGTCTGCGTCTGTTTCAAGTATATTACAAACACAGGCTAGACAGTGAGCAGGGAAAATCCCGTTCTGTATATGTGATGTTTATTGCTTATTGAGTATTTACATTGACAAAATAGAAAGAGATTGAACTCTCTCCGTGTGTTCGTGAAGGAGGCAGGTTTTCCTTTGGCCAACATGAAAACTAAAAGAAAAAGAACATTCCGGAGCAGATAAGCTGTCGACGAACCGACAAGCCAAGCCACACCTTCCAGTGGTTTCATGAGGTCAGGCGGGTGAGTGTCTTATTTTTTACTTATCTTGCCTCATATCTAGCGAATCGAACCTTTGATACCTACGGAAGGAAACATGCGTTATAAGTGCAACCGCGTCCGCGTGTGAATGTTATTTGTGATCAGGAAGCCGTCGTCTTCGCACAGTTAAGTTGACCGGTTAAGGGGCATCGAAAGGCCGGGAAGGAGTACCTGCTCATGGTAAGTTCCTCTTTAACGTTGTTCATTTCCGATACAACTACGTGCATGCCGTTTCCCAAAACGTGCATGTGTAGGGTGAGTGCACGGTAGCTCGCCAGAGTGCGTATGCGATTGCATTGAGGGTTCTAACAACCTAGAAGCGTTCCACGTCATAGTATTATTTCAGGCTTGTCCAGTGCTGTAGGTTATCGTCCCAGTTGTAGCACTGAAATATTTTTCGATGTACGAGGGGCGTTCAAGTCAAACCGGGACGTTCCATTTTTCGCAAAAGTAAAATGAACTTACAGGCGAGAAATTAGTTTTATTTTTCAACGTAATCTGCAGCTGCACTAATGCACTTGTCCCAGCGTTTCACGAGGGCTTGGATGCCAGCAGCGTAGAAATCGTTACCGACGCGTAGCAGCCCTGATCGGACCGCATTCTTGACCTCGTCGTCGCAGCAGAAGTGGCGACCCCCAAGGAACGCCTTCAGTGGCCCGAGGAAATGGAAATCGCTGGGGGCGAGGTCTGGACTCTAAGGGGGATGTGGCAGCAACTCCCAGCCAAATTCCTGTAAGGTGCGTGTCGTGAGATGCGCGGTATGCGGGCGTGCATTGTGTTGTAGGAGGAGGACTCCTTTGGTGATGAGGCCCGGCTTTCCGAAACTGGATGTGTTCATGAATGATAGTGTTCAACGTTCCCACAGAAAGGTCCGTCTTTCGAGCCAGTTCGAGACATGTTATCCGTCGGTCCTTGAGGATCAGGCGCTCCACAAGTTGGATGTTCTCAGGAACTCTGACACTGGGCTCTGAGCCGCCCCAGCCGGGATCGTCCTGCACTGATGTACGGCCGTCTCGGAACCGTGTGCACCACTCAAACGCTTTGCTGCGGCTAAGTGTATCGTGGCCATACTGAGCCTGAAGTCTTCTGTGAATTTCAGATGACTTTCGCTGTTCGACGTGTTTTTCGCTGTTCGATGTTCGATGTGCGCGCTCACCTCGTTGTCGGCCATCTTGTCTAGCACGTGTCTTCTGTTTTGCACAAACTTTGGACCACAACGTTGTGAACGTGGGGGCCTGTTGCGTGTGAAAAAGAAGTAGCGGAAGCCATTTGTACACTCAGGAGACAGAAAGTCCCGGTTTGACTTGAACGCCCCTCGTAGATACAGTGGCACGTACACTTGCCTTAACCAGCGGAGCGCGTGTCATTGGGCGCTGATAGACAGCTGGAAACGAGATTGGAATGATGCACTATCCCGTTGAAGGGAGGGTCGGTATGCACAGCGGAGATGCCGAAAAGCGAACTCATCCGCTCTGCGTATCGACACTCCCCTCAAGGGAATAGTGGATCATCCCAACCTCGCTTCCAGCTGCCTATTAGCACCCAATGACACGCGCTCCGCTGGTTAAGACAAGTCTGCGCGCCAATGTACCTCCTGTCAGTATAACGAACATGGCTACCCCATGGAATGGCCACCTCCAATAGATTCTTTCGAATCCAGCTCTCCGAGTAAAGAATAAAATTGTAATTCTATACTGGAGCAAAATCCGATCGCCTTGATAGATTCCTTGGGGTTATTTCACGACGGATCATGCAGGGTGGTTCGGTCGACCTCTCCAGTTTTTTTCTTTCAAAGATATATTAAAGCCTTTTTCCTAGGAGGCATATTGGCGCTGAAAGTAGTCGAAAATAATTTGTGGTTACTTTTTAATGAATTATCATTCAGATGTGGGCATTTCTACCATTGCGCTTCCTACGCGGTTTGACGCCACGTATCTTCGTAACTATTTCACATATTCAGCTGAAGTTTTTTCCATGTATTGTCTGGTGTGGATAGCGTTGTATCCTAAGTTCTGAGGATCCTAAGGTTTGCCTTTGAGGAGATAAAAAATCGCAAAATTGCATCATTTGTAAAATATCGAACGTTTCGGGAACCCCACAAGTCGTCCCACAGTTGTGATACCCCAAAGGAATCTACATCATTGTGTTCGTCTCGAAATGCCTTTTCTTCTCATAGCGAGTACATGGTATTGTGAATTAGTGCAATTTCCCCAACAGTCTTTTTGTGAGGGGTGTCTACAGAAAATGCGCAAATTCGACAGCGCGTATCCCATATATTCTCACATGTGACATAGTTCATTTTATTCACAAACGTTCTTGGTCGAATGCAAGCAAATGGTCGAAATGCCCACATCTGAATGATAATTCATTAAAAAATAACCACCAATTATTTTCAACTACTTTCAGCGCCAATATGCCTCCTAGGGACAAGACTTTAATATATGTTTCAAAGAAAGAATTGGAGAGGTCGACCGAACCACCCTCCTGATCCGATGTGAAATCACCCTTTGCTGGAAAGTCAGGCACCAAGAGTAGCCAGCTGGCAAAACATCCATGGGTCAGAATGACGTCTTCACTTAACGGCGTAGCGATGTAGTTTGCCATGTTAGCAATGCAGTTTGTCAACACTAATTATTCATACGATTGAAATAAATCAAGCGAAGTATTCGGTTTTGCTGTGCTGTTACTGCTCAAGCCGACAGTGTAGTTTTATCTCTGATATCTAAGCCTCACTTGTTTCTCAGCTGATACTGAAACTTGACGTTGGATCCCATAAAAGCTTTGATCAAGCAATGGTGGATATGACCAACATCCTGGCGGCTTTTTCAGCCATGAAGGAAAAGAATCGCCGACGTTTGTCCATGTGGACGTATTCTTACGTCCAAAAAATTCGAAGTATGACCTGTGTGGGATATCTAATCAGAAGATAGGGGGCACGCAGTGCCACGGCAACAGCAAGTGGCCGTGGCAGACGAACGTGGTATAAAAGCAGGGGTCTCGTTAAAACTAGGGTCATTTCGTTTGGCCTTGTCTCGACGGCTGAGAGGACAATAAATCTGGTATGTTTGCTTGAATCCGCTTTTGTGCTGCTTGTTCCTTCGCGCACGGAACGGACGGGCTGACGCCCCGGGGTTGTGGGAACGTAGGTTTCCACACCGGATATCAACGGTATGTAGACTGCTTCCTTTGTTTGAGACAATTCTTTTGGAAGGCACAAACACGAACTAATTGCGGCGTTTCTGTCCAGACCGTCCCTGAAGAGGTAGTCTGTCCGGGAGCGAAACTCTTTTTCGTGCAAGAGAGCCTTGTTTGGTGTAGTGACAGAGAGGCTCTGCAGCTGGAACCGTCGGGCATGCTTATATGAGTTTATGCTGCTCTGCTGCTTGACAGTTTACTACTTTAAAAAAAATAAACTTGACATACCCAGCTGCTTTTGGCCAGTTGTTACGCCTGCTGCAAATATATATTGTGGGCGACAACGAATTCCCGAAGCCGTACAGAAAGCCACGGCTTTCGCAGCCGCTGAAATCGCTGAAGCTCAAATAAAGAGCGGTACAGTATTTAGATCGCCTTTTGTCTTTGTCCCGCATGTGTTTGCAACACGTTGGTAACCTTCGCGTGTGTTACAGATGCACACTTCTGCGAGTGTGTATTACTACTACCGATACCAAAGCATAAACTAACAGTACATGATGCGCGTCGTGCATTTTGCTGTGCGTGTGATACGTCACGTATGGATTATGGCACCAGAAACATGTTCCTGTCCGTTATGTGTGGACTGTATACTTCTTGGACAACTGTATCCCTTACACGGGCGTACCTGTTAGACGGGCGTACCTCCTAGACGGCAGTACCTGTTAGACGGCTGTACCTCTTAGGCGGTTGTACCCGTTAGACGTTTGTACCCTTTAGACGACGGTACCTCTAAAATGGTGTTAGACGGCAGTACCTCTTGGACGGATGTACCTGTTAGACGGCAGTACCTTAAAACTGCTGTACCTTGTAGGCGCTTTCGTACCACATCAAATAAAAGGTATATTTTTGCAAAAAT
Source organism: Ornithodoros turicata (assembly GCF_037126465.1). Taxonomy (NCBI): domain Eukaryota; kingdom Metazoa; phylum Arthropoda; class Arachnida; order Ixodida; family Argasidae; genus Ornithodoros; species Ornithodoros turicata. Next base: position 68,598,256 of record NC_088201.1, on the reverse strand, counting down.
GTACCTTATAAAAGGGGGTTTTAAGAGGTACAGGTTTTAGAGTGTACACTGTCTGCTCATGTGATGCGATCGCACCCCGACGTGGATATATCCTTCCTGCCCTTCTTCCAGACTGACACTGCATTCAGAGGTATCATAAGAAAATACGTGCTATTCGCATCTGTTCACGATCACGGAGTAGAGGATTTGCGACAATATTTAATGCTCTCTAACGATATGCTCTCTATATTAAGAGCGCAACGAATACCCTTTAGGTTTTGCATTTGTTCCAATGTTTTAATGATAAAGGAAACTTGGGGGAGATAATCGCCCACTTTATGGCGTTTGCTCGCGAAGTCCACAGCGACGGAGCCATCGCGAATACTCTCATGGACGTGATTCAGGAGTCCACGGGGCGCGTCGAAAATTATCAGCGGGAATGGAGTGGGTTCGTGTCCACCGACGTCCAAAACGTTCAAATGTATATTTCCGCTGTGAAAACTAAAAAAATTTGGATGCACTGGGGCGCTTCCCGATCATTTGGCTAAACGCAGGAACGTGCTAACGAATATTCATTTACCGGCATGTAAGAGTAGTAATGACTGGACACAGACTGTCCGCAACTCTACAAGGCTTCTGGACACGTTGGGACCCCCCACATTAATCAGGACCCACCAGGGAGTCATCACACTAATTGGAGAGCATCTAGGACGTGTCCAGACCACCCTGTGCGTTGCGGACAATCTGTGTCCATAAAAAATAAAAAAATAGGTAGAGATAGAGTGGAGAGAAGGAGTTTAGTTGAAGATCAACGACGCCATCTTGAAGGAAGCGGCCCGGAAAGGCCGCTGACCATCGCCGGGCGACGGAGCACAGAGGCAGGTTGCAAAGCATCCCAGCTATGACCACAAGTTCCGGACATCCTGTGACGTCAGCTGTGACGTCATCATGGCATGTCTGGGCAAGTTAGGACAGCTCTGGACATGCAAGGAGAAAAACACTCGTAATACAGAGGCTGGGAAAGCAAGAGTATGCAAACCATCAATAGCTAACAAGAAAAAACAATTAGTTACACAACAAATGAGCCCACCAGAACGGGAGTGCAGAACGATGAGACTGCTCCATCCGAGAGGCAGGCAGAGAACTGACTCGTAATGTTTTTTTTTCTCCTGTATAAAGCCCCGCAGCTGCATCCCCTAGCGGTTACTTTCTCAACTAATCTCACAACAAAATTATTAAGAATCACGCCAGCGCTACTCCCGTTCCCAAGGCAGAAGATGATAGAAAATGCCGGGGATGCCCGGACAACAGCAACCAGCACCCGACGTGCACGGGCACGAAAATCGCAAACAAAGCGGGAACAAAGTTGACGAAAGCATTAGTTACACAACAAATCACCTCACCACAGCAGGAGCGCAGACCGATGCGACTGCTCTCCGTGACAACCAGCCAGAAACTGAGCGAGCGCGGGGAGCGCACGTCTGCTTTCTGCGACAGCCGGAGAGAAACTGACTGGGGCGCCGCTCCGCGGCCGCTACGCTTACGCGCTCCTAGCGCCCTCTGGGGCGACCACCTCCGAGAGGCTAAGAGTGAAGAGCATTCCTGCGCCCCCTGCTGGCCGTTCTCATTGGTCGTGAGGCTAAGAGAGAAGAGCATTCCTGCGCCCCCTGCTGGCCGTTCTCATTGGTCGTGACGTCATCCTATTGTCTCAGGGCTACCCTGTTTTTTTCCACTAATGCTCCTTTGGTCAATCTACAATGAAGCCACAGTATGACGTCATCATGCACCTGCGTGGCTCAAGGACGCGTACGCTCTAGACAGGGGACCTATTATTTATTGAATCACTATCCCATGATTATTTCCTTTATTCTTCTATAACGATTGAATAGAAAACTATTGCAGAAGAGCACCATGCATGAAAGCTGATCGTAGGAATTCCAAAGTCTTACTAAATGAGACTTGCAAAAGAACAAAATATCCTAACATAACTCCATCAACGACAAATAAGAGGACTAGGCACTCAACAAATAAGCACAGAGTACGGGTAACCAGGAGCGCAGAACTCAGGGCAGCACTATCGTCAAGACAACAAAAAAAAAAAAATACTAAGCGTCAACAAAGGAAAGCATGCATATCGGGGCATGTCAGGACACGGCAGGACAAATCGTACGACTGCTGGGCAACAGAGGAAAACAAACACTTGAACAGAGTGAAAAAGGCACTCACCATCATTTCTCCCGTTCACAGCATTCCCTCATTGTAAATCCGCTCGTCACAAAATCCACCTGCATCGTCGAACACCATTCACCAGTGACGAACCACACATCCGCACCCCATCAGAGGCAGACAGAACCCCACCGAAGCTACGCTCTTCCACTGACGGCCAACGCCAGGAGCAGAATTTGCGTGTCGAGACCCGTCAGTGTCCAAGAGAGAAGTGAATCCTTGCGCCCCCTGCAGGCCGTTCTCATTGGTCGTGACGTCATCCTATTGTCTCAGGGCTACACAGTTTTTTTCCACTAATGCTCCTCTAGACAAGGTCAACCTGAAACAATAGTCTCTCGGTATGACGTCATCATGCAGGTGCGTGGCTCAAGGACGCGTACGCTCTAGACAGGGCACCTGTTATTTATTGAATCGCTATCCCTAGATTATTTCCTTTATTCTACTGTAATGATTGCGTAGGGAACTATTGCAGAAAAACACCATAGACAAGAGGAGATTGTAGCATTTCATTCCCAAAGTCTTACTGTACAGGAAAAAAAAATGGTTCAGCAAGACATAAAGTCACACACCTGTCCCCCTCGCGGTTACTCTCTGAACTAAATGAATCGCAAAATTATTAAGAATAGCTCTACTCCCATTCAAGGCAGCACTATCGTCAAGAATATGCCTTGTACAGAAAGAAAAAAAACTACATGTAGAAGGAAAGCATGTCAGAACAAGCCCAGGCATGGTCAGCACATGTTTGTCAGACAAGGGGGGAAAAGCGAAAAGAAACAAAGAAGGAAACCAGCATCAAACTATTTCTAAGCACACGCACTCCTCTTATTCAAAAACAGTGCTCATCATAAATCTGCCCAGGACAATACACACTATTTTTCTATTGCCACACTTTTTTCCAGTAACGGTCAATGCATTGCTACAGACTGCGTGACGTCATCACATCCTGTCTGAAGAAGTCACCGGCAAAGACTCCTATTATTTATTGAATCGCAAGATTATTTCCTTTGTCTACGATTTTCACCCCAAAGGCTCATCATGGTCATTAGAATTACAGTAAACTGCCACTGCTCTTTTAAAATAATAAGTGAGACCACTCAACATCACCTCCAGGCTTATGTAATACATGACCCTTTCTATGCTCATACATTCGTTGTCTGAGGCTACACCTGCGAGCAAAAAAGGCGCGAAAGCCGGGGGCAAAGTTCCATTCGCGCATTGCGAGCAAAAAGGCGCGAAAGCACAAGACAGAACGCCTTTACGGGAACACGATAGCATTCCTATACTATATTAATGATTATTGCATTGCAGTTTAGAAAAACTACAACTAAACTATAATTTTAGGAGCCCATTAAAATTCTACTTTCTATGGAAACTATAATTGCCCTATTACTTGGATCGCTATTAATGAAGCGCTCCAATTTTTTCTCTCTTCCCATTTCAGCCTTGTCATGCAGGGAAGCAGACTCATATCCAAAATAATTAATTTACACTGAGGGTGCCGTGCTTCAGGAATTCCTATCCTGCGCTCAGATGCAAGCATTTCTTCACGGATACCTTTAACAGCTGACTTCCTCAACATATCGAACACCCAACAAAATCAAACAAACAATCAGAGAAACCCTCTTCTCAGCTGTACCATGCGATTGTCTTCTTCGTAAAATCGGTGATCTGAGGAAGAGAGCAGCGAAAAATTGCGCGCACTTGTGCTTGACTTAAAAAACCTGAAGCATATGCCAATAAACCAAGAAAAAGACACTCATGTCTGGTATCTGATAGTGCCACATACACAGACGCATTGCCCTTGTGTAAAGAAAGCACAGGACAGGGATACACAAATATCATTAGGTGAGCAGGGAAAAGGCTTAAGACCTCATGTCACCACACATCGCCACGCGGCTAGCACAACATGACACCAACAACATACTAGCGGCGGGAAGAACTGCAACACTGCTAAACAAGTCCAGACATGCCATGATGACGTCACAAATCAGGGGAAAAAGCACACGCATGCACGCACAGAGGACAACGCATTAAACACACGGAGCGCTCTGGAATAATCGTAGCGTTACCGCACATCGCTACGAAGCTCAACGTCTAACACAAGACGGCAGCAACAAGATATTAGCGAAGGGTAAAAATTGCAACACTAGTGTCTAGACATGCAACATCGTCTAGCGCAACAACAAGTCTAGACATGCGTCATCGAATGCGAAAACACTGGTGATCGGGGAAAAGGCCTAAGCCTGCGGCGGATCATCATAGAGCATACACAACTTCATTTTTCTATTTTGCGTAAACTAAACGCGGCCTGCTTGGAAAACGACGTACAAATTTTCTTAGGGAGCAGAGAAATATATAAATTTGTACTCCGTGCTCAGATACCAGCATTTCTGCTCAAAAACCTGCAAAATTAAGCTCTGCTTACTTCAAGATATCGAACAAAACCAAACAAACAACCCCACTTCCACTGGTAGAACACTATTCAGCTTTTACGCAGGAGGCTTTCTTCTACATAAAAAGTAGAGAAAATAAGAAAAGAGCAGCGAAATATTACACGCACTTTTGCTCGCATAGCTATAAGAGAATAAAATAAATAAAAGAACGACGCACACGCTAATAAACTGTGACAAAGACACCCATTTCTGCTATCAGATAATTATTGCATAATGCTAAATACTCATTTGCATTGGCCCTGCGTGAAGAAAGCACAGGACAGGGATACACAATCTATCTTAAGCGAGCACGGAAAGTCACTTCTACTCGAACAGCTTGTGGGAGCCTATTCCCACTCTCGGGGGCAAAGCCCGTCCATTCGACTCCCGTGGAAAGCGAGGCACAGAGACAAAGTCAAAATACAGGAAGAAACGTGATATTTAATAACTCACATAATCTTTACACCGAGAATGTTCTCCTAAGCCAGTCGTTCCAAGCACCGTATCCGAGGCCAGCCGCTCCAGGCTCTGATCTCGCTCACACGCGCTCACGGTTTTTGATCTGTCCAAGCCAAGGCCCCTCCCACAGCGCGTGAGGCAAACATCTGACCTAGACACAGGTTTTGCCTGGTGCCATCTATGTGTGGTGGCCGGATTCACCACAAGCTTAATACCATAAAGTCTGAATTTTTGCAAAGAAAATAAAGCCTGAACAGCGCTACGAAGGTGACAGACACATACTAACAAACAAACAAACACTTCTTCGAGTCTGTATTATCTTTTAAAAAATAACGAAAGCACACATAAAAAAAATCAAATCGGCTAGGTAGCCTACCAGACGTTGTGCCTTAAAGTTGGCTCCACGCAATGCGCGAAAGCATGCTGTGAAGCCAACTTGCGGTTTTGCTGGATGCACATGAAGTCCGATTCCAATTGGAAATCGCGCTAAGGACGTGCCAAACGTGGAATTTTCGCAAGATTAATCCCAATACCTGGAATTCTGTTCATTTTAGCGGGAATGCTGGCGCTTGTGCTCCATTATTCGAAATTTTCGAATATTCGAATTTCTCGATTATCAAATTTTCGAATACGAATAGGGTTCGAATATCAACAATATTCGAACAATATTCGAAATTTCGAATATTCGCACACCTCTAGTGAATACTGACACTCAACGATATATAACAAAAAACAAACAAATTCCATTCTCATGAACTCTCCTCTGCCGAGCGGCTTTCTCCTGCTCTACCTGGATGCTGACTTTTTCCCCCTCATCTACATTCTGAGTAAAAGCAGTGACAGAAGAAAAGAACCGCGAAAAATTACACGCATTTGTGTCACAGGACAGGGATACACAAATTTCCTTAAGTGAGCAGGGAAAAGGCTTAAGTCGTACCGCTCAGGAATAATCGGAGAATCACCGCTTATCGCTACGCGGCTAGCGCTTGAACAGCGCTACGAACATGACAGATACATACTAACAAACAAACAAACATACAAACAAACAAACACTTCTATTCATTTCTATTGATAAAGGCGTAAACCACACTACAAGAACAAAGCACGCTGCTTCAGGAAAGCGTATCAAATGCATCGCAACAGGACCGTCTCTCATAAAATAGCCTGCCCAAAACGAAGACTTCACCAGGTTCGCGAGGTAATTCCATTAAAAACGCTCTCGGTCTATCTACAGATAGCAATGCAAGCGCTGCTACCCTTATTTTTTAAGCCACTATTCCACGCAATAGTACATAAATGTATCACTCGTGTCACATGAAAAGGCACACACAAAGAACTTACTTGTCAAGTGGGATCCCTGGTTCAGGAAAGCGCGCGCGCCCGCGCGCACACATACACAGACACACACTCACATTTTCACACTCACAAACACAAAGTCTATTCTCACAACCACATAAATCCATCTTATTCCTCAGGTCAATAATTATCCTACCATCGTCAAAAGATGGCTCACTCTTGTATGCGATCGCAAAGCGATAGGTCCTCGTTCCGGATGTAATAGGATATCGCCACTCGGCCGACGCGAACCAAAAAAGAAAGAAAGGAATGCGCGTTCGCTATACCTCCACAAAGAAAACGGTGCCGTGCTTCTACGCAGCGCTCATCATACAGGAGTGAATTCTCTTCTTCGTTTTCCTTTTATTTTCTTGCACCCATATATTTTGCAAGAATACTATAGAGCAGAACGGACAAATGTGAACATCATTCGCTACACACTGTAGCTCTCATCATTTTTAAACCAAACCACTTAACATGTGTTCATAGGTCTTCACTAAATAGGTGAGCCGATAATGACTCAAAATGAAATGAAATCAAATAAAATAATCATTCCAGCATCGCTGGCTGCAAGCTTGGGTACCCTGCTTGGGTCTGCTGGCGCTGGAATAAAAGATTTATCGCGAGGGTACTACAATGGTGAGCTACAAGGGTGTACCTGTTAATCATCAGAAAGATATCGGGTCACTGATTTCCAAAATTGGAAACCTAATCAATGAGCCTGACCTAGAGAGCCACGTGGACATTATGCATACTGTACCCACGCCAAGGTCTGATACCATGAACATTATCATACAATTTAAACATAGGCAAGTGCGTGACACAGTACTTGATAAGTGCAGAAAGAAACGCATGACGACTTTTGATCTTGGATTACAGGGACAAAATTCTGTTTATGTCAACGAACACCTATGTCCCGCACTGAAGCGCGGGCTCGGGCTGGCTATTGCGAAAAAGAAAGAATCAAAGCTTGCTTTTGCCTGGATTAGAAGTGGTAAAGTTTATGTTCGAAAAACCGAAACGGCCCCCGCCGTATGCGTGTACACCAGTGACGATGTAAATAAAGTAGCTGGGTAGGCAGCATTCCTTCCCTTACGACTGTGACTGTATCTAATGCAGTTTTTGTCAACCATGTATGACGCCCCTGATGCATTGGTCAGACCGAGCAACTCACTTTCGTTTCTTCATGTCAACGTTCGTTCATTACGAAATAAGACTGATGAATTACAACTACTGTTGCAATCTGTAAATTTTTCATTCGATGCTGTCATGTTGTCAGAAACCTGGTTCCGGGATAATGAGGCATTTTCCATGCCCGGTTATTGTAATTTCTATCTTAACAGAAAAGACAAGTGTGGGGGAGGAGTATCTCTACTGTTATCAAAATGTACTGATTATGAGATGATAAGTGACTTCTCTTGCATCACCGATGATTATGAGATGGTTTGCGCAAAGAATAACACAACTGTCTTTGCAGTAGTGTACCGACCTCCTTCTGGAAATGTTAGTACTTTTCTTCGCTTTATTGAAACCCTGTTCTGCTTTATCTCTGTTAATAGGTACACGTTATATATGGGCGGTGACGTGAATATAAACTTACTTTCAAACTGTACGCCATCTGTTGAAATGTCGACACTCCTTGATACATATGGTTTTGTCAATTGCATTAAGCTACCAACGCGCATTACATTACATTCATCTACACTGATTGATATATTTATTACAAATGCCGACGTAGGTACTGTTTCTGCTGGCGTTATATCCTATGATATCAGCGACCACCTCCCAATATACGCCTTTATTAACACTCGTCGTGTTCTGCGGCAAGAACCAATATATTACACGTACCAGTCCATTACTGACACTAAATTGGAGAAATTTAGAACTGCGATACAAGAAGCAGATTGGAGCTCCATATTGAGCTGTCAGCGCGCTAACGAGGCATATTCTAAGTTTCTCCATCAATTTAAACAAATTTATGACTGCAACTTCCCGTTTAAGACGTGCAAAGTTAGTCGTCGTACGCGTAAGCCCTGGGCTACTCCGCAGCTGGTCAGACTTATTTCAGAGAAAAACAGACTGTATCAGCAATTTATTGACTCTAGAGATAATCATATACTTCGCCAATTTAAGGTTTTTCGTAATCACGTAACCGCGGCCATTAAACGAGCTAAATCAACTTATTTTAAGCAAATTTTTAGCAATGCACATGCCCCCGCTACCACATGGAATGCGATAAGAAACCTTACGAAGACAAGTCGCGACGAAATTATAAGTATCAAGGTCGACGGTCGTATGTTACATGGACATGAACTCTGTAACGAATTTAACCAACACTTCGCTAATATAGCAATGCGCGCGTTCCCTCAGCCTTCCAATGATGAAATTGTGTGTGCTGCAATGTCCGGTAATGCAGTTGTCCCCTCCATTTTCCTTTCTCCTGCAACTGATGCTGAAGTATATGCGTCTTTTATTAATAGCAAAAATAGCAAGGCATGTGACAGTGATAACATTCCAATTAAGCCGGTTAAGTTCATCATTGACCTCATCGTTCCAGTTCTAACCCATATCTATAACCTCTCTCTCTCTCGACTGGTGTTTATCCCGATAAAATGAAAATAGCTAGGGTTATTATTTTACCTAAACCTGGCAACCGTAATGACATTGGCTGTTACAGGCCCATTTCAATCCTTTCAATATTTTCGAAAGGTCTTGAGAAACTGATTCATTCTCGTTTAACACAATTTTTTTCTCTGCATAATGTGATTACAAATTCTCAGTATGGTTTTCGTAAAGGTTACTCGACAGAAATAGCACTTTTGCACCAGAAAGAGTTCTTAATAAAAAACCTTGAAAGGAAATTATATACCTTAGGAATATACATTGATTTTACAAAAGCTTTTGATTTTCTCAATCATTCAATACTACTGCAAAAACTGGAACGTTATGGCATCCGTGGTACACCACTATCATTACTTAAATCCTACCTTCACAACAGATATCAGTATGTCACTAACAACAACTGTACTTCGGGTATGCTACCACTGACTGCTGGCGTGCCCCAGGGCAGTGTCTTGGGACCACTGTTATTCAATATCTACATAAACAGTATTGTTACTACCTCACAGCATGGCACTTTTTTCATGTACGCAGACGATACGAGCGTATTTTTTACCGGCACTAACGTCGATGAATTGTTGACAAAACAAACTTATCTCTTTCTAGTATTAACACGTGGTGCAAGAGAAACCGCCTTGGCATAAATGTTGTCAAAACTAAAGGCATATTATATAGGCCCAAAAATAAACCCGCACCTCTGTCACTAAACATTGTCTTAGACCATCAACTCATTGAGATCGTAAAGACTGTCAAAATACTAGGTGTGCATTTTTCGGACAACCTCACATGGGATGCTCATATCGGTTATATCAAATCTAAAATAGGAAAGGCAGCGGGTATACTCTGTAGACATCGCCATAATTTACCAAAAGATGTTATGATTTCTATTTACAATTCATTGATAAGGTCGCATCTAACCTATTGCCATCTTGTGTGGAGCACCACCTCTCAAAATAACATCAAAGACCTGTATCTTCAACAAAAGCGCACAGTGAGGGTGATTGCCGGTGTGCCACCTGGCTATCACACTGCGGAATTATTTACACAACTTCGTATCATGAAAGTTCACCAATACTATGAATACCTCCTTTTGAAGTTCTACATATCGGCCGTAAAAAATAACAACTTTGTAATACTGTCACTATTCAACATGCAGTCACAGTTCACCCAAAGGACACGCCAGGCAGTCTACTGGAATGTACCCCGCTTGCGTACTAATTTCGGTACTCAATTGATACAGTATAATATTGCAACAATTCTTAATAAGTACATCAAGAACGGTATCGATCTTGCTAATACATCATTTACAACTCTAAGAGCCATGTTTGAATTCTGACAACTTGCAATTTCTCTTGCGACTAATATTTTGTTACTAGGCCTTGCATCAGAGTCATCTCTGTAACTTCTATTTCTGATTAATTTCGTTAGATTTATCTAGTTTTTGTTTTGTTATGTCTGTTATTGTGAATTCACATTGATGCAGTGCTAGCGATTTGTTTTGCGATTTGCTTTATTATAGTTTGCTTTATATAGTTGCACAATTGTTGTGATGCTGCTGTACGTTATTAAGGGGGCGTGCCCTCGTCAAGCTGCAGTATTGCCGCTTTTTGGCCGCCTCTAATCAACTGATGTAACATGTTGTGTCTATAATAAATAAAGAAAGAAAGAAAGAGTAGAAGTGACTTTCCGTGCTCGCTTAAGATAGATTGTGTATCCCTGTCCTGTGCTTTCTTCACGCAGGGCCAATGCAAATGAGTATTTAGCATTATGCAATAATTATCTGATAGCAGAAATGGGTGTCTTTGTCACAGTTTATTAGCGTGTGCGTCGTTCTTTTATTTATTTTTTTCTCTTATAGCTATGCGAGCAAAAGTGCGTGTAATATTTCGCTGCTCTTTTCTTATTTTCTCTACTTTTTATGTAGAAGAAAGCCTCCTGCGTAAAAGCTGAATAGTGTTCTACCAGTGGAAGTGGGGTTGTTTGTTTGATTTTGTTCGATATCTTGACGAAGTAAGCAGAGCTTAATTTTGCAGGTTTTTGAGCAGAAATGCTGGTATCTGAGCACGGAGTACAAATTTATATATTTCTCTGCTCCCTAGGAAAATTTGTACGTCGTTTTCCAAGCAGACCGCGTTTAGTTTACGCAAAATAGAAAAATGAAGTTGTGTATGCTCTATGATGATCCGCCGCAGGCTTAGGCCTTTTCCCCGATCACCAGTGTTTTCGCATTCGATGACGCATGTCTAGACTTGTTGTTGCGCTAGACGATGTTGCATGTCTAGACACTAGAGTTGCAATTTTTACCCTTCGCTAATATCTTGTTGCTGCCGTCTTGTGTTAGACGTTGAGCTTCGTAGCGATGTGCGGTAACGCTACGATTATTCCAGAGCGCTCCGTGTGTTTAATGCGTTGTCCTCTGTGCGTGCATGCGTGTGCTTTTTCCCCTGATTTGTGACGTCATCGTGGCATGTCTGGACTTGTTTAGCAGTGTTGCAGTTCTTCCCGCCGCTAGTATGTTGTTGGTGTCATGTTGTGCTAGCCGCGTGGCGATGTGTGGTGACATGAGGTCTTAAGCCTTTTCCCTGCTCACCTAAGGATATTTGTGTATCCCTGTCCTGTGCTTTCTTTACGCAAGGGCAATGCGTCTGTGTATGTGGCACTATCAGATACCAGACATGAGTGTCTTTTTCTTGGTTTATTGGCATATGCTTCAGGTTTTTTAAGTCAAGCACAAGTGCGCGCAATTTTTCGCTGCTCTCTTCCTCAGATCACCGATTTTACGAAGAAGACAGTCGCATGGTACAGCTGAGAAGAGGGTTTCTCAGATTGTTTGTTTGATTTTGTTGGGTGTTCGATATGTTGAGGAAGTCAGCTGTTAAAGGTATCCGTGATGAAATGCTTGCATCTGAGCGCAGGATAGGAATTCCTGAAGCACGGCACCCTCAGTGTAAATTAATTATTTTGGATATGAGTCTGCTTCCCTGCATGACAAGGCTGAAATGGGAAGAGAGAAAAAATTGGAGCGCTTCATTAATAGCGATCCAAGTAATAGGGCAATTATAGTTTCCATAGAAAGTAGAATTTTAATGGGCTCCTAAAATTATAGTTTAGTTGTAGTTTTTCTAAACTGCAATGCAATAATCATTAATATAGTATAGGAATGCTATCGTGTTCCCGTAAAGGCGTCCTGTCTTGTGCTTTCGCGCCTTTTTGCTCGCAATGCGCGAATGGAACTTTGTCCCCGGCTTTCGCGCCTTTTTTGCTCGCAGGTGTAGCCTCAGACAACGAATGTATGAGCATAGAAAGGGTCATGTATTACATAAGCCTGGAGGTGATGTTGAGTGGTCTCACTTATTATTTTAAAAGAGCAGTGGCAGTTTACTGTAATTCTAATGACCATGATGAGCCTTTGGGGTGAAAATCGTTAATATGCGGGGTGCTTTTTTGTTGAATTTTAATGAGAGAATCAATGTCATTAAGAGTAGGACAAAGGAAATAATCTTGCGATTCAATAAATAATAGGAGTCTTTGCCGGTGACTTCTTCTTCAGACAGGATGTGATGACGTCACGCAGTCTGTAGCAATGCGTTGACCGTTACTGGAAAAAAGTGTGGCAATAGAAAAATAGTGTGTATTGTCCTGGGCAGATTTATGATGAGCACTGTTTTTGAATAAGAGGAGTGCGTGTGCTTAGAAATAGTTTGATGCTGGTTTCCTTCTTTGTTTCTTTTCGCTTTTCCCCCCTTGTCTGACAAACATGTGCTGACCATGCCTGGGCTTGTTCTGACATGCTTTCCTTCTACATGTAGTTTTTTTTCTTTCTGTACAAGGCATATTCTTGACGATAGTGCTGCCTTGAATGGGAGTAGAGCTATTCTTAATAATTTTGCGATTCATTTAGTTCAGAGAGTAACCGCGAGGGGGACAGGTGTGTGACTTTATGTCTTGCTGAACCATTTTTTTTTCCTGTACAGTAAGACTTTGGGAATGAAATGCTACAATCTCCTCTTGTCTATGGTGTTTTTCTGCAATAGTTCCCTACGCAATCATTACAGTAGAATAAAGGAAATAATCTAGGGATAGCGATTCAATAAATAACAGGTGCCCTGTCTAGAGCGTACGCGTCCTTGAGCCACGCACCTGCATGATGACGTCATACCGAGAGACTATTGTTTCAGGTTGACCTTGTCTAGAGGAGCATTAGTGGAAAAAAACTGTGTAGCCCTGAGACAATAGGATGACGTCACGACCAATGAGAACGGCCTGCAGGGGGCGCAAGGATTCACTTCTCTCTTGGACACTGACGGGTCTCGACACGCAGATTCTGCTCCTGGCGTTGGCCGTCAGTGGAAGAGCGTAGCTTCGGTGGGGTTCTGTCTGCCTCTGATGGGGTGCGGATGTGTGGTTCGTCACTGGTGAATGGTGTTCGACGATGCAGGTGGATTTTGTGACGAGCGGATTTACAATGAGGGAATGCTGTGAACGGGAAAAATGATGGTGAGTGCCTTTTTCACTCTGTTCAAGTGTTTGTTTTCCTCTGTTGCCCAGCAGTCATACGATTTGTCCTGACGTGTCCTGACATGCCCCGATATGCATGCTTTCCTTTGTTGACGCTTAGTATTTTTTTCTCTTTTGACAAGGAACATTGTTGTCTTGACGATAGTGCTGCCCTGAGTTCTGCGCTCCTGGTTACCCGTACTCTGTGCTGATTTGTTGAGGGCCTAGTCCTCTTATTTGTCGTTGATGGAGTTACGTGTTAGGATATTTTGTTCTTTTGCAGGTCTCATTTAGTAAGACTTTGGAATTCCGACGATCAGCTTTCATGCATGGTGCTCTTCTGCAATAGTTTTCTATTCAATCGTTATAGAAGAATAAAGGAAATAATCATGGGATAGTGATTCAATAAATAATAGGTCTGTCTAGAGCGTACGCGTCCTTGAGCCACGCAGGTGCATGATGACGTCATACTGTGGCTTCATTGTAGATTGACCAAAGGAGCATTAGTGGAAAAAAACAGGGTAGCCCTGAGACAATAGGATGACGTCACGACCAATGAGAACGGCCAGCAGGGGGCACAGGAATGCTCTTCTCTCTTAGCCTGACGACCAATGAGAACGGCCAGCAGGGGGCGCAGGAATGCTCTTCACTCTTAGCCTCTCGGAGGTGGTCGCCCCAGAGGGCGCTAGGAGCGCGTATGCGTAGCGGCCGCGGAGCGGCGCCCCAGTCAGTTTCTCTCCGGCTGTCGCAGAAAGCAGACGTGCGCTCCCCGCGCTCGCTCAGTTTCTGGCTGGTTCTCACGGAGAGCAGTCGCATCGGTCTGCGCTCCTGCTGTGGTGAGGTGATTTGTTGTGTAACTAATGCTTTCGTCAACTTTGTTCCCGCTTTGTTTGCGATTTTCGTGCCCGTGCACGTCGGGTGCTGGTTGCTGTTGTCCGGGCATCCCCGGCATTTTCTATCATCTTCTGCCTTGGGAACGGGAGTAGCGCTGGCGTGATTCTTAATAATTTTGTTGTGAGATTAGTTGAGAAAGTAACCGCTAGGGGATGCAGCTGCGGGGCTTTATACAGGAGAAACAAAACCATTACGAGTCAGTTCTCTGCCTGCCTCTCGGATGGAGCAGTCGCATCGTTCTGCGCTCCTGTTCTGGTGGGCTCATTTGTTGTGTAACTAATTGTTTTTTCTTGTTAGCTATTGATGGTTTGCATACTCTTGCTTTCCCAGCCTCTGTATTATGAGTGTTTTTCTCCTTGCATGTCCAGAGCTGTCCTAACTTGCCCAGACATGCCATGATGACGTCACAGCTGACGTCACAGGATGTCCGGAACTTGTGGTCAAACCTGGGATGCTTTGCAACCTGCCTCTGTGCTCCGTCGCCCGGCGATGGTCAGCGGCCTTTCCGGGCCGCTTCCTTCAAGATGGCGTCGTTGATCTTCAACTAAACTCCTTCTCTCCACTCTATCTCTACCTATTTTTTTATTTTTTATGGACACAGATTGTCCGCAACGCACAGGGTGGTCTGGACACGTCCTGGATGCTCCCCAATTAGTGTGATGACTCCCTGGTGGGTCCTGATTAATGTGGGGGGTCCCAATTAGCTCTAATTATTAATTAAACGTGTCCAGAAGCCTTGTAGAGTTGCGGACAGTCTGTGTCCAGTCATTACTACTTGTAAGGAGGGTGAGTGTTTTAAATACAATACGCTCGCCCTCCTGCACCTGCAGGAAAGGAATTCGTGGAAAAAATGTGAAAACTACGCAGCTGGACGAATCTGAAGACAAAAACAAGATATCTGTGTACGTATACGAGTACGTCGATCAGGGAATGCACGTGTCGCGACCCCCAAAACTCGAGTATGAAAAGAAAATTCACTTATTGGCTATAGACGAGCATTTTTTTAATCAAGTCCCTCGAGCGGTTACTGATTAAGAAAAATAAGCGTTTCGTATGCGAGCGTTGCACGCGCTCTTTTAAGGAGGAAAAGAGCATGGCGAAACATCATCGCCTGTGCGCGGACGTAAACCAAATCATATTGGAATTTTGCGAAACGGGCAAAAACTTTGTAGAATTTATTAAAATTCAGTAAAATTCAGTAAACAGTTAAAATACAGTACAAGCAGCAGTACAACTATGTCGTCGCGTTGGACACGGAGAGTGTACTCGCGCCCAGTGGTGTTGGCATGCAGCGTCACGTCACCTCGAGCTTGCTCGTGTTCACTCACGACTCGAAGGTGATGCGCATCAGGACGCACCACGGTGAAGATTCCGCGAGGCAGTGCCTGAAAGCTTTGATGGAAATGCGGGAAGAGATGATCGCCCTGAACGCATGCCCCGCCAAAATGGTGCTGCATGATGAGCAATGAGCACGGCACAGAGCTGCCACCGACTGCGCGTACTGCAGGTGGGAGTTCACGCAACATCTGCCCCGTGTCCGGCATCACGACCGTTCCAAGCGTTGTACTGCCGGCGAGACAAATTACATCGCGACGCTGTGCAACCCCTGTAACGTGGCGTACACGACGAGGGAAAAACTACCCATCATGGTGCACAATCTGGCCTACGATTTGGCCGGACTGCTGCGGGAATTTCACCTTCTCGGGTGGAAGCGAGCTCCCTTCATCATGGCCAGTTCCATGGAAAAAATCCGATCGTTCGAAATTACCACCTTCCTATTCAGAGATACCATGCAGTACCTAAATTCGTCACTGGGAGAGCTCGTGGAAACCGTCAAATCCATGGGGGGCGCAGAGGCGTTCCAATGCCTGAAGCAGATATTTGGAGACGACTACGAAATTTTGCTTCGTAAAGGTGTATTTCCGTACAGCCACATTAGCTCGTTCGCGGTATACGACAAATTGACTCTGCCGGCAAAATCCGCCTTCCGAAACGATCTGACAGGGGAGGATATAAGCGACGAAGACTATCAGTACGCGCTGCACGTATTTGAACGTTTTGGATGCTCGAATCTGAGGGATTATAATGCATTGTACCTGAAAACAGATGCCTTGTTACATGCTGACATAATGCAGCACTTCCGAGGCCTGTGCTACGATGCACGCGGATTGGAATTGCTTCATTGCGTTTCTCTGGCATCCTATTCGTGGCAATGCGCTCTAAATTACACGCGGGCAAAATTGGAATTGATAATTGACGAGGACATGTACCGAACCATCGAATCGGGTGTTAGAGGCGGGCCCTGTCAGGCGAGCAGCCGTCATTTACGAGCTAACAACCCGCTGTGCAGTGGCTACGATCCCGATAAAGAGGAGGCGTACCCATATCGTACATAGATTGCAACAACCTTTACGGATTCAGTATGATAAAGCACCTCCCCGTTGGCGATTTCGAATGGGTCGAGGATTTTATGCGTCACCCCACGGATTCGGACGTGGGATACGTGTACGTGTGCGACTTGGAGTATCCAAAATCTATCCACGCGCTGACGCGGTACTTCCCCCTGTTTCCCGAGAAGGCGGTCGTCCCGAAGGAATGGCTCTCACCATTCCAACGGGGGCTCCTCGAAGAGTTAATGTATCGGGGGCGAACAGCAAAAAGCTGCTGCTCACGTGCAAGGACAAGGTCGAGTACGTGGTTCATTACGCGCTGCTCGCGCTCTATTGTAGATTGGGCATGAGGGTGACGAAAATTCACCAAATTCTAAAATTTCGTCAGGCACCATTCCTGCGTCCCTACATCGAGGACAATGTTGCCAGACGCGTCGCCTTGGGCACGACGTTCGAGAAAATTTCTATAAAATCTCACATAATGCGGTCTTCGGGCGTACGTTGCTAAATAAATGTAATATGCGGGATATTCGAGTAGCCTTCGATGAGGAGACGGTGAGTCGCCTCGGGAGTCGGGCGGAATGCGTGCGAATGGAAATTTTGTCCCCCGATTGTGTCATGTACGAAATGCGCAAGAGAAAAGTGCGATGCGATTTCCCCCTTCAGATTGGCTTCACGATTTTAGAACTGAGTAAGTTAAACATGTACTCGTTCTACTATGAAACCCCGCAGAGTAAGCTTACTTGTCCGGTGATTACCTGCTACTTTGACACAGATTCTCTGATCCTCGGCCTATTCTATAAGGACTACGAAGATCAGTTACGAGCGATCGCCGACGAACATTTAGACTTGTCTTCCTTCGATCGGGATCATCCACTGTACGGCGAGAGGAATCGCGGTAGGCTTGGCGCGTTCAAAAGGGAAACGGGTAGCATACCCAAGAGGAAGTAATATGCTTGAAAGCCAAAATGTATTCCATCAACTTAGCTGGGGGAAAACAGATAGCAAGAGCTAAAGGGGTCAGAACATTGTGCGCAAACACCTCCTCCATGATACGTACCACGATACCCTATTCAAGCACGCTAGCGTATCGCACGAACAGCTGTCAATAGTGGGAAAGAAACAGTGCATGTACACCATCAGAAATGTGAAAAGAAGTCTGATGGCGTACGACGACAAACGATATCTCTACAATGACGTGGACTCCTACCCGTACGGACTCCTACCCGTGCGCGCTGGCGCTCTACGCCAGCAACTGTACGGCGAGCATCAAGCTCGAGAAGGATAAGCACACGTACGCGCACAAATGCCCGGGCGACATCTTGGCCATCAGAGAGTGGCACGTCGTACCTATGCGGCCCGGCATTAACCTGGACAGGAATGCTACCGGATCGCTGTGCACGTGCCCTCACTCGTTGGACGTGAGCGACAGCTATGAAGATATCCAGTGCACGTGGAAGTGTCAACTCACGGAGGACGAAATTTTTCTCAGCCGCTGTCCCGGAGACAGGATCCGTCACTTCCGCGGAACCACGCCCAGCATCAAAGGAATCAACCTCTCCAAGACCGCCATGCTTTTCCTCAAACATGTACTCAATAAACGCTGAAATGTATTTTTTGTTCCCTGTCTGTTTTGATCGCGTAGAGCCATCTGAGATAGAGATACCCAATTGGGTTAGAACCATTTGAAGCCACTGCTGAGCGATCCGTGCACCATCTGGCGGGCGCTGGTGAAGGCTATGTTCAGTAGGCCAACCAGGACTGCTAGCCATTAGGGGGGGCTCAGTGTAGGCCAATCAGGGGGCTTAGAAGTCTGTGGAGAAGAGGAGCAAATCGGGATGAGTAGGCTTAGCGTGGACCAATCAGCTGAGCTGGCTAATTAGCATTGAGGCTCAGCAATCGGCGTGCACCAATCATCGTAAAGTGGGCGGAACCGAGTAATTAGCATAGCTATGGTGAACCAATCAAAGATCAGTAGGTTTAGCACAATCTGCCAATCAGCGTGAGGTGGGTGAAGCCAACAAATTTGCATAAAGGAGCGGAGCTACGGTAAACCAGTCAATGATCAGTAGGCTTAGCATGGGCGAATCAACGTGAAGTGGGCGGAGCCAAGCCAACTAATTAGCATAAAGGAGTGGAGCTACGGTCAACCAATCAACCATCAGTAGGCTGAGTGCGGACCAATCAACGTGAAGTGGGCGGAGCTAATGGGGACCAATCAGATGGCTTTGGAATTGGCTTGCGTTGGATTACAACTGGATTGTGTTGGCTTAGAACTGGATTGTGTTGGCTTAAAAGTGGATTTTGGCTTAGAATTGTATTAGAATAGAATTCTTGAAACTCGATTACAAAAAGGACGTCGTTGTTGGACCTAAGTCCCTACTACTCGTGTGACCGAAGGCTACAAAAATTAACCAGAAAGTATACAGCACTGCTACACGATAGCTGTATCCTTTCTGTCACCCTCTACGTCCTTTCTGTAGGCAATTGGTACACACCTTCCTGTAGAAAGTCTGTAGATAACGTGTGGCCGAAGGCTACAGAAATTAGCCAGAAACTATACAGCATTTCTACACGATAGCTGTGTCCTTTCTGTCACCCTCTACCTCCTTTCTGTAAGCAATTGGTACACATCTTTCTGTAGAAAGTCTATAAACAACGTGTGATCGAAGGCTACAGAAATTAGCCAGAAACTATACAGCACTTCTACACGGTATATAGTCACACAAAGTAGACCAGAAACTATACAGCACTTCTACACGGTATATAGTCACACAAAGTAGACCAGAAACTATACAGCATTTCTACACCATAGCTGTATCCTTTCTGTCGCCCTCTACGTCCTTTCTGTAGGCAATTGGTACACATCTTTCTGTAGAAAGTCTGTACTACAACATGTGACCGAAGGCTATACACTCTAAGAAAAAACGGTAGGACTTTCTACCCGAGTGGGTAGAACTGCGTTGCAACCAGAATTGTACTCAAATGAGTAGAACTGCAAGGGTACAAAGTTTCCACTTGTACAACAGTTGTACTCAAAACAGTTCAATTGTTATGATAACATAATTATATATACTGTTTGATGAAATCCGGCTGCCGCCATTCAAGCGCGAATTCATCCATCCGTAGGACTGCAGCTTCAGCCGTTAAAGCTACCTAGCGGATAGTAGCCGGCGTGGTTTTATGTTACACGTGAGGTTTGTCTGCACGTGCCGCAGGATAGGACTGCAGATAATTTCGACTACTTTGCGTTCTTTTGATGCTCCTGAAATCTCCGACACACGGTGCTGGAAGCAATGTTTACCTCCCACTGATACCGTCCTCGACCGGGTTTGGATCTACGATCTTGAGCTCAGCTTCAGTAATACTACTGAAGTTGAAATGAACCAGAATTCTTATTAAAGGACTAAGTTTGCAATGCATATTGACATAAAAGTTAGGGTAACATCTGAGGGACCTAGGCGGTACATGGAATGAAATGAACGACAGAAGCTCAGAACAATCAATACGCGAATGGAGCAAAAATATGAAATCACGGTGCAGCCGCCGACAAGAGAGAGTAACCATTCCTAAGTTTTGAAGCAAATAGTTATAGGCATAGTAGGTGGTGATGCCGATGTATCTGTCATAGAAGATTCTGATAAACCTCCTTTGAGGGGGGGGGGGGGGGGCACACGTTCAATTTGTTCGCTGCGCGTAAGAGTAGTTGGGTTCCAGCAAGAGGATGCATTTTTCTAAGTGGCGTAAAGCGAGGGAAAAAATACAAATAGAAGAAACGTGAGGGTTTCGAAAAATTCTGCGTTATCCGCAAGATAAAGCCAATTAGTTTACTCATAACAACAGATGTGATATTATCGAGGTGGGAGGCGAGCGATAGAGAAGACTGTAGAACAACGCCAAGGCCGCGAACAGAGACTACAGGCTTAATCGGTGAAGGTAATAGAGAATACTGAAAATTGATTGTATTAATTCATTTGGTGAACGATATAACGAGCGTTTTGGATTCATTCAGGTTCAGAAGATTATTCGAGCACCATTCCACGACAGACGCAACGTCATCCTGGAGCAATTGACAATCGCTAACACTTCGTATATCACGAAACAATTTCAAGTCATCAGCGTATTGCAGTGTGAATGAGTTACTCACACATGAAAGTAAGTCATTCACAAAAATGTTGAACAATAATGGACCGAGGGTCGACCCCTGAGCCACCCCAGAGGTAATAAGTTATGGGCTAGCCTAATGACCACTGATTCTTACGTGATTAAATCTACCGGATAGGTAGGAGTCGAACCAAGAGCAAAGTGAGTCGCAAATACCGTAGTATGAAAGTTTATATAATAATAATCGGTGACTGACTGAATCAAAGGCCTTGGAGACATGGAAATAGATGGTATCCGCCTGTGAGCGTAGAGAAACGCTTTGACCCACATAATGAAGAGATGGCATCAGATTAGGCTCAACTGACCTTCCTGACATGTAACAATGTTGAGAGGATGTTAACATAGGGCTGACAAATGAGGAGACATGATAATAAACCACTTTTTCAAGGACCTTCGAAAAGCGTGATAATAAAGAGATAGGCCTGTAGTTAGCAGGAGTGGATGGGAAACCCGACTTGTGTATCGGGATGACAATGGAATTTTTCCACAGTGCTGGAAATGTGCCACAAAGCAAAGATTTATTAAATATGGCGGTCAGTATAGGTGCAAAAATAGGTTCACATCCTTTGACAATGAAGTTTGGTACTTCGTCAAAACCGGAGGAAGTGTTCGAGTTTAGCTCACTAATGGCTTTACGTACTTCGAGTATGTCGACAGCGAAAGATGAAAGCAAGAGAGAAGTAGAAGGGCTGTTCGGGAACATACTATAAGGTGCGTTACCCTGTGGGCTGGCACTTCTAGAATACATAACATCGGAGAAGAAGCTAGCAAAGATGCTGGCGACTTCAGTAGGATCAGAAGTAACGATACCGTCCTTGACTATATTTAAGGACGCTTGAACGGGCGAAGTCTTATCTTTGACGTACTTCCAAAACATCTTAGGATTGCGACGCAGTGAACTCTCGATAGAATTGTGGTATGACCCTAAATCTCGCCTGTAGATCTTTTTTATATCATGAGTCATAGAATAGTTCTGATACCAAAAAGTAAGATGGGACTTAGGAATGAACTTGTCCATGCCGTCAATTATGACTTCGGTAAAGAGTGTAACTTCCCGATCGACATCAGCACAATCTGTAACTGGGGGCCAATCCACACGGGGGAAAATGTTGATACAGTTGGAGGTAAGCACCTTTACTGTAAATGTAAGCATCGGGAAATTCATGCTCATGGTGGCGTCCATTTGGAAGGAAAAAAATAATGGATAACTGAGGGGGATAGCAGTCAGGTTGAACCACGGGATCATTGGTGACCTCAAGGTCATGCATGTGGAAATTGCTGATAATTAGGTCGAGAGTGTTATGGGCATGATTCTTAAAGATATTTGACTGTAGTAAGCCCTGATAGCTGAGGAAGTCAAGAAGATATGATATCTTGAGCCTTAGGTCGCCAGAAGTCTGGCTGTAATCGTGATGATGCCAGTCGAGGTTAGGTAGATTGAGATCACCGAACAACTGGAAGTAAGCGTTAAAAATAGATTGTTTTTGTTGCAATGCGTGAAAGAAAGAACTGAAGTGTTGAAAATTACACTGGGGTCTAAAGTAACAGTTCCCAATAACAAAGCGTTCACCATCTTGCAAAGGAATTTCTACCCAGACGGATTCGGTGATCTGTTTCAAGGTCGAACCGACGGAAAGCAGGAAGCGATATATGAACAGCAATGAGGACACCGCCGCCAAACTGAGTACCTGAGACTGAATAATTTCTGTCACGCCTAAATACACGATACTCTTCAGTGAAGTAATCACTGTCGGGTAGGCCACTATGAAGCCACGTTTCAGTGATGCAAACAATGTCGTAGGAAGAGGCAGTCAGGTTGGCAGAAAATTTTCTGTGTTTTGTCCGCATATCTCGGACATTCTGGTAAAAGACTGTTAAGGGTTTCACAGTTTAAATTAAGAACGAGTAGGATCACTTGTCGAGTTACTGTCTGTTACTGTGTTTTACTAAAGAGCACAACGCAGCGAGGAAAAGGACGCAGCTAAGTTGGTAGAGAGTGAGGTGGTACACTGGAATGATTCTGTGTTTCCCTACCGGCAAGCCGCTCTGTGCTTGGTGCTTGCTTGCTTGGGAAGGCAAGGCGCAGCGGCGCGTGGGCGATATCTATCTTGCGGTTCAAGAGAGACGTATCTCCGCTCTATTGCGCATGCACCGGTGTTAGTTCCCCTTTCTCGAACTCTCACGCGAACGAAAGATGTCAGAACACCTAAACTAAGTGACCCTCGTGCCGGACTCTCACGGGAACGAAATACTGTGTAAGTAGCAATTCTCGCGAGGAACTAATTTTCGCGAAATTCGCGAGCGCTCTTTTCTTCGCGAATTTAAAGCTTCGCGAAATATTCAAATCAATGACAGAAAAATGCGCGAACGAAATATCTAAGAAATATTATCCAGGACGCTGAGGCAACTTATGTACGCGGTTTCTTACGCTACATTGCATGCCAAGCGTACCCGCTCGATGGGGTGACAGGAATGACAGGAGACAGGGCAATTCCGCAATGACCCAGATACCAGCTGAGTAAGGACCCCCCTAATCTCAGCCCTCTCGGGCAGAAGGGCTCAAAAGGAAGACAAATGCAACAGGTTATTACCCAGTTGTGATACCTTTTGTTAACTTCTTCCTGGATTTTCAAGTTGGAGGGCCCCTAAGACACCTTGTGCAGGGCAAACTCACCGCGGTACCGCGAATTCAAGGTTCCGCGAATAATTGCCTGATCCTGGCTCCTCACAAATTCGCGAATAATTGAGCCCGCGAATTTAACCACGTATGTTCCAACACCTAACCTAACTGACCCTCGTGCCGGACACTCATCGCGCCCGCCACACCAATCGTCCCCAAATGTGTGTGAGTGCACGTGTGAAATCCAGACCTATTACACGAAATAAGCATGATCACATATAAAAAAGTGACAGTTCTCAGTTGAGAATACCATGATATCCCATACCCCAATGGGAAAGAAAAGTGACATGAAAATTCAGCTGTCCAGCCTCATGAAATATATTCGCGTACATGCTCGACCATGGCCGGCGTTGCCAAGCCCGTACCCGGCCCGGACACGGTGGCTGAAACCCGAGCCCGGCCCAGGCCCGCGGGCCGGGCCGGGCCCGGGCTTTCAGGTAAGCCCGGGCCCGTGCAGTGCTCTAATTCTCTCGTACGCAGTACGGGCCCGTGCTTCAAACAACAGCGGGCTCCCGACCGAGTTGTCATAGAAACCTTCCGACTTCACCTTCTTTTTTCCTTCAGCGTAAGTTCTTAGCGCGGGTTTTGCACTGACAGCTTCTAGCCACTTCTGGGCCTCCCATACCCTTGTTCTGTCACGAACCTCCCTTCTCGTATACAGGGTAGCGTTATCCAAAGCCTTCTCGGTGATGCCTATTTGACTTTACAGTGCCCTTATCTTCTTCCTCCACGTGGTGTTGTGTCCTTGTAGATCATAGCTTTGTAAATTTTCTTTGGTATCCAGTGGTCAAGTAGCATCCGAATTCTGTCCTCGAATAGTATTTTCGCCACAGCTTCGCAGGCGCCAAAGCTGGACCATCCCATGTACCCTTGGATTGCTGCACTTGGCACCGTTCTGTGAGCTCCTAAAGCCGCGCGTCCCGTCTCCTTTTGTTTTCTGTCCAGATCGCTTGTAGTTGCAGACTTCATGCAAAGCACACCGTTCGCATATGTGAGGCCCGGCACGGCCACTGCCTTCCACAGCTCCCGCATCATGTAGAATCTGTTGTATGCACATAGTGCCTTAGTAGTAAAAGGGGGTGTCGATTTAAAGACAGGGCGATTCAGAGACATGGACCCCTGACCCCTGGGTCCTTCGCTAACTTTTTCCCTCTTATCGGCGAGCGCCGCGTGTGCGGAGGATTGTCCGCGCTGTTATAACATGCATAGACATGCAAAGAGGAGTCATACACAAAAAGTACAAGTTGAAATATATTTATTAAAGCCAATAGTGCTGGGAATTGTAATGCCAATAGTGCTGCCAATTGGTGATGCCAATCAGGTGAAGGAGAAAAAAAACAGCCGAAAAACCCTCACGACCTGAAACAGAAGAAATAAGACGCAAGACAGTACATGTAAAGAATATACATATTTTATTCACTATTAATATTTCTAGCAAATCCAGTCATCAGATTCTGAAAAAAAAAAAAACATAAAATCAATATTCATCACATTGCTTGCCAATTGTTCACTTACGGAGCCCCGCACCAACGACCTGAATGATGACCTATTATTATATGAAACTACATTCGCATTCAATAATACATAAAATACGGAGGCCACATTGGATAATCTAAAAAAGACATTTTAATATCAACAATCATACTTGAATTATAGCAAAAATAATCTGAAAGAGAATCTCATTTAATATCATATTCTACTTTCAATAATACATACAATACTGAGGCCACATTGGATAATCTGAAAAAGAAACATTTTAACGTGAGCACCATCATTGCAGCAATGGAGCTTTAATTACAAGTTCTGATAGATATAAGTAATTTCGAGCACAATATGGAAGCTAAGTTTAATATTCCAACATGACACAAATTTAATTAATCAGTTTCTTATGAAGTGAATAGCGCAGACATAAGGAAATAATTCGAATCAACACGATCAACAGATAGCAGTAATATAGAACCAAACCGACATATCCTCCGACATGTAGGGAAATAATAGCTAAACTATACTATATCAAAACGAGAAACGGACACCACATTTAATCAAAGAAGATATTCTTAATCAATATGATTACAATCAAAATTACAAGTTGTATTATAAAAAGTCTAATATTCCTATACGTGAACACCATCATTACAATAGCAGGATTATAATCACAAGTGTCGATAGATGTATGTAATTAATTGTGAACAGCAGAGACCCTGGAAGACCATGGGACACGAACGACACGACGACAAGAACACAACAGGAAATAAAATCTATAACATTACATTTAATCGAAGATATTCTTAATCAAAACAACTGAGGAGAATACCCGGCGTCGGGAACTTGGCGCCCCCATCGCCCGGCAGCCGCCGCAGTAGCCCCCTCCTGCACTCACGGTTGGGTCGCCGCAGGAGGGAGACCCCCACGTATAGCTGTGCGTGGCTTTCCCGTGTCTGGGGAATGGGGGATCCTGGCGGTTGAGTAGACCCGGAGGTTGTTTTGGACCCTTCGGGGCTCCTCCGGGAAAGCAACACACCGCTTTGGCCCCTGCTTCCCATAGACGGGTGGTCCTGGAAGGCCCGGCCAGGACCTTGTGCAGTCCTTTCACTCTCTTGAAACCTGCGCTAGGGTATAGTACAGAGGAAAGTGTTAGTGTGTATGGCACACTCCCTTAGTTGGGCTCGATGGTGGGCGACACACCTGCTGTACTGAATAATAATACTTCTGTTTATGGATAATCAACACTAAAAAAAACCGATCGGCGCCTGAAAAGGAGCCGCACCGAAAGAACTGAGCTAAATCTTTTTGATCTAACTCCAGATCCCTGGTTTCCTAAGTTTCTAGTAATCCAGTCAACCGAAGATGGAAAATCACTGGCAAAAATCTCTCCTTTCGCTGTGGCGAAAGACCTGGAAAAAGTCATTGGTAAAGCATACAACGCAAAAAAACTGAAAAACGGAGACATCCAGGTTGAAGTACAAAGTAACCAACAAAGCACTGCATTACAAACACTGAAAATCATTGGGAATACTCCTGTGAGTGTGACGACACATCGTAGATTGAACATCGTGATGGGCGTGATTTCAGAGGACGAGCTTCTCGGATGCACGGAACCTGGGATTGAAGAGGGTTTGAGTGACCAGGGTGTAGTATGCGCAAAAAGAATCATGATAAGGAGGGACGGCAAGGAAATTGCCACCAAACACATTATTTTGTCCTTCAAACTACACACCATACCCACCAATATAAAGGCAGGTTACCTGAGCTGTAACGTTAGGCCCTACGTGCCAAATCCGAGACGTTGTTTCAAATGCCAGCGTTTTGGGCACAGCTCACTTGCATGTCGCGGACATCTGACATGCCCAAAGTGCGCTGGCAAAGGCCACTCAGGAGAATCCTGCAGCAATGAATACCGTTGTGCTAACTGCCAAGGTAACCATCCAGTATACTCACGATCGTGCCCGCGCTGGAAAGACGAAAAAGAAGTAATCAGAATCAAAACAGAGCAGAATATTTCCTACAGAGCTGCTAGAACCCAGTACGAATTTCAAAAGAAAGGCAGTTTCTCCGAAGTGGTGCGTAGGGGAGTGGCACCACAGAGGAAATCCGTGGAGACTCAAACCTGCTCGCAGGTTGTTGAGCCTCCACCCCACGCTCCCCAAGAGGAAGCTGGGAGCACTCAGGTGTCTCTTGCTATAACGGAGGTCAGCCGTCCAACTGGCCAAAAAGAAGCAGCCACGGCTTCTTCTAAAGCCGATGGCATGCAGTCGATTTGGGATGGAGGCGTGACAGCCCCCTCCCAGAAAGGCCTTCAAAGCATGGAGGTTGATGATGACGACAGAATGTCGCAAAAGTCATCATCAAGCCTCCCTGAAATGCACCCAAAAGAAAAACGAGAAAAAGGCAGAGGAAGAGGAGCAAAGACAAGCGAACCACAGAAGCCACCCCTGCGAAGGGTCCAACCCCCTAAATGAAACAAGTGCTACCCAGTGGGAATAACCAAGTGTTGCGCTTCATTTTGTTACTTCTTGGAATTGCCGCCATTATGAACCACTTCCTCCAATGGAATTGCCGTGGTTTGTTTTTAAATGTAGACGATGTAAATGATCTTTTTGATACCTACAATGCAGCATGCTTTTGTCTCCAGGAAACTTACTTGAATACGACCTCTCCAACTCCTTTACGTAGACACAATATATTCCGAAAGGATCGAAATGACGCGAATCGTTCATCTGGAGGTGTGGCGATTGTCACACGAGCGTCTGTCCCAGCCAGAGCAGTTAACCTCAATACACAGTTGGAAGCTGTAGCAGTGCAGGTGTGCCTGGATAGAGTAGTCACTGTCTGCTCCGTTTATCTGCCGCCAACAGCATCCATCACACAAAACGATATAGAAGATCTATGCAGCCAACTTCAAACTCCTTTCATTCTTTTAGGCGATTTTAATGCGCACAATCCCCTCTGGGGTAGTACAAGGACTGATTGTCGGGGCAAGATGTTAGAAAAATTCTTGCTCTCATCATCCATCTGTCTTTTGAATACAGGAGCACCTACGTATGTACACTCCGCTACACAGTCTTTCTCGGCATTAGATCTGTCTCTCTGTAGTCCATCTCTTTTCAATGTTTTGGAATGGGCAGTGCAAGAAAATCCATTGGGAAGTGATCACTTTCCAGTAGTATTGAAGTATATGCCTCAAGTAGATATCTTGACAACGTGTCCCCCTAGGTGGAAACTTCAAGAAGCCGATTGGAACACTTTTTCTGATAAATGCAACCTCTCTTTAATCCCTGTTACTAGGATGACGATTGACGAAGCAAACCGTGTCATTACCAATGTCATCCTAGACGCAGCAATACAATGTATTCCCGTAACTTACGGTCGTTTGCCAAAGCGACCGAAACCTTGGTGGAACAAGGAGTGTGGAGAAACACGAAAAGCCCAAAATCGTGCATGGGGTAGATTTCGAAGATACCCAACGAGTGAAAACCTTCTTCTCTTTAAAAAGGCAAGAGCCAAGGCCAGGTGGACGCGCAAGCAAGCAAAGCGGTCCTCTTGGCGCAGTTTTGTGTCCTCCCTATCTTCCAACACACCTTCTAAACTTATTTGGGATCGACTTCATAAGATCAGAGGTGCAAACATGAGCCGTGCTACCCCTCTTTTAGTAGTTAATGGTCAGCCATGTCAAGGCTTACATGAACAAGCCGATGCTCTTGGTGAACATCTTGAAAGCGTTTCTTCTTCCTCTAACTACACCAATGAGTTCCTTAAAGTTAAGCGTAGTGCAGAGAAGAAGAAAATTTCAATGCATTGTGGAGACAGTCTGATGTATAATGAGCCTTTCACCAAAGTAGAACTTAATCGTTCCTTAGAGCACACAAAGATAACTTCACCAGGCCCAGACAAGGTGATGTACTCTATGCTGAGCCATCTGTCTGAGGCCATCCAAAGATGTTTTACTCCAATTTTTTAACCAGGTTTGGGTCCAGTGTATATTACCCTCAGCGTGGAAAATTTCTACTGTAATTCCTTTGTTAAAACCAGGAAAGGAACCTTCAAGCCCGGCCAGTTATCGCCCCATCGCTCTCACCAGCTGCATCGGGAAAACGTTTGAGCGTATGGTCAATGCTCGGCTGGTCCATTTCCTAGGGGAGAACAAATGTCTTTCTCAACTGCAGTGTGGTTTTCGCGCGGGTTGTTCCACAACTGACCACCTCGTACGAGCAGAAACAATGATCCGTGAAGCTTTCGTCCGTAGACAGCACTGCCTGTCGGTGTTCTTCGATCTTGAAAAGGCGTATGACACCGCTTGGCAGTATGGTATCCTACAAGACATGTACTCTTTTGGGATCAGGGGACGCCTTCTGAGGTGTATAACAAACTTCCTCCAAAACAAGACATTTCGAGTAGTACGGCTTGGGACAACACTATCCCGTCCTTTCATCCAAGAGAACGGGGTGCCGCAGGGATGCGTCCTTAGCGTCACTCTGTTTCTCGTGAAAATCAATTCAGTAGCTAGCATAATCCCACCTACCATGTCTTATTCATTATACGTGGATGACATTCAGGTTTCTTTCTGTTCCACGAATCTAGCAACATGTGAGCGACAGGTGCAACTAACTTTAAATAAGCTTACAAAATGGTCCCATGAGAATGGATTCAAGTTCTCACATGAGAAAACGGTATGCGTTCACTTCTCGAGGGTCAGAGGACTGTTTCCTCCACCTACTCTTAAGCTGAACGGACAGAACCTCACTATTAAAAGTGAACACAAATTTCTTGGGGTCATCCTTGATAGCAAACTGACATTCTTATCACACATCAAGAACCTTAAAACTAAATGCATTAAGTCCCTAAACCTTTTGAAAGTGCTGTCCCACAAATCTTGGGGGGCCGATCGTGACTCTACATAGGATCTATGTGTCCACAGTGCTGTCTAGACTGGACTATGGATGTGTTGTTTTTGGGTCTGCTCGGACATCTGTCCTGAACATATTAGACCCAGTGCATCACCAGGGACTGCGTCTGATAACTGGTGCTTTCCGCACGTCGCCAGTGGAAAGCCTCTATGTTGAGAGCAATGAATGGTCGCTGGAAAGAAGAAGATTTTACTTATCTGTTTTATATTCTTTGAGGGTAAAAGGGTATCCCAATAACCCAGCCATTTCCTCTGTTGAAGGCACACGCTTCAAGCAACGCTTTCTTAATAAGCTCAGCGTTGTTCCCCCATTTAGCATGCGTGCTCTTCAGGGATGTGAGGATTACAATTTCCCACATAATGATTTCACCGTAGTACAGGCCAGCCCACGGGTCCCGCCCTGGCAATCTCCTCCATGTTTTAATCGTTCCCTGTCTATGTTCAAGAAACATGGCACACCACCTGTTGTGCTCCAGCAGGAGTTTGAGTCCCTTAAAGAAAGTCTTGGGCAACACAGAGCTTTTTACGCTGACGGTTCCAAAACACGCACCTCAGTATCATGTGCAATAGTGACCGACGGATTCACACAATCATATCGTCTACCTCACATGCTCTCAGTGTTTAATGCCGAGGTATACGGAATAATCCTGGCACTGAACTACATCTTAGAAAGTCACACCAAGTCATCGGTCATTTACACAGATTCTCTGAGTTCTTTTCAAGCAGTAGGCAACATAGGGATGTCAAAAAACCTTCTTGTACAAAAGGCACAGTGCCTTGCTGCTAAGGTAATAAAAAAGGGCCTATCTTTGACATTCTGCTGGGTACCCAGTCATGTGGGTATAGCCGGGAATGAACTCGCTGATGCAGCTGCCACAGCTGCTCTTTCATCTGAGGTCAGTCGTTTTGATGTACCTTTTCAAGATCTCCGACCTACACTTATGAGGGCCATAAATAACAAATGGCAACAGCACTGGAATACCCTGCGCAGCAACAAACTTCATCTAGTTAAGCCCACCATTGTAAAACGGACAGAAATTTTTAACAGTCGTCTTCACGAAGTTGTTTCTGCCAGGCTGAGGATTGGGCACACGCATTTGACCCACAGTCACCTCTTCCGCAATGAAGAGGCTCCGCATTGCATGCGATGCGATGAGACAAAATCAGTCTTTCACATGCTCATTACATGTCCATCATACGACACACACCGACTTCACCATTTTCACGAGCTCTACACATATCATACACCTCTACATCCCTCCCTTTTGCTGGGGGATGAGGCTCTTTTACCATTTGAACGGGTTTTTAACTTCTTTCAAGACATTGGCATTTTAACTGCATTGTAGTTTTAGTTATTTGATTTTTATGTCATTTGATACTCTAACTGTAAAGTCTTGTTTTAACTAAATCACTATACTTTTAACTTGTGCTTTTCTTACCATTGTCTTGGCGCATTATGGCCTTCGTTGCTTATGCGCCAGGAAAGCCTGAATCATCATCACTGAGGAGAATAATCTATCATTTTAACTATCATAAAATCATCCTCGTGACTTAATCTAATCGAACAGTATACAATTTTCATTCTAATTGACACTACAAACCCTACTTTGTTTTATGAATCCAACACAGAAAATAGATATGTTAAAAATGAACTTCACCACATAGCACGCTCCTAGCCAACAACCAGCTCTAATGATATCTGCCCTGATTTGTTGAAGTTGGGAGGCGTATGCCTGTTTTGTGAGAGTTATGAACATTTTGAGCGCAATAGGGAATCTAAGTTTCATATGTTTTGTTCCAACATTACACAACTTTTAATTAATCAATTTCTTATTAAGTGAATAGCATAGACATAAGGAAATAATGAGGAACAACACAATCAACAGGTAGCATATAGAGAGAGACAAACCTGGGCACCATCCAACACGTAGCGAAATAATAGCTAAACAACATCATATCAAAATGAGAAACATTACAAATTTAGTACTGTGACTAGCACGGGCTTAACGCTGAATAACAGAGAAACAGTCTAAACGGCGCATCTGCTAACGTGTAAACAACAGATACACGCAGGAAAATAATACTGAAACAATCTATCAAAACAAGAAACCTTACAAATTTAATACTGTGGCTAGCATTGACTTAACGCTGAAGAACAGAGGAACACTCTAACGGCGCCACGTAAACAACAACAGAGGAAAATAATCTATCATTGAACCATCATAAAATCATCTTCGTGACTTAAGCTAATCGAACGTTATACAATTTTCATTCTAACGAACATGAAATTTACTTAAAACTCGAAGAAAGGGTCATCCGCGTCCTCGAAGACGTTTCAGCAACACGCCGGGCCCCAACCTCGTTCCCGAAATCGAACGTGATTCTGCGCCCGACGCGTTAACTCGGTACTGCGCGCGAGCGTGTTGCTTTTTCCGGAAACGGGTTCGTCGACGCGGATGACCCTTTCTTCGAGTTTTAAGTAAATTTCATCCGGAAAATATTCGTACATGGCACAGAGACTCCACATTGCGTTGTAGTGTGTAGAGGAAATATCAAACTCTTCGATTGAAATTCTCTGTCATCGCAAAAGAGTGCTTGTCAAAGTGAGCAAGCTAAAGATTGCGTATTGTGAAATTGCACTATCTACAACTCAGTCCGTAAATCGCAACACCCGTTCAAATTTTAATTAAACACTTAGTGATGTGCGGTAGTCTCCACTTCTCCTGAGAGTGAATCGATAAATTTTAGCATTTGAGCCACAATCAAATATATTGTATAGTATGTGTGAATATATGCACAACTTTTTAATCTATATGTTTAAGAAATGCAAGAAAGAGATGTGCAGTTTTGACTTTGAAAATTTCAACAAGAAAATGATCTTTAGTGTGGAGTTTGCGTTTTACCATGCTATGAGCTAAAAACTTATAAAACTTAAGTATGGCCTTTTCATTTGTAGTGCCCGGATGCTATGACACTAAGAATAGGGTGATAGTTTTTCAGCATGGCTACGGGAAACCTCGAGTACATTTTGTGAATTGGATATACGTTTATGCGTGACCTGTGCTGATCTGCTGATTATAATTAACATTACATATCTTCCATTGTGTTTATGCATGGTGCTCATTGTATATTGGTTACACAATCCTGATGACAGTTGTGTGATTCGCTTCTCCCAAAATCTGATTGCCACTTAGAATTTGTCTCATATACGTTTGTGTGCCGTGTGTTACGAAGATTACGTGATTAGAAATGTAGACTTCGCCTGCACGTCATGCTTGTAAAATCCTCCAATTGCAACGCGGTATTTGATAAGAGATTCCTTTCAACATATATTGTCAAAAGGTGTTATAGACATACTTTGAATTATACATTTGTCGTTTGCTCATGCATAAGAGAGCTAGTCCAACTGTGTGAGAAATATACATGTACTGTGGAATTTAGTTCACAAAAGATTAGTGATCCTCTTTTGTAAACAAAGACTGATGTATCATGCCTCTAAATTTCAATGACCGACCCTTCTCCGGCAATTCTACCCTTCGGTTGTTGAAGTTGTACAGAGTGTAGTCGGGTAAAACCTATTTGATGGTCAGCCCTGATTCCACATGAGAATTCTTGCACATAGTGTGGAATATTCGTTTCCTTAGCAATTATCGTTCTCAATCTAACCATGCTAAATACAAACTGTTAGAATTCATTATATTGATGACAAAGATTATATTTATTATTTCAGTTATACGCTTGTTTATTTCGATAAATTACAATTGTCCTATTCCAAACTCGGACGTTTTTGTTTGTTGTCTTGGTTGATGGATTCAGAATGCATTATATAATGATGTCTTATTGGTCGCTTGAATCCAGCGTTGATTAATGCAATCGATACGTTGTCGCTGTATTTGTATCGCTTCAGCAACTTGCACTTTGTTGCGACGAACTTGCACAATCTCTTATTGATGTTTCCTTTCTTTGTTTGAAGATTCTTGAATGGCGTACAAGAGAGTATTAGATGAAAATCGTCCGGTGGTCCACCGCAGTTGATATGTTCGTTGAGTTTCAATAAGTGATGATACATCAGACCTTGTACAACAATATTGAACTTCTGCTCATTCGACATCGTTGCAAGAAGTGGTAGAAGAAAATAACTGCGTAGCCGTGGTAGTGGAACATATCATGTGATAAGATTTTTTGTGTACTTCCCATCTCAATAGTTAGGTGTAATTTCAACAAATCCGTAATGAATCGTGCGATATACACCGCTTGTATATGATAATTTGATCTCACTGCTTTCTTGATGAATGCAATGCTCATTGCAATGATTACAATTGCAAAAGTGCTAAGCTATGTCTAGGCGTTCCGCGGCCAACCTCCAACCGCGCAGCTATTGCTGAAGCTAGAGAGCCACCTATATCTGTTTTGCGAGTAACCGAATCGCTCAGGCATTATACCCGTTTGGTGTCTCGACATGTCAAGCACCAGTTGGCCGGCTGGATTCGTACGCGAACAGGGTCGAGCATTCACCAAGCTCTGGCGCCCTACTTCCAAGAAATACCTCGGTTCAAGCCTCTGCCTGCATCTCCCATTCCCTCCTGGACGGTGAAACTCCCTCCACTGTCACCAGAGGTGCCAGGCCTCAAGTCAAAGAAGGATACTCCAGGGCCTGTTGTAATACAGCTCGCACGGGATGTGGTTGCTCAGTACTCCGAACTCCAGCAGATATTTACAGATGCGTCCACATCACAAGAGGCGTCGACATGCGCGTTCGTCATTCCGTCATCGGGAGAGCACCGTGCGATACGTCTGTCTCACAGGACGTCCTCAACTGCAGCAGAGCTCTACGCCATCGAGGCAGCTCTCCTACACATAACGTCAAAAGAAACCCCGACTTCATGGGTTATTTTCTCTGATTCAACATCTGGCCTCAAAGCAATGCAAGGTTCGACGACATCCTCACTTGCGCCGGTTGTTTACAGTGTTATCGCAGCATACAACTCTGCCGAAACAAAGGGTCACAACATGGTCACAACATCATCATCCAGTGGATCTCAGGGCACTGCGGTATCAGTGGAAATGAGAAGGTGGACCAGGCTGCTCGAATTGCTCACCATAAAAGAACTACTCACAAAATCTACTTCACGCAATCCGATGCGAAGTACTTGATGGCCTCCTTACGTGATCGCCTCTCTAAAACCATGCGGACAGGCGACGTCATGAATCACTCGTTCCTCGCGCGAATCGACCCCAACTGCGCTTACTGCCTCCCATCGAAGATGCCAAGGCCGTTAGAGTCCGTCATCTATCGGCTGCGACTCAACGTCCCGTTCGGAGCAGCATTCCTTCATAAGACAGGTGTCGTTGGATCGCCGAACTGTTCAACTTACAGAACTGTGGAGAACACGGATCACGTGCTGGTCACCTGCCGACGCTTGGACTCTAGTCGACGAATACTGAAGAACGCCCTCGTGAAACTTGACAACCGACCATTTAGTGTTGAGAAGGTACTGGGGAGCTGGACAAGGCAGCACCAGCAACCGGCGCTGTGTGCACTCACGACCTACCTCAAGGACATACGTGCTGATATAATCTTTTAATTCGTTCAGTGTTCCACACGTCAAGCGTCCTGGAACAGGTGGTCGCACCAGTGCGACCTACGTTTCCATTTCTTCCTTTCTATTTCTATTCTATTCTATTCTACAATTATATCTGGTCTAGTGTACTTCAATTCTTCATTAGCAAACCTCAAAAACTCCGCCATCCTTCCCAGTGGTACTTCCGACGTTGATGTGCAGATATTTTTATAACTTTTGTAGATTCGGCATACAAATTCTTGCACCTTAAATTCTGTAGTTTGTACCTTATCTCCGAATACGACCATGTCTAGGACGTATTGAAATGCAGTGATAATGGAATCGTTTCGCGGCTCTTTTTCGAGCAGTTTTTATCACATCTTCCCATGGCTTATGGCAACGAGTACAAAATCTGTCCATCTTTTCAATGTAGAGCAATTGTCTGTTCTGTTTTCAAGTTCGTGTCTTAATTAAAAGCACATCTATGCTCATTTTATTGTTTATTATGCTATCTGGTTTAGAATGTTATTAATCTCCACCTGCCGTGAGAATTATGGAAATTGAAGATGTGATGAGTAAGAAAAAACGTGTGCTTTCAATGATTCTATGTACAAGACCGCACTAGAATCCTCCTTTCCCTAACTTGATGTTGGTGTTGAGGGCATCGGCTTTCATCACTCACTTTATCGCTTGAATCCACTAGTTAATTGAAACAGACACGTTTCTGTACCGATTCTGTGGTGTATTCACGCTGCTTGCTTAGAAATGATTTGTCTGAATTAATTATTGTTTTGACTTTGTTTCAGGTGTTCACTCGATTGATATCCTATGAGTTGGGAATTATGTATGCATGATGTATTAATTGTGTCTGTTGATTTCCTCTATAGGAAAACTTTTAAATATTTCTCGCTTGCTTAGAAAGTTACTGCCTGAAATAATTATTGTCCTGTATTTGTTTCAATTGTTCACTCGATTGACATCAGTAAAAATAATCTATGAGTTGAGAATGCCTCATATTTCTGAGTTGCGTTTCACAAATGATGTTTCTGTGTGGTTCATCTATATAGAACTTTTTGTTGCAAGATATTACAAAAAATGATGAAATTAAATTCGTTTCTCCTTTTTGATTGAGTATTGTTTCTATCATTGAATAATTTCGACTTTCTCTACATGTTCAATGAAAAATATCGTCTCTGTACAAACTTAGCCGACTTGTACTACACTTTGAATAAAGACTTCCTTTCAAGGAAAGAATGTGAGAAGATAGTGTTAATGCCGACATCTATTTGGGCGATGTACAATAAAATATATCGCCTTTGTACTATCTTATCTGACGTTGAGAGCGTCCTGTTTGCTGGAAGAAGGAAAAGGAATATAGCCTCAACCCTTTGAGTGATAAAGCATGCGCGGCTGCTTCACTTTGGTCGTATAGATAGAGAGAAAATGTCTTCGGGCTTTGAAGAAAAACCGAGATCGTCTCAAATTGTACGGTGCCTGTGTGTCGGATGCCTCAATCAGTGTAAGGTATGTAGCGTTTGTTAGAATGAAAATTGTATAATGTTCGATTAGCTTAAGTCACGAAGATGATTTTATGATGGTTCAATGATAGATTATTTTCCTCTGTTGTTGTTTACGTGGAGCCGCTTAGAGTGTTCCTCTGTCCTTCCAAGTTAAGTCTGTGCTAGCCACAGTATTAAATTTGTAAGGTTTCTTGTATTGATAGATTGTTTCAGTATTATTTTCCTGCATGTATCTGTTGTTTACACGCTAGCAGATGCGCCGTTTAGAGTGTTTCTCTGTTATTCAGCGTTAAGTCCGTGCTAGTCACAGTACTAAATTTGCAATGTTTCTCGTTTTGATATGATATTGTTTAGCTATTATTTCTCTACGTGTTGGATGGTGCCCAGGTTTGGCTCTCTATTAATGCTAGCTGTTGATTGTGTTGTTTCTCATTATTTCCTTATGTCTATGCTATTCACTTAATAAGAAATTGATTAATTAAAAGTTGTGTAATGTTGGAACAAAACATATGAAACTTAGATTCCCTATTGGGCTCGAAATGTTAATAACTATCACACTATTGCAATGATGGTGTTCACGTATAAGAATATTAGACTTTTTATAATAGAACTTGTAATTTTGATTGTAATCATATTGATTAAGAATATCTTCTTTGATTAAATGTGGTGTCCGTTTCTCGTTTTGATATAGTATAGTTTAGCTATTATTTCCCTACATGTCGGAGGATATGTCGGTTTGGTTCTATATTACTGCTATCTGTTGATCGTGTTGATTCGGATTATTTCCTTATGTCTGTGCTATTCACTTCATAAGAAACTGATTAATTAAATTTGTGTCATGTTGACTTAGCTTCCATATTGTGCTCGGAATTACTTATATCTATCAGAACTTGTAATTAAAGCTCCACTGTTGCAATGATGGTGCTAACGTTAAAATGTATATTTTTCAGATTATCCAATGTGGCCTCAGTATTGTATGTATTATTGAAAGTAGAATATGATATTAAATGAGATTCTCTTTCAGATTATTCTTGCTATAATTCAAGTATGATTGTTGATATTAAAATGTGTCTTTTTCAGATTATCCAATGGGGCCTATTGTGGCCATGTATTGTATGTATTATTGAATGCGAATGTAGTTTCATATAATAATAAGTCATCATTCAGGTCGTTGGTGCGGGGCTCCGTAAGTGAACAGTTGGTAAGCTGTGTGATGAATGTTGATTTTATGTTTGTTTGTTTTTCAGAATCTGATGACTGGATTTGCTAGAAATATTAATAGTGAATAAAATATGTATATTCTTTACATGTACTGTCTTGCGTTTTATTTCTTCTGTTTCAGGTCGTGAAGGTATTTCGGCTGGGTTTTTTTCTCCTTCACCTGATTGGCATCACAATTGGCAGCACTATTGGCATTACAATTGGCACAATTCCCAGCACTATTGGCTTTACTAAATATATTTCAACTTGTACTTTTTGTGTATGACTCCTCTTTGCATGTCTATGCATGTCATAACATAGCGGACAATCCTCCGCACACGCGCCGCCCGTCGATAAGCGGGAAAAAATACGCGAAGGACCCTGGGCTCACCAGCACAGGGGTCAGGGGTCCATGTATCTGAATTGCCTTGTCTGTGAATCGACTTTTACTACTCCCTTTTACTGCCTTTTAACCCATTTACTGCCTTTTAACCCTTTTAATCCCTTTTACTACTTGCCTTAGCTGGCAGTACCCCGACTGCTTTGGATGCCTTATTTCGGATCAGCTTCTCATACTCCTGAACATAATCTTGTTCTGCCTTGAACATTACCCCCGGGTACTTTGTCTCAGTGGTGATCTTGATGGCGGGACACAGGGTTGCTAGAATTCGTGTTTGCTTGTGCCATAGCCTATAGCCTTGCGTTGTGGGTACCCTTAACTTGAGTATTTGTGTTCACGCGCATTCAGCCCCTTGTATGTTTAGTCCTCAGGCTCACGAAGATGTTGCTTCTTTCCACTGTACGGCAGTTTATTTACGAGCTATTATTGTGCTCATTTGTTGTAAAGGTTGGTCAGCTGTGATCTCCCATTGCGTGATACTTGCTCTATTTTGTGCTGGGTCAATTATTTTTTTTTTAAAAGAAGGAAAAGCGTCTTAAAACCAACGAAAGCGTTTCGAAGCGCGTGACGTGCGAAGTTGGGCTCGTGTTCATGAGTGGACGTGATTGAGCACAAATCATGTCCCTCCGAAGCCTTCCTTTGCCCACTAGGATTCGGAGGCGGAAAAGAAGCGTAAAAATTATAAAACAAATTAACATCGCTAGTGATTACAATATATAGCGCTTTTCCAATATTGTCAATGTACTAAACGCCTCTCGAACACCAACGCCAACAGTATTTCACCGCATTCTACAGATACCATGTCCCACTCCACCCAGCCCTTCTACTGGGTGACACTCCTCTTGTGCCCTTTGATAATGTCATCCAATTTTTGACCATGTGTGGATTACATAGTCAGATGTAGATGTTAAGTATTAATTCCGCTTAAGTCCGCTTAATTAATAAGTCCGCTTTTATCCAATATCACTGAACTCCTCATGTAAACATCTCATCCTGAATCACCTCATCGCTCACACTTGTAGATACTCACTTGTTATCGTCCGCCAAGCACGTTAGCCTGTTCACCCTCCTCTCTTCCTTATCCTGGTCCATCTCATCGCTCATACCTGTAGATAGCTTTTAACTACCACACACTCTCACATCCCACTCTCATCTCTCCCATAAGCATCTCTCACACACTCACCGTAGTTTTGGAGCCCTATGGCCTTTGTTGCCTTTGTGCCATTAAAACCATAATCTCTCTCTCTCTCGCCTCTCGATCTCGTTGTCCACGACAGCAGCTTCGATTGGGCTGTTTACTTTGTGAACATATAGCATATTGCACGCTGTGGGCTGCATTTTGCGAAATTAGCATGAGAACCGAGCGGATGCATTGCTACGTGCAAAAATACTTATGTATAAACCAAAACCAATTAATTACTAAAAAAAAGTCACTAAATGTTGAGGTGGGCTTTTCGTGGAACATGGTTCGCTGAAGGTCCCGACTAAGTATATTATATACCAGAACGTCTGGAGTGGCGATTCCCCATTCGAACCATCGCGAGCGGGTGACGCCGGCGGCCACATTGGCAGGGGCAAAAACTGACACCGCCAGTACGAATTGTTGCGGGCAAAGTTCCTTGTTTCGCAGTTGCGTCTTGCGGGGAAACCGACAAAAAGAATCAGTCCGTCTGACTATAGTAAGACGGACATACTATATGTTTTTATGAGCACTAAATCTTACATTTGGCAGGTGATACTCGCACTTGCCAGGTACTTATGAGAGTTTTATTCAGCGACTTCCAGCTGTATTTCACGGTCCATTTAAATGGGGCAGTTGGCCCGAACGCATTTTTTAAGCAATTATTTTGCATGTTGGCATAAAAGCACACCTTCTAGAGCTACCTTAGTCACCAGGTGTTCAGTGATTCGCTTTTTTCCTTTAAAAAAAAAGCATTCCAGGAGCTGTACTGCAAGCAATACAGCAGCACAGCTTGTGTGTGTTGAACTACCTTTTGTATTTTTTACTCTATAAGATGAGTCACAGAAGATTATGGGAGCCCCGTGTATTGTCATCCAGCAGCCCCGTGTGTATTGTCATCAAGCAAGGTAACTACCTAGCCTCTAGATAACTGGAGGTAGCCTCTTTTACACAAACTCTATCTTACATACCAGATAACAGCGCTCCAAAGGGCGATTGCTTTTTGTACGTGCATACCCTGCGAACAATCCTGAAACTCCGGAAGAGTCGCTACGGGGGAGCAGTACAGTCCTAGTGGGCTTACTACTTGATATGCCACTCACATTGATCATGATCAGAGAGCCGAGTCGCTGTAAGCCAGCGGCGACAGCACTCCACAGACCCAAATAATGACTGCTCACGGATGATATGTGCACGCAGCTCGGCTGTCACTGCCTGAAAAATAGCCATGCTCCCAACATCTGGGCCACCGAAAGCCGGCACCGGCGAATCCAAATTTGGAAGTTAATTTCCGAAATCAGCAATGCTAGTTGCTTCCGCTCCGCGCGTGCGAGCGGCAACGGCTCCAGGTACCTTACGGTGGCCCAATCAACTGCTGGTAGCCCAAATATTTGCGCCTCCCTACTCCACAGTAAAAGTGGAATATGGCATCCCAAAAAAACAATGTTCTGCTGTCTCAGACATGCCACTGTCCGTGCGACATATCCGAAAACGGTGCAAACGTTCACGCAGTGGGAGGACACCATGGGCCAGCTTCCACTGGAGACTAGCACGTCGGGCATCAAGCCAGCCAGCAGTGATACGCCGCCAGGTGAATTTCGTTGGCACTGCTGGCCTTGCGGGACCCGGTCGCATTTCCCTGTAGGCGGCGTAGAAATCACGGACGCTCCACAAGGAAATGTCTTCATCTGGGCATTCGACACGCAAGCGCCGCACAACAGCAACACAAGCACAAAAATAAGCAGGGAGTACTTCCGCCCTGGGGAGAAGCTCGGGACTTTCAAGGAACCACCTCCCAGCAAACCAGATACATCCAGCAAATGTCCGTAAGATATCCTGCCCAGGACATTTGGATATCCATTGGAGTTTGCCACAGATCCGTTTTACATCCATGCGATATCCCAGCGACTAGCATTTCTGCCATGTTTGTAGATCCACTGAAAGTCCCTGCGACGTCTGTCATGGATATTTGGATATATAAGGGAGATTACGAATATCGTACATATTTTGCTTTTAAAAATTTTGTGCATCACATATTTGGTGTTCGTAGAGTGCGTAGAGAACACTGCAACTGTGTACCAGCAAAAAATATTTGTGTGTTTTAACCCATTTGATACTATTGTTCCCATTTGGGGAACAAAATATTACCTTAGCCTAACAGGATTCATCACAGTACAGCAACACTGTGGGACCTGCAAGCATAAGAGCCGAACCCCGCCCGCCTTACTTGGACCACTTGGGAAAACCCGCAGTAACCTCTATTTGCGAGCTGGATGGAACATATACTGAAATACAAATCGTTACACACACGTTCGTTAGGGGTAGCGTGGCGTAAACTATTTGTAACGGTGATGAGGATGTATCTTCGCAATTCCTGTGTTTCTGCATCAACTCACAGTATACCCAACAACATTTCCGACATCCCTTCCTATCAACTACTGTGTTTTTAATTCAGGTTACCACCTCTATAAGGACAAACAAATCTTTCCTGGATCTCCCATAGATATCCCTAGGATATGCAGGCTGCCTGTCATGGGACATTCAAACATCCAGAGCGCGATATCCTTCCAACGTACCAGGGACATCTGTTGTCTACTGGAGTAAGCCCAACACGCATTGGGATTGTGCGATATCCCATAGATATCCTACAGATGTCGAGATATTCAGGACGTTCGCGACCTTGTAGGGATGTTCCAGGGATATGAATGGTTTGCTGGGCTGGTGGCGTATCCTAGGAAATACTGCAGTAATGCGCAGGCCGGGTGCTCTGACGCACGGAACGCCTCAAAGAGAATAGGCGATTGAAGCGCCAAGCACTTTTCTGGCACAGCCGGTACTCCCAAGCCACACGGTCACGGCTTCCGTGGAGTTGAGACCTGCAGACCCATTCAACGGATCCGCCCCACAGAAAGCCGAACGCGTGTCGTGTGATAGCAGCTTGTATTACCGCTGGCGGTGATGAAACAGCCGCTAAAAACCACAAGCGACTGTAATACCATGCTGCTAACAGCCGTGCCCGAAAAGTGATCGGCAGTTCAACAAACTTAAGTTCTCGCAGCACAACACTACAGCGGCTGAATACTCGAGGCCAGTTGACAGAGGACTGCACTGTCAAAAACAACTCCCAGTATTTTAACCTGAGGTCTTACAGGAACTTGAAACGGTGCAGCACAGGTTGGCTGAACATTTAAAAAAAGAGCGACACTTATGGACCTATTTAATCTTGCCCCAGAAACTGTACCGTAGTCTTCGAACGCTTCGCAGCCCCGTTCGTAGCGTGAAAGAGTTAGCGATATATA
The DNA here is from genome assembly GCF_037126465.1 of Ornithodoros turicata. Taxonomy (NCBI): domain Eukaryota; kingdom Metazoa; phylum Arthropoda; class Arachnida; order Ixodida; family Argasidae; genus Ornithodoros; species Ornithodoros turicata. Next base: position 68,555,018 of record NC_088201.1, on the reverse strand, counting down.
TTGCGCTTGTCTTGCTTCCGCAAATTCGAGAATCCTGCTCGCCTATCAGTCAAAATGAAGGATGAGGTGTCTAATTTTCATTTTAATTACGTACAAAAGCAACACTGAAGAGAGGAATTGCTCGGAGTATTAACTCACCACCAAGATAACGCCTGTGTTTCTTACTAATGGCTTTGGTTTGATACATTGAGTAGGTCCCGAAATCAAACTTGCGCAGTGGTTGTGGTGGTGACAGAACTGTTTGCCGTAGTCCAGCACGTTCACAAACTCGCGCGGCGCTGCACCATCGCGCGTTTCTGTGGTTGTATTCGTTTATTAGACTCGAGCGACTCAACAGTCGAGAGAGTCCACACTTGATTTGCGAAAATACTGCGGCACGGCTCTGATGACGTAATATCCCCGGTAAAAATCCGAAGATTTAACACTATAGTAATGTTCAACTTAAGAAGGAAAAGAAATCTAGTCCGTCCGCTCTCAAAATATTACTGCGCCGCAGATAGGATGGCTGGACACGCCATAGAACGGAGGTCATGCTCGCTCCTCCGCGAGATAATGTAACCCATTATGCTCACTCTGCTTCCGTATTGGCTGTTTAGACTGGCATGACACTACGCTGCGCGGTGCCCTGGACACACATTCCCCCAGGGCGTCAGTCCTGACGTTGCTCACCTCTGTGAAGCCGACAACGGCAAGCCCTTTTACCAGCACCACCACGCTACGTGGTGGCGCTGCCGTATTTCTCCTGGCGCGCTATTTCGTCTCCGCATCTCCAACGGCGTATGTAGTTGACGGATTAAATTTCTTAGTTGAACACGACTATAGAGGTGCTTGAGATTCGACCCCCAATGACGTATAATGGCTCTCACACATCACAGACAGCACAGCCGGCGTCCGGATTCGAACCAGGGACACCTGCCAGTCTCGACGTGGAATGCCATCATTATAACCATTAGGCCACGGGAGCTGGTCGCGCGAATAAACGAACGCAACATGTCTCTCGAGCAATAAGAAATGCTCCAATCGCAATGGCTGGCTGTTGTGGCGTCCTTCCGAGACGTAAATTCCGCAGCACAGCCGACGCAGGTTACGAAGACAACGCTATAGCAGTAGTTCGCCATACTAGCAGCAATCAAGGTTCCCCAGCGGTTCATGTAAAATATCTTATCAGAATGTGTTCTTGGATGCAAACTGAACTGCAAACTGTCAACCGTATTTTATGTTCTTGCTCTCGTGCGATTGGACGAAGAGGATGCTGACATTTTCTCGCTGTGGCGTCGGTCATGATCTCAGTTGTCTAGCGACGTAAACTGAGATCATGAGCGACGCCACAGCGGTCGGTCTGTGGATTGCTTTTGCCCATCTGAGGGTTCTTTAACGTGCGATGAAAGCTCACCACACGGTACCCCGTATTTAACGTCCCTCGCGGAAGACGGCGTGTCTATAAGCAACTTGTACCCTGCTACCAAGTCCCTGGCGTCCTCGGCCGGGTTCGAACCCGCGATCTCGGGGTCAGAATATCCATTGTTTGTTTCGGGAATGTCACACGGCGGCTACGACCGGCGCGGTATACTACTTGTCCGCAGGGTGACGTAACGCGTTGGCCTTCGGACGGGAAAGTTTGTGCGACTCCTCTCCACGTTCCTGTTTCGGTTTGATTGCTCGCTTATTTGAGGCATAATTCGTTACATGAGAAAGAAACGAAGTTGATGGCAGGTATATACTGTGGATGTTGTGCACCAACTAAGATGTGCAGCAATTTTTTCGCCGATCGTTCCGAAGTATCCCTTTAACTCGCGACATGGCGCGAGAAAATGTCAGCATCATCTTCGTCCAATCGCACGAGAGCAAGAACTGAAAATACGGTTGACAGTTTGCAGTCTGCAGTTTGCATTCAAGAACACATTCTGATGAAATATTTTACATGAACCGCTGGGGAATATAAAATAAAACAATGGACAAAAAATTCCGGATCAGATTACTCAGACAAATTTCAGAAGTCGTTTTTATGATTCCACCTTCGTTTTGAAGTGAGATGTTTCACAACTGTGTTCAGTTTGTGTAAATGATTGTGGGAATACCACAAGCTTGGAATCCATTTGGTTGCCAAGTCTCCGTCTCGTTTTGCACGGAGTAGCTCACCATGTGAAAGGAGCCTACTCTCTGCAACTTCGATAGCGTGCAACGTCGCTGGAACGAAGTTGCAGCAAAAGTGCGCAAAAAAAGCGTGACAAGGCCCCCCATTCAGTCACTTAGGATGGCGGCTTTTGTGGTGGATGCTTGGTGGACGGCATCAAGGGCTTTGCTGATGGCCAGTAGCTCTGCGTCTGTTGATAGTAGGAGCCCGGCAATTAATTCCGCCTAGTTTGTGCCTCTTGCGGGAATGTGGTACGTGATGGCGCTCCTGCGTTGGCTGGTGTCTATGGCGGCATCTGTGTACACTTCAGTGATATATCCAGACACCACCTACACCCCCTAACACTCCCCCAAATGTTCAGTGACACCCCCTTAACTTTTTCAGCTGTGTACCACCTACAGGGGGTGCCCCTGCGATTTCAGCTTTAGACACATGTCGGTAATGATGTGTTAAGGTGTAATGACGTAACTATAATTATGGCCTCCCAATTTTCTCTAACGCCACTCCGTGCTTGGGATTCTGGATAAACCACTGGTACACATGCATGTAGTCCTTGTAGTTGTTGTGGAGGCAGTCGGCTGCGAGTACCCTCGCTACGATGTCCGGTATTTTGTTCTTCTTTTTGATGCCGGTCAGACTTGTTTGGATACTAATTTCGTTGTACGTCCAGGGTAGTTGTGCCCTGGCAGGGGCAGGGGTGTTGCTGACCAGGTTGAGGAATGTTAACAGCGCCGCCGAGAAACGGGTGTCACTGCGGGTTTGGAGCCTTTGTAGGAGTACTTTCCCGACTGCGCTTTTGTGGAGTCGGGCAATCTGCTGGAGGAGGTGCTGGTTGGAAAGCAGCTGCAGTGGTAGGCAGGGCCGGCGATGGGGGGGGGGGAGGGGGGCTTGCCACTCTTTGGGATGGGAACAAGGATGCTCTCGCGCCAGGTGGGAGGCAAACATTCTTGTTCCCAGTGGTTGTTGATGTACTCTAGAAGTCTTGAGGCTGCCGTGTCAGGAAGGTTGCGAAGGCATTGATTGGTAATCCCGTCTGCGCCCGGGACCGACTTTGCCTCGAGACTGTGGATGGCACAGGACAGTTCCGATGTGGTGAAAGGTGGGTCGATGGCACAGGGGGCTGTAGGTGGACTGCTGGCGACGGGAGCGTCCCTTCCGTCGCCGAACATGTCCGCGAACGTTTTTGCAAGGACTTCCACAGACGTATTTTTGGTAAGGGCGAGCGATGGGAACGGGTTGGAGGCTTTGGTGGGTACCATTAGTGCCTTTGCAACACTCCAAATCTTCCTGGCTGGTGTATTCCTGTTAGCGAGGCAGAGAACGCTTTCCACTGCGACCACTGGAGGGTGTTTCCGCGTCGTCGCAGAGTCGCCGATATCCGCCGATAAGTGGTTAGGTTTTCTGGAGAGGAATGTTTGAGCAGCGTTCTCTGCGCACGCCGGCGCCCTGCACGCAGGTTGTGAAACTTGAGATCAGGCCTGGGTCTGCCTGGAGCAGCTGTTGCGATTCTGGTGGCAGACGATAATGCTGTGGCGATGTCTTCGATGATGTTTTGTGACCCGGATGAGGATGTGAGGCACGAGCGGAAAAGCTCCCACTTTGTAACGGGGGACTTGCGTTTAGCGGCACTGTTCTTGTAGGCTAGCACAATGGTAATCGGGAAATGATTCCCCAAGTGTCCATGCCTATTTCCCAATGAGCGGGAACGTCGGGTGAGTGGAGCGTCACGTCAATGGCGCTGGAGAGTGGTGCGCGAAGGAAAGTGTGTTCGCCAGTGTTTGCTACCATTAGGTCACCCTATTCTAGTGCGTCCACTATGTCCTGGCCTCGGGTATCGGTTTCGTTTGAGCCCCAGAGGCTGTGGTGTGCGTTGAGGTCTCCACATGGCAAGAGGGGACCTAGGAGAGCTGTTCTCACTTGTTGGAGGTAGTCTTTGGGGAGGGCTGGAACATTTGCAGTTCGAGGTCGGATGTAGACAGACGCCACTGTAAGTGTCTGGTTTCCAAACTGCACTTTAACTGCCACAATTTCAGCCAGGGCTGAGCAGAGCTGAGATGTTGGAATTCGCAGTTGTGGCAGTTGTTTTGCCACAAACACTGTTGCACTGCAGTGAGGTGCGTACGGTATGGTTGGCATGCTGAATTTGTTGAACCCACGGAGGCCAATATTGTCAGGTAGCTTGGTTTCTTGCAGGCACATGATACTGTAAGAGTTCTTTATCAGGTGCTGTTTGAGTTGTGAGTTTCGTTCGAAGCGAGGCACAGTTCCATTGAAGTACGCAGTGGAAGCAGTCAGCTGTGGGAGTCCCATGTGGGTTACAGGCCATTATTGAACCTGCTGAGGAGGGTTGCGACCTGCGGCTCGATGGCATGACTTGGTGAACTTCTGGGATGTTACTGGCGTTGAGGATCGCCGCGATCAGGGCTCGTATAGTGGTCAGGAGTAGGGGCACGACAGTGAAAACAAGCTGCGCTACCACGTGGATACCTGGTATAGGTATACTTGTTTCGGCCGTGGCCAGGACCTGTACGCTGGATGCTGGGGGTGCTGCCGATGCCGTGGCTCGGGGCGTCGTCTGTATGACAGGCGGCGGCTGTGGATGTGAGCGTCCTTTTGCTTTCACGTCCCAGATGCTGGCAGGAGGTTCTGGTTTCTTAGCTACTTTAGTTGTCTTCTCGGGTGGAAGCCTCTTTGGTGGCGCTGCCGTGTTCTTCGGGAGCGGTGGGAAAGCATTTGTGCTGCGTCGGGGCACTGGAGTACGCCTGAGCTCTTGCCTCACCATGTCAGGTTGGTGTTGCCGTTCCGAATAGGCTTGTCTTCGCACGCGACCCGTTTTGCGGCAGCGGCGGCTGCTCTTCTCTTTGGGCAGCCACCATAGTTCGCAGGGTGCGGACCATGGCAGTTAGCACACTTTGTTTCCTATTGTGTGGTGCAGTCCCTGTAAGAGTGAGGTCCACCACAAGCTCAACAACGTTCGGGACCGCGGCAGTACTTTGCCACGTGCCCGAAGCGCTGGCAGCGGTAACACCGCGTTGGCGTGAAGAATTCTGTCACCTTGTTCTTGTTGAAGCCAAGACTCACTTCTTCTCGCATGGGTATATCGCTTCTGAAAGTTAGCACTACACTGTCGGTGATTTGGGCCGTTGTCTTCCCAGAAGCGTCCTTGACGAAACGCTTTTGCCGGCGGGCTTCGATAACGCCACTAGGTTGAAGGAATTTGAGCATCTGCTCGTCAGAGTAGGGAGCTCTGACACCGGAGATCTTTCCCACATTCTTAGCGTACGACTCCGGTATGCGGGTCGTGAATGTGGTGTTGCCAAAGCGGCGGAGAGGGGTGCAACTGTCACTGTTAGGCTTCTATTTTTGGAGAAACGGTGTCCCTTGATTTTCTTCTGTGTGGTCTTCAGAATCTCAGCTACGATCGTGGTGGGGTTTTCATTGACAAGGTTTGCATTGGGATCGACTGGGGTGAAGACGACTGGAATCCCAGTTTTCCTGTGTTTCTTGGAGATAACTGTGATGAATCGGTTGTATGCGTCATGTGTCATTGTGTCATTGTCATTTCCGGTTACGCGCTCTGCCCTTGGGCTACGAGATGATATCATGGACATGACATGTTGTCGTCGGTGTCGTTGTCCGCCTTGCGTTTCTTTGGCGTAGGGGGCGGAATCCCTGATTAAGCGTGGCTTGTAGATGGAGTGGACGACCTCTCGGAGAGGCTGGGGGCGCCGAGAGACATTGGGATCAGTAGGAGGGTACTCAAAATACTTTCCTTCCTCGTCAGGCACGCTTCCCGTTGTGTTCAGATTTTCAGGTCACTGGAATTTAACACTCTTCTTTCTTTCTTTTTTTCGGAAATCTCTCATTTATCCTCGTGTACAATAGGCTGGTCACACGCTTGACCTTGTTGTCAATAGCGAACTTTGTCAGAAAACGCTTCCTATTCATATTGCCAGGTGAGGTATACTGTAGGGGACATGGTTGTCTAAAATCAGCTCTCCGTGGTTTATCTCATCTCAAATCTCCAGGTATTGCAAGGCTATCACTTTTTAGTAGTAAACACGTGCAGCACATGGTCCACCCTCAAATACAATATTGGCACAACACTTTCAAGCGCAACCGATGTAATATGAGACGGCGAAGTACTGGCAGACGATTTTAGCTAACCGTGTCCCCAACAGTACAAGAGAATACCAGCATTGATTTCCTTGGTCACCAAAGGCGCCAGAGGTTGAAAGACCCGAGCTGACATACTACACGAAGGATTACGAAGTTTTGGGTCAGAAAATATGAACAAAGTTTACATGCGTTCACCAGAGTTCACCAAACATTACTTGACACCAAGACGTTGCAAATGAAAGACGAAGTTTATTCCTTTCATTTGTACGGCTGCGTTCAGAATACGCGTTTCACATACTGCTAATCTCTTAAATATTTCTTAGAGTATTTAGCGCTCTACTCAAATTAATTTCAGGTTTGAGTATTTTGTACTCTACTTTAAATACTTTTACGTGGAGTATTTAGTATCTTAAATGCTTTTGCGCAGTATTTTGTACAAGTGTGTGTTTTTCTGTAAAGAAATGCACGTATGCTCCCTACTCACGTCCGTCTCCGACTACGCTGAGGCCACAAATGTACAGAAGAAAAGAGGGAAAGTTTTGAAAATGTTAGTTTAGTGACCGAGTGAACATTGAGATGATGAGACGAAATAACGCACGTACGGCGCGACATGCACATCCTCTTTTCAGGAAGTTCGACACAATAAGACTTTGTTTGGTAACTCTCCTTATAATAACAGACAGGGGCAGGGTGTCGAACCGCAAAAAAGTAAGGGTTCGGTTCGGATTCACGTTGCTTGGATTTCATTAAGGTTCAGTTCCGGTTCGGCCACGGCAAAAATTTAACTTGTTCGCAAACCGGTTCGCAGCCCCAAACAGGTTCGCGGACCGGCTAAACGCTTCCATTTTATATCTCTCAGAAAACTGCTTTTATCAGGAAATGCGTGGGTAATAGTTTACTGCTGTTGTCTGCATTGATGCTTTTAGTGGTGAGGTACTTCCTTCAGCGAGAGAAAGGAGAAATGGATTAAGACTAGCAAAGAACGTCCCCGCTGATGAAGCGGTGTAGTCCCGCTACTTCCTGTTCTCCAAATCCTTTTTTTTTTTTTTTTTCACATGCACAGCGCCAGCAAGATACACTTATAGGAGGCCTAATAAGATGGACAGCATTTTACATAGACGAGGGTAATTTTCGGCACACTGCATTCGCAGCGTGAATTAATCGATCAGAAACCGTACAGAAGCATGTCGAAAATAAGTCTGTCAGCCTTTCTCTCTCCGAGCTCACAGCAGTGTACCAGTTAATCCCCAACACATAGGCAATGTACCACGACACAATTGCACTTCCAGTAAGCAGAACTACATTCACTTTTCAAACCTCATGTTTCTGACTTGTTTAATTTCTACTGCTCACGTGTAAAGGGAAATGTTGGGCGCTTACTTAATCACATATTCGTCCTATAGAGCTACACAACTGGCCTACTCCATTCCTGCTTCATTCGTCCGCGTGGCGTCTCCTCCCAGAAGAGGAGACGCTGCAGCGCGTGCGTGGGGCGCTAGCCGCGGCGCTCACAAGGACAACGCCAATGCTTGTGCCAGAACACTTCGAGGAACCTTCATCACTGTATTTCCGACCACAAGAGAGTCCTGTTGGAAGTGAGAGAAGTGGGGTTTCCGGGATCCCAACGCCCATGGAGAATGAATACCAAGTTGCTGGATCATCCAGAAGTCGACCAAGAAGTGAAAGACACAATCCAGAGAGGGGTCAAGGATTGTGACAATACATTTCATTGGCGGAAGAAACTTAAAAATGCTGTAAAGAACTGCTTTAAGGCTTGTGGGAAGAAAAAGGCGCATGAGAAGCATGCAACGACGCGCAAGCTCCAGGCATCACATGCGGCGGTTGCAACAGTTCGACGTGGGAGTACTCTCTGGTGTGAGCTACACCTCCGCCAAAGATCACCTCGCACTCCTGAGGGAGGAAAGGTGGGAGGCGTTGAGGTATATGGCGGCGAGGGACAATCTGGAGAAGGAAGCCTGATGCTCCCGGAGGCTCCTCTCTAAACATCTGGCTTCAGCGCAATCGCGCCCGTTGAGGCCCTCATAAACAAGGGCACCGAGCAAGGTGAAACAGCCACTGTGGCACGGGAGTTCTTCGGCAACATGTTTGAGAATGGACTCACGACAGGTGATTCCTTTTGTGGGGGAAAGCCGGGAAAAGGGATTGAACTTAGTTGCAAAGAAGTACAGCGGGATGTTAGAAGTCTGAAGAGTGGAAAGTCGCCAGGATCTGACGGGATTCCGGCAGAATTTTACAAACGGTATTGGAACGTTCTAGGCCACTCTTTGGTGATGGTGCTTCAAGGCGCACTTCAGAAAGGTTCATTTCCAGAAACCTTCCTAGAAGGAACGGTCACTCTGCTGTGCAGCGTAAGGATGAGTTGGGAGCCTCGAGACCTACAACGTCGTTAAATTTAGATAATAAAATATTAGCCAGGGCAGTCGCGGACCGAATACAAGTAAATATAGAAGAGCGTCACCATGACAGGGTGCTGCAGTAAAAGGTCGAAGAATCCGAAGGAAAATATGGGAACCAAGAGATGTTATAGAATGGACAAGCGGAAGGAGAATATAAGTATTCATATGACCTTAGACCAAGAAAAGGCATTTGACCGGCTTAAACACGCATATTTAAGAGAAACTTTAGAAGGAATTAGGGCGGAAAATCCGATAATAAACACAATAGGAGCAATGTATGAAAACGCAAGAGCTTTCAGGTCAAAAGAGGAGTAAGGCAAGGTTGCCACCTTTCTCCCCTGCTTTACGTGTTAAGTCATACACTTGACCAGTCATGACCTTGAGTCATACACAGCCATACACATGTGTAAGTCATACGCGCCCCCACACAAGAATCGCTCCGCGCTCGAATGTAGTGCAGCACCACCAAGTGGGGACTGGGGAGAGAGAGGGAGAGAGCCGGCACTACATCGCGAAGCGGGGGCGTCGTGCAAAGGCTGGTAGCCAATCGCAGGAGCCTTCCACGAATGAGTGGGCGGTTCCAATTGTAGGACTTAAGTTTTAACTGACTATAGGTTCTTCAATTTCCTCGGTAGTTCACTGCAGCTTGGTCATAACTGCGGGCCGGACATTCCACGAAACAGCAAATATATAACTCCTTGAGCAATACCCTTTATGGCAAAATGCGAGCATAGCCCCCATGGGACTAATAAAGATTGGATCGGATTACTACAGGACCGTGAGCTGCAATGGCAACCTCTGGGCAACGCCACGTCTGCTTAATGCCTCCTCTGACTCCTTCGCCATGAGGCGATGGCAGAGGCGATGTCGTCTGCTGCAGCCAATCGCTCCAGATGATTTCAAACACAGTTTTCTGCGGCTACTATAGTGGCTTCCTAAGCGGCTGATGGCGCGGCTATAGTATCCATAGCTACGGCAGGCTTTGTCTACATTGCTGTGTGTGAGGGTGGCGAAATTAAGGGGAAATGCATGTACCATTTCATCTATTCTTTTCGGTCTATCTCAGATCAATTTTAGCAATGTCATAAACCACATTAAATAATAAATGCAATTTCTCCACCTCGAGGTAATTCGGATTCTATGTCGAATATGATCACGAGCAACGCCAGATTGGCAAATTAATCCGCAAGTTAATTTTGCCTACGTGACAGTTCTTTGACGTACGATCAGATCTCTCAGATGAAGTGCATTGCCTTACGCAGGGACACGTTTTGAAGCAGTTTAAAGTATACAGGGTGTTTCATGAAAATCCCCCGTCTCAATAATTCGTGAACAGGTAGCGCTCGCGAAGAAATTTCTTTTTGGTAAAAATCCTTGGGACATCGCCCATGAACTGAGTAGTGAGCGGCTCATTTGCATACGCTCACTAATTATATAAAAATCTTAACTTTTGCTTCACACGCTTACGGAACCTCTGTTTACGCATCGGGACCTTCAGTGAAAAATATTGCAAGAAAAAAACCAGCATCGACATGTGACATCGACAGTGATTTTTTCGAGTAATTAATCGGTTTCGTTTTACATATTTCTTGCGCAGAGCAGTGCACCAATGCGCTCTTTGGATCAGCTATCCAGCTGTCAATTTCGTGTTCATCCGCCTGGTTGACACACGGGGGTGACGGAAGATTAGGAACAGCCGCAACAGACGCTTTGATTCTTTGATATTCCTTCTCAAAGCGACTGATAAACAACGCTGGCAGTTCTGTCGTTACGTAGGTGAGATAGCGTGCTCTTATCATGGATGATGACGATGTGAACTTTGTCGGTACACTCTTAAAAATTAGTTACACCACATGGCACGCTCCTAGTCAACCATCGTCCCGAATAACAACGTTCTCGCCCGATTTGTTGAAGACTGGAGGCGGAGCCTTTCTTTTTGTCCTTATGTACGGCATCATTGGTACTGAAAAAGAAAAAGAAAGACGTATGCCTTCCATACACTCTTAGAAATGAACTTCACCGCATAGCACGCTCCTAGCCAACCTTCATCCTGAATGACAACGCTCTCGCCACTGATTTGTTGAAAACGGGAGGCGGAGCCTATTTTGTGCCGTGCATATGTGCACAAAATAGGCTCCGCCTCCCGTTTTCAACAAATGAGGGGCGGGAACGTTGTCAGTGAGAGAGAAGAGTCTCCTGCGGTCTTGCGGCTGTTCCTTATCTTCCGTCAACCCAGTGTGTCAACCAGGCGGATGAACACGAAATTGACAGCCGGATAGCTGATCCAAAGAGCGCATTGGTGCGCTGCTCCGCGCAAGAAATATGTAAACCGAAACAGACTAATTACTGGAAAAAATCTCTAGTGTCGATGCGGTTTTTTTTCTTGCAATATTTTTCGCTGAAGGTCACGATGCGTAAAACAGAGGTTCCGTAAGCGTGTGAAGTAAAAGGTTAAAGTTAAGATGTTTATCTAATTAGTGAGCGTATGCAAATGAGCCGCTCACTACTCAGTTCATGGGCGATGTCCCAAGGATCTTTACAAAAAAGAAATTTCTTCGATAGCGCCACCTGTTTACGAGTTATTCAGCCGGGGGATTTTCGTCAAACACACTGTATAATTTTTAGTAGACTCATTTGCTTTGTACGACCCCCACTACTGACCTCCTTTGATAAGGAGAGCGTTTAAAACTCAAACCAATGGTCGTATCTGTGTTCAGAAATCATAAGTTATGTTCTCCGCTCAGAAGCGTCGAGGAACTAATAAGTAGAAAAACGTAAGCAGCGTCGCTAGAAAATCTGTGTTTGCAAATGCGATTTGTATACAGTGCTCTATACAAAGGAGGAACTTGAAAATGCAGCCTTTTTAGTGCTCTACTGTGCAATCCGTATGATTGCAGCATGAGTCCCGCGCTCACTCACTCAACATCTGTTCTTCGAGGCCACCCTCACAACAACAGCCACAGTTTCTTGTAGTCATAGAAACACCACATGCTCGTTAAAAAAAAAAAGAAGAAGAAGAAAACGAAAAGGGCACGGTATTATACGATGCTGACGTTGCTCATGCTACCCAGCAATAACTGGTCATGCATAGCGGTCAGCAGAGGATAGGGAAGACCGCAAACGCCACGGTAGTCGTCCAGGCTGATGTCCCAAGCCATCATTCCGCCGAGCGATGAATTGCGTATCAAGTCCGCCTTCAGTGCAAGACTATGCCTGTCGTCGAAGTTCACCCAGACGTTGCTCTTGTGCGCGTAAGCGGACAACGTGTCCATATCCAGCATGTGATCCCAACCACCGTCGCGTACCCACTGGCACACCTCGTAGTAGGGAAGCTCCTTGAAGGTAGCGTTCATTTGTGGCACAAAAGGCTTCTTGGAGACCTGATGCAAAGACCCGTGGAAAACGACCCCTACTATGATCTTTCTTGATGGAATGCCACTGTTCAACAATATTTCGATAGACTGTTGCATGCTCAATATACCCCTGTGCTTTGTAGGGGGCGCCTCACGATATGCAGGAACAATGACCAGGTCGACGAAGCTCGACAATTTCTTGCCCGAGCCGCGTAACCCGAAGACGTCAGCCGTTGAAGGAACGATGATGCCCAACTTTGTTCTCTGGACGCGGAACAGGGTTCCGGTCTTCTTGAGGAGTTTCACCATAGCGTTGCGCCTGTCGGGGGCAGTAGGGAACATGCCGCCGAAGAGGACGCCGTCGATACGGTTGCCCAACGTCCAGCGGAGGACGTTCCGTGCGAAATGGGGGACAGTGTCTCGGCTACTCGACGCCACGCTTCCCATAGCCGTAGTGAGGTTGGTGAAGGTACCCACTGCGACGTACACCTGCGTGAAGACGATGTAGCTGTGTCCTTGAAATTTTTAGACTAGGGGTTACAAGTAAGTACCGCCGTTGTCAAGTGAGCACTATACGTAAATAATGGGTTAAAAGCATTGCCACTCTTTGATAAATGTGCATCATTACATCATACACGCATTGTACGCATTTCACGCCAAAGTACTGAGAAAAAAAAACGTTTCTGTAGGTGTCGTACATAGCGAGATATAAACCCTCGAACACAAGTATACGCCAAGCTCTGGAATCTCTGTTGGATGCTCTGAAGCTTAGCGGTGCCTCACTTGGCGGAGGCGACTGCAGTGATGCCAAAGCCGAATGAGTTCCGGTATTTACGATGCTGATTTTCTATGCATCTTTTAGCCCTTGGAATGCGGGTTGACGTGAATGCAAATTATTGTCTTTCACATCTATTTAGAGCGGTTTGAGACGAAGAGAACGCAACAGTGACAAAACAATGAATACAGTCCCCACTTAACCAGCATTTCACGCACTTGCATTCGGAACTTGCATAGAAGACACAAAAGTGATAAAGATTTGTAGAGCTTCGCAGCTTCGATATATGTTTTTCTTTTCCTTAGCTGCACCAGATTTTAAAAAAAGCTATCAGTGCAGCATAGATACAGTTTTTGTTGATATAGTTGAGTTTTTGGCGAGGCGGACATCTTCTCGAAGAGAGTATATATGTTAATTACGAAATGAATATTTATCTAAAATTCATTAATTAACTCTTTAATGAGGGCTTTCGGGTGAAGGTGAGATAGTAGAATGGGAAACAATCCTCGTTGAAAGCCATTCTATTTTTTAACCAGTCCTGAAAGGAGCACATGCGTTTAAAATAAATATCGATATATCAAACCAATGAATATATCAATATAGAATTAATATATAAAATAAATATCAATCGTCGAATATAGCTATGCAAGTGAGTAAAACCGTGTGCCAGAAGAGCGTATGGCCCTCATCGTCGTCGGCATATCTGGGCCGCAAAGCATTTGATTCAGCCAGATGATCAGCACCCATTCCAATGGACCTTTTTCGCTTACGCGTCGTATCCTAGCTGCTCTCCAGCGAACGATGCTCGGTGCGAGCCAAAACGAATCCACGTGGGTATCACAAAGGATAGAAAACGGTCCGGAGTAGCCCCGTTCGTGCGGCTTCTCCACTGGTCCCCACTTCTGTGGTCTCCATACTGCGCCATCTAGTGAAGATGGAGATAGCCCTCTCCGGCGCCTCAAGGTCATGCGCATGCACATAGGGCATTGTGAAAGAGGTCCACGTGGCCATCTGACGCGGAATCAGCGCCGTGCTCCCTGCGCTCCTGAGGCGCACGGTTTCGGCTAATTTGCGCAAGAAAATTCAGCAATGGATATTTCAAAGTGCGTGCTCGTCTCCGATTTTTTAAAAATAATGGCTCTCAACGAGGGTTGCCTCCATTCTGCTATATCATTTCTGCCCGAAAGCACGTAATTAAACAGTTAATTCAATGGTTCCCAAACTTCGCCGCCCAGCAGCCCATAATAATATAGATGACCTCGTCGCGATGCTGGACATACACTGACATTTTATTGGAGCTATATTCAGAGCGAGTTCTCTGGGCGAAAAAGTCTTGCACAACGGCACGCCTCCTCACGGACAACGCACGCGAAACTGTTTTCTTAGGTTTTTTTTTTTTTTTTGCATCCGCTCTAATTCGAGAAGACGTCACTGCGGGTGCACCGTGAAGGCGGGGCGTCCGTATATGCCGCGATAGAGGCGGACGCGGTGGCCTTTAGTGGGAGCGAGTGTTGTTCTCAGGACATAGATTTTGGCCCTCGTGCACAAGTGAAATCAGGCGTGAAAGCGAGGCTGTGTGATGCATCGAAAGCGTCGCGTACCCCACATGCAAGCTCATTTATGAGAAACCTCCGGGTCTACTGCCATGGCTTTCCTGGTAACGCAGAATAGCGGCCACGGCGTTCTTCTTTCTTTTTTTGTGGGTCGCCTCACGACCCACAGTTTGGGAACCACTGAGTTCATTAATAAATTTGCGTACTTAGTCATCCATAGTAGCTACGTACTCTCTTCGAGAAAATGTCCACCTGACCGTATATAACCCACCTGCAAGAACGGCATCTACGCTGCTCTCATAGATTTTTTAAATAAAAAAATCTGGCTATCATTACTGCTGTTGTCTTTTGTGACGGCGAATATCCGCATTGAAGCGACCTCTCTGCTCACAAATTGACGTGTTATACCAGTAACAGTGTGTACCTGTATGCTGGGTTGTCGTTTTCGCAGATCTTGCATGAAGGAAAAGAAGAGGGGCCTGATTGCACTCTGGTACATGTCGTAGTTGAGCATATCGTTGAACCAATCTCGAAGACCTTCCACGTTGAACACCGCATGTGAGCACAGGTCCACGGGAATGTACTCTGGCGAATAGGACCATGGTGACGGACGGGAAAAGCTGCGAATTTCCACCTGGATATGAGGAGCAACAACGTTATTCACACGCTGTCCACACGCATTCACGCCGTGCTTCTATTTATGCAATGTATTTATCTAATGTGCAATATTTATGCAATGGCTATGCACGCCAAAAGCGATGAAGCGATGAAAAGGTGAAGAACGACTGTTTCTTGTCCATCACCATAACGTCATGCACATGTTTCCATAGGCATATATGTTATGTTTTCCCCATGCACTCTAAGGGGGAAAAGGAGTCAGCTGGGGAGGAATTAGGGTAAGGTGGGGCAAGATGAGACACGGGGCAACTTGACGCGACATTTTTTCCTCGACGCCGCCTATCTCAGAGACGCGTTGCTCCATGCGCATGAAACTTTACTCATAGGTGGCTCTACATGTCCGCTTTATTGCATGTGAACATTGTACATATTGGTGCATGCCTCGAAGAGAAAAAAAATCGGTTACTTCTGCCTGCAATGTAAAGACCCGCCAAAAAGGCTCGATTTTCTGTAGTCCTTTTTCTTGGAATCTGTGCAGCAGCGTTTCGCAGCCTTTTACTGTCAATGCAAGTTCACATCTTATTTCCTTATTCAATAATCTAGATATATGCAACATATGGGCACTCTTGGTTATCCGGTGTTGAACAGGAAAATTAATGCATCCGATGATATGCACGGGGCAAGACACGACGATTTAATGTAATTTAAATTTAATGTGATATAGAAACGGATAAGTCAACTATTAGGTGGCTTTATGCTTGGTCATCAGAGATTACTTTTTTGCATATTGCCTAGGATTTACCAGCAAATTTTCCTGTTTCCTATGATATTTCCAGCAAAGCAGAAGCGCACACAAAGGCGGGCGACCAGCGACACATCAGACCGGCGGTGCCTTGTTTGCAGAGGACAGTGCAGCAAAATAGCACCTGGTTCTGTGTGGTTTTATCGCACATCATGTGTGCGGTGGGCTCAGGGCGGTGGTGTAAGGGGCCCACGGGCTTCATTTTTACTGCTTGGATTGCACAAACTAATTTGTATACGAGAGAACTGATGTTCTGAAGCTGGAACAACATAGAAAGGACAAATACATACAAACCCTCAAATTGCCTAAGTTGCCTTTCATCGTTAATTTGTATAGTTCATTACCACGGCGTGTCTCATCTTGCCCCACGCGATGTCTCGTCTTGCCCCCAGGGTTGGGGCAAGATGAGACAACCTGCATTTTTGAATTTCTTGTTCTGTACTTATATTAGGCCGCCTACGTTCGTTCTGCATTTACAGGTCAGAAGCTCTAGACCCCTGAGAGTGTGTCTATACCTAGTTTTTTTTTTTTTAACACGAAAAATAAAAATTTCACGTTCAATTGCAAATTTCTGTCTCATCTTGCCCCATCTTACCCTAAAGCTTCTAAGATTGTAATTACTTCGCATTTTATTCCCCTGAAACGTATTCCCACTGCGCCGCAAAGAGTCCTGTAAGCATTGCAATGGTGTTGGTGCATTGTCACGAAAAGTACTAATGATTCTGGCAGTGCATCTAGCCCCTCAAAGCATAACAATTACTCGTTTTTTTTTCTCTCTTCTTCTTATGGTGTTTTATCTGAACGAAAGGAAGTTCACCTGACAAAGGGTGAGCGGTCCGAATCCATCGCTCGGAGTGGACCTTGCCTGGTCCTCGATACGTGGGACTTCGGCCAGGTAGCGCACCTTCTTAAAATAAGGGATGAGCGCCCCAGGAAGCACCACGAAGAATACCACCACAAGAATCATGCAGGAGCTCATGGTGTAAACGCACGATGACCGGATGAAGGGGTCGTCGGTGTTCACGTGAGCCAAGGACTTGCGGCTCAGCAGACTCATCTCCGAGAGCGGCATGGCTGCAGAGCTCACCTGTGTCGACCAGACAGTTGGAACAATGCACCTCCTTTCCGACGATTCTTCTTCGGTGTCTTACTACTACTACTTCTTCTTCTTCCCCTTGCCGATGCGACTTGGGCGTCCGAGTGCCAAATGGGGCGGAATAGGCTGAATCGAGTGTCCTACGCCATAAAAGAATAACTTTCTTGGCGGTTGAGGCAATAGATATACCATGGTCTCCTTGCTGTAATGCGCCATATGATTTTAGATAGAGAGAGAAACAAAGAGACACAAGCTACTTTCTAAAATATACTCACGAAGATTATCCCGATTATTGATTATTCGTGATAATTATACGATTTATAATGATTGATTGAACGTGATAATGATACTGATCCGTGACTGCTATGATAAGTACTAATAATATTTTTGGGAATATTTTGTTCTAAAATAAAAAGAGAAGGAGCAGTGACGCTATGAAAGAGGGAAACAGCAGTTTCCAGCGATTTTTCCAGCACCCAGTTCCACAGCCCCTGATTAACGCCCATCCCCAATGATCTTACAACACGTCCCCAAAATAGCTGCCAAAAAGGTTCAAGAAAAGCCTGAAAAGCCAGCAGCTCCGGGTGTTACACACCCCCTATACGGAATTCCAACACACCACTGAGACTGAACAAATCCTGGACAAATCCCTGTCGTCTACCGGGTGCTCCGCACAGCGTTATCGTCAAAAAATGTGTTGCACGTAAATGAAAAGCAATGTAACGAAACGGACACCAAGGAAGCCAATACACCATGCAAGTAGGTCAGCTGTCGGCGCAGCTCCCCAGATCCCCTCTCTCCCCTATTGCCTGTGGAGCCCGTCTCTCTCCCAAATAAGGAGGTTCTGTGTTCAACACTTCCAAGTTGAGTCGCGCGTGGTGTCTTCTGGGGACCCATGCCGGTCTACGAATACCCCCTTATTGCTGCCTTGTGAATGGATGGACGCTTGGTCACGTGGTCTCTCCAAACATTACGCTCTCCCCTGCACAGAGACAAACTGTCGTAGCGTGTAGACCTCTCCGTGTTTACAAACAAATGACGTCAGATGGTACAACTTGGTAGAGAGGAGCTACTATAGCAAAAAATCAATAAGTCACAAGAAAGCCTCGTAATAGCTTTTCATATTGTAACGTTTTTATGCAATTCCTTACATATTATTAGTTGTACGGCCTTGTTCTACTCCATTCTACCGGTAGCCCTTTCCAATGATGGCACAATAGGAACAATCCGGGGTAGTTGGTATAGGTTCATGATGACGAATAGCAGCAAGAAGACAAGGACAGGGTAGAAGTAGACAGGACATCCGCAGACTCTCAACTGAAGTTTAATCAAGGAACACTGCATCTTAAACGCTAACATCTAGGTCACTGACTGTCACCTAAAAATGTACAGAGAGAACAAAGGTTTATGCTGCCGGATGGGAGATAGCACTCAACATCTTATCCATGCGTAGAAAGTCTATTTCCACATCTGCCAACGTGACAGAAGGGGATCTGACACATCTGTCTTTACACGTGGCAATAAGAAATGTCTCCATTATCTCCCGCACCAACTGATCTTTATGAACTGCCAGCACCTCGGTCTGATTGAAAAAAGGCAAACACTTACTAATGATGGCTACCGGGCTCTTCCATCTTCAGGAGGTTGAAGGGTACGAGTTTCTCTCGGAGTGCACGTGGTGTCTCCTACAAAACAAGCGCGAACTAAGTCGTAATAACCAACCTCATTCCGCACGATGCAACCAACCCTTGGGAGAAGCCCTCTTTTCTTCCGCCGTGGACTAGGGAACGCGAATGAAGACACCAAAGCGACTAAAAACGTGACATCATTTGCGTGACTTCATTTGGGACCCTTGACTTTCGTGAAGGAATACAGTTTTGTGAAACGGCGGTGTTCTCCGTCCGCCTTGTTTCGGTTTCGCTATGTCTACCAATGTTATGATTACGTCACGGTGACGTTTCTTAGGTAGAGGTCTATTGAGAGATATCGGTTTTCCTATTTTCCCCAAAACTGCAAATCAGATATGAATATGCTTGACACAAAGGAATATATTTACCACAGGAAATTCCTGTTTCTCAAGCTCGTCGTCCTATGATAATTCATGGCTGTTACGTCGCGAGACAACTATGATCATGAGGGGTCGCGGTGTCGATGAACAGTCGATGGTATCGAGCTACCAAAGGGTTGCTGAGAGGAAGCCGAAAAAAAAAAAAACTCATTTTCTTTTTTTGGGCCACCCGGTTCTGCTACGTTCGCCCAGAATATGGACACTGTATAAACGGGAATATAGGTCGAACTTGTTTTCAAAAATGCACTGCAAGAAGTGGACCCTCGTCTGACATTCCGTGAGGGACAGGGAAAGCAATGAAAGGAAAGCTGGCACAGCCTCTCAACAATGGGTGATGAACGCCGCCACGCCGTTCATTTTTATTTATTTTTTACGCGTGCTTGTCCCCTGTACTACCGTGAGCTCACCATAACTGTATTGGTGACTTGTGCCGAGCAATGGCGCCATCTTGCTTTGCTGTCGTTTTCATGTTACACGCGAAATTAGCGGAACTCGGAGGCAGTATATACAGAGTGTTTTTTTTTTGTTCGTTACAGAATTTGGATTAAAAAACTAGAAGAGCAAAATAGATGCCGTTTTTGCCGTTGAGTTATATGGCCAGGCGAACATTCTCTGGAAGAATGTATGTAACTACAAGATCGTTAATTAACTAAAATTCATTAATTAACTCTTTAATTAGGGGATTTCGCGCAAAAGCGAGCTAACAGAACGGGAGATATTCCTCGTTGAAAGCGATTTCATGTTTAAAAACCCAAAAAACGCGCACGTGTGTTGAAATACCCATCGCTGAATTTCGCTATACAAATGAGCCGAAACAAGAACTACGCACTTTTCTATTGCGCAGAGAGAGCGACAGACAATCCACGTGAGAGGGCCACGTGCCTTGGAGCGATGGAGCTGATTGGTGTAATAGCTAGTCTGTTGGCCCGATCTCCGACCCAGATCAGGCAAAGGGCGCGTCATTTCTGCGCTCGAAAAGTGCGTAGTTCTTGTTCCAGCTCATTTGCATAGTGAAATTCAGCGATGGATATTTCAACACACACACGTGCGCGTTTAAGCGTTTTTTAAAACATGGAATGACTTTCAACGAGGAATATCTCCCGTTCTGCTATATCGCTTTTGCGCGAAACGCCGTAATTAATGAGTTAATTAATGAATTTTAGGTAATTTGTGACCTTGTAGTTAAGTACTTTCTTCGAGATAATGACCATATAACCCAACTGCAAAAACGGCATCTATTTTGCTCTGCTCGTAAAAATTATGTAATGAATAAAAGGAACACCCTGCTCTCTTAAAAATGAACTTCACCGCATAGCACGCTCCTAGCCAACCATCATCTCGATTGATATCGTTATCTGCCCTGATTTGTTGAAAACGGGAGGCGTACGCCATTTTTGTGACAATTATGAACCGCATAAGTGTCACAGAAAAGGTGTACGCCTACCGCTTTGAACAAATCAGGGCACATAGCGATATCATTCGAGATAATGGTTGGCTAAGAGCGTGCTATGCGGTGAAGTTCATTTTTAAGAGTGTGTATATACTGCCTCCGAGTTCCACTAATTTTGCGTGTAATATGAAAACGACAACAAAGCAACATGGCGCCATTGCTCGGCACAAGTGATCAGTAGGTTATGGTGAGCACACCGTAGTACAGGGGACAAGCACGCGTAAAAAATAAATAAAAATGAACGACGTGGCGGCGTAAGACTGGCCAGAATTTTATTAAATTCGCGGTCTGTTTCTCTTTCGGAAAAGTCGTATATCCATTCCCGATGTCGTCTACTCAGAGGCGGTGGTGGTGTACCAGTAATTAATGCAGCCGTCAACTAACTTTCATAATTAGTGAAAATAGGTTGACCGTGCAACTGCAAAGTTGCAGAGCACAACCGTGAGGAGTCTAGTCTGCTAGAATCGAAACCGCAGCGCTTCTGTGCCCTAGGAAAAAATATGCGA
Organism: Ornithodoros turicata; assembly: GCF_037126465.1. NCBI lineage: Eukaryota > Metazoa > Arthropoda > Arachnida > Ixodida > Argasidae > Ornithodoros > Ornithodoros turicata. The sequence continues at coordinate 68,534,127 of NC_088201.1, read as the reverse complement.
AAATGCACTGTTTTCGCGGCTTGCGTGAGTTCTGCGGCCGCTTATACCTATCGCTCTCTCGCTGTCACCCTTTCACAACTGACATCCGGCTATTCCTCAAAGCATGGGGCATCCCTGCTTCCTAGCGTCCTGGTCGATCCCGTATCTTTGTTTTGTTAAACCTGGTAGAACGTACACACTTATCCTTTGTTTGTCAGTTCTTCTGTGTTCCAGCCTCAGAACATCAATTTCCATAGTGTTCAACAGATGCCGCTTGCGTCGACCCCGTCGTTTGAATGCGTGTGCGAGTGAGAAAACATGTAACAGTGAAAGTGGAATGAGTGAGTGAGTGGATGTGATTTGTCCCTTCACATGACGCAACCTTGGAAGCCACTGGGGAGGCGCGTTAGCTTAGCTCAATTGGTAGAGCCCTGGACCGGTAATCTAAAAGAGGTGGGTTCGAGTCCTACAGCTGGCTAACCTTTTCAGTGACTTCCTTCCTTCGTCGTTCTGTGATGCTAAGTTCGTTCAGTGTAGAGATAACTTGATGCGTCGAGATAAGTAAGCGGAACGCGGCTATTGGACAGCGTTGCGCACGGTGCTCCCCGCTGTCCAATAAAAGCGTTCTGATTATCTTTGTCGACACATCAAGTCATCCCTACATTGAACGAACTTAGCCTCTCTGCTGCGTAGCATTCATTTGTGAGCGTCACATTTGTCTCCGTCGTCAACTGGTATTGCCATCCCGTCGCTCGAGCAACAGCTGGAACAACGTAACATCTTCTGTAGTATCTGTCATACCTATTTCTCTAGCACACACTCTTAAAAATGAACTTCACCGCATAGCACGCTGCTAGCCAACCATCATCTCGAATGATATCGTTATTTGCCCTGATTTGTTGAAAACGGGAAGCGTACGCCTTTTCTATGACACTTATGCTGTTCATAATTGTCACAAAAAAGGCGTACGCCCCCCGTTTTCAACAAATCAGGGCAGATAACAATATCATTCGAGATGATGGTTGGCTAGGAGCGTGCTATGTGGTGAAGTTCATTTCTAAGAGTGCAGTCTCTGCACGCTTGTGAAATGTGTGAGTGCTGTGGACATTCTTCTATTGATCTCTGGAAGGCGATTAGTTGTGAACATTTTATCTGGAAAAACGGTGTGCCCAAGGATGTGCAACAGTCACGAGACTTCCACTGCTGTGGACTGCCTGCGATCTTGTCTGTCCTCGTGCCTCGTCTGTGCCTCGTCTGTCCAGGTTCAAGAAATGGCTGCAAATATGAAACTATAGTCTTCCTCGTAATTGTGTCGAGCACCTGCAAACCTGCCCTGCGCGACCAACGCCGTATCCCAACGAATGCTCCTCTGTTGTTGCCAATACCGACCTCCCGAAACACTTATTGGAGGTGTGTGCCAACCGTGTAAAGGAATGCAGTTTCTGCTGCGGCAACTATTTCGAGTCTGGGCCTACCAATCACTACAAAGAGTGCATAGAGTCCCCAGTATCGTGTCGTTGCTGCAACCAAGAAAACATCAGACGCGGCATCATCGAGGAGCACGGCTTCAGTTGTCGTAAGACACCCAAGCCTTGTAAAATGTCCGCTCGGGCTGCACTTTCAAGGCAGATGATGAGGCGATGGAGCGTCACATGACGCTGGAGATGCACGCAACTGGAATTCATGATTTGAAGGTGCAGGTGAACAGCCTGGAAGCAGAAGTACGTCACTTGCGAGAAGTGCGCATTCGTAAAAAACAGGAGCGAGTGAAGGCCAGTGAGCAGCCAAAGGAAGAACTCCATCGACGAGATTGTTAAGATACTGCTAAGATATTACAGGCACAATTGGGCCTGCAGAGGCGCGCCGGATGTATTGAATATTCGTGAACAATGCAAGCCGCACCGACACATATGTACAAGACCGTATATCTCGTCATGGACTATTGTAGCTAAATGTCCCGTGCAACGCCGGACTCCCACGTAAACCTGGAAAGCCTGCTTCCCCCTAACTCCAGTGCGAACCAGTCCACGCCTCTGTGATTGGATGGCCAGTTGTGATGCGAGAGAGTGGGCCAGAGTGAATGCGTGTCCACGCTTTCATGAAAGAGGCCTTGTTATGTTGACGAGAGCGCGATGCCGGCTTAGTGTAATTGGTATAGTACCCCTGACCGGCAATAAGAGAGGTGTGAGTTCGAGTCCCGCCAACGGCACTCGCTGGTCAACTGGCGTTCTTCAGATCGCATATGATACTGAGCATATCCATAGCATATAAGTGGTCGATGTACGTAGACAGTCGCAGTGTCGTGGAAGCAAGTTTGTCCCCGTTATAGTTATTTTCACTTTCTTCCTGCAGTGTCTCTTTTCGACGCTGTCAATATTGTGTTCTCGGTTAGTTGATTGGTCATGGCATTTTGTTGCCCAGTGACTGTGAGGTGACCCGGGTTCGAATCCGGGCACCGGCTGTGCTGTCTGGGTGTTTTCCTTGGGTTTTTCCCAGACACTTTAAAGTGGGACTCCGGAACAAAATCACCACAAAGGTTGTGGTATATCCGTAATCTTTGGGATGTCAGGAAGATAGATGGAGAAGTTACCCGACAAAATAACTCGTTACAAGTTAAGTTACCGTGTGCAAAATGTAACTAAGTTAATAAGGACGTTCTTCAGCATGAAATGTAACTCGCAGTTACTGAGCTACTTAAAAAAAAAGAACGAGTTACTTCCAAGTTACTCCGGACACAAAATAGCATTACGCAGGTGCAGCGCGCGTGAGCAGTTCAGTTAGACCTTGAGTTGCCCGCGGAGGAGTGCAACACGCTTAGATAGTTTTCGTCTGTGTCCAACAATAGACCTCTCCCTGTTTGTAAACAAATGACGTCATAGTGTTCGACAGCGACAACATTTGGTAGGTAGGGGGCGCGCAACGCAAGACACCGATGCGAGCTGATAGCTCGCAGAACTGATAAGGGGGGAGATTTAACCGGCTGCCGAGGTGGGCGTGAGGGCAGTTGCCGCGGAGGCTAAAGGAAAGAGACTTAGTAGCGAACAATGGTTTGCTGCTCTGTGTTGGAACAAGTGGTTCCAGGTTTTTCCCAAACATGTAAGCCGTTTTGTAAGATTAATATATGTTTTGTTCGTTCTGCATTCTGCCTCTGTGTTCACTGGGTTGCGGGTTTGACGGGTCGGGTCCTACACCCGGGTGGGGTTCAGGGAGGGAACCCTACAAACTGGAGCCCAACGTTGGGGCCGACCCGTCTTGCCGCACGCCCGGGGGGCACTGACAGCGTGTGCATTTGCAGTGTTGTTTGTAGCACCTGTCGCTCGTGCCTTTCGCTCGCTGTCGCTTTTGCTGTTTTGTTCGTAGTTCGGGAGTGTGCACTTTCTGGCCATGCCGCCCAAGAAACCTCTCGATTCCGTCTACGAGGACGACCCGCCAGTAGCGGAGGACCTGCTTCGGCAGGTGACAGCTCTCTGCGCTTTATTGTCGCAGCAGCTTGCCAGTAGCACGTCCGCCGCCCAGCCGTCCTCGGAACCCCCGCTACACCTGAACCTGACGGTACCGACATTTTCGGGGTACAGCGACGCCAAGTCCGTCGAAGATTTTCTTGCCGACCTGGAGGCTTACCAGACAGCCGTTACCAGACAACCGACGAAGCCGCCCTATACGCCGGATACTACACTCTTAAAAATGAACTTCACCGCATAGCACGCTCCTAGCCAACCATAATCTCGAATGATATCGTTATCTGCCCTGATTTGTTGAAAACGGGGGGCGTACGCCATTTCTGTGACACTTATGCTGTTCATAATTGTCACAGAAAAGGCGTACGCCCCCTGTTTTCAACAAATCAGAGCAGATAACGATATCATTCGAGATAATGGTTGGCTAGGAGCGTGCTATGCGGTGAAGTTCATTTTTAAGAGTGTACCCGCTGCATTGGTAAGCTCGGCTGTTCTGTGGCGCGGGTCTCAACCCGCATTTCCGTCTATATGACTGAATTTCAGCGGCTGTTTCGGGAGGAATTTTTGCCCCCGGATTACGTAATGCGTATGCGTGAGGAACTCATGAGCCGAACGCAGCACGCGGAGAGAGCCTGTTGGAATATACCCGGGCAATTCAAGAGCTGTATCGCAGAGCTGAACCGCTCGCGAAAGAAAGCGAGAAAGTGGCCCGCGCTATTCGCCAATGCCACCCTCGTTTTAAGCCTTATTTGCGGGGGTGAGGCTTTTCTTCGCGCGATGACCTCGCTAAGGAAGCCCGTGTCATCCAAGCAGATTTGTATAGGCGGAATTGCAGTACCGCCCACCGCCTAGGCAGGAACAAACACTGGAGCCTACACTCTTAAAAGTGAACTTCACTACATAGCACGCTCCTAGCCATCCATCATCCCGAATGACAACCTTCTGGCCACCGATTTGTTGAAAACGAGAGGCGGAGCCTATTTTGTGCCGCACATAATGGCACAAAATAGGCTCCGCCTCTCGTTTTCAACAAATCGGGGGCGAGAACGTTGTCATTCGGGATGATGGTTGGCTAGGAGCGTGCTATGTGGCGAAGTTCATTTTTAAAAGTGTAGCTGCGCATGGAACGGGCCGAGACAGTCGCTACACTGTTAAAACAGAACTTCACCACATAGCACGCTCCTAACCAACCATCACACCGAATGATATCATTCTGTGTCATGATTTGTTCAAAACAGGCGGGAGGCGCCTATCTGGGACAGATTATCTTGTCCCAGATAGGCGCCTCCCCCCTGTTTTGAACAAATCATGACACAGAATGATATCATTCGGTATGATGGTTGGTTAGGAGCGTGCTATGTGGTGAAGTTCTGTTTTAACAGTGTAGACGCGGAACTAAACCCCCGCAGAACTGTTGGAACACACGGCGGTTCGTCCGCCGGACCGGTATATCGTTCTTTGGATCATTTGCATATGAGCAAAGGAACCGAATCAGGTCGGCACGAGCAGAGCCGCGCGAGCGCGCAGCCGATGATGCACGGCATGCACCGCGGCAGGACAGGCGCGACTCGCGAGCAGGTAATACCGCTGGAACACAACCCCGTTGTTACGGTTGCGGCGAACACGGTCATTTTCGTCGTAACTGCCCGCAACAGACCACTACCCCCCCCCCAGACAACCCCCGCAGGGAAACCCGGGACGCCGGCTGCGGTAATTGGGAATGACTCTGTTCTGTCGTCGGCTGCTGAAAACGTCGATAAGAGCACGCGAATTCTAACCATTCTATCTTGTCTGATAACGTAGTGGCCCCGGTCCCGCTCGCATGTCGAGCGCAGGATGACATATGCAACATCGGACCGTTTATCGTGGCGCGCGTTCTGGGTAAGGACGTTGCAGCTTTGGTGGACACTGGAGCGGCTGTATCCCTGATAGGTGACACCATCCACGATTGGTGCCGGGAGCAGAACATTTCCGTACGGACAACCAGGACCTGCCTAAGGCTTGCGCCAGATGCTGTGGTACCAGCCTGAGGAGCAGTACGTCTCACCTTGACCGTCGATGGACAACGTGTCAGACAACGCTTCATCTACCTGCCCGGATTAGCGGGACTGATGATCCTGGGACGCGACTTCATTATCCGGATGGGACTCGTCCTGGACTTACGTCGTGGAGGCTACCAGCATGCAAGCGGTACTACCTTCTACCCCTTCATGGAGTGGACGACGCCGGAAACGGAGCAGAACCGGACCGGTGAGGAGACCCAGGATTCCGGAGCTGAACAATCTATGCCCGTTTTGCTATTTTCCGGAGCAGAACATCAAACAGCGACGGTCGTACCTGCTGTCTTGCACGACGCCCTGAAAAGATTTCCAGGAAGCACGGACCAGCGACGCATGCTCGCTAAAGCATTGCGGCCATTCTCCTGTATGTTCACAGAGAGACCAGATCTAACCCATGCATTCGAGCACCGGATAGAAACCGGCGACGCAAGGCCCTGGCGATGTAATCCTCGGCCTTTGAGCGTGCAAGTGCAAGCTCATCGATGCTGCGCTGGACGAAATGATCGAGACCGGTGCTGTGAGACCTTCCCGTGGTTCTTGCACCGAAAAAGGATGGAACCTCATGGTTGTGCGTGGATTACCGCCGACTGAACGAGGTGACTGTAAGAGATTCGTACCCTTTTCCCTCGATAGACTCGATCATGTATTCGTTGGGGTCCGCCCACGTGTTTACAACTTAGGACTGCAGTAAAGGATTCCTGCAGATCCCGAAAGCACCGGATGATGTTGAGAAAATAGCATTTACCTGTCACAGGGGATTATTTGAATTTGTCAGACTACCCTTTGGACTATCTAATTTCCCCACTAGTTTTCAGCGAGTGATGGACGAGGTGCTTGGCGATGCGAAATACAATTTCGCTATGGCGTACGTGGATGACGTATTAATTTTTTCACGTACATTCCAGGAACACCTTTCTCATTTGAAAGTGGTGTTAGGACGCATGCAGGCTGCAGGATTGACTGTCAATCCCCGGAAGATGCAGTTGGTTACCAACAGCATCGATCTCCTCGGGTTCAGGGTGGAGTTCGGCACGGTCAGGCCGAAGAGGACAAGCTAAAGGCTATCCTAGAGTACCTCCGCCCGACGGATGTTAAAAGCTTGCAGCGCTTCCTGGGTATGATTGGCTTCTATAGACAATTTATACCGCGATGCGCAGACCTAACGCAACCGCTAACTTGCCTTTTGCGGAAGGGAGCACTATGGTCGTGGGGTGAAGCACAGGAACAGGCGTTTACCTCTCTCGCTAAAGCGATTGCGGAAACTACCCGCTTGTATCTCCCAGACCTGAACCGCCCATTTGTACTTCAAACAGATGCGAGCGATTACGGCCTTGGTGCAGTCTCGTCACAAGAGCACAACGGTGAAGTCAGACCCGTGGAATTTGCAAACCGTACGCTGACGCCTCCCGAGCGCAATTATAGCGTGACGGAGAAGGAGTGCCTAGCAATCATGTTCGCGCTACAGAAGTTCGACATGTATTTGGATGGTGCGAAATTCACTATTCAAACTGACCATCAGGCACTGTCCTGGTTAAAGCGGTTGAAAAACCCAGCCGGACGGCTCGCACGTTGGAGTTTAACGTTGCAGCGATATGACTTCTCGGTGGAATACCGGAAGGGAACCTCAAATAAGGCGACAGACGCGCTATCTCGAGCACCGTTGCCCCTTGAGGACGTCGTTATTCCGCAGGAGCTGGTGGCCGCGGTTAACCAGACCGTCTCGGAGGAGGAGCACTCGTGGGGACAGATTGTAAGCAGGAACGACATCCTGGAAACGCGGAGGACCGACGGCCTTTGTCAGCGTGTGTCAAGGTGACTGGAAACGGCAAACCTGGAAGGCACGGAAGACGCTGAGGACAGGTACGACTCCTATCAGCTGAGCGAGGATGGTCTCGTGGTCCGGTACATTCCCCAGGCGGACGACGAGGAGGTTAGTGATAGCCCCTTTCGAATCGTAGTTCCAAGGAAGCTACGGCATGAGACATGATGTTTTGCGGTATACACGCAGCTGTCCGATATGTCAGAAGTCTAAGCCGCGTGGAGGGCAGCCTCCCGGCTTGCTGCAACCGATTGTTAGCCAGAAACCTTGGCAGAAAGTCGCATGTGACGTAATGGGTCCTTATCCCAGAAGACCCCGTGGTAACCAGTATCTGTTAGTTATTACAGAGCACTTCACGAAGTGGGTTGAGCTTTACCCGCTGCGGAAGTTGGTGTCCGCTCGGATCTGGGACAGAGTGCTGGACGTTTTTTTCCGGTTTGGATTCCGGGACCAGCTCATCACGGATAACGCCTCGTACTTTACAAGTAGGGTGTTTGTCGATAGCTGCTCTGTGTTGAACATACGTCACGTAAATACGTCCCCTTATCACCCTCAGGCGAACATAACTGAGCGGGTTAATCGCAACATCAAGATGATGTTGGTATCTTTTACCGAAAGGCATAAAGATTGGGACGCCCGTCTTACGGAGCTTGCACTTTGCCACTCGTACGACGGAAAATAGGTCAACAGGATTTACCCCGGCTTATTTGAATTTCGGGCGTGAAACTGTGTTTCCCCTCGAAAACACATTGCGAACACGGCACGTATACCCTAGTTGTTCGTACGCGAAGTATGCAAATGATCTTCGCAATAGGATTTTGACTGCTATTCGTTTGGCACGAGAGAGTCTTGAGGTCGCAAGAATGGAGCAGTCTCTCCAGTACAACAAAGGTCGACGCCAGGTCATTTACCGCCTTGGAGACCTGGTTCTAAGGCGAACACATCCCCTTAGTGATGCAGCGAAAGGCTTTGCTGCCTTTCTCGCTGATCGATGGGACGGTCCTTATAGGGTAAGCGCACAGCTAACTCCGGTCATTTACAGTCTCGAGCGTTGCAGTGACAACGAGGAGACGGGCCCCGTCCACGTACAAGACCTCAAGGCCTTTCGTCAGCGCATCTCAGACAACGGCAGGTGGGAGAAGGAGCCCGATCCAATATCGGAAGGCCGCCCCTCCTTAAGTACACCCAGGCTTGGACTTCAATCGCCTGAAGAGACTACTGCCCAGGGCGGGGTTCCCGGGATTACCCGTTATAACCCTCGCCCACGTAAGCAACCGAGGTGACGTTTTTGTTTCTTTCTTTGTGCAGGCCTCGGCCGAGGTCGAGGACCCCTCGTGGTTACCCGACGAACGCTCCTCAGAGACGTCCAACCCCAGCTCCTAGGACGCCACTGCACCATGCCGCCACGTGGACTGCTCCAGCGGGCAACGTGAACTTAACCTTTTGCTCTCATCGGCGTTGGAGGGATCAGCTCAGGCCCCTTCGGACCGGTCCTCCTGCAGCGATGCCCGAACCTTTCCGAGGGTACACCCTCCTTGACATCTACCCAGAGGAGCCCCCTGCTTTTTATACTCGGGAGGAACATGAGAGACTCTGCCCCGTGTGTAAGGTTCTTCTGGTCAGCCCAGAAACTCACCGACAAAGTGCACTGCATGCCAGCCGCATGCATCTCAACCACCCCGTGCCGCCCACCCGTTTTGGACCCCGGGATATCCAGGCGGCAGTGGATCTCATCCGTCGCGAACAACCACACCTGCTGGTCAAGATCTCCGACGACGACCTCTTGGACCTCCCGGACATTTCCTCACTGTGACTACTTTGAGGGGGGGAGTGTGGTAGGGGGCGCGCAAGGCAAGACGCCGATGTGAGCTGATAGCTGCCGGAACTGATAAGGGGGGAGATTTAACCGGCTGCCGAGGTGGGCGTGAGGGCAGTTGCCGAGGTGGGCTAAAGGAAAGAGACTTAGTAGGGAAGAACGGTCTGCTGCTCTGTGTTGGAACAAGTGATTCCATGTTTTTCCCAAACATGTAAGCTGTTTTGTAAGATTAATATATGTTTTGTTCGTTCTACAGTCTGCCTCTGTGTTCACTGGGTTGCGGGTTTGACGGGTCGGGTCCTACACCCGGGTGGGGTTCAGGGAAGGAACTCTACAAATTGAACTACGCCCGATGCTAGAGGTGAACAAGGTCGCGCCCGAAAGCCACGGTCTTGAGGGGGTTACGACATGGTCCCTTAAAGGGACGCGGCCCTCGGTCCTACTTTTCTTCCAATTGCTTTCAATGGGAGACAGCGAACAAGTGCCCGTTCGTGGAACCCAGCCCGCCTTCCGATTTGTTTTGGTTTCAGTTCTTCTACCAATGTCATGATGACGTTTCTCTGGTAGAGGTCTATTCGTACGCTTTGCAACTTACTCCCTGTGGGCGCACAATGGTTCAGCTTCATTTCAATGGCAGCGGTTCTTACTTCCTGAATAAAATACTGTCATTGATTGAATATCACGTTTTATGGGAAAAAATGCCATGAAGGAACAGGAGAGAAAGCAAGAAAATATGTGGACGTGAGTGAAAAGCGAGTTAAAAGTAACTTGGAACTTAAGTTACTTTGGCAAAGTTAACTGAAAAAGGAACGAGTTCCTCTGAAAGTTACCACGGCGCAAAAGTACCGAGTTAAGTTACAAGTTACCAAAAATAGGAACTTAGTTACAGTAACGAGTTACCTCGAACTCTGGCTCAGGAACATGTGTAGGAAATATCTCGGTCCAAAACCGCGCAGATTTTACTCAATACGAAGCGAGCGCATCGCCTCTGTGAAGCGAGAGGGCGCTGAAAGCAACACACTGTTAAAGTCCCTCGATCGCTCTTTGAGAAGTAGCGACAACCCTTGCGGCGCCGACAGGGAGCGTTCGTTGGTCGAAGGTGCTCACGTGGTAGTTTGCGCCACTTCAGCCGTGTCGCTTTGCTTCCGTCCGCCATGATCTTCCCAAGTTCGCTCGTCGCTCAGTTCGTGCGTTCGTGCTCTTTGCGCGTAGTTTTTGAAGGCCGAACTATCGCGTTGAATCGCCTATCATAACCGACTGAAAATGACTGGCTGCTGTGCCTTCGGGTGCAATAGTCGTCCTGAAACAGGACAGGCAATGTTTGCCGTTCCAATGGGGAAAAGCAGTAAAGAAGTAGCAAGGCGGAAGGCGTGGCTGCACAAGATTGGAGGAAAAAACTTCAAGCCAACGAAAAGCACAAGTGTCATAGTCTTCATCCTTGTGACCCAAGCCGCCGTCTCTACTTCTCTGCTGACGTTCCCCACGTGTTAAAGAATTCGAGAAACCATTTATCACACGGCCAACAGATATATACAGGGTGTCCCAGAAAACGTGTCATTGAATTATGATAAAAAAACTACACCACCTGGAGTCATGCGGTCAACAGCATTTGTTCTTATTAGGTTTTTGTCACCTCCTAATGTGAATGTCATGTACTCCAAGTTTAATTATGTAAATATTTGTGAACTGAACTCGGAAATTTGCCAAGTAAAGGTCACTTTTTTAACTCACCAATATGAAGAACGTGCCAAATTCACTCAAAATCATGATAATTCACAGTGATATTCACGAGCTATCCCATCGGAAAAAATAGCCGAATATCATGCTTTTCGGAGCACCGGACCATAGCGCGCGATGGCTTTTTGAGCGCAATCGCTCTGAGTGCGACGAAAGGAGGTTCCGAAGCCAGCCCACAGAGTGATAGTAGAAAAAGTAACAGTTCCTAAAATTGGGAGAGGGAAAGCATTATCCCAGCGAAAGTCGGACGTGATAAGCCGTGCCTGTTAATTTGACTAAATTAGACACGCTCTTCACATTGGTGGGGTAAAAAAGTGACCTTTACTAGGCAAATTTCCGACTTAAGCTCGCAAAAATTTACATAATTAAACTAACGTTGCACGACATTCACATGAGGAGGTGGCAAAAACCTAATAAGAACACCTATAGATGGTTAAGATTACCTATGAAGACAACCCGATTGTGACAACCTGACAAGAACAACCTGACATGACAACACGCGCTGAAAAAAAGACCCTTTTCAGGGCCGTTCCAATCAGTCAGCATGAGGCTTGCAGCTGTGTTAGCAGGAAATCCAAATTGTGTGTTTTTTCCCTTATACTTGAGGGTGGGAAAATTATAGTAGCCAGGCATAGGGGCATTAGTGGGAAAAATTACGGTAAACCGAGGCATTACTTGGAACAGCTACCTCCTTACAAGACGCTGTGCAGAAAATGAAAAAAGTGTGGTGTAGTTGAGGTTGAAGTTTGTTTGATTCTGAAAAAAAAAAAAGAAACGAACGAAAAGGCTAAGTTGCAATTCCCTAGCAGATGCATTACAGAGAGTCACTATCGGTCATGCTTGTGCAGATGTTTTGTCTTTTTATCTTCCTAACAAGCAAACGGAGTCGTGCAGGACTGGTAAACAGCACTTCCGAGAAATAGATGAGAAGTCTTCCTTCGAAGACGTTTTCGTTTGGTTTTCATTCAAGCGTTTCACTGCACAGCCAAATGGTTCTTCGTCATGCTGTAACACTAAGCGGCATGCTCCTACTTCTGATTTGGGAGTTCAAAAACAAGTCAAGGACGTTTAGCATTCAAAACGCACGCACATACACAAAATTTCGGTCTGCTGAAGTGAAATTAGCAGGCGGCTAGCAAGACAATGTATCAGCGAACCGAACCGGCGTCGATACCTGGGAAGAACATGGCGGGCGGAGGAGTGAAAGGGAGAAAAATAAAGAGGGCGAGGGAAGGGTTGTCGCTACTTCCCAAAGAGCGATCGAGGGACTTTACACACTGTCAACGCCACCGAGATACAGAAGGCCTGCTTATTGTCTCCTCTCCCTCCTTCGCTTCGTGGACATATACCGGGTGTTTCAGTTAAATCCACGGGATAAATAATTCGCGAACGGGTGCACCAATCGACGAACTTTGTTTTTTACAAGTATCTGTCCGATACCACCTACAAGCTGCGCACCGTGTGAATGAGTGGGAGGCGCTCAGTATTTAAATAGAAATTCAAATTAGTGTCGTAAAAAACATAACTTCTAACACAGGGCGCCGTCGGCACTAAAATGGGTACTACACTCTTAAACCCGTACCTTTTATTGTAACTTTTAGAACCATGTAACTTCTATATAGACGTAGATTTCGAGATTTCTTATAGGTTACACCACTGTAACGTATATTTAGAGGTTAAAAGCGACCAAAGTCATGTCTTTACAACACGAATAGAAGTTACATCTCGGAAAAAACAAAAACAGCTTGTTGTAACTTATAAATGTACCCTCTACTCCGACACTGTAACTTCTAAGCGAAATCTCCAACGATAATTTCTTTGTTAGTTTCTTATCGTTTGTTTTCCTTCTGTTTTTCAGCATAATGCCGCGTTTCAGCCTCCCATTCGAGACGACAGTTGCGAATCTACGCTGTTATTTTTTATCTGTTTCAGCGTCATCTATACGTCGACTACGTGTTATCAATGCTGTATGAACACAGATTATAAGTTCGCAGTCTGGAATACTGATAGTATGTTTCTTTCTAAAGGGTGGAAAACCATTGTCAATGCCGCAACCACCAAGATTTCCGATTTCTCCTGCGTAGCCGAGCCTGGTCTAGGTCTATCCACACAGAGAGCGGTTTCCTTCAGACGCTTAACGCTCGTCGTCCGTCCGTTAACAAGTGTAATCTGTTTTAATCAGTGGTTTTCCTCGCGTTTATCATAGTATCGTCAGGAACAACGGAGAAGCTAGATGTCGCTAGAAAACAAGGATATTTTCGGTGTTCTCAGGGGAAAGTGTAGTGAGTGCGAAGATTGCAAAGAATATATAACCGAAAACGAACGTCACCACCGCAGCCCTAATTCACACACTTCATACACTGGGTAAGTGTACATTCTGTGCTAGGTACGTGCGTTATTTTGATAGCAAGAGCTCTTAGCGCATGTTTGTTGTGATTATGGCAAGCGTTTTGCGGTCCTGCATATGAACGCCACTTACGCTTCTGCTCTTACTTGGTCGCCAAGTCAATACACCGGTGTGCATTTTGCAAGCTGCGGATATATGCATCGAGATATATAATTCGCAGCTTCCTACTTGTTGTATTCTTACGATATTCTAAGACTCAATCGCGGAGTGAACGCCTTCCCGCATTTATGCTGCTTTGTACCTTGTGCTTCGTACGGATTTGAATGGTTCCGTAAATGTTACTCTCATTGCCCAAACTTTTGTTCCCAGGATCCCACATGCAGGTTCACATACCGTCACCAGCGCAATGCAGTACCTCACAAACTCGTCCCAGAGCGCCTCCAACGCTGATAACGCAGTAATGTAGTGTCTCCTGCGTTACTGTACACTCATATTCCTCAAGGTTATGTGCGTTTTATGTAATACTGTATTGCCATTTGCGCTCGCCTCTGCAACACGAATGTGGAATAAATTTTTTTCTGCTGCAATTCTCCATTTCGTTGGGTCTGTTCAGCTTAGCAAACATAGGTCAGTTGTTTTGACTCGCTGGCTTCCTCGCACTTTTATGCATTGCTTCTCACTTAGAAGATAGTTCTTTTTTCCACATACATGGTAAAGCGACCATGGTTTCTCCTCACATCAGAATCGCACTTGTGCACAATGTGTCACCTCTCGACAGACTTCTGTTTTTGTAATATACATATGTTCAAGATTCCTTTTCTGCTGGTTCATTTTGGTACCTTGATGTGTTCTGTAAATGTCTGTCCATATCCCACGCACAGGGCGTTTGTTTTTATTCGCATCACACCAGCGCTCATTTGACAGGTGGGTTATGTTAATTTTCGCAAATTAACCCATCCGTAGTTACAAACATTTCCGACATTTCCTGACGCATGTGTTTGTAACTACGGATCGATTAATCAGCAAAAATTCACATAACCCACCTGCCAAATGAGCGCTACTCTGTTGCGAATAAAAATGAACATCCTGTATAAAAAGCCGCACGTTGGCGTAACCTTTACGGGCAGGTGCTGGATTGAAGGCCGTAACCTCTAATTAGCGGGTTTCCTTGTAACTTTTATAAAAGGTACTGCTCAGAGGGTACCTGGTAGCTTCTGAAATAGAGGGTAAAATATTGCGATTTTTTACCCTTTACTAAAGGGTACCGAGTTAAGAGTGTACTTCTTTTGGGCCTTCAGTGGACTCCTTTCAGAGAAAAACCTGCCACCGAAGCGGGCTATTTGTTGCTGTAATTAATTGGTTTCGATTTACATATTTTGTCGCGGCTAGTCTCAGTGAAACGCAAAAGGACGCTCTTCCACTCCCTTATCCACCAATGAATTATGTCCTTACACCAATGAATTACGTCTTTTTGCGCTTCACCGCGACCAGCTGCGACAAAATATGTAAACCGGAACTAATTAATTACTGCAACAAATGACCGGCTTTGGTGGCGGATTGTTCTCTAAAAGGTAGCGCAAAAGGACGTAATTCATCGGTGTAAGTCATTGGTGTAATTCATTGGTGTAATGACTTAATTCATTGGTGGATAAGGGAGTGGCAGAGCGTCCTTTTGCGCTTCACTGCGACCAGCCGCGACAAAAATATGTACACCGAAACCAATTAATTAAGGAGCGGAATTAGGAGGAGCTTCCGCCGCAACGTTGACGTTACCCCATAACTTTCCACCTGTAAACTGCGCTCTCTTTTCTTACTTCCTACACCTTCGTTATCTGCCTCTATTTTTTTTCTACTCCCTGCGGTGTCTTTTTTTATACAGATTTTTCATAAAAATCTATAAGGGCAATAGACATCCTGTTTTCACTTCTATCATCTCTGGGTCGGCGGACGTTCTTGGCCATCTGTTGCTCAACCGTCGAATGACTAGTTACCTACAAATCGTTAAATAACTTTTTAATTATAAAACCTACGAAGTTGTCCCAACGAGGACATCTGTTCCTTTCGGTCACCTGATATTGTAGCCGTTTTCAGAACAAAAATCCGTTCGGTAGATCGTCCGCAAAAAATTCGTGAACGAACACCATTGTGTTCTTTATTTTGTTCACTGCGCATCCTCGGAGACGCGTCTTTCCTTCACCCCCATTGTGAGAGGGTGAAAGAGCACCGTGCCGCCTCATGCGTCGAAGATGAGCTGGAACTTGCGGAAACAAAACAAACAGAAATGTCTCGGGTGACGCTATCCGAGCTGCCCTTGTCTTGGGTTGCATTTTCTGTTCTCTATTAATCTTTTTCGAGGACTCAAGAGGCGATAGTGTGCTCCTTCACCCTCTCACATTAGGGGTGAAGGAAAGACGCGTCTCCGAAGATGTGCAATGAACAAAATTAAGAAGAAATTGTGTTCCTTCACGAATTTTTTGCAGGCGATCTACCGAACGGATTTTTGTTCTGAAAACGGTAACGATATCAGGTGATCGAAGGGACCAGATGTTCTCACTGGGACGACCTTGTAGCTTTTATAATTGAAAAATTAATTAACGATTTTAGGTAATTAGTCATCCGACGGTTGAGCAACAGATGGCCAAGAACGTCCGCCAGCCCAGAGATGATAGAAGTGAAAACAGGATGTCTATAGCCCTTATAGTTTTTTTAATGAAAAATCTGTATCGAAAGAAAAAAGACACCGAGTATATATATATAGAACACCATGTCTATAACGACTCTGTACCTTGTGAGGACAATGTCTCAACGTAGTTCAACGAACAAAGGACACTGCGCCATTCTTTTCGATGCACTCAAAATGGACGATGCGAATGTCGTCTTGTGAGTACGACCAACCGGAAAGGAATAAGAACTTTAGACGACGACGAAGAACATGTGAAGAGGCACGGGATCAGGAAAACATTGCATAGCAAACAGAACAACGACCATAGGAGAAGATGACTCTGGAAGGGAACAAGCGTCCTCATTTCATCCACGACGACCCATTCGTAAAAAACACATGCGTGTACTCCATCAGCTCTTGCATGATCCTGATACTGGTGTTCTTCATCGTGCTGCCTGGAGCTCTGATGCCGTATCTGAACCGGATCCGCTTCATCCGACAGGTGCCTAAGCTGGAGGACAATTCCACCGAAGAACCACTGTCCGCCGGTCGCCCACTCATTATGTGTCAGGTAAGGAGAGTCCATAAAGTCCTTATGGGTCGTGATTAGAAACCAATACATGTCCACAAAGATGGGTTAAGCCAATAGACAGAAGACTTGTTCGTTTAGCAATTTGTCCAACAGACAATTTCAAGAATTCCCAGAGCTCCTTGCGCACCCGTTGCATCCCTGGCGCTTATTGTCACTGGGAAGAGAGCCCTTGAGGTTATGTCCTCGCTCCCCTTGACACTTTTTGGACTTTTTCGTCGAAAGAGGAGAAGTAGAAACAGTCTATCTCCTCATTTCTGAGAAGTAAGTTTCAATACTCAACAATATTAATGAAATATCGTCTTCAGCTCGAGTTCAACCGGATTTGGTCCGTGCCACACGGTGGGCGTCCTAGCCACAGAGACACACAAGCCAACAGTAATCAGGAGAATTGTGACATTCTCACAGCCCTTTTGCCTCTTATCTTAGCTGCCTTACGTTCAATCCGAAAGTCCCTGAAGTACAAGTGTTACTCACGCTGGAGCCCCTTCTGAATAGTTACCAATAGTGCCCCTCGGATGACACCGATGGCCACTAGCTAATTCAGGACTTTCATTTTCCAGTGGAACTGTAATTGGCTTCAGAACAAGTTAAACGGCTTTCGAACTTTCGTCTATCGTCACCAGTTTCCCCTCATCCCTCTTTGCGAAGCCCGAGTGCCGACTTCTTCCAGACTTTCAAATTAAGTATGTTATATACCTTTCTGAAAGACGCACAGGGCTTAGTCGGGCGACTCTGTGTGAGAAAAGACATTCCAAGTATTCTCCTTAGGGGGTCATCGGATGATGATTTTGAATATGTCGTGTGCAACGTGCGTCTGCGCTCTAGACGCATGACTGTTAATTGCTAGTGTATACATAGCTCCCTCGGTACACATCGAAGACCGCCTGTTCACAGATCTTTTTCGGTTTCTCCATAATCATTTCGTCATGTGTGGTGATTTCAACGCCCATGGTACTGCATGGGGAAGCTCGCATGATGATGTACGAGGCCGGTTGTTACACCAATGCTTGGACGATTTTGACGCCATCGTTTTAAATGACGGCTCTCCAACTTTTTTTTCGCGGGCCCTTGTACTCCAGCTGCATTCATGTCACCTTTTGTCCTACTTCGTTGGCCCGGGAAGTTCACTGGGTAGCTGATATGGACACCATGGGGAACCACATGCCGCTGCTTGTCTGCCACACTGGGCTGCGAGACCCCCATAAGACCAAGCAAGTTACTAACTGGAAGGTTTTTAACACGACAGCTGAAGATTTATTTCGCTCTGCGACAAGTCTGGACGATATTAACCGTGCTCTGGCGTCCAGCCTGTCTACAGCAACCAAGCAGGTTCCCATCCCAGCAACGTATTCAAATGTTGATGCCGAGTTTGAACGCCTAAGAAGAATACGACGCCGAGCGGAACGCCGGTTCCGTCGTTCTGGAAGCCATCAGGACTACCAGGAAGTATGTAAGCTCCGTAGTGTCATCGGAAAACACCTCCAGCGCCTGGGTCACAAAAGCTGGAAGTCATTCTGTTCCACGCTTTCCCCTTATGTACATACCGGCAGAATATGACAGATTGTTAAGACTCTTAGTTGCCCTGTTGAGCAAGAGACTCCCTTCAGAGCTCTCGCGCTTCATTTGAAGATCTCAGAAATTGCAGCTTGTGAAGAGTTCTGCTGTCTGCTCACACGGCCATCTTGTGCCACTTCGACTGGCGCCCACAAGCAATCAGTTGTTGATGCTCTTAGTGGTATTTATTTCGGCTGCATGGCTTGTGGCCCTGTAATGGACATTGAGCTTACCATCAACGAGTTGCAGTAAGGAATCTCCCACTCTAGGAAAGGATCCTTTTCTGGGCCGACGGGATTACGTATGAGGCCATAGCCTCGTTAGGGGCTGCGTCACTTGAAAAACTGCTCTCTTAATGACTCCTGGAAACTGGTGTCGTGCCCGACGTATGGAAAGCGGCTCGTGTTATCCCAGTTTTGAAGCCAGGGAAGTCGCCAAGAGAGCTGGCTTCATTTCGTCCCATTAGCCTCACCAGCTGCGTGGACAAAGTAATGGAAAGGCGAATATTGAACCACCTTGACTGGTTTCTGGAGTCCCGGACGCTCCTACATCCGGCGCAGGCAGGTTTCAGGAGAGCTCTTCGTGCAATAGACTGTGTCTTGAATGTGGTAACCCACGCGGAACACGCTAGATCGGAAGGTCTACTAACCGTGGCGGCTTTCCTTGATATTAAGCGAGCCTATGACACTACAAGCCGCGGTCATGTACTCCATGGATTTTTCTCTCTGAGCGTTACTGGGCGAGCTCCTCCGGTGGATAGCCAACTAACTACGTGGTAGAACTGTTTTTGTGATGACTTCGGATGGTGAAACGTTTCATCAGAGCACAACAGCAGGTGTCCCACAGGGTGGGGTCCTCAGCCCACTCCTCTTCAACGTCGTTATGCCCTTCTATTCCCTTAATGTTTATAGTCAACAGACAAAAGTCAACAGAATCCACAGACTTTCTAGAGACTAGCTGTTGATCTTGTGTTGACACTGCTAGTTTACTTCCTGTTGACTTATGGCCCATTACTTTCTGTAGACATTTGTCTGCAGAATGTCTGTGTATTTTTCTGTTGACTTTCCCCACAACTGTTGTGTGCACCATCCCACGTATGATGTGAAGAGTTTTTGTGGACTTTCTGTGACTTGAGCTAAGTTGAATGGGGGGTTCCCGAAATCTACCATTAAGGATAAACCGCTTAAGAATAACATAACATAACATTTTTTATTCAAGTTGTATGTACAGTTTTATATCGTGGGTGACCTAAGCCTCTAAGGCTTGTGGGTCACACCAGTCAGACAGCAGCTAAACTCACACACAGTGTACACTTGTACAAACTTTTGTACACTTGTTGTACACTTTTGTACACTTGTTTGTACACTTGTACAAACATTACAAGAAAGAAAATCTAAAGGTAGTCACATCACTTAGTGACTGAAATTATAAAGATGTAAACAGAAAACGCTTTATCTGTTTAAAAGCCTTACGTCTGGATGATGCTACCAAAAATTGGTTAGGTATGGCATTAAATGTATTGGGAATATAAAACCTCCTGTGACCTCTCCCATAATTGGTTCGAACACGGGGCTCTTGATATATAGGCAATAAACTTCTTTGAGACCTTTTCCGAACAATTACTTTTGTACTATAGTAATGCCGGGTTATTACAGAATACCGAAAGAGATTACGAAGCGAAAGAATAGTGAAATTGGCGTTTACACCAGACGTACTGTAGGCGATGTTTTGAGAGATGCCTTTAAGAATCTTGTCGATATTTGCTATCCACGTTCTAGGCGCACTTCCATACAGTGTAATGCCATACCTCAAAACACTTTCACCTAATGCCATGTACACCATTTTCCTAATATATGGGGAGGAACAACTTCTCATTCTAAACAAATACAATGACACAAGCCGAAGCTTTTTACACATGTAAAGGACATGTGTAGACTAGTTATGATGTTGGTCAAAAAACATACCCAGGTACTTCATACTTGGCGAAAACTGTAACGGTTTACAAGCGCATTGGTTGCAACTCTCATCATGCATAAATATTGGAAATACATCTCTCTTCTTATGCGGGCTTCCAAAGCACACTAGATTGGTCTTGCTTTCGTTTACGAAAATTTTGTTGCCTTTATACCATTTCATAATCTTAATAATATCTGATTGAAGATCACGCGCGGCCTCCTCAACCGTCTCGCTTACGATTATAAGGGTCGTATCATCTGCGTACTGGAAGATCTTGCTATGCAAACCGATCCCACTAATATCATTCACATATACATTAAAAAGCAAC
This sequence comes from Ornithodoros turicata, assembly GCF_037126465.1. Classification (NCBI taxonomy): domain Eukaryota; kingdom Metazoa; phylum Arthropoda; class Arachnida; order Ixodida; family Argasidae; genus Ornithodoros; species Ornithodoros turicata. The sequence goes on along the minus strand of NC_088201.1, from coordinate 68,513,819 downwards.
GGTCCAAGTATTGAACCCTGCAGAACACCAGTGTTAACCCGAGTCAATGTACTTTGAAAGCCACACACAGACACCAGCTGTTGCCTATCTGATAAATAATTTGAAAAAAATGAGAGAAAAGGTCCTCTAAAGCCTAGTTTTTCCAATTTGTATAACAGTATTGAATGATTTAACTGTATCAAACGCCTTCATCAAATCTAAACATAACGCAGTGGCAATCTTGCCATCATCAAGAGCAGCTGAAACTAAGTCATTAAAGTCCTCTAGTGCGTTTATGGTGCTTATACCTTCCATAAAACCATACTGTGTCGGTGCAAAGAAACTGTGTGTCACAAGGAACTGCATTGCAATCCGTGCAACATATTTTTCTATAATCTTTGCAAGTACAGGCAGTATCGATATAGCCCTGTAATTGGTACAAACATTCTTTTTTCCCTTTTTGTAGAGCGGTCTAACTATTGCAGTTTTTAATTCTTTTGGCATTATCCCGCTGCCAAGACAACCATTACAAATTGCAAGTATGACAGATTTCAAAATATCAATGTGACACACAATGTCTCTGGGTCTGACACCGTCGAAACCTGCTGACGTATAGCAATCTGTTTTTTTAACAATGTCGTAGAGATCAATTTCGCTCATCTCTGGTAAATACGCAGATTCACAGCTATATTTACCAAAGTAGTCAAATTTCCCAGTATCACATGCAACTAGGTTGCTGCCTGTGGCACCGAATGCAACGTTGAACTCTTCAGCAAGATTGGAATTAACGGTTTTACCAAAGTTCGCTTCTATTGTCCTGTCTATACCTTGTGGTGGTGATCGCATTAAAAGTTGATTGATGAGGTTCCAACTCTCCTTCTTATTAGCCTTTGCTCTATCAAACCGCTCTAGAAAATATTTCCTTTTGGCCTGTCTAATCATAGTAGTTACCTTCCTTCTCATGATTTTATACTCTTCCTTCAAATTCGTATTATTTTTATATTTTCTGCATTTTTGCCATAGGGCATCTTTTTGTTTCAAATGCCATATGATTGTAGAATTGACCCATGGAGTATTCGCCTTCTTCCTTCTAACTGTAACGCGTTTTTTTGACTGTGTATATATTTCGTTCATGTGGTACACAAACGACTGATATAGCGTAACGTGGTCTCTACCATCAAGTAAGCTCTTCCAGTCAAAAGCTTTAATCAACCAATTTACCTTTTTATTATCAAGCGTGGTTTTGACATCCTCTCGTGGGCTTCCACTTACATTATCATTCAGTACCACTAGAGATACAAAATAGTGATCTGCGACTTTCTGTTGGATCACAGCTCCTTTGCATTGGTAGCTACTCATTCTAGCGTTTATATGGTCAATACACGATTGCGTTAATCTACCAGATAAAAATTCCTCTCGAGTGAAGTCTTTAAAGGGACTATGAAATTTCCCGAACCCCCATACTTTTTTTCGATGGAAACTGTTCTTCCCGCAGAGAAACTAATATGCCACAAATTTTTCCGGACGAAATCGCTCCACTCTGCGAGGAGCGCGCGCTGGAAATGTCTCTTCCGCGTTCCTCCTCTCCCGCGCATATTTCCCTGCCGATGGTGTAACTGTACGGACCGCTCTTCGGTTCCCCGTTACGTCACCGGTGTTGCACAATGGCAAGTAATGCCGCAAGCTCGCGCTGTGGCTGCCGCCACTGCCGAAATCTGCCGATCGCGCGAAAGCTGCTGTCATCGAGATTTCCACTCCCGATGAACGCATACGCGGGATCCTACGGCGCATGCTCCTGGCGGAATTCCTCGGCTCGGCAACACGTCACGATGACGTGTTGCTGAGCAGGCCGTGGTCGCGTCAAGTTACCCGTTGTGTCTCCGCTCGGCAGCTCGTCACGGCGTGGCGCCAGCTCGTCCCTTCGCCGCTCCGTTTAAATTCGCTCCCGAGAAATCCGCTCGCGCGACGAAAGTAAAATTTCGGTTCTAGACTCAGAAAAATGTCTTCTTTCGAACGAAACGAAGAAAAAAATCGTTTCATAGTCCCTTTAATGACTTGCTCCAAACCATATGTAGATAACATTGTGGAGTAATCCGCAACGCCGTCCTTATTTGGACATAACAAATCTAGGTTGACATCTCCTACCATAATGACATTGTCCTCGCTATTAAAATTACGGAGGTAATTACCCATTTCAACTAAAAACAGGGGAATGCTTGTGTTGAGGAGCCTATATACCACTACAACGTATACCGTAATGGACTGTTTTGAACAACGAAAAACCATTACTTCAGCGCTGGTAAACATACAAGGGACCTCCTCTGTTAGCCAGTCCAAATGTACAAAGCACATAAGTCCTCCGCCCTTTCTGTTTGCTCTAGACATTGTCAACCTTTGAAACATAGGAATATTATACGCATCACATACATTGGTAGGGGTATTAGCTTCTGTTAAACATAGCACATCCATGTTAGCCATATCCCCTAAGCATACGAATAAGGTGTCCCAATGCTTCGGTACACTACGTATATTCACATGCAGCAGTTTTAAAACCAAGTCACAAGACACTAAGCTTTTCTTCCAGGTGTCAACTGTGAGGAAACGGGTATCTTCTGGAGCGCCCATTGTGAATTTACTCATTTACAGTCAACTTATCCAGATCAGATTCACTATCTACTTTTAGGGCCCTTTCATTTTCTTTCTTACGGACATATGTCACACCATTACGGTGCCACACGTACTTGTAGTTCAAAGCCTTTGCCTTGATTCTGGTCAAATTGAACAATTTCCTGTTGGCTTCAGTCATGTTTTCCTGAACATATATCCGCTCATTATCCGTTTCTACTTCTCTCAGTCTACGTTTCATCTTTAGCCATTCTTCAGCATCCTTTCTGTTAATAAACCATACAATCACAGGCGCTGTGAACCCTACTCTTGAGGGCACTCGATGTATGGCTTCTATGCTATCGGCCGTCAGACGTTTAACATTAATCTTCTGAGCTATCTCGTTAACCTTTTCCATGATATTTTCATTTTCAGTTTGTAATACCCCATGTAACTCAATGTTGTTACATCTTGTGTACTGTTCCAGGCGATTGAGTTCAGATCTTAATTTCTGAACACCCTCCGCTGTGTTTTTCTCCTCAATATGCGATACTCTTGATTTTAAGCTTTTCATTTCTTTCTCATATAATAAGACATCTCAATAAGACATGCAAGAATAAACCGCTTAAAAAATACACGGTTAAAAATATATCTCCTAAAGTAAACCGCTTTCTATCCACGCTTAGAGATCACCGTTTAATAATCCACCATATGTGAAATACGGGTTGAAGCCTCCCGGTCAACTTCAACCCTACCGTGGGTGCCCTAATAGCCAAAAGCTGTTCCCTATTGTCAAACAAGAATGGCTCGGACACAAGAGATGTGACTTACATCGTTTAATCCTCGCCTCCAAAGCACAAAACTCTCTACCACGACCATCACAGCCCGATTGTCCCAGTCCCGTTGTTTTCCCCCGCGTCCCTTCTCCTCCTGGGGTCCTCCCTTGACCTTGGGGACTTGCGGTCGCCCAAGGCCAATACGGAGTGCTAGCCTCCTACGAGGGTGCCATGGAGGACCCCACACCTCCCCCCACCTAAGGCCCAGTCTTGGGGTCCAGGAACTCGAGGAGATCTTCTTCCAGGGACGCAGGGCTCGGCGACGAGTCGACCGCCATACGGTCTTGGCCCGTGGTCACAGGCACAACTGGGGGATCAACCGGCTGTGGCGCTAGGATGGGCGCTGTCCCTCTGGGGTCCGTCCCGGCGACGAGGTCCGGGCGGAAGGCCCGGAGGATTTCGACGGCGGCTGCGACGGCCAGGTTTGCGGTGACCGCAGCAGGTGCCACAGGCCCCTCAGGTGCGGGTGCTGCCGGCGTGGCGTCCGGGGTACCCTGCGTGGCTCCAGCGAGGGCAGCGACGGCGCTAGCGTGGCGGGGACCTCTGACGTGTGTAGGCCGGTCGATGACCAGGCCCCCGCACGTGGTGCACAGACGCGCAGCCTCCTCGTTGCTGTAGACCGCGGCCGGCTCGCTGGGGTAGCGGTCTTGAAGAGTCATCCCCCGGAAGGTGGCAGCCACGCCGTCCGGATCTGCACCTCTTAGTGGCCTGGGCTGGTGGCGCCACCGCGTGTGGGAGTCCAGAGGTGGGGAGTAATGCATTACAAAGTAATGCATTACCGGTAATGCATTACTTTTGAGTAATGAGTAATGGTAATGAATTACGCTTTGCCAGCAAGTAATGAGTAATGGTAATGCATTACATTTCGACTGAGTAATGCAGGGTGGCATTACTCATTACTTTTGTCGAATGTTCATTGCGCCACGTGAAGATTGGGGACATCCAGGTTTTCTTCAACCCGCCTTTAACAATGAGCACAGGGGAACAAGGAAAGAGAAAAGCGCAGCCCGGGGAATTCTGCAAGAGTTCAACAGTCAGCGGTGTGTGCTACAAGTGTATACATGATGATATCACCGATTTTCGCTTGTGCGCATTTGGAGTAAGGAAAATCAATGAAATAGAAACATAGCCTCTGTGAGGGTAATACGTAACAATTGCTGTAGGGATTCACTGTTTTGGTATGGTACCGTGTTAGCTTCTCTTGTGCTGTCAGAGATAGTTTTTCTGCCAGGACAGAACTGTAGGCTGTAATGCTAGAAAAGGCATCATCTGCAATAAATCTTATCTATAGCTTTTGCCTATCAGACTCGCTTGCGGGGATTTAGTGGCACCGATTTGGGGATACTCGGGTGGCTATTGCCTATAGCAAAAAAAAAGCAAGGAAAAACCTTATGCATAGCACCTTTGAGGCTTATGCCCTAAAACGTAAATGTAATGCCAGAGTAATGCCATTACTTCGTTAAAGTAATTGCATTACTAATGCATTACTAATATCCAAAAAGTAATGAGTAATGTAATGCATTAGTTTTTTATACAAGTAATGAGTAATGTAATGCATTAGTTTTTTATACAAGTAATGAGTAATGGTAATGCATTACAAAATAAAAGTAATTTCCCCACCTCTGTGTGGGACACGAAGCTGGCCGTCGTGTCCCCAACCTGCGCCGTCCAAGTTGCTGCCGACCGGCGTTGAGGAGGAGCGGGCTGGACTGGTCGCGCCAGCACCCGTCGGTCCCATGCGCTGCCCCGTCTACTCCCGGAACGGGAGCGGGAGGCACCATCCTTTGGTCGTGCTATGCTGCCAAGAAACCTGCAAGCAGTTGTGCGGAAGCACGGCATGGTTAACGAACGCGCAAATTGTATGCATGCGACCGCAGTCCCGCTTCTCGTGCTCCGCCGCGGGTGGAACAAACGTCCTAGCACGCCGCCTCGGGTGTGAACCCCCCGAGTTTTGTTTCGGCTCTCTGGACACATCGCCGCCCTCAGAGTCAGCCCCCTGATCGCGTTCATGGTAGCGCTTTAAATCACCAACATGAACGGGACCAGCCTCCTCCCCCGTTTCCACACGGCGGATTCGATATGTCAGGCGGGATACCCGGGATAGTACCCGAAATGGCCCCTCCCAACGTTGAGCCAACGATGCAGCAAAACCCATCAAAGCATTGCTCAGTGGATGCGTTCGCCTTAGGACCAAATCCCCGACTTCGTACGACAGGGCACGATGCCCCTTATCGTACTGAAGCGCCTGATCAGTGCGAGCGATGTCTAGGCTCTCTCTTGCGCAAGTCACCGCGTCCGAGAGCCGACTACGCAACTCGCTCGCGTACTTCGACAGGCTACGAGCAATCAGCGTGGTCTGTCTCAGCACGTTCTCCATCGGAAAACTAATCTCTTTCCCGAAGTTCAGGTACGCAGGAGAAAACCCTGTCGACCTATTCACCGTCGTCCTGGTCGCAAAGCCCAACTCAGGTAGACGCTCATCCCAATCCTTATGCTTGTCGGTTAACGCCACCAACATGCTCTTAAGGTTGCGGTTCACCCTTTCCGTGATATTCGCCTGGGGATGATATGGAGTCGTTCTCTTGTGCCGGATCCCTAGGGCCGCACAGGAGTCGACGAACACCCTCGCGAGGTACGAGACATACACCCCAAGCTTTCACCTGTCGCCGACGACGGATCAGGGCTAACCCCAACTCCCGCCCCCGGCTCTACTCGTTTCCCTGCGCTAAGCGAGAACTCCGCTGGCGGTGGGGACAGTTGCGCTTGTAATGACCCAACTCATTACACCCATAGCACCTGGGCTGCGCGCGCCCGTGGTCCGCCGGTGGCAATCTGTAACTGGGGACTTCCCTAACCGGCTGTGTCTGCCGACTCTGTGCCCTCCGGGCAGGAAGACAATTCCTCTCCCCACGCGGACCGTCGTGAGAGGTTTCACAAAATCCCGCACGACGCCTCTGCTCGAAGGAAAAGGGATCCAGCGCCCGAGGCCCCCCCCCCCCCCCCAAAACGAAATCGTTCGCTCTCCCTCCCGTACGCCCGGCATCCGCCAACATGGATGCCACCTCCCTTCCCCTCGGAGCAGAATCCCGTACTCCACCCCACGCACATCCCGGTTCAACCGACTCTTCGGGTCGCGGCGGTGGACGGTACTGCAACTCAGACAAAAGATCTGCCTGAATTACACGAGCCTCTCGTGCAAGCACATCGAGAGAGTCGAACGTCCTTCCCCGGAGATAAGGGCGGAAACTAGGGTGGCTCTGCCGTATGACACGAGAGACCTTTTCCTGCTCACTAGCCCCGGGGTCGGCCCTACTATAGAGCTCCTGAATCGCCCTCACGAACTCTATTAGGCTTTCATCGGCATGCTGGGTACGACGAACTAATTCCTCGCGCATCCGCATCGCGTAATCGGGGGGCAAAAACTCCTCGAATCGCTGCCTGAAGTCTGCCATCGAACTGAACGGCTTCTGCAGCCTTCTCCAGCGCGCGGCATCCCCCACCAGTGCTACCGGCACTACCTGCCTTAACACTGTATCATCAGGCGCTTTGGACGCTGTCTGATAGGTCTCCAGTTCCAACAGGAAGTCTGTGACCGACTTCCCGTCAGAATAGCCCGAGTATGTAGGGACAGCCATACTCGGATGGAGCCTCGGGGGAAAAGAGGAATGCGAGCTCGTTTGCACCACATTCATCTGTTGTGTCAGCGCGGCAACAAGGTTTGTCACCTGCAGCAAGACGTTAGGGGTATCTGCCGCCATCGTCTGGGGAGGAAGAGGCTGCGAATTTTCAACAGCTTCTGCGCTAGTTCCGGCGATGGCGCCGTCCCCGCTTTGTTCTCCCGCGACCTCGGGGTCAACCCGATGTATTAAAAAATACACGGTTAAAAATATATCTCCTAAAGTAAACCGCTTTCTATCCACGCTTAGAGATCACCGTTTAATAATCCACCATATGTGAAATACGGGTTGAAGCCTCCCGGTCAACTTCAACCCTACCGTGGGTGCCCTAATAGCCAAAAGCTGTTCCCTATTGTCAAACAAGAATGACTCGGACACAAGAGATGTGACTTACATCGTTTAATCCTCGCCTCCAAAGCACACAACTCTCTACCACGACCGTCACAGCCCGATTGTCCCAGTCCCGTTGTTTTCCCCCGCGTCCCTTCTCCTCCTGGGGTCCTCCCTTGACCTTGGGGACTTGCGGGGACCATTAAAAATAAACTGTTTCAAAATCCCCTCACCATCTAGCACTGAGGCGGATTGATTGCAATTTGCGCCGGGTTAGATCAGGTTATGTTAGGTTAGTTTAGTTTGTTTTCGATTAGTTGGTGATAGTTTAGGCTAGTATGATCATGTGAGGTTAGTTTAAGCCCCTTGCTTGCTGTTCACTTTGATTTGGGCCATACGACATGACTCTAGCACTGTAGCGTGGATTTGGGGGGATTCTGAAACGATTTATTTTTAATGATATATTCTTAACCGTGGATTCCTTAGCGTGTAGTGAAGTATTTCGCACGTACACATGCTTGATGCCACACAGTGTCGCGTCGCACAATTGACAGTCAATGACCGGCTGCAGTTTGAGTTCTTCTGGCGACCCACGATGAAATGCTGGACTTCAAAATTCATTGCATTTCGGCGAAAGCGACGTCTCTGAAGCGCTGGAGAGAAATGTGTCTGAAATAGAGCGTTTAATCGCAAATTAGTAATGTTCAAACGCAAGTGAGCAAAACTGAGTAAAATGGTCATAGCAACAACAAAGTTGGTTCACCCAGCTTACTGTTCAACAAAGTAAGGCCTGCAAAAAGGAGAATGAAATTAGCAGAATCAACACCAGCCACGAACTGATACTTGTACACTTACCTGACGGGACGCAAGACTGCAGCCGCTGCTCGAAAAAAGAACAAATACTACAGCACAACAGGCATTGTGTGAATACAAGTGAAGCTTATTCACACGCTTCGATCACACAGCTTACCTCTTACGACGCAAAGTCACATACTCCTTTGTTCTTTCATGGCCTGCAAAAAACGGCAATGAAATTAGCAGAAGCAACACCGGCCACGAACTGATACTTGTACACTTACCTGACTGGACGCAAGACTGCAGCCGCTGCTGGAAACAAACAAAAACCTACAGCACAATAGTCACAGTACGAATACAAGTGAAGCTTGATCACACACTTCTATCACACAGCTTACCCCATACGACGGAAATTCGTATCCATGGACGAGCGAACGCTGAGATAGTTGAAACATGTTGCAACCGTTCCAACGACATTCCGATGATGCTAATGGCGATGTCAGCCCCCCACAGCACAGCTCTCGCAAAATCTGTATCAAAATGCGTGTTACTGCGCACGGAGCAATCCGTGCCTCTCTATTGGTCGGACGCCACAAGCGTGTCCGGATTGGTTGACGGAATTTGAAAACCGCACTTCGCGCTTCCTCGCCTGCGTGCTGCGTACTCCCTCGGCGGTTTCATTTGAAATTTGAACGGTGGACGCCGGGTCGGCGGTGTCTTTCGTTGGGAGGCAAGTGCGTTCGCCGACTTATCCGTGTATTATGGTGTCTTTGATCGTGCTGTACTGTTTCTCGACACAAGCATCAGTCTACGAACAGCCAATCGGATTTCAAACTGAAGTGTTGTCGTGAATTCTGGCTCGATGAACATGTTCGAGAGCGTCAGATCTGCATAGCGGTGACAAGAAAATAGGATTCATGAAGCAGCAGCATTTTATGTTTGACGTGTAGCAGGCAGGGACATGATGATCAAGAGATTGTGCGCAACTATGTGACAGTTGTTCGTTGCTGGGAATACGCTGTGTCGATATGCAACTTTGAACTTTGTTCCAGTCTGCTAGAAAGCGCTACGCAATGGACTCTGTACGCTCAGTGCACGTATATGCGTCAACCTGCCCATTGTGTCAGTATAATGGCTCAAATAAATTTCTGTTCATTACGACACTTTATTGGAAATATATTGTATACTGAACTGAAGTATAATAATACGAGCAACCGCCTTGTCAAAGTCATCGAAAATGTATTTAGAGTTTTAATATGTAGCTAAAAGGTGACAATATGGCATTCAAGCTACTACATTTAGTCACAAGTTCAAATTCAAATACCGCTTTGTTTAGAGAGACGACAACACGGATCTCTCTACCTCCCAGGAGGGGTGTACACACCACATGTTTTTTTACTACACACCCTGAAATTGCTAATATTTACCCATACGGGTTTTCTCCCAATGAATACACCCACAAATATTCCTCTATAAACATATACCCCCTCCCCCACAATGGGATGCTCGGTACCCCATAGAGGTCGACTTCTGGGGACATTACTGGCCGATAATCAATAATTAATAATACAGAATTCATCTATGAAAAACAAAAGACGGTTGAAATAAGTACTTGCTACATAGGTGCACAGAAAGTCCACAAACTGTCAACAACTACATCTATATACGTTGTCCACAGTAGGTACACATAAGGTAGTTCAAGAGATTGTCAACAGCTATTCCTGTTGACTTGGTCAACAAGAAGTCAAAGTCAACACACTGTCAAGACAGGAAACTAGAAGTCCACAAGAGGTCTGCAGAAAGGACATATCCATTTTCATAAGGATGGCTGCTCTACCATCTCTCTTGCCAAGGGGGCGTCAACATCACCTTGTATGCTGATGATATATGCATATGGACATCCGGCAAGCAGTGGCCAGCGCTACAGCGGCGCTTGCAGTGTTCCCTTGATGTTGTTGCCGCTTTCCTGGAAAATAGAGGCATGGACCTCCCTCATGAGGAGACTTGTTTTGTTTTTCTTTTGTTTTTTGCCGTTCACTCGCCGGCATTTGAAGAACATTCAGTTTCATATAAGTGGGCATGTCGTGCGGCGTGTTACGCACCATAAGTTTCTTGGTGTGGTTCTTGACCGCTCTCTGTCCTGGAGAGCGGAGGTTCGTTGTCTGAGAGGTAGAGCTGAGTCTCGGCTGAATGTCCTGTGATACCTCTGTGGTACCCGCTGGGGACTTTCTACAGGGGCGTTGCTTGGTCTACACCGGTCCCTCGTACGACAGATGTTGATGTATCATCTTCCAGTGGTGCATAACCTTTGTCCCTCGTCCGAACAAGTGTTGGAAACGGTCCTTTCAAAAAGCATGAAAAAGTGCCTTGGTGTCCACAAATCAAGAGCCCCTGTCATGGTTGAAGCCAAGGAGCCTTCGCTGGTCTTCATGCGGACGGCACAATCTCTTGGGTACTACACGAGGCTCTCCACTCGCCATTACCGTCACGCATTAGTGCGCGACATTCTTGGGCAACCAGCATCCTGCTACTGCCAAGCTGTTTTAGCTCACCGCAGCCTCATTCACAATCATAAAAAACTAACTCTACCCGCAGTCCCACCATGGGCCCTTCAGGCACCACCTGTGCATGTCAATGTCTCCGGCTTGGCTTCCAAAGAATCAGCTACAACAATTCTTCTTCGCCAACTCAGTCTGAGCATGCTTCATCGTGATGAAGGCAGAATTAAAATCTTTACTGACAGCTCATCGACACAGACCGGCTCTGCCTGTGCATTCGCACTTCCTGAGCTGTTGAAAGAGGCGCAAGGCTGTCGCACCAGAGGTCAGCTGCTGCGGCCGAGCCGCATTCCATTCTTATGGCGCTTTCCTTCATTGTGTCCCGCCAACCCCCGATTCACTGGACCATATACAATGACTCCAAAACCGCCCTCCAAGCTCTGCACTGCACCATCGGCTCGTGCTCCCTCGTTACACTGGTGTGTGACGTTCTCAGGGAGTATTCGTGTGCTGTCACACAGGGACATCACATCACCTTGCACTGAATCCCAGGTCACTGGCGACCCTGGGAATGAAGCTCCCGACCTACTTGCGAGACGGGCTCATGTGGCACGTGGTGTACCGACGCACCCTACGTATTTTACCCAAGCGGACGCAAAGCAAGCAATGGGTACCCTTATGAGACGCCTGTGCAGTGAACACTGGCGAAGAAGTGTTCCTTCTACGTCGTTCCTGCGCAAGTTAGACCCAGATCTCCGTTTTCATATGCCGTCAGCGCTTCCACGACCCATCACGTAGTTCATCTACAGGATCCGTCTCAACGTACCATACAGTGGCCGACTTTTGTTTACGCTCGGCAAGGTTTCGTCCACCAACTGCGGTCTATGTGACGTAGTCGAAGACGTGGATCATATACTACAAGAGTGCCCGAGGTACAGTGCACACCGTTGTACCCTTGTGTCATCGCTGGCCCGCCTGGATAATCGGCCATACTCCACCGAAAAGGCTCTTGGGTGCTGGCCCGGAAATCAGCTCATACCTACCATACGCGCCCTTGTGCAATTCCTCGTCTCGACGGATCTCTTTGACACTCTGTGACGCTCCTTGTTTTTTGTGCATTGAGATTTCGCACGTGAACTCTCCTACACTGTTGCTTTTGGTGCCAAGTTTTGTGATGATGTTTTCATCTATTCCGTTTCAAAGTGTATAGGTGTATAGGTATAGGTTTGCGTAGTTTCCCTTTCTTCCTTTTTGAATAACGCGTCCTGGAGTAGCCAGTCCCGAGTGGCTCGGTACTAACATCTCCATTTTTTTTTTACAATAAATCAAGTTACCGTAGTTGAAAGCGGCGTGGTGCTCTCTGAGATTCCCTCAAGTCGTCTATTACGAAGCAGTGTGATAAAGTCCATGTCAGCGAATTGGGTGGCTCAGAGTGAACTAGACACACCTTTAACAGCATGCTGCACTCCAATATGCCATGTGTCGAAACCGAGTAACATAAAAGTGTTTTATCCGAAGGTTGCAGTGCGATTTGGGTAGTGAATGTGGCCTTAAAAAGAAAAATAGCCTAAGAAGTACGCTCCTTGAGAGAGCAGTTGACTCGTTTGCATCCCAGCCAATGCTTTCTCGACGGCTGCGATGTATGACTTCGGTATCGGTCATGTAATAAAAATAAGTCCGAGTGCACCGAAGACAATGGTGCGTCAGCGTCCGAACGAGCACATGACTCCACCTGTCATGTCCAGAGGCTTCCCATAACTGCCCCCGATACAGTGACTGTACCCCACGCCATGTCCTAACTCCACTCCCATCCGTAACACCTATCCTTGCACCGCACATATTGCTTGCGTTCACTCGAAGTGCTAATGCTCAAAGAAAGTGAGAGCAGGAGAATCTTCTGGCGGCATCGTTGTACGTCCCTTCTGTATACGAACACATTCATGACTGTTTCTGCAGGTGAATCCATTAAGCTTTACTCGAAAGGACCCATGGCGTTACTCGGCTCAAGAAATTCCTGTGCAGCTGTGCAGTCATCTTGTTCTCCCTGTGGTTGGTCTGGGGGACTTTTTCAGCGACCTTCAGAACTACGACAGCCTAAGCCTTCCTCCAAAGCCGTTTCACCTCGATGATTTCCTGCGCCTGCGCAAGACAACACCCAGACTGAGGCTCATCATGTCCGTAGGCACCTTTCACAATGCGTCAGGTACACTGCACTGTAGTAAAGATATCCAGAGTGCTTAAGAACACTCCTGGTGCTACGAGTGTCGTCTCGCTGAATGCTGCACGATTCGGTTCTTGCCCCTGGTAGTAGATGTCGCTTAAGAATTCAGGGGCACTGCCATAGCGCAGATGTCTTCCTCCAGCACATAGTTCTAAACAAAACAGGACACCCGCGGCGAAAAAACAAAAAATAGAAGCTTCAAATGTTCAATAAAGACTCGTGGGACTCGAAATGGCTACTCTGATAACCTTACAGAGGAAATTCAGCAAATGTATATTGCAACAACTCAGACCAAGCATCAATACTTACGCTCTAGCTATGTATACCTCTACTTCTACAGCTGGTGCGTGGTTACTACAGCAAGCGATGGAGGGACACAAAAATTAGAGAGGTCGGTCCCTTCGGAGTGAGACCTGCTCCACCTAAATAAAAATCACTCGCGCACACACATTTGTCAACTATCAATAGGGTCATACAGGTCTAACTAAGTGACTCTAAACGTGCCTTATACCGGGTGTTTCAGTTAAATCCCCGGGCAAGAAAAATTCGCGAACCGGTGCACCAATCGAATAACTTTCTTTTTTACAAGTATCTGTCCAATACCGCCTACAAGATGCGCACCGCGTGAATGAGCGGGAGGCGCTCATTATTTAAATAAAAATACAAATGAGTTTCGCGAAAAAAGCTAACTTCTAAAGCAGGGCGTCGTCGGCATTAAAATGGGTACTACCCCTTCTGGGACCTTCAGTAGATACCTTTTAGAGAAAAATCTGCAACCGAAGCGGGTCATTTGTTGCAGTAATTAATTGGTTTCGGTTTACATATTTATGCCGCGGCTGGTCGCGGTGAAGCGCAAAAGGACGCTCTTTCACTCCCATGTCCACCAATGAATTACGTCCTTTTGCGCTTCGCCGCGACCAGCCGCGACAAAAATACGTAAACCGAAACCTATTAATTACTGCAATAAATGACCCGCTTCGGTGGCAAATTTTTCTCTAAAAGGTATCCACTGAAGGTCCCAAAAGGGGTAGTACCCATTTTAATGCCGACGGCGCCCTGCTTTAGAAATTAGCTTTTTTTCACGAAACTCATTTGAATTTTTATTTAAATAATGAGCGCCTCCCGCTCGTTCACGCGGTGCGCATCTTGTAGGCGGTATTGGACAGATACTTGTAAAAAAGAAAGTTATTCGATTGGTGCACCGGTTCGCGAATTATTTAGCCCGGGGATTTAACTGAAACACCCGGTATATATGTGTGTGTATATATATACCGGGTGTTTCAGTTAACTCCGCGGGCTAAATAATTCGGGAACAGGTGCACCAATCGACGAACTTTCTTTTTTACAATTACAATTCTTTTTACAAGTATCTGTCCGATACCACCTACAAGCTGCGCACCGTGTGAATGAGTGGGAGACGCTCATTATTTAAATAAAAATTCAAATGATTTTCGTGAAAAAACATAACTTCTAAAGCAGGGCGCTATCGGCCTTAAAATGGGTGCTACCCCTTTTGGGACCTTCAGTGGACATCTTTTAGAGAAAAATATGCCACCGAAGCGAGTCATTTGTTGCAGTAATGAATTGGTTTCGGTTTACATATTTTTGTCGCGGCTGGTCGCAGTGAAGCGCAAAAGGACGCTCTTCCATTCCTTTAGCCAGCAATGAATTATGTCCTTACACCAATGAATTACGTCCTTTTGCGCTTCACCGCGACCAGCCCCGACAAAATATGTAAACCGAAACCAATTAATTTCAGTAACAAATGATCCGCTTCGGTGGCAGATTTTTCTCTAAAAGGTGTCCACTGAAGGTCCCAAAAGGGGTAGTACCCATTTTAATGTCGACAGCGCCCTGCTTTAGACGTTATGTTTTTTACGAAACTCATTTGAATTTTTATTTAAACAATGAGCGCCTGCCACTCATTCACACGGTGCGCAGCTTGTAGGGGGTATCGCACAGATACTTGTAAAAAAGAAAGTTCGTCGATTGGTGCACACGTTCGCGAATTACTTAACCCGGGGATTTAACTGAAACACCCGGTATGTATATATATATATATATATATATATATATAGTGTGTGTGTATTTGTGTGTGTATTTGTGTGTTTAGTGCGTTTTCTTTCGTTATAGGTTTTTATACAAAAGCTGTGAGAGCGGGCGCTGATGTCATTTGGGCAGGCGGGTTATGCGGCCAGGCGGACATCCTGTACACTCTTAAAAGTGAACTTCACCACATAGCACGCTCCTAGCCAACCATCATCCCAAATGACAACGTTCTCGCCCCGGATTTGTTGAAAACGGGAGGAGGAGCCTATTTTGTGCCCATTATACACGGCACAAAATAGGCTCCTCCTCCCGTTTTCAACAAATCTAGGGCGAGAACGTTGTCATTCGGGATGATGGTTGGCTAGGAGCGTGCTATGTGGTAAAGTTCATTTTTAAGAGTGTAGGACAGCGTACGCAACTACTGGACGACTAATTAGATAAAATGCATTAATTCGTTTCTTAATTAGATGTTTTCTGGGAAATGTTAGACAGCAGAATTGGAGCTAGTCATTATTCAAATCCATCGTCCTTATTACGTACCCTGAGAAGCGAACGTACTTTGAGATAGTGGTTGTCACATTTCGCTATGCAAATGAGCCAAAACCAGAACTATACACGCTTCTCGAGCGCAGAAACAACACGACCTTCGGCCTCGGTCGGAGGCCAGTTCATCCGGCCAACGGATTAGCGCCTACTCCAATCACCTCCATGGCTCCAAAGCACTTGACCCTCTCAAGTGGAATGCATGTCGCTCTTTCTGCGCTCGAGTAGTGCGTAGTTTTGGTTTCGGCTCATTTGCATAGCAAAATTTAGCAATAATATATCTCAACGTACGTTCGCTTCTCAGGGTGTTCAACAAGGATGATGGATTCGAATAATGACTGGCACTAATTCTGCGGTCTCGCATTTCCCAGAAAACATCTAATTAATAGGTTAATTTTAGCTAAGTCGTCGTAGCAGTAGTTACAAACGCTTTCCGACAGGGCGTCCGCCGGGCCACACAACCCGCATCCACAAATGAGATGCATCTTTGCTACCCTCATAGCTTATTTATGAACAATCTGTAACGAATAAAAAAATACTATGTGAGCCGTACCAGCGGTAGCGTCAGTCGAGGGTCGGTCTGTTAAGAACGCAATAAACGCTACTCTGAGCTTCCAATCCGGTGGGCGTCTCGCGCATTTGCAGAGACAATTAGGAATATAGAGACTCTATATCGAAGTTTTGACAAAGTGTAACAGAAAACATGCTACATGACCGAGCAAGAAAGGGGTACACTTCTTGCACTTCTATAAACTGTGTACTCATACAGACATCAGCTAATACAAACATAAACTCTTTCAGTTTCTCATAGTACCGTGCAACGCAATTTGCAGTGAAAGTTTACTTCCTCGCCAGTAAAGTCGCAATGGCGACAAGGTGGCAGCAGTAGTAAAAAGAACTGGCGTCATGTCCCCATTATCCACGAAGTGCCATACCACTAAAAGGTCAATCTACCATAATAGACCCAGTCTGACATTTTAAGGAAGTGCCATGGTTGTTCCTTGCTCAGCCGAGCCTTCCCCTCTTCCAGCATTCTTCTACTCTGTAGCATTGTCACGTGATCGGATCGGCGTTTTTGCGAGAAACCTTCTTCGCTGGCTGCTTCTGAACAACCTCGACGGCATTGTGCTCAACGGCATGTTTCCAGCACCGTTCAAGATGAGGAATGGTATGATCCGGCTGCTCAAACGCATCAGTACGCTATTCAGGCATCGAGAGCTTGTGCTTGTCCTTCCACCTGAGACGGAACTAATCAAGGTATCGCTAAACTGCACAAGTTCAGTTAGCACTGCAGTACTTCTTTCATTCAAGAGTGTCGAAAAATAGATTGTTATCTTCCTGCTGCTGTTTTACGAGCCAGCAAATCTGCCTTAAAGGAGCAGTGAGGTGACATTTAACGTGGCTCGAAACCCTGTTTCATTCGTCATGCTGTCCATCAGGAGCCACCATGCAAAATATTTTCGCTCTGAGGTGTATTATAACTGCGCAACCAATTTTACAAAAACAGTCGGAGAAAGCACTCGTGTGACGTTGAAAAGTCTCCGTACTTTTCCTCTTTGTTTCGTTCTTCTCAGCTTAGGAGCCGTTCTACGTCACGAGTCACGTGCCCAGGGACCACGTTAGGTCACGATGTTTTCTCGTTCTCCTATGGTCATCTGCGCTTGTCGTACCTTCACAGGAGTTCATTTTATTCGTTGCAGAACACGCCTCAGCGAAAAATAAATTAAAAAAATGAGGAGTCACCTCAATGCTCCTTTACAAAAGTGCCACTCCAGACTCGGAAAACAGCGTTCATTTTATTCAGTCCATGAAAAGAAGGTGCCTCAAGGATTCTATACGCGAAATTTCAGTCCTCTTTACGAACGCTGTGCATTTCTGTCAATTTTTGAAGATCTGCTGAGCCTCCACAAGTTTCGATGACGTAATCATAAGCCCACAAATTACAATGATGTCATGTTCTGGAGAGGGCACTCGTCTCCTAGCAACGACGCTGGCGTTCGGGGAGGGTCACGTGGTGGAGAAGTCACGTGACGCTGATCGTAAGAGGGGGAAATGGGAGAGATGTCTTCTCCCTCCTTTTGTTTTCTCGAAGGTCAGAGCCTCCCGTTTTCAACAAATCAGGGCAGATAACGATATCATTCGAGATAATGGTTGGCTAGGAGCGTGCTATGCGGTGAAGTTCATTTTTAAGAGTGTAGAGCCAAAATATTTTGCAGGAATGTAAAGTGAGACAAGAAGATTTCAGTAACATAACTTTGGTAGGATTCTGAAGACACGAGATGTAGTCCGTAGTGGCACTTTAAAAGAGCGGTGAAAGACGATGCCATAAATTTTTCGTTTTTGGCTGCGACGGGTTGCGCGAGGAACAACAAGCGTTCTTGCACAAAAACAATGGTTGTGGCTGACCTGTAGCGTGTGTCCGCTTGACAATTTGATCTGGACGCGCTGTAAGAACCCGTCAACTTCTTCAGAGAGCAAGTAGAAGACGAGTGAGGACGACGTTACTCCGTGGCGTGGGGGGACCGATCAGGGAGGGTAGTTTGGTCAGTGAAGATATAACTTGATGCGTGGAGAAAAATAGTCGGAACGCGTCGATTGGACAGCGGGCAGCACCGTGCGCAGCGCTGTCCAATAGGCGCGTTCCGATTACTTATCTCAACGCATCAAGTTATCTGAACGAACTTAGCCTCCCAGGCGCCTCGTTCACAGCTGTGTTCTACGCTGCTGCTACGTCACGGCCGCAGATCGAGACGCGCAAGGTTGATTTTTTGGGTAGTTCTTTTAATCTGAACTTTGCACAATGATAAGACAACGTTCAGTGAAAATATTTTGCACGGTTACTCCTGACAGAAGACTCGATTAATAGGCTACAACAGTTTGTCCTGTACATTAGAGAGGGCAAACTTTGGAGAAACCACATGACCATGTGTCTGTCCACTCACAAGACAGCGATAAGGGGGTGTTCACAGTCCGGCATGGTACTCAGCTTTGGTTCGCAGAAGAAACCACAGGCGGATAACCTTGAGCTACTACTTCTTATTTGAGAGAGCGACGAATAAGGTCACTCCACTAACAATAGGTGAGAAAGAGAAACTAGGAAGCTGTGCAGACAGTTGACCTAGTTGCACAGCGTATTAAAGGGAGACTTCCGAACAAAATGGATTTCAAGCTCGCGATATTCCCATCATTTACACGAACTGAACACAGTTGTGAAATATCTCACTTGCAAAGGAAGGTGGAATCATAAAAACGACTTTCGAAATTTGAAAAACTCTGGCTCCCACCGAACGTCGATGGAAGTACTTCTTCTTCCTTTCTCTGCCCGGCCAACGTCACCGTGCATTAGTCATACCATTCCTGCGCTGTTTTCTGACTCTCAGGGAAGCAGGTGACCGTTGTTTCTTTCCATTTGTGTCTGAGTGATCTGATCCCCAATCTTCGTCCATTGTTTTGTTCCGAGTATGTAACGCAGCGGCTACGACCGGCATGGTATACTACTTGTCCGCTCCATGCAGGGTAGCGCAATGCGTTGGCCTTCGGAAAGGAAAGTTTTGGAGACTCCTCTGCACATTCCTGTTTCGGTTTGATTGTTCGCTTATTTGAGGCATAATTCGTCACACGAGAAAGAAACGAAGTTGATGGCAGGTATACTGTGGATGTTATGAACCAACTACGATGTGCAGCAATTTTTTCACCGATCGTTCCGAAGTATCACTTTAAGCAGGGTTTCGAGCAATCTTAAATGTCCTTTCACTGCTCCTTCAATAGTTGCGATTCAGCGAACAATGTGAAGCTGATGAATGAACAGTGTGTTGTCGATGCACTAGAGAATGAGTTATGAAGCCCAAATTTCATTAAAAGGAACCATTTGTACAATGCCTCGATGTATCATTTCGATGTTGTAGGTGGCCACATCGTGCGGAACACGTGTTAGGCTTCCTGAGACTTTACTTCTCCTTAGCTTCTGTTGGTATTTTCATCTGTTGCTCATGAGATAAATTATTTCTTTTCTTGATACATTGTTAACGTGTCCTAGAATGTCATAAAATGGTTCATCTTGGGGGTAGCGAGCAAGGCAACCGCCTTAGGCCTCCCGCCTTTGCAGGCCATAGTTATAGATATCCCACGCTCATACATGAATATCCACCATGGTGGAAAGTATGGTGCAAAATGCTTCCGGCTTCTAGTTGAAAGATATACTACGGTTTTCTCTGAAGAATGTAAAAAATGTTACAAAATTTGGGACCCAGTCACATCACCCTGCTTAATGATGTAAGATGTTGTACATTTAATATGGCGCATAGTTCTGGGTTCCAAAATTGATTAACATTCGGCTTAATATTGGGCATAAATGAAGAAAAAATACCATTCCGAGGCACAGGGGTGACACAAGGTTCAGATTTTGTAAAGTGGCAAAATCGCCATCTTGTCCTGACCCCACGTCACTGGAAACGTCATCTTGAAGTCATGTGTCCTTGTTTATGTTCCGCTTAGGCGCTGGCCGACATTTCTTTGTCAGCATAAAATCCTGTGTAAGTGCTTGTGTAAGTTACACGACGCTCCTTACTCGACGTAGCAATTCATTCCTGCAAGTTCTCAGTGCCGGCTGAGTGAGCTCACGCTGGCTGAGTGAGCCTTAGCACCGGCCTCGCTAATAATGGTTGTGAATGGCGTGCAGGACTATAGGGTTTATTCACATGACGTCATCCGCAGGAGAGCGCAGATTTGCCGCCATTATGTATGTCCTCAGGTTATGACTGTCCAGGCCTTCACCCACATCGCTTTGACCGTACATTTGGTGTTTCAAAGTTATTGTACTGTGTGAAGATTATTTGTACCATAGTCCATGTTTTCATTTCATGTTAATGGTCCTCTAAATAGCGCAAAGGTAGCGAACGAAAACCGGAACCAAACTTCGAGGGGCCTACATCATGGCGGCGATTTCGCCTTTTCGAACCTAGTGTCCTCTGGAAGAGTGACGTCAGTGAATAAACTCTATAGGCCACATGCGCTAGCCGACCTGCTTAACAGCAAGAATTCTGGATAAGCGTATGGTATAGATCGAAAGACATCACAAACCGACGCACAGGAACGGCAAGTCGCGTTGTGTACACACGGTTCGGCCGCAGATCTTGAGCACAGCCATTTTTATGGTCGCGCGTATGATTACGTTTGCAATGACGTCAGTCCAAGACCTGTCCAGAATACATTCCGTTCCCCTGGCACGCTATCGTCCACGGAGCGATACGTGGTAGGGCACCCCTTTGTTTCGAGGCCATTGTTGAGATCCCAGCATGTCATGAATAGGGCTGACCGTTAGACGCGACTCGTCCTCTTGTAGCAGCTGCATTGCATCTTCTTGTTCATTTTTTATCTCCTCGACTAAACGAGTTGTGCTCCATGACTTTCGTTAAACAACGATGATTATTCTTGTACTGCAATCGGACGAGCAATACACAACTGTATGAGAGTGATACTGAAACGAGACATGTCAACAAAAGTATTCGATACGTACACTTGAGAAAAAATGCAACAAATGAAAGCCACAGTATACCTGATGGGGTAACTAGTCGGCCATTTCAACCATGTGTTTCCTCTGTAGCGACCACTTGCGGGTCAAAAATTGGGTCACTTCTTCGACTACGCCGTCATTCCTCCCATGGCCCAGTTCGATCACGTCTTTCAAAGTGGCCTGCCTAAAACCAGAATCATTGCAGCTATCGCTTTTGCAGGGGCACACTATAGTGGCGACGACAAGAAAGGGTAGGCTTTCATTTTATCTTCTATGATAACACGATGTTTACGTGATATCTGCACCTTCTTTCTCGGGTGCATGCGAGGCGTCGCTTGCCTTCAACGATACACTAGAAACAACCCCACAATAACCATGGGACGGACCGGCATAAAGAATGATACTATAAAATATCATTCGGCAACTGCTCCGAGAGTATTGAGCCAATACCCGGCAACTAGGAGTCTGCTCCTTGACTGGCTGTCATGAGCATGTTTTCAAGTGCCTCCCTCCTCAATCCCGATCTCGTGTCCGCTCTAATGGCGAATTCCACTGGTCGATCTGGAGCGAGCACGTGAATCTGCTGCAGAGCAACAAAATCTGGCACGGGGTGACCGAATCCGAATCCATTGGCGAAAAACAACCACGCTTCGGCCAAGAGTGTGGTGGAGTGGAGTGGAGAAGTCACCGTTCACGTCCGGCAACTTCAGCGAGTCGGTATCATCGCAAGATCCGGGAGTGACGACCGTGATTCGTCGGAGTTCGGCTGAATCCCAGCTTCCTCATCAGAGAAAGTGCGCTCCGTCGCGGAGCGAGATGATCTCAAGCGACCAGTGAAACATGCCTTCTCCGCCGTGGCACAAAAAAGGAAAAAAAAAAAAAAGAAGAACGCTCCAGATCGACCAGTCGAATTCGCCATAAATTGATCCGCCTCAGGGTTGGTAGCGCGCCGCTTCCGGCGACGTTCGTGTGTCCTGGGCATACTTCATAGGTACCGGTATTTGAAGGAGTCTGTCTGTGGAAGAACCCAGGAAAAGCAGCAGGCATCAGAACCGCGATACGACCCAGACTGAGCGTCGCGCTGCGGTAGCAGCACGCGAGACCCACGGCACGATGCAAGCTGGTCACGTTGAACAGTTGGAATTGGGGACATTGGGAATCGTGGCACTCGTAGCTTGAAAAATGGTGCACAGACGGAACTGAACCATCAATGTATCGGGTTCTTATAGAAGACGCGCTTGCTCGACAAATGCTGCGGCATTTATGTGCTGCTTCAATGATGCAGCGTATTATACCGCCGCGTTTTCTTTTGCCGTTTATCGATAACATAACTGCGCAGGCTGGCCGGATCTGTCCCTTACTACGAACTCTGTCAAAGGAAGGGCAACGCGTCGGAGCAGAACAAGACAACGACCGTAGCCCCGGCGAATCCTTCTTTTACCGACCCTGACACCTTGGAGACCCACATCGCCCAGCTCGTGCTGCAGGATGTAGCTGGATTTTTTGTGTGGGACGTGAGTGTGGATGACGTCATCGGCATCTGTGGTCGCAAGCACGTGCTTCTGGAAACTGTCTACAACACTTCCGTAACGGCCAATTCTCAACGCTCTCGTTCGGCAGTCCGCGCGGGAAGGTCCTCCGAGGAGAATGCATGACACACACGTTTCTCGCAAGTAAAAGGAGGGACATGTCACATGCATCGCGATGAATAAACGTCAGGCACGAATTGGCGTGTCAATTAACGTCAGTTGTCAGAACCAAAATTCAAAGAGTGTATAGAGGCCATCTAAGGCCATTGCCACCCGGTACTTCTTCAATAAAGTTCAGGGAGTACAACGAGGCGATGTCTTCTTACCACAATATATCACAATATAGGAATATCTCCGCACGCTGCCCCTTTCAAAGCGCACGTGTGAGGATGTCTCCTTTGTGCATCACACGCCAACTCCACAAGACCGCCGTTTGTAGTCTCCAAAGTAGAAGTTGTGTGCAGTCAACCACTCACTGCATACAACCCATTGCCGTTTTTGAAGGACGGTCACCGACTCTGAGCACTTTGAAGCACTTTTCCGGTTCAGTTCCAGGGCGCAGAAATAACGGTAGTATTTGATACTACAAAGTTAGAAACTCGGCTCGCAGGTGGGGCCTGACCCGAAACGCAAAGACACAGAGCGCATGGCCAAAAGGATTGTGAGCATCGTGTACCACATTAGCATATAGATGGAATTTTGAATAACATTTGCAGCATATGAGGCAGTTTTAGCCTTCAACTAAGGTGTCCATCACACCTTTCATATCTTTGTCCAAGTGCGTTATGAAAAAATAAATAATTAACGCTGAACCGTTTGGCAGAACCGGTTTGGAACAGTAAGTTTCATTAGTTCCGGCTCAGGTTCAGTTCCAAAATGGCAAAAAAATAATAATAAAGAAATAGTGGCTCCGGTTTTGTTTCGGAAAAAAAAATAGCGGTTCAGTTGTGGTTTTCGGTTCGGTTCGGTTGCGGTTCGACACCCCAACAGGGTTCTACCGAACCCTGTTCTTGGTGCCGTTTTTCTCCTTTTTTTCAAATTCTTCGAGCTCCCTTGACGTATGCCGGAAGGAGCGCGTGGACAGTTCGCTCGTAAGTTTCCCTTGGACATCATCTCCGAGACTTTCCTATATTCTACGCACACCACCATATCCGCTTCCTCGTCGTCATGCCCGTACCGTCGACTTGCCTGCGAGCAGAACCACTTACCAGATGTAAGAAAGGAAACGCACGCGTCCGCTTGAAGAGGCCGAAGTGGCCGACATGGAGATTCACTTCCCGAAGCGAGGATAACCTTTGTGAAATTGTAGAATGTTGCACATAATTTCATCGACGACAAATGGCTATTCAGCGATTGCTGCTCCCTAATACAAAGATAGGGGTAAAAAGAGCTGAAGTACACAACAAAATAGTACTACATATCTTTGGCTTGACACAATAAAATGTGCATACTATACAGTTAACGAACCTGCAAAATTAAAAATAAAATAACAAAAATAAGGAGGACACCAACAAATGCGCGAAGAAAAGTGATCGGACATCCAGCGGCGAACTGCTCTGGAGAGCTTGGTGCCGAACCGATATTTCACGTTGGGCGGCAGCAGCAAAAAGCGCAGGGCTCAAGGAAAGAGTACAAATGCATTATTCGATCCTTCCTGCCTGGACAATGCTTCATCACAAATACGGACATGCACTCCTGCTTTCCTGGACCTGCGCTAGTTGTGGACCTGGACCTCCGCCGCGTGAGGCGAACTATAGCCAGCAAGTATGGCTATACACCACCATGAATGTGACTGGTACAGCTTCATAGTTATCGTCGGCACCCGTCGTCTAAATGTTTGAGTAGTACTCGGTGCAGGATTAAATCGTCCAAGGATAGATTCGACCATCGCTGGAGGAGGAGGAGGAGGAGTGTCGTTGGGAGGAACCCGAGAGGTCTGCCTGCCTGATTAGGCGGCATGTTTCTCGGGAAGGGAAAGGTGATGGAGAGGAGGAGAGGAAAGGGTGAAGTGGAAGACCGAGCGGAATCCGCTCGGGGGGAGGATAGCTGCGTCCATGGGCCGACTTCAGGGGAACTGTGCCGGCATACGCCTATTACACATCTGAGGGAAACCCAGGAAAAACCCCAGACGGCACAGCCGGCCCGCGGATTCGAACCGCGGACCTCCCAGTCTCCAAGCGCACGCGTTACCGCTGCGCCACCGGAGCTGGTAGACCATCGCTAAGGTCTGATATCGGAGGATATTTCGAGCAGGATACTTTCCGCCCAAGGGGGAGCGCGAGCCAAGACCGCCCCCGCGCGTTTCGCGGCCGCGCGTAGAGAGGGGTTTCCTTCTCGCGTTTGAACATGCGTGAACATGTAAAATACATCTTATACCCTTTCCACATCTTTTAATACATCCCCGAGCGGGGAGTTTTAATCGTCATTTACCAACGATCAACTCACCTATCAACTTTCTACACAAAATGGGAGCTGCATGGAAGCTTTTCACTCGATGTTTTGGAAAGGAATATGATGATGAGCGGGAGACGGCGGACGAGAAAAAATGGCGACTTAAACAAGAAATATATGAAGCAAAAGCAGAAGCTGTGAGGTGGTTCCTCGCACACGAGCATCTTATAGAAATGAAGCGTCGTTCCGCGAAAAGTCAAGACGATCAAATCGATTGGTGAGATGTACAATAAATCCATTTCTCACACCATCACTTATTCATTGTCTCATTTACTCTTGCATCGTGATGTCTGACGCAGGTCGATTTGCTTTTATCCACCCTGCAAGGGTTATTATTTGCGGTCCTTCAATGTCGGGTAAAACC
Organism: Ornithodoros turicata; assembly: GCF_037126465.1. Classification (NCBI taxonomy): domain Eukaryota; kingdom Metazoa; phylum Arthropoda; class Arachnida; order Ixodida; family Argasidae; genus Ornithodoros; species Ornithodoros turicata. The sequence continues at coordinate 68,488,431 of NC_088201.1, read as the reverse complement.
TATCTCGTTCGTAACATTTTAAGAAATCTTACAGTATTCACTGTAGTCCCAGAGCAAATCTTTTACGTTAGCAAATATGATGCGACCTGGCAAAATGAATTCGCAAATGATGTTACATTCCAGAAAGAGCTACCAAAGACATGGGATGAGAGCGTGCCTACTTTGATTATAGTCGACGATCTCATGACTGAGAAGAATGTGATGCAAGAAATGGTTCATCTCTATACGAGAGCATCACATCATAAGAACGCATCCATTGTTTTTCTTTGTCAGTACTTATTTCACAACGACGTCAACTATAGAACATTATCTCACAATAGCACATATATAATATTATTTAATAATTTAAGGTCACGCACGCAGCTGGAACTTTTAGGACGCCAGATCTTCGACAAAGCTCAATTACCATACTTTATCAGTGCATTTGAGCAGGCAACAGAGAAACCATTTGGTTATCTAGTGATTGACCTACACCCTCTGACGCAGTCTCAATTTCGTCTGCGAACAGGCATTACTGGAAACGTTCGACAGTTTGTTTTCTTGCCAAAATGAAAACTCTGCGTCATCATTTAACTTTTCTAAAAGTCCTTGCAACATGTACTCCCAAAGAGCGCGATGAGATTTTAAAGGAGGCGCCACCTCATAGCATAGAAGCTCTTTCTAAAGTCTGTAAGAATATATTGAATGGTAATATTAAGCTACCGCCCAGATTGTTCAAAGAGCTGGAAAAGTATAAACACACCATTCGATACATTGCATATAAAACGCTGCACAAATCACCAAAAAGACTAAGATCCTTCCTCTATCGTCAGAGGGGTGGATTAGTGCCACTAATCCCCTTATTACTCACGGGATTAACCAGTGTGCTCGGTGGTGTCGCAGGTCGTGCTCTAGCAAAGACGGTAGGTGTCTAAAAAATGGCTACAAAGGTTGAGGTATTGACTCCTATCGAATCAATTCTGGAATCTAACGAAAGCGATGATATTAAAGTAAAACGAATGTTAACTGCTATGTACTACATTATAAAAAATCATCAGAAACCATCTAATGAAACAGAGCCAGCATCCACAGTACAGGAAGAAAAAAATGATGAGTCACTTCCAATGGGACGCTCATTTGATTACAATTCGCTTCCTTCTAATGTCAACATTAAAAAAGTAAGACGTGTAGTCTCAGTGCTACCTAGGAGCTTGACTTGGAATGATAAGGGAGAAATCATTCATAACAACCAAACAATCGCTGGTTCTAATATAAAAGAATTGGTGTTGCATCTGTCCGGACACAAGAAAGGGAAGCCTGCCTGGTACCGAAAAGTGGCAAAGTTCTTGCAGCCACACAAAATACGTCAGAAGAGGAAAGCAAGGAAACGTATACTCTGGGAAACGTATAAATCGCCCCAAAGAACAAAGTTGCTTTCATCATCATCATCAGATGAATATATCACAGAAGAAGAATGAATTATAGGGATCCAAACGCTGGTTTGGGGGGGGGTTGCCCGATACTGCAGAGGTCGAAACATCTCTAAGAAACAGGCAATCGAAGAACTACAGCGAGATGATGTCTACACACTTTACAAAGAAGGAAGACGTAGATTTAAGAGAAGAAAGACCATCTCACTGCACATCGACGATCTTCATCAAGCAGACCTGATTTCATTCCTGCAGTACAAGAAACAAAATAAAGGATTTTCCTTCATACTCATTGTGATAGACTGCTTATCAAGACGACTCATGGCTACACCCATTAAGACCAAGCGTGGTGAAGATGTGAAGAAAGGATTGATCAAGTTGTATAGGAGGCCATAAAGTCTATCCAAATCTCCTGCAGGTAGATAGAGGGAGAGAGTTCTATAACAAACATGTGAAAGCATGGTGTAAACGTCACTCAATAGATATGTATAGCTCTAGATCAATATACAAATGTGCTTTAATTGAGAGGGCGATCAGGACTATTAAAGCTAGACTTTATCGTTATTTCGCCAGTAAAGGCCATCACAAGTACATTGCTGTTCTCCCAAAGATCATCGCTGACTACAATTCATCATATCACTCGACTATCAAGATGGCCCCGAACGACGTCGATAAAAATAACGAGATTGAACTATTCAATAGACTTCACAGTAAAAATGACAACAAACCAAACAAGATTACATTGAATATTGGTGATCAGGTGCACGTACTCACAAGTAGATCAATTTTTGACAAGGGGTACATTGGGCACTGGTCCTTAGTTGTCTACACGATCACATGATACAAGAACTCGGATCCACCAGTGTTTTACATAGCTGGACCAGATGGGGTCGAAGACGATGCAACTTACTATGCCAATGAATTGCAACGTGTAGTGAAATCGCAAGACGACCCATACCCGATTGAACGCATAGTAAGTCGAAAGAAAATAAACGGTGTCACACATTATAAAGTGAAATGGCTAGGTTACGATGACTCATTTAATTCCTGGGTTCCAGCCCAAGATGTCGCGAAGTTCTGATTTTTACATGTATCTCCTATCCAATGATTGCATGGATATGCACCCGAACAACAGTCTCAATGACTTTACAATCACTCTGAGTGCACCACTACAAGTGAATGAAGAATATGAAGTCGGCCTGCATGAACTTTCCATCTCTAATGTATTCTACAACGTTCCACGGACTAACGATGCTACTATACATATTACTTCCAGAAGCATTATTGAGCTGCGTAAGGAAGTTGTTGTGATATCGACTTTGGAACACGCGCTGCAAGATTTTTTAAAAGAATTCAATATCGCATTTGGTTATGTTGATGGAAGGTACACATTCCAACTACCTCAAATAATTCGTTCTATTAAGTTTTTGGATGAAGAACTGCAACAAGCCATGGGTGTGTCCACTATACAGGGTTTGAAAGTTGCAGGTGCTAAAGTTCCACGTCAGAACATGTACATGGGAGAGGAAGCTATCTCAAAGATGCTTTTAAAGGAAGAGGTGACTATCATTACACAATATGCTCCAATCATATTCATACCAGGTCGCCCTATCACTGTCACACTAAATCGCTTCTTTAAAAGATATGAAATCGGTGGAAAGATACTATTTCAAAACAATACCTATACATTATTGGTCCCACGTCTCTTTGTTATCCCTGAACAACTCAAGAGACTCCTCAAATTAAACTCCAGTAAACTGTTAGAAAATACAACACAATACATTGGAGATCCATTTACATTCAGTTTTAGTGTTGTTCTAGAAAAAGTAATACTTGCAAGGGAAGAAGTCCAAATTCCACCAAATTATTACGAGACACCACGTTCGCTTCTACAAGCTATCAGAGGTGTGATAGGCAGCAATGCTATACTAACGTACAATGAAGATACACAGCTGTTTACTTTCACTCCACTTGATGGAGTAACTATAGATCTTTCTGAATATTTGAGTAATATGTTGGGTTTCGCACCAATTCAGTCTATTGCAAACACCACCACCGGAACCACACCACTCAATCTTAAACCATTGTTTCATAATTTCGTGATTTATTGCGATATTATCGAATCATCTCATATAGGTGCAAAAAAGTTTCCCATTGAACTGGATCGCATTCTGAAAACAGTGGGTCAGCGGGGGGGTTAGAGGGGTGGAATGGCTGGTGGTTAGCAAAAACGGACCATGCTCGCCAGCGGACAATGTCAAATGGTAAGGGGACTGGAGGACAATGATTCCAATTGTGAACGGGATCGCATTCTGAAAACCGCGGGTCAGTGGGGGGTTAAAAGTGTGCATCAGCATCCAAGCTGGTTAGAAGTCGAGCAATGGGTCGCCTTTCACTTGTAGAAAGTGTGGTGGACAATGCTTCGAAACGGCCATTGCATTCCGAAATACAGGTGGCCCAGGTAGGGTTGGGTTGAGAGGGCGATGTCAAAAGGTAAAGGGGGATTGGAAGAGTCTTTTTTGCTCGGGTAAGATGCTAACAAATAAAGCTATGAGGAAAGCATTGTACCTTTTCATTTGCAAAGATGTCGCAGGTCAACGTCGTACACGCACAGTCCCAGCTGGCTTTGAAGGGGGAGTGTGAGTTATTCAACATACCTCCGACCCAAGTTTCAATAGAATCATGCGAGGCGCAAGTTTATTATCCTGTTTCTACAATCAGCGGAGGAGAATCGACGATCGAATGGAACATAACAAATCTCTCAGACTTGTATCTCGATTTATCATCTCTGTATTTTAATATAACTATGCAGATATTGAGGTCGGACGGGAGTGAACCAATTACCCGAAGAGCAGATGGTATCACTGAGGACATTGTATTCCCAGTCAACAACTTGGGTGCCGCTTTATTTAAATATGTAACCATTCACTTGAATCAACGTCTTGCAAGCAGCAACTGCTTGAACTCCTATCGATTAATGATTGATACCCTACTTCATACGAATACTCATCTGGAGAAGACTTTAGATGATTGTGCAATGTATACATATGACACAGGAGAGCATGCAGCAAATGATCCAGTCGCTCGGGATGCAAAGTTGCGCATAGCTAGGACAAGTGGGGGAAAACTATTTGAAATTGTCATGAAAGTTAACACCGACCTCACAAACCAAGGGAGGCTTTTGTTACCCGGTGTGGGGGTTCGAGTGACTGCTCTACATAATACGGATAGCTTTAGATTGCTAACTGGCACCAATGAAACTCATAAGCATCAATTGAAAATCCACAGCGCGGCACTTGTAGCACGCAAAGTCAAAGTTAGCAACTCAAGTTTTATTGCACACCAGAAAGCCCTTAGATCATCCCCGGCATGTTACATCATGCGTGGACTAGAAAGCAAAGTCCGCTCGCTTTCGCCAGGCCTTCATGATGCAATCTTTGAAAACTTATTCCCTGATAGAATTCCTGATCAACTTACTGTATGTCTAGTTCGCACCGAGGCTTATCAGGGTGATTACAAGTCGAGCCCCTTTTGTTTCGAACATTTTAATGTTAGTTCTGTAACACTATCAGTTGATGGACACAGGAAGCAACTATCCTATGACTGGGAAAATGACCTGGGTAGAGCAAGCTACTACGAATTCTTGTATCAACTGAATGAAAAACATGTCGAGTTGAGTTATGAAAAATATTTAAAAAATTCCTTTATCATGCATTGGAACTTGAGTGCTGACGAAAGTTTTGGTTCCTACTTTAATCCATTGCGGAAGGGCAATTGCAGGATTGAAATGAAGTTTGCTAAGCCATTACCTTGCGCAGTGTCGGTTATACTTATTAGTGAAGCACCCAAGATTTTATCAGTCGATGGTGATCTTGTTGTTCGAGTGGACTAAGCATGAATGTGTTTGATCTGGAATTATTGTTTTCTCTGAACCATGAAACTTTGAATATGTATCGTGGGACCTTCGCAATTGATATGGTACCAAGTTTAACGACAGAAGGGTTTATAGTTATCAATACACACCCACACGATGGTCCAGGAGAACACTGGCTATTGTACATGAGAGACAGGAATGACAAGTACATCTATGTGGACAGCTTTGGTCTACCACCGATTGAAGAAGAGCTGCTAGATCTACCTGTTGATCAGTATTGCGAGAAATGCATTCAAAGCATTTACAGCTCACACTGTGGACTTTTTGTTTCTTTCTTTGCTTCCCGCCTTTGTAAGAATTACCAACTCAGGAGCATTGTTTCCTTATTTGACAATAACCTTGTACACAATGACCTCAAGATAATAAAAATGATTGAAGAGGAATACCTCATTTAAAGAAAAATGTCTCATTTTATTTCTTCAATGTACAGACCTCTTTCAGATAGTCCTCCAGACTCGACACCTTGCGACAACCATCTTTCTTGCGACGCACGATGTATTCCGAGTGTTGGATGTAAAAGTTTCGAATTATTGGTCGCTTGAGTCCGGCATTAAGTATGGTTGGAGAGATATTGTCACCCTGACGATACCGTCGCAACAAGTCACACTTGATGGCGACGAAGCGTTGGAGCCTCCGACTAATCTTTCCTCGTTTCGTCCGCATCGGAAACGGGAGAATTTGCATAATGAGACGAAAATCACCCTCTGGTCCGTTGCAGTTCAGATAGGAGTTTAATTTCATCAAATCCTTGTACATCAGCCATTGTACCGTCAAAGCAAATCGTTCACTGGGCTTCATGGTTGATCCGAGCTTGGATGGCAACCGAGATAAGGTCGGATGTTATTGTCTAGCCAATGAGATGGATTCGATGACCACAATCCACCACAACGACAGCGTCGCAGATGCTCATCATATTGTATAAAGAAAGTTCTGGGTGGTGGCTTCAATGTCTTCACAAGAGGAAGATCCCCCGTCAGGAGACAATCAGAATCTTAACAAAGAATCACATTTTTAGAGAGGGAAAAAACGGGAAAACTTTCTATACATACAATCGTCCTCGGAGACCGCGTAGCACTTCTGCGCTTCCATCGTCGACTGTGAGGGGGATGTTGAAAAGGAATCCGATGGAGAGGATGTGCATACTTTCCCTATTGGTTGCGTTTTTCCTTAGTTTGCAATTGGTTGTTTACTACAAAGACTTTTGCTACATGTGGATTTCTCTAGCCCGCCCCCACATCAACATTTTCACCCTATAAATTCGAGCATTGCGTGCAGTGTTTCTCCAACAAGTTCTGTTGCCCTGGTTGCAGTGCTTGTTTCATTTTGCCTGCCAAATTTTGTTTGGTGTGCTACCCTCCTGCTCAAGTTCCAGGCCAAATTTTGCTTGGTGTGCTGCCTCCTGCTCAAGTTCGAGACCAAAGCTTGTTTGGTGTGCTGCCTCCTCCCCAAAGTTTGCTACTAGACCTGCTGAGAGTGAGTATTTTTCTTGATTTATCTTCAGATATTATAACTGAGGCCTTTCCATTTTCTTTTTTTTATTTAGTGCCTCGCTGTGGAATTTGTGGGTATGATGGTATTGATCAATTAATACAACGTATTGAGGAGAGGGAGCAAGCTTTGCAAATTGATGCTGGTGGTGTGGAAGCGAATCATCCGGAGTGGGAATTGGATTTTAATATGTTACTGAATGATGGTCTGTTTGATTCGGATACTCCAATAGATGCCATTCAAAATGACAATTTTGCCGAATTAAACAACCCATTACCACCAGAGCCAAATGTCGATCAGGTACAAGAGCTCTCAGAACATATTAGAGGTGCCCACCCCGGCGTTGAAGTTCCATACCTACCATTCTTTCTAACTCAGAGTGCATTTGGTGGTTATAATAGATGTTTTGTGCTGTTTGCTTCTCCACATGATGACAGTGTGGAAGATCCGATCGATTATGTTCTTTTGTATCAGCATGATATAGTGAGAATGTTGCAGGATCAGTGTATACCGTTCCGATTTTATATGCGACTAATTTTGCATATGGTGAAAGAAGTAGGTGACAATATCACAACTAACATCGCATACATACCAACAACATCACAAGAGATACATAATCTTTCAGATATAATGATTGCACTAAATGAGAGCTTTTCTGAACTCTCACAAAACCTGGAAAACTATCAACGAGTTGGTAGTGGGTTTGTTTCCAGGGATGTTTTGGAACTTGAGGCAACTATCACTAAATTAAAGAAGAAGCGCATTGGGTGTAAAACAGCTATACCCGATGAGTTGAAAAAAAGATGGAAGACAATTACCAATGTGGACTCTCCACCCAACGCCCCTCACGAGTGCTTTAAATATAATACATTGGCTTTGTTGCATCCTCAGAAGAGGCGTAAAAATAATTGGCAAACATATACAAAATACTTGGAAAATTGTGAGTCAGATCCTATTGCTCGTGTGAGGTGGTGGCCTGAGGGTCCAGTCTCATATTCTGATATAGATCTCTGGGAAAATCGTAATCAAGTTGGTGTGTTTATTTACAAGTATGAAGATGGGACATTACATGCCTCTCGCATACCAAAAACGGAATTCTGTGATAGTGTTAAGTTGTTGGAAGTGAATGATCACTTTTTTGGTATCAGAAATTTCAATGCTCTGATGAGTCGTAACGGTCGGGTATTCTGCGAGAAATGTACTCGTGGATTTTGTACAAATGATTCGCTAATCAGGCATATCGTCGTGTGTGTAGGAACTTGAAGGAAGTCAGCTTACAGTTCCCACCACCGGGCAAAAATATAATAAAATTTAATCAATATTTCAATATGTTCGCCTATCCTTATGTGATAGGACTTGACACTGAGTCCATTCTGGACCCTAATACAGCAGTCAAAAATGCCGTACAACGCCACGTAATGAGTTCATTTTGTGCAGTTCTAGTACGAACTTACGACTCGCAGATCATTGCAAAAGATGTATATTTGGGACCTGATGCTGGTTCCAAGTGTGTAGAATATCTCATGCTTCTACACGACATCGCAGCAATGTATAACAGCGAACCAGCACCTATAATTTTGTCAGCTGAGCAAGAGAGTAAACACAATGCAGCCATTCAGTGCGAGTACTGCGGCGTTCTCTTTGATCAAGCTCACCCTAAAACTTGTCATCATGACCATAGTAGGTATGATGGCCCAAACTTTTTGGCCTCTTTGTGCAACCAATGCAACGTTGGTTGTGCAAATAAAGGTAAGATACCAGTGTTGGTACACAATTTGGCCTATGACATCAGTTCTCTGCTTCGTGGTTTCCACGACATGAAATGGAAAACACCACCCAAACTTATTGCAACAAGTAGTGAAAAAATACGGAACTTTGAGTATGGTAATTTCATTTTCCATGACACTACTCAATATTTGAATCAATCACTGTCCTGTCTTGTTGACAGTTTAATGGTTTCTGAGGGTGTTCAAGCATTCAAGTGTCTGAAGCAGGTATATGGCGAAGATTTTCTTCGTCTGACTCGGAAAGGTGTCTTTCCATATTCCTACATTAAGAGCTTTGATGTGTACAAAGAAGAAAGTCTTCCACCCAAGGAAGCTTTTTTTAATGATCTAACTAGGACACCTGTGAGCGACGATGACTATGCCTATGCACAGGATATATTTAATCACTTTTCTTGCAGGACCCTCACCGATTACAACAACCTTTATTTGTTATGTGACACACTGTTGTTGTTGGATGTAATGCAGCATTTTAGGTTTCTATCCATGAAGACGTATGGGTTGGAAGTGCTTCGCTTTGTGAGTTTCCCAGGTTTCAGCTGGCAAGCTGCTCTGAAGCACACTTCGGCGGAAATAGAGCTCTTCACTGATGAAGAAATGTACCGTACGATTGAGGGCTCCATTCGTGGAGGTATTTGCCAACAATCGAAACGCTATGCTCGAGCTAACAATAAGGATTGCCCTGATTACGATGAAGAAAGACCATCGAGCTATTTGGCCTACTATGATGCCAATTCTCTGTATGGTGGTTGTCTCACAAAGTGCCTTCCAGTTGGAGGGTTCGAATGGGTGCCTGAAGAAAAGTTCTCGAGTATCGATTTTGTTAATCACCCAGAGGATGCAGCTATCGGTTATATATATGTATGCGATCTAGTATACCCTCCAGAGTTGCATGAGAAGACACGGTATTTCCCGCTGGCGCCGCTCAAGCAGAAGGTGGACTCAAGTTGGCTGTCAACGTATCAACATCAACTAATTGAGCAGCTTAATTACAGGACATCCGCTCAAGAGAAGTTGCTTCTCACATGTATGGACAAAACAAGGTATGTTGTGCACTATCGCTTGCTGGGGTTGTACTATAGACTGGGTATGAAAGTGAGCAAGATCCATAAAATACTACAATTCAAGCAGAGCAAGATATTTGAACCATATATCATGATGAACATTGAGCGTCGTAGAGCAGCACAAACAGAGTTTGAGAAGAGCTTGATGAAGCTCTCTATAAATAGTATCTTTGGAAGAAGTCTTCTTAATCCTTCTCGTTTCAGGAACATTAAGGTAGCCTTTAGTCTAGAGGAAGCTGAGCGGTACAGCAGTTCAAATGACTGTGTTCACTTCGAAATTCTCTCTGAGAATTGTGTGCTGTACGAATTGAAAAAAAGAACTATCAAATGTAACTTCCCATTGCAGATTGGATTCTGCGTGCTTGAGCACTCGAAGTATGTTATGTATGAGTTCCTCTATTGTACTCTACAGAGCAAGCTCTCCTGTACAGTCATTCCCATGTACACGGACACTGATAGTTTTATCCTAGAGTTGATGACTGACGATTATGAAGGTGAACTGAAGAAAATTGCAGATGAACATCTGGACCTGTCATCATATCCTGGAGATCATGCATTGTACAGTGACAAAAATAAGGGTAAGTTGTTTAGATTCAAGTGTGAGACTGGTGGTCGTATAATTGAGGAGGTAGTTGCTCTAAAGGCTAAAATGTATTCGATAAAGTTGGTTGGTGATGATCAAATAGCTAGAGCAAAAGGAGTGAAGAAGGATATACTTCGCAAGCATTTGCTTCATGATGTGTACAAAAATGTGTTGTTCAACAGTGAAAAGGTATCTCATGTGCAAAGATCAATATGTAGCAAACGTCAGTGCATGTATACCTTGGAAAATACCAAGCTTGCTCTCATGCCCTATGATGATAAACGCTATCAATTCAATGCCATCGATTCATACCCTTATGGAAGTTGTCAAATCAAGGAAGAAAATGTGTGAGTATGTTTCATTCTCATGTTTTTAATTGTCATCCTGTAGCATCTTTGTTGTCTTGTATGTTTCTTCTGTTTCAGGTGTGAAGGTTTTTCCGCTGGGGTTTTCTCCTTCACACAGATTGGCAACACAATTGGCAACATAATTGGCAATCCCCCCCCAGCACCATTGGCTTTAATTGACATTACTAAGCATCATTGGCTTTAATTCGCATTAATAAAATATTTTTCACTTGTACAAATGTGTATGTCTATTGCTTGCATGTCTTCAGGAGGAAAGTATGCTATGTTAAGTGCGGTAGGAAAACTCCCCGCTCGGGGATGTATTAAAAGATGTGGAAAGGGAATAAGATGTATTTTGCATGTTCACGCATGTTCAAACACGAGAAGGAAACCCCTCTCTACGCGCGGCCGCGAAACGCGCGGGGGCGGTCTTGGCTCGCGCTCCTCCTTGGGCGGAAAGTATCCTGCTCCAAATATCCTCCGATATCAGACCTTAGCGATGGTCGAATCTATCCTTGGACGATTTAATCCTGCACCGAGTACTACTTGTTTGGTGTGATTGATCACATGCTCCAGCGGACGTCCAAGTGTGATATAAAGAGGCGCAGAAAATATGAATGTCTTAAAGAAGCAGCGAAGGCCTCTTTGATGTAGTCTTCGTTCGTAGCGGGGGATCTTGCACGAGGACGATGATCGCAGCTGAACTCTTGCGCGAGAGAGGGGTCCTTGTCTGCCACACCCTCTAGGAACCCCTCAACTCCTCTCAGAGAGCCATAAAAGTGAATTAATGACGTTGACGTCACTTTGTGACGTACAGGGTACCCAGCAGGTATAGTGTCGCGCCGTGTCCGTGGCAGACGAATTTAAAGTGGAAAATGAGACCTCGCTGCTACACTGATGCTACGTCATACTCACCGGATTGCGTTACGCCAGGAGATCGGGAGTGGGACTCCGCAACAGAATCACCACAAAGTTTGTGGTATATCCGTAACCTTTCGGATGTCAGGAACATGTGTACGAACGATCTCGTTCCAAAACTGAGCAGATTTTATTCAAACGAATGTATTTCGAAGCGAGCGCTTCGCCTCTGTGAAGCCAGAGGGCGCTGAAAGGAAAACGCAAACCTTTGAGGATCGCCACTTTCCTCCTCTCTCACGCGGTCTACGGCGTCTTGCGTCTCTCATTGGGCTTTCGCTATCACGTGGCGCGGAGCCTGCTTCGTAGCCACCATTCAGGCTGCAGAAAGCAGGAAGACGTAGGAAGTGCCAATGGCAAACTATACGACTGCGCTTGTTTCTGAGTCTCCCTGTTAGTGTTTTATACAAAAAGTAGTTGCTGTGCGTTCGGGTGCCATACCCGATATGGCGAAGGCAAGAGCATTTTGCGTTGCCTTTTCGAGCGGCTTTTCAATACGTTAACAGCATAGCAGGCCGTACAAAATTTCAAGATTGTTCGAAGTAACCCAAAGTATGGCTTATCGGAGCTTTAATAAAGGACGGTCACCTGGGGGGGGGGGGGGGGGGGGGGGGCAGCTACTCCTACATGCCATCGATATGTCTCTACTATGGGAAAGATACTTTTTTTTTTCCCACAGTGTATGCTTTCTGAAACGACAAACAACTTAGATGCAAAATAGAACAAGCAAACGAGTACAAGGACGTCCTTTTAACCAGATTCTTCAATGAGAAGTTTGTAAAAATTGATAAATAATCCGTCCAGCGGTCATCATCTATAGCGCGTGCGACGCGTCACTCCAATGTACCTGCTCATTGCCACAAACACGTGGGCGCTTCAATTTCATGCGTTTGTTTAATTATCTTTCCCTTGACATTTCAGTTTTCATAGCGGGACTAAATTTCACAAGGACATTCGACGAAGACATATTCGGAACGCGCAAACAAAACAAACAGTAATGTTTTGCTTGCCTGAACACGGCTATAACCAACACGGCTGTCGTCTGCTACGGTGCAGCAATCCAGGCGGCGCCACTGTCGAGGCGAAGGGAGAGAAGCGAGTGTGTGTGTGGGGGGGGGGGGGAGGAGTTTGTCGCTACTCTTAGTATTCAGGGACTTTACACACTGCTGACATCATCCGGCATCTTTTCCCGGCGCTGCTTCATTTGACCTGCTCGTGTTTTGGAAGGATACAACCTTTTTCCAAAGCGCACTCGCTTCTATCCCGTTGCAATCGACGTCATAATGGTCGGCTCAATATGTTGCATGAGTGGTTACGGCAAGAGATTCGCTACACCACGGAAATGGCAACTACATCGGACGGCCTTTTTTGTTTCCTTCAAAACGCAAGGAAGAATGCAGGTTTCGAAGCAGACGACAATGCTGGGTGACGTCACGGTATCCCCCTCCCGACGAACCGCCGTAGTATGGAGCCCTGCTTTCTGCTCTTTGCATTTCGATTTCGGTTTGCTATTGTCGTCATTTACGAATTAATTACTCGCGCAAAATGAATGCGGATGTCGTATTCGGTATTGAGGGCGTGGTTCGTGTTCGGTATGATGCTCGCCTATTTTTTTTTCGAATCCTAAGGCAGCGTTCACACAGGGCAACTTTTTCCGGCAACTATGAACAATTTTCGAGTTGCTGGCACTCGGCCGGCACCGGCAACCTCCAGCAACTCAAATTCCTCGAAACTGCTCGGAATCGTTCCGCGACCGAAAACTTGAGAAGTTGCTCGTGCACCGGTCAATCAGCGAGGGGAACATTGCCACCTGACTCCTGATGGCGTGGTAGGTTCCGTTCGTGGGTTCATTGGTTCAAATCTTGCAGGTGCAGCTGAGAAATAGTTTTTTGTTTGCTTGTTTTTTAGCAACGTCACGCAAACATGCCAATAGTCATTTTTTGAAGATCACGATGATCTTTTGGCGTAATAAACTGACTAAAATATGATAAACAACAGCTAAAGAAAAGACGCCACAGTTCGATTCGAACCCACATTCTCCGGTCGCCGCAAAGTTGCTTGTGGGTGGAGCTAGCGAGCTGCTACGTATGAACGCGGTCTCGAACTTGCTCATAAGACGTTGGTTCGAGTTGCTTCGAGTTGCTGGAAAAAGTTGACCCGTGTGAACGCTGCCTTACGAAGTCTCTCTTCTTCAATATGCCGATCGGCTTTTTGGTGCGCTTAGGACTACTTGACGAAAGAAGCGGAGTTTCGAGCAAAGCTAAGTGTCATTTCATTGCTCTTGTAATACTGCCAACCTCTAATGCAACTCACCGACCCGTTCAGTTCTACAGAGAGAGGGAAACTTCATGAGCTCTACAGTTAGAGAGGGAAAAAGCATCTGTCACCGGAACGACGACTTCGACTTCGAGGCTCGATATGAACAAGGGAAAAACTGCTTTAAGCTACAATAATTGTTTTTATTCGAGGGGTATTCCGTAGTGTTGTCCCGCTCCGTTGCGTCCGTTCGTAACACCGCCACCATCGTCACCCCAAAACGCTCCTCTAGCCCTCGCGACAGTTTAGGAAACGCAGCCCGCGGCTTTCCATCAATCTGTCCTTATTCCCATCTCCAATGGTGGACCCCCGTTGCAGTCCTTATGATGGTGGTGGCGGTATCGTGCTGTGTAAGGTAATCGGCGTCAATGTCTAAAGGTGGTCAACTTTGGTTAACGTTGCTACTGTCCAGAAGAGCAGGGCCAATAATGAACGACAGTACCGGCAAGAAGGAATTGCCGCAAATCAAGCGCGATGCTGCAAGTGCGCGGTACCGATCCCATTGAAAACAAAAAATGCACCGACGACATCAGGTGAGAAAAACGCGTTCTACATAAAATATTTTGTCAAACATTCGTGAGAATTGTTGGCTTTTCTTTTTTGCATTGCGTATAAGTGTACTCCGTTGCTTGTAAGAGTTTATAAAGGAATAAATTATTAGTGTAAGGAACCTTGTTCGTTTGTCACCTTACAGCTTCTCTACGAGTGGACTTACTAAACAGGACTAGCTAAACGAGACTGTTTACGGACCGCCTGTTGCCCCCAACATAATTTGTCACATAAAATATATACATATATATATAGTGTAACCAACCCCCCCCCCCCCCCCAGGTTGTAACAGCATCACCATGACCAGAACATTAACGGTGTCGTAGATACAGAAATGGCTGCCACCCCGATAGTTTCCGTTTTATTGGCCGTTAGTTCGCGCTACAGGTGAACAGCAGCTCCCAGTACTTCTATTTTTCTTCTTCTTCTTCTTCTCTTAATATTCGTCTCAACTCTTCGTGCGTGTTTATGTTCGAAAGACTGCGGTGTAATGAAGACAAGAACAAAGTACAAAGGCACGCGCGCTACCAGCCGTGTCGGTGTGTGTTTGAACCACGTGTCTGCTTTTGACACGCTGCAAGGTTAGGCTGTTGGGACGCTTCTTCGGAGGAAGCTCGAGCATTCCAGAACTGCAACCCGAGACGAAGGGCATGGACACGTCGCTAGGAACCAGAAGGAGCTTGGATAGTGACCAAAACTCCATGGTGAGATGATATGATTGAACGTTCTTTTACAGTACCGCACAGAGTTTCACCAGTAAAACGTCGGACCGGGCAAATCGGCAAGTTGGTGTCCGATGATCCAACTTGATCTCAGTCGTCCCGTTCTTGTGTTTTCTATAGCAACGCCTTTCGGTCAAGTTGAACAATTTCCCCCTCTTTTCGCGGCCGTAAAATGTTAGGTACTGAGTGTGTAATTAGGTACTAAGTGTAATTTTCAAGGGTAACCCGGAAGGCATGGGATCGTCAACCGAGATGTGTTCGATACCGAAGCCATTGGGCATGTGCTTGTTGAAAACTGTTCACGCAAGCCCGTGTTGTCCATCTCGACGTGGAAGTGCTCGAAACTTTCAAGGAAATCGACATTGCAAACTCCTAAACGTATTGAATGATTTATCACTCCGTTTCTGGTTTCTAAAAGTTTGATGACGCCTGTGTTCGCATGTTATCGTTTGTTAACTGCATGGTGTCGCTTCGAGTTCCTTCATATATCGAGCCTAGCCAGTTGTGCAATAGGCCAGGATGTCTCAAAAGGCCAACGATACGGATTGCGATTTGCTAGCATATGTTGATGTGACTTATCTAAATGACAAGGTAGCTGGTGGTCGTCGTTCCAAAACATAATTTGCTGTATTCAGACGGAATTTAGTGTTGGCGACATGTGGATTTGTGTTCTATTGTTTCGTCTTCTTTAACCCAATACAGAGGAGCAGCAACAGCAGCCTTTGTAGCTGTGAAGCTAACCCTTCAACAACGACATCACCAGCAGTTGTGGCAGCATCTGGAAGCGCGACTGCTGCCGTGGCTGTAGCGGCCGACGCGCAGAGCACCTGCAGCAGCAGTAGCAGCGGTGAAGGGCAGCCGCTGTGCCGCATTTGTCTCCTCGGCGATGACAAGCAGCCTCTTTTGGAGCCCTGCAACTGCAGAGGTAATGCTTGTTGGACGCCATAGTCTTCTTACTCAGAGGACCGTCGAGACCTTATGATGATAATGTCGAAATTGTATTTTACTTGTATCGTATTTAACCTATAAGTATAGTGGTGCACAAATGAAGTATTTTTCGGCAAAACGCACGTACCGCAAGCTAGTAACCAAGTAGTTACCCGAGAGGCGACCTCGCTCTCCAAATATTGTCTAAAAATTGGTTTGCCATTATTTCTTTGCCATCCAGGCTCACTTAAGATAGTCTTTCGAAGATAAGATGGACAAACAGTGTACCTGATTGTTAACATTACTAACGTCCGAATTTAACCAATTTCTTGTGGTTGCTATTATTAACATGGCGTTTTCCAACATGAAAGCTCACACGAATCGTGTCATCTCATCATAATACTGAGGAAGTATTGGGTACACGAATGTGCATTATTTTAGTTTTTGCATGCCAAAGCCTACTAGATTTACCCTTCAAAACTAGTCCATGAAAAACCTAACATAAGCGTCAGGTAGTATATGGTAGTCATGGGTATCGAGAGCAGATTAGTCCGAATGACTGACACAATACAATACAATACCATGACTGACAACCATCCATGACTTCATCAGGCGCTTTGCGGGATTCAACGCGGTTATTGATTGTGACTTGTTTCAAGGAACAGAGAGCACGATGAGTTGATGATCTCAGGGCTAAGAACATCACGAAATGGTTCTTCAAGTCAAATGAGCTGTGTTAGACCCAGGTAGAAGAAGCAACGATTTCGCTTCCTGCAGTACTGAGCTTGACGAAGCACATGAATAAAATAGATAATGATAAAACAGATAAAAAGCCAGCTAGCTTGTGGCGTATATCCATGACGAAAACCCTCGATGCTATGGAACAAAAAGGGACGCACACTTAGACAAGTGAACAGCTGTGTTTGAGACTTGTGTACGTGTGCGTCCCTTTTTGTTTCCTGGTCTCTGTGGTTTTCGTCATGGATGAAACATATGAGGTTTCTACAGCACTCAAAAAGTAAATACTTCAGTGTTGCTACAAGTCCAGCGCACACATTCGATATGTGATCATTTTGGAGCTCTTGTATTCTTCAGGGGCTTTAGCAGTGAAATTGATGCGGATTTTCTTCTAGAGGATCTGAACACAGAATAAGAAGGCAACAGACTCGTGACTCCTGAGTAACAAATTAGTGAGCAATTGGAGGCACAGAAAAGGGGAAAACAGAATCGTCACCGAATAAAGCCACCGGCGCGTGTCGTACATTCCTGGCTCTTTTGCGTCGTCTTGGGCCTTGCCTTGACGGCAATGGATGTTGCATAGAAATCTACACAGAACGCAAAGAAATCTCGTGAACAGATGCATTCATGGTATTCCATAAAAGAGCTGCCGGAAGCACTGTTAGTGACGCGCATAGGAAGAGGGATGTGTTCATCCACGTTATCCTCTTCTGAGTTTGAGACATTGATTTTACCACGCAGGGAGTATTGGTTCAGTGCATCAGGAATGCTTAGAACGGTGGATCTCTCGTACTGCCAATGGAAAGTGTCAGATTTGCCAGTTCCAGTTCAAGGTGCAGAGAAGGTCCCTGGTATGTCGCCTGTCCTTCTTCACCTCAAGTATTCTCATTTAGAACCATGATTCACTTATGCGAAGTTCACATTGGTGAGATAAAGTAAAAAACTTAGAAGCATTGCTCTGCATTAGAGAGTGCCTGCCCAATGAGGCAAAATCTGCCGTTCACGGGGGCGCCACTTTCCTAGGGTCGGAAACACAGACAGTCAGAGCAGTGACAACCTTTGCCTGCCTTGTAAGCGTACGCTGCCGTATGCTCGGTGCATACGCTGCTCTACAGCGCTTTGCGAAGATAGTTGTCCTGGATGGGTACATGCCGTTCAAGCCTCCGCTATCGAAAGATGCCGCGCCAGTTAGCGTTGGTATGGTGTCTTTGGGGCATCACGTCATGTTCCCGGCTGTCAGACGCCACCGGTTGTAAACTACGCTCTGTATGTGGGAGGACGGCGTCATGACCGATACTGCTGATATCGCATCGAGGTCGCTATCACCAACCTAGGAAACTAGCGCCACTATTGTGGATGAGGCGCCTGTGTTTCGTAATCATTGGCAGGCTCAGACATAGCCTCCTATGTGTAGCATATAGGAGGTATTGTCTGAGCGCAGAAACCGGGAATACAAAATGGTGCTATGGCGCATAGCTGGGCGAACTCATTCATGAGGGCCCTCATGAGTGCCCCTCACCCTCACCTCACGCCTTTGAGGTGAGGGTGAGTGAGGGCAAGCCCGCGATCAGGCCATCCGTGAGTGCACTCATGAGGTTCTTACCCTCATGAGGTCTCCTGTGAGTGCACTCATGAGGTTTTGCCCCTCATGAGACCTCCTGTGAGTGCACTCATGAGGTCTGAGGGGCGTCAGGTCTGTGTGAGTGAAGTCACTGGTGAGGCCTGAGGGGTGTGAGGTCAGTATGAGTGCATTCAGAAATGAGGTTAAATGACGCTTACGAGACGTGGGCAAATTATGAAGGCACTAGTGATATGGTTCCAGCGATCCAGCTACCGGCAGAGTGCACTTTAAAGGGCTGGTGTTCCCGTTTTTAGCAATTTCGTCTACGTCGCGCTGGGAACACAGCCAAGCGCCCTGAACTGACGGATTAATTGGTGATATGGTTCCAGCGACCTAACTACATGCAGTGTGCACTTTAAAGGGCTGATGTGCCCGTTTTTAGCAATTTCGTCTACGTCGCGCTGGCAACAGAGCGAAGCGTCCTGAGCTGACTCATTAGTTGGTGATATGGTTCCATCGACCCACCTACACGCAGTGTGTACTTTAAAGGGCTGGTGTGCCCGTTTTTAGCAGTTTCGTATATGTCGCGCTGAGAACACAGCCACGCGTCTTGAGCTGACTAATTACTTGGTGATATGGTTCCAGCGACTCGACTACAGGCAGGGTGCACTTTGAACGGCTGGTGTGCCCGTTTTTACCAATTTCGTCTATGTTGCGCTGGGAACACAGCCAAGTGTACTGGGCTTTGTTGTGTTCCCAGCGCGACATAGACGAAATGGCTAAAAACCGGCGCACCTGCCCTTTAAAGCGCACGCTCTCGGTAGTTGGATCGCTGGAACCATATCACCAAGTAATCAGTCAGCTCAGGAGGCTTTGCTGTGTTCCCAGCGCGACGTAGACGAAATTGCTAAAAACGAGCACACCAGCCCTTTAAAGTGCACCCTGCTGGTAGTTCGGTCACTGGAACCATATCACCAAGTAATCAGTCAGCTCATGGCGCTTTGCTGTGTTCCCAGCGCAACATAGACGAAATTGGTAAAAACGGGCACACCAGCCCTTCAAAGTGCACCCTGCCTGTAGTTGGATCGCTGGAACCGTATCACCAAGTAATCAGTCAGCTCAGGACGCTTCGCTGTGTTCCCAGCGCGACGTAGACGAAATTGCTAAAAACGGGCACACCAGCCCTTTAAAGTGCACCCTGCCGGTTGTTCGGTCACTGGAACCATATCACCAAGTAATCAGTCAGCTCAGGACGCTTTGCTGTGTTCCCAGCGCAACATAGACGAAATTGGTAAAAACGTGCACACCAGCCCTGTAAAGTGCACTCTGTCTGTAGTTGGGTCGCTGGAACCATATCGCCAAGTAATCAGTCAGCTCAGAACTTTTTGCTGTGTTCCCAGCGCGACATAGACGAAATTGGTAAAAACGGGCACACCGATCCTTCAAAGTGCACCCTGCCTGTAGTTGGATCGCTGGAACCGTATCGCCAAGTAATCAGTCAGCTCAGGACGCTTCGCTGTGTTCCCAGCGCGACGTAGACGAAATTGCTAAAAACGGGCACACCAGCCCTTTAAAGTGCACCCTGCCGGTTGTTCGGTCACTGGAACCATATCACCAAGTAATCAGTCAGCTCAGGACGCTTTGCTGTGTTCCCAGCGCAACATAGACGAAATTGGTAAAAACGTGCACACCAGCCCTGTAAAGTGCACTCTGTCTGTAGTTGGGTCGCTGGAACCATATCGCCAAGTAATCAGTCAGCTCAGAACTTTTTGCTGTGTTCCCAGCGCGACATAGACTAAATTTGTAAAAACGTGCACACCGATCCTTTAAAGTGCACCCTGCCTGTAGTTGGGTCGCTGGAACCATATCGCCAAGTAATCAGTCAGCTCAGGACGCTTTGCTGTGTTCCCAGCGCGACAGAGACTAAATTTGTAAAAACGTGCGCACCCTGCCTGTAGTTGGGTCGCTGGAACCATATCGCCAAGTAATCAGTCAGCTCAGGACGCTTTGCTGTGTTCCCAGCGCGACATAGACTAAATTTGTAAAAACGTGCACACCAGCCCTTTAAAGTGCACCCTGCCTGTAGTTAGGTCGCTGGAACTATATCGCAAAGTAATCAGTCAGCTCAGGACGCTTTGCTGTGTTCCTAGCGCGACGTAGACGAAATTGCTAAATACGTGCACACCAGCCCTTTAAAGTGTACACAGCCAGTGGTTGTGTCGCTGGAACCACATCATGCGTCATTTGATCTCATTTCTGAATGCCCTCATACTGACCTCACATATACTGTTAAAACAGAACTTCACCACATAGCACACTCCTAGCCAACCATCATACCGAATTATATCATTCTGTGTCATGATTTGTTCAAAACAGGGGGGAGGCGCCTATCTGGGACAAGATAATCTGTCCCAGATACGCGCCTCCTGCCGTTTTCAACAAATCATGACACACAATATCATTCGGAATGATGGTTGGCTAGGAGCGTGCTATGTGGGGAAGTTCTGTTTTAAGTGTACCTCAGTGTGAGACCTGGCGCCCCTCAGACCTCATGAGTGCACTCACAGGAGGTCTCATGAGGGACACAACCTCATGAGTGCACTCAGTTGACATTATGAGGGTAAGACCCTCAGGGCTTGCATTTGTGAGTGCCATGAGGGTGAGGGCGAGTGAGGGCCTGTGCTCGTGAGGGCGGTGAGGGTGAGGGCGATTGAGGGCATGTGTCTGTGAGGGCCGTGAGGGTGAGGGCGAGTGAGGGCCTGTGCTCGTGAGGGCGGTGAGGGTGAGGGCGAGTGAGGTTTCACCAAAATGCCCAACTATGGCTATGAGTGGCCATGGGCAGGCATATTCTGCATCTTGGTTTCGCGAGCGTGGAAGGAGCCAGGAGAAAACAGTCCTGCACGCGGAAAGGAAAGCACTGACCATATAGCTCATCCTACACCACTGAAAACTACCATGTATTTCGTGTGACAGTTTAAGGCGCTTTGAAAATATAGCTCGGAATGTACCTTGCTGCCCCGCTGTTGCTACTGCTACAACACCAGTAGCATCAAGTTGTTGTAGTCATGATCCGGAATAGTGATGGCCCCCTAGCATAAACATGTTATTAACACGCCACGAGGTAGCATGGAGTTGCATCACTAATGACTACGCTTTCCCCGTAGCCCGTA
This sequence comes from Ornithodoros turicata, assembly GCF_037126465.1. Classification (NCBI taxonomy): domain Eukaryota; kingdom Metazoa; phylum Arthropoda; class Arachnida; order Ixodida; family Argasidae; genus Ornithodoros; species Ornithodoros turicata. The sequence continues at coordinate 68,466,924 of NC_088201.1, read as the reverse complement.
CGCTTGCTGTTCAAGGACCCCGTTGCTCGCCGAGGAGTGCTCATCTATCTAGGTCTGGGCGCAGTGTTCTCTCTGAGCATTGCCTTCATTTTCTCCCTGGCCTGGTTGTACGCGCTACGGTTGGCATCCTGCTTGGGGGACCGTGCTGCTGCCCTTTTGGTGATCCTGTTGGCACTACAGAACGTAGTTTGGCATTACTTCCCTTTTCTTTGCTTCACGTATGTACATTCCTTGTTGCTACTGACAACATAAGCTTTCCTCGAATCGTGGAATGTAAGGTTTCAAGTTGCGTTGAAACCTATGCGTAGTAGCTACGCACTCTAGCTGGACTTCGCTGCTGTTGGAACTGCCTTAAGAAAGCAGTGAAAGACCTCTTTTCGTTTTCGACAGTGGTGAGGTCCAAGAGAAACGACCGTTGCACAAAAATCGTAAATGACCTGTACTGAAGATCTGCACGGCGCCCAGAAAACCCGCAACTCCTTCAGGTAATGAGTGCTGGGTTTGACGTCACGGGTACCCCATTAAAGTGCCGATCACAGCTGCCCGTTACGCGGGTGCTACATCACAGCAGCAGATCGTGCATCAACTTTGAAGGTCATGTCCAGGCTGGACTGATCATAGACTTTACCGGGAAAGGTCCCAGTGGGGCCCCCCGGCAATGGGTACCCCACCCCCAACCCCGGAAGGCTTTTTATGAGGCGGTTATGAGGCCCCCGTAGGCCGGTGATATTTTTTCCCGGTAAGATTTATCGTCCCGGTCCGCTTTGCGCCCTTCAGGGTTACGAGCAATCCTATTCTGTAAACGTGTAATGAATATCAGTTTGGTTGCACGAAACCACTGGAACAACCGCGCTTCCTTTACAATGCGAAGATTACACTCCCAGTGGAGTGCAATAAATGAAAACATGATCAATGGTTTTTGCGCCAGAAACGCTTTTCCTACCCTTTGGGTTTGGTTGGAGCTTTACGTTACAAATTAAGATGAGGTGCCTTGTAACCGAACCATTGCTGCAAGTACAATTTCGAGATCAGTCGACGGTTCCCGACTATCCCTTAAAGGATGCCATCTGATACGTCTGACAAGGATACAAGGATACGTCTGACATCTAGCGTTGCCGAAAATGGTTTCCGGTTCGAACCACTAACATCAGCGCGCGTGCCAATGTGGTTACACATCATTTCCATATTCTCGTAGGTATGCTTTTGAAGCCATCAAGAAATGGCGCCGTGAGAACACCGTGCTTCGTGTGATCCTCGACCCTCCGGACCATCCTACTGCCACAGGTGCAGGGCCGCAGAATACCGTCCAGGTCTGCGTCTCCTAGAAGTAGTTCCACGGGATCTGCCAAGAGTGATCTTTGGATGTCCTTTTATCCGTACCCTTGTTAGGTCATTTGTTTTAAGTGTCACGGTTGGTGTTTTTTTATGGGACCCGTGTCCCGTCTGGTTTCTGGGTGTTGTTACTGTTGTTGGTTATGTGAAGTAAAGTATGTTCGATTTTCTTTGTCGGTGGATTAATTTAGTACAGGAGTTCGCTCTATGTAAGCTGAAACTGGCCTTTCTTTTCGAACCTGTAATGATAATAGACTCTGAAGGGACATTTGAAAGAAAGACCCATAAGGAGGAAGGCGGCACGTCCTTGGAGATTCCAGTCTTAGTTCGGACATTCTGCGCGAAATGGTCCATTCGGGCCCTACCATTTCCAATATTCAAAATTGTGCGTGTAGAGTGCCTACGCAAATGAGTAGGCGTGGAGGTTCCGGAACGAAATGTCGGAACGCACAGCGGCCCGAATGGGTCATCCGACTGGCGAAGTATGGCCCAGCTACGAAAGCACAAATGAAAAACAGTGCTAGGTGCCTCATTTATACAACTGAGTTTCGGGAATTCTTTGGGCACATGATCGGCCAAAAGAACACAAGGCCAGATCGTGAAGATTGTGATTGCATGACGACAGATATGGAATAGAAGTCTAGCAGCTACTATGATAACCCGCCATACAGCTACGGTGCTGAACCTTCATCCTGGTCATTTCACGACCTACTTAGAGACCTGGACAAATGGCACCTGCCTATGGGTGAGCCGGGTCATGGGTTAGTTACGCTAGTGGCCGCTGCAAGCGCCACATAGCATTGTTGGGAAGAGGAAATGACATGTGCACTACTATCATCATTGCCACTGTCGTTCGTCTGCTACACAGGGCTATACTTGGCCGTTGCTAAGCACGCGCTGACCTCTTCCGTACCTCTTCGTCGTTTTCAACACAGCCCATCGTACATTACCGCGGTTTCGGCAAATCATGTGGTAACGAATGGTGCTAACTAGCGCCAAATCTCATAGCGCAGCGGCTATTGTCAAAACTACTACCCCGGTGCTGGGAGTTTTGCGGATGTCCAGGTCTCTAGTATAGTAGTAGGTAGTGGGTCATTTTACCCGATGTATGGAAACCGAAGATGGAGGAACCTTTGACAGGCAGACTTGAGCATAGTGATACAGAAGCATTTACATAGTATGTCGCATTTGCAGGATTAAAAAAAGTCTCCGTTATAGGCGGAAGGTTGCGTGCACTGATGCTGATGCCGTATTGACGGTGAATATGTCGCATATTCTATGGTATTTTCCCTAATCGCACCTGATCTATAACAACGCATTTTCGAAAATAACTTTCCATGTCACTTGTTTGTGCAGGCGCATGTTTATCTAGAAACTGCTCATATTCCTTCGCGATCTGGCCTGGTGTTCTTTTGGCTGATCATGTGGCCAAAGAGTTCCCGAAACTCACAGTTGTATAACTTGTATAGGGTAAGGTGGGGCAAGATGAGACAGAAATTGGCAATTGAATATGATTTTTTTATATTTCCTCTTATTCAAAAAACTAGTCATGGGCGCATTCGCAGGGGTCTAGAGATTTTGACCTGTAAAGGCAGAACTGACGTAGCCGGTGTAAGGTAAACACAGAACAAGAAATTCAAACATGCAGATTGTCTCATCTTGTCACAACCCTAGGGGCAAGATCTACCGCGTAATCAACAAAACAAATCAGTTTTTTTCTTTTTTTCTTTTTTTTCTTTTTACTATCTAAGCAGACAGAGTAAAGCCCGTGGGCCCCTACACCAACCCCCTTCAGCCCACCGCCCACATGCTATGCAATGAAGCCACACAGAACCTGATGATATTTCGCTCCACCGCCCTTTGCAAACAAGGCACTGCCAGTCTGATGTATCGCTTGTCCAGCGCTTCTGCTTTGCTGGAAACATCATAGGAAACTGGAAATTTTGCTGGAAAATCCTAGGCGTTATGCAAAACAGAAATATCCGAGGAACAAGCATAAAGCCACCTAGGGGTTGACTTATCCGTTTCTAAATTACATTAAATTTAAATTACGTCAAATCGTCGCGTCTTGCCCCGTGCATATCATAGGATGGATTAATTTTTCTGTTCAACACCGGAAAACCAAGAGTGCCCATATTTTGCATGCATCTAGAAGAATAAAAAATAGAATGTGGACTTACACTGACGGAATAAACGCTGCTGCGACGCTGCGCGTCTGGGACAAGATAATCTGTCCCAGATAGGCGCCTCCCCCCTGTTTTGAACAAATCATGACACAGAATGATATCATTCGCAATGATGGTTGGCTATGAGCGTGCTATGTGGTGAAGTTCTGTTTTAACAGTGTAGGTAACTTTGCAACCTTTTAGGCACAACATATAGGTAACAAATATTACCTCCTGAAAGGTATAACTGCTCCACCCTTTTATTTCTGAGAGTGTGGTGGGCAGGGAACTATGTTCTCCATATTCGAAGTTACCGAGCGAACTGACTGCAGGGAGCGGTTGATGCACTGTCGTTGTCTATTTTACATATCGCTTCTTTTCAACAACGGTTCACAACTGAAAACGCATGCGCGTCAACCACACTGCAACTTCCAAGAATCGGTAGTGACCTGTAACTATACCCTCGCATCGCGCTACACATTTGATATTTCACTCTGTCTCATTTTCGTATCTACGTTAACAAAGCGAGTACATGCGCAAAAGCGAAAACGATCTTGGCCCGTTTGCACGAACGTTGAGGAGATTTTCCGGGTAGTGTGTGTGTGTGTGTGTGGGGGGGGGGGGGGGGTCCTCAGTAGCTACGGACACACGCTATATTGCTTGCCGTTGCGGGTACGCTTGCCATTTGCAACCGGCGCCCTAATTCGAACCCGGTGACCCGGGTTTGAACTGGGGCGCCGGTTGCAAAGGGGGTAATAGACGCCTAGAAAACCGGCTCGCGAATACCGAAACTCATGATGTGGTGGTGGTGCTGGTGAAAGGACTCGCCGTTGTCGGCCTCACAGAGGTCAACGTCACGACTGACGCACTGTGGGAATGTGCGTCCTGGGCCGAGTTCTAAGGGAACTGTGACGACGTATGTCTGAAAGCGTCTGAGGAAAACCCAGGAAAAACCCCAGACAGCACTTGCCGGCACCGGGATTCAGACCAGTGTACCTCCCAGTCCCGACGTGATATGGCCAGCACGTTGAGTCACGGGAGCTGCTCCGAAACTCATGTGGCTCTGACGTCACGGCAGGCGTCTCCGCCAGTTAGGAAGCGCGAGAGAGAGGTCACGTGCTTACGACTCCCAACGGGATGGCCGGAGCTTGACGGGTACGTGTGTTCAAGGGTTTATATCTCGCCAAGTACGACACAAAGAAAAATAATAAGAATTTTTTCCCTCAACACTCTGGTATGCAATGCAATGTGTACATGATGTAATGCACCACATCTATCCAAGTGTCACAACACAAGTTCTTTTGACCCGGTGTCTTCGGTAGCCGATTGTGTATCTGCACAGATGAGGATTGCTGAAGTTAATGACTGGCGCAAACTAAATTATATCTGTTTGAACGTATCAAAAACTAAAGTTGGGTCTTTCACAAGAGAACATACAGTCAACCTTGCTGTACGATTATTCCCTAGATGGTGGGAATATACAGCGAGCTGGGCTTATACGGGACATCTGTGTGATGTTTGATAACGCTTTAAAGCTTGATCGCCATGTTTCTTGTGGCTCGTGTATGAGGACACTCGTATTTCTAATTTTTCTGGTCTGGGGTAGCCAGCCTGACTTTGTCGTGACTTCAATCCTCCCCCCCCTTTTTTTCTATCACATCACATCACATCACATCTGATTTTTCCCATTATCATTCACTCATCTGTCTCTTCTATAGTCTTGTTCGTAGTAAGCTAGTGTTTACCACTGTCATGTGGAACAGTATTTCCAAGATTTAGTCCGATTACCTTGAAAGTGTACAAAAGAGACTTGTTAGATATAGATGATATAGATATGATGATATAGATATAGATTACATGTAGTTAATAATGACTGGCTCCAGTTCTGCTATCTCGCATTCTTAGAAACATCTAATTACTAAGTTAATGGATTTTAGCTAATTAGTGGTCCAGTAGTTGCATACGCTGTCCTACAGCATGTGCGCCTGGGCGTAAACCCGCCTGTGTGCAAACGTTACACATTTTGATCGCATCGTAAAATTAGAAGACTGGGTTCATCCAGCACCAAACTTTGCAGACTGGTAGCCATTTGTCTGAAGTTTTGTTGGAATTTTTTCTGAGTATTACGGTCCTGTAGAAGAAAAATTAAAAATCAAGCAAAATCTCGCCCCATGCATTTTCAATGGCCTATCTCACTCAAAAGCCGCCATTTTCTGCTCTGTGCGCTTCAGTTTCATTTCACCACACACAGGTGGCACTAGCATACAGAACAAGACTGGAACAAGACGATTGGAGCATAACGTCAGAATCGGCATGTGACATCGTTGTAGGCAGCGCTACCTGTGGAAAGCGAGGTGAATGTGAAGCAGACACAAGAAAAAATGGCGGTGTTTGTGTGGGATAGGCCACTGAAAATGCATGGGGCGAGATTTTGCTTTATTTTTAATTTTCTTTCTACATGACCATAGCGCTTACAAAAAATTCGAATGAAACTTCAGATAAATGGCTATCGGTCTGCCAAGTTTGGGATGGGCCAAACCTAGTCTTCTATTTTTACAGTGCGATCGAAATGTGTAACGTTTGCTAGAATAACTCTGTAGCTCATCATATAACACTTCGCGACCCGTTTTCACAAAGTCACGAGCGCGCGCGCTCGATTGCGCGTGCGCTGTGTTATGAACGTGCCTATGCTGGCTGCCGCACTGCCCCACTACAAAGGAGGTGTTATATTTTACGCATCGCATTAATATTACGTAAGTAATAAAATAAATATTACAATATATGTTAAATACGAATAACAAAAATAAACAAATGATTGGCAAATAAATGCCGAGATTTCTTTATGGAGGAATACTCGCGTAGAGAGATCTACAACTGCATGAACATAACGGAGGACACTAAAATGTTCTCTACAATAGACTGATTTTTTATTTTGGTCTATGGTCAGATTCAGCCCACCAACGCTCGGTCCTAAATGCACTTCTAACTTTTTTGGACAACGTAGGACTTCGATCCTCACTGAGAGGCTCATCAAGCATGTTGCGTTATATTTTATTTTATTGACTTCGCAATCCTGTTCTACCTGCAGCACCACCGTAAAGTTTACGCGTTCATTCCTTATGTAACAACTTCCAAGCCGACGCTTATTTTGAGGAGAGCGACTGGAGCGCCACTCTGACCCCTACCGTCGGAATGCTACGACACGCGGCCGCTCCCGCCTCGTATGCGTAACTGATAGCAACGGGTAGGACGCATCAGAGTTCGCCGAAAGGATGAGTTCGAAATCGAACTCTGCTCGAATGGAACCGAACTCTACTAAAATCGCAAACTAGTGTTGCGTACGCATAGCAGCAAGAAGATGGCTACGGCAATGACTTGCCCGCCCAAGAAAAGCCCCCGGAAAAGGTGTCCCCGAAAGAAATGTCCCCAACTGGCAGCGTTATTCCGGCTGCCGGCGATATGCAGGCGGTGGTATCTTTGTTGTACTTCAAAGCCAGCTAATTCCTAAAATATGAAGCCCTGAAATAATTATTCGTGACTACTGCCGCAGTTTACCGTTTTCAGTCATAGACTTGCATTGCGGCTATGTAATATCCAAGTATAATTAGTGTATATAGTATAAGTAGACAAATATCGGCATCCGTTCTAATGAAATAGAACACACAAACTTTGACCAGATATAGTTTTCGTCTTCTTGAATTTGCTTTGCATTTTTCCGCTTTTTATGCTAAAAGTCGACTGTGCAGTCCACGCCTCGGATAATTGTCGCTGTGTGACAGTAAGATCTCGGGTCTAGGGACGACGAAAACAGACACACGCAGACAGAGTTTGGAGACATCTGTATGTGTCGGTTTTCGTCGTCCCTCGTCTCGGGGTCTTACTGTCATGAATTACACTCACCAGCTCACTTGTTTTTAGCAATTCTTTCACTGGGTCATCGTTACCAGAAACTCCATATAGCCTCGTGCATGTATACGTGCGCAACCTCTGGTTCCGTACGTATATTAGAAAAAGTTATAGACGTCTGTTTGAACGAGGTGGACATATGATAGCTGATTCCAAATCTAAGTAGTCGAGAAGTTCACTCACGCTGCATGCTGTTCCCGAAAATGCTTCGAAATCATCGGTACTGCGTTGCCTAATGGCTGTTTATTCTGTGTCCATGGTAGCGCCGTGAACATTCGGCACGTGGAGAACACAACCAAAGGTTCCAGGAAAGAGCAACTATTTGTGTGTTGAACCATAAAACAGTTTGCGTTTCTTTTAGAAGTCCCGTTATTATTGTTCAACTGTCATCAATTATAGCGACGAACGTTCTGTTAAGACCCCATTGAATTCGATAAGCACCCTGCGAACTAATCTTTGCCTCGTTCTCGTTAAGCCTGGTTTTTCTCAGAATGAAATTTATACTTTGGCACCCCCAGTGCACCAGAGAAGCACACTAAACACCCTTACAAACAGCGTCATTCGCGACATACACACGTTCTGCATATGTACATCGTGCCGCACATCGTACACGTGTTTCAGCAACTTTTTTTGAAATAATTTGTCGATCTTTTTGACTTTTTTCTATCCCTAAAACAGATTATAAATGATAACGCCACACCAAGTTAGCCAGCGTAGACTGAGCGTCGTCTGCTAGGGAGCGGCCGTGTGTTGAAAAGGTCGCCACTAGCGGCGCTGACACACAAGGTTTGCAGCGCCACCTGGCCCAGCGCAACAGGGCTATAGTACGGCGCCTCGCATTTTGAAAATCTAGTGAGCACCCTTCAGTGCAGGACGACGAAGACGAATAAGAGAAGCCGTAATGAGGAAGAAGCAGGGGAAGATGAGGAAGAAGATGTCCTGGCCCTGTGTCGTGGCGGCATGTTCCTGGCGGCGTCCGGCTCGCCCGCGGATGCCATGACCAGTGAAGGCGCGGCAGTCTGCCGCATCTGCTTCCTGGGAACCAGTGCGGGTTTACTGCTTCAGCCATGTCTTTGCAGAGGTAAACAACCTTCTATTCAGTACGGAAATATCATGGCAAAGGCGGTAAGGGAGAAAAATGAGGCGAGTCTGCATCACTAATCCTGTCTCGCTAATAAATATTTCCAAAATACACACACATTACGGCTCACCGCGGCCGACAGAACTTCAGAAACACGTGTCTCCAGCGACTGATTCAGATGCTCAACTGAATTATCGCTTACCATTTAAAGGAATACACTGACCGTGTATTAACACGAGCGACATTCCCCAGAATACTCCAGCGGAATGCACAAAGCGTCATAGATTTCTGTTGCCGCATTTCTGCTGTCAGGCAATGAAATATCTTTTCGTACTCTTTCAACAAATATCGTGAGGCTCAGCCACAAGATATTCCGTAACAGACGATAGGGCCGGTGGTGTCGTCTGCTACGCCTCTCACGGTGATCAGGCACGCGGCGGAACTTCCACTAGAATATTCAGTGGGGATGTCGCTCGCGTGGATACACGGTCAAGAGCGAAAACTTCTTCTCCACACTAAAACCAGAACTTTACCGCATAGCACGCTGTGAGCCGCCCATTGCCACGAATGATAGGGCCATCGCTTCTGATTCGAAGAGCAAGGGGGCGTACGCCTTTTTGTGTCGATTATCATGTATCCAAACTGACACAAAAAGGCGTACGCCCTCTCTCTCTTCGCATCAGAAGCGATAACCCTCGCTCCGATCGTGCTATGCGGTGAAGTTCTGTCTTTAGCGTGTCGCGGAATGGAAGATGCTTTTACCTTGACTGGAATACAAAAGGAACGGAATTCATCTGTTGCACATAGAAGTAAAATAGTGTATACCTGTCGTTTCCTTCCCCCTTTCCTTCCCCAAGCTCAGGGACATGTTGCCAACGTCATCTGTTGCGTCTTTTATGATTTATTGGACAAGTGGTTTGAGGAGACCAATGAGAGCTCGCTCCGCACTTTCGCACTTCTTGAGAAGGAGAGGTGGAAAGCGTGGAAGGTGGATAACGGTGGAAAGCGTGAATTATGAGCTGCGTTCTTTTTACCTGCACCTCCTGAACTAGTTCAAAGAGTCGCATTCTTTTTGTCATGCCCTCGCACTGCACCTGGGTGTCCCCATTCTTTTGGGGGAGTATGACCTATAGTTCTGCCCTAGTTCCCGATTTTCTTGCACGACGCACATCCCGGTCGTGCAACGGAAGGGTGCAGAGGAGCAGACGAGAAGATGGCGTAGAGCACTTCCTTGGTAGCTTGGCCCGGTGTTGTCGGATAATAGCGAGCGTGTCATTCAAGATGGGGAGTGTTTGCTTGTGACATGAAGCAAGATTTTATGCGCACAACTTTTTAAATATTTGTCATGCTTCTTGTCCGCACAGTTAAAGCAGAAATAAACCGTAAATACGCGCGCTCGCCACCTAGCTCTTTTGTATCCTTTCATCTCAACCGATTTCGCTAAACTGGTGCCATCTCCGAAAGCCACAGGTTTTTCCGTCGTATTTAATACTTATACCGCGGAATTTAATCCTTATACCGTAGAATTTAATCCTCATGTCGCCACTTTTAATCCTTGTTCCGTGGGATTTAATCCTTATGCCGCCACTTTTAATCCTTACACCGTGGGTTTTATTCCTTCCTCTGTTAAATTTAATCCCCCTCCTGCAAATTTTAATCCTTATGCCGTGGAATTTAATCCTGAATTCTCGGGTTATCTGGTTATCTTGTCATTACTCTTTTCACTTCAATGCAATAGTGTCCCGTACTATCCTATTGTAGTGCATAGAGCAGTAAAAGTCACAAAAAAGCCAGTTTATGGCTGTCAATAAGGAAATAGTCAAAAGAGGTCATAAACTATGCAGGCTGAGCATAGCATAGCATCCCGTAGTACACCCTAAGAACTTAACTTCACTGCATAGCACGCTCTGCGCCAACCATTGTCAGGATTCCCAGGAATGATAAGCTTATAGCTTCTGATTCGAGGAGAGAGGGAGGCATACGCCTTTTTGTGTCAATTATCATGTATCCAAACTGACACAAAAAGGCTTACGCCCCCCTCTCTCTTTGAATCAGAAGCGATAAATCTATCATTTGTGGCAATGGTTGGCCCAGAGCGTGCTATGTGGTGAAGTACAGTTTTTAGAGTGTAGAGCATAGCGTAGGCATAGTCGATTTACATCCATAAACAAGGAAATAGTCATATGAGGTCATAAATCGTGCAGGTAGTCCCATGCTATCACATAGCAGCGTACTGTGCAGTGATAATCACGAAAAAGTCAATTTATAACGGTAAACAAGGAAATAGTCACATCAGGTCATAAATTATGCAGGTAGTCCCATACCATCACATAGTAGCGCATTGAACAATAATAGTCACAGAAAGTTCATTTATGGCCGTAAACATGGAAATGGTCAAAACAGGCCACAAATCATTCAGGCAGTCCCAATTTTCTACGTGGCAGAATTTCTACGTGTTGTATTTGACGATAAAAACCCCCGAACGCAAGAACGTGTTAAAGGGGAACTGAATTGCAAAAAATTATCCTTCCACAAAGAAAGATGGCGTTACCTTGCAAGTAATACAAAATGAACGGTATTCCTCGCTTGCATCGTTCGTGATTTGTGAGCGAAAGTTACCAGAATTCATTCTTTCTCGCTTCATCTCCTTCTGAAGAGGCCGACAGTGCGGAGCGGGCTTTCATTGGTCCCTCCAAACGTCATGCCCAATCATCGCGGAAGATCGTTTGAGGAGACCAACCAGAGGCCTCTCCACATTGTCGCGCTTCTTCTGAAGGAGAGAGAGAGGGAAATCTGAAATTGGCGGTTTCTTTCGCTCATATGAATCGACGCAACGGATGAGACCCGTTTCTTTTGTATATTACTTTAAAGGTAACGGCATATCTTTCCTCTGCGAGGAGAAATTTTGCACTTTTGTGCCTCTTCAAGCTACACTCTTAAAAATGAACTTCACCGCATAGCACGCTCCTAGCCAACCATTATCTCGAATGATATCGTTATCTGCCCTGATTTGTTGAAAACACGGGGCGTACGCCTTTTCTGTGACAATTATGAACAGCATAAGTGTCACAGAAATAGCGTACGCCCCCCGTTTTCAACAAATCAGGGCAGATAACGATATCATTCGAGATAATGGTTGGCTAGGACCGTGCTATGAGGTGAAGTTCATTTTTAAGAGTGTACGACGTCAAACGAGCGAGAGCCACGGCCATTCCCATTTGTAGTTGTAAGCACGTGATCTCTTCCACAGTGTCCCACTTGCGGTGATGCTTGCCGTGATGTCAGAGCCGCGGAATAGTTCACATTGCAACTTCTCTCCATTGCGGGTACTGTATCGACCGATTGATCGAGTGCGGATGCGATTGCCGTACGACACGCTGTTCAGACACATGTGTTCTTGATACGGAAATCGCTTGTGTTTGACCAATCACGCCTCCACCCCCCTCCACCACGACTCCTCTCTCCAGTCAGTCATGAACGGGCAGTGATGCGTTTGCACGGAGCGCCTTCGCTCATTGGTCAGCTGCGCAACCGGAGATAACCGCATGGAGTTCGGTCGAACCCAGCTCATGTGGTGCGTGCGCTTTTCGGTTCGCCGTACTTCGTTATCATGACAACTGTGCCACGCCGCATCCGTAACGCGTGAAAATGCATCAGTGTGAACGTGCGCTGCGTGCGCTTGCGGGGGATCGTTGCCATGGAAATGGACAAGCTCTCTCCGCAAGGCCGTTTGTCCGACGCACCGTAAGCAGTTGAGTCAACTTCAACTCTATCGACGCTAGCAACGCAAGCACAAGCCGTCTGCCCAATAGAATCCGAGAAAGGAGCGCATGCGCGCTCTTACCTTAGAGACGCTTTGCACTCGTAGAAATGAACTTCACCGCATAGCACGCACCTAGCCAACCATCGTCTCGAATGATATCATTATCTGCCCTGATTTGTTGAAAACGGGAGTCGTACGACTTTTTGTGACAATTATGAGCTATATTACTAGCTATATTACATGGAGCTATATTTATCTTAGTTTTTCGTCTTTTTTTTCTGGAAAACAAATTGCACACATCAAAACCTTTCGTGCTACTCGGTAAATTGACACACACACTTTCATCAGACGTCTTAATCTGAAAATATTTTGGATGGCCCTCTGTACTTCTTTAACATTCTCAAACTGAGCTTCCCTTGCTCCGTAGGCACCATCGGGTACACGCACCGATATTGCATGCAGCGATGGGTGTCCGAGCGCCGCGAGGATCAGTGTAACATTTGTCTCTACGTGTATTCCATAAGGAAGGAACCAAAGGTAAGCACCACACGGAAACCCTTTTACACGCTGGTGACTCCCATTCTCCCGTAGTAGTTCCAATAGCGTTGCGTACAAATTCTCAATTTACTATATGAGTGACTCATATCGGGGGGTTCTGGCAGGAAATGGTACCTTTGGTATTGCATTTGGGAGAGGGAAACGAGGGGACATCCTCCTCTCCCATGTATAGTCCTCATAGAACCCCTCCCGAAATATTTTCTGGATACGCCGCTGGCCTAGTTTTAGCAAGGCGTCGCACGCAAAAAAAAAAAAAAAAAACCGGTACATGTACGACGGTATTACGCTAATGAAGTCGGCTCTGCTATTGTTGACAGTCATTTTGCGCAAGCCAGTTTTTAGTGCCCCCATTTCGTTAATTATTTGAGGTTAATGACGAACGTTTTCACATATCAATTCTAGGACCGAGTGCCAACTGGAAAGTTGTATGACAGTGCCTTCGAAAACCTCGCGTTCACTTGTTTTCAGTCAGTACTCTAACCTTTTCAGGTGCCAAAAAAAGCGGAAGGAGCTTGAAAAAGAAAATAAAAAGGGAAAACACGTGACAATACGCCTACGCGCCGCGATTCTACACGGCGTGTTTCCTTTTCTTTCTTTTTTGCTGCACCAGATTTAAAAGAAAAACTATAAGCGCAACATAGATCCCGCTTTTGCACAGTGCCGGTTATACGGCCAGGAGGACATTCCTCTCGACGCAAGTATGCAATTTCTATTACCTAAAACTCATTAATTAACTCTTCAATTAGGGACTTTCGGGCAAACGTAAGATAGCAGGATGAGAGACGGTCATCGTTGAAAGCCATTCTATTTTAAAAAATTCTAAAACGAGCACGTGCGTTGAAATACCCATGTTGCAATAGCCCAGTTTTAATATGCAAACGACCGAAACCGTGCGCATCACAAGCGCAGGAAGGACAGCGTTCATTCCACGCCAGGGGGTCACGTGCTTTGAAGCGACGGAGATGATTGGAGTAGGAACTGATCTGCTTGCCAAGGCAACCGCATTGCGGCCCAGATAAGCCTCCAAAGTCGAAGGTCATGCGCCCCTGAGGCGCGCGGTTTTGGTTTCGGCATTTGCAGAGCAAAATTCGGCAATGGACATTTCAAAGCACGTGCTCGTTTCAGGATTTTTAGTAGATGGAATTGAATACACGGGGGGGTTTCTTTTTAGCTGCAATAAGTTTTCATAAAAAGGGGAGTTGCCTTAGGACGCTTTTACTTTTGTCAATGATTACTCGACGGGGCTGCTATACTAGGAAACCGTATTTTTTTCTGAATTAGGGGACTAATTAACGAAGATATTTAATCAACTTTTTAATTATTGACAAAATGTCCACATGTATGTACGCGGACGACACTTGTTTTGTTATCAGTGGTAAGACAGTTGACGGAAGTTAAAGCTGCTATTTCGAGTGAGACTAACTGCATTGCACGCTGGTTTAGAGCGAATCATCTGTCGTTAAATATAGATAAGACATGCTTTGTTGTTTTTAGAAAGCCGTCCACAGTCGGCACGCAGATTGAGTTGAGTATTGAAGGTCAATCTGTTAAACAGGTAGAGGAGTTTTAATATCTTGGTGTCTTGCTTGATTCGTCTCTCACCTGGAAACCGCATATCGATTACATTGCGAGAAATGTAGCGCGGTCTTGTCACGCTCTCTTTTTGGCTCGTCAGTGTTTTTCTATTCATGTAACTAGACAACTTTACTTTTGTCTCGTTGAATCTCATTTGTCCTATTGTATAACCTCATGGGGAAATACATTCCCTGCTTATCAGGAAATTCTATTTAAGTTGCAGAAAAGAAGCCTAAGACTGATAACTTTCTCTCACACGAGGCATCCATCGGTAGACCTTTTCACGAGACTTAACATACTACCATTACCTGATTTAGTTCGCTTTTGGTACCTGAAGCTAGTGTATAAAATAATAAATACCGGGGAATATCATGGCACAACAGGGTTTAATTTGTGCCCTAGAAATAACAGGAGTGTACAACGTCTTATTTTCAAACCTTTTCGAGCAAACAATGTTTATGGGAGCCGGTTGCTAGAAAGCTATGGTATCAGATTGTGGAATATGCTGCCATCCGACTTAAAATGTGGCAAGCATTTTGTGCGCAGCTTACGTCGCTTACGTCGCTATGTGATGAACAGCTCAACCATTCTTTCATCTTAATTATTTTGCTGTAAAATTGTAGTGTAAGTGTATGTGGGTAATACTTTTAATGTCGTTGCACTGCTTCTCAGTGTCTTTCTATGTGACTGTGAATTAATGTTATTGAGGATGAGCTGTGGGAGTCAATACTAGCCTGTGCTAATGACACCCATAATTCCATCCCTAAGCTTTGTATTTAGTAATTTTAATTCAATAAACAATATTACAGTTGCGATAATAAAGCCTGATCTCCGTATGATCCGCTCGAACTATACTGATGAAGCGCAAAAGTAATCGCAGCGCGCGCTGCAGACCTAACTATTCCACCTGCGCCGTCTGCTGCAAACCGCAAGTGATCGTCAAAGGAGTGACAGTGACGTCCACATCCCCGCCCTCGCGTTTTCATTCTCACCCGGCCTGCATTTCCATCCCCAAATGCACTATCAATGGTATCAGTTCGGGAGGTGTAATTCGAATCCCCTAATCGTCTTGCAGTAGGCCGCACCATCTGTGTGCGTTGAAGTGAACATAAAACGATTTCGGGGAAAATTGTGACTTTTGTGTCCTACCCGTGAAACACGAGCACGACAGACGACATTAGAGCCTAAAGCCATTCGGATGTCGAATGTCATTATTCACAAAGCTCGTGTCCCACGTCCTTTTATGAAGAGGATGCGGCCCACTTAATAAAGTAAAATACATGCGATACAGCTACCGCTCGAAAATACTTTAGTATCTTGAGATATATTGTTAAATTTATTTACATGTTGATCACTTTTAATATATTATATAATACAATAATTTGCAATACTACAAATAACACACTACTACTAATAATGATAATTTAATACAACTTGATACAAATACAGCCTGAAAATAATATGTTGAGATATACTTATAGTGTTAAATTTATTTTCATGTTGATCACTTTTAGTGTCTTAAATAATGTGGTCCATTAACGTACTTGGCAACTTGCAAAACAATTACGTCTGCTCTTGGTGTTGTCGTGCGTCTTTTGAGTTTCGTCGGTGGCATTCCAACAGCTTGAATATCGTGACGACACACTTGTGTAAACTAAAATTTAAGAAACTATCTCGTGTTGTAGAGTGGTCTTTCCTTTTCTCTTTTCTGTTAATTGTGCTTAGCCTTCTCCTCAAAGTGGACAGGGGGGCGCAGGTGACATATAAATTGTCTTATTAAAAGAGCAGCTATTTGTTGCTACGCGGACAACAAGACGTGACGCAAGCGAAAGCTCCCTTGCGACTATATCAACGAATATCCGGATTTCGATATGTTCACGTCGCCAGGTGATCGTGATGCAGATGTCGTTGTCCCCAAGTGCTGCCACATAACAGTAGCCATCTTTTTCTGAGTATGCCGTTTCAATGACATCTCTTTTTTCTCCGAATTTCGGATATTACTCCGGCTGTCAAAAACAAACGACAGCGAGAAACTCTGAATTATCAGACAATAATGAAGTTCGCGACAATCCGAAACCTCACCTATAGAGGTTACTTTAGTGTGTGGGCAGCATCACCTTCATCGTGCTTAATGTCCTTGAAGCGACAGTCCGGACCTCCGGAGGGTATTCGGATTGCGACGACATTCGATTGTGCTCCACACGTATATCATCCACGTAAAATAGAAAAGGTGAAGGCTTCTTCGTTTTAGAGAAAATGAATTAAATCCTACGGTTAACCCATATCCGGTTTCGGATTCTCCGTGACGTCACCGTTGTTCCCCACGTAACAATTGTTCAAGACGACACAACAACAGTCGGCGATTTGTTGAGGCGCAAAGTGAGATTTTCAGTTGAGACTTGACCCAATTGGGATTGGCGATTTGGTTTAATAACTTACGTTATTCCGAACTTTGTTGCTTGTGGCATTTGTTATGCAGGTGTTGCTACTGTAACTCAGAGAGATCCACCTGACAAATGTTTATGCTGCGTAGGCCAAATCTGTGACGAGAACGATGTCGACACTTAATAATACTTACTTGTCTCTTCAAAAGGCATTGGTACTGCACCGAGCTTTCATCCAGGACAGTGAATACTGGCTACCGCAAGTGTTTTAGGGGTTCGGTCTCCGCATAACACGAAAAATGACAGTGCCGTTGTGTTTTCCTTCTTGTTCTCACGATGCACTAAGCAACACCTATGCCATCATAGCTCAACAACACAGTCACATATGCAGGAACCAGTCGTCACCATTAATACAAAGCAGGAATGCCGTGCGTATTGAAAGTACGGGAACCAGGAACGACGACGCACAACACACAAAGCACAACACATAGCCCACCGAGAGGAGCTGAGCAGACGTCACAAAGGGCGGAAGAGAACGCTCCTGACGTCACAACTGTTCGAAGTACGGCTTTCATGCAAAAGACGCAAATTGAAAATTGCATTGCAACTTCTCGGAGCCAAATGTAGACGAAATATTTTACATAGTGGCTCGGAAAGATATGAGGAAGGATCTGATAAGGCCTATGTACTTCATATCTCTGGTCCAGACTGTCCCTTTAAAAAGGGCCGTGTGCACTCTTAAAAATGAACTTCACCGCATAGCACGCTCCTAGCCAACCATTATCTCGAATGATATCGTTATCCGCCCTGATTTGTTGAAAACGGGGGGCGTACGCCTTTTCTGTGACAATTATGAACAGCATAAGTGTCACAGAAATGGCGTACGCCTCCCGTTTTCAACAAATCAGGGCACATAGCGATATCATTCAAGATGATGGTTGGCTAGGAGCGTGCTATGCGGTGAAGTTCATTTTTAAGCGTGTGGCTCGAGCCGAAAACGGCATTCGCGATCCGAATAACCTTAGACGATAATAAAGACAAGACGAAGACGGACACGAACAGCGTCCGTCCTCGTCTGTTTCGCGTTGCTTTGATTTGTTTCAACTCGACCAACACACTCTATACACTCTAAGAAAAAAGGTTGTGAAAAGGTGGTAACTTCTATAGTTACCGCCTAGGTCAACATAACGTCTGATAAAGGGTGTAAAAGGGTGGTAAAAGCAATTGTCATATATCCAAATTCCTACAAAAAGGCGTACGCCGCCCTCGCTCACCGAATCAGGAGCGGTAACCCTGTCATTCGTGGCAGAGAGTAAGGTACACTCTAAAAACAGAACTTCACTGCAAAGCACGCTGTGCACCAACCATTGCCACGAATGATAGGGTTATCGCTTCTGATTCGAGGAAAGTGGTGGGCGTACGCCTTTTTGTGGCAATTTGGATATATGATAATTGCCACAAAAAGGCGTACGCCCTCCTCTCTCCTCGAATCAGAAGCGATAGCCCCATCATTTTTTTGACAATGGTTGGCGCACAGCGTGCTATGCGCTGAAGTTCCGTTTTTAGAGTGTAGCAGATAGAACATTGCAACCTTTTAGGCACAACGTATGCGACAACTATTACCTCCTAAAAGGTGTAACTCCCTTTTTCTAAGAGTGTACACTCTAAGAAAAAAGGTGTGTAATGGTGGTAACTTCTAGAGTTACCACCTACACTCTAAAAACTGAACTTCACCGCATAGCACGCTCTGCGCCAACCATTGCCACGAATGATAGGGTTATCACCTCTGATTCGGAGAGAGAGGGGGGCGTACGCCTTTTTTTGTCAATTTGGATACATGGTAATTGACACAAAAAGGCGTACGCCTTCCTCTTTCCACGAATCGGAAGCGATAAATCTATTACTCGTGGCGATGGTTGGCGTAGAGCGTGCTATATGCGCTGAAGTTCAGTTTTTCGAGTGTAGATCGACATAGCGTCTGATAAGACGACATCCATATAAATGGATGGAAAAGTGTGGTAAAAGCAATTATCATATATCCAAATTGCTACAAAAAGGCGTACGCCCCCCCCCCCCCCCCCTCGCTCACGGAATCAGAAGCGGTAACCCTATCATTCGTGGCTATGGTTGGCGGACAACGTGCTATGCCGTGAAGTTCTGTTATGAGACTGAGGTAGCAGGTACAGTGCTGGACAAAAGTTTACGGAACGCGCGAGCGGCGTATTTTCTCCGCGCAGAGACACCCTAGCGGCGAGCGGAAGCGGGCGAGTCCACTCGTTCAGAGGGATGGAAGAGTGCGCTTGTGGCGACCCACCGTGGTAGTAGTAGTAACTTTGCTTTTGAGTGTAACGAACGCCAAAATGGTTTCGTTTTCGGTCTACTGCATCGAGCGCGAGTGGCTATCGCGGGAGGAAGTCTCTCCGCTATCGGAGAGATAACAGGGCGCTGAGATGAATTGAGGTGACAACGGGCTCGCAGTGCCTAGATTTTTTTTTTTTTTTTGTTAGACAAAAACAGAAGAAAAGAGCGTATACCCTTGAACACACGCACAAAAAAAAAGAGGCAGGGGAGATGATACTGTCTCAATACTTTGTCGGCCCCCTTTCGCAGCAATAACTGGGGCCATACGCACAGGAAGGGAAGCGTATAGCCGACGGACAAGGTCCACGTCTTCACGTAGCAAGGGCCACTCTGCTTCTATAAATTCCCAGAGTGTGTCCTTGCTCCTTGTAGGCGTCCGTCTCTTGCTCATCCTATTCTTCAGGCTGCCCCAGACGTTTTCGATGATGTTTAAGTCCGGGCTCTGCGCAGGCCATGTCAGCTACATTACGCTGAGGCGTAAAAAAAGAAAAAAAGCTAGGCACTGCAGCCCGTTGTCACCCCAATTCATCTTAGCGCCCTGTTATCTCTCCGATAGCTGAGGGACTTCCACTCGCGCTCGGTGCAGCAGACCGAAAACGAAGCCATTTTGGCGTTCGTTACACTCAAAAGCAAAGTTACCACTACTACCACGGTGGGTCGCCACAAGCACACTCTTTCATCCCTCTGAACGCGTGGACTCGCCCGCTTCCGCTCGCCGCTAGGGTGTCTCTGCCCAGAGAAAATACGCCGCTCGCGCGTTCCGTAAACTTTTGTCCAGCACTGTACACTCTTAAAACTGAGTTTCACTGCATAGCACGCTCCTAGCCAACCATTATCTCGAATGATATTGTTATCTGCCCGGATTTGTTGAAAACGGGAGGCGTACGCCTTTTTTGTGACACTTATGCTGTTCATAATTGTCACAAAAAAGGCGTACGCCTCCCGTTTTCAACAAATCAGAGCAGATAACGATATCATTCGAAATAATGGTTGGCTAGGAGCGTGCTATGCAGTGAAGTTCATTTTTAAGAGTGTAGAACTTTGCCTCCTATTACCTCCTAAACGGTGTAACTGCTCCACCTTTTTTTTCTGAGAGTGCACATCTTCTTGCACGTAGACGACAGTGTCATTTTTCGTGAACGTGAGGCACGGGTGTAAAACAGGATGGCCAAAATCATGGGGTTGGATTTTGCTTCACTTTTAATTTGAACTCTACGCGACAATATGTGTGACAGAAAAAAGAAAATCAGACAATGCGAAGTGAGTTCGACCCCGACTTGGCACTTTTGCAACGTGATTGTTCACCCTGTCCTTGTAGAATGTGTTGTGAAACCAGACGGATAAAACGAGGAAGTTGGTAAGAGTTCATATCTGAATAATGCAGCACAATTGACGGGACGGAAGGTTAAAACTGTTGTGTTGTGAAAGGCATACAAAATAACTAACTAGCACAAGATCTTACCTGTGGAAATCTCACTGAATGTGCAGTCTTTGGTGGCCGCCTTCTTTGACAAAGATGGGCGAAAGGAACCCCTGATTTACCTGTTCCTGGGTCTGCTGTTCAGCAGTAGTCTTGCGCATGTCTTCGGCTTTTCCATCATCCTGACGATGAACCTGTGGCGCCAGCTGGCATGGTACATCAAGGTCTTGAATACCGTCACCCTGTCTACCGAATTCCTTGTTTGGGCCACAATTCCTACAGTTGCCTTCAAGTAAGGATACTTATATTTTTACACCAGGAACAGACAACAGCTTTCGTTTACACCAGCATTAGTATTGCACTCTACAGGGTGTTTCACGAAAATCCCCCGGCTGAATAATTCGTGAACAGGTGGCGCCATCGAAGAAATTTCTTTTTGATAAAGATCCTCGGGACATCGGACATGAACTGAGTAGTGAGCGGCTCATTTGCATATGCTCACTAATTAAATAATCATTCTAACTTTTAAATTTTACTTCGCACGCTTACGGAACATCTGTTTTACGAATCGGGACCTTCAGGCAAAAAATATTGCAAGAAAAAAACGCGTCGACTCTTACTGATTTTTCCGAGTAATTCATCGGTTTCGGTTTACATATTTCTTGCGCGGAGCAGTGCACCAATGCGCTCTTTGGATCAGCTATCCGGCTGCCAGTTTCCTGTTCATCCGCCTGGTTGACACACGGGGGTGACGGAAGATAAGGAACAACCGCAAGACCGCAGGAGACGCTTTAGTGTTCCTTCTTCTCTGCACTCTTAAAAATGAACTTCACCATATAGCACCATCCTAGCCAACTATCATCCTGAATGACAACTTTCTTGCCCGATTTGTTGAAAACGGGAGGCGGAGCCCTTCCCTTTTTCTTTCTTTTTTTTTTTCTCCTAGGTGCGGCATAATCGGTACAAAAAAGGCGTACGCCTCCCATATTCATCAAATCAAGGGTTGTCATTGTCTTTGTCAAGTTATCACGTTGTCATTCGGGATGATGGTTGGCTAAGAGCGTGTTATGTGGTGTAGTTAATTTTTAAGAGTGTACCCCAATAGTTCACAGCGCTCATGGCGCATTCGTCATCATCCATGATACGAGCCCGCTATCTCTTCTTGATCTTGTGATGTTCCTAGGAAGTGAGGTTCCTAGAATAACTAAATGGGCTCTCCAGATGTGCCCATCGAGTAGGCCAGTCGTATACTTCTACAAGCATCTTCTTTGTGTGTGTATGAGCACCCCTGGAGTGACAGCGGCCGTTTGAAAGAATGGACAGCACGACATGTTTGAACGCCCCCACCCAGAGCTAAGTCAACTGTTGACGAACCAACGTCTAGCACGAAGGTATAGTGCGGAGAAAACTCTCTTTTTAGCAATTTCCCCGTTTTCCCGACTCTTCCCAAAGCAGGGAATAGCTGTGGCCTGCGGAGGCTAGCAGGGCACGTAAACTGAGGCGACAGATGGGAAGAGGGAAGGCGATCACGACTTCACACGAAACCGCCGATTCCAGGAAGCCGTTTCATTACTTGGCCGGCTTTTCCCTAAGCAAGGGATGTGAGTGGGAACGGTGACCGGAGAGTCCATAAAAGGGGAGCAGCTCCATAAGAAGGGAAGGAGAAGTGAGGGCGGACGACCAAGACTCGACACAGAACCGCCTGCAGCAGGAAGTCATCGCTCGGACGGGGAATCCGGAACAACTGGTGTCGCAGGGCCCGACACGGACTTCAGACTGTGCAACATCTCAACAAGCAGCTCGACAGCGTCCATCAACACTGTGCCGTCACAGATTGTGCCCCAAGGACAACGTCCAATTGTGGTGAGCCGACAGCCTGTGCACAGATCTCTTGTGTTAGATTAAATTGTGTGCCCATTATTTACTGGTGTTGGCCTCGTTCCTTCCACAAACTACCCCAAAGGTACCCCTATTTCGTGTGCTGTCGTTCCTACCGGGAGCGGTCATCACATTGGTGGCAGCGGTGGGATACCATTGCTTTGGGGCATTAACGGAGACCCTTACATAAGGACCCCTCCGTTAAAGTGCGTGGAAGGAGAGTGGAAAATATCGGGATATCTGGTACGTTCAGCCGGTCACAATGTCCTTAGAGGTGTCATCCAAAGGTCCGACAATGGGTCCTAGCATTCTTGCTTTCAGCCATCTCATTCCTAACCTCTCGGGAGATGGATCGGGCGTTAGAGATTTTCTGAATATGTTAGAGCAGGTTGCAAAGATGGGAGTCTGGAGCGATGAGCAAATTATTTGCATGTGCAAGTGTAAGATGACCGAATCAGCTAGGGAATTCATATGGAATGATGAGAAAGCTAAAACGGCCAAAACGTTCGAAGAGCTCAAAACTGTCTTGATTGAACGGTTCGACACGGAACCTTACAGTGTGCGCCTCCAAAAGTTCATGTGTGCCGCACAGCAGGTTGGAGAGGACGTTCGATCGTTCGCTACACGCATTCAGGTTTTAGGCCATGCAACACTTAGTAAAGGAAGTGGTGTCACAAATGACACAGCGAGCGTCGCGAATCTATTGCTGAAGGAACAGATGCGGACACAGTTCGTCAGCGGGTTGAGGGAACCAGTACGCCGATTCGTCCTTTCTCGGAATCCAAAAGATCTCAACGAGGCAGTCGATGTCGCGGCCCAAGAAGAGGCCAACGAAGTTCTCAGTAGTGGCGTAGCTCGCATTCGGGTAGTACAGGAGAGCACCAACAAGGACAAGGAGATCACAGACCTGAAGGAAAGACTAGCGACTTTAGAGAAACTGTTAGTCGCCCAACAACAAAGTTCCCAGACGTCCTCCCGTCCCTTCCGGCGTTCATATCCCAGGCGATGCTACAACTGTGGCGAGGCGGGTCATCTGATGCGGAATTGTCCGCATAACTCGCGAAGTGTGCCCGTGGTTCAAAAAAACGAGTAGAATCCCCCTTGGCAAACTGTTGCAAGGGGGGAAATGAAGAAAACGTAGTTGTATGCGGTGGAAAGAGTAGCGCAAGGAAAACTAGCGGGTACCGAAGACGCAAACGACACCGCAAACAAATCGCAGTAGTCAGATATCCAGAGGAGACCAGCCCGATTGTTGAATGCACAGTACACGGATGTCGTCTCAGATTTGTTGTAGATACCGGGTCTCGAATAACGCTGATTAGCGAACGCACCTTGGAAAAACTGAAAGAAGAAAACGGGAGCGAATCAATTCCGGCGAGCAAATTTCGTCATAGTGGATTTATGAGGATATCAGGAGGGAGAGTGAACGTGAAGGGTTGCTACACGCTAAACTTCACTCTAGGTAAGTCTACGTAAAGTCTACGTCTAAAGTCTCCCTGGGGATCTCCTGCCCTGCTGGTTGAAAAGTCAGATGGCACGTTTAGGTTCGTGGTTGATTATAGAAAGCTAAATAGTGTAACCAAAGTCGATCCCTACCCACTACCAAACATCCAAGAAACATTAGACCAATTGGGTTCCGCTAAGTACTTCTCAGTTGTTGACATGGCATCAGGATTCTGGCAAATTGAAATGGATCCTAATGATAAAGAAAAGACATCTTTCAATACGCCAAACGGACACTATCAGTGGAATCGTATGCCCATGGGTTTGGTTAACAGTCCAGCCGTGTGGCAACGCACCGCGGATGTGGTTTTAGATGGACTAGCAGGTAAAACATGCCACGTCTATATGGATGACATCATCATCTATAGTTCTACATTCGAAGATCACATTAGGAACATCGAGACCGTTCTAAAGAGGCTTAGCGGGGCAGGGCTAAAGTTGAAACCGAAAAAGTGTCAGTTCCTGATGTCCGAAGTCAAGTATTTAGGCCATATCGTGTCCGCTGAGGGTGTGCGACCTGATCCTGCGAAGGAAGAGGCCGTTAGAAATTTTCCCAGACCAACGAATGTGCGCGGTGTCAGGGAACTCTTAGGTCTGGTTGGGTACTATCGTAGACATATGACAGACTTTGCGAAAACGGCAAAACCACTGACACTCCTGACTTCAAAATACACTAAGTTTCAATGGTCTGAGGATGCAGAAAGAGCATTTCAATGCCTGAAAGACACGTTGGTAACAGCACCCCTTTTAAGGTATCCTGATTTCGCGAAACCTTTCACATTATCCACAGACGCATCTCAATACGCCGTCGGAGCAGTGCTATCTCAAAAATACGGAAATCGCGAATACCCTGTTGCTTTTGCAAGCCGACAACTTAACAAGGCAGAACAGAACTATAGTGCAACAGAAAAAGAATGCCTAGCGGTAATATGGGCCGTCCGTCATTTTCGGTGTTACCTTTATGGCAGAAAATTCACGATTGTAACTGATTGTCGGCCACTTAAATGGTTAATGAACATTAGAGATCCAAATTGTCGACTGGCCAGATGGAACCTGCAGTTGCAAGAGTACGAGTTTGATATAGAGCATAAGGCTGGACGAGCACCATACGAACGCCGACGCATTCAGTCGTTCCGCCTCGGCACAGATAAACATGATCACCGCGTACGTGCCAACTATTGACGGGGAGAAAATCAGGAAGGAGCAGCTCGATGACACGGAGATGGCAGGCATTATAAGCGAAATCAGGGAATCAGGCTCCGTCACGGGGTATATTTTGAATGAGGCCGGCTTACTATGTAGACTTACGCGACATTCGTGTCGCAGTCGACAGGCAGTGGAAACCGGGCGGGTGGTGATTCCGAAAACACTCGTGCAGGATGTCTTGAGGGCCTTTCATGACGCTCCTTATTCGGGCCACTATGGGACAAAGAAGACCCGCCAGAGGATTGAAAAGAGGTACTTTTGGATAGGCATGGAAAAACAAATCGCCGAGTATTGTGCGCGTTGCAACTCTTGCCAACTTAGAAAAACCGCAAAGCACAAGAAGGGGGCACCTCTGCAGATATTCGACGAGGTGAGCCATCCGTTCGAAAGGACCGCAATGGATATTGTAGGGCCGTTACCGGTTACCACTGAGGGGAACAAGTATGTACTTGTCTTTGCGGATCACCTCAGCAAATATGCCGAAGCAATTCCCATTCGAGATCAGAAAGCAGAAACAGTTGCTAGAAGTTTCGTAGAAACAATAGCATTAAAGCACGGTATTCCAGAGCAGCTTCTCACAGATCAAGGCTCGAATTTCACCTCTAAAGTCATGTCAGAGGTATGTAGATTGTTGGGCATAAAAAAGTTGCGAACTACACCGTATCACCCGGAAGCAAACGGAAGCGTAGAGCGGCTGAATCAGACCATCAAAGGACTTCTGTCGCATTTTGTATCGCGAGATCAACGGGATTGGGACCTATGGATTCCGTACGTAATGTTCGCGTACAACTCGGCTACGCATGAGAGTACAAACGAGACTCCGTTCTATCTGCTATACGGGAGGGATCCCAACTTGCCACAGGAGGTTTTCGCATCGCCCCGGGTCGTGAACTATGGCACACTGGACGACTACAAAGCAGAACTGACTCAGCGTTTGCAGGTAGCACATGATATCGCGAAGGAGACGCTAGCAAGGGCCGCGGACAATCGAAAGAAAATTCATGACGCAAAAGCCGAGGACCCAGAATTCAATATTGGAGAGCGAGTTTACCTTCAAGTAGGTCATGTTGAAAGGGGCACCTCACGTAAACTACAGCCTAAGTGGGAGGGCCCCTACCGGGTCATGGAGGTCGTAACACCTGTCGTCTATCGGCTGCAAAGGGCGGGAAGGAGACAATCATCATTTACGGTGCATGCAAATCGGCTAAAGAGGGCTCACGGAGATGGTCCCTATCCCGATGACGAACTGCAAATGATATCGAATACGGCCGCCAATTCCGAGCAAGATGATAAAGCGGCTGATTCTAGAGAAGCGTCTAAACTCCAAAATGCTGACACGTCAGAAGCGTGTGACATACTCCCGTCAGGTGTGGCATGGCCGGATCACTTTGCGGCGCTCGAATTGTGTGAGCGTATCTCTCAAACCGAACAAGTGACAACAGATGTAGATATGCCGCTCCCGACGCCCAGAATCACAGAATGTAGATATCCCCTCCGAAGTCGAGGTATACAAGTTGTAAATATTTAATGAATCCAAAATAGTTGAAATAATGTACATAGTTTCCCAAGTATCTAAGACTGTGCTGACCATGCCAGGTATCAGAAAGGGGCATGTAGTTGTGGACATCTGTGTACAGCTGTCCGGCACTTTTGTGAAAGACAGACTTTCAAATTACAAGACGCCAAGTGTGATGTAAAGACAAACAGACTGTATCGTTTGTCTTCAAAAAAAAGAGGGGGCGAATGTGATGTTCCTAGGAAGTGAGGTTCCTAGAATAACTAAATGGGCTCTCCAGATGTGCCCATCGAGTAGGCCAGTCGTATACTTCTACAAGCATCTTCTTTGTGTGTGTATGAGCACCCCTGGAGTGACAGCGGCCGTTTGAAAGAATGGACAGCACGACATGTTTGAACGCCCCCACCCAGAGCTAAGTCAACTGTTGACGAACCAACGTCTAGCACGAAGATATAGTGCGGAGAAAACTCTCTTTTTAGCAATTTCCCCGTTTTCCCGACTCTTCCCAAAGCAGGGAATAGCTGTGGCCTGCGGAGGCTAGCAGGGCACGTAAACTGAGGCGACAGATGGGAAGAGGGAAGGCGATCACGACTTCACACGAAACCGCCGATTCCAGGAAGCCGTTTCATTACTTGGCCGGCTTTTCCCTAAGCAAGGGATGTGAGTGGGAACGGTGACCGGAGAGTCCATAAAAGGGGAGCAGCTCCATAAGAAGGGAAGGAGAAGTGAGGGCGGACGACCAAGACTCGACACAGAACCGCCTGCAGCAGGAAGTCATCGCTCGGACGGGGAATCCGGAACAACTGGTGTCGCAGGGCCCGACACGGACTTCAGACTGTGCAACATCTCAACAAGCAGCTCGACAGCGTCCATCAACACTGTGCCGTCACAGATTGTGCCCCAAGGACAACCTCCAATTGTGGTGAGCCGACAGCCTGTGCACAGATCTCTTGTGTTAGATTAAATTGTGTGCCCATTATTTACTGGTGTTGGCCTCGTTCCTTCCACAAACTACCCCAAAGGTACCCCTATCTCGTGTGCTGTCGTTCCTACCGGGAGCGGTCATCACAATCTCTCTTGATCTTGCTTGATTCTCTACGGAACTACAGAACCGCAAGCGCTGTTTACCAGTCGCTTTGAGAAGGAATACCAAAGCGTCTCTTGCGGCTGTTCCTAATCTTCCGTCGCCCCCGTGCGTGAACCGGGCGGATGAACACGAAATTGACAGCGGGATAGCTGATCCAAAGAGCGCATTGGTGCACTGCTTCGCGCAAGAAATATGTAAACCGAAACCGATTAATTCCTCGGAGAAATCACTAAGTGCCGACGCGGTTTTTTTCTGGCAATATTTTTCGCTGAAGGTCCCGATGCGTAAAACAGAGGTTCCGTAAGCGTGCGAAGTAAAATTTTAAAGTTAGGATGATTCTTTAATTAGTGAGCTCATGCAAATGAGCCGCTCCCTACTCAGTTCATGGCCTATGTCCCGAGGATCTTTACTAAAAAGAAATTTCTTCGATGGCGCCACCTGTTCACGAATTAATCAGCCGGGGGATTTTCGTGAAACACCCGGTATATTGTATTAGTGTTGCCATTTCTAGAGTCTAGGCTCTAGAGCGAAACCTTCACTCATTACCCAAGTGTTTCTGCAGGCGTGACCTCACGAAAATCGATATCATGGGGCACATGTGTTGCCGATTGCCTTTATCTGGACCATATTCTGATTGACACTACCCAAGCAGCACAATGTACTGAAAGTCGAGTGCAATAGGGGTGGACGGTATGTGTCTTATCGATGTTCCTCAGTTTCACGAGTCTGTTCAAGGCCTTCCACCTACCCGTCCACCCCTATTGCACCCGACTTTCAGTACATTTTGCTGCTTGGGTAACAATGACACCCGTTGGACGACCCTCTGTTTACAAACATGTGACGTCACGAGATGAGCGGTTCGAGGTTATATTTTGCTGTGGTTGGCAAGAAGCGGGAAAAACGCGTCGGCTGATAGGCCGATAAAGCTGATAGTGCCCACCAGCATACTTTGTGCGGCAGCGGTACGTAATCAATGACGTAGGCCAGCAGCTCGTCTATAGACGAGCTGCAGCCCTATAAAACTGGAGCACTAGACCTATAGCCTAAATAGCACCACTATATATGGACCACTATGGACCACTGGCTAAATAGCACTGGACCTATAAAATGTCTGTCTGTACATGCAAGCCTTGATACACAGGGTGTCCTCTGAGAAAGTGTCATTAAATTTCTATTAAAAAAACTGCGCACGGTAAAATTTTGAGACTTGTAGTATGACACTCCTGAAGGTTTTTGACACCCAAACAAGCGGTTTGCATGAGTGTACACTCTTAAAAATGAACTTCACCACATAGCACTCTCCAAGCCAACCATCATCCCGAGTGACATCGTTCTCTCACACGATTTGTGGAAAACGGGAGGCGTACGCCTTTTTGTGACAATTAACATTTCTGCATAAGTGTCACAAAAAGGCGTACGCCTCCCGTTTTCAACAAATCAAGGAAGGGAACGATATCACCCTGGATGATGGTTGGCTTGGAGCATGCTATGTGGCGAAGTTCATTTTTAAGAGTGTACACTCTAAAAACTGAAACTCACCGCAGAGCACTATGTGCGCCAACCATTTCCAGAAATGGTAAGGTTATAATTTCCAATTCGAAGAGAGAGGGGGGAGTATGTCTTTTTGTGGCAATTTGGATATATAATGAAAGATGGAAGTCACTGAAAAGGTTAGCCAGCTGTAGGACTCGAACCCACATCTCAGTTCATCTCAGTTCATCATCAGCTCTCTCATTGGATATATGATAATTGCCACAAAAAGGCGTACGCCCCACCTCTGTATTCGAATCAGAGGCGATAACCCTATCGTTCGTGGCAATGGTTGGTGCAGAGCGTGCTATGAGGTGTAGTTCAGTTTTTAGAGTGCACCTCATTAATTAGGCTAATTACATTAATTGAATTCAAAATTGTGCCAAGGAAAGGTAATGTCCTTTTGTGTGTGTGTGTGTGCGTGTTAATTACACTCTTAAAAATGAACTTCACCGCATAGCACGCTCCTAGCCTACCATCATCCCGAATGATATCGTTATCTGCCCTGATTTGTTGAAAACGGGAGGCGTACGCCTTTTTTGTGACACTTATGCTGTTCATAATTGTCACAGAAAAGGCGTACGCCTCCCATTTTCAACAAATCAGGGCAGATAACGATATCATTCGCGATGATGGTTGGCTAGGAGCTTGCTATGCGGTGAAGTTCATTTTTAAGAGTGTAGAAGGTCCGTAGCCACAACATGCTATCCCAATCGCAATTTAAGGTTTCTTCAACTATCCCCCCCCCCCCCCCAGTTATTTGACACCCGAAAACTTGCCATCTCTGCAAGTGCGTTTTCGGATTTCATCGCTATCGGCAATGCCCGAAGGCACTCCCACTGCGCATGGAAACAGCGTGAGAAAAACAGAAATAAAAAGGAAGGGCAGGGACCGGCCCAATCACGCGTTTTGGCTTCGCAAGCTTATCCGTTCGCAGCAATCACTTACTGATAATCATCGACATCGGATGTTCTATGTTGTTTTCTGCGTTGTCATCTCCTTCTCCCCATACTTTTTGGCGGGGCAACTTGAACGAGCGCGCCTTGATGAGCGACGTCTTTTTCTTTTCTTTTTTTTTTTTTTAACATTGTGAAAGACCCTGTATTTGTGACTGAAATGGCGTGTTGTGGCTATGGGCTTTCTCTTTAACGGGAAAAAAAGGGAAGAAAGAAAAAAGCGTTACCTTCCTTGGCAAATTCTCGAGTTCAATGAAGCTAATTAGACTAATTGACGAGGTACACTCACAGAAAACACCTGTTTGGGTGGCAAAAACCTTCACAAGTGTCCTGCACTAGGTTTCCCATTTTTATCTCACGAAGATTTTTTTTTTTTTTTTTTTTTGAAATTTAATGATACTTTCTCACCGGACACCCTGTATATAGGCCTAGTTGTTCTACATTGCTCGAGTCAAACGCTATCTCATTTTTCTTGCAAGAATGGCCTGGGAGAGCTGTCAACGTTGGCGACAGCTGAACGCTGACTGGCATATAATTCTGCCCGGAGACGGAGGCACGAATGCCCAGCCGGCGATGCCTACCTCTGCAGACGGTGCAGTCGCGTGACATGCTGGATTCAAGACCTTATACTTCGAAAGGACATTGAATAGAAATTGTCAAGAATCATTTTTGATGGGTGGTCCATTTGTAATCGCGTGTTGTATTCCGATGAAATTAATCGATATTGGGGGACTATATGCCACTGAGAATAGCTGGTGGATCATTGTGGATCTGAGAATAGTTTTTGGTCATGGTGCCAAGTTCTGACCAACTATATAAATACTGGTATAATCCAAATATTCGAGTTCACACGATTCGAGGAATTCATTCGCACATACAGATGTAAACACTAAAATACACTAAAATTCGGGGGAAACTGTTTGTTTTCGATTTTTTCAATAAGCTAAAAGTGGAAAAAAGTGAAACATTTCCAGACAGCATTTTTTTTACAGTATCATTTCGATTGTGCATTGCCAATTTCAGCTTTGATTATAGAAGGCACTAACGCACCATAGAGCGAAGCAGCGAAGGATGACTCTAGCGATTTTTTGCAAAGCGGGTCGTCCGCGGGACAGATGGATCTTGGAAACATTTCACCACATGCGAATTAGAGACTCCAGGCACGTGTCGAGAAGTATGCAATTCTCATTATGCCTCACGAGACATCTGCTGTCATGGCAGGCATGAGCGTCAAGCGAAACTCGTCTCAGTTTGGAAATGTCCATATCAAACTACACAAAGTGGGCGGAGGAACGCGGGCAAAGACTAGGGTACGTGCGCCCCAATCTCAATATGGGAAAAGCATCGAGATCTCCACAGGAAAGCGTTTCCTCGCCCAGTGGTAGCCACCAAGAATAACTTCGACTCGGTGTCGCTGGATGAGAAATGTTTTTATCCCTGTAGTGAAAATTCTGAAGGAACTTATAGGAACACCCTGTATATACATGATGTCTCAATTAAATCCCCGGGCTAAATAATTCGCGAACGAGTGCGCCAATCGAATAACTTTCTTTCTTACAAGCATCTGTCTGATACCACCTACAAGCTGCGCACCGTGTGAATGAGTGGGAGGCGCTTATTATTTAAATAAAAATTCAAATGAGTTTCGTGAAAAACGTAACTTCTAAAGCAGGGCGCCGTCGGCATTAAAACGGGTACTACCCCTTTTGGGACGTTCAGTGGACACCTTTTAGAGAAAAATCTGCCAACGAAGCTGGTCATTTGTTGCAGTAATTAATTGGTTTCTGTTTACATGTTTTTGTCGAGGCGTGTCGCGGTAAAACGCAAAAGGACGCTCGTTCACTCCCTTATCCACCAATGAATTGCGTTTTCTTGAACTTACTCCGCAACGGGGAGTGCTGAAGCAAAAGTAACAGCGTCAGACAGGCTTCGCCAGACCCCAACCCGGTTGTCTGACTAATATGCGCCCTTCAGAATAAGCATGCTTGATGGCACATTTCGTATATGTATTTCCAAACTTTCTAATTTTTCAACAAAAAAAACGTGAAAGAAAATGCTTTTTTTAGTGATTTAAAGTTTCCGGAAATTTTACATGTCTATTCGCACATGGGAACTAACCCTCTTGCGACGCAGACCCTGACGGACTGGACGAGCATTCCACATCAACTACAAAAACTTGTTGAAAAAGTTGGTTGAGTCACTGTCCTGTCTTATACCTATGTATTGTTGGCCGCCGAAAAACGGCATGAGGCATATCACGTAGGAATCTGATGACTGCCAGTGACTGTGGTTGACCAATAAAAGAGCACATTAGCTTCTGTTCAATTTGCGAACCTGTATGAAACGAAACCAGCATCGTGGGCTGTCATTTGATTTGGCCATAAGAAGGGAGGCGGTGGAATCGTTTTACATTCAGATCACCCAAAACAACGTGATGCGTCGGCCCCTGGCGCTTTCTCCAAAGGGTATCAGTTTTCTCCAGGCGGAGCTACGGAGATAGCTTGTTACCATCGTCGTTATCATAGTTTTCGTCAACACCATCGCCATTGTCGTCATCCGGCACGAGACTGTCCGGTGGGGCCACTGATCTCTATGTATAAAGGCTGGATCGCGCATGGGAGAGGGGCTCGTGGGGGAGAGGCGTGCCTTCGGGCCGCCATGTTGGTGGGCCCTAAAGTGCTGTGTGTGCCCATAGAAAACAATGGGAGGCAACAGAGATTGTGAGTATTTATTGCGCTGCTAGCATTGATCGTTGTTTGTCATCACACAATTTTGTAAGGTGCCAGTATACTGATGTATCCTAAGAGTGTTTCACAGGTGTCCTGCCGTTCGATTCTTAATTACGTTATGTTTTGCATTCCGAAACTAGACCGTCACTTCAGTGCAGCGCTGGGGATTGTACTACAGCACGTTTCCCAGCCAATATTTCAATAAGAAACGACTTGAGGTTAACAACAACAATGTATATAATATCCCGCGTTATTTTATTCCCCCCATTCCACCAAGCACTGGGGTAGAGTATCGCCTGTTGCGATGAAACTCCCCACTCTCCAAGGCCGAAAATAAAGTTGTTGTTGTTGTTATAATATCCCGTACTGCGTTCTGGACAAAAATTGTTCCATAAAGAACGGTCCGGGCAAAGATATACTTGCATGGCAGAAGGAGATCGTTCTGTAGAATCACAGCAGTTGTTTTAGCCGTGTATGCGTTTAGTATGATTTATGTCAAGCATCGCCTTAGAAAGAGTCTTTTAGTAAATGACAACGGTGCTTTGCCTCGCAAATATGGACACACCGAAGCAGCCCAAATAATTACTTCACGCAGTTAGATCCGTTATGACAGTTAATCAGGTAGTGATGTAAGCTTAATCAATTTAGTTACTTAGAAAGTGGTAACACCTCCTCGAGACACAGGACTTATCTCTTTTTGAAGTACAGCCCCTCTATGTTTGTTTGCTTCTTCCTTTATTTGTTCTGATTATTTGCAGGCGCGGTTGTGCCAAACTGAATGTCCTTCTCCAGCACTCACATATGCTTTTGTTGAATACAACTGCAGCGCGAGAAAGCTGCTTGGGGACGGGGTCCTGCTATCCAGTGCTGACTTTGTCATGCTTGTTATGTGGAGCATGTTCGAAACAATGCAGATCCACGTATGGTCTTCAAAACGCAACAGGACTATTTGGAGCTTGAAACAGTTGTGATTTTGTCATTTTGGCCCTCGTGTACCCAGTCTGTGAAACGCAAACAAAAAAAAGTCTAACACGATATGCTTTTGTAATGAAGATCACTGATGATGAGTAAAGAGAATATACGAGTTCTAGTTTATTCAATATTTTATATCATTCATTCCAAGTGTCTCATTACGGCCAAAGTCTCAATACGGCCGAAGGCAGTCTCATTACGGCCGAAGATGTCTCATAACGGCCAAATGTCAAAATGTGTATTGTAACCTGCATTGATATGCAATGTCGCAGCCAGGTATGGATATATATTCAGCAGGGTATAAACCATGCACTGTGCCCTTAGGGCCCTTATCATATTTATATACACATATTGCGAGACAAACGGTATGTTATCATACCACAGCACAATGCAACATATTGTGTAATGTGTACTCCCACAAGGTAGTGTAGGCTGTGAAGCAGGCTACTATGTGGAGTTAGCTACTTGTAGAGAGCTAGATGAATATTGGCTTTGTTGTGACGCTTTTGGAGCCATCCTACAGTCATTGGCCATGACAGAGCACCTATCTCAGTGATGTCAGTTTATTTCCATTCGCCTTACAATGATACAATTCTTGCTTCTGGAATGAGTAAACCTGCAAGAAGCGATGAGCAACCATGAATAGGCTAGAATATTAAAAACAACAACAACAAGCATTTGTCTCTACATGGCTCGTTTTAATGTGCACAAGCTGCACACGTGTTGATACGTGTCTGCTATTTCATACAAGGTTAACATAAATATTCATTTAGACAAAAGAATGACAAGCCTTAAAAATGTGACTTCCTGATAAACACAGAGCATGACCATGATATGAATATAGGTTCAGTAGTTCATTCCCTTAATGGAAACATGTGAATATCAAATAGTAATACATTACAATTCATGAAATGATGCATGCATAACTTTCCATTTCTGGTTTCTTTTTTATAAAAGTAGTGCACGAATTAACATTCGTGCACTACTACAAAATTTCTCACTTCACAACAGAACCTTATGATGATCTTAACAGCTCACCTCTTCGCCAGGACTCCCTGGGCAGCAACATCCTATTAGCCATGTTGTTGTTTTTCTTTTTCGGAATCCTTCGTGCAGCCACATACCATGCCTGGAATGGAAAACCAGCTATAAATAACAATGTATTTGAATGACTTCCTCTTGAAGTATTTATTCTAATCAGATATGCTTTGTGCCTACTATGGTGCGCGAAGGCACATAAGTACAACATTTGCAGACGTTCGACGTAAGCAGTTCTTGGAGATCAATTCAAGTACGCCGACTTCCGCTTTTATTTTTGAAGAAATACGACGACAAATTTTAACAAATGAAATATGGCTCACAATTATACTAGTAAATGCTGCTGTACGGTGATGCATTATCGGTATCTTATCGTCTTCGAATAAATTTGTTGTTCCTAAACGCGCAACCAACTAGAAACGGCGCAAACCTACGAACGGATACCGAGTTACATCTATTACAGGCACTTCAGCTGTTTTGATTAATTTAAATTACTCTTATGAGAATCCAACTATGTGTGGACAGCACACTACTAAGACAGGCAATCTACGAAAGCATTACTCACCAGAATTCCTGCTTGACTTGGTCTTGGTCAACACTGCGCGATATACGTTGGGGCTGTGGCGATTCATTCAACTCGATTTTTACCGGAACAACAGGCGCTGCTCGAAAGACAACGACGGAAAATAGAGAGCCGCTATAAAGTCCGCTAATTTGCACATTACAGCACTACAAAGCGATATATGAACACGTCGCAAACAGCAACCGCTCGCTCACACTCACACAAGAAACGAGGTACCCAACGTTGCTGGACACCATCCGAACTCCGATGTGAGAGTAGCAAAACAACAAGATATCAAAACACGAAAGGAAGAGTATTGATCCCCCCTCCTTCTATAGCATGCAAAACGTGATTTGCGCTGAGATGAACATATATGTTCATGACGCGAGTAATTTTCACTTTTCACTGATCCAAAGGAGGTCACGTGGGATTGCTCGACGCTTGCGAAATTGCGAAATCAACAATGAAAATGGCGAAACGAAACTTGTGAATCGTGCATTTGCTCTTCATGGTAGCTGCCAAAAAATCGAATCAAACTTATGGGACACTGGATTACAGGTATGTTGGCATCTTTTTCATTCCTGCATATCATTACACTATACGTGAATACATGGTGTCATGTCATGGGTGTCATGTCTCACGATGCTGGGGAAGTAGTTGCATGGGGAAGTGTGCATGGTTCTAGACTTTTAATTCTTGATCGCGTAATCGAAATATCGGCACCTCTCGCATTGTGGCTTGCATGTGACCAACCAAGTGCTGTTCCCTTACTAGCGCTTCCTACAAACGACAAAACGAAACATGTGGGAATGTATATTTTTGATTACTCATATGTAACAAGAAAATGTATCGTTTTCAGGTTGCTGCCACTACTCCATGTGCCCGCAATTGTCTTGCGTGTATGATTACACTAACGGCGTCGCCCACCACGGCGGAAGTGTTTTGCGTACACGCGTTTCAGCATGAAGCCTGCAGGTAACATCTGATGTTTACCCTTCGGATATTCTGAATTTACATATTGTCGCTTAGAGGAATTCCGAATGCCCAGAGTGACACACACTTTTAACATTGTGACATCAGTGCAGTGGCATAAGCTCTAATGTAGTGCCCCACGAAAATGAACAAGGGGTAGTGGTTTATCCAGAATCCCAAGCACGGGAAGGGTGTTGGAAAAAATTGTTGGAATAGTTACGTCATTACAGCTTAACATATCATTACAGACGTATTTGAAGCTGAAATCGCAAGGGCACCCCCTGTAGGGGGTGCACAGGCAAAAAAGTTAGGGGGGGTCTGGATAAAGCACTGACGAGGGGGACTCCTCCACCCCATGTCAAGCCTCATAAAACACCTCCTGAAATAGTTTCCTGGCTATGCATCTGCATTATTATGACGTAATTGTCATTGTTGTCCATAATTCTTGAATATGTTTTGAATATATGAAAAAAAAAAGTCTGCTTGACAGCATATGTCTTATAGTCATCATCAAACAAGAGCATATGTCATTTTGTTCAGTGGCTTATGTACTTTTTTG
The DNA here is from genome assembly GCF_037126465.1 of Ornithodoros turicata. NCBI lineage: Eukaryota > Metazoa > Arthropoda > Arachnida > Ixodida > Argasidae > Ornithodoros > Ornithodoros turicata. The sequence continues at coordinate 68,429,871 of NC_088201.1, read as the reverse complement.
TAAATTTCAGGTGGACGTAAATTGTAGAAGGCAGCTAGTGGGGGAGAAGATCATGGTCATAGGTCATGTGACTCCTGGAGCTCCCAGTGGGCTCCCTTGTGAAGTACTTTTCAGAACACACACACATACAGTTTGCTCACAGAACCAACGAGTAGGATGTTGCTTGAATACTGAGAGAAAATGGCGTAACACATACAAATATCGTGTGACACATATGACAATAAAAACATTTTTCACGAGGGATGCATGAGACACTGTCGCAATATTGTGTGCATGAACCATTGTGTGTGACACAAGCCGTGGGGGCACACCGCCTCGGACACATTCTGGGAAGCATAAAACACAGTATATACAGAGCTACTATGGTGGATGCTTCTTTTTTCTTTTTGGCCGTTATGAGACATCTTCGGCCGTAATGAGACTACCTTCGGCCGTATTGAGACTTTGGCCGTAACGAGACACTTGGGGATTAAAGGATTTTCGGCCGTAATGAGATTTTCGGCCGTAATGAGACTTCGGCCGTAATGAGACTCGGGCCGTAATGAGATGTTACCGGCAAGGTAACGTTCCTGGGAGTAACATTAGATACCCATTTCAAGTTCACAGCACACATCTCAAACATATGTCGGCGTGCGGCTTACGGCCTTCATGCGTTATCCAAGGTCAAATATGTTTTTCCACTCCATACACTTGTGTCATTATATTACGCTTTCATACATCCCCACCTCTCTTACTGCATCATATCATGGGGATCCACATATATCTCTCGTCCCTAAACAGCTTACAAAGAAGAGCAATTCGCATCATTACATTCACTCCCACAGTATGCAGCAGTCGGCACCTCTTCATATCACTGCGTATTTTGCCACTCATGCAGCTGTTGCATTTGTCAACAGCTTTGTCAGCTCATGCATTTGTCAGGTGTCTTCAACAATCAGTGTCTTGCAGTAGTCGTTCCATCTAGATCACCTCGCTCCGGTACTTTTCTCCTGCCACGCACAACAACCAACTATGGGAAGCAAACATTCACCTTCGTTGCTGCCAAACTATGGAACGCCTTGCCCGATAACCTAAAGTCAGTACATTCGTTCCATCGTTTTCGGATCATTTTAAGGAACCGTTTCATGAATTACTTACGCATATTCATACACATTCTTTTCATGCACGCTTTTTCAACTATTTGTCTTCTTTCACCCATGGGCTTTTTCGCCTACGCTGTTCACCCTCATAAACGTCACATTTTTGCTCAATCTCAGTTGTTTTTTGTTTGTTCTTTTACTTTTGTGCGTATTGTGCTTTGTCCCATACTGTGACAGTACATCGTTATATTGGATACCTTGTTCTGATGTTTTCACCACATATATGATATTCAGATTGTTTCCGGGAGGCCCCACCTCTAGCTATGCTACGGGGCCCCCACTGTGTACTGTGTATTGCAAATACTACTAATAAAATTGAAATTGAATTGAAATTATTCAATATTTTATGTCAAGTTTATACAACATCAAGTTTATTCAAGTTCAAGATTTATTTCTTGCACTTATGCGTTTCAGGATACAACGAACGTGCAGGGAGGTCGCAAAAGACTACATTTATTGTTTTGTGACCTTGCTACAATGGCAATATATATTTTAGGAATGACAATGGTCAGGTACGCTCTCTAAATTTGTAGCACTCAATTTTAGGTTGGAATGAGCAATGAATAGCAACTTCCCTCCTGATATTTTCTCATATATGCTAAATTTTAAATTTAATGTGATCGAATATGTGATAATATAATAATAATATATAAGAATATAATATGTGATAAATGAATGTGATCAACAGTAGATGTAAACAACATGAGTAGCCAGAGAAGTGCATTTTCAATAAATAATTTTCTTATAGCATATATGTGCATGCTATTAACTGAAACAATTATCACAGTTCCCTGACAAGTTTTAATTTCTGAGAGTGTACTGTAGAGGCTGCTTAGATCTACAACAGTTCATACAAGGTATTATATACTGTGAATGCCTTTAAAAATCCCATGTGACACATATGCCTTTACTTTCTGGAGGTGCTGTGGTAGTCAAAGTTTGAGGGCATTATGCAGGTTCTGCACCCATTTCTTGAGTATGTCGAGGCAGCCGTGAAGTAACCTGCATTGATGATGATTATTCCAATTTTTATGGTGCATCAACAACAAAGGAAATAATACATCAGAACATTGGTTTGGGTGCAACCAGTTAAAAATGAATATGTTGTTTAATAAATGCATTGTACAAATGTTAAAACATCAGTTTAAAACATGGTTTACAATCCCTGTATCTTCTAAAAATTAAAAAGATTAAAAACTATTCTAAAAAGAATATGAGGAACTCTTCTAAAAAGAATTATAATCTCTAATTATTGTACTGCTGGGTGAAGGAGCCTAAAGCGTAAGGTGTGTTTCTGATGTGAACATGTAAGAAAATATGCAAAACAGAGAGGCTAACCACAGTGCGTGCACTGAGGTTGTTCCTTCCTGTAAAGTAGAGACCAGTGGATGAGGAACGTGATACTTACCTGTACACCCAGCCGTATCACACTGCACAGATTATTCACTGGGTAGCCCTCATGACGAAACCTGTATTGAGAGACCACTTTTGCCTTAAAAACTGCTACAAATAGCGCGAACCGCTACAAATTATTACTATCGTAACAAGCTGACGATACAGCTCAGACACAAAGGCGTTATTCAAGTCGTACTACACGCCGTTACGTAGGATTCTTTGTCACAAATCAAACCAAGGCACAAAACAATACCAATACATGAAAAATTGTGACAATCTTGGTCTCATTATGACGTAATACCGAACTTGTGCGCGAAGGTAATTCAAAGAAATGAATGTGCACTTGCTTCCGTAGAGAGCACCGTGTACCATGCTAGCAATGCATGCAGAAAAGCTCTCGAGTGTTCGCACATATATTGATGACCACACTACCAGTGTAGTGTAACACGTTCTCTCAAGCATATTATGCACTCAAAATGTATTTGCCTCCGGGTAAAATGCAAGTATGCTCGATTGAACGTCGGAAGAGTGATCAAGCAACCTGCATCCAGTGCTCGTTTTGGGCAAAAAGCACTTCATAATGGTCAACTAAATACACAGAATGGACGCCTATTTATTCCTTGATGAAGAGTGACTCACCTGTATAAATTTAGGCCCTGTATCCTTGCCAGTACGGTTGGTACGACCGTAATTGCAAGAAGTTGACATGATCGCTGCGGCGACTGTTGTGGGTACAGTAAGATGGCGGCCGGTTTCTTCACGCTCGCGCTCCCTATCCGCGATCCAGCCTTTTACAATCGAGATCAGTGGGTGGGGCAAAACCGAGGAGCACGCACAGCTCCAATGTGTCATTGGTTCTTCTGGGAGAGAAGACACTGACCCCGACTGAACCCCAGGCGGTTACGTCCCATTTCGCCTAATGCGATTCTTAGGACTAAGAGGCTGAGGGCGTGCCATCTCATTAGGCGAAATGGGACTACCAACAAGTGGGCGTTACTATATGACTGATTGACGTCAGCAGGGAATGGCTCTGCCATTGTGTGCAATCTGCACACCTTGCAAAGTGCTAATCAAGCGTCGCCAAAAAAAGCTGGCTGTCCAGAAGGACAGAGTGATGCGGTTCTGCATCAGAGCCTAGCGCGCGGCGCCTGTGGCTCGACAGTCTACGAGCTCTTCTTCGAACGACACATCGGACTTATTTTCACTTTCGCCAAGCCTTGCGAATAACATTGCAAACAATATCAAATCAAAATGTCAAAATATCACTTGTCTTCCCAGTGGTGTCTACCTCTGCTTGTCTTTTCGTGCAACTCGGCGAAGGTTTTTCTGAGACCCTCTGGAGAATAACGTTATAGTCTGGAAGTTGTGGCTGCCCCGTCTACAGCTGTTTCCGCCATTATTAATCCTCTTGTCGCACATTTTAATCCTTATACCATGACATTTAATCCATTTGCCATCGGAATTAATCATCCTTTCATTATTTTTTATCCTCATTTCACATAATTTAATCCGTTTCTCATGCAATTTAATCCAAGTGACTATGTGTGGGCTACATGACTTTTTTGTGTGTATTTTGGGACAATTCCCATGTGTTCGCATATTGCACATGCTTTTCACTAATATTGTGGGTTTCTGCACCATAACGGGATACAGTGGGACTGTCAATCTGGATTACGGTGTTGTGGGACTATTCCCATGTCTACGAGTATTACCCATGGTTTTCATTAAAAACGTGGGTTTCTGCATTGTAATGGGTTACTGTGGGACTCTGTATATGGATTACGATATTGTGGGACTATTACCAGGTGTACGGATATTACCCATGCTTTTCATTAGATATGCAGGTTTCTGCACTGTAATGGGTATAATGTGGGACTGTCGATCTTCATTACGATATTCTTGGACTATAAGCAAGTCTACGGTTATTCCCAGTGCTCTCCATTAAAAACGCTTTTTTGCACTGTAATGGGATACTGTGGGGCCGTCAATCTTCATTACGATATTGTGGGACTATTTCCATGTCTATGGGTATTACCCATGCTTTTTATTCAAAATGCAAGTTTCTGGAGTATAACGGGATAGTGTGGGATTGTCTGTCTGGTTTAGGATATTGTGTAACTATTCCCATGTGTGCGGGTATTACCCATGCTTTTCATTAAATATGCGGGTTTCTGCACTTTAATGGGATACAGTGGGACTGTCGATCTTGATTACGATATCCTGGGACTATATGCATGTCTATGGGTGTTCCCCTTGCTTTCAATTAAAAACGCGGTTATTTGCACTCTAATGGGATACTGCGGGTCTGTCAATCTGGATTACGATATTGTTGGACTATTTCAGTGTCTATGGGTATTACCCATGCTTTTCGTTCAAAATGCGGGTTTCTGCAGTATAACGGGATACTGTGGGACAGTACCTGGACTACTCCTGTGTGTGCGGGTATTACCCATGCTTTTCATTAATTATGCGAATTTCTGCACTGTAATCGGATACTGTGATCTAGATAGACAGTCCCATAGTATCTCATTACAGTGCAGAAACCCTCATTTTGAATTAAAAGCATGAGTAAGACCCGTAGACATGGAAGTAGTCCGACACTATCGTGATCAACACATAACCCTATTACAGCGCAAAAACCTGCGTTTTTAATTAAAAGCACAGGGAATACCCGTCGACGTGGGAATAGCCCCACAATATCGTAATCAGGACTGACAGTCCCAGAGCATCCCATTACAGTGCAGAAATCCGCGTTTTTAATGAAAACCATGGGTAAAATTCGTGGGCATGGGAATAGTCCCACAATACCGCTATCCAGATTGACAGTTCCACCGTATCCCATTAGTGCAAAAAACCCGTGTTTTTAATGAAAAGCACGGGGAATACCCATAGACATGCTTATTGTCCCTGTGGTAATCAAGATTGCCAGTCCCACAGTATCCCATTACAGTGCAGAAACCCACATATTTAATGAACAGCATGGGTAATACCCGCACACATGGGAATAGTTCCTAAACAATCCCAGTAGACAATCCCACAGTATCCCGTTATACTCCAGAAACCTGCATTTTGAATGAAAAGCATAAGTAATACCCATAGACATGGAAATAGTCCCACAATATCGTAATGAAGATCCGCAGTTCCACAGTATCCCATTACAGTTCCAGAAACCCGCATATCTAATGAAAAGCATGGACAATATCCGTACACATGGGAATAGTCCCACAATGTCGTAATTCATATACACAGTCCCACAGTATCCCATTACAATGCAGAAACCCATGTTTTTAATAAAAGCATATGTAATATCTGTAGACATGGAAATAGTCCCACAATATCACAATCCAGATTGGCAGTCCCACAGTATCCCATTGCAATGCAGAAAGCCACGTTTTTAATGAAAACCATGGGTAATACTCGTAGACATGGGAATAGTTCCACAACACCATAATCCAGATTGACATGTCCCACAGTATCCCGTTATGGTGCAGAAACCCACAATATTAGTGAAAAGCATGTGCAATATGCGTACACATGGGAATTGTCCCAAAATACACAAAAAAGTCATGTAGCCCACACATAGTCACTTGGATTAAATTGCATGAGAAACGGATTAAATTATGTGAAATGAGGATTACAAATAATGAAAGGAGGATTAATTCCGATGGCAAGTGGATTAATTGTCATGGTATAAGGATTAAAATGTACGACAAGAGGATTAATAACGCCGGAAAAAGCTGTAGATACTTCAACTCGCAACTTGGACTCTTCCTTTCGACTGGCAAACTGAGTGACCAAGCTATGACCATCGATGTTACCAAGCTGTTCATCTTCAGTTGTATTTGCTCATAGACATCAACGAGTGAGCAAGATGTGTCGTTTTTGACAACGCGACGAGGAGGCAATCAACTTGAAGTCTGCGAACGAAGGCTTCTCTCATACGTATGCTGTCGGACAGCTGATGCACCTTAACCCTTTCGACCCTGGCGTCGTCAAAATCGGACAGGTAAAAAAAGTGCTCGTGCGGCTCGGAAACAAAACCGAAACCACTGGAACCGACATAGAACTGTATGTTGGGCATACCACGCGTTGACGGCATCAATTTTCTTTCGTTAGTCGCGTGCCGAGACGAAGACGCGGCGCTAAAAATGGCGGAGGTGGGTCGGTCATGAACGCGGAATGGGTGAACTTTGTCATTTTATTGTGGCTTTCTCTACAGGGTAACGACATTTATCTTTTTTATGACATAAAGTGTGACCTAAGTGTGTGCGTTGAGAAACTGATCGGTACGCGCTTCCCTTTTGTATTCCGGGGTGTTAACCACTTCGGCGATTTTGACACCATCAGGGCTCAGCGGTTGTGCAAATAGGGCGCGTATGTTGATGGTTCATGCAACACTTTTCGCATAACTTGCGATCATCTTCTTGATTTTGGTACTTTCTCGTGATTTTCAAATAGTGGCCTGTCAGACCATCACTCTGGGGGGAGGGGGGCCTCTTTGTCGAAGGACATACATGAGGGGGAGGGGTACGGACATGCCTTATTGCTGGATTAGGTCGGTGCGAGGCGAGGGGGCGATCGAGCAAAGATAAAGCAGCGAAGGCAGCGAAAATAGCCCAGAAGTGTATGAGGGCACGAGTAGTGAACCATCGTGATAATGAGAAGAAATGTGCGCCAGTGTCACATCTCTTCTCAGCTGACAGCTTGACCAGGTGACAGCTTGCAACGATCTACAAGAGTGACGCACCATATCGATGCATTTCTTTTCGGAGTATATACCAAAAAGCGTGTTGCTCGTGGAATAAATTATCCAATGTTCGGTCCAAGTTTTTTTGCAAGACCCTCATGCTTGGGATTCTGGATAAACCACAGCACCCCGCTGTCTGTTTTGGGAAGAATACGTTACTCCATGTCTGTGGAGCAAGCCTGACAAATGCTATGAAGACCTATTACCCCGTTGTCGTAAGTGAGTATAAGTGCAGCATCACTCTTAAAAATGAACTTCACCGCATAGCACGCTCCTAGCCAACCATCAGCTCGAATGATATCGTTATCTGCCCCGATTTGTTGAAAACGGGAGGCGTACGCCTTTTCTGTGACAATTATGAACAGCATAAGTGTCACAGAAAAGGCGTACGCCTCCCGTTTCCAACAAATCAGGGCAGATAACGATATCGCTCGAGGTGATGGTTGGCTAGTTGCGTGCTATGCTGTGAAGTTCATTTTTAAGAGTGTAGAAAGCGTCGATAAAAATCCTAATCGTTGTAGGTAAACCCTACGAATACGACGCAATCAAGTAAACCCTACGAAAAATTTTGGTTTCGTACCAATATCCTCAAATATGTATCACGTGAAGACGGTTTAGCCTTCGTATGTTCATGCTGCTTGTATTCGAATACTATCGTCATTAAACGCGCGTTCAGTCAGTCCTACCATTCACTACAGATTTTCCCGTCTATTTTAGTCCAAGTGCCATCTGAATTAGTCCGGGTGCCATCTGAAATAATCCAGATGACATTTAATTTAATCCGGATGCCATCTGAATTAATCCATGGTGTTTATAAGCACTATAATCGTGTACTCACACGAGGGACATCCCCGCACACTCTTAGAAATGAACTTCATCGCATAGTACGCTCCTAGCCAACCATCATCTCGGATGATATCGTTATTTGCCCTGATTTGTTGAAAACGGGAGGCGTACGCCTTTTTTGTGACGCTTATGCTGTTCATAATTGTCACAAAAAAGGCGTTCGCCTCCCGTTTTCAACAAATCAGGGCAAATAACGATATCATTCGAGATGATGGTTGGTTAGCAGCGTGCTATGTGGTGAAGTTCATTTTTAAGAGTGCAGAATATTCTACAGACATGTAGTGGAAGGAAAAGTAAAAAGCTGCTGACAGGACTTAAATTCTGCTGCGTCTTATGCTGAGCATTCGCACGGCGCCGAGATATCGACTGTTAAAGCAGACGCAAAGCAGACGACACCATTGGTCATGTTGTCTGCTACAAAATATCTTCTGACCAGAACTGCCGGATATTTCGCGCAGTTAGAATAGCGCGAAAAGGCATGGCTCAAATAGCAGACGACACCACTGGTGCTGTCGTCTGCTACAGAACGTCTTCTCACTGAGCTGCAGGATATTCCACGCGGTTAGTAGAGCACAAAATGCATGACTCACATAGCAGACGGCACCATTGGTCCTGTCGTCGGCTACGGAATATCTTGTGACTAAGCTGCGGGATGTCTTTCCGTGCTCTTCAAACCGCAGAGAATATCCTACGGCAGAGTCACAAGATATTCCTTCGCAGACAGGAACACTGGTGTCGTCTGCTATGAGCATCATGCCTTTTCGCGTTCTGCTAACCGCGCGGAATATCCTGCAGTTCAGTCAGAAGATATTCTGTAGCAGACGACAACACCAGTGGTGTCCTCTGCTATGGGAGTCATGCCTTTTCGTGCTCTCCTAACCGTGTGGAATATCCGACAGCTCAGTAAGAAGATATTCCGTAGCAGACGACAGCACCAGTGGCGTCGTTTGGTATACTTCCGCTCCAACTCCCAATATGTCAGCGTCGTGCGAATGTTCCACATAAGACACGGCACACCTTGAGTTCCATCAGCAGTTCTTTTTTTACTTTTTCTTCCACTACTATACTCTACAAAGATGTCCCCGTGTGAACACACGGTTATAGTGCTTAAAAACACCATGTATAAATTCAGACGGCACCCGGATTAAATTGAATAGCATCTAGATTTTTTCAGATGGCGCACGGATTAAATTCAATGGCGCTTAGATTATTTCAGATGGCACCAGGACTAATTCAGATGGCACTTGGACTAAAATGGACGGGAAAACCTGTAGATTCGCAGCCCTCGTCTCCCATATGCCCACGCAGTCAACAACCATTGAGCCCTGGTGTCCTGTTTTGACGACACGTAGCCATTTTACGAAATAACTATGAACTGAATATTTTTTTGTGTGTGTAAGCATAATAATGGGTGCACAGTAGTAACAAAAAGTAAATTTTTAAAAATCTGGCTCAAAATAAATAATTCCAGGGCCGAAAGGGTTAACGTCTTTTTTTTTTAATTCCGTGATAGCGCCACGAAGCAACTGTGAATATAAGCGACGTACAGGCGGGGGCAGACGGAGAGAGGACAGCAGGAGCAGTGTGGCACAGGGAGATAGTATGCCTGGGCCGACTTCAGAGGGAACTGTGCCGACAGCAATTTAACTGAACATTGTCGTTGAACTATGCTCGTTACCCTCTAAAAACGTGTTCAGCTCCTTCTGGCTTCGTGCTTCGTGAGTGAAACTTTGAATGTAAAATACAACCTCTTTGTTCAACACGGCGAATGTGTTTTCGTGTTTGTAGGTGAGGTACAGGCACGATAGGAGTGCCAGTGGTGGTGCACATGCAGGGTGCAAGGAAAAAGGAAAACCGCCTTCTTTCTTTACGTGACACGTTTATACGGCTCAGTAGGCGGAATGGGACAGCCTGGGCTGCCTGGCACATATACATTAAGCGAACCGGGACCCCATGCGGTTCTGGGGGAGGGAACATGGCGAGGGATTGGGAAATAATCTGATAGCATTAGGCGAAATGGGAATAGACCAAGTGGGAAGACACGCTCCAGGTTACATTCGTTTCTTCGTCCATCATAATTTATTTTTCTCGGGCTCTGGTATCCTGTCGTCACCTGGCTTTTACTCTGGGGGAATCGCAGCAAGCAAAATAAAGCCATTTAATTCGAACGCGTGTCCTGTGTTGTCCGTCAGTGTCTAATATGTCTCCTTGCGGTCGTTACCGTGTTTTTGCAACATATCTGCCGGAAATATGCAGAAGGTATCAGGGCCTTGGGGAATTGCTTCTTAATCTTGTCACGTTGTCTGTGTGTTCTGTTTCATGACCGCTGCCGTTTCGATCAAACGGTGTTCGATCAAATGGCTTTCGTCCAAATGTTCCGCGTTCGATCAAACAGCTTTCGACCAAACGACGTTTGATCAAATGTCCCGGAATCCCTTACAAAAACGAAACAGTTTCTTTCGTAACTACTTACAAAATGAAAAAGACACACACAAGTCAATGAAACATCCCTGGGGCGTATAGTTCTGCAACCGAAGAGAGGGGTGGGCAATTGTAGCATGCGATGAAGATAGAATCCGTAGTTGCGGTACGCGCAAAATACAGAGAAAGTCAGTTCTTTTACGTAACCATTTAGAGTTGTTATTCTCCACTTGAATCCACACATAGAGTAAGAAAATGGCGTTCCAAAAACGAGCATCCAGGAGATCTTGCGAAGCTGGGTAGTGACAGACGAGACGACTCAAATTATGCAGAGTGAACAAAGAGGGCGCGAATAAGTTAGCAGCATAGAACATATACAGCGTGCTGGTTAGTTTCAAACATGGAGAAATAAAAAAGACACACACACAGTACAATTATTTTCTTCCGTAACTACTTACAAAAAGGAAAAAAAAGAAACAGAGTATAATTATTTCAAATGATTTATTTCAGTGCGAGGAGTAGAACAAGCAGCAACATTTCTTTCCTTTTTACGTACTTGCGTAACTACTTACGAAAAGAAGAAAAAAAAGAAACACACAGTACAATTATTTTAAATGATTTATTTAAGTGCGAGGAGTAGAATAAAAGCAGCAACATTTCTTTCCTTTTTCATGAGCTGAGACAATGTTCACGCATAAGAGCGGAGCGAAACGTCGAACTGGCCACAAATTTGGTAATGTAATGACACATCCATGAAGCATAATCGTCAAAACTACGCACTATGAAAGATGAAAGTCACTGAAAAGGTTAGCCAGCTGGCTGTACCAATTGAGCAAAGCTAACACGCCTTCTCAGCGACTTCCAGGGTGCGTCATCTGAAGGGACAAACCAGTCACTCTCTCTCACTCATTCTCCTTTCACTCTTACATTTTTGCACACCAATCTTGTTTTGCAATTTCTGTTGCCTCGTTTTCGTGTCATAGGTGGGACTTACTCCAAAGGAAGCAAAGGTTGTGCTGAAAAGCCACATTTAAATGGCGTGGAGGGAATGATATGTTTGAAGATCTGTAAAGTTTCCGGACGCGATCTTTTCGGAATATGTGGGAATTTCTATGTGGTGTCGCCGCATAAGCTGGGACTGGGAAAGTTTTGTCTGCGTACGTGTAAAGCAATTAAGAAAACTTCGTGTATGGCGACGTTTGGTGACACGCTATGCTACGGTTTTGGGAATAGAAAAGAAAATCTGTATGTAGTCTGTAATGTGTGCTGTCCGGACTCAGTACGTGTACTGAGTCCTCTACCGCGTTTGCAAACCTGTGAAAGAAAGTGCGTTGTGGCATCTTGGTATTAAATTCGTGTATGGTGTCATGTGAAATGTAACTCTATCCTCTGTTCCTTAGCGGATGCTTCACAATTACGACAAAAAGCTCCCGTTTCCCAAAGCTGTTGTGCACGCGAAGCGGGTGGTAGAAACGCGCGCTACGACGCTGTCGTGCAACAGCTGGAATCCAAATGTGCTCAATTACATCATTTCCTCACGCTGCGAGATGTTCGTGGGAAGTAATAATAATCAGTGCATACCATTAACAATGTAGATCTCGCAGTCGTGCCTTGCCAGCAGTCATACAGCTTATACTACCATCGATCCTGTACGATGCCAAACAACAACCTTTGTGCTCCTTCGGGTGTCTTTCTATCTCAAATAAAACAAAACGTACTTCCGCGATTCTTAACAGCTTCTTAACTGCGAGAGCACTACGCTTATTTAGACATTCAAGCCTTCGAGCAAACGCGGATCCCCCTTGACGGCGGCTTCCCCACATTGTAAAATGAAAGCCTCCCGCTTTGCACCAACAAGAACTCCAGGCGAAAAATGCAAAGAGAGGTCGTTCCTTGATACACGACAATCGTGTTTCTTTATCAAAATATTTTTTCCTGCTTGCACTGGACACACTAGTAAGTCTGACACAGCGCATTACTATCACGTCATTTCAGAGGAGCAAGTACCTGACTAGGGAGCCTCCATGGGTGGCTGCGGCTTCTCCCTATACCTGACGGAGCGCGAGCGCCGCGCCGCGGCCACAATTAGACTCGAGGAATCGGGACCACACTTTTTCAACGGCGGCGCGGCAGAGTTCGGTCTCCTTACTTCTCCTCCGTGTACCGGAAGGAGCAGAGGACAGCGGCTCACATATCCCGAGCCGAGCTAGGGAACCTCCATGGAGGCAGCAACCCATGGAGGCTCCCTAAGCCGAGCGCTACCGATGCGCCATCTATTAGGCAAGAGCAGAGGCTGCAGCGCTCCGCCTCCCGAGTCCTCCTATTGGCGCGCTCTTGGTCAGCAAAATCAAGGATAGTCTTACGTTAGTGCGCTAGACGTGTAAGCGATTAAGCCTCCTGGCTGGTGTGAACTTGGTGGGCGAGTTCCCCCCCTTGGGGGGGGGGACTCGCAAAATCATTTCATATAGCTGCGCAGGAAGGTGCAGCTCTGTCCCGTATACAAGCACTGACGATGTGCACCCCAGGGTTTCTTTTGATGAGCTGCGTAGTCCGAGCAAAGCAAAGGGCAGGATCCATTAACAGGGAGCTTTATGCGTCATTATGGCTGTCTTGAGATGTCAAGAGAACCCCACCACAAGGTCGTTTGCAGACGGGTAATATGCTGTAGTATGGCAGCTGCTCGTGCCGAGAAGCTGGGTGAACCCTGTGGGGACATGAGCTGCTTTCCTCTGTCGATGTGTCGCCGAAAGGGCTACTTTTGACTGCGAGGGAACCCCCGAACGCGCAGCTTAAGTTCACACGAAAGCCGCACTCGCCCATCCAGAACACAAAACAAGTCAATCAAACATGCAAAGGTTTATTTTTACCTTAGGCAAGACCATAGACGCCGACTACGGGGATGCGCGGGGGCCCTTGCCCCCCCCCCCCCCCCCGGAACATGAACTAGGGAGGGCGCCGCCTCCCCCGGGAAGTCCCGCTAAGAGACTGACACCAACCTTTGGGGCTCAGCGCGCCCGGGTCAAAAGAGCGAAGAGGCACCAACCCCCAAAATGCATCTTGCAATTTGTAAAATATGTATCCGCCCACCATACTCATTATCGCAGTAGAAGGTGAGGCGAAGAAACACAGAGGATGACACAACACATACCCTGAATTTCGCCCAAAGCAATCAGATCAATGAAACGAAGCAGTCGAAAAGGTACCAGCAGCTGCCAGTCTTCGGAACGCATATCCGTTGGGAGTGGGTTAAACTCCTGCTGCTCCATTTCATTGACCATGTTCATTATATTGCGCGCAATTCGGGTCACACACCGAGGATTCAATGCATTTTGTTCCTTTTGCACTCAGTTTTCAAAGGCGTAATGCCTTCAGTTGTGCACATGTTCACTGTTTACGTTCTCTCTGTTTCTTCTTTTCTGTTCTTCCTTCCTTATTTCTATACCAGTTCTGCATACATCATAGGATCCCGCCAGAGTGTGTAATTCTTCAGCTTTAGTTTTGTGTTCTTCATTTTTCTTTTCCTTTTCTTTCCTTCTTTTTGTTTTCTTTTGCTTTCTTTTTTCTTTGTCTTTTTTGTCTTCCCCCTTTCACTTTTTTTAATAACAAGCCGACATCCGTCTGGCTGACCTTTCCTTCCTTTTTTTTCTTAAAGGGGCACTAAACAGCTCCAGGAATATTCTCCAGTTATCATGCTCTATGAAAGAACGTGGCTCACGATATCCAATTATGAAACTCATTTACTTCTAGCGAGCGCCTTTACCACGAAACAATGCCATTCAAAGAGCACAATCCGCGTGAGTCTCTCCTTCCTACTCGGAGAGCCCCTACGTCACACGTCTCGCACGTGTAGCAAAGCTGCATTCCAGTCACTGGAGATGGGGGAGATTTCGGACTCCTAGCCAATGACGGGCCTCGTTGACACAAACAGCAGCGTGCGGGGAGAACCGGTTGTGAGAACACCGCTGTGACCTCGCGGAGCAATACAGCGCTGAAAACATAGTGCGCACATGAAATGGAATATTATGGGCTTTTGGTACCTTTTGATCTGGCTACCTTGGGTTTGACAAGTGTAAACATATGTTTAGAATTGACCTCAATACCCGATATTAAAACAAAACCAGTGTATAGGCGCCCCGCATTTTGAATGGTTGATGGTGCGCGACGTCAAAATGACGTGTGGCTATTGTCGCCAGGGCATCGCAGGGCGGGGCATGAGCGCGAAAGAGCCCAGTGAATGTGCGGTTGGTTTGGAGCCATTACTTACTTTTTTGCGACAAAATTTTTTGCTAAACGTCACTGTAGGAAACGAATCACACTGCATTACAAAAAAGTGCACCTTGCATACCTGTTTATTGCCCCTTTATTAAACATACCCCCCCCCCCGCCAGAGTACTTACTTCGCGGTGCGCCCTTGCCAACAGTTAAAAAGCCAACAGTTGACCAGCCGTTCAAATGAGCAATGGCGGACCTTGCTTGTCGAATCCATGGACTACAACGTATGAAACGAAGCCATACATTTAATGGGTTGCATGTGGTTTCTCAATCCCTTTAACGTGTCAGCAAGAATGTTACCGACACATTTGACTTGTTCAAACGCTGCATTGAACTACACTATAATGGCCATATTGTTAAACGGTCCTCGACTCGACCCTCCATGGAGCTGCTCGTCGACACTGGTTTTGTGGTTCCAAAATCGACCTTGACTCGAAACGTCTTCCGAGCGCTTCGCGCTTTCCACGAATTCTGCACGGTAGCGCCGGTGTTTCTTTGAAGACCAATATCTTCCTGTCTCATCTGTGAAACTGTCCATCAGGAGCCACCATGCAAAATATTTTCGCTCTGCGGTGTATTATAATTGCGCAATGAAATTTACAAAAACTGTCAAAGAGAGCAGCCGCGGACGGCCGACACAATCCTCTCCTAACGCAGGGAAGTACCAGCGGCATGGCAGAGCGGCGTCCCGCTCGTTGGTGGTAGCCAAGGTCGTGCTGAAGACTGGGAGGTGGTGGGTTCGAATGACGTTTTCCCTCGGCTTTCTGAAGACTTTCCAGACGAATGTCAGCCCAGGACGCAACTAACACCCGCGTCCCCCACTCCTTCCTGCGGTCCTCTCTCCATCTGTCCATATCTGTACACCGCTCATAGCCACAGTTGCTTCGCGGCGGTAAAACACACACACAAAAACGTAGGGATGTCCCCCCAGTGCCTTCTTCCTTTGTTTCTTCCTTCTCAGCTCAGCTGGAGGGCGAACACCAGCGAGTGTATTACGTGACGCTTTCACGTCACGTGTTGGATAGATTCTGGCGTGGGTTGAATTATCCGTGGCTTCTGCGCGTTGTTTCGTCTGAGAAGACTGCTGTGATCGTTTTGTACTGTTCAGTGCGTGAGTGCAAAACTAACGCGACTAAAACAGCGACAGCGTACACTTGCACCCGGTTAACGCGAAACTGCGGAACAAGTGGCTTGTCAGACTCGAAATGGTAAAAACAAATTCCCGTCACAGCCGCGTGTGCAGCAAGCACTTTACAGAAGCTGGCTTCTTTTATCCAGTTGGTGACGCCTTGTTCGGTAATTTTAAATTACATTTGCAACAGAGGTAGCTTAGGAAAGCCTGCAGTATACCTAATGGCGCTGGTGCTTACTGGCCGTCCCTTTAAAGGGCAGAAGAGCAGAAAACTTGCTTGGGGAACGGTACCAAGCAGAAATCTGCCCCTCCGACAGCATGAGAACTACGTGGTAACGTCGGATCGTGCGAAGGGGCTAGAAATAAGCGGCAGATGAGTAGTGTCTGACTTATGGAACGAGACAGGACAGCAGTGTACGATGCACTGCCGTTGTGTGAGGGACTTTTGTCCGCTTATTTTTTACCTGCCTGTGAAGTACATTTACTTATTGATTCAAATGACTTCATTCGTTTTAAATATGTCACGTCATTCATCTTTTGAGCTGTAGCTGCTGGACTTCAGGAGTTTTCTAGGTAAATTGGACTGCATGTTCATACTGTTAACCAGACTCCAGGAGGGCGACAAGAGCTGATTTCATTATCCAGAGTCCGGACCCCAGAATTCAGACACTCATCTCCGAAGAAAAAGAAGCCGTCTGCTACACATGAGGCACAGAAGAACCAGTCGATATAGCCAGTGCTCGACTGGACATTGAGTGGGATAAGTGAATGAAGCTTTTGAAGACTTTGCAGCAGAGATTCCGCTTTGACCTATTACCATATATTAATGACATTGTCGCAATTACTGCTGGGTTGGCAAACATCAGTAAAATGATCTCCTCTGAGAACAAGTTTCCATTCACCTGAAAAATGAAACATCAGACTTGTTGTTGAAAGCTTGTTTGTATTTGCTTTGGATGTGTACACATGCAGGCTTTTGGCCTGGGTCAACATTAAAAAAAGAGAGAGAGGAGGGGGTCACAAGTGTGATGTCGCACAGAGTACCATGCAGATATCTTCATGTGAGTATGTGTCCTTACCCAAATGCAGTTTTGGTTTTGTAAAAAAACATTAGTGAAATCCACATGTATGCTCTTCTAAACTCAGTATGCAGGATATATATTTTTAAAAAGAGAAAGAAAGATAAACACCTTGCAACTAATTCAACAAAGGCCTTCGTCAAGGTTCACACTACAGCTAATGAACTTGCCGTCTTTCTCATACACCAGAGAATCTGCTGACTGTACTTTTGTTACTCTTATCTGCATTTGAATTTGGGGGAAATGGTGGCTCGTACACACATTTTCGCTCTGTCACACCAGTACTCGCTTCATAAATGCAGTTACGTCTCCAGATAATTCGTCCACATCATTTTGGTCCTCCATTTCACGTGAGTCAGGGTACGTGGCATCACAGAAGTTCCAACACAGTTATACGCAAACGCCGCACACGCAGAACAAGCACTCATAGAGCTATGCGTAGTCTGCTCTCCTGCTTCGCATCCAACAACTGACGTCACAGGCTGCTCCCCGCAAGGTGGCGACACCAAAACCTCTCGAGGCGAGTGCCCCTCTACGTCACGAGTCACGTGCTCGGGGACCACGTTACGTCACGACATTCCCTCATTCTCCGATAGGCTCTTTTCCCCGTTGAAGTTTTTTTAAAGGTGTGCAGAACAGAGGCCTCGGGCGCTCACTGTACGTTACCTGCAGTTGTCGTTCTTTCGCAGGAGCTCATTTTATTCGTTGAATAACACGTCGCAGCGAAAGACAAACAAACACAATCTTGGGGGTCACCTTAGTGCTCCTTTAAGTGGAGGAGCGCCTCCACTCACTGTAGTCGAGGCATGCTGTCGAGTCGAGGATCGTTTAAGAACATGGCCGTAAGAATCGGAGCTGCCGAATTTTTCGATGGGAGTAGCGAGAGAGCTTACAGATCTGTGGCCGTGTTCGCTCATCATTCTGAAAGACGCAAACCATTTCGGTGAAGATAAGATCACGATAGCATTCATAACATGAATCAGAAACAATGGACATGATGACGAACAAGTAGGAACTTCAAGTTTTATTTTTCTGCGTTTCACGTTCCAGCTTATTATTTTTTCGTTGCCACACGGTAGTTTGTGATGTCCCGTGGGTCCACAAAAGCCTCACACGAGCATGCAGTCGATTCTTCCACAACCTTTGCAAGCACCAGATTGCGAGGACAGTGCCACGTCTACGTCTGAGTCACTTTGAACATTTTTCCACTGTCTACACACAGCAAATCCTCCACGATTTCGAAGGCACAAGTTTTGCTCAGTGGTACAATGGGGCAGCGACATACGACAATGGCAAGGGATGGTAAAGAAGAGGAGGCGGTACGTAGGCTACGACGGGGAAGGTGTTGTATACTCTGCCTGTGATAGCGCTGGAGTATTGTCCCGTGGTGAGATCGTAGGTTCCTCCCGTGACATCTTTGATGACACCCAAACTGTAAGCCATACCAGCGAGTAAGAAAAAAAGAAGCAAGCGGCCCATCTACAGAAAGGAAACGGCGACAGTTTAGTACAAATGGCACATACGTACACTTCACAACGTATACGCCAAACGTGCGCAAAATGAGTAGTAGACATGCACATCCTCAAAACGAGCCTCTTTGAGGTCCATTTCCATCTTAAAAGGGCGCTAAAATGCACTTCTGCTCAGGGCATGAAAGATAGCGTTACCTTGACAGCAATAGAAAAGGAACGGGATTCGTCCGTTGCCACCGTTACGCCCTCTTTAAGGAAGAGAGACAGACAGAGCCAGACCCGGTAGGTATGATGTGTGTACAGGTCCCGACAAAAGTTTACGGAACACTGGAGTGGTGTATATAGTCATCTGAGCGACATGGTTGCTGCAAACAGGAGCAGATAGACTTACAAACAGGTGACCGGGTACGCGACGCACCTCTCAGTAAGTGTGTCCACTCCCGTTCGCCGCTAGGGTGTCGCTGGTATCAAGAAATACGTCGCTCTGGTGGTCCGTAAACTTTTGTCGGGATCTGTACTATGACGGATTTTTGAGATGACAATATATTCACAATCACGGAAGAATGACGTCGGTGCGTGGTGACGTAGCAAAAGCCGGTCAATACCCATTAACACCCTTGTCTGGTGAGATCAATTCACGGTGGATGGTCCCTTGCGCATCGAGAGAAGCTATCAGCATTGTCTATACATGCGATCTGGTCCACCCTTGTCCTGCTCTCACCTAGTATCTCTCGTTCGGCACTTTGTCGTTTAGTCGACCAATCGTACCGGACACAATATGGCCCTTGCCCTTGCTTGTGCTTTTACTCGCTTGTTTGTGCGCACAATTCGTTTGCGCAAGAATATGTGCACCTCAGACATAACGTGCGTCATGGAAGCGCATCGCAGGGGGACCTTACGAAGTCCATGGTGCATAACAGCGATGGACGTGTGATTGGTACTGAATGCACAGCTGCGAGTTGACAACCTGTCTGTGCAAGAACAGCGTAGGATAGCAGTCAACTACTGACAGGCACTGCTATCGGATGAGGGCACATGCCAAATTACAAAGGACAACCTCGGAATACAGTTTAACACCACCTCTGTACAATGCGAGCAGATTGGACATGTACAGCTTGCATCAGAGTTAACTTGAACGCCATTCCGGTCTGCGGACCCTGGTGGCGCTTAGTAAAAATAACGGCAGAGTTTTCTTTTTTTTTTTTTTTTCGTCTATTTAAAGTTAGAGAGGTGACACTCGTTATGAAGGCGTTGTTTTCTGCTAGGCTCTGCGAGGGTGGGTCTCTTCCTGCTTCGCAGGCTGGAGCAGTGTTCAAGTTAACTTTGACGCGTGCCGTACGCTAAAACAGCCTGCAATGTGAAAAAGTTAATCCAGACACCGATGTTCTCGAGAAGGACCTCGATACCGAGGCGTTAGATGAGGATGCCAACATCTCCATGTTTTTCTTTCTACTACAACAGTTACCATAGGCCTCGAAAACAAAAGCAACAATAAGGTTAAGTGCGGGACCAGTGCCGGATTTACAGTGGTGGGGGCCCCGAGGCACTGTGCTGTAGAGGCTCTCCCGTGCATTCTATGTATTATTCTATGTATTCGTGTATTATATGTCTATAAATGACATCGTTTTGTTTCTAAAGGACGGCGGCCGTGTGGCACACTAGTCCGAGATTTTGCAGCAGTAAAGTTTTGTCATATTTTGAACATTTCGTAGACAAGTGAAATAAATATTCTATTCATGTCTATCGAATGTGTTATTCGGGGTCGATATGCGTGGACGGAGGACAAATTTTTACCAAGTTTCCGTTTCAGGGATGCGTTTCAACTTTCAAGCATGCAAGAAAGATTTCCCTTGGACAAGACCTTTACTGGTGGGGGCCCCTTTGCGGTGGGGGCCCCGGGGCACGTGCCCCGTCTGCCCTCCCCTAAATCCGGCACTGTGCGGGACTTCATGCAACGTAAAGTACAGGGTGGGTGCAGATAAAGTAGCTCCACATCCATGCACGTATGGCGTTGTGGGGCTACTTTATCTGCACCCACCCTGTATTTACTCTTCGAACCAGAGCGCTTCCTTTGTGTGGGTTGGTCTGGCGCGCTTGTTGACGGGGGTTTTGGTCAATTGGAATTAGATATATGAAGAAAATATGGAGATGGCGGTTCCACAAATGTGGTTCCCTCTACTCCATGACACTTAGAGCTGAGTGCTGAGCGATAATGCAACGTTGGTGCGATGTTCGATCTCGGCACATAAGAAGGACGACCGCAGCACATCTGCTAAGCGCATAGCAGACGTTTCATGCATTGGCACTAAACAGTACAGTTTCTTTCCTTCATGTAGCTCACGTCACAGGTCACGAAAGTAAACGTCACGATGTGACGATAGATGTGAACACAGTTGAACATCCTACGTCACGTCACGAGTCTTTGGCTGAAGAGACGGCTGGGAGCAAGTTGCTAAGCTGTAGCTATCTCGGCAGCTGACAGAGGACTATGATAAACACTTCTTGGTGTCTATGTTTATCTTAGCCTCATAGTAGCCGTCGATGTTTCCGCAATACAAAGATGTATACGTAAAGTGAGCGAAAATACACCATGTTTAGCACTCACCATACTTTCTCTCGTATCCACCATCCTTCGACCACACCACTACGAACTGCCCTACCCCTTCGTCCTACGTATATATACAGATCCACATTACAAAACAAGGGCACACAACAAAACTTCCTCCTCTTCTTCCAATACACGCCTTTTTCTTTTCTGTTTCTGCCTTTTCTTCTTCTTCTCTTTTCTTTTTTTTTTTTTTTTCGCAGGCGGAAGTGAGGTTGTTTCACTCATCGCCTATCAGGTGGCGTGCCATTGTGACGCCACATAAGCGCCATTAGGGCTAGCTGGCACAAGTTGCCGTCCGGTAACGAACGTTTGCGACAACCATTCCAGTAACCCCAGCTTTTGTGTTTGCCCGTTGTTCCTTTCGTGGCTCCATTACAATAACAAAAGCGGGCGTCGTAGGCGACTGACTTTATCTTCTCTACCAATCTTTTTCAAACTGTGTCCACGTCAAAAAGAGAGAGAAAAAAAAAAAAGGAGGCGTGGTCGTGGCGAAATTCGTGGACGCTCGTTCAGCCACGCAAAAGGCACGAAATGAAAGGGAAATAAAAGACAATAGATTGAAGGGTGCTTGTTTTAGACCAAGTTTTATTATATTGTGCTCGAGCCTGTTACTGCATTGAAAGTTGATGACGACATTCGATGGTTTCCAAGGTGGGAGAGCGATGTGGTCCGATCTGGAACGGAAGATGAAAATTTTTGATAATGTGCGGGTGTGGTTTTGATTAATCGTGAAGGAAACGAAAGGGGTTGGAAGCGCATTCGTTGTCTGCGCGTGATGTATATTTGCGTGTAGTTATATGAATGTAGGATAGGAAGTCGGAAATCTGGCTACAAAGTACGGGGATCTTTTGGCACCAGTGCTTCGGAAGCTGGGAGAGGGAACGGAACACCGAGGAAAAATGATGGAATCAATATGCTTTTATCGCTCTATTTTGCTCTCTCTTTTACGGGACTTACGCTGTAGTTATGTAGAACTCGCAGCTTGATACGGTTTCGATGTAGTTTTTTTTTTTTTTTTATATGTATCAAAAAACAGTGCGATAAAATATTTTTGTTTCTACTAGAAACCGCGGCTTCAGAAATACAAGAGCTTACTGTTCCGACGTGCAGCAGACAATGGACATATGTAATAATGGGAATAATGGCTCAAATATAAATCTCCAAAATTTGGCGGTTGTGACTTCAAGCTACGCTCTATGCGTCGAGCTCTGTTTCTCTCTCTGTCTCTCTACATACCAGCTGTTCAGACCTCCTACGTTTTTACAGAAACAGGCGAAACCAACAACAGTGTTCTCTAAGGACGGAGTGTTCGCTAACGCCTACTAACTCCTAACTAAACCAACTTCTGGGCGTGGAGTTACAATTACCTATGCCTTTCGTATTCCTACACACACACAACGGGAGTGTAAAAGTACCGAAGCAAACAGTTGTCATGCCATGGGAGTTTCCTGATATTTGACGTATTTTTTACGAAGGCTTCGTTCTTACCCGGGTAAAATTGTCGAAGAAGCGTTGTTCAGCCATCTCAGCCGTAGAGGACACCTCCGTAGACTGGTGCATGACCGTACACGTACGGATATGCGGCTCCAACCACGGCGGCTGGGTTGTAGACGTGTCCCGTGATGGCGCTGGAGTACTGGCCAGTGGTCAGATCGTAGGTTCCCCCTGTGAAGTCCTTCACGACTCCGACACACAACACGGAGGAAAGGACGGAGAGGAGGACAATAGCCAGGATCTAAATAGGACAATCAATATTAGGACGAGAGCCGTCGATATATTGACCAGAGAATCTGTTTCTCTTCTGGGCGTAGGGAGCAGATGGGAAGCGCTCTACGAAAACGATACGATAAAGAGTTGTCAAATCAAGGATCAGCAACTTCATGTCAGCCATCTCAAAGGCAAGCAATTGGCTTAATTATGATGCTTTCGGAACCCTTTGCGATCTGGTGATGATGATGGTGATGTGGTAATGAAAAATATGGGTATGTGAGTTACGACGAAGTCGAACTGGCTACCCCGGTACGCTTACACGCAGAAAGTACAAACAGATGAGAGAGTTAAAATATGGGGGCACACACAGCACAAATTCAGCCAGTCGTAGAATTTCCACAATCCCGGTTGTATCTAGAAAATCCTCAAGTGCCCTCAGCGCCTTGTCGGACGACAAAGGACCTAACAGTTTCGCGATGTCGAAGGCTCGGAAGTCTACACGAGAGAGGCTCGCCTCTAAAGCCCTTCGAGTATCAACGTATTTCCGACACCTGAGAAGTACGTGCTCTACGTCCTCTACAACGCCACACTCACTACAGTTCGGAGGGAGAGTCTCGCTTCCCCAGTTTGAAGACGCAGTCACAACGCTGTTTGCAGTATAGGTGGGGATCAATTGTACTCACAGCTTAAAGAGGGTCAAAGAAATGCCCTCAAGCGAGAGAACCCTTTCCTCAACAATACGATATGGCATCCTCATCGAGACGATTTGATTCATGCAGAGTACGAGAGATATAGTTGGAGAAATATATCCGGAGAAATTTCACCATGATTCTGTAGAATTGAGCCAGATTAAATCGCATCACGGTGTTCGACTCTGTATGAGAATGTCTAGCTATACGAAGGGTTCCGCGCTTTCGGTTTTTATTTTAGGACGGACTCGGCGTGTGCTTTTCGGTGTTTATTTATTTTCACGAAATCGGTGTTTTCGGTGATTTTTTTCTGGCGTGTGCATGGTTTACGCTGCAAATATCGGCGAATATAAGCTGCAACGTGATTTCAAAACTGTCCTCAAAAACGTCTCAGCGCAGCCTTAAAACCCTAAACCAATACAAAAACTAGCCTCTGTGAGACATCACAAAAGGCCCCCCTTTTGCTCCACAGCAAAGTGGTGGTACCTAAATCGTGAAAGCAGAGCTCATTTAAGTTTATTGTAATATATGCAGCCATTGGAGGGGGGGGGGGGGCAGGCAGCGATTAATTCTCCCAATCTTTTCTCGGACATTCATTTGTATTCGGCGTTTTTCGGTTGAAATCGAAAACGCGGAACCCTGGTTATACGTCAACATATTGTAAAACCGGTGGGGAATCAACGCTTCGTAAGCACTTACTGTACTGAACTCACACAGAGGCTCACGTATAGTGACTACAAGTTTTTATGCCGCGCAAAAATGTGTGGTCACTATACGTTCATCTGTGGTCACCTCCTGCATTGCGGTGGAACAGACGCGTTAACGTTGAATAGGCTATTCAACGTTAACGCGTCTGTTGCACCGCGCACCAGGAGGTCTCATAGCGGCCAACTTATTCCTTCGCAAATAAGTTAGTTAAAACGGTGCAAGCGAGCTGCTGTACTGCAGAAAGAGGTAAGATTTCGAGCATTGAGATTGAGGGGAAAACAGATCGAGTCGACGCGACTCCAGACGACACAAGATTCAAGTCTTATCTCAAGTCTTGTGCCATATCTTCATCATTTTGTATCTCTGTTCCTCAAAGAAATGTTAGCTCTTTCTTGTTCCTGTTAGCTTGCCACGAGACTGCTGCGATTACGGTGTTAAGACTGCGTTTTTGTTTCACTGCGGTCACCAATTATTATAACTATGAGTCGGCTGTGCTGAGAAGTGCAAAACATGGTGCATTGGGGAAAGAAAACACGGGCGAATGGTTATACAATAAGCGACAAAAGAAGCAAACGTTAGTACACTCTTACACACGTGTCTTACCAGCTTAGATGCCATGGTGGAAAGTGTGTGCGAAACGTCTGCAACGATGAGACTGTGTTTTTTCGGATGGTGGCAGACGCTTATATAGGGAAGACACCCGTCACGCCCATCAGCTTTCGCCATATACACCCTCGCAAGAAATAAGAAATAAAGAAGAAGATACGGGCTTGGCAAAAGTTGCGCGACCACGAAAGGGAAATGACTTCGTTCCGTGACTTTTTTTTTTTTTTTTCTCGCGTTTTCTCCTACTTAAAATGGAGGCATTTATCGTCGGATCGTCCTCACATGTTTCTTTTTAATTGGCCACTCCCATCTCTCAGCAAAGACAGTTCAAGGTCAGACGAACCTCCGCTTTGGCACGTAACGGTTTTTTTTTTTTCTCTCTCAGGTGATATGGGGAAGATGAAAAAAAAAACGCATATTC
The DNA here is from genome assembly GCF_037126465.1 of Ornithodoros turicata. Taxonomy (NCBI): domain Eukaryota; kingdom Metazoa; phylum Arthropoda; class Arachnida; order Ixodida; family Argasidae; genus Ornithodoros; species Ornithodoros turicata. Next base: position 68,404,626 of record NC_088201.1, on the reverse strand, counting down.
ATTGACGGTAAGAAATAGAGGCGTACGCATCAGTCTTGGGTAGTAACTAACACCTGTACCACACGGGCAGAACAAATGACATTATGGTCTCATGCCATTCAGGTCCCGAATGGCATTATCCAAGAATGTCGTGCCGCACGTCAGTCTGTAATGACATTAAACCCCACGTTGTCGATGCCGCCGCATAGTCAATGAAAATTTATGCCCGTTTAAGAACTTTAAGGTTATTAAACAGGTCGCAAGTGCACGTAATATTCTGAAATTTAACGATGTTAACTTTATTTTCATGCGTCGATAAGCTGTAATATGCCCGATTAATGTGGTCACGTAAAAGCTATTTGCCAACAGGCACCCAATTCAAAACAAACAATATGACATTTTGTTGCACCTACCTTATCGTCAGTATACTCGTCAAAGGATACTCGTGTAACCTAAAATTACGAAATAAACTCAGGCTGCACGGTATACGAAGTGGATTTGTGCAAGAATAAAGCAGTTACTTTGCGCAGATCATGGGAGCGAAGGTAGGCATTTCATCGGTAAATGAGTTGTGACTATCTCATTAGGCAGAAATTGTCATTCAGACAAATCTCATCAAATCTCTCTTAAATGACATTAAGACGTAAGGAATTAAACACTTAATGTCATTTTTTCGTGTCCGTGAGGCAAGTGTATAAGTTACAAGTATCTCCTAACTAAAGTAGTTGCCACTTTTCGTTACAGTAGCTGTGAAATATAACTAACTGAGTTACTGAGGCCATAGCCCCTGTATACTACATGCCTGCCCAATGAGGCAAAAGCTGCCGTTCACTCGACCGTAAGGGGGCGCGCGTATACGTTCGGAAACACGCATAGTCAGAGCTGTGACAACTTTTACCAACCCCGTAAGTGTACGCTGCTGTATGCTCGGTGCATACGTTGCTATACAGTGCTTTGCGGAGATAAGCGGAGGAGCCCACGCTGTGCGGGCTCTGTCATCGCTCGATAAACCAGTGGTTACCCAAAGATGCCGAGCCAGTTAGCGTTGGCACAGTCTCTTTTTGGTGTCATGTCATTTCTCCTCCTGTCAGACGCCACCAGTTGTAATCTGCAATATGTGCGTAGGAAGACGGCGTCATGACCAATGCTGCTGAGATTGCACCGGAGTAGCTATCACCAACCTTGGAAACTAGCGCCGCTATTGTGGACGACCGGCGCCTGTGCGTTCCGGAATCATTGAGCAGGCATGTAGTAGTCCACTATACATGTAGTATACCGGGCGTTTCACCTAAGGTGATAAAAAATTCTAACTGGCTACGTACTCACCGGAGGATTGTCGGACTTTCGGCAATTACCTTCTGGAAACATTTGCCACCATTGAGGAAGGCTTTGGACAATTTTTAATTGCGGAAAATTTATTTTTTTCACTTGAACTTTGAAAATTGCCAAGCGAACCTCACTTTTTTTACAGAAATATGAAGTCCTCCACGGATAACCACGCACCCAACCGCAACTATGCACAGTATCGCAACAGAAATAGTCTTTAAAAAATTTGGAAAATTTCGGCTTTAGCCCCTCCTGCTTGATTGTCGCAAAGAAAAGCGCACGATATTTGCGCGGAGAGGAGGAAGTGTTCCCGCCTCTTGTTTTACCTTTCTTTGCGCCGCGTTGACCTTGATGCTGGTGACAGTCGACTTATCACAAAGAAAACAAAACAACCGTCTCATCACAAAGAAGCCAAGACAAATGAAGGTGGGGACACTTTCTCGTCTAGACGCAGATTTCGCGCGCTCTTCTCTGCGAAAATCAAGCAGGCGGGACTAAAGCGTAATTTTTAATAATTTTTTTTCGACTGTTTCTGTTGCGATGCTGTACATAGTTTTTGTTGGGTCTGCGGTTATCCGTGGAGGACATCATATTTCTGTATAAAAAAAAAGTTAGATTCGCTTGGCAATTTTTTGAGAGTTCAATTGAAAAAAAAAGAAATTTCCCGCAATTAAAAATTGTCCAAAGCCTTCCTTAACGATGGCAAAAGTTTCCAGAAGGTAAATGCTGAAAGTCCGACAATCCTCCGGCGAGTACGTCACCAGTTGGAATTTTTTATCACCTTAGGTGAAACACCCTGTATAGGAGGCCATGCTCAGGTATTGCAACGTTTTCCACGCGTCAGTTCCTTAGCACCGTGTTTTGTGGAGTCTTCAAATTCCCCGCCGTTTTTCCAAACCAAGTATTCCACGATTTTTGTCATCTCATACGCAGTCAGGGTGGCCTTATTCCTACCGTGCTGCTAGGGTTCATGGGAAAATTATCTGTTGAGAACACGTTATAACCACTAAGTATAAACTATAACTATGCTTGGTCAGTGCAAGCAGGCGCTCCAGAGGTCAGCCTGCCTGCTCCGGCACACTATCCAGCTTATGTACTACTACTTGGACAGTACAAGTGCTAAAAGGAAGCTTTTTAGGGTTGCATTTATTCGCCCTTTTTTTTTTACACGGTAACTGGTAACTAAGTTAGCTGTGGTTACATTTTTTTAGTAACGTATCTATGACCGGTACACGTGAGGCGATTCCATCCCTGTGAGTGAATAAGCGTCCTTTCAACTTCAGGAGCCATTGAGCTTCAATGACCCTCCTATAGGCACTTCTTCTATCGAGGAAATCCTCGCGCAATCGTCCTTCAATCCAGCCCTAATATCGTTTCCTACGGAAACGAATCGAATGTTAATATTTCAAACACAATTATGGCGTAGAAAATGAGCCTATTAGGATCGTTTTAGTGGTAGCGTTTCCTCGAGCCTGAGGCCGTCGGAAACACAACGGGTACAGAGAGAAGTGGACAGGACGAGGCTCAGGACGAGTAAGTATATGAGCTTCGTCCTGTCCCACTCTCCGTGTACCCGTTGTGTTCCCATCGTCCTAAAGCTCAAAGAAACGCTACCACCGAACCCGTTACAACAGATCACTTTCATTTTGTTACTTTGTTCACAGGTTTTTGTTTACAATAACGTGCTCTGTGAGAACACGGTGGAAAACACTGGAACACACAGACAGACAAACACAACCACAAGTGTATACTTTTCTACAAGTGTTCTGTGTCGTCTTACAGAACTCCGACGTGTCTGTGCTTCGCGCTTACCATTAATTGATCCTGTCGTATTAACCTCTGTGAAGTGGGGTAGAGTCCTGTGGATACCACGGGGAAACATCCCACGACATCATCACCTCTCCATCATATATTGTTGTTGTTGTGTAGTCGTACACTTCGAGAACAAGGAAGGAATCATTTTGGGGTGGTAATTTCACGAATAGTCCCTTGACGTGCAATTACTCCCTATGTTCGTCCCCGGAAACTGAAATTTACTCACTTTCTCTGCAAATAGCCCCTAAACTTCCGACATGGTCCCCCGAATGCAACGATCTCTGCAAATAGTACATGCTCTGCAGAAAATTTGGTGGAACAACGCGATACACAGGGTGTTTTTGTTTTTTCGTTACAGACCTTGTATAAAAAAGCTATGAGAGGCAGCGCTGATGCCATTTTGGCGGGTGGGTTATCCGGCCGGTGGTCCGGCCAGCCGGAAATCCTGTAGGACAGCGTAATCAATTATAGTGGACGACTAATTAGCTAAAATGCATTAATTAACTTATTAATTAGATGCTTTCTGGGAAATGTGAGATAGTAGAATTGGAACCAGTCATTATTCAAATCCATCTAAGCGAGATATAAATTGTCAAATTTCGCTATGCAAATGATCGAAACAAGAACTACGTACTTCTCCAGCGCACAAACGAAACGACCTTCACCTAGTCTGGGCCGGAGAGCGGTAAAGTACGGGTAATTGGAGTAGGTTTACACGTAAGGTGTGTCAGCCTATTTGCGCGGCGACACGCTGCACGTGCCGCAGGGTAGGACCGCGGATAGTTTCGACAACCTGGGGTTCTTCTGATGTGCGCCGGGGAATCTCCGGCCGGGGCCAACGTGTGGGAGACACACATTGGCCATTGGTCTATCCGACAACAAATTAGCGGCTACTCCAATCAGCTCCATCGCTCCAAAGGACGTGACCCTCTCACGTGGAATGCTTGTAGAGCTCTTTCTGCACTCGAGTAGTGCGTAGTTCTGGTTTCGGCTCATTCGCAACGTTTGAGTGCTACCTCCCCACATTCCTACCGTCCTCGGTCGGGATCGAACCCGCAGTCTTGAGCTCAGTTTGCTAGCACGCTATCGCCAGCATGCTGCGACTGATCTACCGACGGCAAGATTTCCTTATTGCGACCGATCTCCGCTGGGTTTAAACGTGAATCCCAGGATCGGTGAACAGGACACATTCGCAACTGAACCATCGAGCTTGCGCTACTTGAGAAAGCGCACTGATGATGTATAATTACATATTTGTGGCATGCAGCTATGAAGGTGAGGACTGTCGGAATTTCCAGATTACGCAAGACAAGAGATCCGGTATGAATGGGAAGCAGCAAGGCCAAAGTGATAGCAGAGAAAGCCGCTTTATAAGTAAGATGCGCGAAATCTCCCCAAGCAGCACGATGTACTGAAAGTCGAGTGCAATAGGGGTGGACGGGTAGGTGGAAGACCTTGAACGAACTGGTGAAACTAAAGAACATTGATAAGACACATACCGTCCACCCCTATTGCACTCGATTTTCGGTACATTGTGCTGCTTGGGTCTGTAAAAAAATTCCGATAAATAAATGTTAAGAACTCTCCGATAAGACGAAGCTGCACAAGGGAACCTCGTTACAATAATCGAAAACGAGCATTAGCATTCTGAGCTATCGAATATCCCAGCCTACGTAAGGGTCTTTCATGGGCCCTTTCTGAAGCCCCTTTGTCTATTAGACATCTATTTATTATATTGGTATAAATTATTAAATTTAAGAATGGGGCTCGGATTGCGTTGTTCTTCTGTGCTTGTCATTGTTACTGATGCATGTCTCGTGCATTACCAAACAAGAATACTAGCAACTCCGTAACACCCTTGCATGCGCTGCCCGTTATGAAACATGGCCATGAAAATTAGAAAACGCCCGTGCTGCTCATGAAAGCTGTGCGCTGTTGTCAAATTCCAGACAAGTGAGTGGCAGTTCGCGTAGGGTTATATACTTACAAAATAAAATCGAAACAGCTGCCAAGACCATAATACAGGCTGTTTATTTTTATCCGTTACAGACTTTTTATTGAGAAAAGGTATGAGAGCGGTATAGATGCCGTTTTTTTGTGTGCGTGTTATACGACCAGGCGGACATTCTGCCGAAGAGATATGGAACTACTATAGATCACTATGCTCCGAGACAACGTACGAAGCTACAGTCAGAGAGGTATATCTCCGCCAGTGGAGAATGTAGTCCGGACATTGAGAGTGGAGAAGATTGCGGACGCCAGGCAGACGAGGAAGCTGACTCACATGTTTTGTTAATGCGAATATTTTACGTGTTTGCTTTAAAAGCATTCGCGCATGTTCAGTACGCCGTCTCCGGCAAGTGTTTTCGCAACATGAACAGCGCACAAGAAACAGTTTGAAGCATGCGGGCGCACTACGTTGTGACTCGGAGGTCCCATGGAGCAGTCGCACTCAGTCGCAGACCTCTTTAGATTTGTAGGTGGAGTTGACCTGTGCCGAAGTACAATTAAAACTTTTTATTTAGAGGTTTACGGGAAAATGTGAGATACCAGAATTTGAGCTAATCATTATATGAAGCCATCATATTTTTTAAATCCTAAAGCGAGCAACTACGTTGCAATATCCATCGCCAAATTTTGCTATGTAAATGAGCTGAATCAGAAACAAGCACGTCTCGAGCACAGGGAGAACAGCGCTCAATCAGCATCGGAGGGCCCCGTGTTTTGAAGCGATATGCGGCTGATTGGAGTGAGCGCTGATCTGCTGGCGAGAGATAAACCTCTTAATCCACGCCGAGACTGGGAGGTGACCCGGGTTCGAATCCGGGAGCAGGCTGTGCTGTCTGTGTGTTTTCCCTGGGTTTTCCTGGGTCGGTACAGTTCCCTGTGAAGTCGGCCCAGGACGCATGGTTCCCCCTGCGATAGTTGTGACGTTGCCCGCCTAAGCGTGGCCGACTACGGCTCGCGTTTCCATCATCACCACCGCCACCACCGATACCAGACAAATGTCGGCACAGTTCCCTGTGAAGTCGGCCCAGGACGCATGGTTCCCCCTGCGATAGTTGTGACGTTGCCCGCCTAAGCGTGGCCGACTACGGCTAGCGGTTCCATCATCACCACCGCCACCACCGATACAAGACAAATGTCGGCACAGTTCCCTGTGAAGTCGGCCCAGGACGCATGGTTCTCCCTGCGATAGTTGTGACGTTGCCCGCCTAAGCGTGGCCGACTACGGCTAGCGGTTCCATCATCACCACCGGCACCACCTATACAAATGTCGGCACAGTTCCCTGTGAAGTCGGTCCACGATCCTGCGGAGTTGTGCGTGACGTTGACCGACTACGGCAAGCAGTTCTATCACCACCGCTGCCCATATAAGCCGCAGAAGGCGAATGTCGTGTCTTATCCTCTGCTCCTGATGTGCGTATACGCACATTTTGCTATGCAAATGAACCAAAACTATAGTTTTGGTTCATCTGCATAGCAAAATTTGGCGATGGATACATCAAAGATACGTGTCTGTATCGGGATTATTTTAAAAATTATTGTGGTTTTAAGTAATGACTGGTTCCTATTCTGCTACGTCACATTTCCCGGAAAATTTGTAATTAAAACTTAATAAAGTTTTGTGTAATCTAATAGTTACAAACTCTCTTCGGCAGTTGAGTTACAAACTCTCGTGGCCATATGAAACGGATAAAAATAAACACCTCGTACATTTACCATTGCCCCTCCTTCGGCCTCTGTGGGGTTCCCCGTACATTTATAAAATCGTGTGGAGCTGCGAGGAATTGTTCAATTTCCATGAAATAAATCTGGTGTGGTAGATTTCAGTGATTTCTATAGTGCTTAATGAGGCTAGAGTTTCTGTTTGGGTCTTAGAAACTCTTCTATAGCGCTCAGAAGAGGATAGAAAATCCTGCTTAATTCCTTCGTTGACCATTCGCAAAATAAAGACACCTCAAACGAGGAATCTAACCTCATTAAGCGATACAAAAATATACCTAAAATCAATACGTACATCGAACAATATTTCGTGCACGATCAGCCATCTATACCTCATGAGATGGTTATGATACCATAGTTTATGGTTAGCCGATAAGGTAATTGGAGTCGATTTACACGTAAGGTGCGTTAGCCTAGTGTGGCGACATGCTGCACGTGCACCAGCAGATCATTTCGGAACGGTCGGAGAAAGAGAAAAAATTGCTGCACATCGTAGTTGGTGCATAACATCCACTGTATACCTGCCGTCAACCTTGTTTCTTCCTCATGTGACGGATTGTGCCTCAAATAAGAAAACAATCAAACCGAAACAGGAACGTGGAGAGGATGTCGCTGAAATGTTTCCCTTCCAAGGCCACCGCGTTGACGTCACTCGGCATGGAGTGGACAAGTAATATACCACGCCGGCCGTGCTGCTGTGTTACATTCCCGAAACAAAACAACGGACGAAGATTCGAGGTCAGATTACTCAGACACTGCTGGAAAGAATCAGCGGTCAGCTGCTTCCCTGAGGGTCAGGAAACAGCCCAGGAATGGTATGACTAATGCACGGTGACGCGCATTAGTCAAGTTGTAGCATTAGAGTCGGCCTCGGTGGCTCAGTCGGTAGCGTGTTCGCCTTCTGATCCCGAGATCGCGGGTTCGAACCCGGATCGAGGACGCCAGCAACTTGGTGGCAGGGTACAAGTTGCTTAGACACACCGTCTTCCGCGAGGGACGTTAAATACGGGGTGCCGTGTGATGAGCTTTCATCGCACGTTAAAGAACCCACAGGTGGGCAAAAGCAATCCACAGACCGACCGCTGTGGCGTCGCTCATGATCTCAGTTGTCTCGCGACGTAAACACCCAATTATTATTTGTAGCATTAGAGAAAGAACGAAGAAGTACTTCCATCGACTCTCGGTGGAGCCAGACTTTTAAAAAAATTTCAAAAGTCGTTTTTATAATTACCCCTTCGTTTTCAAGTGTAATATTTCACAACTGTGTTCTGTTCGTGTAAATAGTAGTGCATCGTACGCTATCGCGTTTGCATACGTAAGGATAGCGTACGGTACACTAAAACTCTCTATTATTATTTTCTCTGAGCTGGACTACCAGAGCTTTCTTTATCGCGAACTGGAACATCGAGAAGATACTGCACTGAGCTATCTTCCACTCTGCAATCCCGCCTTTGATAACAACCTCTGTCGCATTCTAGAAACCCTATAGCTGCACGTTACTTCCACCACGTAGATGGGTGCTGCGAAGGTCCCTTGCCCATCCAACAGTTTTCCACGGGACACCTTATCTACCTTATAGTGGAAAGAAAACGAAACACATTTCTCGCACCCAGGAGGCCAGAGATGGACGCTTGCAGTAAAGCGAACTGCAAAACGTTACGTGGATGACAGTCAAGTGCAGGCTAACTAGTGAAGCATGATTCAAAATGAAACCCCGAGACAGAGGAACACGCAGACGAACGCGACAAATTCTCGATGATTGTCTGTGTCTGGTGTTCGTCTGTGTGTTCCTCTGTCTCGGGATTTCTTTGCATCATGTAAAACGAATATTTTTTTCGTCTTTGAATGAACATCCGCAGTTATTTGGCTGCAATTTGCTTCCTACAGAGATACTAAAGTGCAACACTTTCTCGTCGCTGAATGAAATACGCCGTTATCTTGAAAGTAATACAGAAGGAATGGGATTCATCCGTTGCTTCGTTCGTGATGTATGTGCGAACGAAACCTCCAATTTACGCTTTTCCTGTTCTCTCCTGCACAAGAAGCGCGGCAAGGCGGAGTGGTCTGTCATCGGTCTCCTCAGACGATTTGTCCAATCATCGCAGGGCACCGTTTGAGGCAGCCAATGGCAGGCCGTTCCGCATTGCCGCGCTTCTTCATAAGGAGAGAGGGAGTGGGAAAGTGTACATTGCGGTTTCGTTTGCGTATCACGAACGTCTCGTTCAAAATCGCGAACGATGCAACGAACGAGTCTCGTTCCTTTTGTGTTCCTGTCAACGTAACGGCAACTTCATTCTGCTTCTTTTTTGCTCAGTTTTGCATTCAGTTTCGCTCCGTCTGTTCCCCACTCCTTCCTGCTGTCCTCTCTCCATCTGTCCACATCCGTACGCCGCTCATAACCACACTTGTTTCGCGGCCTTAACACGGAATAAAACACACACAAAGTTTTGCACTTTAGTGCCCCTTTAAAGGGGTGACAGTTGCCTCCGGAAGTTTGTCTATGAAACAAGTGACACAACACAATGCTTGACATCGTTCGACAGTTTATATAGGCAATTTTATCTCCATTTATCTCCACTTTATCTCAAGTGCGTAGATACTAAATAAGCCAGTTTTTGCCTCCTGCAACAGGGACAGCTCGAGTGGCAAAGACATCATGGTGACGTGCTTTCATGCGCAAATTAGTGGGCAGTGCGCTGTCGACTGGCTTCGCAGACGATTGTTTCCGAGCTCTTCTGCTCCACGCCTTCCAGACGACCTTTGTCAAAGGCGTGACATCATTGGTCGGTTACGGTGTGACGTTCTCTGGTTTTCCCAGAGAGGGAATTCCGTCATACTCTTAACATCCGACGTCTGTTCTCGCAGCGTATTTCATTAAATTTCACACAAAAAAAACTTTTTTTTACTTCCGTGTTAGCGCCGCGAAGCAACTGTGGCTATGAGCGGCGTACAGATGAGGACAGATGGAGAGAGGACAGCAGAAATGAGTGGGGGACAGGGGGGGCACAAAAAACTACGCCACCAAATCGCGAGGGACTTTCGGTGCCATGGTCAGTGATCAAGGAGAAATAAAATGCCACCATAGTTTCTCAATCGCTTGCGACGAAGACGACCGTCCCCAGTGGTTTACCTAGAACTTCGTCCCTGGGGGTGTGTCAGACTCTGTCAGTGGGGGGGGGGGGGGGGGGGTGACGTCACAACATGCAGGATGCGCCCATGTGCTTTTATGGTCTTCGACGAGATATTGCGTAATCTCACAAAATTTTAGGGGTGTCTCCGATATTTTTTGGGGTGTGGAGGGGGTTCGGATAAATAACTTGCCGTCCCTTTAAGGTTTCAATATTCCTTTTATCCTTGGGGGAGGGCATGTTACCCTGTTATGCGTTAGATGTATATGCCTGCTATATGACTGTTATACGTAGCACCCCACGTTATACCAGATAAACGTAGAACACGGTTCTGTGTACCGTTGTGAACCTGTATCTCAAGTTTCACAGTGAAGAGGGTAATAGCAGCGGAGAAAATGGGCACCGCGAATTTCGGAACTCATATGCGGTGGTGGTGGTGGTGGTGATGGTGAAAGGGCTTGCCGTTGTCGGCCTCACGTATGTGGGCAACGTCACGACTGACGCCCTGGGGAATGTGCGTCCTGGGCCGACTTCTAAGGGAACTGTGCCAACATATGTCTGAAAGCTCATATGCGGCTCTGACATCACAGCCCTCACCGCCGCCAGTGAGGCAACGCACGACAAGTCACGTGCTTACGGCTGCCAATGGGGATGGACGCAACTCTGTGCTCTGTCACTGCACATTGCTCGGGAATGTCTTCGGGGGCTTGCATCTCGCTAAGTACGGCACGTATACGAATAATTCTTTTCTTCTCTTATTAGTATTCTGGCGTGCGGTACAATGCATCCATGATGCAATGAACCACATCTATGAAAGTGTCGCAACCCTTTGACATCGCAACCAAATGGATTTCAAGCTTATGGTATTTCCCCAATCATTAGAGAGCTTTAGTACATCGTACGCAAAGGCGATAGCGTACATAAGGGATAGCGTGGTGGTTTTGCGCAATGCGCGAAGCCCTCTTTATGTTCTGCGCGTGCGCAGAACCACCAACGCTATCCATTAAGTACGCAAAGGCGATAGCGTATACGATGTACTAAAACTCTGTAATGACTCGCTGTCAGCGGACGTAACACCCAAGTGCAACCGTAACCGCAGCAGTGTGAATCAGCTTTATAGAGTTTCAGAATAGAGTACCCAAGTTCCTTGGGGCACCAAGGAAATACGGTGTATGTGGGTGTACCTCGAAATAAAGTTTTCGAAATCCCCGTTGCAAAATAAACAACCGTAAATAAATATTATCGGAGTATAAAACGCACAGTCGCGCGGGAAACTGCCAGCAGCGAACATGGACTAACCTGGACACAAAAATGCGAACACCGAACTTGGACTAACCTAATAAAAAAACTAACCAACGTGCTGTTCCGTAATGCCTGCACTGCCAAGCTTAATGGCCGCTAAAATGTGGCTTTCATTCGCTAAAACGACCTGGACAGACATTGAAAACCTATCAATTTGAGTTGGTGTTGTCAAGTTTTTAAATACGGCATATCATCTTACGAAGCAATCGAGCATTCTCCTTGATTTTCCTTGCTTCGAGAACGTGAATTTTGAGATCGGGGATTCGCAACCGGGAATATCGAGGTCCTCCCGTTGTGTCGAGTGACAGCGCGGAGGACAAAGAAGAAGAAGCACGTGTTTTAGCATGTTTTTGTAGTCTCATGACGAAGAATAAAGTTGGGACGCAACAAACTGTGTCACTGTGTACTGCGCAAGACACCGTTTGGGTTCTGGGCATGTGGAGTAACGACCGCTTATTTCTTTGGGGCCCCAAAACGCCTGGGTAGCCTATTCTGAAACCGTATTGTCATGAAGTTCTGCCGAGTCGTGAGCTTGGTCAAGCAGACAAGTTGAAACCGTGGGTTTCTGTTGCGCCAACTTTACCACGAAAGAAAAGAAAACACTCTCAGCGTATCTAAATGATCACCACAGTGAGAGCGACATTCCCTCTGGCAAAGGCACACTGGTGTATTACTTAACCTTCGCCTTGGGTGGAGCCAAGTCATAAATCAAAAGCACCGGCAAAACAAACAAAAAGAAGAAAAAAACGAACGATACGGTCGCGTGGATGTGCCCAGCTATTAATCAGTCTGCGATCGCTAGTTTATTGTGAGTGAGTGGCTTCAATCTAGTTGGCAAACGATTCGATGGCCTTGGTGGTCTCCCAGTCGTCACCATACGAGCTTTATTTAGCTCGTTGTTACATAGAGCCACGGGTTGTTCACCGCCCCAATTAGGCATGCGAAGCACATAAGCTCGTCTCGACCGTTTTTAAAGCGGCAGTCCAAAGTACTTTTTTTTTTATTTATCGAGCCACGTGTAGAAGCAGACAGAGGATCCCGCTGTTTTACCTTCTGGTGAGGCTAGTGACTCTAGGTGAGGCATTATAGCCTTCGGCATTGGCGTTCAATTCTCATTTTTTTCAAGACGGGAGAAATCGCCAAGACTTTGCGCAATTCCCAAGTATCCGCGGTATGGGTGGAACTCTTTAACCAACGATTAGCTTCATCCTTGTACAGCTTCTTGATCAACGGTATAGGTGGACTATCGTGAATTAATGTTGTAAAGAGGCGAAGCTTTCCTTCGTTGAATGCAAACGTAGCTACATTTTACCTTCCCTCATTTTTTGCGTTTCTCCATTTTTTATCACAGCGGATGTCTAATAAATGAGAAGCGATAGGCCCCTTCAGACATCCACTCGTACACACACACGCACACACATTTATTGGGCCAGCACGTATACATAACTGACGAAACCGAACTACTACGTGTCTTAACTGTATGCAGATCATCACGGTGCACGTGGTGTAGAAGCAGCGTAAAGAAACGCCATCATCAGTCGAATACCCGTCACCAGCTATCCGATTACTCAATTTCTAACTGCGGGCTACAACTAAGATCCCCAGGGGGGGGCTTAACCCCATGCACCTCGTACCTGTCGTCTCTGACATCCCCTTTTCCCTTTCGGCGGCAGTATGGCAAGATATCAGAAGAGCTTGTGATACATATGGTGGGGAGGGGGGTACCATTGGGGGGTACTACCAAAGGCACTATTTTGGAAGGGGGAAGGTTTGAATTCACCCTGTTTAGAGGCGAACGCGTTAACACTGTCAATGCCGTAGGGTCAGTCGGGAGGTATACCCACGATTCTAGTATCCGCGACAGCGGTGCTTGGAATAGATACATCTGCGCCTGCGCTGATATTGAGTATACACATCCGCACATCAGCCATCACTGCACCCGCAGGGAAAAAGATCTGCCAGATAGAAATGTTACGCGGCAAACGCTTTTACTTCTGATCATACAAATTGTTTAGGGATGTTACGTCATCCACGTTTGTTGAATAATAGTACTTGACTGCCCAGCAACGCAACGGATGACCCACTTCGGCACACCATTTTGGTGTCGCTAAGTGCTCTCGATTCCGGCTCCGCATCTAGGCTACATCTAGAGAACGTCGGCAGAGGCACTAATGCTTGTTTGCGGATAATGACGCGGCTTTGAAAATGCGCGATTTCCACCCGCTAATCCAGGTGACGCGCAGATATCGCAACCTCACCCGCTTGTAGAACTATGCAGTTGGGGATATGTGAGACTGTAGCATAATCTGAAACTATATGTATCAATCTTACATATATCGAAATCGCTTTACTTTTTCTTCGTTATTATTAATTTTTATTCTCGGCAGTTTCCGTCTCGGTGGCAACAAAAAAAAACAAAAAAAAACCGACTGTTCTGTTTTTAAACTGGATATGTCAAACTGATGTTCTCAAACTGCATGGTTCATTGTTCATTCATGGTTCAACTCATGTGGTGACATTTCCCGAGGGCGTCAGTGGTGACATTGCCCACCTCTGTGAAGCCGACAACGGCGAGCCCTTTCACCAGCACCACCACCACAACTACTGGTACGCTACAGGTTTCTTCTCTCGAGTGTATCCATTACGTACAGCTGCAATGGGACAGTTCACATCCATCGCCGAAAGACAGCTTTTCCTAGTACAGTGCCGTACACTTATTTGAATGATTGTCCGCGATAACAGCGACGGAATCAGCTTTCGATTTTTCGGATTCCTCCAGAAACTGCCGCAGTGAAGCCTCGCCTGGAGCACACTCGAAGAGAAATACAGGAGATGTAACTCTTTTCAAATGTTTGTCACTCAGGTCAATCTGGTTTTGTGGACGAACGTTAACTCCTATAACTTGTGAAGTGTAACAATCGCACTCACTCTAAGAAAAAAGGAGTAAAACGGGGTTATTTACATCTTGTAGTCTACCTAGATTGCAATTACTCCCTATTTTAGTCCCCTAACCCCGAAATTTACTCCCCAACTGCAAATAGTCACTGAACTTCGCCAATTGTCTCCTAAATGCAACAGTCTATACATAAATATGTACCTTCGTGAATTTGATGGAATAAAGCTATACAGGGTGTCCCAGAAAACGTGTCATTGAATTATAATAAAAAAACCACACCACCTAGAGTCATGCGGTCAATGGCATTTGTTCTTACTGGGTTTTTGCCACTTCCTCATGTGAATGTCGTGTAACGTAAGTTTAATTATGTAAATTTTTGCGAGCTTAAGTCGGGAAATTGCCTAGTAAAGGTCACTTTTTTACCCCACCAATCTGAAGAGCGTGTGTAATTTAGTCAAATTAATGATAAATGACAGGGATATTCAGGAGCTATCCCACCGGAAAAAATAGCCGAACATCATGATCTACGGAGGTCGCACAGAATAGCGCACGATGAATTTTTCAGCGCAATCTTTGTCAGTCCGAAGAAAGGAGGTTGGAAACCCAGCCCTCCCCGACATCGCAGAAAGAGATAAAACAGGCACGGCTTATCACGTCCGACTTTCGCTGGGATAATGCATTCCCTCTCCCAATTTTAGGAACTGTTACTTTTTCTACTATCACTCTGTGGGCTGGCTTCGGAACCTCCTTTCGTCGCACTGAGAGCGATATCGCTCAAAAAGTCATCGCGCGCTATGGTCCGGTGCTCCGAAAAGCATGATATTCGGATATTTTTTCCGATGGGATAGCTCGTGAATATCACAGTGAATTATCATGAATTCGGCACGCTCCTCATATTGGTGGGGTAAAAAAGTGACCTTTACTTGGCAAATTTTCGAGTTCAGTTCGCAAATATTTACATAATCAAACTTGGAGTACATGACATTCACATTAGGAGGTGGCAAAAACCTAATAAATGCTGTTGACCGCATGATTCTAGGTGGCGTAGTTTTTTTATTATAATTCAATGACACGTTTTCTGGGACACCCTGTATAACTTAGCTTAACTTGGCAAGTTTCCACCCACACAGAGGAAGAAATAGATAGCGGTTGTTTCTTGCAAAATGGTGCCCTATGCATGTCGTAAGATTTTATATCACTCGACATATCACGGTTGACGGTTTAATTACAAGTGTGATGTGATGTGAGTATTTTCATTCATGCACATGTATTATGTACATACATGGGACTCTTAGAACAGAGCGTGAAAATGCAGTCCCCACTCTGTGACATTCATTTAGTCCCTAAAGGGATTAATTTTTGTGGCAGAGCATTGAGTCCCCAGAAGGAGTAAAATTACTCCTTTTTTCTTAGAGTGTGCATTCAGGTGTATAACTTAATTAACCCTTTCAGAGAGTAAACATTACGCGGTGAAGTTGCAAAAAGGCAAGACAACGATGTGATAAAGAGATAAAGTGCGCGTGCAATACCGCTAGTGAGAGTTCAGCAGCGTGAGCGCCAGTGATGGACAGCAGTTAACTACATGTAGTTCAACTACTCGTTAAACTGCTGTATGATAGTTAAAATGTAATAGAATTATTTGCGTATAGTTTACAGCAAAGTGTAATTAGTACTAAGGTTACTGCAGACAATGACTACGTATCATTTTCCATCTTTACCTCCGGCTTGCTCCACGGCCCTCTCTTCGTCTCGCGCTGACACTCAGAGCTCTCGGAAGGAGCCGATAAGGTCATTCGGAACCCCATCAGGACATGCAAGTGTCCTGTGCACCACACCTTTGAGACATCGCTACACACAATGTACTGTCAAAAAGGAGGAGGAGGAGGAGGAGTGTCGTTGGGAGGAACCCGAGAGGTCTGCCTGCCTGATTAGGCGGCATGTTTATCGGGGAGGGAAAGGTGGTGGAGAGGAGGAGAGGAAAGGGTGAAGTGGAAGACCGAGCGGAATCCGCTCGGGGGGAGGATAGCTGCGTCCATGGGCCGACTTCAGGGGAACTGTGCCGGCATACGCCTATTACACACTTGAGGGAAACCCAGAAAAAACCCCAGACGGCACAGCCGGCCCGCGGATTCGAACCGCGGACCTCCCAGTCTCCAAGCGCACGCGTTACCGCTGCGCCACCGGAGCTGGTACTGTCAAAAAGGTGTCACTTCCGCGTGCGTTCTGACGATGTATGCTGATTATGTGAAAAGTTGACAACGTTAATATTCGTTTCTGTAATATAGAGTCAAGATAAGTAGGAAAAGTATTCCCCCATGACGTTATACAATAAGTTGAATGTGATTCTGCAAGACTGAAGTGTATACAGGGTGTATCGCCTAACCTAAAAAATTGTAACTGGCGACGTACTCGCCGGAGGATTGTGGGACTTTCGGCAATTACCTTCTGGAAACTTTTGCCACCATTGAGGAAGGCTTTGGACAATTTTTAATTGCAGAAAATTAATTTTTTCAATTGAACTTTGAAAATTGCCAAGCGAACCTCACTTTTTTAACAGAAATATGAAGTCCTCCACGGGAAACCGCAGACATCATAAAAGCTATGCCCAGTATCGCAACAAAAATAGTCGAAAAAAATTAGTAAAAATTCCGCTTTAGCCCCGCCTGCTTGATTGTCGCAAAGAAGGTGCGAGGAGGATGAAGGATTGTTCCCGCCTCTTGGTTTACCTTCCTTTCCCCCGCTTTGACCTTGATGCTTGTCACAACCGTCTTATCACAAAGAAAACAAAACAACCGTCTAATCACAAAGAAGACAAGACAAATGAAGGCGGGAACACTTCCTCCTCTAGACGCACATTCTTTGCGTTCTTCTTTGCGAAAATCAAGCAGGCGGGGCTAAAGTGAAATTTTTACTAATTTTTTCGACTATGGGCACCGTGCGCTAGAGTTTTCTGTCGACGGCACCGGCCCCTCGAGGGGAAACGCGGCGTAAAGCCCTGGTACCAGCCAGCAGAGTCTAGCAGTGCTGTGCTTTAGTGCGCTAGTTTCGCCGTTGGAAAAGAGCGATTAATTTGAAGCTGCCTGCATAGAAAGTCAAAGGCGAAGATAAAATGGAAACTAATTCTATGATGTAATCTGCCACGAAGTTAGTGTGAAAGAGAGGCAACATGCCGTAAAGTTTTCGTCCTTCTCGCTGTATCGTCCCGCCGGTCACGTATTTGAGAGAGCGCTTTCACGGCAATCCATTCAACTTCCTGCTCAATCCGTTTGTTGATGTTTGTTTATAACGAAAAAAATCCGTTGTTTCTAACTCATTTCGTGCATGTAGTATATTTGTCAGTGACCAGTTGAGCGTCACGATGCGGACTTATAGCACAGCAGCTTGCGTGAAACAATTGCGAAATACAATGACCAATGAATATAGTGGAGCTTGGCTTAAAATAAGGTCTGCTATTTTTCAGACAGTATTTACCCTTTTACTCGGACCCTAATTTTGCGGTGTGTCGGCAAAGACTGGCTTTTGGAAGCCTCGTCTTCCTCCAATATACAGCGTGCATGCGGACACAGGGGAGTATTTATGGGAATTATAATATTATGGGAAGTATTTGTCCTCCCCGAGCTGCGTTTTGCAACCCGTCATCATTTTATGTAGGTGCATTCTGTCCCTATGATGTTATTATCGTTGCCAAATCTTGCGATCTCGGTTTACAAGTGGTTCTTTGCTCCTTCCTATTCGTCAAAAAAGAAAAAAAAAAAGGAAAAGAAAAGAAATCATGCGTTTGTCGAACAGCAAATAGATGTTTCCTCTTAACTCTTGTCGATTTCTGTTTTATTTTTTAGCATAGTTTACGTCGTGTTTTCTTTTGAATGATATTGCTGGCTGCTTCTATGTTGCAGTTTGCGACAATGTGTCTGATGCTATGTACGCCTATACGAAGGTCGCTGTGGCCGTTCTTTAGCACTAATAAAATGTTATTATCATTACATATCCGTTTTCAAACAAACAAACAAAAAACATGACTTATTTATATCCTGAAACAATCTTGATTGACTGATTGATTTTTATTATTATCACCGTGTGTCAAATGCAGGCACAAATGGCTAAAAGGGCATCCCCTGCCTTGAGCAACATCTATGTGAGATATGTGTAGAAGGATGCAAGATTAGGAACAAGTTGACTAAGAAACTTACCACCACAGTGCATCAACACGTTAACGAATTATGCATCACAAAGAAACGAAAAAGTTTTTTTCCCGCTATCTTCATAATATATATTCAAATTTGTTGTTGACAGTATTATTCATGTGAATTCTTCAGTGCGAAATTTCCATCCTCATAGCGCAGGTGCTGGACGTAGCTGGTCTCCGATTTGTAGTCAATAATTGGTAGTCCCTTCCGGATGCACTTAACTTCACGTAAATACTACACGCTTGTCTGCGCTACACATTGTGTCACGCTTTGTGCATAGACACACAATGTTCCACGTGCAAAAAGCTTCCCTACATTTTACGTGTTTCGTATTGCGGAGCAGATGCCCTTTCTACAAACCACTTCCACACAAGTAGTCTCACGGGTTAATGAGGCCAAAGCCCGAAAGCCGACATATAAAATTCGAGAAACCACCCGTACGCACCAAAGCTACATACGCGAAGGCGCCGATACGGCGTTAGTACTAGACCGTTACGCACGAAATCGCCACGGGTGTCGCTATCGATCAAGCGAGCGCAGCGCCCCCCAGCTAGTACACAGTGCCCATATCTGTTACGTTACTACGCATAGTTCTTGTTGGGACGGTGGTTATCCATGGACGACTTCATATTTCTGTTAAAAAAAAAAAAAAAGTGAGGTTCCCTTGGTAATTTTCAAGGTTCAATTGAAAATAATAAATTTCCCTCAATTAAAAATTGTTCAATGCCTTCCTCAATGGCGGCAAAAGTTTCCAGAAGGTAATTGTCGAAAGTCCCACAGTTCTCCGGCGAGTACGTCATCAGTTAGAATTTTTTATGACTTTAGGTGAAACACCCTGTATAGTTGCCTGGTTACGCGCACAGCAGGGCAATCTTCTTCAAATCTTCTTTGCGACAGATTTGATGTTCGGCTTGTCAATGTTGGACACCAAGGTGCTTCACATCCTCTCCTCTGTCGACCTTCAATACTCCACTCGAGATGAGGTCCTGCTAAAGACGGCTTCCTAAAAATAAAGAAACACGTTTTATCCGTACTTAAACGCAAATGATTAGATCTGACCCATTCCGCTATGATGACGATTTCGGCTGTTTCGCCAGAGGAGATGAGACAGGTGTCATCTGCGTACATATACTATGTGGACATTGTTAACGCAGCATGTATATAAATCATTCTCATGCAAGCAGAACAGCAAGGGCCCCAATTGTATGCAGATCGTGTGCGTATACGGCAAACGAGTGGATGTATATTCGTTTGCACTTTGCAGATATCAACACAGCAGATCGGTATCTATCCGATGCGGATAAACAGCAAGAAAGCATAGCGAGTTTGAGTAGATCGGAAGGTGTTCACGATAACGGTAGCGAAAGCATGATAAACCAATCGCCCTGTTTCTTTGAAGCCTCCCAAGCAGCAAAATGTACTGAAAGTCGAGTGCAATAGGGGTGGACGGTATGTGTCTTTATCAATGTTCTTTAGTTTCAACAGTTCGTTCAAGGTCTTCCACCTACCCGTCCACCCCTATTGCACTCGACTTTCAGTACACTGTGCTGCTTGGGCTGTGACATCACATTGCTAAGCTTGGATTTGATAACCTCCTTTATCGTCTCGTTGTCGTAAATTTCTTCCAATGTACTTTTTTTTTTATTCCGTGTTACAGCCGCGAAGCAACTGTGGCTATGAGTGGCGTACAGATGTGGACAGATGGAGAGATGACAGCAGGAAGGAGTGGGGGACACAGGAGGTTAGTATGCGTCCTGGGGGGCGCGGACAAAAGCTCATCGCATTTGCAACGGCGTTTTCTCGCCGTGCGATATATACAGGGTGTTACCCTATAAAAGTCTACCCGTGCCGCCATGCCGTACTCGCCAATTACTTAATGCAGGTGGCACATTGTGCGATCTTCATATAAAGCTCATAAGGACATTTAATCTTGGTGAATTTCGAAGTGATTAAGCGCCGCAACACGAAGTTATAACTCAAAACGTGAAATTCCCGTAGTGAAAACAATCAAGATGGCGGCGTTGAGAAGAGCACTTGCCATGCTGCTCCCCAGACGACGACGTGTCGCATATCCTGCCAGCCTGATGGAACTGCAGTTTTCATTTCGCTTTCGTGTAACTGTCGCATTTTGTTCAGAAGTAAGCAACGTGAGGTACGAAAAATGCCGACGTACTCAGCAGACGACACCCAAAAGGGATGTCGTCTGCTTACTGAGAGGCGCCATCTTGGCTGTTTTGCCTACGGGAACCTCACGTTTTGCGCTATAACTTTGCGTAACGGTGCTCAATCACTTCGATATTTGCCATGGATGAATGTCCTTATGAGGTTTATACGTAGACAACACATTTTACCGCCTGCATTGAGTAATTGGCGAGCACGGCATGCCGACGCGGGTAGACTTTTATAGGGTAACACCCTGTATTTTGCGATTGCATTATGAATGATTAATAATATAAATTGATAAACTACTCTTCAACTGAGACTTTCCTGGAAAAACTGAAACAGTAGAACCGTTTATTATTTTGCTTTTTATATTTTTTTACGCTTCAGAGGCGGATGCAGCTTCCCACCGCTTCCAGGTGCCTCAGGAGATCTCCATGGTTTAAATACTCCTGGCAAAGGTGCTTGAGTCTCGGTTGCAGGCGGACGGTCTCTCGCCTCGCCCTCTTTGCTGGATGATTTCCGATAGTTGCTTGGAGCAGTGTTGTGTCGGCAACAGCTTGGGTCAGATTGCCCGACTAGCTTTGCGAAGCCGTTGTTTGCAAGCTTCGCAGGCGTTGTTTGTTGTTGTTGAAGTGTTGCATCCAGCACGTTCCACACAGGCGGTGGAAAATCTGGACGCCTGCGACGCATTCTTATTAGGAGGCTGCCGCTTCCCGCCGTGACAGCTCGGAAGGTCCCGTTGACGTAAGAGTTCGAGTACTGGGTCGACTTCAGTGGGAACGGTGTCGCCGACATTGGTCTGAAAGCGTCTGAGGAAAACCCGGGAAAAACCCGAGACGGCACAGCTGGCGAGAGGGATCGTCTCCCAGTCTCCACGCGGCGGACCAGCGCAAAGATAAACACAAGATAGTTCTCATTTATGTTAAATGGGCAGTTACAGGGCATAATAAAACAAGGACAAAAAGGCAAACTTACGAGCTGCATTTAAATTTTACAGCTTAAAAGCTGTCGTTATAAAGGCTAACTGTTTGGTTCAAATTTTAGATGGCTCAAAAATTCCTCGTCATTGAAACATGCACATTTTATCTTTCAGTTCGCGCCCGCACACTAGTCTAACACGTAAGCGACTACATAATATGTAATTCGCGTTTGGAATACGCGCTTTTCGCCGACCCATGCCGTATCATCATTCGCTGTAATACTACATTTCTGCGGATGTGCAGCAAAATACACCCACTAATGCATCCCGGCACTATTAATAATTCATAATACAATCAACCAACATATCGTACGGTGAGAAAATGCCGTTGCAAATGTGGTGAGCTTTTGTCCGGCTTCAACGCTGTGAGGGTGAGCGTTTGTCCGGGATTCGCGTCCTGGGCCGACTTCTGGGGGAACTGCCAACATTCGTCTGGAAAGTCTTGGGAAAAGCCAAGGAAAACCTTAGACAGGACAACCGGCGGGAGGATTCGAACCTTCCCAGTACCAACGAGCGGGACACCTTAACCCTGGTTCTAAAACTCTCTCTAGTAGAAGCCCGTATTGCGTGTGTTTTCCGTCCTTCATGTTGTCCGCGTTTTTTATGCTCCGACTTTACGGACATGTACCAACTAGCCCATACAACCATTGTCGCTAGTATCAAACCAGCCACTACATTGTCTAATTAATGGAAATGGAGTGCACACAGCAAACACGGACGAAGAATCGACAAGTGCAAAAAGTGCTTGTCGTGTCTTCGTCCGTGTTTTCTGTGTGCACTCCACTTCGATTAATTATGCATCACCAACTTTCCGTCGTCACGACATTGTTGTTAGCGCTACACATCGCCATTCCACTGTAGCACACATCTGAGGACCACACACGGCTTACGGATGCAGTAAAGCGAGATGAAACATCCACGGACCGAACTGATACAGCAACCGTACTGCGCCGATGAGCTATGTATATCAGACGCATCTATAGACAAAGCCGATAACGACGGCATATTCTTCTTCCTAAAATGACTGTGAGTGTGTTTCTTGGGCAGCAATGCATTATCATGGAACACTTCACCCAGAAGTAGCGATACTACCTAAACTGGAAATCCATAGATCTGCCGGGCTTGTAAAAATACCCCAGCAGCAGAAATTCAATTATCCACCACCAAACAGCGCAGTTGTTGAACGACTTTTCAGCATTGCCGCACAGATTTTGACGTCGCCGAGCGATGATCTGATAGAGTTTCTGAAAGCATGATCATATTGAGGATATATTTTACTAATTGCCAGTAGTCAGAATAAAATTCAAACGGTTAGGAGCATTTAGTTTTAATAACGAGCTTTCTTGCAGGTGCACGGGCCTGACGTCGTTTTCGAATTTTGTCTATTTACTTAATTGCCAGTAACAAGAAAGCAAAAAGCAGGCACGCGCAAGCAGAGCTGTGAAGTAATTAATTAGAAGTAAATAAGTTACTGTAATAAGTCCCTTTTAGATTATTTAGTTACTGTACCTAAATACGTACTTTCAAAAATGAGTTTAACTGCTACTGTAATTTAACTACATTTTGTCCGTAACTTGTACTCACTTTCTGCTGTGGTTTAACGATTATATTGTAAATTTCTATCTGCGGAATTGTCTCTTTCGAAAGGTTGAGTCTTTTTTTACTGCGATCATGTTGTTCATTTTGCGCAGGTTTACGCATCCATTTATAGCATGACACCCTCAAACAAGGTTTTAACTGTTCGTATCCACACATCACACCCAATCAATTATGTACATTTGTAAACTCTCTGTGTTTGTAAAAGTTTGTTTTATATGTAGTATCTATATGTACCACTTTAATTATGAGTACCATGCCTAGAGCCACATAGCGACTGATTCAACGTCGGTGTCAGACGTGGAGGTCAGTGTCAGCAAACTTGACCAGTGCAAAAAGGCCAAAGTAGTTGAAAACAAAATAGTTTTAACTACCGGTGCCAAAATGTAGTTCTAAGTAGTTATAGCTACTGAAGGGGTAGTTGCTGTGCATGTCTGGCAAGTGCACACCGATCTCTATATTTTCATGTCAGGGAAAATTGGCGATTTCTGAATCAAAAAGAAACACATTGGACGAAATGCTGCAAGAGCTTCCAAAGAGCCCCGCGCAAGAGTAGTATTCCTGTTTCAAAAGTGGACCCTACGCTTTGAAGGCGATCGCCGCCCACACCTGCCACACCGCAAAAGCCCGTGTATGCGAAATCATTCCCGCTGACCAACACCTGACAATCGGGATGTTGCAGGGGATGGTCGCATAGCATGCCGGTACGAGTCACAAAATCCTCACTAAAGATTTGCAAATGCTTTTTTCTTTAATTCCGTGTTTGCGCCGCGAAGCAACTGTGGCTATGAGCGGCGTACAGACGTGGACAGGTGGAGAGAGGACAGCAGGAAAGAGTGGGGGACAGGGGGTGGTTAGTACTCGTCCTGGGCCGACTTCAGGGGGGACGACATCCGTCTGGAAAGTCTGCCGGAAAACCCAGGGAAAACCTGAGACAGCACAGCCGGTGGTAGGATTCGAACCCACCGCCTCCCACTCTTCAGCGGGACCCTGGCTATCACATTTGCATTTGTATCCTACCATAACAACGTCCCAAATCCCAATGAATTTCTGGCGAAACGCAAGATTATCTTGCCTCTCACACCCTCCCTACTCCTCTGACCTTGATCCGCGCAACTTGTCGATCGTTGCCGTAAGTGAAGAAAATCATTTAATAATAATTAATAATTTAATAATTGGGGGTTTACGTCGCGAGACAACTGAGATCATGAGCGACGCCACAGCGGTCGGTCTGTGGATTGCTTTTGCCCACCTGAGGGTTCTTTAACGTGCAATGAAAGCTCATCACACGGCACCCCGTATTTAACGTCCCTCGCGGAAGACGGCGTGTCTAAGCAACTTGTACCCTGCCACCAAGTTGCTGGCGTCCTCGGCCGGGTTCGAACCCGCGATCTCGGGATCAGAAGGCGAACACGCTACCGACTGAGCCACCGAGGCCGGTTGAAGAAAATCAGGCGCGGACGCAATATGAAGTTGGAAGAATCCATTGTCTAGCGACGGGAAGACACAGGACAAAAACACACAACTGGCGACTTGCCGTGTTTTTTCTCTCTTTTTTTTTTCTCTCTCTCTCTCCTTTTTTTCTCTCCTGTGTCTTCGTGTCGCTTGAGAATGGAGTCATACCAACCAGCCCAGCTACTGTACCGAGTTGGAAAAGATTGCAGCCAGGAGACACATGAGGTCTATTAGAAAAAATGCGTTCGGGTGCTATTGGAGAACATAATATTATGTCCTTATTTCATTTCACATTGAATTAAACTCTCGTGAGATGTAAACATGACCCGAAGACGTTACGTATACCACATTTCAAACAGTACGTCGATTTTAGGCGGTAGAAAGTTGAAGGGCACTAAGGGTCTAAAAACTTCTCCTCGCGGAATGAAAGAAGCCGTTACCTTGACACCAACGCAAAATGAACGGAATTCATCGGTTGCGTCGTTCAATTGACGCGTTTCCCTCTCCTTCTCAAGAAGGGCAGCAATGCTTAGAGACCTCGGATTGGTCTCCTCAAACGATCTCCCGCGATGGTTGGACAGATCGTGTGAGGAGACCAATTAGAGCCCGCTCCGCATTGCCGACGTTCTTGAGAAGGAGAGGGAAAGAGTAC
Organism: Ornithodoros turicata; assembly: GCF_037126465.1. Taxonomy (NCBI): domain Eukaryota; kingdom Metazoa; phylum Arthropoda; class Arachnida; order Ixodida; family Argasidae; genus Ornithodoros; species Ornithodoros turicata. Next base: position 68,379,422 of record NC_088201.1, on the reverse strand, counting down.
ATTGTGGTTTCTTTCGCTCATAAATCACGAACGACGCAACCGATGAATTCCGTTCCTTTTGTTTCGGTGTCAAGGTAACGGCATCTTTCGTTCCACGAGAAATTTCCGCACTTTAGTGCCCCTTTAAAAGAACACGATGCATCGGGTCGGCCACGCAATTGGGATGTTCCGTGGTAGTCTTGGGGGTGGTGTGTACGTGCTTGCCACCGTATAGTTATTACGGCCGTGCGAAGTTTATCTGCTGCTGCAATTCGCGTAAATAGATGCAGCGAGCTCTTAGCTCCGCTACAGCGCACATCTGTCGCAATTTCGTGCTGTGGAACCCGAAGAAACGGGAACAGATTGACATACGCCGTGTGTCAGGAAGTAAGTATCTTCCGCGACGCCGAGTCACTTTGCATGTCATGATGCAAAACGGTCAGTGTCGTCGTGTCGCGAGGATGTCACATCGATGAAAAGGGCATTCTGACGGATGATTTTATATCTTCGGAAAAAGATGACTGACAAGAAGGTTAATCAGTTATATAGCCTCCAGTAAAGCTATAATGTTTATACGCGGGACCACCAGGCAGTGCCGGATTTAGGGGGGGGGGGGGGGACGTACGCTCCGGGCCCCCACCACTGCAATTGTCACTGTTTCTTCTGTAAACGATACAGCATTTAAGATCTGGCCAAAATCACATAAGCAGCAATAGCTTTCGTGCACTTGGAAAATACCACCCCAGTTGAAAGAATCCTGCGGAAGTTCCGATGTCATAATTTAATTGTTCATGTTTTTCGACATCTTGAGGCTTGTGTTGTGTTCATCTATTGTGTCAGAACAGTTACTTTCCATCGTGCACGGTTCATGCCTGACCAGGGGCATGAGGTTAGGGACATGTTCAAAGCTTTAATGAATTTACTCGATGCACATAGCATAAACGTCAAGGACTGTTGCTGGCAATCTTACGACAATGCTGCGTAGTGGAAAGTACAAAGGTAATCAAGCCTTAGTACGGCAGAGAAAAAATATCTGGCCGTGCGGGTTCCCTGTTCAGCGCACTCTCTGGATCTGGTAGCAAATTACGTAGCTGCCGAGTGCTGCCCCGCTGTTGCTGGCTTTTCCGATTTCCTCGAGCAGGTATACGAGTTCTCTACATCATCCCACGGTAATGAGCAACCTTACCTCAACGGTGTACAACGACAGCTCAGAAAAGCAACCCGTTCCAGTACCGAAAACAGTCACCAGCACCGTAAGGGGACAGAGACACTGTCTTTTCTTAAAGATGCTGGAAGTGATTGCTAGTGATCGAGATGAAATGGCTGAAAAGCGCTTTAAAGCTGGCGGTGTCGTTCACTTGAAACACGATTTTATGCGGCGTTTTGGGACGATATTTTAGAAAGAGCGGACGAGACCAGCAAAACGTTACAAAGATCAATGATCGACCTGAACAATGATATGAAGGCGTGAAGCATTCGGTGACTTCCACGTGGTTGAGGAAGATGTAACTGAAACGTTGGAATTTCCTGCAGTATGAAAGCACAATGCACCAATGCAATGATCCAAAGCACGGCTGACGCCACTGGGTTACGGAAGTGTCCCGGAAGCACGGTTTAGCTGCCCTTCCGAGAAGTTCTGCAGAAATAGCTTTCACCCTTTTCTTTATCAACGACTGGCCGCGTATAAATAATTGTCGTCCAGGTTCAGTCTCTTTGGAGAAATCTGCGTCCTCCAGATAGTACACTTCAGTCTCTTTGGAGAAATCTGCGTCCTCCAGATAGTACACTTCAGTCTCTGTGCTGAGGCATTTTTGCAAGACGAGGTCTGCAGCCGAGAACAGTTCCTCTACACGCTGATTGTAGCGAAAAGAGTGAAGGAAGTTTTCGCTAATGTATTGCTCATTGTGATGATTAGCAACAGTTCCTGTAAGCGCTCATTTTCGAAACTGAATTTCATAACGAACAGTCACCGGAAAACCATGACGCTGTTACGCATATACAAACGGAAATTCTTGAACAGCCTGATTCGTTACTGATTTTTCAGTAAGGAAGTCAAGGAAGATTTCAATTTGTGCTAGCAGCGAAATTTAGTCTTCAATATTTTGCAAGATACGTGTAGTAGATACAAGATCTTAGAAGATGTAAACTGAAAAAGCTAAGGTGAAGTACTCTTTCTGGAAACTGGGTGGAAATGAACGAACAAACTACTGTACAATGAGCTTTTTCATGTATATATCGCATGGAATATTCCCACCAGGGTCAGGCATGTCTATGGCAATAATTTATCCTGATGAAGCACCATGAGAAGCACTGACCAGGCCGAAGGGCCCCCACCATGTACGCTCCCCTGGGCCCCCACCACTGTAAATCCGGCACTACTGCCAGGTACACAAAATACACGGGTAAAAGACAGGCATCTGTCCGAGCTCCTCATGAGCTCGATCGTGAAGGAAGTTACTCGTCATGCCTTGCACGTCACTAGATCAAACGTGGAGGAACTCACACACGATATATTTTGCCATTCACGGGATCGATTGCGACAGCGCACATGAGACTTGCCCCTCACGAGCTCGATCGTGAAGGAAGCAACTCGTCATGCCTTGCCCTTCACTAGATCAAACGTGAAGTCACACACGATATGCCTTGCCATTCACGAGGTCGATTGTGACATGTCACAATCGACCTTCGTCTGAACGTCTGACAGTCTTCACAAACGTCTGAATTCCCACCAGTTTTTGGCATGAAGTGAAAGTGCCCCCCCCCCCCTCACTACGGACTGAATCTCGTGTCTTCAGAGTTTTACCAAATTTATGCATTGCAATCCACGTATCTCACACTGTGTTTTCCCAAATTTTTTTGTTCCTCTTTGTGACGCGGAAGGTGTCTTCCCAACACCCCTCGAAGCTCGATTTTAGTCTCCTCACCACAGCTGCTGGGACTTTTCCAACGTGGGACTGACAGCGGAGACGCACGCCGTTGCTACGAGAGACTTGCATGCTCTCAGTGACGTTGCCCACTTTTGGAGAATTTGCAACTTAAAAAAGTTCTGCAGGTTCTTTAGAAAATTTGTGGATGCGCATAATACTCACTAATCGCGTATTAATCAGTCTTTGAGCATTGAGCATGGCATTTCCCAAATGTGTACTTCAGCCACATATTCCCCCAACTGCTGTATGTTTCGCCCTTGCAGCTTCATGAGCCACATCCAGCAACAGGTACAACGTAAGTGGCTAGTCTGAAGCACCACCCACACCTATGGTCCCGAGGGAACGTTGCTTTGGGTGGTATTTACACTCTCGACAAAGGACAGCACTGAACACACTATGGAAGTCTAACAAAGCGTGGAGTGAATAATTCAAGTATGATAACCTCAACACCAATGCATGTTGACATTCTAGAGGGAATATAAATGGTTCGTTGCACTTAAGTTGCACCTTTCTCTGAATTAACGTTTCTGAACATTTCATGCATGGTCTGCTGAGGTCACACTTTCCTGTAAAACTCAAGCAATGATATAACCCAGTAAAAGACAGTCTGGATCTTCCCTTGCGCCCAACACTGCAAACTTTTTCTTTCTTTCTTCTGTATTAGAAAGGGGGTGCCATAGCCACATTTACCAGCAGTTAATTCAGTTTTAAGACACCAAAATAGCAAGACAGAAAAAAAGATGTCAAATCATCATTTGGGAACAAATTTGCCATAAGCTGTTTGCACACATTTGAGTGTCACTCCATGGACAATGGGTCATGAAGCTGCTTATGTATTCTCACTACTTCTCCAAGGCAAAACGAAACTTTCCACCGAATGTGACTCATTGCGCAAGAGGACATCTCCCAGTGCATCCCCACCCACAACACCTATAAGCCGGGTCATTCACACTCCATGCTCGAGATGAATTTCCATTCAGTGGCCCGCACACACCGTCCAGGATTTTGCTACACCACATTGATCTCAATTAAGACCTCTAGGAACGTCCACAAAAGAGAAGCTGGAAGCAATAGGCAGAAAGAAACATGTCTTTATTCAACATCCTTCTCTCTTCCCTAGCTTCTCTCATTTTCTGCACGCACAAACAAGAAGACAGGGGAAGGGTGAGGTGAGGGAAAACAGGCAACTGCTAAACTAAAATGGGAGGAGAGGAGGGGGGGGGCAAGAGAAAACCTGCGAGAAGCACAATAGGAGCACTTGCGCTTTCCCAGCAAGGCATGTGTGTGGGTATGTGTGGAACAGTCTTTCAATATCAACCAACTGAACAAATAAAAAATGGAGTGGCATGTGCTACCCAAAAGAACAAGGTGGATTAAAACAAAATGACAGACAAGGCAAACATTCACACACCAAAGAGGAAGGAGGAGGAAGAGGAGGAGGAGGAGGAGGAGGAGGAGGAGGAGGAGGAGGAGGAGGAGGAATGGGTGGGGGAGGGGACCACGAGTCACTGTTTTGCTTTCTTATGTGGAGGGAAGAGAGAAAACGAGCGCGCTGGAAGGAACGCATGTCAGAAAAGAAAAAAAAATGCTTTTTCGTCAACAATGTTCACTTTCTAAAAATGTTTTTTTTTTTCGTTTTTTCCCTGGGGACGTTCGCACTCCCGGTTCTCTTCTTCAGCGATGGCAGAGGCGGCATTGATGATGTCTACTGTCTTTGTCTTGCCCTGGAGGTGATGTTTCGCTTTCTTTTTTTTCTCTCTCTCTCTCTCTTTTCCTGTGTGTGTACTTTTTTAGGGCATTTCGGGAGGTGAAGGTCCCCGGCCCCGGGGTGCCGAGACCTGCCGCTCTCAGGTGTGACCCGCCGGGGAGGGCTGTTTGGGCCGAGTGCCTTTACGACTGGGCCGATGTTGTGTTGGGGAGGGAGGCCACGCTGGGGGATGTGACCGGAGATGTGGGTAGGCCGCTAAGCGTGTTCGAGCCCAGAGCTGCCGTGGCTGCGCACAGAAAAAGGTACAAATTAAGGATCCACTACGACACCGGAACCTTTCATTTAAAATCTCACTTGTGGTTCCAGCCAGCATACGAAAATTCTACGATCAAGCAAAGCATCACTAAGTTCTGTTTATCATGACCACCCTCATTTTCAACCACCATCATGGGAGCCAGCGCAGACTCAAGAGATTAAAAGGACTGTCGCATCCGTTCCAGCAGATTTCAGAACTATAGTGTCAGTTTATTCCTCCTCGACCACTGACCACAGTATCGAAAACCCGACGCGAAATAGTTGCGTACTTTGACTGTTCTTCGATGGAACACATGACAAGAGCAGATGCCGGACGTTGAGAGCATTCCCTAAGTACAATCTCTGGAAAAACGAGAAACCGTCACTCCCTAAGCACCAATGACTGCGCGACCTTGACAAAAGGAATGCTGCGGCCATGCAGGTGTCTCACTGAGTTAAGGGGCATCTGGACGGCGCCTTTCCTCCTCTGAGAGCCGCTCTCCACTTAAAGCAGGATTCCCATAAAATGCGACAAGCGACACGCTACAGATTCTGTTGCTGTAGCCACTGTCGCTGGTGCAGCTACCTGATCCATTTGCGAGGCGGCAGCGGACAACGACAAAACTAAATTTGCACGAGAAAAATGTGAACCTTTCACTTGACTATGCGACATACCAGTCTTAAATATCCTAAAATTTCTATTGAACAGCCGCAGGGAAATAAACACCGTGAGAAATTTACACTACTGTAATTTTGTTATGATATGGCTGCGGCAGCACTGTAGTTCTATCCGTTACCACACAATGTACAAGAGATTTTGGTCACATACCATAACTGATTCAAACGGCTGCTTCCCACCTACAATTTTGAAATTACATTTTAATAAAGTTCACCTGCCACCCACATCTCTATCCTTTATGATTCACTTTAGTTACATACCACCAAATCTAGCAGATTTTGGCAAGCGCCAGGCAATGGTTTTTGGTGACCAGTATCTACGTGAAGTAGATGCAAGATTTTGTAGCCACGACAGAGTTTCATTGTCGCTCAAGTGGTTGCGCCGCCATCAAATTACTCGCTTGTCAAAGTCACTAGTAGCGCATTATGGCATCCGAGCTTTAGGGAGTGCCATTGCATCAACAGAGTTTCTGCGGCCTCGGAAGAAGCACTGATCTTTAAAATTCATTTAACATCCAGACACTTTTCTGGACAAAAAAAAATAAAAAATTCGCCGGGTAGATTGTCGGCCGATGCTGAGCATAGTAGTATCGGTTTTATAGATGGGTGTCCGGATGCAACAGTCCCTTTAAAGGAGCATTAAAGTGGTATCTAACATGGCCAAAAACTGCTGTCATCTTGTAAAGCAGTATGTGAAAAGCATTCCCACAAAATATTTCTGGTAAAGTTGTTTCACCACGGTGCGATTAATTTGGAAAATCGCTGTCGCGGTGACAGGGCCGGAGTGCTCCAACTGCGGACCACACCCATTCTACTGTGACGTTGGTGGTAGAGAGCCCCTCATTCGTTCGTAGGAAAGACAGTCTGCTACCAACATTGCGAGCTGTTTCTTGTTGACTTCTATTCTTTATATGATTTATATCAAGTTTTTTTATTTAAAAAAAAAAGCATATATGCAGCCTGAGAAAATAAGATTGCGATCACAAGAGTAATATATCCGTGGCTTGTGTGCAATCTCAGAATTCACAGTAGCAGAAAGCAAGCGATGGCGGCGGTGTTGTGGCGCCACCTATTAGCCACTGAACCAACTGCGCGGTGAAAACGGTCGGACAGGCTGCACACGGTCGAGAAGCACGGGATTTTCACTGTACAAGCGCAGTTAATTTCTGGCTGCACCACTCGCTCTTCCCGTGGTGTCTGCGGTCCCAAAAAATCGTGGTTGTGTCGTGGACAGCCTTCAAACCCTCCATTTCGGACATCACGTAGCCGGAGAACACATGGCGTCTCCGAAGCGGTAGCAGATGCTCCGCCTGCGCGATGTTGTTCGCCTCGATCATGTGATCCCAGGTTCGATGAGGAGCGTCCTCACCACTTGAGTCCCATAGTGACGGGCGTGGTGGCGCTCATCACGTGCCTATTGTGAAGGCGAAGGAGGGCGTTTCGCACACGGGAGGTTCAGGGAGCTATTGCGGGCGTCCCAATTTCGCGTTGCACTAATTGTGGGAAAACTGTTCGGCCGCCTAACATTCCATATTGACCAAAAACAGAAACAAAGTTGTGGGCCTCTAGACTGCTCCTTTAAGGAAGGACATTATCCCACCACAAGCTTTCTGAGGTGAAGGTGCATAGTTTTTTTTTTCTTTCTTGCTGCAAGGACGATTAATACCTCTGTCACATGGGCAGTCTTCAATGATCACTGAACTGAATGGTCGTTGAACATGCGTGTAGCGCCACCTAGTGTGTAATGTGTCAACCTGTCAAGGAACATTGGATCCAATGCTCTTTGAGAGGTTGACATGTCACACACTTGGTGGCACTACACGCGTGTTCAATGACCATTGGTTGGCAATGATCTGTGTGGCAGGGGTTTAAAAGTGGTGTCTTTTTGAAATGTAAATAGTGTAAGGTGACAAACAGGTATGCCGATGATGCTGAGGTTGAGGCAGGGTCCCATATTAACCATATTACAATTAGAATGCTACTCTCCCACCCCAACAGAAAGCACTCCACATACAGAAATGCAGTACAGAAACTGTGATGATCGTCTGACAACCATTCTGCCCTGACCATATGGGATCCTTGGTTTCCCAAATGCTTGCCACTGCAGTTGCTTACAGATGCTTTGGGAAATTTCAAGGCCTCACGTGAACTTCTTTGGGTAATGTATCCAGGCTGAGAACTGATTCTGTACACACTACTGCTCCAGAAAACATAATAAGCAAAATAACTGGACCAACTATTTGTATTGCATGCAACATCCTGTGACAATAGCCCTCCTGCATTTGCCGCAATGCTTAGAAGGTAAGTTTCTGAGCATATTCGCTCACTTAACTTGATACGTGCACTTCACAGCAATGTAACTAGCTGTCGATAAGGTCACACTGAACTGGACAGAACGTGCGTGGTGAACACGTGAACACAGGTGGGCACACGTGCAGACAAGTGCAATGTGATCTTTTGTACGAAGAGTTGTCAGACGACATGTCGAAGAAATGGTATCGGGCAGTACCAAACCCGCTCCGAGTTCTCCGTGTGGCCAGATGAGAAGCAACGCCAGTCTACATTTGGTCTGATAGGTGAATACATTTATAAGGAATGACTAGTTTAGGAAGCAGACGAAGGGGATATTTGAGGCCCTGGTGCTCTTCGTTAAATGCTGTGCATGGATATGTCTGAATGTCATAAATGACAGTTATCGTGAAGAAATACTCCCAGAATTCAAGGGTTTTCAAGGGTGGCTCCAAATTCAAGGAATTCCAATGCCTTGAAATATGGACTTTCACATTCAAGGGTTTCAGGGCCCTGTGCAAGCCCTGGTCAAGGAGAGAGACTGGCATCAGAATATAAAATGTTATCCTCTAGTCAACGTCCAAACCATCATCCGAATCATCAAACAGCAGGATGTCTCCAAGAAAGAGTGCTGACTCAAGCTATTAAGCCCTTTCAGAGTCACGAAAAGCGGGTAGAACAAAGGTGTGTCTCCACTGATAGAAAATAAAGTGCTTGCTCAAGCAGGTATGTAATAATAATAATGATAATCACGATTACTTGACTGCTATGATCAAACCTTTGACTGTACATAGATTTTGTACTTGACTATGTCACCTCAGCTGCATGCATATGTCAACTATTAAACGAACTGAAGCATTTAAGGACATTCCCACCAAACTGTTGCTGCCGTGAAAAACACAAGTAACTTTCTTGATCAATTCCCTTGTCAATGCATTATCCCACCCGGCCACTGAACTGACATGGCACAAGTACAGAACAGATTGCATAAAACTGATGATCACTCAAAGCAATGGTATAATAAAGGAAGTGGTGATAAGGAAAGTGTTCCATCAAGGTCATATCACACACAGCAATCAGGCAGTATGCATGATCGATAGTGATGGAGTTTATGTACCACACTGGTAAACGACGCAACACCACTTCTAAGTGCAGCGTAGCTGGGTGTGGATTGATTAGAATCATCCTTAAAGGACGGTCTCGTACAGCCAGGGCGGTTCAGAAACTTAGCTGAAACTATATTCACGAGTACAGTACACATACAACCATCAAAGTTTCATTCAGAATAACCAAGTCCTTTTCGAGGAATTTGTCAGAAACGTGCGGTAATGGTAGACAACGAAACCTGCGCTTTACTCTCATGCAACGTCACGCGTGACGTCAACCAGTGGGTAAGTCACCGTTGCCATAGCAATTCTAACCTGCAGAAGGACCTTGGGTTCCCCATAAGCTCCCATTTGCTCTCGATATGGGGACGCTCAGACGTATATCTCCGCGAGCGGAGAATGTAGTCCGTGCGTTAACTGTGGTGTCCCCGAGAATGTGGCGCATAATCGGATACGTGGAAGCTAATTCACGCAATTTCTTTCCGCGAGTATTTAATGCGCTTTTTTAAATAAACACGCACTCATTCTCCATGTACGTCGTCATCGACACTTCATTTCGAAACATGATCAGTGTGCAACGAGAAGTGTAATGGAAACGCGCGTAATATATTTTTGGTCGGAGCTGTAATGCGACCGCGCACGCCGATGACCGGCAACTTCAGATTTGTGATTATGGGTGGGGTTGTCCTGCTACTTTTAACTTGTCTCCGAGGATTAACACAGTCGTTCTAAACTAGCACGTGGGCCACTTCTTAGAATGCGTGTTTTTCGCCTGAGAACTGAAAGAAAATGTACGAAATTGCAGCAGTCCCCAGTCACTTCTGAAAGTCGTCTGCTCATGCCGGTGCACTAGCGCGCGCAAACGCAGACTATTTCGGCATCCTATCACGGACTTTCCCGCAGGGCAACGTAGCCGTTTTTGTTGTTGCCAACACAGATCGTGGCATGCTCTGCAATATTTATAAATTTAATTTGGGTATTTAGTAGCCCTGTTGTGCTTTTTCAGGTAAATTTGCGGTATTCCATTTTCAACAAAGGGAAATCGAATGGTACACTTTATGGGAGGGGCAGGGGGTACGAGACAGTCTCTTTAAAGGGATGGTAGCATCCATTCCAGTCAAATGCGAAACTTTAGTGTCTTTTTATTCTTCCTGGACCACGGTATCGAAAACCCCACGCGAAATAGTGGAGTATGTTTATTCGACGGAATACATGACAAGAGCAGACGCCGTATGTTGAGAGTATTAAAGAATTCCCTTTCTCGAAAAACGAGAAAACGTCACTCTCTAAGAACCAATGGGGGCGGGACCTTGACAAAAGGGATACTGCGGTCGTGCGGGCATCTCATTCAGTTACGGGGTGTCTGGACGGCACCTTTCGTCCTCTGAGTGCCGCGCTCTCAATCCTGCGCTCAGGGTGTGACATCATACCACCTGAGCTTCTGCGGCCGCGGAAGCAGCGCTGATGTTTAAAATTCGTTTATTTAATATCCAAGCACTTTTTGGATGAAAAAAATTAGCCGTGTTGGCTATCAGCCAATGACGAACATAGTGGTATCAGTTTCGTGGGTGGGTTTCTGAATGCAACTGTCCCTTTAAAGTGTCACTATGGGCTAAAAGAAAAATTTATTTTAGTTTGTATTATAAATCAACCTCCCACAAAGTACACAAAATATCAATGCTGTTGCAAATTACGCTTACGCATTTGCACGAATTTTCGAAGGAACCTAAATAACTTTAGTATCGGATTCTCCAAGAGTTTGCACACCCTATACAGAGATTGCGCACCCTATAGCGTCATACTTCTCAAAAATATAAATTAATTTTATGATAATCCTACATCACATAGAGGTAACATTTTTCTGGAGTATACAATGAGACGCACGTATCCCAACAGTGCAAATTCCATAGGATTCTGAAAACTTAGATTTAGTCCCACTACATGTCTTGTCTTCAGAATTCAAATTTATGCCAACGTAATCTACGTGCCTCACAGTGTATTCTCGCTAAACATTGTTTCTTCATGCGATGCAGAAGTATCAAATTAATTTCTAGTTTTGAGAAGAGTGACATCACAACGTGCACTGCCACATGTCAGGCGACATGGCTCCACCCAAGGCCGTGCCTTCAGTCTCCTCTACAGCTGCTGGCCATCTTCAGACTTTGGGCAGAGACACAGACCACGAATGTCCCTCACTGATGCTAAGAGGTAGACAGCAGAGGATATTATGACATCCCGAAGAATACGAAACTTTGAAGGTCTGCGTGTTCTTATGATTACGGAAGTGTGTAACGTGCAACATCAGCATTTATATTCTCTGTACAGAGTCTTTGAGTGAGGTTGATTGAGATTGATGAGTGAGATTGAGGTTGAGGTTGTGGTTGAAACTGAAATAAAAGTTTTTTTGTGTGTCACGAGCAGCACTTTAAACATACCGAGTCTGGCTACATAAAGTCCCTGACTGCTGCAAACTTTGCCTGAGAGAGAAGCTTGGGTGGAGGGCAGCAAGGTGTTCATCGAGGTTAGTTTTGCAAGTGCCTGTAGTCGTGACCATTTACAAAATGAAGACAATCTCGTAGGGAGAGTGTTTACCTGCAAGCCTCGACGTATTTCATGGGAGTTTCCAGAATGCACATCACATCTGTTGCAATAGACCTTCGTTTATGACAAAGTCAACGGGATTCAGAAAAAACTGGAGGTGATTTGACACGAGCGAGTGTGTCACAAAAACAGCGACCAGCTACGAAAGTGCGCAGGACACTACGGAAGTATTGCACGAGCATACTCTAGAACACTATGCAAATAAGCCTGGGATGAGCACCTTGGCAGCATTTTTATTTTGCTGTGGTTTCTTTCATTCTTATTTCGGGAAGCGAGGCCTCGACTTCAGCGTGAGCCTAGGTTGTCGTCCACATGGGCTTCTGCCAGCTCACCCTTCATATGGCTCGGCCGGTTACGGCTCGGAGCAGACTTCAAAAAACCTGGTTCAAGACACGTGTTTCGGCCAAGACAGGATGGAACTTTGAAAATGAAAATATAAGGAAAGCTTTTCGTTCTAACAAGGGTTTACTGTATGCTTTCTTCAGCAAAATAATGTTCTTGCAAAGTGTGAACACTGGGCTTAACAAGGTTTGTCCACGATTAAATGCGGCAAGAATGGAGCAAGAATGCAGAGCTAGGCAAGCATCCTGTGGAACATTACCGCATTAGTACAATAAATATTGTACAAAACATCCTATTAGTCACTAAAAATGTCTGAAGCTGCTACGTTTACAGAGGGACTTCGAAGAAGACTAAGCGCTTCATACGAATCAAACCAACTGTATATTGTTTATAGTCGTGCACCCTAGTTGCCAGTACTTTTTCATTGCGCGATCACTGTTTTAAAATACAGGTTTACTTTAAATTTAATAAATTTATGCAAGGACAAGTGGTTGCGTATCAAACACTTAGACTACAATGTACAAATGCCAATCCATAAGATTTATTGTGCATTTTAGTAGGCAGGTTAACCGCTTATTGTACAAGAAATGTAGCAACTGAGGTAGCTTTTGTGCTCCTCTAAGTGTAAAACAGTTTTGAACACAAAATCTTAATACTGCCTATAAATTGCAGCACTTCATAGTGCTGAACAGAATCCGTGTCACCAATAAACAATTAACAAAAGTGGAGGAAGCGACAGACAATGCTGTTCTGACCACATAAATGGATCCCAGACCAACATGTAGAACCTAGAGAGCAGCTCACGTTGAGGATGCTCATGATGGAAATATGCAACGCTGCTCAGGATGATAGATGCACCAGCTACATCGGAGGTTGAATTGAACCATCACCAAACAGAAGGACTGGGGAATCCCAAGCAAATTCATGCACCAGACTATTGGCGAGTTGCAAGACCAACAGGTACAGTATCATGCACCCCGTTCACAGAGCAAACGCGGTCCCAGACAACAAACTATAGAGTGTGTCAAGTCAATCCAGATAATTTCAGTGGAGTAAAATGAATTCCTCGATACAATCCAGCATGTTTCACGGGGATGCCAGTTGGCACTAAAGGCCTGCACTCCCTGTAGATGTGAACAGGTACTCACGGAACACCCGTGAATCCAGATTCAGTATGTGACGCGGTAATGGACGCGGATGTCAACGTAGCGGAACAGAAGCCTATTGGTTGCCGATGCCTATCAGATGAACCGCACCAAAGTATCAAGCCAGTCACAATTTTGTAGCCACAAGCACTGAGCAAGTGCCTCGACATGCTCCTTTAATGGCCAAGTAGCCAAGGGGGTGGTCCTCGGAGGGGAGGAATGACTACGGCTACTGTACTTTCCCCGATCTTGAGGACGTGGTAGGGAGACACACAAAACACAAGCAGACAGGACTTGTGTTCTGTGTGTCTGTCCCCACCACCGCCTCACGCTCAATAGAAATGATACCGTCCACATCGATACACAAGCTTGTTTGAATTTTAATGCTCTGCGCATGGACTATGGCTAGTCTCGAGGCCATTCCAGTCGACGCAGACACCTCAGGATCTAAAGGGCCATCAAATCAAGGAAACAGAGCTTTGCAGACAGTTCTTTGCAGATACATTGCCCTGGGATGAGATTTTCTGGAAGCAACATGCATCAAACGGCTTTATGCTTCGCATCAGAGGATTAGACAATTGCTGTAAAAGCCTTATTGTTCGTGAGCCCCTAATTTCCACAAATTCTACGATTTGGACAATTAGCAAATTTTAAAGGTGTGCACAAATTTTTGAGCTAGAACTGACACTTTGATTCTTCAAAAACAATTAACATCATGCATCAACTTCATTATCACAGTTGGTTACTAGTAAGCACATTAACTGCTTTGCAGCACAACCATGTGCAATTCTGCTTTCATTAAACCCGCTAAGGGCAATCTTGGGCACACCATAAAGCTCAGCAATTGATCCACAAACTTCAGAATCTTGATTTAGCAATATTTAGTGGCAAAAAATTTGGTTCACTAAATTAAAAGGTTTTACAGTATCCCAACCGAAATGAAAAATAAAATGAATGAAAAACCTACCCCAAAAAACATCCTCGCCAACACTTTACACATAGGTTCACCTGTAAGACAAGTCGGCCTACATTTGTGGAGACATGCTGCTCGTGCCGCAAGGCAGGGTGCAGATAATTTCGACCACCTTCCTTCATTCTCAGATATGCTCTCTTCAAGAGAGGAGGATTTTTTAAAGGCATGCAGAACAGAGGCCTCAAGCGCATGCCGTCCGTCGCTTAAGCGCGGACCCCTACAACAGGCGACAGCGACACACTACAAGCGACAAAATCGATGGCGGCGGCGCCACACGAGCGACAAAAAAAGCTCTGTCGCGGCTACAAATTCTTGCATCTACTGCTCGTAGATATTTGTCGCTTGTCGCTAGAGACCGTTACCCGGTGCATGCCCAAATCCGCTAGATTTGACGGTACATAACTGAGATGAATGATAAAGTATAGAGATATGGGGGGCCACAGCGTAGAGTGGGTGGCAAGTCTACTTTATTAAAAGGAAATTTCGAGCTTGTAGGCTGGAAACAAGCCAACTCTCGAAAGTAAAAATGGCGGAACAAGGAAAAAAAAAACAAGACTAAAGCGCGGGAACCGCAGCCACCACCAAGAGACGGCCCCGTAAAATACATGTACACATAATTTGGCGCTATTAATTGACTCCATTTGGTTCTGTGGCGTATACAAACTAAAATCATTTCACGTCGTGAGGTGTTATGTTGGGAAATGCAGATTTTTTCCCCGAAACGTTGTTTAGCTGCTCGCTTATGTCGCCTCTCGAATGGGTCGGGAAACAGCAGCACTGGCACCCGCGACAGCGACAAAATCTGTAGCATGTCGCTTGTTACGGGGTCCGCGCTTTACGCCGATCGTGAGAGCTCATTTTATTCGTTGCAGAACATGCCACAGCCAGAAACAAAATATGTGGGGGGTCATCACAGTCCTCCTTTAAGTGTAGGTCACAACCCACTAGATTATAACGACCATGTCATAGGCACCCCTTCCCAGTGCTGCATTTGGAAGCTAGCGGTGGCGCTAGTCATCGGCCCAGTTACTGCTTCCTCAACTTCTGCAATACTTCGTACTTCAGCTTACCTAAATATTTTTGTACAAGCGGTGGATGTCCCACAGGAGATGATTCTTCCTAAAGTTGATTATCATCATTCTAGGCGTTTTCATAGGAGCGGTTGCTGTCGTCTGCTATGGTAGTCGTACGTACGCCCTTCTGCGCGTTCAAAATTCAAATTTCCATTGTCCAATCATGATGTAATCTCACGGGCCGATGGGTAGCGCCCCTAGAGGATCGTGCGGACGTGCTCCTCATAGGGGTTGCCGATTATGACACTGTTGTTATAATCTAGTAGGTTGTGGTCTAGGTACATGTTAATTGGGACACCTGGTAGAACGGTGCTGTTACAAATTCGCTTTCATCAATTTAACAGGAAGTGTGATGAACGCTTCCCCGAGAGTCATAAAAATGAATGTGGTGTTTACCAAGTTCCAGGCTATGCTTCTCCTGTCATTATAGGGTATTCCAGATTTCCCAAACATTCGAAACAGGGATTTAAGAGTCAATTTACGAGTTATTTCGGAGAAATTTTGTCTCCATGTACAGAAGGCCGATTGCACAGTTTATTTCACTCAAATTTCTGTGAATTTACTCATGGAAGTGTGATGACCAATTTCCACACCTCCAAAACTAGAAAAAGGTGTTTCCTGAATATTTCTGGCCCTACTTACACTCTATTAGTGGACATATTTACTTTTTCATAACTCCTATGAGGCTTACTACCAAGCAATGGAATTCCCAGCAAGTACTAAACCCAAGCATTTTGTGTTTACACACTGATGTAAAATCAGAGTTGAACCACACCACCAGCTTTCTTAGAAGGTAACAGTATGGCAGGTAAAAGTGGGAAATAGAAGCGGGCATACTAAAGAACCAAACAGTACGTGAACCCTCAACTTCACGTCTTACGCAGGGTGCTTCACATCACATGTCACACAAAAAAGAATACGAAAAATCTGCTTATCTGAAAATTATGAGGTCAACAGTGTTTATCTTTTACAAACTGTTGCCACGACATTGGAGCACTTTGATCAACTTTCAGTCATGAGAAATTGAGTTTTCTGGATTCAATTCCAAAATTTGCCAAGTCAATGTCCAGTTTTTTTGTTTGTTCTTTTGACAGAAACAGAAAGCACATGCCAGATTTACCCCATCCCTTCACAAAATAAACTCCCTGCTACAGTGGTAAGAGCTAAAAAGAAAATGCAAAAGCCATCACCTCAGAAGGCGAAAATTATTAGCCACGTTCAGTTCTCAAGTCTAATTAATGCAAGAAGCGGTGGAAGAAAACGGTGACCCACCCCTTCAGTTCCATTTTCCATGCTTCTGCTGATAACGGCAGCAAGGTTCAAACGCCACAGTCATCTGAAAAAATAGCCAGGAGGAAACAAGAAAAGGAGAGTCACGTTTTTTGTTGTTTTTTCTCGCCGCTTGTTGCATTAACTTGATGGAAAACTGAAAACTGCCGACAATTTGCGCCTCTCCAAACGCTGGTTTTTGCATTCACCCCCCCAGCTATTACCACTTTAGTAGGGAATCGATTTTGTGATAGAATAGGGTAACTCTGACATGTGGACTGGGATCCGACTGGAATCCGACTGGAATCCGACAGGAACGACCTACCGCATTTACTCGTATCCATGACTAACTCATTTCGTTGCAATCTTATTGCATGTCTTGAATGCTAGTGTAAGCCAGCATATATTTTGTCTCTATATTTATGCATTCCCCGTCATGTACCGCCCCAGGAGGGTATTTGAGGTTATTGTCATAAATAAATAAATGTGCCTTCTGGCAAAAAAAAAACAAAAAAACACGACATTTTGGGCTCCAAACAAAGTGCTCCATGTCATGGCTAAAGTTCGCACAGTTGTCCCCATAATTTTCGGGCAAGTCAATTCTTTTATATTTTTGTGACAAGTTAGGTGAAACACCCTGTAAAATGATGAAAGGAAGCCAAACCAAGCAGGATTCCCTGCAGCTGATATCATTGTGCTCTGCAAAGGCACAAAATGACCAGAAGAGTACAAGACGCAACTGGCAAGAGGATGTCGCTTCAAATGCACTAAATGACTCAAACCATCCAACACTGGTTCAGATTGGCTTGCGCCGAGGGAGGAATTTGACAGCTCCATGTAAAATGAAGTGGCCAATATTAAACCAACACCACAGTGCTTGTTGCAAACACTGTAAGTGTTAAGGTGGAATCAACACAGCTAGCTGCACTTGACACAAGAAATAGTTCAGACTAGTTCACATTCAGAATTGTTCAAAGAGTAGTTCAGATATAATCAAGAAACTAGCTGAAAACTATCTGGAAACTGGTGCGAAGCAAATGATGATCTTGTAGCTGTCAAGACCACACTGGGCTGCTCATTCTGAGGCCCACTATGGACATGGAGTCACAGGAGGTGCCAGCTCAGCTCTTCATGTACAAAAAGGGCCCAGATAAGACAAACAGCAATAATAGCATTTGTGACCTGAAGCTATTCATACCTTGGACGATCCCAAGTAATGAAGGAATTCAAATACCCCCAAACGCAGTCAGGATAGTCATTGGGTACGTTAAGTAGGTGCCCTTCTTTTGGTGCACCCACAATAGGAGTACGAGACACCTGGAGCAGCCACTTAACAGCAAACAGCTTTGGAGCATTATACTGCTCTCTTGGTGATACCACTTCCTGATGTCTGCTAATGCAGTGCAGACTAAGGACACAGTGGCTTTGTTTGGACCACAGCGGTTTTGAGAACATTTTCTCGCAATAGCAAATGCGATGTAAAGAATGGGAATTTGTAATAGGTGCCATAGCAGCAATTTTCAATGGAAGTGACTGCTTGATGTAGGCATGACCCACAAATAACAGCCGACATCTACGCATGGAAGTTGCCCAGTAACAGGAAAGTATAATGGCAGTTTTTAAAAAAATGATACTTTCCCAAAATGAGAGAATTCAATAACATAGTGCATCCGTATTTTGCTTTCAAGCGTACCATTCAAACTAATCAGAGTACTTTTCTGCCAGCGCCAGCCCCTTGCTCCCTGTAGGTTGCGTGGTCAACAGGAAATATGCCCCGTCGAACATTTCAGGCCTTAGTGACTTGCCGTCTGCTTCGGTTCACCCATTTAAGATGGGAGCACGAAAAGCTCTGACACTCCGGGGCGACACAGCACCAATGGCACATGTGTCGCATTAAGCGAGTGGAGTATGAAACATTCACGCTCCTGGGCGCCTACTTAATGCACCCATTATGGACCAATACAGTGGCAATGCAGTGGCCTACGAAGAGCAACACAGAAGGTAAGTGCTAGTGAATGCAATCCAGCATTACATCCCTACAGAAGGGACAAAGCCTTTCCATAGAATATGTATATGATTTCATTGCCTTGACCTGTGAAGCGCTGGCTTGTGAAAAGGGCTTAAGTGACATAACTGATCACAGACTGAGAATGGATGATGCCAGGACCTGTTAACTCCACAACACTATGAAGTGAGCAAGTGACAAATTGAATAGTAATATTCCGCCAAGGCAAGGCTTTCTGCGGCTTTCATGGCAGAAACTCCCACAGATCCTGGGCCGGGGGATTCTGCCAATTTGGCACAATCCATTACTACCACTTTGGTCCAGTGAACGAATTTTTAAGATCTTCATGCACCCATTGATTACCTACAGCAGAACAGACTCCCCATTCTGGCACACGTCAATTTCCAACCTCACCAGAGGAGGTACAGTAACTCCAGCAGGTAAAGAACGTGCCCACCAAGGTCTGTGCCTTGGCCACCAACAGAATTCACGTGGACTTGCGGGATATTGACCAGCATGATGATGTGTCCCAATGACAGGTTAGAAAACGCCAAACAAAATCCATGTCACGCAAGTAAATTGAAAGAAAACGAGTGGCTATTGCAAATAAATTAAACAAGTTCGAACAGCACAATAATGATAATTGGTTGCGGATAAAGTCCAGATGAGGACATGAGTCACTGACATGACAGATTTAGCAACTTGGAGCAATAAATGAGTCTTTTGGCTACCAGCACCTGTTAGACCTTGCAGATTGAGGGAAAACTATCAACTTGTACGACGACAACAACAAATACCTGCGGTGACAATGAGCCACAACCTCTGCAAGCAACGCACAGCACAATGGATTTTTCAATGACACGTTAATGGCAGGCTTCCAAATTAAAATGTATTGCAGAATGAAGCAAATGTTTCACTGCAGCTACAGCAAGCACAACTGTGTACAGCATTATTTTTCGTTAGCATTAACATACCCAGTGTTAGTGTGCCTGTGAACAAAATATTGCCTACATTCTGTATAAGTCTATCCAAATTCTGTGGTCCAACAAACTTGTGGTCAGAGGAAAAAGGTAGACTTATACGCAACAATATACAAGAGAGCAACATATCCCACTTCACATTACTCTTTGGCTTCTAAGGCAAATAGCACAAAAAATTTTGCCAATATATTGCAGCAGTAATGAGGAGCGTTAGTGTTATTTTCCCTCTGTTAGTATGGCTCCTATTTAGTGCATAAGTCAACCACTTCAGTTTTACGGTCAGACTTTTTTGGAAGAAGGTTGACCTATACACAATAACATATGGGGTATCGCATCCAGTGCTGCAAAAGCTATTAGTGAAAAATAATATATATATATATATATATATATATATGAGACCTGTAGTAATTACCTGTGGGAAACATTTGCTACACACTGCAAGTAGCTTTATCCAACTTTAATTGAAAGAGGTTTGTACTGAACTCTAAAAGCAATGCTCTTTGCTTTTGGAAAGTTTAAATCATCACTTGGACAAATGCAATCGTTCAGCCAATTTCTCGGAAACCTTTCAAAAAAATGGAGGGATTTGAAACTCGAGGCTTTGAATGAATGGAAGGGGTTGTAATGAAAGGGAAGCGTTACAGAACTTGCCACATTTCTGGAAGTACATGGACCAACTTGCTCAGGGTAAATGTTAATACTGTAACATTTCACTTGCATGCCACTTTTCTACCTTTGTGTTCCTCTGTCTCGTCGATCATATCTTCAACGCTGGAGCCTGGACATAATTCTATGCAAAAAAGATCAGCGACCACTTACAGCGGCACACAGCTCAGTACAGCAGTTATCACTGTTTTTATCGTCTCTGTACAAGTTTGCAATGACAAGCCCCGACAAATCCAAACCACTGCAAACTTCAGGATCGACGAAAGTTGCTTCTGCCCTGGCAGGTATCTTGTTTACCCCTGGTTAATTGCTTCTGCTTTGCCTCTCCAATTTCAAAGTTTAGAAGGACGGTTGTTTAAATGTTCTTGCCGCAGAAGCCTCAGGTACGTAGCTGGTTCGCACTCCGTCATCGCTGTGCTTTGTTAAACCTCAGAGTGACGTAGCTTATTCTGTTCATGAATCAATGGCAAAAAGACTTGGGTATACAGAGTTCCTCCTCCAAAATGAGTTTACTGTTCAGAAATTAAGCGTCCACAAAGTGAGGGAGATGTTTCGTCCCACAACGTGCAGCTCATAAAACGACGAAATTCTGTCATTAAGGGTTCAGAAGTCGACCGAAATCGTCCATTTCTGACTGGACTACGGAAAATCTTCCACTGTTGTTTTCCGTGCTTTGCTTTGTCAAGATGCTTATGACCCTTACGAGGTATTTTGTAAAGCAACCCTGTACGTTCACGAAAGAACGCAGGCTGCTTTTTGTTCTACCTCAATCAGCAACAATCACTGCTGCAGCTTTTGCTGCACACAGCAAAGTTTCATCAAGCGGAGGTCAATCTCCAGGAAATACTAAGCATCAGGGTAGAACTATTTCCATACACATCCTCGTACTCTTGCTGTCGTACATACCCACCTTTCCGATACTGAAATGTTGCAGCTGGCAACAAAGAGTTCACAGACTATGAATTCCTTTGTCCACCCCACTGTTCAATCTTTGGTTCGCAAGAGGTAACCACAACTTTCTTAATTGCAGCAAATAAAGCAGACAGAGCCAGTAAATTAAATTAACAAAAACTCCCTCAAGAGCAACAGTGCTGGTGTGAAACCTTCGCATGGTAGACGTACTTCACACGTGAAGATTGGACACACACAGCCCACATAAACTAAAAACAACTAAAAGTGTCTCTTCCACGGCATCTCACAGCAGCTCACGGCTGCATAATTTCAACTGTAATTTAAGCAGCTTAAAAAGCAAGGGCACTATGGTTCTTTAAAGCCCCAGTCTAAACCCCCGTATAAGCAAAAGGGCTGCACTGAAGATCGGCTTAGAGGGTAGCGAGGAGAGGAGAGCAAAGGAAAAAGAGGAGGAAGTGCAGCACGAAAGGAGGAGACACACACCCGTAGGGGGAGGAGAGCTGCCGTGGGCCGTCAGCCGTTCCATCAACTTACTTTGTTGCTCCTTGGAGACTGGGTCTGAAAGAAACGGTAGGGAGCAAACATAAATATAGGAGCAATGCAGATTTACGTCTAATGCTAGGACATCATTTCTGTCCACACACACCCGTTCAAACTACAGAGGAGGAAGATGAAGTGCAGTATGGGAAACTTCCATCACTCGAAATCACGAGGGGGCAGAGCGGTCTTTCTCGGAATTCGTTCGGAGCTAGTTTAGCTTCGTGCAGACGACATAGCTCGCAGAAACAGTACAGTAAAACCCGTGGATAGCGATATCGCGTATAACGATATCCCTCGTAAAACGATGGTTCATGATTTTACCGTCAAAATATACATTGTTTATATGGGGAAACGACCCGCGTACAGCGATGGAGGCCGCGGTTCCGAGTACTCTTATAACAATGTGGGACGCTGTCTCGTGCGCGTAACATCGCGGCGATTTTCACCGCGATAAGATACAGTACAATCTCGATAATACAAATCTCAAGGGGTAGCGAAAAGAATTCGTATTATCCGAAATTCGCATCAAAAGAATTAAACCCGCGAATCGCGCGACACCGAATCGCGCGAACGTGTTCTAAAGCAAGCTTCTCCTAAAGCACGCAGGTGCTAGGTGAAGCCGACTTGCGGAATGGTGACGTGTAGTGTTGCCAGAGGATGTCCGATATGTTCCCTGATTCTCTCCACGAGTTCTGGTCGCTGTTTTCCCAAGCCAGTGCGATGTCACACAGCTTCACGTTTTTTCTTAGCATCTGTTTCTTTTTGTTTTGCTACACGCAGGGTGGCGCGCGACGTTTCGGGGATGCGCTATTTAGGTCAGCCCTCGTTTAACGATGTACCCCGTATAACGATGGAATTCGCGATTAACGTCAGTATCGTTATACGCGGGTTTCACTGTACAATTAGAGTCTGAAATTTTCAGGAAATATTTTTTTCTAAATTCGGGGGGGGGGGGGGGGGGTTAAAAATTGGGTAAATAAACGTGTGCTCCAAATTCATGCGAATTCGGGTAAAAAAGCTTCCAGGATGCTACATTCGGGGAGAAATTGGGCTCAGTTACTCAAACTAACTGTACTGGTTTGGTACAAACATTGATGTAACTGCATTTGCTGCCAAACAATTTAGTGTGCATTCCTACATTGAGGGCAATTTGCAGGGTAAAAATCAGGTTTCACCGTAAATAGGCAACCTTCAATTCGGAATGCAAATTTGAGGAAGAATCAGGTTAAACCCTAAAACTTCAGGCTCTAAGTACGATGTAGGTATATAGAGAGGTGGAGTGTTTTGCCAATGTCATATCTTGCACAGCAGTCAGGCCTTGTGCACGATCGATAGTGACAACATTTATGTACCACATTGGAAAACGGCGTAACACTCTGCTTAAGTGCAACGCAGCTGGATGTGGATAGTACATATCTATGATATTTCGACATAGGGGTGCAAGTTATGTGTACTATTTTTGACACAATTACTGAAGCAATTGCCGAAGTCTACTCTTCAGGTGCAAAAGTATTAATGCCATAAATATTGGCAATAAACAGTCAAAAGCGCAGCAACATTTTAGGCAACAAGATTCTGCACGCATGCATATTTACAACTCTAACATAGTGCACTCACAGAAGTAGGGGTGCTCCATGGCTTCTCGTGCCGTTAGACGTTCCTGGTGGTCGTAACGGAGCAGTTTGTCTAAGAAGTCCAGTGCCTCTGCTGTCACCAGGTGTTGGTTATCGCTGTGCACGAATCGCTCCCACCGTTTGCGTGAGTGCCTAAAAGGTTTTGCAAACTCATTATGCAACCCCCTCCACAGTACACAAAGTTTCACATGCTACACACTGTGCAAGACACATTCACAAAAATATATCCAACAGAGGATGGGGCTCACACCAGAAGATTATTTCTATGCCTCCGAAGTTTATGCCTAAGTGGGATATAACTAGGGCAGTGTTTTAGGGCAAAAGCCAGTAAAACCCGAAAAACCTAACGTGGCAAAGCGCAAATTCATCTTACTGATTCATTTACCGATTTGCATTATCGTCACTCCGGGTAAAACCCTTTAAAAAAAAACTCTGTAAAGTGCAAATTCAGCCACCAATACGGCACGAGAGGATGCTATGTTCCGCATCTCATGTTCATGTAAAATGTGAGAAGCACTCCTTTTATATTTTCCACCCGAAAATCTGCTTTTCCTCCTGATACTGCCAGATTTTACCCCGTTTTACGGCCCCAGAAATAGCACCCGACTTTTAGCAGCCCTCGATTTTCAAAAAACATGGAACCCAAGACCCCCAGCCCTAGGCATAGCAAATCTTGTATTAAACCCGGTACAGTTTGCGCTAAACTTTCGTAAGGGTTAGGGGTGGAGGACTCCCATGAAAGCACGGAGCTAGGAGGTGGAACTGCCCATGAAAGCAAGCGCGAGTGCGCGACCAGAGAACGTCACGTTGGGAGAGGGAGGAAATTGCAGTTGCTGGCACTACACGAGAGATGGCACAGCTGTGCTGCAGTCTTGTTTCGCGCTCTTGCATGGAAAGTTAGGAGAAAAGCCGTGCTCTTCGCAAGTCGTACGGCAGCTTCTACAAATGAAAACAAACTGATGAACGTGAATAATGCTCGTCTTGACAATAAACATCTCACGTGATGATTAAATTGTGTTTCTTGTTCAGCGCAATCCACGGGAAGCAATTCCGTTCTGTAGGCTCTCGGCTCCGCTGAGTCCGGAGCGCTATGACAGGTGAACACATGCAGCAGAAGCGCTTCATGTTTTTCTGCTTTTATTTTGTCGCCACGTTTATTTCGCTCACCCTTTTGCATTAGAGAGCATCTGGAAAAGGAAACTACTGTTCCGCTATTTTGCACATTGCTTTCTTGTGCTCTCTTCTGTGAAGTTCCGAGATCGGTTGAAAACTAGAAAAGCTAGACTACAGGCGCTGCCAGTTACATGTGCTCTGACTGCCTGTGAATGTGCCCAGTTCAGGATGGGATACAGATGTTTCGTTCCAAACTGCAACAGTGGGTACAAGGCATGCGAAGCACACTAAAATCACTGAGAACATGCAAAATAAATATATAGTAATTATTAAGGCCCGTGGTTTTCTGCTGCTCCAAATTCGAAATTCCGCAGCATCGACTTGTGAATTCCGCGATTTTCCACAGCAAGGAATCAACAGTTGCTTGAAACGGGAAACACTTCATTTTCTTGGATCATGTGGGAACAAAAAATATTCAAAGCACTGTTGTGGCTCAGCATTACGTGATATCTTGTGTTCTCCTCTGACAGTGAATGCAGTCTGTCGCCTACAATCATTTTATACCTTCTGGAAGATCTTTCAGCATCTACAGAGATAATAGGAATTGACAAATACTTGATCGCAACAGACACTAAATTTGGAGCAAGCATCCTCATTCCGTTCCAAAACCAAATTAGTGTATGTTGAAGGGTCACGTGTACCTTGGAGTAGTTGGGAGCACTTTTATCTGACGCTCTTTTGTGTGAGTGTGCAATACTTCTCCCGAGACGCTGCACGTCGTAGTAACCGCCCTTATCGCACCAATCACGTCCTTTGACCTAATCGGATCTCTGTGAAATTCTGTGCAAAACGCCACAAAATTTCGAGCAAAGTGAGGGATTACGCAAAATTCCGTGTCAAACAAAGGATTCCGCGGTGAATTCTGGATTCCGCAAAATTTAACGGAATCGCGGCAAACCCAGGGCCTTAGTAATTATACAGGAAGATGTTTTAAACAAGTACTTTGTTAGCCTCTACTTAAAATCACTGACGGAAGCACATTCAGAAATGACGGTGTAATGGTGATTTAAATACGTGGCAGTTTCATATGCTCAAGTCTGCCATTCGTAGGCCATTCTGCTCATATTGCCGTGTCATATATACATAATCGCATCATAACAGCGTAATCACGCTGGCACAACTTGATTGGACTGCAACCAAAATTAGCAGCATTAGCGTCCGCCTTCCGAAGTAAATCTACGTGGACTGGATTAACAAAGTGCTGGGCCGTCAACGACTCCGTTCAAGAGAAACTGAGCAGCCCCCAAACGCAAACCGCCGAGCCAACGCCATCGAGCGATGATAGCATAAATAAAAAAATCCTCAAACTTTACTACATGCAGGATTACTATAGACTTCCTTGATGCAGGAGAGGAAAAATGTTTTGTCAATGTCATATCTTGCACAGCAGTTGGGCACCGTGCACGATCGATAGTGACAAGATTTATGTACCACATTGGAAAACGACGCAACACTCTTTTTAAGTGCAACATAGCTGGATGTGGTTCTTTTGTTTGTTTTTTTTGTATTGGGGCATGAAGGTACCTCTTCGGGCAAACCAGTGATCAAAAAGACTAGCATCCACATTATAAAGGAACCTGTATTCAGATCCGACCGCCGAGCCAACGGCTTCCAGCAAGGCGATGCGCGATAACAACACTGCCGGGCAAGCAACAGCATGACGTGACCACAAGCTTCATTAGATTTGCGTCCTCGTGCAACAGATGGCGCTGCGGGCTGGAGTGTGCTAAAGTCCCTGGATTCGGAAAAGCGACATCTTTTTCCCTTTCCCGCCGCGACCTTGGACCCTTAATAGCGGCCACAGCATAGGTTTGCATGGTACGACTGCCATGAACGGTCCAAGGTCGAGGCGGCAGGATCAAGGGATGTTGGTACTTTTCCCAATTCAGGGACTTTAGAGCGTGCTCCTTGCACATTCGCCGGTCACAGGAGAAAGTGAAGTTTCACCTCCTAAGCCTTCTTTCTCAGTGCACAAAAGTCAAAATTTGCTAATGATGTAAAGCTGATTTTAAAAGCAGTCATTGGCTGTGGTAATGGTCAACACAGTCCAGCTCTTCGGGGAACCCCGTAACATGCACCCCAAACCACAAAATCTGATAGAATACAATTTCGGCAAATGACAGACGTGAAAGACGCACACAAAGCTGTCACATTACCTTCCTAAAATGTCGTTAAACCTTGGGTCCAACTCAATCTGGTATTTTTCCAGGTACTCAAATAGTTCTTCTGTGCCCAGAACTTTGGCAATACGCACCAACTGCAATGCAGAAAAACAGATGCTGCAAATTCACTGTGCACCACGTATGCAGAAAGTGTAATAGCTCCACTTGTGAGACAGTCGTTCCTCTGTTCAGGTTGCTGTCAGACAGACAGACACACACACAATAATGCACAGGGACACGATTCACAGTTCCTTAAACACGTGTAAAGGTTACAAAGAGGAAGAGCAAGTACAAAACACAAACCTTAAAGCTCACAAAAAATTTTTGGAAGCACTAAAGGAGGTTGCTCTTTATGCATTCCATTTGTCAAAAATAAGTTCATTATATCTCATTAGATTAATTGTCTCATTTTATTATATATTGATCTTAAAAGTTAAACTTTTTATAGCATGCAAAGCCAACCGTTTTGGGTTCAGCGTGGTAAATCTTGCATATCTGTATGTTGGCGTGCTGATAACAATGCAGTCTGAGACAGCACCACATCTGTTACATTAAACCAGATCAGTATTTTGCTCAAAACTGCAACTAACATTAAAACCCCTAACGACAGAGTACATAAGCTGCATTAAAGGATCAAAGGTGATACGAAATCCCAAAATATTAATCAAGAACGCATATTATGCAAATCAAAAGTAGAAATGATATGATGCACAACTGAAAGCCACTGATAAATGTAAACATGCCAAATGAACTAACCCCAACTTGCTAGTCAATGTGTGGTTAAAATATCTGTACTGGTCAATAGAAGACTGCAGAAGTTCAAAACTACTTAGAATTAAAATCATGGTGCTTGTATAGGTACTCAAGAAGATCAAGCATGAAATAAGAAAAGCATTTCAAGACGGACAGCACTCTTCTGAAAGAATCCATAATCCATTTACTGTGAGCATCAAACACAGTTATGTGTGAAGGTGTGCGCGGATAACTATGACAGTATTCGCATCCGCACTGTACCCGTGCATGTAAGATCAGCGACTGCATCCGCAACCGCGCTAGTGGACATTGGTGCAACCGCAGGTTGAGTAGGTATTGAGTATATCCGCACGGCGGCAGTCATTGTATTTGTAGACAAAAAAAAAAAAAAAACACGACAAAAATGTTATGTCACAAACGTTTTCACTTTTCAGCATGCAAACTACTCAGGTTAAGATGCTATCCACACTTCTAAAAAAAAAAACAGTTAAAGTGACAGCATGACACACTTCGGTACCATTTTGGAAAGTGAAAGAATTGCTAAGAAGCAAGCGAGACAGCTTCTGAGCAGAATACATGACAGTAAAATCATTGTGTATATATGTGCGTCCACTTTTTTTTTTTCCCCTAGTCTCCGAGTTTTACTGCAATTTATACCATTTCCAGTTCACTGCGGCCTCGCAATTATGGGTCCACCTAGAGGACGTAGATACACACTAACGCTTATTTGCGAATAAAATGCGGATATCCGCGGGTACCGCAGAGATCCAAGAATTTATCCGCACTTTAACCGCGCGAATTTCTAAACGTTATATTTCTATCCGTAAATCAAGATGCAGTGCAGATATCCGCGCGGAATGCGGGCATAATCGCACCCGCGCACACCTCTGGTTATATGAGCACCATCTTAAAAGTTTTCAATAAATGCAGTATAGACGATTTACAGGGGGCTCACGGAAGTGGCAGGAGTTTTTACACGCCGACTAGATTTGCTACAAGCAGTGAGTAACCCTCATAAAGACACAACAGGTTTGCAAAGCAAATGAAAACATTTATAGTTGACAAAGGAGAGTATAGACTACGACTACATGAACTTTAATACAGATAGCACTGTTCAAACAAACAAACAAACAAAAAATCCTCAAACTTTGCTATGTACATGCAGAATTACTATAGACTTCATTGACATAGGAGAGGGAAAATGTTTTGTCAATGTCATACCTTGCACAGCATTTGGGCACGATCGATAGTGACAAGATTTATGTACCACATTGGAAAACGACGCAACACTATTTTAAGTGCAACGTAGCTGGATGTGGTTTTTTTCACTATCGGGGCATGAAGGTACACCTCTGAGCTAACCAGTTATCAAAAAGACCAGAATCCACATTGTTGTACAAAATTAAACCTGTATTCAGATCAAGGGCAAGCATTGAAGCTATCATTAAACAACCAAGTTTCCAAACAATATGTGAATCAGCCCCCATTTGTCTGCCCCCACAGCATGTTTTTACACTGCCCATAATATTATACTTAGGGTTCTGCGTTTTCGGCATTTGGCAAAATATGCCAATAAATACCCGAAGAATATTTTTTAAAAATTTGGCATGTTCCGAATCTTGCATATGGTGCTGCATGCCACAAATGCCGGTACTCGATTGTGTTTTTTCCTGCGTCCTACGGGGCTGCTAACCTCTAGTTCAGTGATTCTCAAATGGGGGTCCCCGAAGACATTTCTAGAGATCCGCGAGACTCTTGCTCATCAGTGAAATGAGTGCCGCCAGAAACGATATGAAAATGACCCGGCGCGCGCAGAGCATGTACCTGCGCCCGCACATGAGGAGCAGTGGAAGCATCGTCAGCATGTTACAAGCAGAGGGCAATCTCTAAAACGCTGTGATTGGTTGTGGTCTGTTAAAGCTGTGCATCATATGGCCACCTCCTTCCCTGGTTGTGTGATGTTTTTGCGAAGAATCGCGTACGACCGTGACTGACTACCACCTACCATTACGTGTCGCACAATCTCGGCAGTATAGCCTCTGTTGTCATTTTCGACAACATATGCATGACAATATGCCTTTTCGAAACTTACATGCCCAAAAAGCAAGTGCAGAAATCGCCAGTGTCAGTGCAGACATGCGCCTTGGTAAGGGGATTCCACCACCTATCAATGCACCCATAAAAATGTCCTCTCTAATAAGAATTTGTATTTCCTCCTCACCACACTCGCTGTCCCCTTTCTCTCATGTACATTAGTATAAATATCTCTACCAGGTGTTCAATGTATCGCACCTGATGAAGGACGGACTCCGTCCGAAAGCTTGTTTTTCAGTAAAATAAATGTTTCAATCTCTTTAAATACTTATTTTGTCCAAACTTTGATCATTTTTTTCTTGCATGCACCAATCATCTCATTTCCCATTGGCAATTTGTTGTATTCACAGTTCTCAGATTCACGCAAACCCCCACCCCGCACGTGCTGAAGGGGTCCTCCATCAAATCCTCAAGCCCAGAAGGGGTCCCCGACACATGCATTAGCTGAGAACCGCTGCTCTAGTTTATGGAAAAACACTCCCCTGTAACACTTATCAGTGGGCCAACAGGGTTCAAGTGCTCCTGGAGCCCCTCAACAAAAGAAAGGACCTTCCTTGCGTCCCGATTGTCTTTCTACTAAGCTGCTCTCCTTCCATGAATCATGCCTGTACTTGTCATTGGTCAAAGAGTAGAGATGACACTGCATGCTTAGGTCAGGCGTTGTCTTTTTGAGTTGGTTGGCACGAAAACCGTAAGGCAGTCTCTTTAGCGGCTGCGAAATGGGACTCAAGAGGAAAGCTCCTGGTGACTAAGAAAATCCTGATCTTGAAGTATCGTCTGTAGCAGGGATTGACGGTTCGCTATGTGCAGGTATGTTTCAGTTCAGAATTTCATGAACTAGCTGTATTTCACACTGTTTTTAGGGAAATACTTCCTCGCTGTGTAACGCTGCCCAGTTATTATAGCTGCAGACTTTTTTGGCACCCTTTTTTTGGCAGAAATGTCTCGATATGCCAAGAATTTCCGAATTTGACAAAACACATCAATGGCGAAAAATGCCCAACGAATCTTCGCAGGAATAAATGCCGAAAATGCAGAACCATAATTATAATCTAGATGCAGTTAAAAAATCATATTTAGTCGCACCAAGAGGCGTTGAGTCTCGTCGTACATTCTACTACCCAAACTAGTTACAATACTCCATAATGCAGTAATATGTAAGTGACTGCATCTGAAGGTGGACGAGAACACTTTGCACGCAAGAAACGATGCTGCCTTTGAACTGAAATCTGTCTGGATTTGAGTCAGGAATGATTTTGCTGCAACCATCATGCATGTCACTGATGTATTATACCATAAAATCGGCGTGATCCACCACGAGTTGCACCTGCCAAGGCAGTTCCACGCTGCCTCTAACACTTCCAAATTTTTTGTCAAATATCGAACTGAGGATAACATACACAATGTCATTATATTTGGTAAAGGTTGTATCTCGCTCCAGTAACAGCTTAAATTGTGAGTTCAGTAGCAGCATATACTGTAGAGAGAAAAATGTAACAGAAGCGCAAACTGCAAGTGTCAATTCAGATATCATGGAAGTTAGTCAAGTACGAAACATCATGTTTTGTTGTCTAGTAAAGCTGGATGCAGTGGCACCAAATTACTAAAAGGATTCCTTTATCAAGCAGTATCCCACTTGCCAAAGAACACTGCTCTTGAAACACAGGGGTATTTCACAACAGCACACAGTATAACGTTTTGACAAAATTTTGGTCCACAACATGCACATACTTTACTGCACAGCAATCTTGCGGTTCAACGGAACAGCTTTCTTTGAAGTTAGAGGTAGATTATCTTAACAAAAACGTTTGCTTTACCACCACTTCTTCCGAATGCCACAACTGTAACGATGTGGCGTGGGAAAGCATACAGGAAAGCAGTGAAAGGATCTTTTCACATGGGAGACACACAAAACGCGAAGGAAAGTGCCAGCCCTACACCCAGAAAGTCTGTTGTACAGCTTGGGACAAAAGTTTCCGGAAACACCGGGGTGTCACGTTTCTCCACTGGAGCGATACCCTGGTAGCAAACAGGAGCGGACACACATACTGAGAGATGGATTGAATAGCCGGTCACCAGGCTTTTATTCTATCTCTTTTTGATTGCAAGCATGGGGCTGCTCCGATGAAGAAATACGTCAGTGCAGTGTTCCGTAAACTTTTGTCCCAAGCTGTACTTTCACGAGTTCCCTAGTACAGGAAGTTTTACTTTCATGCCCAACTGACTCAGTAGCTCCATTTGTCATCAGATGGAACGAAAGTAATCATGCTCAACCAAAAGACTCATACTCCAAACATGAATATTCTTCCTGCCTATCCCCCAGATAATTTCATTAGTCATACACTCCTAGCTTCAGCAGCTCAACAAATTTATTTTGATGATGCTGAGCGAGTCAAAATCCACTTATTCGTGCACAACAAGAAAAAACTATCTAAGAGACTATTTTCGCGGTGTGCAGGTCAGTATGACCACAACTGACAGCACAGTTTCACATAACAACAGGGATTGGCAAGCACTGGTGCCAAAACATGCATGTTTATCAAAGCTTGGCTCAATTTGGCGAAAACAAGGCTGGTTGCACTGGTACACTGGCTGCACAGTGGAGTGAACCAGTGAAAGGTGCAACCAACACATTATTGCATCTCCACGGTTATCCTAAACTGGCCTCAATAGTACACGGTGACAGACATATTATTGCTGCACTATTATGAATGAACTAACTGCCAAGAGGGTGCGGGAGAAGTAAAATTAAAGAAAGGTTAACACACCTGGTCATAGTTGTCGTGGCCATGGAAGAAAGGCTCCTTCCTGAAGATCATGCTGGCTAGCATGCAACCCAGACTCCACATGTCCAAGGAATAGTCATACATCTACACAAAGTGAAACACTGTTAACCAAAATAAACGGGCCACTACGAGAACATTCTTCAGATTTTTTAAGTAGACAACATAAAACCATCAAAAAGTTACACTATTACACGACCAATGTTTTGCAGTTTTGTGTTCCAAAATAGAAATGTGGTACACAACTAAAGAAAGTTTATGAACCCAATTTCTTTTAATATGCCCCATAAACGGGCTGCATGTTAACCCAGTATTCCCTTGAGTGTTTATGGATACTCAGAAAGACAGTTCCTGTATGTTTTTTTCTAAAATCCATAGATCTGATACGAGACCACCATATCCATATCCCACTGCAAAAGATGCACTTCACAGCAGGTACCAGTTGAGACCAACAATCCAAAATCTGAACTGTGTGCTAAACTAAGGTACTGTAACCTCTCTGTTGCCCATTTCTTGTTAAAGGTAGTAGTCCACTCACGAAATAGTGAGTGACGTGTATGAACGCTATGTTGTTGTTCGAACATTGCTGAAAACCTATTCTAACTTACCCCGAGCTATCACAATCAAACCTGTGCCTTGTTAATAGAGGCTCGCAAAAGTTCAATTCGTAATAACTCTGATCAAAGACGTGTTTTAGTAGTAAATTTGTTGTATTTATCGAGGGCTGCCTATTTCCGCTGTCACAAAATTTGCTAAACCTAATGTGCCGCAAATATTAATACATTTTGCAGTATTTTGGAAAGTTTTTAGATGATAAATTTTACTGAGAGAAGAGTTCTTTCTTAATTCTTCAACAAACACACTAGTGCATCAGCATGCAAAGTTGTACAAGTTACAATGTGCCGAGATGTGCGCCGTTTGAAAGGAATCCACTGGGTGCAGCTAAATTTGATCCGTGTGAGTAGACCCTTACACAATAGAGGGTTGTTGGAGGAACCTTCACTGCACATGCAAATACAGTAGGTTTTTTTACACAATTTCTTGGACTTTTCCTGGTCAGAGAGTCATGTCATATACACTTTCGCAACCCACTTTAAAAGAACACCTTGCTCCACCATCATACAATCAATACACCATCAAACATAACAGCCATCCCACATCGCAGGACCAATACTTTCTTAATAATAATTGGGGGTATACGTCGCGAGACAACTGAGATCACCAACGCTTTCTTGAATTCATTCATACCAAGAACAAGTGCGGACTCCATATTTGTTATTGTCAGAGTTTCCGGTGATTATATTTTACGAGGTATTACGATGTAGGACAAAGATAGGTGACAAACAGAGGTTACACCCTGTTATCTCAATATGTTATGAGCCAACTGCTTCTTGTACTACTGTAATTTAGTTTTGCGTTCATTTCTGCCCTGTTTCGGATGGTCTCAAAAATAACCGAAATCCAGGAACCCTAGTTCTTGTGTATAAACTGACCTTTTTGATGACATAGGTACTGACCACGACCCAGTTGTAGCACTTGCCTTAATGGTACTAATAAATCAATAAATTTGTATAAGTGTGTATCAACCATATCCGCAATCTTTCATTTAAACTCTTTTCCCAAGGCCATACGGGAATCCCCACTTTCTATACCTGTTTTACATCCGAACTTCTATAGTCTGGCAAAAATTAGCTAGCTACTGTTGGCTCTACACATAAGCCAAGTAAACACTAACCAGTGCGTCACATGTACATTATTGGGCACACCCAACAGACTTTTGTGCACATATCTAACAAGAATGAGTCTGGAGAAAAAGACCCAAAACATGCAGTCTAAAATTAGCATTATGAGGGCAAAAGACCTACAATTCCTACAAATGTCAGGAACAGGTGCCATAACTTTGAGGCATTCGCGCTGTTGGTGGCTTGCCAGAACAACTGACAACAAATGGCATTACCCAACATGCAACGCAGACGCTTTGAAACAGCCAAGGGTACTGATGTGCTTTGGGAAGCCTTTCGTCCAACAACTTTCTGATCTGAAACCTGCTAGTAAAACTGCACAAGTGTAGTTGTGGGGCACGTAAAAAAATAACCCAGTGCTACATTACAAAACTATGCTTCCAGACAGGTTGTGAGCAAAATACACGCGATGTGATTAGGAACATACAGAAGCAGAGTATGGAACTTTCACTTATCCAGACAAGTCTGACTCAGCCCAAACAAACACAGGTAACAACCAGAATGGAGCTTCCTGTTATCTGCGATAGCTGTTTAGTGATCGAAATAACTAACCAGTAGTCATGGACAATGTGCGTCAAACCTGTACTTAAAGTAAAGTACCATCGTTGGTACTTCAACCCATTCGCTTCCGAAGCCGGCGATCTGCCGGCCTCCAGAAAAGCGCTTGTTTTAAAAGCACTCCAACAGATCACGACACTGTCAATGCTCCTGTCATTTGGTTAGTCCTTTTAAAGACAGATGGCAGTGGCAAACCAGTATTTACAGTGGCAATTTGCACGGGAGCGCGTTTCTTCTATGAGAACGTGTGATCGCGGAGAAGCAGGAGTCTCATCAGTGATGAAACACTGCAGCTATTATTCGAGAGAGACAAATGTGAGGATTGTGATGACCCAGAATTTAAAAGAAATGATGAATTACAGTATAGAGATGAGGATAGAGTCAGTGAGGTGTCCCATCCTGACGTTTCAGCGATATCTGCGCCGTAGATTCTAATGCACCAAGGTGGGTGGTTTTTTTTCCCTGTGTGTTTTAAGTTATATCAGACCAAGGAGGTCCTTGAGGTGCATTACATTAGCCTATGTTTGGGGAGCAGAATAAAGTAAGAATTATTCTCCTCTCTTTTGTAGCGCATATTTTGCTTTTCATTCCGTTGTATCTATGCCGGAGGTTCGTTAAATCAAGCTGCATTAAATGCTGCGCACATTGGGGTGACT
The DNA here is from genome assembly GCF_037126465.1 of Ornithodoros turicata. Taxonomy (NCBI): domain Eukaryota; kingdom Metazoa; phylum Arthropoda; class Arachnida; order Ixodida; family Argasidae; genus Ornithodoros; species Ornithodoros turicata. The sequence goes on along the minus strand of NC_088201.1, from coordinate 68,344,380 downwards.
GATCGTCCAAGGGATTAAGTAGAGTACAAAGTACCATACTGTAAACATACTTAAAGTACAAAGAACTAGGCTAAGTACGTCAAAATAGTCTTTTACTAATTATAGTCTAATTATAGTCTATAGTCAAACTAATTATAGTCTTTTATGGACAATGATAGTTTCCATGACTGTATAGTGCAGTGATTGTTGTAATGTTATGTACATGTTCATTTTTCGTTTTGTACTCCCACTACTGTATGCTGCAAGGCGATGTAGCGTAACAAGCATAAATAAAAACATTAATAAAATATTCATGAAGTGCACCCCAAATTTAACTACATCACTTCACGTTTCACCGTTTGGTGGCTGCAATGAGTGAGAAATTGTGTGAATTTTTTGCCAGACTTTAGAGAGAATTTTCGGCAGGTGTTTGTTGCAAGACTGTCCAAGCTTACTCGTTATGCATGATTTGAAGTTAACCAGATGGCATGATTTGCATTTACATGCCCACAATTACATGGCAATGCACAATGTTCTGGTGCTAAGACGTGGGTATGATATGCATGAGGCATACTTAAACAAGTATCGTGGCTATTTAAATAAAATAATCCATGTTATTTACAATGCCAACGAGGTAAAATGTAAAACTAAAGAATGAAAGCATATATGCCTCTGTCTTCTTTTTTTTTTCCCTTTGAAGTCAGTCACACATTGCGAAATAGAATGATTTTTAACTGCCAACAGAGGGAATAGTGTAAGAAAAGCAATAGAACCACGCCCATGGAGCATAGATAGGGCAGACCCAAATATTGCCATGCATAGCTTGTGTGTGTATCTTTGCATTCTTGAACAATGTAAGAGTGGTAGTTCTTATTACTTTTCAATATTTCAAGCCAGTAAACAATGGATTTCCTTCAAGATGCCCTGTCATGACACAACGGGTATTTATTGATATTTTTCAATTTTTGTCCACAGTCGAAGTTGGGTACTTGATGGGTAAGTACTCAAGAAAAGTACTTGAGGTACAGTACACAGTTTGAAATGTGTTTAAAGTAAAGTGCTACTTGAGTACTTGGTACTTCACATACTCCCCATCACTGATAACCATCACAAAGCACATCCAGAGTACCAGGCTGCCAACGTGATGAAATAGAAAGGCAGTGTTTCAAGCATACCTGGTAGTCTACGAGGAGTTCGGGCCCCTTGAAATATCGGGAGGCGACCCGTACGTTGTACTCTTGCCCTGGGTGGTAGAACTCGGCCAGGCCCCAGTCAATGAGACGCAGCCGCCGGCACTCATGGTCAATCATGACATTGTGAGGCTTCACGTCCCGGTGCATGATTCCCATAGAGTGAGAGTAGTCCAACGCCTTCAGCAGTTCATACAGGTAGAAGCGGATGTCATAGTCCGTCAGCGTCTGGTACAGCTGCTTGAAGTCTGTGTTGTTCACGTGCTCGAAGATGAGGGCGGGGGTCCGAGACACTGGGTCCTTCACCACTGCCTGCAGGGTTACAATATTGGGACCTCCGCGCAGGTTTTCCAGGATCTTGATCTCGCGCTTTATCTTCTTCTTCTTTACCGGCTGCGTGGAACATGTCACCATCGTTGAGCTAGTGTCACAACTGCTCGCCACAGTAGCTAACCTTCGAAGCAGGCAAGAAATTTACCGTGTTACAGGGATAGTTTGTTCTCCGAGCATCAATTTGTAGATTTTTATTCGCGTTCCCATTATTTACCGAACAGCTGTTTCACATTTCCCATCACAGAGCGGAATAATTTATTATGCGCATTATCAATCACTGGAACCCTTTAAATTCCCACAGACATCTGTGTGTTTGCCCCCTCTCCATGGTTCCCACTGAATTTTGAAACAAAAATTTGAGGGTCTTTCAAGGACCTTTTACAGCTCAAATGTCATTCTGCCTGGGATGTAAAGTACAGTTTATGGCCAGGGCACCAACATTTCACAAAAATATTTATAAGCCATAGTGATCTGCTCACAAACGTGATTGACGACTCCTGAATGTTAAAGATCATAGGATAGAAAGGAAGGTTGGTGAATACAATGCAGAGCAACGTTCATTTCTCACACTTCTGGTTTCTCCTGCTGGTTCCTATTGCAATGAGTGCTAACACTTGTGGTTTTGACACTACAGCTCCGACTCCGGATAAGCGGAATTTGCACTAACAGCTCCACAATAGTAATTAAAAAAAAAAGATGCAAAATCAAGGGTATTCAAGGACTGTGGAAAACTCGAGTTTTCCAGGCCTTGAAAACAGCATTTTCAAATTTCAGGGTATTCAAGGATTTCAAGGACCAGTGGCAACCATGCTCACGTAGTCCCCTCAGAACGGCTCTTCACTGTACGACCCATTCTTTACATCACAGCGCAATGTGATCATTCCACACTGGCAATAAAGAAAAATGTATGAAAGCAACAAAAGTACTGACAACAGTTGCATTACCCAAATTAGAAGAGTACAATTTTAAGCACACCGTTAGATAACGCATTTGTAAAAATAAAAATAAAAAATCTGGTGCTGTGCCTAAAGACACCTTGCTGGCTAATTCTGTCGTCCCATGAGAGTGACAAACTCCCCACAAGGATCATCAGACTCCTACCTTGGCATCCCTTCCCAAAATAGTACCCCCAGTAGGAAATGCAGACAGACTGATGTCAGGAGACTAGCCTGCTGCTCTAAAAATGGCACCCAATACCACACCTCCATTCCTCCCACTGGGTGCCATCAAGACACAAACAAAGCAACCGGTGAATCACTGCATTCGGGCAGGAGTCGAATGAAAAGAGGTGCCCGGAGCACGACAACAGGCTGCTGCAGGTGAAGGACACAGAGCGTGCTCTGCATCTGGGCCTAGGTTTAATGAGCCACAAGTCTGCCCAAGTGCAATGTGAACACCAAAGCTATCAAAAAACACATACGGCGTACCTAGCGCGACATTTCTCGGGAAAGCTCCGTTCCACCCAATGCCGACCCATGAAGTTGACCGGGTATTGACCAAACACCCTTTTGACTTTACAAACCCGGCATATCTAGGGGTACAGAGGTACTACAGCCAGAACTATCGTCTGTACCACATGTATAATTGATACAGGGTGTTTTGCTAACACGTCACAAAATTTTATGAATAAGCATACTTGTCCCAAGATTATGGGGTCCATGGTATTTATCTTTGGTTAACTTTTGCTACCACTTTCAAGCACAGTAATCAATTTCCAGTCAAGAAAAATTGAATTTTCTGAATTGAACTCCCAAATTTGCCAAGTCAATGCAACACATTTTCGGCACAAACAGAAACAGCATGTCGGGTTTACCCCAGTCCATTACAAAACACACTTCCCACTACGAATCATGGTACAATGCACAACAAAAACATGAATGTTTTCACAACAATAAGATGTTGTGAGGGGTTAATGCAGGATACAAGGTGCGTAGCACCACAGCAGTGGCACTTAACGCCTACCATGTCGCATTGATACTACTGCAAGTGGCACGATGTGTGTGCTGCAACTAATACCCCTGTCACATGGGCAGTCTTCAATGAACATTAACAACTGCCACTGAAGATGCGTGTAGTGCCACCAAGCGTGTAATGTGTCGACCTCTCAAAGAGCATTGGATTCAATGCTGCCTGATAGGTTGACATGTTACATGCTTGGTGGTGCTATGCATATCTTCAATGGCCGTTGATCTTAATTAGCATTGAAGGCTGCCCATGTGATAGGGTTATCATACCCGTCACACGGACAGTCCCCAATAAGGATTGAAACCAATTGCCATTGAACATGCATGGAGCGCCACCAAGCATATAGCGCATCAACTTGTCAAAGAGCATTGGGTTCAATGCTCACTGACAGGTTGACATGATACACGCTTGGTGGTGCTACACGCACGTTTAGTGGCCGTTGATTTCAATTATAATTGAAGACTGCCTCTATCACAGGGGTACAAATTTTTGCATCTTTTCAAATAGCATGAATAGCAAAGGAGTTCACGAGGGGTACATGAATGCAGTTCATACTGCAATGTCATTGGCATTACCAGTTTCCAGGTATGCAAAATATTTACACAGGTCCGAGCTCTCGGTGCACTGTAGAGTAAAATACAGGGTACAGCTACTGATAAAATTTACCCAACATTGCTTCGTAATTGACTGTTTTACCATAGGGATTTGGAGGTTTTGGTTGTAACTCTGAATTGCGAAGTTGAATCACTTTGAAATTTACCACAATGAAACGTACAAATTAGAGCTCCATGTAGATACAGGAATTTTCCACCTGCATTGAGTAATTGGTGAGTATGGCATGCCGGCACGGGTAAGCTTTTATAGGTAGCTACCCTGTATATTAAGCTTACCATTCTACTGTGTGACATTTTGTAAACAGTGTCATGTTTTTACAAGCAGTAGGTACTCCAAATCAATCAAATCAATCTTACAATGTTGTGGACGAAAATGATTTGCTTCAAACTGCTTGCGAACTAAAGACTGCTACTCATACACGCTTGCAAAGTTTGAGATATAGAGTAGCCTGGAATTCAGACGTGTGTCACAAGCAGTACACTGCTCCACACCACATCACCAATTCCATTGTATGTTATTGGTGGACATTATTACCACTATCACAATGGTGAAATGTTGCAAAAGGTCACTTACTTTGAGAATCTTGACAACACATTTTTCGTTATTTGCAATATTGATGGCTTCGAAGACTTCACTGTACTTGCCACGGCCCAACTTACGAGCCAGTTGGTAGTCATCTTGAACACTGAATTGGAATAAGAATTTGCATACGTCATTGCTTTTGTCAACCTTCAGTGAGGTAAAGCTTCACTATGAGCCACATAATGTTCAAGTTCTATTACAGTAGGCCCTATGCTTTCGCGAGGGTTAGGGGCAAAGGACCCCCTGCAAAAGGACCCCCGAAAATTTGCGAATAATATCAAGCGGTAGACGCACCGTGCTTTGGACCTATATTTATCAGTCTCCTTGGTTCCAAGACACAAGAGATACTGGAAACACACCACTCTGGGGGGCCCCGGACACGCTATGGAATCGGAAAAATGGCAGCGGGCACTGCTGGTTAAATGCTTTTGATGTTTGTTATTGGCTCCCATGGCCTGCGAGGGGTTCGAATTTGTGAAAGGCAGACCACAGAAACTCAAGGACCGAATGTATTTAAATTATTGCCAATGCTCTGCCAAATGTCGGCTTCGATCACAGACAATCACCCACATCCACCGAGCGTCCGCTAAGAGACACGGCCGACACGAAGTGACAAAGAAAAATTAAGTAGCGACAGCAAAGGCCAACTGGTCCATCCCCAATAAACTCGTTCTGCACTTAACTGAGCATGCAATGAAGAGCAGACATACCCCCACTCTACGACGTGTGACTCATAGTCCCAGTAGTCCCGGGGGCGGTGGGAGTTGACGTCCGGGTATACGCGCGACCTGCTGGGCAGAGGCATGGGGGAAGCACCGCCCAGGAAGGCCCCACTGTGTCTTCTTCCGCTACTAACGCTCCTGCAGACTCCTCTGCCAATGCCAACGCCTCTTAGCTGCCTGCCCACAACACCACAACACAACAGCCAAACCTAAGCCCAAATGAACAAAATTGCAAGAAAACACGTTAAAAGTTCATTCAGAGCATTTTACGCTGATGTGCCCTTTGGGCTCCATGTAGCATCATGGCAATTTATTCATTTATTCCTATCTATTAACGACGCTGAACCAGAGCCGTTCTGAAGGGGGTGCAAGAGGGGCAGTAATCTCGAGCAGGGGTCACAGAGAGCCTAAACAAGTTTTCACTGTAGCATTTAGGATATTACTAGTTTGCATTTTGTCTTAGTTAGAATTCTCCTTAGAGCTTTGCAGTGTAGAACATTTCTGCAACAGAATTGCCTTGTCATGTCTACAATACATATGCTAAAAAAAATTGTTCTGGATATATATTGTGCCATCTTTAAGCAGTGCTTCCAAAGGGTCTAGAGGGGAGGTTTCACACTCATCCCGCCCCAGACAGAAATTGTCCTCAGGACAGCTCTGCATTGAACCACTCTCACGGGCGTCCCACGCACAAAACTATAGTCAGTGACAACATGAGTCATACACTTGACCCCGCCCCACACAAGAATCGCTCCGCGCGCGCGAATGTAGTGCGGCGCAGCGAAGTGAGGACTGGGGGGAGAAAGAGAGAGCCGGCACTACATTGCGAAGCGGGGGCGTCGTGCAAAGGCTGGTAGCCAATCGGAGGAGCCTTCCATGGATGAGTGGGTGGTCCCAATTGTAGGACTTAAGTTGTCACTGACTATAGTTGTGTAACTGTCTCCAGAAATGCAAGATGCGAAGGCACACGGGAGCCCAGATTGGCTGCAAACTCCAACGACATGAACAGCATGTCGTTGTGAACAAAATACCAAACACCAGAGCTGAATGTGCACGTTTTGTCCAGGGCGAGCACAAAGGAGAAACTCTTGCAACATAATTGACGGAAGTGCGGTCAAATATTAAATACCCCATTCAAAGTCCTCGTTCCCTAAGTTATTGTGGTCATCATGAGCCAAGGCCCATTCCCATTTGCTGAAATCAAACTTATTGTGTATGAACAATAATTTCCCTTAACAACAACAACAACACGTAAAGTTTACTCTCCTCTTATACGTCTACAGGTCCAACTTGTTTGAGCGGTGCCAGTGGAAAAAACAGAATACTGGCTCAAATAAAGAAGAAATAATTTATATAATGAGAGACATAAAAAAAGCCAAAATTAAGTACACAATTTTAACGATAGTAGTTTTCACCCAAAATGCCCAAAACAGTCTGAGGAGAAACGAGACAATGGCGGAAATCTTCTGATAAAGTTTGCAACACAGAGCTGTCTTACTTCTTTTACTATGAGACAGTTAAATGTCGCCCGCGCATTCTATGTCCACAAGACTTACTTTTAAGATTCCATTTAAACAACTCGAGGGCTGTTTTGGTTCAGAGCTATGTTGGTTGCAAGTGAGGACTGGGGGGCGAGAGAGAGCCGGCACTACATTGCGAAGCGGGGGCGTCGTGCAAAGGCTGGTAGCCAATCGGAGGAGCCTTCCATGGATGAGTGGGTGGTCCCAATTGTAGGACTTAAGTTGTCACTGACTATAGTTGTGTAACTGTCTCCAGAAAGGACCACATTAAATAGTGGTTAGAACATGGTAACATTACAGGGAGGAAGGAAGGCAGGTAGTGCAGGGATACTGCATGTCACATGCATATTGCGGGGGCATTGTAGAGTCCTACAGGGCATGACATGTTCGGAGCCAAAGAGTGACAATGTTGATCCCGGCTGTAAGAGCATGCTTCAATGTTGTGTAAATAATTGCCCGTTACACGTACTTCTACACACCAGTAAAAAAATTGGCCGGATTTTTGGACATTGTGCATTTGTGTAAATGCATCTAAAAGGAGTAGCTGTATTGGGTCATCACTGGTGGTTTTTAACTAAAGCCTTTTAGTTTTGCGTGAAATCGTTTATATATATGCACAGCGTGTTTGCTGTAATGTGTCCAGAAATTATATTTAAAGCGAGCGATAAAAGAAAAGCAAGTGGTACTTTTCTGCTACTTGAGCAAGAAACAGGTACTGGTTCACAAGTAGCACATGTTTTTTAGTCAAGTAGCTGAAAAGTAGCGCCCGTTTCTCTTTTATCGCTCACTTTAAATAAAATTTCTGGACACAGAGCAAACACCCTGTATGTATGTGTATATATATATATATATTTACACACACACACACATACAGAGGGTGTATTTTTATTCAATACATAGATTTTATTAAAAATTAGCAGAGCAAAATAGATGCCGTTTGAGTTATACGGCCAGGCTCACAACCCCTTGAAGGAAGTATGCAACTACAAGATGACTAATTACCTAAAATTCATTCATTAACTCTTTAATTAGGGAATTTCGTGCAAAAGCAGGAGATCAGAATGAGAGACGATCCAGTTGAAAGCCATTCCACATTTTTTAAACCCTGAAACATGCACGTGCATATATATATGATATCCACCCCCGAATTTTGATATGCAAATGAGCCGAAACCGTTGCGACCTGGAACGCAGGGGGTACAGCCCTCATTTCACGTCAGAGGGCCACGTGATTTGGAGCAATGGAGATGATCGGAGTAGGTGGCAACCTGTGGGCCAGATAAACCGCTTTCCCGCCCAGATAAGCCTCCGTCGGCTAAGGTGATGCGCTTCTCAGGCGCACTTTTTCAGTTTCCATTCATTTTCATATCACAATTTGGGGAAGATATCTTAACGCAAGTACATGTTTCAGGATTTTTTAAACGTGGAATGGCTTTCAACTAGGATGGTCTCTCATTCTGATCTCCCGCTTTTGCCCGAAATCCCCTAATTAAAGAGTTAATTAATGAATTTTAGGTAATTAGTCATCTTGTAGTTGCATACTTTCTTCAAGGGGATGTCAGCCTGGCCGTAGAACTCAACTGCAAAAACGGCATCTATTTTGCTCTGCTAGTTTTTCAATAAAAATTCTGTAATGGATAAAATAAACAGCTGTATAGTTCCTGTGGTGTTTTACACAATTTCAGCACACTGCCAACACAGTCAGGCGAAAATTAGGCATCATAACACAAGTCAAACTGTTATGAATATGTCAATTAAATAAAGTAAAAAATACTCAGATACACACATTCTAACACACACTGTTCAGTATATGGCTGGATTTCAATTAAAAACTAGCTATACTTCTAATGGTGTGCCTTTCCTGTATTACAGGGAAAATATTCTCTAACATCTAAAACTCTCTGTTGTGTACACACATAACAGTCACGATACTCATATAGTCAGGACAGTCAATTTGCATCCCCAAGCACGAAAGAAGTCCGACAGAGCAAATCCGACAGAGATAGGAAATCAAATGGCATTCTCATACCAAGTGCCACAAGCTATATACTTACTTCAGATGTTCAATATATCCTCTAATTTGACTAATTAATGGTACTCAAGATAAAAATCTAAGGCTACCAAATAAAAAACATGCATTATGTTGGGAAAAGTAACTAAGAACACACCAGCACTTTGTCCAATGCATCTAATTCTACAGAGACGTCTGCATCTGCCACGCAAGACACCACTCGTCTGTGAACACATCTCAGACTTTGGTTCTAGCAACCTCAACAAACCATCTAACAGAAGCCCTTAAACCAGTCATTAATGGGTCCCCCACTCAAAGTGCGAGGACAAGAAACAACAACTCCGGAGCAGGTTAAGTATGTCTGTAATGGCATACTCATTACTCAGTGTCTGCCAATTTATACAAAGATTTCTGGGCACAGCTCCAATTCTGTCAGACAGAAGAAGAAAACTCATTCTGCTCTCCCTCTCCCTTGCATCCGATTATGGCCTTGTCTTACACAGGCACTGATGAGAAATATTATGCTGTCACAGGCACTACACTACGGCCTTATGACCAGTTGTAATCATTTGACACAGAGGAAACGTCCAAACTTTTTTTGTTTTTGTTTTTTGTATCTGTCCTTTTGGGCTCCCCGAGTCTCCCAAGTTCAAAATGAGCGCATGAACAAACATTTCATAGCACAGAAAATTAAAACAGGTCCAGCACAAAAAGTACACTACAGAAATACTATCCAAACATACTAAGGCAATTTACCAGTGGCAACTTTTATACGCAAAACAGCTGGTGAGCTACAGACATCATTCAAAAAGGAACATGTTTCGCAGCTGCAAGCCACAATAACACACATCCTTTCACCGTCGATTCGTAAATATTGTTAGAATTTTAGAATGGAACCTGAATTTTAGGCAACAAAACAAAAACGATCATGCCAGAGAATCTACATTAATTACGAGGGTGGATCAAAAAAGCATCCCGGCTTAATTTATATTCCCAAACATGTAGAAGACCTACAGATTTGCACTGGGCTAAGTATATGGCTTCAGAAGAGAACTATGTAAATGGTGCCTAAGTTTCAAATCGTTTCGTATTCTACTTTTCCAAATATAAATCCAATCTGCATACTTATTGGTTAGCCAATGCCTAATTGCCACGTTAAAGTCAAATAAATCCCAATAATTAGTCTTAATGAATCCCAATAAATCAGTCACATCCCCAATCAGTCACATCTGCCTCAATAATTTCAATCTTTGCAAATCGTTCAAATGGGATAAATACTAGAGTTGACCAGTATAGCACAGGTTAGGAAAAGTGGTATAGCAGCACTAAGCACAAAATATTGCCTTCTGCATTGATTTTCGGAAAAAAATCCACACAGGTAATTTACTCGCAAGTGCACTTTGTACTTGTCCAAAGAAGCCCAAAAATGCAGTACATCAGCCACGATGTTAACAAGTAAAAGACATAGGACTTCTTGGCCAAACAAGGCAGGTGCAAAGAGAACAGGTTCACAGAAAGTGAACACCTTGGTGCTCATACTTCAAAATGAACACTAGAAGACGAAATTACAGAATGCTGTAGAAAAACGACCCAAAACTACAAAAAAGCCACAAAATAGACATTATAATAGATTTGATCGAAGGGAAGCAAATGAGGCATGCTCCATCAAGATCAGGTTGTATGCCTTCCAAATCCCCAGATATGTATATATTTCTTCGTTTCCATGGGCGGGGACTCGTACCCTTCTCCGAATAGCTAACTTCTTATGGTTGCAACAGGGTAGGTCATGCATACCGTATTATTTTGTGAGAAGCAAAAAAAAAAAAAAAAAAATAGGACCCTTAAGTCAAGCTCTCAAATTTGGGACCAAAATAGTCTTGAAGACCCTATAAAGTAGCGGCAGTTCAAAGTTGGGTACCCCCACTGTATATTAATATGCAAAGTAGCTTCTCTAATGAGATCTTAAAGGTCGTGACAGTTAACCCAGAGCTGATATGAGTAGTCTGCTTCCTGCATCGACATGAACCTGCCATCCCACAGTTTTACAGCAAAAGGTCTGATGGTTGCATAGAAAACCAGGACCATACCATACCAAAACTAAAGCTTCTACATCACAGTGCGCAGCAGATAGCCCCCAAGAAAAACGGCCTTTTCTCTGAACCAGTAGGAATGAGTGTGCATTTCAAGGGACAGATTAGTGTCCTATTTATCGACCTTAACAAAGCATTTGATAAAGTTCCCCACTAACGCCCTGGATTGATAAGACATAATTTGCATCTAGCCTCGCAAGAAACATATACTCTCGCTTATACAATGCTAGTCAGTCCACCACCATAATTTGAAACCTGTCACAAAATACTCTAAGCAATCCAAAGCAGTCCAAAACAGAGCAACACAATTCATTACCCAGAACTACAGCACACTCTCGAGCATAGCAGCCTTGAAAGAACCCTCTCTCCCACATACATTAGACGGAAGGTTCCAATGGGTGTGCATTTCTTCGTAAGCTTCACAACAGATATCCTCATCCTCATCCTGTGCACTGCACACCTACCCCCAGAATAAATCGGCTGTGATTGCAGTGAAGTGCTCTCTAATCTCAGCTGTATCGCTGTTGTGCGACACGGCGCCGTATGGAGAGCACCTTCTCAACAGCTCTTTGCACTGCCACCATTTTGATTGCTTTGATTATGGTCTTCGTACATTCCGCATTATAACTCTGCACGGCAATGCTAAGCCACCTTGAAATTTACCAGGACTGAATCGTTTTCAGAGCTTTAGATGTGCGAAACACTATGATCTGCTTGCGCAGAGTACTGTAAAACCCTTTAATTTCGCTGCCTCGATTTTTCGTTAATGGGGCTCATCTTTGTGGCCACCAAATTCTGCGAATTCTGGATGCTAAAAGCTGTGGCTTGATTGGCTTACTTCATCACAAGTGCGAGATTGCCACTAGCACATTCGATAAGGAACGCACTGCGCCACACTTGTGCTGTAAAGCAGTTCGAATGCGTACCAGCAACCTGTACAACCAACTACGAAGATACAGTTTGTGATTCCAGCATAGTGTTCAAAGTGTAAAATCATCCTGGAAAATTTTGCGTGCTCTTAAAATTCACGATAATTAACTGCTCGCCAACGATAAGGGTTCTACAGCAACTGCCGAACTCGGCATGATAATACTGGTCCACTTTTATGGGTCGTTACCAGGGTTGTTAAGCAACTTAGTAAAAGTATCTGAGTACGTGTACTTAGATACTTTTTGTGTATCTTGAGGAAATATTAGATGCATTTTCAAACACGTACTTCTAACTGTAACTTAATTACTTTTTTCGGTAACTTGTACCTGCCTTTTTTAGTATTTTTTGAGCAAAAACGACGAAACACCGTCGCCGAGCAGGAGGTGGCGTGAAGGGCGCGCCGACACTAGGGATCCTCCATGCACGTGAGAAGCTGCAGCAACCCGTCAAGGTTCCCTAACCGACACCGGGCATGAGCTCCACTCCTCCTCGCCCTTTCCGCACATGCTCACGCCCTCGCACGTGACATTGCTTGTTCCTCACCACTCCCTTGGCAGCCTTGGCGGTAGTGAAGAGAATGGCAGAGTTTGAAGGCGTCGACACCACCTCGGGCGCGGACACCGTCTGTGAGGCTCTAACTACGAGCAGCCCAAGCAAAGTTGGCTCCGTTCTGTCAGAAGTACCGTGGCCACAATATGGAGAGCACTTTAAATTCATCGGAACGAAGGAGAACGGGAACCTTGAGCTGAAATGTCTCCGCTGTGAGCCGAAGACGAAGTTTCTAAGCATCTCACCTGTCCCTGTCTCAGTTACCCCCAGTTTAGGCGTTCCTTTCAATGTTTTGCCTGCAATTCCGTACGATTACCCAAGAAGGAATGTCTCTGTGGCTCTAGAGTGACACCTATTACGAGTCAAAGGCGAGAAATATGGTCTGCGTACTGAATTGCAAAAAGTAACTCCACCCGTACACAGATACTTTTCCAAGGTATTTGTAACTTATCTCAGTATTTCTTCCTGTCAGTAACTCTAACTGTAACTTAAATACTTGTGAAGCTGAGTATCTGTAACTTAGTTACTTTTGAAAAGTAACTTTAACAACCCTGGTCGTTTGGAGTTTTCTGGCGCAAGGATATACCCTGGTCGTTACCAATAGAGGCAGCAATGTCATGTAGTTGTTTCTATGCTAACAAGGACTTGCGTGATAGCTGAAGTTGTCTGTCCAGAAATTAATTAATTGCACATTGGGTGTTTGTGTAAATGAAACAATCCCAGTTTCAAGGTACACACTCAGAAACGAGACACTCCAGATAAGCAGTGCTTGCTTCTGCCATCGGACTGACGCAATGTCCAGAACATTACTGTGGCACCTGGTGTGAGAGCAATATAAAACTTTTACTTTCGTACACTTCTGGTGCTGATTATGCAGGTTACAAGGTTTATCAACTCAAAAGCGGATAGACTCGTACCAAAAAAAAAAAGAAGAAATGGAAAAAACAGTGGAACAGGTGTAGGTGTAGGAAAAAGGTGTAGGGACCGTGCGTTGGAGTTCTGAAGTGACGAAAGCAGCCTCCGTGGCTGAAAGAGGTGTCAGGCAGTCGCATAGCTTTGACAGGCAAACGCTGATGAATGTGTCGCATTGTGTGGCATTTTCATTGGAAGAAATGTCCACATTTTGTTTCTTTTCTGGACCTGTTTTTACCTCAATGGCACGGACAAAGTTTGGCAGAGAAGACAAAGCCAAAAATGCATTGTATGGGACATGTTTGAAATCTCAAATATCAAAGTGGCAGCCGCCAGGCAGTGAGACCACATTTCAGTGCAATATTTTAAAAGCTATGACAAGGGACAAAAAACACAAAGTACTAAAAAGTTGTGTGTAGCACTGTGTGTTGGTATCCTGTTCATCCCTTGTAGTAGTTGTTTTTAACAGTCACGGGTAATTACCGACATGGGTGTTACAGAAACAGTTATTCTGCAAAAAATAGTAACTGAGTCACAGTTACTCTTTTTGAAATGACAGCTACAATTACCGCATTACAGTGAGTTACTTTACAGTTAATTTTTAAAAAGCCGAATAAATGTAACTAAAATTTTTTGTTCTAGCACTTGTACTGTCTAAGCACAGTTGTAACGTGCAATAAACAGAGAATTTCTTATGGTCCACAGTAAGGCCATGGGAGTTAGAGTCTAAGGCCATCCTGGCTGTGTATGAGATGACAAAATATGCGGAATTCCTGTTTGAGAGAAACGGCAGGGCATTTGACTAGTTACTACAAAAAGTAACTACCTACAGTTACAAGTTACTTGTAGTTTAGTTACTATCCAAGACTGGTTTTTGAAAGACTGACCTGAAAGGTTTTATAGGCCTGGATTCTTAGGCCTAGGAAGCTTGTATCTTAACAGTGAAACATGTAAAGAAGGTAGATTGTTGCAGATACCGTAATGATTTCAAATACACAGAATCGCAGAGTGTGATAATCTATTTGCACAGCGCGTTGATAAACATCCACTTATAGAGATGATAGGTCCGAATGACTTCTAAACCAACCAACCTGAATCAGTCCTCAGAACTTTGTGGGCAATTGGAAAATGGACGTGTCTTCTGTGGATATTACGCTAATTGTCTAGGCCTTTTATTTTGTCATATGCGCAGAGGTTATTTCCCGCGAACTTCTGGAACACGCCACCAACTCATCAAGCGATCTGACATCAGGGGAGGAAAAATGCAAATGACCGATTTGAGTTCATGGGTTGAGAGCAGAGCCTTCCAGTAAAGCCACCGCTGAATCATAAACTGTGTAATACGCTATTTCAAATTCATTCGAATCAACCGCCACGTCACAAACAATATCGGTTTTCACCTGCAAGACTCACTTTGCATTGATTGCAATGTCAGCACCATCTTGAAACATGTGTTGTTCTACCACACACTTAACAGCTTCCCACTTTTGAATTGGAAAAAGGTTGAAATAAGAATTTCTTCTTGTTACTGTTAAAAGGCCTCGTAAAATGTGAGACATTCCACAATGAAATCACTACGAAACAGCTATCAAAAAGCCTCCCAACGGCCTCCCGCTTGCCACACTGTCACTAGAGTAATCTGTGCACCACCAGTAGAAACACACGGCCCCTGCAGCTTATTTCACATTTTGCTGAAATGCGATAGCTCACGGTGCCGAGTGCCACTAACCCTCAAACTTGAGTAAATGAGGGGGCAGGACTGTTGGTGTAGCCACCCATCAGCTCCTTTGAACATGTTCGGACTGCTTCGGTTACATGTTACTTTGGAAAGCAGCAAAACCAGAAAAAAAAAGTATACAAAACACTCCATATGATATGTGCAGTGCATGTCAAGTTGTGTGCCCATGCCTGTTTGTGAGATGCTCTCAAACACACATGGCATTAGCACAACAAGTATGTGTAAAATGGCATAAAATGTGCACAAGAAATTACAAGTCAATATGCCTGCAGCAGTGATTCCACGGCTTTCCTGAGGAACATGCAGCTGAAGTAGGCGATACACTGCAGGACACTTAAGCGCAACACAAGCATTCCGCCTCTGCACTGAACAGGATGGTTGTGTTCCTTTGTCTCAACAGATTCAGCACTCAACATAGATTTCCCTTCTCCCAAACTGTGTGCGTGTGTGTGTATTTAGAATGTTCAATAATATTGGCAATAAAACGGAGGACAAAGGGTAACACGTACCAAGCTTGCAAATGTGTTAGTTGGAATTCGGCTGAAAATGCACCTGGAAAGCAAAAATGAAAGGAAATCAACATCAGGGGATAATAGATATGCAATTACATGACAGGAGAAAGCACGGGAGGTAACCACAAAGCAACATGCACGAGTGAAAGTAATGTCGGAAGTGCGGGGCTTGTTAGCGATGCATGTATCATGCCTTCCGGTACACTTGCAAAGCGATGGACACATATAGATTACCTCAAAAGAATAATCGAACTTGTTTGCCCAGGGAGACGTCACCCATTAAGCCCAGCGCATCTGAAAGGCATAGCACGTGGTCGCCGTGTGCTACACCCAAAAGGAATTCACAACTATCTGCTCAGATGAGTGATCAGTCCAAAGGTGCAGCCGTACCTAAAAAAATCTCGTCTTACCAAGCCACAAAGACGCAAAGAAATATGCCCAAATGTAGGCACTCCCACGAAAGAGGCACTCGCCAAATGAACGTTAGCCAAAAATGTGCGACACAACGCGTCCAAGTCGACGAGGCGGCAGCCAAATGGTACGAAAAATGACAAGTAAAATGCTTTAAATCAGCGCCGATGATACACGGCGAAGAGTGTATGTAATTATCCAGCATAGTTCACCTTGGCATAAAGCGTCACATTTAAAAATGATACCGGTACATGGGGTTTCAGGCTCTAACCACGTTGAATGAATCAACGTTCACTACAAAGGAGGCCTAAGAAGTGATCAAAAACTACATGGTAACTTACGGGATTTAGGGCTAGCACGTTGCCTGTACAAGTCTCGTCAGCGCCAGTTTGGTCTTGTAAGGCGAAAAAGGTTAATTTAGTGCATACAAACACACCCACAGAGACGGCCAGGGGCAAAACTGCACGAAACATTCGGCGCGTGCCGGTTACTAAGCATAAAAACGGTACGATCAGCGGCAAAAGGGTTCACTGAAGACACCGGTATGCATAGTTATCGGTGCTGCGGCTGATTTGGTTCTCGCGCGATCTGTTCTACGGGATCAAACAGGCTACGATCGGGGGTTAAGTAAGTAGATATGCTAAAGAAGTGTTCACTGATACCTACAAATAATTCACCAAGGTCACGATTGGTTACAAGAACTGTATATAGCCCGTCGAAGAATAGGGTTAAACCCAGTACAACATTACAAAATGGCGCCCGGCCCGCCGAGAGCGAAGACGAGGCCAGAGAACACGCAACAATTTATGAAAGCGCCCTCTGGACCGGTTGTAAAAGGCGTAGTTCTTGTGGCAGACGCTAGGTTATCGCGACCTGCAAACCACCGGGCGCTGCCACCGGGTCACCAGGCAACGGAAATTTCGTTTACAAATGATTTACAACGATTTACAATCGTTTACAAATTCTCCGATGCGAAAACCTGTCTTTCATTCTTTCTTTCTTTCTTTTCTCTTTTTTTTCAGAGGTTAATTGGAGCACACTTTCAAGGTGGCTTTTGTTTTTCTTGCATCCTTGAGATTTCAGGTTTTTGTATTTATACTAATTTGCAACTTCAGTACCGATTTTAATGTGCACCATATTGTACTCAAGCGGAAAGACAGTGGACATGCCTTTCTTTTCCCAGTAAACACAGCACGAGTGGAACAAAAGGTGTAATAGAAAATATTTAGTGAGTCGCCCAGGTCGCCTAGCTCCTTTCTTTGTTATGTGGTTGATGGGTACAACAAACTTTCCAGGCAAACCCACCAGGAACAGCCTTGGGGAGTACTCACAGCCTAAGCCTGTGTTTCTTCTCGTGGCGGGTCGGGTGCGGATGGTATTTCGAAAAAAACAAAACAAAAAAGAAACAGAATACCTGAACAGAACTTAGAAAGCGTATCTAGCACTGATGTTAATTTAGATAGTTCTATGCAGTAACGTAGCCAGAAAAATATTTCGGGACGGGTCCTACGGGAACTTTACATGGAGGAGGAAGATTTCATCCTCGATTTCGCTCTCCCAAATACACTACCAAAGGTATGATTTCGCTGGAGTTTGAGGCATAGAACGCCAGCCCCCGCCTACGCCACCGGTTAAGATTAAGATTTCTTGCAAGATGCAATTGGACCGTGAGGGCGAGCCCTGTGGTACGATCCTGTCACAGTAAGAACAAAATCCTACACACAAACAAAAAGAGAGAAAAAGGGTGGGGGGGGGGAATAATTGTGCAATGAATGTACACTTTCAGACCAGAGTTTCAACATTGTTATCACGATATTAAGTTGGACACAAACGTTCGAATACTGAAAACTTATCAACGGTTCGTATATGGCAATAGGAGGCTCATTTAAGAGACGAGTACAAAAAGACGTGATTGAGAAGAAACCAAGCGCCAAAAGCAGGGCACTGAAACGAAAATGGTACATTTCTAAGGCAGCAAGGTGACTGTACATTTTGTGCTGCTCCGGTCTGCGAACCCATAAAAGAAAGTATGCATCAGTAGAGAGATATTTCAGAAGATCGAAGATGCTATGAACAGAGAATAGAGGAAGCGCGAATGACCCAGAATCCCGTAGGCTCCATGAAAGCATAGTTCTCAGAGCTTGTTTCTGGGCTAAATATAATGGGTTAAGATGCTAGCATATCTGACCGGAGATCAGAAGACCCCGGTTCGATTCCTGGCGTCAGCACCTCTTTTCCCTGAGTTGTTTGAATTCGTTTATTTCTGGGCGTTTGAGGCTTACGTGTCTACGTCGTCCCTAATTGAACCTCTGTATGCAATAAGGGGATAACTAGAGAAATCTCAAACCGCAAAAAAAAAAGGGGGGGGGGGTCTGCTCTGATTGTCCGTCCCATTGACACACATTCATTTCCCTTTTCTTACGCTCCTGTAGCCGGCTAATAAATTGCAATACGGTCCAAAGGGTACGGTCCTACGGGGATAAGTCGACTTATCCCCTTATTGCATACAGAGGTTCAACTGTGGTCTGCAAATCGCCCTGCCTCGTGTCTGAATGAGAGAGTGAGTGAGAAAGACGTAAGAGAGAATGGGAATGGTGTGGTTTGTTCTCGGTTCCCCCTGTAAATGAGCCACTACTCTAGCTCAAGCGAAAAGGCGTGCTGCTATGATGTGGCGGTTAGGGTATCTGACCGGAGATCAGAAGACAGGGGTTTCTTCAGTATGGATCTATGTCACCAGCTCGCTTGCTTCCCAACTGGTGTTCTATCAGTGTCTGCATGGGTTGAGATGAGAAGTGTACGTCAAACCGTACGCCTCGAACCGTATTTTATATGTGAGTGTACTAACACGTAGGAAGTGGTAGTCGGAACTAAGTGCCTTAATTTTGCGAGCGCATAAAGCCCACCAGATATTTTGCTACGTACCAAGTCAATATGTAGTTGCCAGTTGAGATTTTCTCGTAAAATTACGGCCAAGAAGCGCACAGAAGTAGCACGTGTAAGGACATTGTCTCCAAAAAGGAGCTCGTTTTCAGCAAAATCGAGACTCTTCTGGGAAGGGTGAAAAACGATGTATGACATCTTCCATAAATTAATAACGAGCCTATTGCACAGAAGCCAGTGTCGGTATTTATATGAAGGGAGTTTGCCCTGGAAAACAGTGTTCAACACTGTTTTCCATGGCAAACTCTCTTCATCAGATCGTCAGATTCTATAAATATGTTCGTGTCGTCCGCATAAAGAAAACAACTAGTAAATAGATAATTAGGTAAATCATTAATATAAACAAGAACGGGCCCAGAATTGAGGCCTGAGGCACACCCGCTCCTACGAACCCAATATAAGAACAGCTCTCATCGTCAAAAACGAATTGATTCCTATCGCACAGGAAACTTTCAAGTGATTTTAATGGTGTCCCTCTAATACCGTAGCGTTCCAACTACTGTAGAAGAATTTTATGGTTAATTAAGTCTAATGCGTTTCATAAGTCAACGAAAATACCCACAGTTAAAAGTTTTCCTTCGATATTCATTCTAATATTTTCTGTGGCTTGTATTAACGTACTAGCGGTTGACCTGTTTTTGCGGAATCCAAATTGAGACACGTAAAGTAGTTTGTTGATTTCGAAACAAACTTTCCAGTCGTGTCAAGATTAGTTTTTCCATAACCTTACTCACTGCTTAGAGCAATGAGATTGACCGATAGTTAGAGGTGTCAGTACGATCGCTTTAAAAAAAAAGGTACCACCTTAACAGTCTTTAATACCTGAGGGTAGGTACTTTCGATGAATAATTCATTAAATAACTCAGAAACAGGTTCTGCAAGATAAGGACAAAATCTTTTGAGAAAGGTAGGGGAAATGTTGTCATGTCCAGAAGAATTGAGCGGTTTTAAGCGACGGTTTCAAGACTTCGGTTCTATATATGGCACTAAACGTGCACCATTAAAATTACATATATGAAAACAGAAGTTAAAAAATTAGGTTAGATGAGTGCTGAAATGTAGATTTCATAGCTTGATTGAGTGCATCCTGTTTCAAACGAACGCAAAATTTCTACCCGGAAGGCCAACAGTCATATAAGAAAGATGAAAGGCTTGAACGCAGTTGAAAGACCTCAGCCTTTCGAAAGGTGCAATATGACATAGAGCCAGTAGTTTAACATCATTGTTGGTGATGCTCTCTCAAATTTGTTCAGGTATAATCTGTTCTCTACATATCACTTTCGTTATTGGCATTTATGAACATTTATGGCATCGAGTCTGTTATGCAGATGATAGACTTCTGGTATACGAAGAGCATTATTTATTTATTTATATATTTATTTACACATATTGCAGATGGCTTAGCCGTCCAAGCAGGACAGGTTTTTCTTCTTCTTCTTTTTTTTTTTTTTTAACAAGTAAAGCAATGTCTAATGCTCCGCTCAAACGCACGAACATTCGAGGATAAAACACATTCAGAAGGCAAGGAATTCCACTCCTGTATGGTACGTTAAAAAAAAAAGAACACTTTATATGCATCAATACGTGGCCTGAATGAATACATTTATCATGATTTAACCTCGCAGAGTGGTGCAATTATTCTTAACTATGTTACTGGAGGTGTTGTAATATTTGGTCACATTAAACGCGCACGCCTTAAACTAACTCATAACTCAATTGCATTTGAGGAGTAGCCGTAGCGGAATTACATTTTAGCCTCAGTAACTTTTCCTTTAGCTTTATTACCTTCGGAGTCATGTAACTGTGACTTGATTAAATACTTAGAATAACTTACACAGCTCTACTCGATCGTCTCCATGGCTTATGGCTACAGCAACGCCAACCCGCGTGACGTAAGCGTCACGACTCAAATAAGAGTCTGCCAATCACAGCCATGCTTTCAGGGTCGTAGCCATATATGGTCGGCCAGGAGCCGCCATCACCCGCATGGGCAGCCATTACTAGTCACAGGCCTTCTGTGTTTGAAGTCGTCTGCGGCGATTGGCTGAAGCAGACGACGTCGCGATATGTGTACGCAGCGAAGGAAGAAGAGGAGGCGTTGGTGTAGCCAACGCCACCTAGATACAGAAGGCCTGCTTATTGCCTACTCTCCCTGCTTCGCTACGTGAACATACAAAGTCAGAATTCATCTGCTTCTGCACACTAAATTTACTCCTACATTTCAATGATATCTGGAATGAATGAGCGAGGAAAGCGTAGGAAAGAAGAGCATCGGCACATGCGCGTCCCATGCGTTTCGGGTGGTCGCCTCGCGGGCGTTTCTTCGCCGCGTGTGCAAAGCCATGGCGTGCGCGCGACGTTTTGGCGCTGGGAAAGTGTGCCATGCGTTTCGAGCTTCAGTCACTACGCGCAGACGACGGTGGTTCGTCTCCATGGCTACGACGCTGAAAGCATGTTCGTGATTGGCTACGGCCGTTGAAAACACGATGCCGATTGGCTGACTCTTCGTTGTTACGTCACGTCGACGAGTGAGCAGGCTTTCTCGCATAATCGCATTCCTTTTCCGCGCCGGAGCCTGGTGTGTTTCTGGTGTCCATGATTGGGCCGATCGTGTCACGTGGTTTTTACTTCCAAGAACGCACTGTCCATGTTGAGTCCCCTCCATCCAAAACCGGTTTCCTCGGTTGCGAGCTGGCTCGACTGCGCGCTGTTCTCCAGCGGAGAAGGGGGAGATTGGCGACCCATTGCTAGGCGACGTAGCCGCGCCGGACTCAAGATGGCGGTCTCGCTCGCCGACGTGGCTCAGTGTCGCTACTCTGCTCCCTATAGTGACTCTAGCTTTCTCTAGCTATGTGGTTTTGGCTACACCGGCTGAAAGCATGGTCGTGATCGGTGGGACTCTTAGAACTACGTACGTCGCATCGATTAGATATCAGGATTTGTTTAGACTGGGTGGCGTGGTTGCATAGCCTATACGCGGGCTCTTGTCGCAGACGACGCCCGCCAGCAACGCCTATTGGGTATTATTTTATCATTTTGTTATTCATACTGCATATTATATTATACTGCATATTATACTGCATATTATCAGATACTTGGTGCACATTTGAAAGATCCTTATCACGTCCATCCGTGAGAAAAGCTTCAGAAAGCGTATCCAGACGCATTCCTTTCATTGCTCTACAGGGTGTGAGATGATTTCCGGACACACTTCAAAACGTTATTAAAAATTACCAATCACAATGCAAATTGGCACAGTGCTGTAGCTGTGTCGAAAGTTTTATTTGAGCTCACCCTCAATGTTCTACCGCGAATATGATAAGAGTTACAAGCTGCAGAAAATCCGGGTCCATGCATTTCAGTGGCCCATACTGCCGTCGTTAGGCTTAGGCCCTCTCCGTTTCACGCACGCTCTATCGAGTGTTGGAGCGCCACGCTACCCGAAACACGTGGGTCGCGGTCCAGTGCGTCTGGGTCCGTCTGTTCGCCACAGTGTTTTACCGAAACGGAGACACTACGATTGCGCTGACGCTGAGTCCACTGTGATCTCCGTTCAGTCGAATGCACAACTGGAGCCTCCTTGCGTACTCCTCAAATGTTGTGACGGACAACGAAGAAATAATGATACGAAAAATAAGGACAGCAGCAGATGTAATTGGCCAAAATCGCAAAGCGCAGACAAATGTACGAAGCAGACCGAGCGACATTGCAAATTTTCTGCATATCGCTTCATTCTGCTCGGGATGTAACGGCCTATTATGTTTTTTGCTGAGCATAAACTCCAAGGCAACGTATTTAGTATCATTTTACTATATTTTCGACACCAGTTTCGGATTTGGACGCGGCGCTCCATCTCCCGATGCAGCATGAAACGAACAGCGCCTAAGCCTATAACGACGGCGGCATAGGTCATTGAAAATGCATGGGCTCGGATTTTCTGCAGCTTGTAACTCCTATCGTATTGATGGTAGCACATTGAGGTCGAGCTCAAATAAAACTTTTTACAGAAGTACAGCACTGTGCCAGTTTGTATTGTGAGTGTATTATGTACAATTTTTAATAACGTTTTGAAATGTGTCCGGAAATTTTCTCACACCCTGTACAGTACCTTCCCCGCGCGTAAATAGAACCCTGCGCTGATCGGAATTATGTGACTCGCGTCTGATCCGTATATACCCACAGGTGCAAGCAGAGGCGGATCCAGGATTTTTCTTAGGTGGACGGAGGAGGGGTCCTGCAACTCAATTGAAACTCTATGTAACGACAGAAAGTGAGGGGGTCAGGACATCCTGACCCCCCTCCCCCCGGGTTCGCATCTGGGAGCAAGACCAGCATCCGGCCCGCGTTCCATTACAGAATTAAACCCGCAACCCGCTCATTTTCTTTTCCAAAATCCCATCCGACCCGCAACCTACGACGAGAAGATACACAGGCGTGAACTATGACGTGATTACTCCCCAAGGCTGTCGCTAATGGGTTATGTCTGTGCCTCGAAGGTTTGTTGTATACCCGTCAACCACATAAGGAAGCGCGGACGCAACGTGGGCGACTCGTTAAATATTTTCTATTACTCTTTTCGGAAAACATCTTATCCGCGTCTAGTCTGCTACCCGTGCTGGTGTCAAAATTGATACCTGCGTCCCTGCGAATCACACCCCGCAGAAAAGTCGCGGGTACTAAAATACTGCAGACAGAAATTTACAGCTAACTCGTCTCTAATAGAGCAGAAAGTAATATCCCTGTCACACGGGAAATTGAGTGTCATTTCCAGCGAATGACATTCAGACGTTCGTGCTGCATAGACCAATACAGCGAGACGCACGCACAAACAAGCAAACACAAAACAAACAAAAAAAACGAAAAAAAAAAACTCAAATAATAGCGAGGACGGCCCGTTAAGTATTTTGAATCGCAGATGGTACACTGTACAATACATACAGAGTACAGTACAGTAGAGTTCACAGTAGTGAACGCTTGATTTATGATCGTACAAAATATATCCGAAGGAGGAGGAGTGTCGTTGGGAGGAACCCGAGAGGTCTGCCTGCCTGATTAGGCGGCATGTTTCTCGGGAAGGGAAAGGTGGTGGAGAGGAGGAGAGGGAAGGGTGAAGTGGAAGACCGAGCGGAATCCGCTCGGGGGGAGGATAGCTGCGTCCATGGGCCGACTTCAGGGGAACTGTGCCGGCATACGCCTATTACACATCTGAGGGAAACCCAGGAAAAACCCCAGACGGCACAGCCGGCCCGCGGATTCGAACCGCGGACCTCCCAGTCTCCAAGCGCACGCGTTACCGCTGCGCCACCGGACCTGGTAATATATCCGAAATCATTAGTAAATCGGGAATTCGGGGGTGTAATCGGGTTTTCCCGATTCGGTTATCGTTGCTCTCTCCACTCATCTCCTTATGAACACGGGACCTAATCAGTTTTGACCATCTTTAACTGCTGATTTGCATTCCACTTTGCTCTACGCTTCTCTTGTCAACCTTCTCTTCGACGGAATGCGTTGTAGCGTGTAGCCCGGACGCAGTTTAAAGGCAGCTAGTACAGTAGTAGTTTCAGCACAGTATAACTATCGCTGTTGTCTCTGTACACGTTTGACATAACAATGAATAGCCCCGAAGTCCAAGCCGGCAATACTTCATGACTGCCCAAGGTTGCTTCCGATATCGTGTTCATCTCTATCGGTTTTGCCCCCCCCCCCCCCGTTAAAACCCACAACGACGGTTGTTTGCGTGTTCTTGCCCCAGAAACTCCAGTTACCTTTCCTGCACACATAGCCGGGTTGCCCCCGATCGTTGCGGATGCCTGGTGCCTTGTCCAAAAGGCCTTGGGTATTCCAGGTTCCTTCCCCCAAATTGCATTCCCTGAGTTAAAGGAGATATGTCTTGTCTCACTAGGTACCGTTCATGAAATGAGGAAATTCGTAAATCGAGGGCTCACAAGTGGAGGGTCGACCGTATTAATAGGTCCATTATTTCTTTTGTTGTTGTTGTTGTTGCCTTTTTTATTCCGTGTTCGCGCCGCGAAGCAACTATGGCTATGAGCGTCGTAGAGACGTGGACAGATGGGGAGAGGACAGCATGCAGGGGCGGGGCATGGGGGTTAGTATGCGTCCTGGGCCAGAGAGGGGCGTACGCCGTTTTGTGGCAGTTACCATATAGTATCCAAATTGCCAAAAAAGGCGTACGCCCCCCTCTCTCTTCGAATCAGAAGCGATAACCCTATCATTCTTGGCAATGGTTGGAGCACAGCGTGCTATGTGGTGAAGTTCTGTTTTTAGAGTGCGCTTACCACATTCAATGCATTAAGTCGTCTCGAAACCGTTGTCCGAACTTTTGTCAAAGCAGCACGAGTGTGTGAGCCAAGATAATGAGGGAGATTCGCCGGGTATCGTGCTCTATACACGAAATCACAACGCACGTACTTATTTATTTATTTTATTTATTTATACATAGTGCAGCCATTGAAGATGGCTATGGCAGGAGCACAGGCTTACAAAGACAGTAAAAACTCACTCAAACCAAGTTCCCCAACTCGACCTCTGTACTCCACTACTTTATACTGAAATGAGAATATGGCCAACAAGAACTTTAATATTGCGCTCCATAACTTTGGGACACCTTATGTAATTATGGTCTTATCATTTTTACGGGTTAAATGCCTTCACCGGATTCGGGAGGGAAAACTACTGATGCATTCTGCTATCATTCTGCTTCTTATACATTCGAGCGTTAATTATCGGGTTATTATGCTTTGCTTTCTGGTCAAACATACACATATCACCACTATTTATTTATTTATTTATCATCACTATTTATAGGGACCAACACTATATGTACATGTTGTAACATCAAATGTGCCTCGCATATACTTGTTGTTGCACTCAAATCATATCTACACCACATAGTATCTGTGTAAATTGCTAGTATATGGGCACGTGATACGTGGTAAAACCTCATGCCTGACTGGAATTCGGGGAGAAATCGGGTTTAATCCGAATTGGTCCTAAACTGATTCGGGAAGGAATAATCGGGGGCAATCGGGTCTAACCCGAAAAAGTCAGACCATACTTATATTAAATGTCTGTATGCGGGAACGTGGGCCCGTTGGTGGGTGGTATGAATACAAGCACATCGAACACCTTTTTACCGACTGTGATGTATATGCGGATGCAGTACACAATATTTCGTTAGAGGGGTTGGAGCACTTTCATATGCGTGGTTCGTTACACTATAGACGGACTGTACTACACGCCAGAATACTGAGGAAAAAATAATTCTTCTACGTGTCGTACTTAGCGAGATACAAGCCGTCGTACACACTCCCGAGCAAAGCGCAGACGTCAGAGAGCTCAGAGTTGCGTCCATTCCCATTGTCACTGGCGGCGGCGAGAGTTGTGATGTCAGAGCCGCACGAGTTTTGGTGTTCGCGGTGCCCATTCTCTCCGCTTCTATTACCCTCTTCGCTGTGAAACTTTCAATGCCGGTTCACACGGATGCAAAGAACCGTCTTTTACGTTTATCTGGGACAAAGTCGGATGACCTGTCGCAACCCCATTGAGCAAAGCGAGAAAAGCGAACAGAACGTGAGCTTACTAAGCGTATCAAGACGGGCTAGTTGGTACAGCTACACTCTTAAAAATGAACTTCACCACATAGCACGCTCCTAGCCAACCATCATCCCGAATGACAACGTTCTCGTCCCTGATTCGTTGAAAACGGGAGGCGGAGCCTATTCTGTGCCGTGCATAATGGCACAAAATGGCTCCGCCTCCTGTTCTGTAACACGTTTCACAGATTAAACGTTTTCTTAAAACACGTTTAAACGTGTTCTGTTAGATATACGTTCAACAGCACGTATACGTATTTAAACGTTTTCCCAGGATACGTTTAAACGTTTTCGTTTGCATAAACGTACAGAGGCACATCTACGTATATAAACGTTTTCCTAGGAAACGTTTAATGCTCTACACATTCTCGCTCCTATAGTTATTCTATCTTCGGTCTGGAAGATGACTGGCTTGGTTCTTTGGATGATTGGTTTTCAACTCATTTCTGTTTGCCCACCGTTTTAGGCATTCAAGAACAACATTACTTCCTCTTATAAGTAGAACTCGGAAATCTACGTGCCAAAACCATGAAAATAGACAGATATTTAGACCCCCAAAAATACCTAAACAGGCAAGAACATGCAAAAACAGACACGTTGTAGCACATGCCAAAACTACTTCTAATGTACGCTTCACGACGCAGACTTTATACTGTGGAACTGTAGCGAATGCTACAGAACCATTCGATGGCGCCAGTGCCTGACTGCGACGCTGTGCAGCATCAATCCTCCTTCCTGCACCGCTAGTTCAAGCTCACTGGGTATTATCGTTGAACCTCTAACATATATCCAGTTTAATGTTATTTCTTCAGTTTATTTTTACTATACTCGTTTTCTCTTGTGTTTACTCGTTTAAGGCGCTATGGAGTAGACGGCGTTCCATGTTGATATCCGTTCATCGGCCACATTTTCTCTAAGACGTTTTGTCAACCACACTCTACCTCAGGTAGGCGAATTTAATTCACTGCGGTGACGATGAAAGGTCTCGCCGTTGTTGGCCTCACAGAGGTGGGCAACGTCACGACTGACGGCCTGGGGGAATGTGCATCCTGGTCGACTTCTATAGGAACTGTGCCGACATATGATTTGGTCGAAAGACATTTCATCGAAGATCGAAACGGCAGCGGTCGTTTGATCGATTTTTTATTGGTTCACTTGGAGTGTTGAACGCCGGAGTTCTAAATGCCGTTATCCTAAGCAACATTTAACTGAGTGTAACCCGTTTGCTCGTAAACACATTCCTCATGCTAACCCACTCTGTCAAATAATAATTGATTTCAAGTATTAAAGGTACTGTAAAGCAGCACCGATCAAATGTCATTTAGTGTGGTTATTAGTCCAAGCCACCAGGACAAAAACTGTGCAAGTTTCATTCCAATCGACGGTGCAGTTAATTAGAAAATTGCAATTAAAGATTACGGACAACACTGTACTAGGTATTCGAAATGAATCCGTACTTCTGGCACATACGGCGGCAACCACATTGCATGCGTATAACACTGGGCCCGACATAACAATCCACCACAATCCACCATAAAATCCGCCCCTGCAATCCACACAACGATCCACATCTGAATATAAACGGATAAGCGAACTGAAATGAAATGCTGAGCCGTTGAAAAAAATGTGTTAGACCTTCAAGAAGCCAGACAGCGTCAGGACTGGTTTGTTCACAGAGGTTCACAGAGAGAGTTTGTTCGTTCGAAAGAGGCCGCGAACAAAGGGAGCGCGCAGGCGCAGCAGAGAAGTAGGGAGAGCCCCCATCGAACAGCGGCCAGCACTGGGTTACTTCGCAAAAACAGAGGTTAACAGGTTAAAATGTTAACAGGGGTTTCAGAATGCATAGGTAAACAGGAAAACTAATAATATGGTTACTAAAATAACGAAGTTCCGATGTCATAGTGTGTAATACCAATTTTCAGTGTTGCCCGCTGTACAGGGGGTTGTTTGACACCAGACGTCGCACCGCTCCACTACGCCGCATCTTTCATGGCAAATTAAAAATATTTATAGTGCGTTGTCGGTCGTATGGTTCCGCATATGGTATTTAGAATCAACAAAGTCTCTAGTCACATCACCGGCATATCATGCTTGTCTACTGCTTTACAGTACCTTTAAACATTCTTGGCAAATAAATAAAAAATAAATTAATGACATTTTTCAATTATTTATTCCTGTTGAATGTGGATAAATTTTAACAATGTATTATTGTTTCTAACAATCAACTGACCATTGTATAGGAGAAAGAACAGTTTTAGTTTATTTACTTTGCGCCTATGTGCAGGTGAATCTAAATTTAGTTCTTGCAACAGACATGTAACCGAAGAAGTCCTTCGAAACCTAGACAAGAGAAGCAGGGCAGCAGATCTTTGTACTTTCTCTATTTTTTCGGATAGCGTGCATGTGCAGTGACCCAGATTGCAGATGCATACACTAAACGAGGTTGAACTAAGGTTTTATATGCTGCTAATTTAATATATTTCATTGTGCCATGGCGAAATTTCCTTCTTAGCATCCACAGACTTCGAGTGGCTTTCGCGCACATATGGCTATCCCGTTTCAGACCGTTCCCTTTAAATATGTCACCAGCAATGAGAAGGGTGCTCAGAAGAAACAGACTATCGGCTGCGCCCAACCTGGGGCAACTTTCTTCAACATGTGTCCGACTGATTCGTAAATTACAAACGTCTGCAAATAACCAGCGGTCTCCCTGCAAAAAAAAAGAAAATAAAAAGAAATCATAATAATAAAAATGAGAAAAAGCAGAGTACCCTGATTGCCAGCTCCGTATGCTCGAGTCAAAAGTTACAGAAAAAGAGGTGCGGATGACACAGTGCATGCAGTTTTGAACTCCCTTCGAACAAACGTCTTTCGAACAAACGTCTTTCGAACAAACGGCGTCGATCAACCGGCTTTCGATCAAACGCCTTCGATCAAAAGTCATTTGACCAAACGGCGTTTGACCAAATGGGCGGCACCCATTGACTCACGATAGATAAAAATAAACTTCCATAAAAATTCGTTCTGACTACATACAAGCAGGACTAAGCTGTTACATAAACTTCAAACTGACACATTAAGCGGCCTTGGTAGTCGCCATTAATTCCACCTTTCTCACCCTATGACCTTGTCCCAAATGCGGGAGAGGAGGACCCGGCCTTTGTGGTCTCCCGCCTTTGGGTGCATATGAGCATTCGGATGTTCTGGACGTTTGGTGCTTATGAGCAGCTTCTCCCCTCCTGCTCACTTCCACCAAACGCTCAAAACCACCAACTTTTTTTCGGTGCATATGAGCGTTTGGAGGTTATGAGCATTTGGTGCTTATGAGCTACTACCGGAAAATACTGTCTGACTATGCTTTCCAATCAACATTGACCTGTCACGTTCATTGACCTCAACCTCAAAATGCAGGGTATACTGCTGGACTCAGAGTTGTCTTTGTACTTTTGTGTCCATTGGCGCAGCGTCCCCACGTTATGCTAGAACTGAAGTTTGTTACCAATAATAATGGGCCCAGCCGCAAAGTGCTTTGTCTTTGTACTTTTGTGGACGGCGGGAAAAATTGTCCTCCCATTGGCGCGCTCCGGGTGGGCGGGACGCGCGAGGGAGAGGGAAAATCTCAGGCCAGCTCTCTAGAGAATAGTCCGTGAGAATAGTCTGTGAGTGTACGTAGCCCACGCTAACTGTAGAAATAATCCCTAACACGAAGCGCTGCAAAAAAAAAAAAAAAAATGACAGCACTATAAATCTTGTGTTACAAACAGGTTGATCTTACAATGCAACCACCTGTTTTTAACACAAATGACATAAGAGAACTGTCGGCTTTTCTTGGACTGCGCTATGCGTTACAAAGTAACTAAGTAAATAAAAATGAGATGTTGATTTGCCACCTGCATTTGTATTCCATTTATACCGCACGTAAAACGAGTCCCTCGTATTTCGATACAAGTAATTTCTGCTTAGCGATGTTAGAGTTAACGACGTAACACAAAGGGGTCAAAAGATCCAAGCCTGGCGAACCCTCAGGCGAGTCAAGAGATCCAACAGGTCAAGAGATCCTCCGTGTCAAGAGATCCATCGGTGGATCTCTTGACTCGATGGATCTTTTGACCCGTTGGATGTCTTGACGTGTAATGCCTGGCGCATCCATGTTTCCCATTAATAAAGATAAGAAGTTGCTTAAATAGCTATCCGTTTCGAAAGGCGTTGCGTTTCGTGTTAACAAGACGTTTAAACGACCTTGACATAACGTTCAACCGCTTCATTTTAACAAAACGCTTAAACGTTTCCCATTAACGACACGTTTAAACGTTTCGCATTAATGACACGTTTAAACGTTTCACATTAAACAAAACGTTTAAACGTTTCATAAGGAAACGTTTTCCAGACTATACGTTAATCTAAACGGCGTATAAAACGTTTAAACGGAAACGTTTTAAACGAAAATCGGAGAAACGTGTTAGATCCCTAGCCCTATTTTGAACCGATACGTGCGTCGCTCTGGAGCTGAATCGGAACCGAACCTTCATGTCTGAACCCGAACCTCAACCGAACCGATAAAATATTCGGTTCGACACTCTGGCTTTTTAGCCTTTGTTTAGCCCCAGCTCTCGCTTTTATGCAAAACATAACCCGAGAGCCAACGATGGCGTTGGTACGATTAAAATGGCAGCCCATCGTTTACCTTCTCATTCAGAAGTAGGAAGAATTTCTTTTCTGTAGTAACAAAAAAGAGAAGAAGAAGAAGAAGGAAGATGGCGTTAAAACGGTTCTTTTCGCCGCCTCTCATATACAGCTCATCCGCGTTTTCTGCGAACTGTGTGCGCTCACGGTTGAGCAGTCAAAATGGTCCCACACAGTGAGACCTCCTGGAGCCACAAGGCGAGTCTTCGCTATATGTCACTGTTCCGCGTGGCGATTATTGAGGGCAGCGCGAGCGACTATTTAACTGCGGAAAGGCTTCAATGGCCGCAGATCTGAAAGCAGAAGACAGCGACAGGATGGCGAGAGCAACGGTAAGCGATTGCTAGCATTTCCCCCATCCAGGCGCTGAGCCGTCGCACGGTAAGCCCAAAGCAGTGTATGAAACTCAAACGTTGCCACGGGCACACGGGGACAGCTGTTTTGTCGTCATTTGGTCTCATGGCGCGGTTTACGCATACACTGTAAAAACATAACTTCACCGCATAACACAGTGGTGGTAAAGCCTGTTTTTAGAGTGTAGGCAATGCTTGTTGCGCCGGTGCAAAGTTGTTGTCGCGTGCGGTTCACGCTTACACGTCTTCGCAAAACAAACACGAAATATGATCCCCTTTTATGTACACGCCGAAGAGAATACAGTTGTGCCCTTCGACTCCGACAGCTTTCAAAATCTGATCAAATTATAAAGTATTTTCAGTAACGGTTAATATATCTTGCGATCCGAACTTATTCCAGCCAAATCGACTCTCCATGTTTTCTCGGGATTATTGTGTTTCACCGCAATCTACTCTACTATTTTGTGTGTGTGTGTGTGTGTGATGGGGATGTGGTGATGGGGATATGTGTGTGCGTGTACTTGTCAGTGTTGTCATGTTGGCGCGTTATTTAAGATTATGTGTCAGGCTATTTTTCTCTCTTCCTTCCTTTCTTTTTTTTCCAGTGTTGAGGGTAACTCGTTACGGTAATTAAGTCACTTAACTCGTTACTTTCAGTAAATTCTTGAGGAACTCGTTCCCTTTTCTAGGTAACTTTGGCGAAGTAACTTGGGGGTAGGCACTTCAGGTTCCTTTTGTTCCATTCTAGCGCATAAATAATGCG
Organism: Ornithodoros turicata; assembly: GCF_037126465.1. Classification (NCBI taxonomy): domain Eukaryota; kingdom Metazoa; phylum Arthropoda; class Arachnida; order Ixodida; family Argasidae; genus Ornithodoros; species Ornithodoros turicata. The sequence continues at coordinate 68,311,970 of NC_088201.1, read as the reverse complement.
ATCTGCGTTGTTGCGGGGTGAACGTATGTTTCAGAGGATGGTGGCTAGCTGGTAAAGATTCATAGTGCAAGAACACATTGAGCTTGAGGAAGGTAAAAGACAACACACACACCGTGTGTCGACACCAGAGTTCCGGAAGCGAACCGAAAATCTGAACCGAAAACAAACAAAAAGTTATTTTTGGGCGAACCGAAACGGAACGAAAACCGAAACAAAATTTTATGCTCCCGAGGGATACCGAAAATATGTTTTCGGTTTAAATGGAAAATTGAACTGTTTGGCCCTCAAGGGGACATAACGCAAGATCTCAAGTGCACAATACATGGCATCCATCAGTGTTTAGGTAGGAAACTCCAGAAACTTCACATTACAACAATGTGCCAGAGCGCAAGACATACTCCTTGTTTTTGTCTATAAGTCACATGGTAGGACATTGAAACCTCTCTTTATTCGCTCTCTTCGCTACAATCAATTCTCTTTACACCACGTGAAACTGAACAGTTTCGAACTGGTTTCGAACCGTTATCTTTTTACTACGGAACTGATCCGTTTTCTTTGAACCGAAACGAAAACCGGAACGAAAAACGTTTCGGTTCGAAACCTTGGACTCGACACGCCTTCGTGTGTGTGTGCCGTCTTTTACGTTCCTCAGGCTCAAGGTCATCTTGCAGTATGATTCGGAAATTCAGGTGGCGTTCATAATAGCGACGAGCAGTGCATTTATAATGACGGAGGAGGGCACTCTGTAGCTACATCAAATGCTACACCTGACGCGGTTCTACGAAATACGTGCAGAGGATGACAAAATTCTGATGACTGCTTTATACTCCTTTAAAATGAAATCATCAAACGCCCAACCTAAGGAAGCACATATACGGCTTCTTTCATCGTACCGAAGACTGATATGATTTTCAACTACCAAAACTATTCCGAAATGCCATGTATTCAGAAACGTCTTTATATACTTAATTTTATTAGCTTGTCCAAAAACAGCGCGATAGCCTTCTAATATGGTACAATGGTTAGTACAAAACAGTGGAAAATTAATTAGTTAAACATTGTACAATCAAAAACGTCAATGTCACAAATTTCATTATCATAAAGACGCTGCACACGAGCCAGGGGACCCAGTGAGCTAAATCTTGGAACATGAAAAACATGACACTGGCGGAAAGCTCCCATTGCTGCATGAAAACTAATTGATTCAATCAAGCACTGGCTATCGAAAACGCCACGAACGCGTGTGCACAAAAATCTCGACTTCAGCGTCTCGCAACCAGCGTGTCTAAATTGCAACGGCTCTTATATCCATAAAAATAGCGTCTCCCGAGATATCTATCAAAGTAAATTCTAATAAATCGGGCGTTGTACATTTTCTATGGTTGATGCCGAAACATTTCCACTTTGCACCACCTTGTTGCGACACCAAGATCTCAATTAATTATACACAGGTCATGAAGTGAAAAGTGCGAGTAACTTTACGTAGCGAGTAAGTTGAAAGTAACTCGTTGCTTTTCCAAGGTAACTTAGGAACTTCAAGTTCATTTTTATGACTACAGTAGACTTCGCTAGTAGCTTAGTTGCATCTTGTACACGGTAACTTGTAACGAGTTTCGTTCGTCGAGTAACATCCACACGTCTCTGATTTTTTGTTCGTTGATTATCTCGCCAAATATCTTCTGACGCACCCTTCTGCAGTGCCGTATGGTTTTCAAAGAGAAGCAGACACAAAATGTAAGGAACAACAACTACGTTACATAATACGCACTACAGGGTATCTTCGTCGTTCAAATAAATGAAACGAAATGAAATTGGTACACACACATTCCCTTCTAGAGTCGATTTCTTTTGAAACTGCCGCCTATGCTGCCATGGAGACCTGTCCCGCAGGCCACCTCCACAGGCACCCTAACAATACAACTTCACCACATCACATGGTGCTAGCCAATAATCATTCCGAATAGCATCCTTCTCCATCCTGGTTCGTTGAAAAGGGAGGCGTACGCCTTTTTGAAAAGCGGTCGCACACGGACGGTCGCAAAAAAGCCTGTGTGCTTTCTTCAAATCTCCGGGATTCGGGAAGGTCCCTTCAGGTCCTTGCTGCTAAATATCAACACGGAAATCATCAGCGTGCTGGGACCTCGCATATCTCCTGAAAGTTTACAGTCTGTTGAATGTCCGTAGCCGTGCACAATTTTCAGCGTTTCCCCAAGTTTCCTCCGTCGTAGCGTGTGTGACACCTATTCCCAAGGGAACATTGTGTCTTTTTTAAAAATTGCTGGAACCCCTAATGCGAGAGGAGAACACAGAAAGACAGGACTAAAAAAAAAAAAAAGAAAGGCGAGACGAACACAGCATTGAACTACAACCAAGTGAACAAGTTTCATTATCAGAAGTTGCTTTTCATTGTGTATTTTCACACGCTATGTCAAAATAGACCTCTCCCTGTTTGTAAACAAATTACGTCATATATGTGTTCGACAGCGCCACCAATTTGGTAGAGTGGAACTAAGCTCGAAGCCAGGGGCGAACAAGGTCGCACGCGAAAACCACGGTCTTGAGGGGATTATGATGGTCCGTGAAAGGGACGTGACCTTCGGTCCTATCTTTCGTTCAATAGGAGGCAGCGACCAAGTGCCCATTCGTGGAACCTAGCACTCCCCTTACGATTTGTTTCGGTTTCAGTCTGTCTACCAACGTCATGATGACGTTTCTCGGATAGAGGTCTATTGCTTTGTCCATGGCCAAACCCAGTCCACCAACGCTCTGCCCTAAAAGCACTTTTAAAAGTTTTTGGACACTGGGACTTCGGTTCTCACTGTGAGGCGATTCAATATTCCATTTCACCACATTGCCACCAGCAATGGGGTACAGGGTATCGCCCCTGGCGATGAAACTCCTCACTCATTATCATTTAAATAAAATTGTTGTATTTGTGCACGGCCTTTCTCGCAGATACTGATGTGCATGATTGCTGTGGCATGCCTGCTCCTGCCTGCCAATGGAATGCCTGGACATTACGGACACGGCGGCCACATGAGCGTCAAGGTGTACAGGGGTCCGTCTATGGGACACGGGTACCACTCTTTCGCTCCATTCGGATACCACGTTCACCTTCCGCCCGACGATCACGGCCATGGGTACCATCACGGATGAGAGGTACGTGTGGCACCCGGTCTTATTCGCAGCACGTGGTAGTGATAGTACCACAATTATTTGGCGACTTTAGTTTCACTTGGAGAACACATCATAGAGCATTGATACGCGCTGTAGTTGATGAGAGCGTCGTTCATCTACACTCTCGGGGGGTGGGGGGGGGTGGTAAGAGTACCGTAATTTCACGCGTATAAGCCGCACCGCAGATAAGCCGCAGGACGCGTTTTTTGGGACGTTTTGAAAATTTCCTGGCAGATAAGCCGCACCCGCAGATAAGCCGCGGGCAATACGAGGCGACTGATTTGTGCGACAAAGGAGACCATAGAGAAGGCCATAAACCCTGTGGTCCATACTCCGGGATCGGCACAATGTGCAACAGAGGAGGTCAGGTCTGGAGTTCTACCAAGATCGGATTGTGCCCTTGTCGGGTGTTTTTCGTGAACTGATGGGTCAGTGATCTTCCAGAAGACGTGAATTACTGTCCCCACTTTCCTTAAAGCTGCTTGGGGGAATGCACCAGGAAGATCAATCTACTCGAATGTGGACCCGTCCCTGTTACGCACTGTTCGTGCATCGGCAGGGCAGTGCTGTTCCAGAGACACTGTCGACCCTTTCGTTAAAATCGGCGTATGAGGAAAATACCAGGAAAAAATAGTCATCAGATAAGCCGCACCGGTGGATAAGCCGCAGGGCGCCCGTGAGAAAAAAAAATCGCGCATTAGCCGCGGCTAATACGCGTGAAAATACGGTAATTGGGAAGCAATTACAGCTTCTAGTCCCCTAGATGGCAATTAATCCTCCCAGCCTCAAACTTACTCCCAGCACCGCAAAGAGTCCCCAAACTTCGTATAAACTAGCGTGCATTTAGTCCCACAAGGGGCTAATGGCTGCGGCAATGCAATCCAGTCGCCCAAAAAGCTAAAATGAAAGTTATATTTTTTAATACTTATATTGAAGCTGGAATATCGAGAGGCCGCAAAGCCAGAAATGACGAACCTCCGTACCAGATTTTTCCAGCACCCCCAAATATTTTGCAACGCCCCCCAAAATACCGGTCAGAAAGGCCAAAAAACGCCACGAAAGCAGCAGATACGGGCGTCACCCCCCGACATGAAAATACTGTGAACATATCCTACTCTCAATCAGCCGCTAAGACGCGGCTTGTGTGGATTTCATTTATTCGTCGATTTTTGAAGATGCATGATAGGTAATTCGAACATTTTTCTTAACGCGTGATACCAGCACAGGAAATGTCACGCAAAATATTTCCTTTAGGAAGCGCGCATTTCCTGAGAAAAAAAAACAAAAAAGTTTATAAGAGGGCGCGCAGCGGCGGCGATCTCTCCGAGCGCGTTGTTTGTATACCACCAGATCAGCCAAGCACTTTGATTGGCTGCCGAGAACCGTCTCTTTCGACTGCTCCGCTTCAGACGTGTGACGGGCGGCGCTAAATATAGTCGCAGAAAGAAGGAAAACAACACAGCGCACATCTCACTGCTATTGGGTGGATGACGTGACGTCGCAGACTGACAGCCGAGGGAAAGAGCTTTTGTGACCCGCGAAATTCAAACCTCTTTTACGCACCAGGATTGTATACGACAGTCACACTTTTTGTGCGAATGTGTATCTCGGGGCTTTTTTATTAACTTTTCTGACGAAAAAATTAGCCAAGTAGATTGTCGGCCGATGCCGAACAGTGATATCGGTTTCATATGTGGGTTTCCGGATGTAACCGTCCCTTTAAAGCTGCACGCGGAACGTGAAGCATAGTTTGCTTCCAGTGCTCATAAACGTGGGCTACCTGACCAAGATCAGGCTCTGCACGCCGTCACCCGTATCGCACTCACCGTATATTTGGTGTTTCAAAGTTATTGTGCTGGGTGATTTGTAGCATATCCAAGTAATTTCCACGTTGTCGACCTTAGTAGTCATCCAAAAAGCATATGGCAGCAAACGAATGCAGGAACATCACTTTGAAGAACCTACAGTATGGCAACGAGGTGATGTCAGTGTCCTTCACCTGGACTGGGCTATTTTCGTTTTCTGGTGTGGGTCTCAAAAGCGCGAAGAACGGCCGTGGCGGCGCGAAGAAACGCTAGTCAGAGAGGTGCGGGTTCGGTTCATGCCGCTGACATCGCTGGCTTCATTTTACAGGCTCGTTTGTCTCGTTTTTTCCCCTGCAACGCGATAACACAATGCACAAAACGTTAGTTTTAGTATACCGTTGATAAGGTTATCGTGCCTATCGGAACCAATCGCAGTTATGCGTGACTCAGAATCTTATTCACTGATTGGTTCCGGTTGATACGGTTCGACGCAAGCCACGTTATCAACGGTCTGCTAAAACTTTCTATAGCTGAAAAGGCGTTCCGATTGAAGGACAACACGCAATCTGTTCTCATGTGGCGAATAACGTACGTGGAGTGAAAAATAATAAATAGACTGTTGTAGTAGAGCACTGCACAGGCCTAGATTTATCGGTCCGGGCAGTACTCGACTCCACGAAAACTTACCCGACCCTAGACCGATCTAGCTGCTGAGAACCCAGTCCGGCCCCCATTGCCCTTCCATACCCGAACCCGGCCCCACAGATTCATGCGATCCGTCCAACCAGTCCGATCCGGACGGACTCGCAATGGAAAGACACTGTGTTGTAATGTAAAGTTCACACCACAGAAATGTTGAGGGATCGAGTGGGGTAACCAGTGGGATGGAGTACCGCCGTGGCGCGATTAAACAAGCCCTCATAATCAACCAAATAAAGTACTGCTGTTGGTGAGGTTAATGGTGTGAGTACACGTATGCAAGGCTTTCGGATTGATTGATTTTTAAAAGAAAAAAATGGAGATGGTAGTCTCGAGCTACTCGGGACTGGCTACTCCAGGACGCGTTATTGAGAAAAGAGGGCTTTCTAAGATGAAGTACCGCGTTTAAAGTAAAAACAAAAAAAGTATAAATAACGCTTTGGGATGTTGCATGAAACATCGGAGGAGTTTGGAAGCCCGAGCAGTTTTTACAATCCCTGGATTTCTAAATGCGGATCGCGGTATCGCGGGACAGGATTTTTTTTGCAACTAGCCCCATGATGTCATATTGGACTGTATGCACCTGGACATCCATGTTACCACAAATACAAAACAATGCGCGTATCCTGTCAGCCTCCACCAAACATTCTAGGGAAAAAATAAATACACGCATAGAGAGAGAGAGAGAGAGAACTGCTCACGTGACAAAAGTTTCACTGCACTTATTGTAGGTGCATTCTTTTCGCTTGCACCTCCTGCGCCAGATCTGAACTGGGTTATTTGCGTGCTGCACTTTCCTGTTGAAAAGAAAGGCATTCTTAATAAAGTTCCTTTCAGCTGGAAAGTGCAGCTCCCGAAAACCCGTCTTGCGTGGAATCCAAGGTAGTGCAGTCCAGTGCAAGTGAAAAGAATGCGCTTAGTATTGAGCATCTGCACCATGTCGTGATATAGACTTCGCGTTGAAATGCAACACTTCTTGTCATTTGCTATGGAATATCTTGTGGTTGCACTCCAGGCTATTTCCCGCGGTTAGCAGAGCACGAGAATACATGACGTTCAGCACTTGTACTTACGCGGCAGCTAAAAGCAATGACATTTTTCGCATCTTTCGGCGGAGTATTCTGGGGAATGCCGCTTGTGTGAATACATGGAATGGTGAATTTTGCTCTTCTGTTCATCCACAGTAATTGGTTCTGTTCTGGCCTAGAGCAGCAGAGTCTAGTTTTCCGAAAAGGCTGTCTCCATTTTATCTTTTTCCTTTAAATATACGTATTTGGGAGGATCAAAGAACAGAGAGATATTCTGCAATATTTTCTGCAACCTTGTGGATCAGAAGACTCCTTCTGATTTTGTAGGAGTTTTAATGCTGCTTGAGGGCTGTTCTCGGCTATGGCTTGCGTGGTTCACATGAGCCAGCAACTACAATCTTTGTCATGTGTCGTGGACGACGAGGTTGGTTCGACCAGATTACCCCCTCCCGAATCAGTTCCGGACCTGTTCAGGTTGCTCCCAGAATTCCAATCACGTACCAGGTTGTACCATGCACGTGTCACATGCACTATTTCGTAGCACTTGGTACGAATGCGCGATGTAGATATTTGAGTGCAACAATAAAGTATGCAAAGCACATCTGATTTCAGAACATGCGATGCTGGTCATTATAAATCGTGGGGTACGTAATATTTGACCAAGATAAACCAGTATCCATATGTTTGACCGGCAAAAAATAACCCGGTAACACTTTGAATGTATCAGTAGCATCCAATTCGTGGGTATTTCACCCAAAAAAGTCAGACCCTGGTCATAATGGACAGCTAAAGAAACATGAACACCATACAAGAACAGCTTTGTGTGAAATTTTATGTATCCTGTCATTTTAATGCTAATCCCGACTGAATTTCAGGAAGCAGCTCAAGTGCCCAGGAAAGCACCGAAAAGGAGTAGCAAAGACACAGAACAGACTAGTTGGAGCTGACATCTGCAACTTCAGAAACGCGTATATATTTGCATGCTTGTTCATCTGTTCACGCTGTGTCACCACTGACAGAATGCATCCACAAAAATCGGCTAAAAAAAAGAGGACATGCACTTTACTGCTGCTGCCAATATAATGAGGCGTTTTACATTGAACAGTGTTTGGATCGCAAGGGACAACGTATGTATGATATATGCGAATGAAGTACATTTATAATAAAAAAAGTCCAGTGCAATCTCACCAACAAACCCTTGTTCCACAATCTTTGTCTTAACTTACCATGAAGGAATACATATACACAGGAGTAGCAATATACATTAAAAAAAAACACCCAAAGTGGGAAGTGGAATATGCCCAACTAGTTACGGCACCTATACATGTACAGCAGCTATAAATTGAAGAAAAGATTTTCCAGACGCCCGTCGTCCAATGCGACTAAACAAATGACTCGCTTGCGGTGGCTTCAGGAAGATCTTTTCACCGTCAAAACATAGCGACACCAGTGGGCGAACAATTGCATTTTTTTTCACCCGTACGAGCTTTTGGGTCAACCATGGCCCACAAACGGTCACCACAATACGGACACACTGTTGATTACGGAAACATGATCGAATAAGGACTGTGGCAATTCACTGCCTATCACATCAACAGAGAATGGACACACACCCCGTATGGAACCACCACAGTGAAAAAGTGTGCTAGAAAAGAAAGGAAAGCTGCACACACAAAGTTTGGTGTGAGAACCCCCACCTTAGATACTGTAGTGCAACTATACAGTGACTATTATGTTCTAGGACACGGTGCAACCCTAATAAAAATCCAACGCTTGCATTACATAGCTCAGTGGAAAAGCCAAAAACCATGCAGACAACAATGTCTGTATTAGTAGTTGCTCCAAAGACTTCCCGACACTATCATTCAGTTTCTCCCCCCAAAACAACACACAACCCGCCCCAAAACACGATGGTTTCAGAAGGAAAAAAAAAACAACAAACTGCTAACCCCCCCAAAATGTCACACACACACACACACATACACACAGCACACAGCACAATCAAATGAAATCTAAAATGTGTTTTGTGCACCTCACGTCCAGTCACGCTTGTTTCTCGAAATATATATATCACCATTTCAGAGGCTGTTTTTACTGAAGAGCACTTCAGATACAGGTCGGCATTGGAAATAAAAACATGCAATAAATGTAAAAAAAAAAGGAGAAAAAGAAAAAAAGTGGGTAATAAGAAAATGTTGTCAAAGCCTCAAACATTGACTATGTACGAAAAGGAAGACCAAAACAAAACAAAGCGGATGTCACGCTATATCTATCACGATACAATACTGTCGAGCCCGCTTTGTCATGAGTACACAACAGTACCTAATTGCGAGAGACAAAAGTCTCTCCTTAGGCAACGCAATTTTCGTTCCGAAGATGACACACCTTCACGGACACGGTTTGTGTGCAAGACGTCACGAGTGACGAGCAACGGGAGTAATACCTCCCAAGTGCTGTATAGTTCGATCTCAAAGTACCACGCTAATCTTCACTAACGAGCTGTCAGCTCGAGCTCCAGAGTCAACGATAGCTGCACTTGGCTGAGCTAGGAGGGCTTTCATGTTGTACATGACGCAGACGTTCCTAACAATATCGCCCGTGCACATGCACGATAATATCGCATATCGCAAAGTCATTCGTCGTCTGCACTTATCTTGCGGAGGCTGTCCCACGTTCATTTCTGTCAAGTTGAAGAATGGCAAAAGTCAAGTGCAGCCAATTTAAGCAGAGCCCAAGCGGGCTCGACAGCACTGGTGTGAAAAGGAAGTCACGAAAGAGGACAAAAAAGGAGATGAACGTCCAGAGGACGACATCAAAGGAAGACAATGAACTGAAACAGAACGAAGACGACACCTCCTCTTCAAGCTACTCTGTATGCACACACACACACTCCTGTCATTGTTCTTTTCATCCGAGTGTCACGGCGGTCCATCGATGGCAGCTCAGACTAATGTTTGCACACACACTAACAGCATGCATGCCTCACTGACCCACAGCGCACCTAGAATACATAGTCGGGACCAGCCATCTCGATAGCCCACCGGAATTTGTCTCGCTGAGTCTTGTTGTAGATCTTGTCGATGGGGACCTCCCACTTTTTGCACCTGCAGATTTGGCAAAGTCACAGCGTAAAGATAGATACCGTGGTGCACCGGGTAAATCTAGCAATAGTCGCGCATTCGTCGTGATACAGCTTCAAAGGCGGTATTAGTGTTTTCGGGGAAGTGTGAAGATAATGGTCTCCGGGTATCTTATTCACGGGAGTGGCAGCTAAATGAACTTTTGAAGCACTTTCTGGAGGAGAAAAGTCTACGTTTTGGTGCAGCTCATGTTCAGAATTGTCTTAAACGCGCATGTCCACGTCCCTCACTACCTCAACATCACTCCCAAATGCAGCCGGATCTCACCAAAATTTGGGCCCCCGTTCGCGGTAAGTCTAATGGTTGGCAATGAGAGATGTTGTAATGGTAAACCACAGTAGCGGTATCGTGTTTCTGTCAATAAATCAATCAAACACCCTCTATGAGCTGTTTTGTTATTACAAGTGTGACGGTCAGAAAACAAGGTAGCACCTCCACAAAACTTTTCTCCTTCTTCCAGAAAATTCCTGGCCGTCCTAATTCTGGTGTATTTAAGGAAAACATTCGGGGACCCCTGCTTTAGGAGGCACTTGCATAACGCAAAGCATATGTCATGTGTCGTCGTTATGGAAGCTGTTGCAGTGTAGCATAATACCCATGTCACACGGACACTTTCCATTCGCATTGAACTGAATGTGGATCCGGCGCTGCTACACGGACATAATCAAGTAGGATCGAAGTAGGACAAGTAGGATCAAACTCTGATCCGGCTTACCCCGATCAAGTTTGTTAAACGGGATTGAGATTCTCAAGATTGCTTGAAGACCGCCATTGGCATCCTCGAACTCAGCGAATTTGTATAGTAGTAAACAAAAAAATTACATTAATTTGCAAATGATCCTATACCAGCCCATGGAATTTCACGGAAATGATTTTAGTCCACGTATGACAGGCGACTGCGTTTCCCAATTTATTTAATCTCAGCCATTCTCAACACCACACCCCCGTAAAGGCTTAGTAAACAGCACAATGCGGATATTCTCGACTTTTTAGGAACATATTTGTCAATCCCAGCGCACTGCCTGTCGACAATCCAACCTTTCCATACGCAGTGAGTTGGACCGTGTAGTTGCATCGCGCACCGAGCGCTCTTGAGAAACTCTATGTGGATCGAATTCAATCCGCATTGAAAGTGCCGTGTGATAGGGGTATAACACACAACCTTTGTGCAGCGAGACCAGGCCCTTACCAGGCTACAGTGATACGTGGGTCGAGATAGTTGAGCTTGGAGGTGCCCAAAGCAATCTGCTTGTTCTCCTCCTTGTCGGTCGCCTGCACTTCCAACTTCTTCATTTGCTCCTCAAGCTGCTGCAGACGTTTTTTCTTGCGCTCCAGCAAGCTGCATCCACACATACGAAGAATTAGCCCCCGAAATACGACCGTGCTACAGAGCAGAAAGCATGTAGTAGTCTACATTTCTTCAGGTATAAAACGGTTCTACAAGTTGCACAAATATATACAAGGAAGGTCCCACGTGAACAGTAAATGGTTAGAGGGAAAAAGACAGAAAAAAAGAAGGAGAATGTAGGTTATCACTATGTATGAGCTTACACCGACAGATTGTAGTTTAGCTTACGATAATGTTAGACCAAGTTTATTGTGCATACTTAGGGCTTGAGGTTTTCGCGTAAAACCCGATTTCTCCCACATTTCTACCCCCCGAACGCACGTTCGGTGATTCGGGTTAAACCCAATTTCTCCCCGAAACCATCCCCGGTCCAAGCGTGTATCATGTTCCGCGCAACAAGGCGACAGAAAAGCTAAACGCAACGGCGGCACTCTGGCTTACTCTGGCGACCCTGTTCCGCCGTGAAAGGGTGAGAAAAGCCAGAAGAGCACATGCAGAAGAGGGTAGGAGGGAAAGAGAAAGAGCCAAGAACGCCTTGAGTTGGACGCCTTGCGCGCGCCCTACTGGCCGGCTGTGTACGCTTTGGAAGTTTCGCTTTGCGACGCCATCACTATGGGACGGCGAAAAACGACAGCGGAGGAATGGATTCACGATTTTCCGGACATGGAACTAAGCAAGAAGGCGAGAGGCTGTGCGAGCCCAGGATCTCTGGCTCTAGTATGTCGGCACTGCTCACTACAACTGTCTCTGGACCCCGCCAAAAAGCCCTACGACCATGTCAGAGAGCACGTGGCCTCACAAAGACACAAGAGGATGAAAGAGCAAGCAACGTCTGAAGAAGTCGAATCGAAGCAGGCGACCATAGATGACATCCTCATCCGCCGTCGTGAACGTGAGAAAGAGTGCACAGGCGCTATTCACGACTTCGTGCGTGCGTTGTGTTTCGCTGGACTCAGTCTACAACACGCGGATGGCGCGCTTGGGGACTTCGTGAAGCGCTACTGCCCTGCCACAAGAACAATGCCAGGTGCCAAGCAGCTCCGTGATAAGCATTTAAAGGAAGTGTTCGAAACGCAAGTAGCGGTTATAAAAAGAAGAATTGACGGCGCGAAGATATGCATAACTGTCGACGAATCACCGGATGTCTTAGAAGTACCGACGGTAAACACCCTGTTCACCTACTTCGACGCTGAAAGTAATGAAAAAGCGGTGCATCTCGATGTGTCACAAGTGAGTGCTTGCAACAGCGTGACTGTAAGCAGGGTGCTCTCCTCAGCTCTCGAAAGATACGGGAAGTCGTGGGAGGACGTTGCAGCAGTAGCTAGTGACTCTGCAGAATATATGAAAAAAGCTGTGAGAGACGTCTGCGACTGTGAAAACCTGAGCATCTTGCACGTCAAGGACATTCCCCATCTTATACACGTGGCTGTCAATGCAGCCTTGTCACACGAGTCAGTGGCTGACGTAAGAGCTACAGCGATCAAGTTTGGAGCGCTCTTCAAACACGCCAATCAACTCTACCAGTGCCACGTACATGTATGTCTGTCGAGCGGCGTGGAACTGACTAACATAAAGAAACCTCCCAGTGTTGTTCCAGTGCCCTGGTACAGTTTACAGTACAGTACATAGTAGTGAAACACTCAAAATGAGTGTAATGTTGTTTGTGAACAAGTGCCTACACTGAACGTTGAAGGAGCGTCTCACCTGCAGATCCTTTGAACTTTTGTGCAGTCTTCTTCTAGTCATTTCTACTTTCCTATATGCAGTATTCATTCATGCTGCTGTGTATTTTCTTTTTGGTTTCAGTACGTATACCATAACGTTACTCAATAAACCCCATTTTTACCTGTATTGCACTCTTGTCGAGATTTTTGCACCCGATTCCACCCGAATTTGGGCACGCCCTTTTTCACCCGATTTTTACCCCTGCGAATTCTGTCAAAAATATTTCCCGAAAACCTCAACCCCTATGCATACTCCGCCTGAGGAAGGGGCGGCATCCCTCTCGTGTGCAGCTTAGCAGTGGCAGTGGGGGATTTTGATTTGATGTCTGGGAGGTTGCCTTCAAAAAGTTAAGATTCTTAAATAATGCCTACAGCCCAGGAACAAAACAGGGTGTCCCAAAGATGTAACTTCCCCAAGGCATGTATTGTAAACTCCTTCCTACAAAGTTCCTGTAAACTCTGTAAAGGCTGAAAGACCTTTCAGTAGGTATAAAATGATTTACAGTAATGATTCAGAAAAGTAGGTGATTTAGAAGTCAGTGCCGCAGGATTCTGAATTTGCCGCAGCAGCAAACTGAGGACCTTACATATGCCATGTTGTCCCCATTACTGATATCTGGGTCTTATCGACCAATCACGTGCAAAGAAACTGAACCACTCACAGCTTGTCCTTTTCATTCCTAGAGTTGTTGTAGTCAGACTTAAGTTGCTTCAATTCCCTCTTCACTTCTCTGATTTGTTCGTCCTTTTCATCCATCTGCAATCAAGTATCAACCAAGCATTGGAAAACATGGTAGTAAAAGCACCAGCCATCCGAATCCTACGAAAGGTCAACTGTAGTGTTGAAGTCATACCACACGGGAAACTCCCTGCATGGTCGATAGCAACAATATTGTTTTATCACACGTAAGAACGACGCTGGGCTCTTTACGTGAGCACAGTGTAGCTGGGTGTGAACACATTGCTACACTATATTTTTTCGAAGCAAATGTTCAGCGTTTGATTTAATGAGCACCAACAGTTTGACCAGCACGCCAACACAGAGGATGCACCATCACACAAAATAAGTGTACTGTTCTCGTCACATGGAGCCAGCTGAGATTTTGCATGACCTCTGTGCAACGCCAACACCACCTAGATAGAGAAAGCTTGTTTACTCGTCGACGTGACGTAACAATTAAGAGTCAGCCAATCAGGATCACGTTTTCAACGGCGGCAGCCAATCACGAACGTGCTTTCACCGGTCGTGGCCATGAAGACGAACTACCACCGTCTGAGAGTGGTGATTGTACGTCCCAGCGTACTAAATGGGAAGACTTGGAAATAAAGCACAAAACGGCCCCAGTCTTTCTCGAAACTGATTTTCTGGAAAGCACGTTGCACTTTATGTCTAAATACTCAGGTCTGCAGGTTCCAAGTAAGCTGCAATCATTTGTGGGTTCTTGAATTCGCAGAACGGTGAATTGCAGTAGCAGACGAATTCTGACTACATATGTCAACGCAGCAAAGGAGGGAGAGGAGGCAATAAGCAGGCCTTATGTATCTAGGTGGCGTTGGCAATGCACGCCTGACTGGCGAGATACTGCAAAAGCTTGCAGGTTGCTTGTAATGAGGTCCTTTTAACATGACAGCGATGAATATTGTTAGACCCTGGATTCCTAGACAAATGCCTATTTTTTTTCCGTGTGGTTCTTATAGTGCCTTTTCAATACAGGAGCATGAACTGGGTGCTGGGGATCGACCTGTTAGTGCCTATTTTGACGTAGGTGCTTCAAACTCTAATTAAACATAGAAAAATGCCTATAATGGCCCTAAAGCGGCAGCGAAACTCTATTGTCCAGGCAAAACTGACATCTGTCGCGTCCTTTCCAACATACGAAACTTCCTAAAGGACGTCATTGCGCAGTGGGATTTGCCAGAGTGCGTGCCTGTTTTCGCGCTGACCGACAACACGCGAAACTTTGTTGCTGCCGTCGCACAATGTGAATCGTGGACCAGCATACCTTGTTTCGCCCACACTCTGCAACTCAGCATCGAGGCCGCTAAAAAACAAACGGCTGGCTTAGGCAATTTGAGGCTTTGTTTGTATCTGTCCCTTCTATGTTGATCCAGCCTCAGAACATCAGTTTCTCTCTTGTTCAACGATATGTGCGGCAAGGCCAGATCTCTGGTTGGTCATTACAAGCGTAGTGCACAGGCCCGACACCGCTTGCAACAAATCCAAGAAACCATGGGCACTAAGCCACTGGAGGTGATGCAGGATGTTCCAACAAGGTGGAACAGTGAGTACAAAATGATTTCCCACCTACTAGAGCTACGCTCTGCAATTTCTTTGGAACTCTCAGAAAGCAGTACAGTAGGGAACCTCAGCTGCACTCAATGGCACCAAATGCAGTCTGTGGTTGGGGTGCTGAAGTGCATTGACGAGGCAACTACTGAGGTGTGCATTGAGGGGCCCACTCTGCCTCTTGTGGTCCCTTTAGTTCACTGCATACAGACTCTGCTTTCAAGGAAATCCAAGGAAGGTATCATGGGATCAGACTTTGCTTCAAACCTACTGCATAGCGTGAAGTCTAGGCTTGTGGATATCAGAATGAAGGACACGTTTACACTTGCCACCATGTTGGATCCCAGATTTAAGCATGTCTGTTACACGGGTCACTCTGAAAAACTGTGGGCAAAGGGCCTGCTGGAAAGGACCATAGAGAGCTATGCTTCAGCAGAAGAAAGTGAAGCCACAGTGTCATTTGAGGAAGCCCCTACTACCTCATCCGTAGACCCTGAAGTTTTCGGGTTTTATATTTTTCCAAATTCGGGGGGTAGAAATCGGATCAATAAATTGATGTCGAAAATTCATGCAAATTCGGGCAGAAAAATTACCATCAGACTGAGTTCGGGGAGAAATCGGGCATTATTGTAGAATAAACGTTCACTGTACCGTTTATCCAGAGTGCCAGAAGTAAGGGGCAGTCGCATATTTTGTGAGAAACTAGTATGTCGATGCCTTGAGGTGCCTAGCCTAGGTGCAGTTTTGCAGGTAGAAATCGGGTTTAACCCTAGATAGGTGAACCTCAATTTGGGGAAAAATCGGGTTTAACCCTAAAACATCAGGGTCTACTCATCCGCTGTCTGGGATGTGTTTGGTGAATTAGCATTAGCATCTGGTGTCGCCTCCCAGAACGTACTGAAGGCTACAGGTTGAGGAATACCTTTGCACCCCCGTCTTACCTCCGTTCAGAAGATCCGCTGATTTGGTGGCAGTGCCACAGCAAAGGACAATACCCTGCACTGGCGAAAGCTGCTCAGTTCTACTTATCAATCCCTGCGATGCAAGTGTCAAGCGAAATACTCTTTTCTGTCTGTGGCCTCTACCCAACATGTTGAGCAGCTAGTCTTCCTTCATGATAACATGAAGTAGAGAGCGGTTTGTACTAACAAGAACTCGTCTTTTTTACGACTTTCATAATTGTTTTGCATACCATGACTGTGTTGCTTGGTGCTCAAACTGTGCCTACTTCATGCTGGCACGAGAAGTCTTTTTTTCTACACTGGAACCACATACAAAGTAGGAAGGATGTGACAGTTCGTTTCCTAGGGCTATTCGAAAAGTATTTGAAATCGATTCGATTCGTATTCGATTCAAACCGAAAAACCACTATTCGCACAGCACTAATCGATAGGTCATCAGATGAAGGGCCAGAAAGGAAATAAGGCCCGCATTGAAAGTGAACACGAAGATTATAATCCTGGTGACTTTTACTCCAGTAAATGTTGTTCCAAACTTCAAAGCTCGTTTTCTCAAAATGGGTTTTTCTGCTACTTACTTCGCTCGTGGAGAGGATAGCTTCACAACCACTAGGTCTAACTTCATCCTGTTTGTTTCGCTAGACTCGTGAGAGATCACTGCACATCGTGACACTCTCATGTTTTCAAGTTCGATGGCCACTGGTTTGTGACAGGAGTATTTGTACACGTAACAGAATGACTGGTTATAACCACACAACTAAAAACAATCCAGAAATTACCAAGCGCGAAAAAAAAAAAAAGAAAAAAAAAGAATTATAATCTCACAAAGTGGAGCAATCATTTGGGAATATACAGCAAGTCGCGGCATGCTTCTATCACAATTTTTTTAGATCTCCAGCCTCTCCACGAGACAAGAAGGTGAAACAAATTATAAAAATTCGTTTTAAAAAATCTGCATGGAATATCCCCTTGAAACTTGGGCAGAGTCATTTCAGCCACACCATGAACATTTACACCAATTTTCATCAAAATCTGCCTAAAAATAAAAAAAGTTGACCTCGAAACCCACGTTACCCCATAACGCCTCTTACAGGCGCTTAAAACCAGGTTTTCTCATGCCTAAAAATCCCAGCTTTAGTTATTATGCACACATCCTCCCACAAATTTGGGCAAGCCTTAGGCACATAGGAAACTTCTGGATGTTCACTTCACTTTGAGAACCTTGAATTTGGAATGAAATGAGTTCTTAGAGTTAAAACAAACGAACAAAGTCTGTGATCAAGTGCTGTTTTGGACACATTGCAAATAGAAACTCTACCATAGAGCCCTGCACGGGCCGACTTTTCCGGGCCCGACCCGGCCCGGCCACATCGAAAAATGGCCCGGCCCGGCCCTTCATATTTTTATGCGGCCCAACCCGACTCGGTGACCCAGTGAATAGAGCCCGGCCCAGCCCGGAATCTAAGTAAATAGATCCCGGCCCGGTGATCCGGCGAGTAGATCCCGGCATAGTATTTCCAGCCGCGACGTACTCGTTTCTGGCGATTATCAAACAAATTTATCAGTAAATTTATAAGGATAGAAGACAAACATACAAGTGATGGCAGTTTAATACCATAACCACACCAGACCAAATTAAATCCAGAACGTACGCGGGCATGGGTGTTATCGTTACACTGTCATGATTTTGCGGAGGTAGAGGATGCTGTCGACAAACTCCTTTCAGTCCATACACCCCTCTCACCAAGCTTTGCCAAGTGATTGTGAAATACGTGAGGAGTGACGAGTAATGTAAAGTGGCTTTCAGAATGTTCTAGAGGGTCGAATCATATGCCTAATTCAGTATCCCTTGCTTATCTTTGCAAAATATGCACAGGAATGACGCAAGCGCATGATGATATAAACTAATGCATCTCCACTGTGTGGAATTAGCTGCGTGGCCCAGCCGGGCCTGACTCTCGGAAACATATTTGTCGGCTCGGGCCCGGTCCGCGGTGCTAGCGTATTCTGTCGGCCCGGAGCACACAGCCAATAACAAGCCCGACTCGGCCCGCGGGCCGGGTCGGGGGCCCGTGCAGGGCTCTACTCTACCATCCACATGCCTACACACTCAGTTCCTTCATGTCTCACACATATCTGGGATGATCTGAGCGAAATGCACCATGGAACTGAAACAATGAAGTTTCCCACTTCAGAAAGCTCTAGCACTCAGGTCTACCTACTTTTTTCTGCAGATTCTCCATCTGCTTGTCAAAAGTCTTGGGTACAGCCCTTTGATGGTTACACAAGACAGCCACTGCACGGTTTGCCCTGTTGTAGGCAAGAAGCCGTTCTGGCAGCGACATGTTCTCTGTTGGGAGACAACGTGAGCATGCCCATGTTAGACAGCACTGAAACTGACAGCATGCTACTTTCCACGAGTCTGGAAATGTGACTTTTTGGTAGTTTTGTTTTCCTGAACAAAATACGCTACCAAAGTTTTCAGCTAAATACTGATGTTAAACGATGATCAAACTTGATGAAATTAAGCAGCATAAATGAATCACAGAACTTTTCAACTCCAAATTTCAGTCACGGTTAATCAAGCATTACCTTTCAAAAGCACCCCCACAACACTGTGGGCACTGGAATATGAACAACCAAATCTTTTAGGAAGAAAAGTGCAAAACGAAAAATGTTTTTGGCTTTGTAAGATTTCACACAGTTAACTAACTCAAAGGAGTGAGAACCAACAGCCCTCAAAAGAGACCAGAACTTACCCTCGGTGAGCAGTTCAAGCTGTTCTTGCAACGTCTTGGAAGCATTGTACGTACGGAAGACCTTGGCAGTAAGGCCTTCCATCAGCTCATTGAGGTGTTTGTTCAGAATGGTTGTCTGTGAGAAAATAAGCGTGGGATACTGTGAGCAAGCTTCGCAATGAAAACCTCATGCCATGGCAGAAACGAGACATGAAAACACAGACAAGAGCAAGGGCTCAGTGAAGTCACAGCACAGGGTAACTGGGGCTTGTGCACAATTACCCTAGTACAGACACTGCTTTGCTACAATAGAAGACGACACAGTTCTTTTGGGAGCTAAGTGTGAACTATGAGAGCTACAAAATGTGCTCAATCTGAACAAATTTAGAATCAGATAATGTCCCTCCAAAAATTGTTGATAAATTAAGGGTGGGTGTAAGGATATGCAGGAGAAGCAAAAGGACAACAGAGTGAGAATTTCATGGGGATAACTCATAGCTACTGTTAGAACAATACAAATTCCCTCACTTCTATATGCTCTGCTGCAGAGCTTGTTTGACAGGAAGAAAACGTGAAAGATACTGCTGCTCCAATGACAACCAAAAAAATTTAGGCCACCGGTCACGTTTCTGCTCTATCAAGCCAAGCTTTGATCATAAAAGTCTGAGGCGCACAACGAGGCACATTCGCAAAGGTTTGTCAACAATCAGAACATTCAAGGACAAGACCAAACTTAGCGAAAGAGGACTCACATTAAGCCGGTCAAAAAGGTCGTCACCAGGTTGCTTGTTTTCCATGAACAGCTTGAGATTCTTGTACACCCTCTTTTCAACGGGCACCGCATTCACGTAGCGGATGGAATCTTTTCCCAGGAAGTCAAACTCCACCACGTTCTCCTTGCCATCTTTCTGGTCGAACAGCGTAAGATGCTCAACCCGCAGTGAACAGCAGCCCACAGTGTCTGCTGTCTCGCCTTCTTCCTTCTCGTTACCCGCTCTCAAGGCCAACTGCGAATGAAGGAAAGCTCATGGCTTACTTGGAGGGCTGTGCGAATAGTGATTTTTGGGTTCGAATCGAATAGTAAAATCTTCGAATAGTAGCGAATCGAATAATGACGAACAACCACACAAAAATGTGTGCTTATTACTGAATAGTAAGCAAAAGCTTGCATTGTAACCTGGTGCTCAGTTGTAGTTTGTGAGACTAACTGCGAACTATATACACATATTTCATTGATGAATACATTTGTACTAGACTTGTCCTGAAAATTGTAATTCCATACAAAACACTAGCTGGCTGTGTGATTAAATCCCTCTTTCTATGGTGTAATAGCTGGTCCAGCCAAAGCTTAAAATAATTAAACAAACTTAAACATCCCTGCCAACATTTGCCAAAAAATATTTCTCAGAAGTGGCAATTTTCAGTGATCCCTCATATCGCACTTTTAAACCATGCCTGCAACCCCGCGGCACTGGCAGAAGTCTAAACTAGGCTTCGCCTGATGCTCGGAGACATGAGGTGAAGCCAACTTGCAGGATATCACGTCTGGACGAGCAAAACTAAAGTAAGCTTCAGCTAACACTCAGAAGCATGAGGTGAAGCCACCTTGCAGGATATATTTGAGGCGCAGAATTGTAAAGTAGGCTTTGTCAAACGCTCAGAGGTATGAGTTCAAGCCAGCTTGCGAAATTTCGAACCTTTTCGCGTATTCGATGAAATGTTATTCGGTCCGAATATCGAATACGTATTTGCACACCCCTACTTACTTGGCTTACTATAGGTGCCATCTCTTTGAAAGAAAAGTGCGGCACCAGTTCTTAAGTACATGCAAGGTGTAGACACACCTCTGGACCAGTTGCAGTGACGCGACACCACCGACTCCTAAAACAGAACGGCAAAGAGCAGACCTTCTCGTCTGCTACAGAGAGTTCTTTTGTATGCGCGCAGTAGTATGGTGGTGGTGTAGCCCGCTTTCTTCTGTTTGTCCGCATTTTGTTTGTACTAGTAATTCGTAAATGGGTATTGGGAGATTCTCGTTCCTTATAATGTCCTCTTTTAACTGCTCACAATGACGCCCAGATAATTGTTTCCACACATGGAACGTTCTGCTTTGGACGGACAAGTAATACTAAATTAAGGACTAGTAATCGCGTTTCTGCAATGTGCACCTATGTTTTCATCCAGATCAAGTCTGGTCTACGAATACTCCCTTCATAGCTGCTATGCAAGCAGGCAGATAATCAGGCCACCAATTCAAGACCGAACTCGCTGATTATGTTTTACCATATCTGAAAGCAGTTTGCTATCATGTTTATCTTTGTGGCACACCCCTGTGACATCTGCCAGGATGTAGCAGCCCATGCTCAAGAGCTACGGTATCCTGCTAGACGAAATTCTGCATCTGGCACGTGACTTACAGTCAATATACAGTCGCCGTCCGATTTTTCGGACTCGTCGGGGATCGCGCAAAAGTCCAAATAACCGAGCAGTCAAAAAAAACGAATTTCGCTTCAAAATAAACTTTACTAAGCACTAGTAGGCTGGAAAAATTTGTCGACGCTTTCCTAACGCGCTTCCAGCTCTGCCTGATAACATCAGCTTCTATTTCCCGAAGCGACATTTCGTCACTGTACACTGACAGAGACACCGCCATCATCAAGTCTGCAAGTAGGCTTCACCTAATGCATGCGTGCTTTAGGTGAAGCCTGCTTTACAGCGCTGTCGCGCGACTCGCGGGCGACAGCACGTGCTGGGCTTTTTGAATCAAGCCGTTGACAAAAAAGGAAGACGCGAAAGCGTTACGACAGACCACTCCTACTCAGAGGAATGAAAAATGAACAATTATTGCCTATTTTTTGCCTCAATATTTTCGTTGGTTGATTTCTTTTGATACGAATTTTGGATGATACCAATATTTTACGTCACCCCAAGAGAGAAATTCGCTGATTGGGCAAACACAGTCCGAAATACTGAGCGATGGGGCTGCACGGCGTCTGAAATTTTGGACGTTCTTATACATCAACTCTATGGGACCCGCGGCCGTTCCACGAACTAATCCGAATAATCGAGAGTGTAAGAATCTGTATGTACAACACCACCACACAGCCCTTTCAAAGCTGTGATTCCAACAACAGAAGAAGGACAGACTCTGTTCGAAATATCGGATGGCTCTCATCTTGAGGCTCTTCCCTTAACATAACCCTTAGCAGGTCGTCTTTGAGCATGAGGATGAACAGGCCGGTTTGTGCAGCTCCAGCATGTACAAAAGTGTGTACATGCTAATATGCAGAAGATGAATGTGGGATTTGTCGAGTTTCTGGCTACTTGTAGAGATTTGAGAGAGTCCACTGTCACTTAACCACACAACCCGAGAAGGGAATGCCCAACACCTTACTTCGCAGGTAAGATTTCCTTGAGTATCAGGAGCAGACACGAAGGGGGCAAACTCACCTTGTCAATGAAGTACAGAGCAACAGCACGCTGTCTGATACGCATCTCCTTGGACTTCCAGTCCTCCTGGTAGGTGGCCCGGATCTTGTCGACAAGAGACTTGAGCTTTCGTGCTGTCTCGTATTTCTGCATGTCTTTCTCCCCCTTCAGCTTGGAGCTAGGGTTGAGCATGATGTATTTGGTCTGGCCCAAGATGTTCTCCGTCCACGATGAGAGCCACGACACAGTGTTGTCATGACGCACCTCTTTCCACTTGTGGCCAGGCGGTGGCGGGGGGACTTTAGCTTCCCTGTGTAATGGATGTTGTGCTGTTTTAGAATTTCATACTCTTCTTTGACACACATGCTGGGACATTGCCCACAAGTTTAGTTAAGAGGCAGGGACAGACTTTAAGATTGAAAAACGTGCAGGACACCACAAATTTAAGAGACCCGATAGATACACGTGCACACTTCACAATTCCACTGTGCTAGTAACCATCTGCATTGCTTCAACATTTAAAATGAATGTGGAGATCACCACATACTTCTCAGCTTGGACAGCGATAAACATAGAAGTGCAACGCAATAGAGTTGGTGTATACTTGACGCATGCAACATGGCTTGCGGAAAGCACAAAAGATAACACAGAACAAACAGCACAATTATTGGAACGTCAAAGTGACGGTACACATATGCGCCGCAAGTCCCCATGACTGCTTGGCTAGGGCTAGGCTACACCACTAGACTGAACTGGCATAGGCTTCGACTGATTAGCCGGCTAGTAAGTTCCTGTTACAGCTCCCTCTCACGTTTACATTTCGAGACTGAAATTTTAAGTTTTAACCCGATTCTTCCCAAAATTGAAGGTTGCCTCTTTAGGGTGAAACCAGATTGTCACCCCGCAAATTGCTCTCGCTGAGACGTCAGTAGGAATGCACACTAACTTGTTTGGGAGCAAATGCAGAGCGTGATTTCTCCCCAAATTTAGCATACTGGAAGGTTTTCCACCCAAATTTGCATGGTGAGCAATGTTTATTTACCCGATTTTTACCCTCTGAATTTAGAAAAAATATTCTCCGAAAATTTCACGCTGTATTTATACTTTGATGAACACTGGTGAGTCTCGTTCACTTCGGGTTTCGTTTCCTCGTGACACACTCAATCTCCGTGGGCTGCAAAGTAGTCTCCTACTCCGCGATTTGGCGCAAATACAGCAAAAAATACCCTCTACTGTGCAGGATGGCGCAGCACCCCTTGATTGGAGCAAATGGCGCAAACAGCGCACCACTTCCATCACTGCTCCGGTCTATAAAAATAGTTTGACATTGGTTCCAGTGGGATTCTCTAAGGTTTAAAAGCACAACAAAATGTTCTGTCATGTCATATCACGCACATCACTGTAACGTCATGCATGATCGATAGAGACAGATTTATGTACCACACAAGAAAACGACCCTACATTCTGTCTGAGATGTAGCGTAGCTGGGTGTGGACAGTCTGTTGCTTCGATAAAAACATGCTTCGATTATGTAGGAAATTCTTCGATTTATGAGCGTTACTAAACTAGAGCTCCATGCTGCCAAGCACTACCTAATTTGCTCTCACAATGGCAAAATCAAACAAATGTGATACTTCCATCACCATGTTTGCATGCATGCAAGTTGAACGGGTTGTGATATTTTGGCATATATGCAGTTCATTATATTTAGGGCCTGACTTTTTCGGGTTTTATTTTTGGCCAAATTCGGGGGGTAAATATTGGGTGATATTTTTCATTCGAAAATTCGGGTGTATTCGGGTTAAATCCAGTTACGGCATATTCTGTCGTCAGGAATTCGGGTGTATTCGGGTGATTTTTTTTTGTTTAATAAAAATTTGTCTTAACATGGAACTAATGTTTAGCAATGTTATCAAACTTTATTTTAATGCACGCTTACAAGCGTGCCACGCGACCCGGATGTTTTCGGGTAGATTCGGGTTAAACCCGAATTTTACAGATTTCGTTCGGGGGGTAAATATCGGGCGGATACGGGTTTAACCCTAAAAATAGGGTTTGTGGTTTTCGGCATTTATTTTCAACCCAATTCGGGGGGTGTTTATCGGCATTTATATGGGGAACTATAAATCGGATTTTTTCGGCATCTATATTCCGCCTAAAAAATAAATGCCCGAATACGGGCATCTATTTATTTCCCATGAAGGAGAGCCTATTTTGCGCGCGAAGGCTCGCTCCTTGCGATTAATAACACGCAGTTTAGAGAACGCGCGCTCAACATTAGCGCTAGAAACAGGAATAGCCAGTATGCTTAAGGCGCACTGCGATAACAAAGGCCATGTGCTGGAACCGGCCGTCCTAAGCTGAATAGGAGATGTATCCATCTGAGGGGCAGGGCATACAGCATATTCGAAAGACTCACGCTTTATATCATCCATACGAGATTCATCTCGTAGAAGTAATAAGAATAAGTCCTCATACAGTGAAGTGCCTTGAAGTGCCTCACGAACGGAAACAAGGGTCACTCCAAGTCGTAACTGGAAGGGAGTAGATAGAGGAATACAAAGAACACAAAAATGAACTAGAAGGCTAGGGCAGGGGATGAGCGATCGGCTTTTGAAACCGTTTGGGAGTTCCGTACACTCGTGATCTCTTTTTAACCGGACAACAACAGACATCAAAGGTTCTGAATAGTAAATTCACTAAAGCTAGGTGTGTCACTAAGTACGTGTGCTGCCAAAAGGCTGTCACCGACCGCACAACAGAGCTGAGATCATCCTCCTATAACCGCTTAAGCACAACGAAACAAGGGCACAGCCCGAAGATAATGCCACGTTGGAGAAATAGTCGACAACAGGAGATTCCAAGGGGATTTCCCTTTGCGGTTCCAGGAATGGCAGCTGTCAAGGTACGAGAAATTCCGATTTTTTCGGAATATTCCGAATCTGAAAAAAATCATTCGGGGGGTGTTTTCCGGCATTTTTCGGAAAATGCCGAAAACCACGAACCCTACCTAAAAAGTCAGGCCCTAATTATATTGTGCATGCATTGCCCCACACAACTGAATATTGAAGAAAAGACATTATTTTTCTACATGTCGTACTTGGCAAGATGTAAATAACTGAACACATGTACGTGTCAAGCTCTGACATCAGAAGAGCTAAGGTTACGGCCATTCTGATTGGTAGAAGTAATCACATGACCTCTTGCACTGTCTGACTACCGGTGACACCTACAGTGATGTTTTCAGACGAGTTTCAGTGTTCACTGTTGTAGTTTCCTACGCGACTATTACCCCATTTGCTGTAAAACTTTTAATGCAGATGCATGTTCATGGAAATAATTCCTTCTCGTTTATCTGGGATAACATGGGGCAAAGTGCACAACCTCTTTAATAACGAGATAACAATGATTCCAATACGATGACATATTTGACTCCCGACTCCATTCCCAGTCATCGTCATCAAATAAGACTGTTGTTAGATTTAACAAAACACCCGGATCGCACAGTGCAGTGGTACGAGTGAATATCAGGAGTGGCCAGCACAAGAACGCACAAGGTGTGATAGGCTCCCTGGCATGTCAACATGGTTGCTAGTCATGAGAGTCTGGCACCAAATAAAAGTGTCCACTCAGAAGCTTACTTTCCAATGTTGATGATGACATCCTCTGGGAGGACCCGTCGCTTGAGCATGCCCATCTTGGGGTGCTCACCACGGCCCCTGAAGAGACCAGGGGGCTCAATCTTGAAGTTACCAATCTTCTGCTTGTGCCCATCAATGATGCAAAAGCCATACTCGGCAACCAGGGCATCGTTCTGGGCTTTTATAGCCTGAAATAAAAGTGACAACAACATTCTTCTATAAAACAAAACATTGGGAGTTTCGGGTATCAAGGCTTTATTTACAAGAATTCATATGAAGCCCATGAATAAGGCCCTTCACCATTCTTCTATCGCATTATCTACCTCGGACCAGCAAAACCCATAAGGATTATGTTTTGCACAACCTCAATATTTTAATTCTGCGACCAAACAGTGGGACATCCTACAAGCAGATATGACAGCTTAAAACACTACAGGACTGCTCGAATCCCCACATCACTCACCACCAAACCGGTAACCGAAGTTTTTAGATCGATTCGGTTCAGCTCCAAGATGGCGCTAGTATTTATGGTTCAGCTCCAGCTAAAAATTCCGGTATTTGGTTCAGTTTCCGTTTGACGCTGTGGTAGCAAGTTATCGTGAACGTCAACAATACGCTTAAAAGCATTGCTAGACATGACAAGCCACGCTTCCGAATCCAAAAGCAGTCTTAGACATAGTGTGGAGATCACAATACATGATAAAGTGCAACGAAGACTGGACAACACGACACTGAAGACGCACTCACTTCCAACTGACATTTAAACGGGGCCCGTTGGGGGTAATGTGGAAACTGAGACCACACACCCGTATATACCTGTTATACTGTACATACATGGGGCTACTAGCAGCTAAGAATAGAATCGGAGTTGTATTTAAGGCTGACCACAAATTGGCGTCACTGATAGGGATAGTGAACTGCCCCCAAGAGAAGGTGGAATGTTCTATACACCACGTTCATAGATTTCAACCTTGTGCCACAGGGGTAGTTTACCGTTTCTAGTTATCGCGCTGAAGTTCCTACATCGGCCAAACTGGTCGATGTATAAACGACAGGCTCAGGGAGCACCAAAGGTATTTTGAGGCTTGCTTGCCGGTCACCCTCCAGTTTGGCGCACCAATTACATCACTGCTCCAGTCTATAAAAATGGTTTGACATTGGTTCCAGTGGGATTCTCTAAGGCTTAAAGCACAACAAAATGTTCCGTCAGTGTCATATCACGCACATCACTGTAACATCATGCATGATCGATAGAGACAGATTTATGTACCACACGAGAAAACGACCCTACATTCTGTCTGAGATGTAGCGTAGCTGGGTGTGGACTGACTGTTGCTGCCTACTGTCGCACAAAGCACACCTACACGCTTCAACAATGACCACACACCATGCCTCACCTGCTTTTCCTCCTTGGACATGGCCTTGCGCTCCTCCGACTTCTGCTTGTAGTATACATCAATCTCTTTGAAATTGCACTTCCTGAGGTCAGTAATAAGGCTGCGTTCCGATTCTGTCATGACCTTGCGCCAATCCTTGAAGAAGTTGCCGTTGAATGAGTCCTTAGACGTATAGTCGTGGTCCAACATCCGCCCATAAAATCCGGCCACTTCCTCGGCATCTTGGCTCAACTTCACAGGCTTGCCTGCAATTTACGAGTGTATACTTTATTTGTAGCGAAACCGAGAGACTTCTACAGTGGGAGGCGGATGCAGTCCAGCTCTTTGATCAAATTTCTGGTTCCCGCCAGCTTGCTCACTGAAACACGTGCAAAACAAGCCGCGGATGCAACCACCAGCGTGAATGTCTTCGATGGAAAGCGCGTATAGTGAATGAAATTCTTCTGGGAGGCTGGGAACTGTATGAATTGCAACAAGAAGCCCTGTGTTTTAGGGTAAAACCTGCTGAGGGGTGCTTAAATTATGTGAGCCAATATGGTATGCCAACATCCTCAGATTGCATAAAAATGTTATAATAAATAAGCTTGCTAGAGAATATTCTCAGTATTGTTTGCCTTTTTGAGATAGAGCTAGAGATGGAGATAGAGAGGAGGAGGAGGAGGAGGCATCTCGATACTACAAAAATTGTTTTGACGTTGTTTCCAGTGGGATTTTACAAGATTTATAACACAGCAAATGTTCTGTCAGTGTCATATCACGCACATCACTAACATCATGCATGATCGATAGGGACAGAGATCATGTACCACACTAGGAAACGACGCCACATTCTTTGTGAAATGTAGCGAAGCTGGGTGTGGATCAATGGTTGTTTAGATAAAAATGTGCTGCTGTGGTAAACATGGAAGGTAAGGACAATGACTGAAATGCATCGTAAACCTATACTATATCAGATGTATGTAACAGCATCAATGTAGGTAGCCTTCGGCGCTGACAGTGTCGAATAGAGTCTACAAAACGTACAATGGGCCGGAGGGATTGTGAAAAATTTCTACACCTATCTTGCCTTATATCCGGCGCTGTGCTACGAAACTACAACACGATTGCTGGCCATGTGTTTGGTACTGTTGCTCACTCGAGAAACAACGTTAAGGACACAATTACAGAAGTGGATTTCCCTCAGATTCTGAATTCTGATGCAAACGCTTTCCGATCACATTAAAAAATGTCATAACAAGTAAGGCTCCTCGAGAAGTTGGACGCTCTTTCAACATTGTTCCTTGAGCAGAACCAGATATTACAACATGCTACGCGAGTAGGTCAACGGTCTGCACAGCTCCCCAGCTTCCCTCTCTCCCCCACTACCCATGGAACGTCATCACTGGTCCCTCTCCCAAAACAAGGTGGCAATGTTTCAATGGTAGGTGCACGCAGGTTCTGTGAACCTGCGCCAATTTATGCGTGCCCCTTACTGCTGCCTTGTGAGTGGACAGACATGTCACACGGTTTCTTCAAACTTTACCCTATCCCCTGTGCAGAGACAAACTCTCGTAGCATACGGTTTCTAGGGAGCCGCAGACATCGTGTCACTTGTTTCACTGCACTCCACATGCAGGCGATTATCAAGCTGAAGGAATGTGTACTAACCATCATAGTAAAAGTGGACATGACTGGGCAGGGGTTCATAATCCGGAGCAAATACCGGCCCCTTGTGCTCCAGAGTTCGCCACTTCTTGCCGTCCTCGTGCCTCTCCTCCTCCCACCTGGGAACCACAAGAGACAATCGGCATTTCAAAGGAAGCTGGAGAGAGGACTCGTACCATTTCCACACGTCTGCCTCCTGCTCCTCTTTCTTTGCCTTGCCCTTCTTCTTGGGGCTGTCTGTCCCATCAGACGCTTTCTCTTTGGCCCTAGTGTTCTCTTTCGCCTTCTTTGTCTTCGGTGTAGACTTTGCAGGCTGGGACAAAGTCACTGAGTATTATTAATAGAGCCTTCAGTTTCCGGGAAATATTTTTTTCTAAATTGAGGCGTAATTGAATGGCGTGTAAATGAACATGTGCTCTAAATTCATGCAAATTCGGGCAAAAAAACTTTCAGTATGCTAAATTCGGGGAGAAATCGGGCTCAGTTACTCAAACGAACTGAAATGGTTCAGTACAAACGGTGATGTAACTGAGTTTGCTGCCGAACAAGTTAGCGTGCATTCCTACAGACGTCTCATTGAGGGCAATTTGCCGGGTAAAAATCTGGTTTCACCGTAAAGAGGCAACCTTCAATTCGGGGAAGAATCAGGTTAAACCCTAAAACTTCAGGCTCTAAGTATGCTGTAGGTATATAGAGTGGTGGAGTGTTTTGCCAATGTCATATCTTGCACAGCAGTCAGGCCTTGTGCACGATCGATAGTGACAACATTTATGTACCACATTGGAAAACGGCGTAACACTCTGTTTAAGTGCGACGCAGCTGGATGTGGATAGTACATACCCTAAGAAGCCCCCTTCAATTTGGGGAAAAACTGGGTTAACCCCAAAAAACTTGAGGCTCTAATTATTAACGAGGTACCTATAACCATCGAGGAACAATTCAGTGCCTCCTAACACTTTTCGAGTTTGCTCTATGGGTAAGCCCTTGGGTATTTTGGCAGTAGCACACAATTATTCTGCCCACGCTAGTTTCCCTCAGATTACTTGTAGCAAGCTAATACTATTATGAGCCTTTATTCTAGGATGGGGTACCTGCAATTTGATTCAGTATACAAAGGGCAACTTTCGAGATATTCATACTCACATCTCAATATTTGTACACCCTTACCTTTATGTCATCCTCAAAGTCACTGTCATCTGCAGCTTTCCTTTTCTTCTTGGGTCTCTCTTCAGATTTTATCTTCTTGGTGACCTTCTGTGCTCTGCAACAAAGGAAACAAGCACGTCGGAAGTTATTAGTGCCCAGGCCAGCCTGTCACCTCGGCACTGTACAAAGTCCTTCGCTTTTTATCACCACAAGTGACATCGAGGCACACGGTAATTTTTCTGTCAACAATCTCTCACAGCCCCTCAACTATATGCCCTGATCAATTTGTGGCAAGTGACATAGCCATCCTTAGATGTCCTCACAAACGTAACTATCATGCAAGCAGAACAGAAATGATACAGTATGTACGGACATGTACCTAATAGAAAGGGGAGCATCCTCTTCAGAGTCAGAGTCTGGCGGGCGCTTTGCCTTGTTTTCCACTTTGGGTGTAGGGAGCCGCGCAGACTGAAAATCATGTCTGTAGTCAGCTTGTGTTGTCGTTAACCATAGTGACCTTTCCATGAAAATTTGTTTGCCAAAAGTGCCACACGTAAGCGCGAATATCAATGAAAATCACACAATCGTCGCCAGTTTCCACGCAAAACTAAACCTGAGACACGAACCACCCGATGATACTTACCAGAGGAACGTCGTCGTCACTGAGGGCCTCCCCCTTAATCTCGTTGATAGTCTCTGTCTCAAGGGTCATACGCATTGGGGGCGACGATACTTCCTGCTTCACCTGCATCCTCGGCGGCGATAGCATATCCGGCTTTCTGGGACTCGCAATTTCCTGTTTTACTTTCACATCAGCCCTTTCAGACGAACTCTTGTGCTGATGCTATAAGGAAACAATCACGCTACAGCTAAGTAAAACATCTTCGACTTACTACGATATTGATATCGAAAGTCTCTACTTCTTAGTGGTCACAAAGCATGAACTCAGCAGATAATTAAAAAACACAAGACGAGTGCAGTGGTGAGAGACGGACATTTTTCCTTAAAATACCATATTTACTCACGTATAGGATGCACCTGAACTTGAGGGCCCATACGCGGTCACTTTATTTTTTTCCGCGTATAAAAGGCAAGAGAAAGGCGCACCGCAGGGCGACTATGTTCGCATGCCTGGCGTCTAGCCCCTGACTGTTCGCAACTCACCTCCTCTTATATGAAGCTTTCACGTCATTGGTTCAAGCATCAGGACTCTCCTCCCTGACAACGGCGAGGACAGGGAAAATGACCCTTGCGATTTCGAGATCGTCGAAGGAGACATGGACTCTTATGGTGGAATAAAACGGAATTTTAGTGTGCCACGATTGTCAGGTCTTATTTTTTTTTCACTCCCATATAGGACACACCCCGTTTGGGGTACAATGAATTTAGGCAAAAAATATGCGTACTATACGAGAGTAAATATGGTACACTACCCCTAGAGCTTTACTGAAGTGCTACTTAGCAAGAACAGTTTTGTAATTCTTGAGAAAGTGAACTTTATCATATATCAACGGGTTAATCACTAACTTGAGAGCTACACAGTTGAGTTACATAACTTCAGTTGAGAACCCATGCACTTTGTGTACACAATATGTATTATATGGACGGTAGCAGACAATGGTGTCCCGTCAGTCTCATATTGCAGTCGGCACTTTGGGCATCGAGCAGAAATGGTAGCAACAGGATTTATGTACCACACATGAAACGACAAAACACTCTCATGCCAAGTGTCATATAGCTAGGTGTGGACTAATTTCAACGTGGGACCATTGATATGGAAGCACTGGAAGTTCAGATCAGATGCGTCAGATGAATGTTATAATATGTTCAGAGTCTTGCAAATTCAGGGTGTAAAAATTGGGCGCTGTTCTAATCTGAGACTCGGAATCAAACCAGACGCAGCTTATGCATGCAAGTAAATCAAGATGATGACCAGCATTCTGCACCAGTGAAGGCCCATATTATTCATACAGAGGACTCCCACTAAACAAAACAAGGGTAACCTTGGGTTGATTTCCTATACACGCAATGATAAAAATCGAATAATTGGAACGACCCGTTTTGTATACTTCGGGTAAACGGGACAAAGTGGAAGAACAGCGACGCCGTCATACCTGGAAAACTACCACCTATGTCTCCCAACTCAAACAGAAGTCATAGCCAATGCAATCCAATCCACCAGTCACTCGTACTGCGTTAGGCTTAACTCACGTCCGCATGTGTCTTCATTAAGTCTCCCAAGAATCAGACACTTAAAGCACGTTTGCTTGTGACTATGCTGCAGATAATTCAGGAACGTGATTGCGGGAGCAAATTAAAAATAGAAACCGCAAGATTTGATATGCCAAGAAGATATGAAGTCAACACTGTCGTCATGGCAAGGACACTTCCCGCACACTGAACGGGGAAGCGGACGGTGCCATACGATACAATGGCACAGGTAATCTCGAAGACCTCGCTGCAGGCAAAGGATGCAGAGTTTGCCAGGCAGAACAGAAAGATAATCCTCATTGGAGACAATTGATGGGTGCATGAAATTTCTTCCAAGCCTCAGGCATGCATGAATATTTAAAAAAAAAAGAAAAAGAAAAAGGCTATTGTAAAATGTGAAGAAAACAGCCATTAACTCTTATGTTCCTAGCCATCCACACCAGTGGAAATTGACTGTTTTGAAATAAAGTCACATTTAATAAAATCTGTGTACTTTGCTTGAATGAAACTACCGATAAATGGAACAATATTTCCACTCTCTTTGAAAGTTCATTTGAGTCCACTGCATAGGAAACGTGTATAATTTTGCAAATCTTGACCTTTCGGTATAGAGATATGAAACCTTGCTGTGTTTATACAGTAAAACTCAATGTGTTGGTAGTACAAATATGGCACCTTATCCTTGTGTTTGTCCTTATGCTTGTCTTTGTCACCGTCCTTGCTCGAGGACAAGGACTTATGGCCTGATGAGGACTTCGAGGATGACGACTCCTTCTTAACCTTGACATCTTCGGCAGCTTTGGAGGATGGTGACTTGTGTTCTTTGGATGGATCCTTCGAGTGGTGATGACGGTCACCGGTCTTCAGTGATGAAGAGGAAGAATTGTGCAGGCTGTTGCCGCTGCTACCATCCTTGTGCTTTGATGATGAGCTGCTACCACTAACAAAAGACGCCCAGAAGAATATTTTAAGCCTAACTCAAGACCATTTCCTCGAAAAGGAGACGAGAAAATACCGTAATTTCACTCGTATAAGCCGCACCACAGATAAGCCGCGGCAATTTGTGCGACAAAGGAGACCATAGAGAAGGCCATAAAACCTGTGGTCCATACTCGGGGGTTGGCATGGTGTACAACAAAGGACGTCAGTTCCAGTGTTTTACCAAAACCGGATTGTGCCCTTGTTGCGTGTTTTTCATGGATTGACGGCCTACCAGAAGACATGAATCACTGTCACCACTATCGTTAAAGATGCTTGTGGGGAAGGCACCAGGAAGGTCAGTCTACTCGAATGTGGACGCGCCCCTGTTACGCATTGTTTGTGTATTGGCAGGGCAGTGCTGTTCCAGAGACACTGCCGGCCCTTTCGTTAAAACCGGCGCACGAGGAAAATACCAGGGAAAAATAGTCTTGAGATAAGCCACACCGGTGGATAAGACGCAGAGCGCCCGTGAGAAAAAATGCGCGTGAAATTACGGTACATCAAAACCATAATATGCGGTAATAGTGAGATATTGGGAAAGCCACAATCCCATTTTCTCACTTTCCTGCACAGAGGTATCACGTGAACCCACAAATCCTTCATCCTGTAAAGTCAGCCCTACAGTGGTAGTAAAACTCGACCCCAAATAGCATATGGCAGATCACTACGAAAATAACACTTGCCAGCAGAAAGTAAACATAAACATGATTCTTTTGCTAACATACATATGATCCTGAAATATTCTGACAAAGTGGTGCCAGACTCGATCTGCTGTACCTTGATACAAGCATGTCACACAACACAGGCACATATTGGTCCGGTTGGGGAACTGCAATTATGGCGACGATAAACAAACGGCATGCTGTTTCAGAGACACAGTAATTAATTATTAATGAATTAATTAAATGACATAGTACCTAAAGCCCTAGGAAAACATGGAACAAAGGGAAATCAAGACAGCAGTATAAGAGCAAGCAATATCTGTCAATGACTTTTCTATAGCGCACACACACTGGCTCTCCACTGAAGATGTAATAACTGCACCAAGGTGCCGGTCTTGTAGCATGGCTGCATTAACTGACCCTGAGGAAGATGACTTGTCCTTATGTTTGTGATCCTTGTCCTTGTGCTTGTCCTTATGCCTGTGTTCATCCTTATGCCTATGCTCCTTATGCTTGTCCTTGTGGTGCTTACTGCTGCTGTGGTGTTTGTCGGGGGATGACGACTTGTGGTGGTGATGGTGACCGCCGTGCACAACACCATTTACACCATTAGTCAGACCAACTGCAACACAGCAAGCGTGTTAGAAATGTCACAGAGCAGTACGCTGCCATACCAAAGTCAAAGGTTGGTCAAAGTTTGTCCAGCTCATGCGAATAAACATGAAGAGCAAAAATGACTGCCAAAAATATATTTTACACTATACTTGCATCCTCTGTAGATGTGAGCCCCATGTCCAACGTATCATACTGATGCCTAAAGGTGTTAATGTGGTAAAATATCTATGACATATTATTAATGTTCCCTTATCTTGAGTCGTACATAATACTAAAGTGTCTCTCTCCAGGAATATAATATTAGGCGAACAAATTTTGATTTCTTTTGGTCACAAAGACCACTACGACTATAACAATTTTTGTGCCAGTGGCAAAGCAGAAATAATTGTGCAGCTGGTCAGATTTTGCACAATAATTTCTGTCAGGGAAAATAACACATTGAACTTAAGTACGATGATAACTAAAACTTTGCAAAGGACAAGGGCTGCTGAAACCTTGAGCATCACTGCCTCAATGTGCACTGATTTCAGGTCTCAGCACATGGCAGTAACTAATTGGCCACAACCTACATGTTACATGGCTATCGAGTCTAGAGATCCAGTGTTTTTTTTCCCTCTACATTCACATATTCTTAAATATACTTACATGATTACCCACAATAATTTTCTATGACGATTTCTGATGACGATAAAGTAAACAGAAAGAGGGTTTGAAAGCTTAACTATATGATGCACTATATGGACATATGATGCACTAAAAAAGTAGAACTAGGAAATGAAAATGTACAGGAAATAGCAGTTTTTCATTTTCCATAATTTATGGAAATAATCTCGGCAGCTGAAAATTCTTCACACAATTTTTAAGCACTTCGTACATTGTTGACAAAAGTTCCTGCACATGCTGTTCCTTGGGTACCATCTATGGTGCAGAAGAAGTACCATACTTTATCTAAAGCTGTCTTGCGCGAAGCATCTACACGAAGAATCAGTGTAACGTGGTGAACCCCATCCTTGCCTAGAGGTAATCCGCCATTGGAGTCACTGAATAGGGTATCTTATTTATACCCCTGTCACACGGGCATTTCGATCCTTCTCGAATCCGATCTGCATTGAACTTCCCGAGCACGCTCGAGTTTTGACGCTGCTACACGGCCACTTTCAATGCGCATTGAATGGTTGACCTGTGCAAATGAATAAACGGAACTAATTAATTTCGCGTTTCCTATATAACAGCGATATTAGTGGTAATTTATCGTATACCGATGTAAGCATCATTTGTAGCTTCGCGCGCATGTCCGTCTTAAGTTATGACAGTTCACCAGGGTCGAGGATGCAAATGGCGGCCGTCGAGCAGTCTTGAAATTCTCAATCCTGTTATGGGAACTGTCTTGAGTCAAGCAGGATCAAAGTTCGATCCTGCTTGGAAGCGGCCGTGTAGCACCATCCGATCTGCATTGGGTTCAAGCAGGTTTGGTCGAGCAGGATTGAAAATGCCCGTGTGACAGGGGTATTAGTGGCACTATTCGACATGAGGGCATTTTGAGGCCCTTTCCCAGGTCTGCTTGGAAAACTTCCAGCGCCTAGGGTTTTCGCTTTTTCTGTGAATTGTGCTTTCCCCTCAAAGCAGACAAGGAAACGCAGATGGCATACATATTGTCTTCATGAAAAGGCAGCTTGATGTTGCAACACTGACAGCATGATTGGACAAAGACGAAAGCTGCTAGCGGTCATGTGGAGGCATAGCGGGATTCCGAAGTGCTCTCGTGGCCAGGTAATCGCGACGTAAATGTCATCTGCAATTTCCGCAGTATGACTGAGCGGTTTAGGGAGGCAGCGTCCCATTCTTTTTGCAAATATGTCATTTAACAGCTGTAGCTTTTTCTCAGAACTTCGGATATTAACAGCCACACAACAAATAAAAGACGAAAAACTCTGAATCCAAAGAAATTCATAAATTTTTGGGCGCTTGAGGCTTATGTGTGGTCACCTCTAAGTGTTCTGCCTCAGCTGCAAACACGCCAGTTGCTTGCTTTCATCCAAGCTGCCCCGGCACATTTTGGTTGGTTACCACATGGTGACTGACAATGCCGGCTAACGGAAGTGGAAGAGCGCAATCAAGCTGGTGCCCCCCCCCCCCCCAATCCGTGTCTCCGGTTCCAGCCTTCAACACTGGTCAAGCTTGAGCCCGCCGGCATGCAAGGCGGAAAAGCTACGAAAAAAAGAAAAAGAAAAATAACAATAGAAAATAAAAGCGGACAGCATTGACCTCGACACGACATCCTCTCCTCTTCCTCCTCGTTTGACCCTGTGGAGCAAGTCGAGAGGGAACGTGCGTGGCGATGTTCGAGTGTGTTTTTGTTAAGAAACATGTCGTGTACAGAGAAAAAATTTTTTAGATGGCTTTCTGTGCTCCTTTAAAACGCAAAGAATGTTCTGTCAGTGTCATATCACGCACATCACTAACATCATGCATGATCGATAGAGACAGAGATCATGTACCACACTGGGAAACGACGCTACATTATTTGTGAAATGCAGCGTAGCTGGGTGTGGATCAATGGTTGCTTAGATAAAAATGTGTTGTCGTGGTCAATGTAGAAGCAAAGGAGAACGAGTGAAATGTGCCGGAAACCTAGACGATGTCGGACGTACATAACAGTATCAATGTAGCTTTCGGCGTTGACAGTGTCGAACGGCATCAGCAAAACACATAACGGGCCAGAGGGATTATGAAAAATCTGCAATTTGTAAACCTATCTTGCCTTATATCCTGTGTTGACCTACAATGTGACTGTTGGCTGTGTTTGATAGTGTTGCTGGCTTGAGAAACAACGTCGACCGTATTGAAATTCATTGGCCCGCTACAGGAAGGTAAGGAACGGGAAGTGCATGTGTGCCAATGGGACGGATGATCAGATCAGGCAGCTTTTCTTGGTTTGGGATTTTTCCACTTATCTCCTTATTGCATACAGAGGTTCAATTACAGCAGTGGATTTCTCTCATATTCTGGGTTCTGATGCAAACCCTTTCTGACTGCATGAAAAAAAAAGAAAAAAAAAAAGGAATCAAATATGCCCCTTTCCTCGAAAAGGAGAGAGAGAGAGAGAGAGAGAGAGGCACCTCGCCTTCGTCCGGTCCTTGTTTCATGCTTCACAACTGCTCTCCCCAACGACGCAGTGACATGGCTGATGAACTGCACGAATCCACAGAAGCGGCTCTTTTCACTATGTCATATTGTCCTCCGTGTCGCGACCTTTTCTCTGACTTCCGCAACTTTTTTTCAGTTTCCCTGACTTTTCCAGACGCATCGAAATTCTCCGATAATTCCCGGTTGGTAGACACCTGCACTTCTTGTCCCACATTCATGCGGAATGTATCATTTTTGGAAAGATTACTGACACACAAGGTCACAGGAAAGCTGTAGACAGGTGACAGAACTGAGGAATCACCTATCTGAACCATGAAACCACGGAGTGAAATACATAAAGGCAAGCAAATCATATAACATGGGCTCATGCAATGCCACCTAGAGTAAACAAAGTCAAATTGCGGTAAGGACATAATGTAGTCACTATGATACCGCCCCCCCTCACGACATGCTTTTGCAGCTATGGAGATCAGCCGCTATCACCCATGGGAATATCCGAAGAGTCTGAGATGCGCCGCTGAATACCGCACACCAGAAGTGCTGCCTCAATGGTCTCTCTTCTGAATTCTCCGGGCGGGTAAATCAAGGTAAGGCAGGGCTCAGGCCAGGCCTGGGCCTAAAAATGCGGCCCGTGCAGTGCTCTACCTACACACCCCAATAGAGAAACCTCTATTTCTGCGTATACATAAGCCGGAGCATCCCCCCCACGACGTAGTATTCAAGGTAGTTTGGCTACCAGGTTTCAAAAGTTTGGGCCGCTGCCTAGCATACACAGGGTTTCGAGACATGCTGGCTTGCCTCGCCATATTCCAGCATGTCGGAGAGCATAGTAAGCAAAATGCAACTTCAAGGAAAATAATAATAAAAATCCATGACTGACGATGCCGTATGTTCGTATATGCCATAGTTCCATCACAAGCATTGTACTACTAATTGGCAATGATTACGCAGCGGAAAAGCTAAGAATTTGGAATGTAATGCTAATCATTACCGTTCCTTTGAATGCGACTGCAGAAAAGGAAGACATAAGAGCCGTGCTTAGCAACACCAAAGGGAAAATAAAAAGCCCTCAACTGACAATAACCTTTAGTTACATCTTATCTTTATTATTATTTTATATTATAAGTTTACTTACAACTTATTTAGTTACTACAGTTTCTTGTGAAGCTGAATCAGATCGAGGCTTTCATTCTTAACTCCACTGATAATAGTTCAGTGTTTTGGGAGCCGATACAGAATTGGTAATGCAATACAATGTTAGGGTGCCCCAACAAATGTGCACTAAGATTAGAAAAACACTGAGAGCTTTATGCGAATGACACCAACTGACAAATGCCATTAGCAGCCCCTTGTTGTAGTTGCCAGTGTTCTGTCACTGTGCCTAATAAATTAATGAAGTAAGACTAATTTGCTAACACTTAAAATATTGGTTTAAGGGCCGAGGTGTCCAAGAAGGTATGGTTGGTGTAAGCTTTTTTCCAGCGAAAAAAGAAAGTCAAGAAGAAGAGAGAGAAAAAAAAAAAAAAAAAAAAACATGGGACAGTGTTCCAGTGCGCTGCGATTGCAGGGGCATTCCCACATGACACTCTGTTTCTTTTGTATTTCCTGGGCTTCCCTCTATAACACACACACAAAAAACACACTCATCAAGCGTGCCTGGGTGGAAACACCTTGGTCGGACGTTTCTCAGGGCAGTCTACAACTTTCAACTTCACACCTAGGCCCTTATATCAAAATTTTAAAAGTTACATAGTTAATCAGGGACAATGAAAAAATACTTGAGACTAGGATACACGACTGCTGACAACATTCAGTTGGTTTCATTCGCATCGAGTGCTCAACCTTTTGGTAAAAAGGAACTGTTCAATGTATCTCTTCGTCACGTTAAATAAGCTGTGCAAAGGGGTTGCGGACACTAGCACAGGAGCATGTGTTGGCTAGTGCCACTGGTACACTCTGCAGAGGCAGTGCAGTAAAGTTGGAGACAGAGAGAGAGAGAGAAAAAAATAAAATATGCAGGGTACTTTTTTATTCAACAAATAACTCTGGAATTACAAGGCGATGAGAGTAGCATAGACACTGTTTTCGCAGGTGGGTTATACATAGATACTCGTGCTTTAGCGTGAAACTGGATAAAACCTGTTCTTAACCTTTGATTTATATTGTCGTCAGTTATGGTAAAACACCGAACATGAACTTGCCAAAGTGCAAATTCAACCATCGATACAGGCACTGGAGAACTTGCAACTGCTAAGGCACAGTACCTCGGCATACTGCATTATTCGAAACACTGATTTTTTTTCCCACCCAAAATATCTGCTTTTTAACACGATATTGCCCTATTTTATACCTCTCAAAATAAAACTCATTGTTTGTCACCCCCCCCCCCAGATTAAAAATAACAAGACAAGAGAGGGCCTAGTTATACAACAGTGCACATATTCTGCCAAGTAGAGTATGTAACTACTAATGTCCAATTACGTAAAATTTAATAACTGACGTTTTCAGGAAAATGTGAGATATCAGTCATTAATTGAAGCCACCCTCTTTTAAAAAAAATCTCTTAACAAGCACACACTTGAAGATATCTATCACCAAACCTTGCTATGCAAATGAACTGAAACCAAAACAAGTGCAAGAAGAAAAAAAGCCCATTTCATATCAGAAGGCCAAGTGCTTTGAAGCAGAGACCTTGATTGAAAAAAAAAAAAAAAAAAAAAAAAAAAAGACCTCCGCAGCCCAGATAAGCCACCCACGCAGGTCGTGCTTTTCTTCCACGCCTGGTGTTTCAGCTCATTTGTATAGCAAAATTTGGTGATGGATACCTCAAAGTATGTGCTTGTTTTTTTTTATAAAGAGTGTGGGTTTAAAGAATGGCAGACTCCAATTCTCCTGACTCACATTTCACACACACAAAAAACAAAACGAATGAAAAAGCTACTTAATGAATTCTAGGTGATCAGCCATGTCGTAATTAAGCGACAGTGTGCCCGCCCGGCTGTATAACCCA
The DNA here is from genome assembly GCF_037126465.1 of Ornithodoros turicata. Classification (NCBI taxonomy): domain Eukaryota; kingdom Metazoa; phylum Arthropoda; class Arachnida; order Ixodida; family Argasidae; genus Ornithodoros; species Ornithodoros turicata. The sequence goes on along the minus strand of NC_088201.1, from coordinate 68,271,182 downwards.
CCTGCAGAAACAACATCTGCACCGCTCTCATGGTGTGTTTAATAAGAAATCTGTATCTAACAATAAAAAAAGAAGTGTACTATGTACTGCTGTCTGCCGGTACACACAAGCATAAGCTGACAACCATACAGGCTGGCAAGCAATCCTGAGGTCTAGGAAAAGGTGAACTTCTACGCACTAATTTACAGTGCTCATCACCTAACTTGTGTCAGCACAATAGCAGAATGTTGCCACTGAGAGACACTGAATTCACACTGCTGCCACAGCAATCATTTCACTGACTCTTCTTGGAAATATATTTCCTGTGGCAGCTTTGTCTTCTGTTTTTCTTTCTGTGGAGTACATTAGACTTTGCTGAGGCAACTTAAGCCTGGATCTCACTACAGAGAGTCGTAACAAGATGCATTATAACTAATGATCTGTGCTCTCGTTGTAATTAATGCACTTTTCAAGGAGGAACCTTCAACCGGTGTTTCCCTCTGGCTCCTGCGTCTCTATCATTCCCAGTGAAGGTGTATTTTGAGTACAATAAAATAACAAATGACTGAATGAATAATGTTGACCAAAGATGGTAGAAAACTGGAATGATCATCCCCTCAGAAGTGCATTCGATTACAACTTGCAAGGGCTCTCAATCTCACGAGGGTGAGGTGGAGGCACGGTGAGGTCAGACCGGCCACTCCACCTTCACCCTCACGGGTATGAGGTAAATTTTGCAACAGTGAGCCTGGCGTCAAATCATTTCAAAGGACTTCCTCCTCACAAGATGAAGAAAATGTTACTCTTCTCTATCCTAAGACTAAGAACAATAAAAGAAAATAGAATAACAATAAAAAAACAACATAAGTTACCTGACAGCCTCTGGTATGTATTTCTTTTTTGTGCGTGTGCTACACTGCACAGTAATCAAGGAGAACCAACAATCCTGCAACTGCCTGAATCAAACCCTATCAGACACTGAATCTACATCACGTGTTGCCAGGAAGAGCTATCTCCCCAACACCGGACAGAAATGGGTCATGCATCGTACCCTCTCGTTTGCCACGATCTCTGGACTATGACGCAAAGAATCATCTGTGATGCGCATTACCTCCGTGACGTCAGCGAGAAACCAACGAGCACGCTGACGCGCATATTCGAATCACTGTTACGCAGACGGCCTTGCTGTTAACTATACTAGACTTCTGCTCTTGCCAGCTCCGTATACTGTCCCAAAATAATCCGTCAAATCCGCTATTCGGCTAAATTTCTTGCGACCGGTAATCGAACCGACGTCGAAGGTCACCGTTTCCTCCCAACGCCGCTCGGAGTGCCCCTCTAGCACATTTTACCGGTCGGAACTTTCTACCGCTTTCTACGCTGTACAGAACGCGAAGCGTGGGACCACGTTGACGGCATCATCAACCCAGTACTCGGATGCCGACGTCGGCACAACACAACTTCCATCCCAGGCATATATTTCACAAACGTAACAAGCTGAGGCATTAAAGGCTTTGTTAATGTACGCGAACTTGGTGTAATCGAACACTGACAGTCTTCCGTTAAACTGACCCCAACTGCCGGCACTTTGGGAAATCGTATTACCCTAAAAAGAGAAAGCGCCTGTGTCCTGCTTACCAGTATTGAGATCACCAGAACCATCATTAGTAGCCTGTAAAAGAAGACAGTCATTATTGAAATCAGAATGCAAAGGAGAGACCCGTAAAATTCGCCCGTACACGCTTCCTATGGCTGCCACGCTGGACTTAGTCGCTGAGAGCACAAAGCCCAGCGGTCGTTCAACTTAGAATTCAAGCGCAAAAAGTGCATCCAGCGAAATTACGCATTAACAATCGACTTAGTTTTGTTAAGAGACACGTATTCAATCAATTCTAGCTGCTAGCAGGCTCAGAAACACTTCGACTGAATCCCGTATTCTTCTAAACGAGGCCCAGAGAATGCCACTCGGGACTTAGAAATTTCGTCGCCATTGTGACTTAGAAAATCGAGCAAGCTTCGTTCATCAGGGTAGCCACTTTTAAACAACGTATGCGCAATGAAAGCTTGATCAGATGATGTCTTAGTTGGAGGTGTAATCAAGATAGACTTACTTTACTTTCTCCAACGAAGTCGCCGCCGAGTGATTCCATCTTCGACACTCTGCCCTCGGTGAAGAAAAGCTAGCTATGGCGACAAAGACCCTTCGTTCCCGTGTAGACTAAGTCCGCAATCCGTCGGAGTGCGCATGCGCCACAGTCGGCACGCCAGTGAAGAAGTCCTATTTCCCCCTTTGTGCGCATGCGTCAGCTGGAAGCGGCGGCTAAAAGAGAGCGAAGCGAGCCAGTTCCCTGAAACCACGTTTTTCTTCGGTTAGGATTTTGTTGTACAATTATATTCGCACATTTGTAATGCATTTGGAGGCACACCAGATGCTTCGCAGCAAACAAGTCAGAAACAAGAACACAGTTAAGCTGTACACAGCCCGCACGTTTGACACAGAGCGACCTCGATTTCTACATTTATCGCAGCACATTCATTTTACGTACATGTACACTGTAGCCGTTCTGCGAACCTCTTGTCCCGTGTGCTCGCAGACTGTACTACATACGTACTTAATTGACACACTGCGGACTGTGTCCTTGTCCCGTTAAGCTGTAAATGTAATATTCGCTACAGAGACATGATAGTACGAGGGCGCAAGCTGTAACAGACTGCGATTGTATATGCAATGTATGTATTTGGGGTCAACAGCACGAGAAAGCTACGCAACCAGCCACACTTGATAGCATTTGTCAGCACCCAACCCATCCGGACACAACTTATTTTACACAATTAAGCAGTATCCACCATACAAAAGAGCTGCTAGGCATTCAAAATGCTGTAGAAGTCCTGATGTTTTTTTCCCTTAAATTCCGTGCTAGCGCCACGAAGCAACTATGACTATGAGCAGTGTACAGATGTGGACAGATGGAGAGAGGCCAGCAGGAAGGAGTGGGGGACGGGGGGGGGGGGGGGGGGGGTAGTATGCATCCTGGGCCGACTTCAGGGGGAACTGTGCTGATATTGGTCTGGAAAGTCTTCGAAACACCTCAGAGAGCACAGCCAGTGGTACGATTCGAACCCACCACCTCCCACTCTTCAGCACGACCTTGGCTACCACCAATGAGCGGGACGCCAAGTCCTGATGTAGGCTAGTCAGTACCAACGCATGACAAGAGGTGGTTTGCAGCAAAAGACCCTGCTACAAACCGCCTCTTGTTATGCAGTGGGGCTAACGCTTTTGATCCTGAGCATGCGAGTGGCTTCGGTACATTGCCCGGAATCCTTTCCACACAACAGGCCTCCTAGGCCTCCTTCTGCAGGCATATCCGTTCTGAATAAGCTGTCTGATTATATAAACACTCACGTTGCCCGCCATCCCTATGTAATCCTTGGTGGTGACTTGCCCAACATTGACTGGTCTGCTCTCGCTGCGTTGACCAACGATGAATGTTCCCGTGCTCTCGTTGATATGACATTCTCGTTCAATTTACTCCAGCTCGTTAAGGAGCCTACGAGAACGCAGGGCACTACCTCGTCAATATTGGATTTGATGTTTGTATCAAACAAGATATTTACTAGAGAAGCGGAATGCAGCATCCTTGAAGGCATATCGGACCACAGGATGGTACTGTTAGAATTTGGGACCCTTCACCAAAAACGGCAGCAGTTAACAACTCGCGTATTTAATGACTTTTCTAGGGCAGACGACAATAGTGTAATTGATGAGCTTTCCAACTTCTTTGATACCTTCAGTGCCCTAGCAATTTCATCTGTGTCAGTGAACTCCCTGTGGGACCTCTTTAAACGAACAGTGCACGAATGCATCCGGAATTTCGTGCCCCAACGATGTAAACGGTTTCGTTCCGAAAATCCATGGATAACTCGCTCAATAATTCATAAGAAAAGGAAAGTACAAAGATTAGTTAGGAAGGGCGACAAGAACCTATCTCTTGATATCAGGCAGCTTCGTGCTGAACTGAGAGCGGATATACGGGAGTCAAAACCAAGGTACTTCAACATAACACTACATAATCTGCTAACATCGGACCCATCCAAGTTCTAGAGGCACGCCTCGCCGAACAAAGATAATCAAATAATGATAACACATGGCGATAATATTGTTCACGACGGCTGCTCCATATCCTCTCTACTCAATGAACATTTTGCTGGCATATTTACCATTGACGACAGGTGCTTACCATCTGTGCCCAGTTTTCCCACAGAACCAGTGCCACGACTTAGCATTTGCGAGCAAGGAATCCTTGCTCTACTTCTTAACTTAAACGCCAAGAAGGCCATAGGCCCAGACGGCATCCCAAATGCTTTTCTAACTCGGTACGCCGAGTGGTGCACCAAGTACCTTTTTCTTATTTTTAATGTATCTTTGACCCGTGGGGAGCTCCAGGACGATTGGAAGATAGCCAAGGTTGTTCCTATTCCTAAAACAGGTTCCAAACTAAATATTGCAAATAACCGGCCGATATCCCTTCTGAGCACATGTAGTGAAGTATTAGAACATATCGTATATAAGCATATTTCAAAATATCTGGAAAGTAAGAATTTCTTCTCTACCAGTCAACATGGCTTTCGCCACGGTCTAAGCACAGTGACACAGCTTGTGAACATTACCCATGACCTTGCCAAAGTTGTAGACGCTCGTGGACAAGTTGATGTTATTTTTCTGGATTTCGCTAAAGCATTAGACAGAGTCTCTCTCAGGAAATTATTATTAAAATTGAAGGAAATTGTAAGCGATGAACTCTTTACCTGGCTTTCCAACTACCTTGACAATAGAAAACAGTTTGTCCATGCGAATAACGCCAACTCGTCCTTCATACCAGTTACATCCGGTGTTCCCCTGGGCTCGGTCCTGGGTCCCTTGTTGTTTTTAATTTTATAAATGATGTTGGTATGGGTATCGATGTTAAAATGAACTTTTTTGCCGATGACTGTGTATTGCATAAGGAGATCAATGGCGGTGATGACTACGCATGTTTAAATAATTGTTTGCAGAAAATGGCTGACTGGTGTGAGACATGGCAGTTACCTCTTAACATAAATAAGTGTGTGGTCATGAGTGTCACTCGCAAAAGGAAACCGCTCACCTTCAATTATTGTATTAACTCAGTGAATCTCTCAAGTGTCTCCGAATACAAATACCTGGGCGTTTTTCTTACATCAGACCTGCGCTGGAATAAGCTAATCCAATACATAACAAAGAAGGCTAACAAGAAATTATGGTTCTTAAAACGTCATTTTCGTGAATGCACAGCTCATACTAAGTTAACGGCATTCAAAACATTAGTCCGTCCTATTATGGAATATAGTGATATTGTTTGGGACCCGTACACCATTGCGAATATTCGATTTCTTGAATCCGTTCAAAGGAGAGCATTACGTTTTATTTTCAAGTCGTACCATCGTCTCATCTCAGTTACTCCTCTTTACGCACGGAGTGGCTTAATACCGCTGGAAGAGCGTAGAAAGACCCATGGGCTCCAGTTTCTTTTTCATTTACTCAATGGTCAATTTCGAATCAATCATCAGGACTATATCACTCCACACGCACCCAGATCCACACGGCTAAGCCATCAGCGCACACTCAAACCATTCCAGTGCAGGACTCACTGCTTTAAATATTCGTTCTTTCCTCGAACCGTCAAAGAATGGAATTCTCTGTCATCTGCTCAGGTCTCACACCACTCTGTCACGGCATTTGTGAAAGGGCAGTTACGTGATGTGACATATGTGTCTTGTTGGAAATTATTTTGGACTTTCTGTGCCCCTCCTACTTGGACCCTTTCAGGGTTTGTAGTATTTTATAAATAAAAATAAAATAAAATAAACAGATGTAATGATGTGCAGATGCCAAATTAATACAGCCATCTTTGTAACACTACTCACACATGTTCTCCATCCGCAAGACCTGGGAAAGACCCTTATGGCACGACACAAGGTAAGATAAGGCAGAGAAATAAACACACACACATAAAAAAAAAGAAATGCAGCTAGTTACTCCAAATCACTTGTGTCAAGACAAATGAAATTCTAAAATGTGGAAGGAAGTGATAGGTGCTCCAGAGCAAAAACATTACCTCCAACCCCTTCAGCAATCACCTTTCGAGGCTATACTGCCCCAGAATGTGAAAATATTTTCCACTAAAACGAGACGTAATGAAGACGCAAGTTTCCTACAAATTTGAAACACGGGGTGTGTTCCTGCACCTACTCAGTTAACTCGGGAGTAGCAGTCTACTCGAAGCAGCGTTTCAAAACCAGGTCAAGCTACTCGGTGACGTCAGTACCTGGGCTCAAAAGCTAGGTCAAGTAAGCTAGAGAGTTAGCTCGATCAACTCACCTTCCAAAGTTCAGTACGGATGGGTAAGTCCGAGTAGTGATGCCACACAAGCCTAGCTTCCTTTTTTTTTCTCGGGGACCTCCGAAACAAAACTGGGGCAACGTGGGAAAGGCTAACTCTTACGGGAGCACCGAGTCGCAGGGTGGCCCATCATAACACCATTCGAAAGCAAGCAAGATGGTACAGCTGTTAAGCTGTTAAGATGGTAAGCATTGTCAAATGCGAAACAGGCATCCATATCCATACCGGCGTGATTAACTTCCCCGGTCCACCAAAATAACCAAGACAGAGTTGGGGTAGTTGGTGCATGGATCCAGTGGAAGCAGGCTTGTTTATTACTAAACTAGTTGGACGTCAGGGGTTCTCTTTGTGGTGTGTTCTGGCGCGGTTTCATCCACTGGAGCCACCAAAATAAGTTCACCTTTTTTTTTTGTAGTTCAGTCGTGCATTTTGTTTGCTTTGCCTACGTCTTTTACATTCCTTAGACATGCTAGCGCATGAGATATGCAGCCAGAGGCGGAGAGTTTTCATTTTCCCGGAGGGGGCAAGGGCGCACAGCAAAGTAAGTACTCTGGCGGAGGGGAGGGGGGGGGGAGTTAAACACTGGCCGGATGGATGGCACCTTTGTTGGGTGGTAAGTTTTGACGAAGATTCTCGAAATTCAAATCAGGGTACAGTGTCGCGTTCTCCGTGCCAAAAGTCCGCGCAGCAAAACAATTTAACAGAATTTTGCACTGAAGTGGTACTTTCCACATACACAAATTTAAAGGGGAACTTCGGAACGATCTGTGAAAAAATTGCTGCACATCGTAGTTGGTGCATAACATCTACAGTATACCTGCCATCAACTTTGTTTCTTTCTCGTGTGACGAATTAGGCATCAAATAAGCGAACAATCAAACCAAAACAGGAATGTGGAGAGGAGTCTCAAAAACTTTCCCTTCCGAAGGCCAACGCGTTACGTCACCCTGCATGTAGCGGACAAGTAGTATACCACGCCGGTTGTAGCCACTGCGTTATGTTCCCGGAACAAAACAATTAAGGAAGACTGTGGTTCAGATCACACAGATGGAAAGAAACAACGGTCTGCTTCTCTGAGAGTGAAAAAACAGCGCAGGAATGGTATGACTAATGCACGGTGACGTCGGTTCGAGCAGAGAAAGGAAGAAGTACACTTCCATCGACCTTCGGTGGGAGCCAGACTTTTTCAAATTTTGAATGTAGTTTTTATGATTCCACCTTTGTTTTCAAGTGAGATATCTCACAACTGTGTTCCATTCGTGTAAATGATTGTGGGAATACCGCAAGCCTGAAATCCATTTGGTTCCGAAGCCCCCCTTTAAGCATATTGCAGGCAGTCACAACATACTCTACGAGAGCATCCTTTATAGTACATAGAGGTACACATCACAACATGCGACTGTCGCTTCTGCAAGGACAGCAACCACGATCTTGATGGAGGAATTTTTGCACCGTGAAATTTCGTGCCACAAGTCTTGTTTGAAAGCATTACACAGCCACTATCCAGTCCATGAGTATAAAAGGAAAGTGGACAAGAAAACGCTGATGTCAAATTATGTCTATCAATGGCTTCACAGAAGATGATGATCCGAAGTACATGAGAGATGTATGAGGAGCACACTGCCTTCTGTCGTCCTTATTTCTTTTGAAATGCGAACACTATGTAGATACCTGAAATGAGAAATGAACTGACATGTAGCTTAGATGCAAAAGAGTATATTTTTCTAGTCACGACGTCTTAGGATGTAACTTCGTTTCTGTTCAGTTCACGTCTAGCTGCCAGCTCAGGATTGTAAGAGAACAACTGCGACATATTGTGCAATCTTCGAAACAGTCTTGTGCCGTAGGTGGCTTGTAACCGTAACTAGTAGTTACTTTTCGCAGTAACCAATTACGGTGACAAATTTCATGTGGAAGGGATGTGTTTGGACTGATGTGATGGAAGCTTACTGGTGGTAACTACAAAAGACAACTACCACATAAATGTAACAAAAATGTGATGTAACTGTGCTTGACAGTATGTACAAGTACAGCAAGCATGACAGTACAGTTTTGAATGTTGTGTTCATACTGATTTCGATCCTAGAAAAGTAACTGTATTGCAGCTAAGTAACTTTAATGTGGTTACTAACATTGTTATTTCTTAAAGTAACTTACACATGAATAGTCGAAAACGAACTTGGCCCTTTTTGGTGCTGGCTGCACTGAGCCAGCTCCAGCATCATGACACCACATGCATATTAATGGACGCGTGTACACGCAACAGTGGAACAAAGCCCCGTGATGGAGATTGCCAGATGAATCTTGCTTCCCATTTGAACGTTCTTGGACTTTCATCATGGCAATGTCTGGTCTTCTTTTGGGCTGGTTGGAGAGCAGTAGACCCGCCAGCAACTCTGTTCTGTGGTGGAAGCATAACCACCGTGCGGACCTTGTAGTAAGGCTTCCCCCTGTTGTGCGTTTCAGGCCTTCTCATTCACAGTGCGAACTGTCCTCTCAGCCAACCCATTCGACTGTGGCCCGTACGGTGCAGTTCACATGTGCCGAATGTCGTTCTTCTATGTGAATTCCTGGAACTCTGCCCCTGTGAGTGACGTGCCATTGTCCAACAACAAACGCAGTGGTAGACCAAAACGGGCAAAAATTGTACGCAGATGTTCCACTGTTGACGTAGTGGATGCAGAAGAAAGAATGGCTTCAATCCTGTCCACAGCAGCAAGGATCACTTTGCCTTCCAAGGGACCAGCGTTGTCCATATGGTTGTGTAGTTGCTGGCCAACTGGGTGGTTCTTTTGACTGTGCCATCTCTGCCGCCTGTTCGCACAGTTCACATTGACGGAGTAGTCGATACCTGGCTACAACATTAGTGTCCTTGCAAGTGCCTTACTAGAGTTCGTTTTGAGGTGTGTTTCGTGCAATTCTGACCGGAATGCCTTTGCCACCCGAGGAATGACCATCGGATCACCTCACAGGATGAGTCCCCCATCAACTGTGAGTGCTTGGAGGTGGCCCCAACAGGGCTGCAGCTGACCTTGTTTGACTTTCTTTGACTGACTGACTGCCTGAATTGCTTTGTTCTCTTGGGCAAGCCAACCAATGGCCCGTGGTCTGTTTTCCAAGAGAAATGACTAACGCAACGATCGACCTATGCTTCTACCGATACGTCGAACGGGAGGGTGCCGCGATGAGAGGTTGTGTCAGGCAGCGTTCACACGGGGCAACTTTTCGCAGCAGCTATGAGCAATTTTCGAGTTGCTGGCAGTCAGCCAACACTGGCAACCTCCACAAACTCGAGTTGCTCGCAATCGCTTCCAAAACGAAAACTTGAGAAGTTGCTTGCGCACCGGCCAATCAGCGAGGGGAGCATTGCCACGTGACTCCCGATGGCGTGGTGGATTTCATTCGTAGATTCATGGGTTCAAATCCTGCAAGGCCAGCTGAGAAATAACTTCTTTTTTTTTTACTAACGTCCCAAAAACATGTCAACTGCCATTTTTTAAAGATAATAATGATCTATTCACGCAAAAAAACTGACTAAAATTTGACAAACAGCAGCTAAAGAAAAGACTCCACCAGTTCGATTCGAACCCACATTCTTTGGTCGCCGTAAGGTTGCTTGTGGGTGGACCTACTGAATTGCTACACGTAAACACGGACTCAAAAGTGGTCATAAGATGTTGGTTCGAGTTGCTGGGAAAAGTTGCCCAGTGTGAACGCCGGCTCATGGCAGTTTTTCTTTTCAGTTCTACGATGCCAGATACCATGGCATATCATTCCAACCTCACTGCCAGATTTGTTGCATTTGTAACAAACTTTAATACAAACAGATTACAAAGGATCATAGAATACTGCACTGATATGTGGCACCAGCATACCCACAGCCTCATGAAGAGAGAGGGCTAAAGACAGGGAAAACTCCTCCCAATATTGCCCCCTCCATTCCAGTCCTAACATATACACGTAAACCTTTTGCCTTTTACGTTTATAGCAGCAGTGAAATGTGAATACACAGTGGACAGCTGAAACCACATACAAAAGGTTACTTATCATGACAGCTCTTGGCTTTCACATACGTGCATTCTGTGCTGTATCTTTCCACCTTAGTTTAATTGTAAAGACTACTACAGACTACTCTATTTGTGAAAGAGCAAACCTGTACATTTTATTATAGCTGTTTTCAGTGTGTCAACCCACCTAGAGTCTATGCATGTAGATTGCTCGTGAGATCGCTTGTCAATGATGTGCTAACAGCTAAAATGTCATTGTCCTGTTACATGGGTATGGCGGAGCATTTAATGGGATGATAAAAAAAGAAAAGAAGGACAACTTACTTAGTGCTTCCCATTCTGCCTTGGACAGAGTTCCCTAAAAAGAAAATTAACAAATGAGATCTACTCTCTGTATATAAGATAGGCATGCTACACTTACCACTTGGACTTTATCATTGTGGCCTTCCGCCTCCCCCTTTAACCTTTCCACTTCCTGGGCAGCATATTCATAATCTTGCGGAACGTTGCCCACTGAAGCACAGTCCCTCCCAGGGGGGTATGTCTAAAGAGGTGTTTCAAACAAAAGGGAGGCAGTTCAATGCAGTGAAAGCTTCATGCCCAGGTGCATTACCATACCTCAGTAAAACTTGGTTATGAGCATGCTCTCTCATGTTTATCATGGTCAAAGAGCTGAGCATGAGTGGACTTAAGTGATGCTTACAGCCTTGTGCTTTCAGGTAAAACCAGTTTTTACTTCCCCCGATTTGCGCCATCGTTAGTTAAAGTAAAACCCGAAAATCTCCCAAAATGAAGTTGCCACAGTACAATTTCAGCAACGAATGCAGGCACTGCAAAACACTAAGTGTGTTCGGTTCCTCCACCTGGTAGTGCCTGATTTTACCGTACTTTACAGCTTCTGAAATAAAACTCGGTTTTTACTCCCCCCTCCCGATTTAGAAAAAACAACATAAACACTGAAATTGCAAGGGTCTACAAATGCGCCATGAGCTGAGCACGAGTGTGTGAGCAAGTGAGCATGAGTGAACATGACTCAGGACTGAGCTTCATTCATAGCGGCTCAAGAAGATAAGGAGCTCAGGGAAAGGACGCGCGCCAACAGTGAACAGCAGGCATGTGTGGCCTCACTCAGGAAGCAAGTGTGTACGGGCAAATTGTGTGCATCCAGAGAGCTGGGCTGAGCACGAGTGAGGAAGTGGAGAGCTGAGCGGGGAGTGAGTGACCATTACAGAGCAAGAGATAAGTGGGCGAGAGTCGCAAGTGCCAACCTCTGTGCATTACAGTGGCATTGCTATTCACATGCACAAAATATAGAGGACTAACATTGAGGACGGCGCTCGAGAGGAAAGCGTAAATTTCAAAACACTATCAAGGCAGTTTCCATTGTGTAACCTTCAAGGAAAGTATTTTCAATGCTGTTCGACAATGACAAAACAGCAGTAACCATAATGGAAAGAACAAAATTTAATGAAAGGGTTCCCTCGCCTCTAATGCCTGCATTTTACGAAGCAGCATCCTCCCTTCAGAATCTTCTTTGAACTGGTCAAAAAAATCTTCAAAACGTTTCTTGTACACCAGTTCCATGCCATAGCCACGTGCCAACCTGGCAAGCAGAAAAGGCACAGTTAAAAATATAAACTAGTTAGTGGGTAGATTCATTGGTAATCAACAAATCGTTGCCGGTCATATTTTTTTATTTTTGCTAAAAAAATATTTTTTATTCTGCGCATAATGAGAAGGAAAACAAGCCAGACTACCAGGACTCTGCAACAGCTTGTTCTCAGTCCAGGCGGCTTCAAGTGAATGGATGTTATGTCACTGGCTTATTTTTTTTCTCGCTTTGAGGTACTAGAACTTTGAAATGGGCTTCCTCCCTGAAGCAGTAATTTTCCTCGTGACAAAAGGTATGGTACTCTTCGGTCCTGACAAACTACATATTTCGAGTAGTGTAGAAAATATTCTGAAAATGCTACATCGTGCCTATTTAAATGCAAATTCACAGCAATATTATGTGGGTGCCACGGCTCTGGTTTTAGCACAACTGTTTCTAGAAGAAATATAACATACTTTGTTCTTTCATTCAATGTACACGTACTATAATGCATTCCGTTACCTTCAGGTATCCCTACGCATCAATCAAGGGCTACGAGAAAATCACTGTTTTCAGTGGCGTGCTTTTCACAAAAAGGCCAATCTCAAATTTGTTGATATTTTCCGTAAAGACAGTTCAGTCATCGTGCTTTTATAATATGGAATAAGTACACTGCTGATCTCATTCCTACGGGTCCCGCGACTTCTCTTTTAAAACACAATCATTTGGCATCACGGCACTGGATCTAGTGTAATAACACAAGAGAAGCAAGAATATAACATGTATTTACAGTCTTATAACGTACAAATAAAATGCACCAGACAACTGGCTACAGTCTTTAACAGATACATGTTATTTGGTCCTATTCACACCTGATCTTTTGTCCACGTTCAAGAACGAAGCCGTGGCACTGATTGGACAACGGTCCAGTCACTTTCTTTGTTTCTCTGAACACACTGTACATTCTCTGTTCTCACAGGGAAGCTGATCAGGTGACGTGAGACATAGACAGGTGCGGCTGAAGTGCCACAGCAGTAGCGGAGGCAGATAAATACACCACACAGCAAAAATATTGTGCATGGTGGCTCCTGACAGACTGTTTGATGGATAGGTACTCCTTGTTCCTTTAATGCAAGAAAGTGCACTTTTCTGGTCCATTATATTCCCATTATGTGTTGTAACATAGAGCCTCAAAGAATAATCGAAACTCTCATATTCACTGAAGCTGTGAGACGAGTGCTTGAGAATTGAGACACTGGAAATCCTTCGTTATGCATCTGTATTTTTTGGTGAAGTTACTAGACATGCGTTGGGATGGGTATTGCCTCGGGATCTTAATGCCACAATCCCACGTGACATGACTTCTCAGTGCGTATACAAGTTTATTTTCTGGGCACAACTCCCAAGGAGCAAATAATTAAACCACGTCCTTTGTACTGTTTTCGTGGCTCAGGTACTCAATTCTGCTATGTGGAACACATAAACCGGCACATAAACGGTGTAATGCCAGAAACAGGTGACGGGGGGAGAGAACATAGGAGACGCAACAGTCACAGATGTTTCCTGTCAGAGAGGGTGTGGAACATTATCTCGTAGAAGGCTCGTAAGTCTCGCGATCCACCGGTCCATCATGGAAACGTATTCTGCATTAGTACGATTTTCGCAATAAACAAATACAGAAGTCCGCTTACTCTTTGAGTAAGTCAATATGAACCAGAAACTCTGGGCAGTCCACCACACCCTCCAGGTGGAAGTCATACCGGGCACCAAAGAGCGGAAACTCTTCCTTGTTCTGGAAGGTCACCGAGAACACGTCATTGCCAAAGCTTAGCCCATCTGACTCTTGCACACGGCGCCTGTAATACAGTAAAGCAGGGCGTTTACATCACCTTGAGCAAAAAACTGTGCACTCCGGGCTATATTACTCCACACTCCAAAAACCAGAGTTTTAAGAGTGCAGCTATCTTGAGGACTTCCCAGCATTTTACTATGGCAGTATGCTGTGAGATATATGTTCGTAAAAGCATCCTCCACAAAGATTTTGCACGTACAAGAGCCTGCCAAAGCAGCCCACCCACCATACACAAGCTTGCAACTCCTCAGGTAAGCGTGATTCAATGATGAGAAGCAGTACCGCTACTTTCTTTGAGACTTTGAATCTTTGTACATACACAAGGTCATAGGCATCGGGTGTAGTTCCAATGAAGAAGCCGCCAGGCAGAAGACAATCGGCTGCGTTGCGCAACATGCACTGAGCCTGGGGCAGTGACTCGAAGCTGTAATGCAGGGTGAATTGGCAGCTAACCAGGTCAAACTGCATTGCTTCTCCACGTTTATAGCGCTCTGCCAGTAGTACCTGTGCCAAATGAATAAGACAGAAAGCATGTGTACAGCATATGTTCTGCCTATCCATAGTCCAGGTACATATATAAGCAACGGCTGATACTGAACCTCCCCAATGATACTTTACGCCAGACATCTGCCATACTCACCACCTGTACAGAATGCTCAAAAGCAGTGTAGGTTATATTGCTCCGTAAACTCAACCTAAATATCTGAGCGACGGAAGTGAATCGAACAAATTACTGTGGCCATTCAGTATCAGCATAGGTACTTTTCTACCTCTTGCAAAGGAGGTTACTATGAACAAGTGGAAGCTATTGATGGCTATGGGTTTCAAGTGTATCAGTGATGCTGCAGCCAAATGATCAGGGGACCACAACTGTGCAGGAAGTCAGGCAGTGCAGATACAAAAAAAGGTCAGGAATGTACAAGACAGGTTCAGACAGAATGGCATACGAGCGACCCATGCACCTGGACATCCACAATGTTAAATGCTGTGCAACTTCTAAAGGTCTGCAGCCACAGAGCAACTGCAAATGGTGTCCGTAAAATGCTGAAGAAGAAGCACACTCAGCATGAAGCTATAGCATCTAAACTCAGCTAAAGTCAGTCTGTTTCGTGTGTTCTGTGTGCACTGCCTTTGATGTTGAATTATGCCTCACCAACTTGCACAGCTTTCCACTGTTACCACATGTTTCATCGTGTATCCCAATATCATGCAAATAATTATGCCAGAGCACAGAATTCACATGAAAGGGATTTCAGAGGGACCATTGTCTTTTCTATGAGATTTCCCACCGGGTAACTACCATGCAATGCCAATGTCTATGCCCTTCGATCAACAGAAGTTGTTTTCACTTCATTCATTAAAATGAAAACAGCAGCTAACTGCTACCCACTTTGTACAATTGTAAGCAGATATAGGAACCACACACTGTCTTGAAAACAAGATCTTCAATATGTATTGCACTGCATGTTGTACTGAAAAAAAAGAAAAGAAAAAGGCTACGGTCAACAAATTTTATCTATAGGTTTTGCCTACTAGTCCTGTCTCTGCAGGAATTTCCTGGCACTGTTTTCGGGAATATTCGGGTGGCTATTGCCAATAGCAAGGAAACAAGGTAGAAAAATTATGCGTGGCATGTTGGAGGTTTATGCATTAAACACATAAATGTAATGCCAGAGTAATGCTGTTACTTTATTAAAGTAATGACATTACTAATGCATTACTAATATCAGTCAGTCAGGTGTCAGTCTTCCCGCTGTGCATGTCCTCAGGGCACGTATACTAAACTCCACAGGTGGAAACACTTCGTGGAACAATTCCACAACAGCCATACATTTAGTGGGTTGCATATGGTTTCTCAACCCCTTTAAGAAAGCTGATTCTTGTACTTGCAGTTGCACAGTTTTGTGTTCTCTAGTGAGATGGATTGAAAACTGGCATGCTAATGCTGTCCCACTATATATTCAAATGGGTATCCAGAACTGGGCATCGTGAAACAGCTCTGAAGGTGAACTTGATGACAGAACAACTGTAGTGCCCAGCTTTTACAAGGTCATTCATAGTGGATTTGT
Source organism: Ornithodoros turicata (assembly GCF_037126465.1). NCBI lineage: Eukaryota > Metazoa > Arthropoda > Arachnida > Ixodida > Argasidae > Ornithodoros > Ornithodoros turicata. Next base: position 68,255,263 of record NC_088201.1, on the reverse strand, counting down.
CCCAACTAAGTTCAGAGTTTTTTTTTTTTTTTAATTTCAGAAACATTTCAAACAACAAGATGGATTACACAGTCAACAAACCACACTGTAATTTCCAGCATATAACATGCATGTTCTATGGTAGAATTTGGCATCAGTACCGCTCCCCATACGGCAGTGCGTGTTACAGGTGGTTATTTCTGTCAGCATGCTTTGATTAACAGATTGTGGGTTCCAATAGGACATCAGCAACTTCGTGGCATAGTAGAGTTACTTAAGACACGTTTCTGCGAGTGACGCTATGTGCAGAGTGAGTTATTGGTCAGAAATTACAGCACATACACATCTCTCTTCCTGCGATTTACGAAGAGGCCACAGCTCTTGGCCCATCTGTTACATGAGAAAAGTCTTTAGCCTGATGCAGAGTGCAGGAAGCAGAATCATTTATCCCTACTTTGTTTGTAGGCTTTTCATGACTACTAAAAAAAGAAATAAGAAAGAAAAAAAAACATAATGCACTCACAGTGCCAGTCAAATTGTAGATCTCTAATCAGTAATCTCTGATCTTTAGATAGCATTTCGCTAGAAGATCTGGTGGTTATCAACGATGTGGTAAGAGACAACAGGTCTGACTCACTTTTGTACAATCGGCTTCGATAAATTCTGCCTTGAACATCCTTCCCCTTTCCCGCTGTCTGCGATGTCGTCCTTCCATGTCACGATACCTCTCTTCTGCATGCTGCAGCGATGTTCCCGCAATGTCTGAAACAAGGCCAGTTGGTTGCTCAGTCGCTAGTGACACATACGGTTTAGCGTAGTACTTCATGTTTCAGATGCAACACAAGAACAAAAGCGATGTAGCTAAAAGGCCAGAACCTTAACTACACATAGCAGATGGTAGCCTAAACCTTGAAGCGCATATTTTTCACTGCAGATCCGCGAATGACCCCACAACCCCGGGGTCACCTGATAATTCTGATGAGGTTTGGCCACTCTGCTTTCACTCATATGAGGATGAAGGCCAATGTGACATAGAACAACCATACCGACTAAAATTTTCAATGCATGCCAGACTGTAGGTTGCATCTGATATAACACCTTAGATATGTTCCTCCTCACATAAGTTACCACACGCTGTTAGTTACTCCAGAATTAGAATAGGCATCATCCGTACGAGACCCACATAAAAATAATTAGCCAATAACACGGAATCTATCCGAAACACACATCCGGGCACTATCATCCAGAAAGCACATTCGTGTTCATCGTGTTTACATAAATTGTGACTATAGCTGATCACCACTCAGAAAGGACTGAGAGAAGGCGAGACAAAAACAAACTTAACAAACACAATGCAAATTCGCTATATGGTTATTGCTCCTCAGCTTAAAGTAGCACAGTAGTCATTTTAACACCCTGTTTTCTTCCTATAAAACTGTTAAGTAGGCCAGTAAGATGCACTATGAGAAGTAATTCACACCACAGAGTCATAATTATTGCAGAAATGGAATTTAAAGTACACCGCAAAAAGCGACCGTGCGTAACGACGGTGGAGCGCAGTACCAGCCTGTGATCTGCTTGGGACCTCGCGCTGACGCTACAGGGGGTACGCTCGCTGATTGGTCCAGAGAAATGTTGTCTGCTACTCGGCTGTTCGGGGTTCTGAAAAAGCCTTGCCCCTGGCTCAGTCATGATTCGGCCGCTCCTTCTATCCCCAATTCTCTGGGAGAACTGGCAAAACTGGTTTATGGCGGCAAAGGGACAGGGCGCTGACCCCCACTGACCGGCAAACCAGTACGAGTTCACCCTGTAACGTCATCGGTGACGTGGCATCATACCTTCTCCTCCTCGTTATACCGGGAGTGGCGAGTTAAGGGTGAACACGCGGAGCTATGTTTATGATAGTTTTTTTCTGGGAAACAAATTGCACACATCAAAACCTTTCGTGCTACTCGGTAAAATGACACACACACTTTCATCAGACGTCTTAATCTGAAAATGTTTTTGATGGCCCTCTGTACTCCTTTAAGTTGCAGGGTTCCTCAGGTCTTCAAGGGACTATGAAATGCTTTTCTTCTCATTTTTGTTTGACATAACGGACATTCCTCAACACACAACGAAAGATGCAATGAGGGAAACATCTCTGAGTTTGAAGAGTACGCACAGAGACAGAGACTAGTGCAACACAGAAAAACATGGAAGGTACAGACAAGACAGACTCGAACCAGCAAAGTTTGCTGATTGCTAGTTTTGAGTGTTGCCATAGTCTGTGTCCCCGTGCTTACTTCTGAAACTCAAGGAGATGTTGTTTCCCTCATCACATCTGCACTGGCTAGATTGCCTCCCATCTCTTTGTTCCACACAACCAAAGTTCTACGTTCGGCAAGTGAATGGTCTTCTCGTGAGAGGATTTAAACGAAGTACCCAAGTTATACGAAGCTGATACACCTGGTGACGCACCACGGCGAGCGGCGGCAACAGCATCATGTGGCGAAACTTGACCCTGTCACCGGTGTGCCCGATTATGCAACCAAGGACGTCACCAGAACCGCATGGTACCGTCCATGACCGTGTGAGCCATGTGCAAACCCAAGGTAAGGAGGCTCCGGGAACACGCATGTAGTAGTCAAGAAGCGAGAGGAAGGAGGAACGTGGAGGAGGAGACCGGAGTTGATTTCAACTGCGCATGGTTAAAAGAGGGCGCGCTTTAATTTGGAAAACGTTTCTGGTGCGCAAGCTCCTCAACAGGAAGAACAATTTCCAGCAAAAAATTTACGGTGTGTTCAGGAAATTTCGAAAGCCCCTTTAAAGGGGTTGGGACACTTTCAGAGATGTGGTTCATTACATCACGGACGCATTGTATGGCATGCCAGAATACAGAGGAAAAATAATTATTCTTATACCCCACCACAGGGGGTACTGGCTTAGGCCCGTGTTTGGTGAGTGGCGCCACCACGGACCCCAGCCCCATTCCCAAAGTGATATTTGTACCTGCTTTTATTAAACAGCATATTTATTTTTAACTAGTTGCATCCTAACTTATGTTTTGGCGCATTACGACCTTTGTTGTCGATGCACCACAAAAACTTTAAAAAAAATCACCACCATCATCATTCTTCTACGCATCATACTTAGCGAGACACAAGACTTCGAACGCACTCCCGATCAAAGCGCAGACATCACAGACTGCGGAGTTGCGTCTACTCCCATTGGCAGCTGTAAGCACGTGACTTCTCATGCGGTGCCTCACTGGCGGCTTGAGGTCTGTGAAGTCAGACCAGCTTCAGTTTCAGTATTCGCGGTGGCCATTTTCTTCATTTCCATTGCCCTCCACGCTGTGAAACTTTCAATGGAGGTTAACATCGATGCAAAGCACCGTCTTTTACATTTATCTGGGATAACTTGGGATGACCTGTCGCAACCCCATTAAGACTTGCCTAATACATCTTCTCAACAGAACCTCAGGTTGAACCATCAACACACATTTTCACCGAAGTCATTTTCCCTATCCTCCCCTTCCTTAAAAAAATAATTTAAGAAAATCACTTACCAGCGCAGACGAGGTAGGAAATATCGCCCTTTTTCCACTTGAGAAGATCTCCGCCTTTTCCAGCACCCAGGTCAAGCACTGTAAACGTGTCTCCGTCGGGCTTGTCTTCCTTTCTCTTGTTAATAAAATCGCCTGAAGTTTCAGAAATACGTTATTGCTGTTGAACATTCCAATACTGCAAAGCAGCGACGGTTTACGCACGGAGATAATTAGGATCTGCAGCCTAGAAACGTTGGAGACCCTATCATACAGCATGACCCACAGCCCCACATGTGACGTGTACAGTGCTGGATAAAAGTTCACGGACCACACTCCGGCGCATTCCTTCCTCAGAGTGATATGCTAGCAGCAAATGGTACCGTATGAACTTGCAGACAGGAGACCGAGTTACCTAGGCACATGTCTCTAAGTCACTACAGTCCCATTCGCTGCTAGCGTGGCACTCTGAGGAAGGAATGCGCCGGAGCGTGTTCCGTGAACTTTTGTCCAGCACTGTACCATTTGATTACATGTTGCTCAGAACAGAACAGTGCAAATTTTCTCGGCCGACTATGTCACAAACATTTGACAAACAAAATAAATTATTAACAGCTGCACAGGGTACCAGAAACTACGCTGACAACAACATACCGCTGTCACCAAGAATATCAGTCCCTGACTGGACAAAGCAAAACTAGAGCAAAATTGTTCCCCGCTCTTGCATCGTCGAGTACGAACAATTTTCAAAACTGTGAGCCTTCATAAAGTAAACGATGGTGTGACTAGTTACTGAAATTACAGAGATAGTCAGGGAATTCTAAAGTGACTAACTAGATGGCAACTAGTTCATTACTTTAAAATTTCGTGGTTGTGTCTCTAATTTCAGAAACGTGTCGCATCTTTGTTCACCACCTACCTCAGATTGGTATTCAATGTGAAAGTTGCTCTTTGGCAAATACTTACAATTTACAGTTCCGTACTGGTTAACTGCTTGCTCAGTAAGTGATTACTTGTAACTAAGTTACTTCCCAAGGCAAATAGTAATGTCGATACCTCGACAAAACTCACTCATGCCCAACGTGGCGCATGCTGCAATGTCCCCAGAAATCGACCTTTTGGGGGGGGGGGGGGGGTATCGTGCCTCCAGAGGGGTGGAGTGGGGGGTGGAGCCTTTCTTTTTGTCCATATGTACGGCATCATCAGCACAAAAAAAGAAAAAGGCGTACGCCTCCCACGTTGTTAACGTTGTCATCCGGAATGATGGTTGGCTACGATAGTGCTCTGTGGTGAAGTTCATTTTTAAGAGTGTAGAGAAGGAGAAGGAACACCAAAGTGTCTCCTGCGGTCTTGCGGCTGTTTCTTATCTTCCGTCCAGCCCTTGTGTCAATCAGGCGGATGAACATGAAATTGACAGCCGGATAGCTGATCCGAAGAGCGCATTGGTGCACTGCTCCGCGCAAGAAATATGTAAACCGAAACCGATTAATTACTTGGAAAAATCACTAAGTACCAATGCATTTTTTAAAAAATATTTTTTGCAGAAGGTCCCGATGCATAAAACACAGGTTTCGTAAGCGTGCAAAGTAAAAGTTAAGATGTTTATCTAATTAGTAAGCGTAAGCAAATGAGCCGCTCACTACTCAGTTCATGGCCGATGTCCCAAGGATCTTTACCAAAAAGAAATTTCTTCGATAGCGACACCTGTTCAGGCATTATTCAGCCGCGGGATTTTCGTGAAACACCCGGTATAGCTGTATATGCAGAACTTTAAAGGCGGCCGCTTCCCGATGGAAATAGTCGGGAAGCGGCAGCAATATGCTTTTTGAATTCCACACACTTCGCAATGCGCTCATCACCAGCAGGTTCCCCACCGTGTGCCAAACAGCACGTTGTGAGTCTTCATTAGCGTCAATCTCTCATGTACTACCTGGGTATGCGCCGTACTACAACGATGTTTTAGTTTCAACTATATAAGTGTGTGTAAATTTATGACTGTGTCGTTGGAATATTCGTGGACTACAAGAGCCACAGCGAAAACAGCCTTGTACTCACGTATCAACATGCTCTTCACCCAATTATTGAAGTTTCGCATGTGAAAAATACGACTTTGTTGTCTTTGTTCCAGGCCTCCATTTTCCAGGCTGTTGTAGTGATTTTGAACAATCGGTGCGATTCCAGGCTGTAAGGATCACACGTGAAAGAATGAGTACCGGCAACCAAAACGATGTACGCGTAACACAAGCGTGTGCACTGGTAGCCTGACGTTACCTCATCTGCTCCGTCTTTACTCGGTTCGGGCATTGCAGACGCCATGGTCGTTAATTACGTATGGAGCTCCAACAAGACGACATAAATGTGGCAAACTTGTTTCAAGGACCACCCTTTACATCCCGAAATATGCAAACGCACAAAACACCTTTCGCGCACAACAAATGCTAATGCCGATTGCGATCTGAAAGCACGAATTCAAAAGGTCAAATTGTAGAGTAGTGCACAAAACATAATAAATCTGACGCACATATAAATTATATGATACAAAATTTAGACGCCTTTTCGGCGACTTTTTTGTAATACAGTGGAACTAGAGAGAAAATCGTTCAAATTTCAAGTAAGCCAACCGGCGTTTGTTTAAAGATGGCGACTCGCGTGAAAATGTTGTGGTGTACATTGTGTTTTATAAATTTGTTTGCAGCAGTTATTTGCGCGCACAAGGACAGTTTTACGGAAGAGTTGTTTATTCAGCCGTTACCTAGTGGTCACGTATATAATTACTTCTTATTTACGACGAGGTGGGAGGTTGATCGCGAGTCGGAAACATGTAAGCATACCGGTGAACTCCTCACTGTTTTTCATTTTTCTGTGCTCTGATTATGTCTAAATGCCACAGATATTTTATTGCTGTCAAATCGACGTGAACTATGTTAAGTCCCGCCGTCTCGTTTCGTGAAGAATAGCCTCATGAAGCGAGATAACGGGACTTGACACAATATAACGATTGTTTACACAGGCTCATCCAGTGGCGGATCCAAGGGGCGGTTGGGCGATCACCCCCCCCCCTAAAAAAACGTCAGTTTATACATTGGATCCCCCCCCCCACTACGCGCTCCGACAAAGAAACCGCCCCCCCCCCCCCCACAAAAAAAAAAAACGAGGGTCTGGATCCGCCCCTGGGCTCATCTGAGCTGTCAGAAGCCGAAAATACACCTCCGAACACCTACATGAACTTGTTTTAAGAACCAATTACTATTGCGAGCTGTTTATTTCTCCCCGCAGTGTAATTCGGTAACGGCAGCGTAGTAACAAAACTTTGCTTGTAGTAATTGGGACCCAAGGAACACAGAAACGGCGAACATGACACTTAAACCTCTCAACGGCTAGTTCCATAGATCGATTAAGGGGGTTGGGACACTTTCATAGATGTGTTTCATTACATCAATGACGCGTTCTACTGCACGCCAGAGTACTGCGGGAAAAATAATTATTATTCTACTTGTCGTACTTAGCGAGATACAAGCCCTCGAACACACTACCGAGTAAAGCGCAGACGTCAGAGAGCTCAGAGCTGCGTCCATTCTCATTGACAGCAGTAAGCACGTGACTTCTTGTGCGCTGCCGCGGTGGCGAGGGCTGTGATGTCAGAGCCGCATGAGTTTCAGTACTCGTGGTGCCCATTTTCTCTGCTTCTATTACCCTTCTCGCTGTGAAACTTTCAGTGGAGGTTCACATCGTGCAAGAAACCGTCTTTTACATTTATCTGGGATGACCTGTCGGAACCCCTTTAAAAGGCGGCGGTAGATAGAAATGTACCCACAATGGGGGGTCGCAATGACACCCTCCTATTCCTGGTGAGAGATGTGATCATTACATCATGTTAGCTACGTGTATCAAGCCTCTCTCAGATACACAAGGATACACACTCACCCCCTCCACATCTTCTCCCAGGTATTTACCTGTCACGCTCACATTCACATCCGCCCCAGTGGGTGAGTTGGTAACGTATCTGCCGTGTACCAATATTAAAGGGACATCAAGGTCCCAAGCCATTTTGGAGCACCTTCCGGAGCAGGAAAAAACCCGTTTTGGAGCAAGAAAACAGTGCTTTGGAGCAGATATGCTACATCATCACGTGCGGTCATATACACTTCATTTTTAATAGACTTTCAAAAGAGTGACGTAGGTGTGGTCACCGAAGCCGAAGGCAAACTCCTTCTAACGATTATCATATGCTGCAATCAGTTGAAGTATCATACGTGTAATGACAAAATTTAGACCAGGATTTTGAACAATGTTCGCAAACAGCGCAGAGCGGTGTGAAAATCTAAATATTTCAAGTGGAGTATAATACAGAATTGAATATAGATTACTGGGAAGAATTTCTAATTAGTCATTTGTGCTCTGATATTTTGCAGTTACTGTGTCAAATATAAACGACACAGTTAAAGAAAATGCCAAAGCTTACTGATGGGAAATTATTATGTGTACTCTTAACACTATGACATCTTTTTAGTTATTTCCACACTCAATTTGTCCACTGTGCTTTCACATAGTGCTAGAATCACAGGCTGAGCATGTCCAATATTTATTTCAGGTTTCTCGTTCCACAACAGCAACGAATTGATGGTCAATTGCGAGTGTTCTCGCAATCTTTCGCGTTATCGTGTTAGTGATATCATGCAACATGTTGGACAAGTTACGGTAACACAGCACCGAAACACTGCAATGGTTTAAAAAAATGAAAGAAAGTGTGATAGTGATCGGACCTGTGTCTTCCATACTGTCCTATTCCTAATTATTCCGGTGGGGGAGATATGTCTATCACTTTACTATAGATGATCCTCTGTTCACAAACATGTGACATCATGAGAACACCGGTTCAAGGTTATATTTTGCTGCGGTGTGCAAGAAGCGGGAAGAACGCGTTGGCTGATAGCTGCCCACCAGCATGCTTTTTGCGCGGTGGCGGAATGTAATCGATGACGTAGGGGCTCAGGTTGTCTATAGCCTGGCTGCAACAGGCTGTTCACAAACTCAAAGTAGTTTCACCCTTCAGACAGCGCATGTCAGGAAAGGGTTTCCCAATAGCAGGATACCGGCTTAGCACATGCAAAATAGAAGTGAAACTGTACGAATAGGAGACGCGGCTACTGTCGTGCGATGACTTGCGCTGCCCGCTAACTAGACATGCGCTAAACGACCAGAGGGGCTCAGCTGGAGGCTCGCCTTCGCTTTTAAAGGAGCAAGCGGATGTTCGGTGCAGATTCCTGATATTTTGTGAAAATGTAGCAGGATTGGCCCCTTGGCGCAATTGGTGCAGCAATCACATCGCTGATGATGCCATTACCTTGGCACCAACACAAAAGGAACGGGTTTTATCTGTTGTGCCATTCATGATTTATGCGCGAACGAAACTGCATTTTACGCTTTCTCTCTTCCTGTCCTTCTCAAAAAGCCCACCAATGCGGAAGGACATCCTATTGGTCTTCTCAAACGCTTTGTCCAATCATCGTGAGAGATCATTTGAGGAAACTGATAGGACGCCGCTTCGCATTGTTGCGCTTCTTGAGAAGGAGGGAAGAGACAAACTATGGTTTTCATTCATGTGTGGATCGATGGATCAGTCCTGTTCCTTTTATGTTGGTATCAAGGCAACGACATATTTCATTCCGCGGGGAAAAATTTTTGCACATTACTGCCCCTTTAATGCATCCCGTTCGGACCCTGCCGAGGATGCCAGCAACCATGTGGCATGGTAAAAGCTGCTTAGTGACACATCCTCCTGATCTCGCTTGTGCTCACTTTGTCGTCGCATAGTGTTCGGCCTTACTCCTGTGTGGTAGCTTGGTTATGTCTCTTCTTCTTCCTCTTCCTCACAAATACTGGCTGTGATTCACAAAGGGAGATTTTATTTGATTTATCTTTTACATGTGTTGATGGTTTTATACCTCTTTCTCTCTTTGCAGTTCAGCACTACAGGCTGTTCCCACTCTCACTGGGTGAAATCATTCGTCAAAACCACGTGCAAGAATTGCATTTGGCGTTGACGCAGGGCAGGTGGCAGCATCGGAAGTGGGGATATCCTTTTCAGGATGCCCCTCCAGGTGCACACATTTGGACATGGTTCAAAGAGAGTGCACCAAGGTACGGTAACGTGCACTGCATGCGTGCACCTGCTACATATCATCGGAGTTACAAAAACGAATGGAAAAAAATCACGAGGTTACAGTTAGTTTGTACGTAAAAATAGTAACTGGGTTACGGTTACTCCTTTTGAAATGTAATTAGTTACAACTACAGTTACCATGTTGAAGTAACTTATCAGTAGACCCTGGATTCCTAGGCAAATGCCAATTTTTTTCGTGTGGTTCTAATAGTGCCTCTTCAATACAGGAGTACGAACTGGGTGCTGGGGAACCTCCTGTATCAATTTGATAGTGCCTATAAATGCCTATTCCGGTGTTAGTGCCTATTTTGGCATAGATGCCTAAAACTAATACCTGTAATAGCCTAAAGCGGTGGTGAAACTACATTGTCCAGGCGAAATTGACATCAGTCATGTCTCACGTCCTTCTGAAACCATCGATCACTTGAAAGAAGTGAGAATCTCAAAGGTGCTGGAATGTAAGCTGAGAATTGAAAATCGGACTTTACTATTAGTTCAGCCAAACATGGTAACTGGTTACGGTTACATGTTACCTTTGCAGAAAAGTAACGAATTACTGAAAAAAGGAACTTGCTGTAATTATGAGGATTGCACAGACACAGGCTGATGGACGAGATTCTTGGAGAACACAGCCTGAGTTTGGGCAGCAAACATATAAGGACGACACAGATGACAGCTGCCCAATCTGGTTTCTGATGTACGGAGGATGTACACATGATTTATGTTCTGTCTGGGGATTACTCTTCATGGACCAAACATCCTGAATAGCACATTTAATACACCATTCTTAGCAATTGTGGTCCATTTGTACAGTATGCAAAGCCTTGCTTGTCCACATGGCACACTGTTAATGAAATTGGCACAATAAGATTACCTGAGTGAAGACATTTTGCACCAGTTGAAGAGTGCCATGCTCTAACGGGCCTCCCTCTCTCCTAGCGTGGATGGTGTATGGAAGAACCTGACCAATGCCTTGTCGGGCCAGCTGTGCGCCTCCCTCAACTTTGTTGAGGAGACGGTAACGGTGAACCCTAAAAGGACCCTCAGGCCTCAGGGGTGGGTGAGCTCAGCCAACAACTCGCTTCTGCGGTATGCCATGTTGCCCAGGGAATCGGTCTGCACAGAGAACCTTACCCCATGGACAAAATTGCTGCCATGTGGGACCAAGGTGAGCAGTGAAGAAATTATTACTGTAGGGTGCGAGGGTCATGTTTATGCCTTTGCAAATGCATTGCTTTCATAGCAGAAACCATTTAGTCACTGTGCAATTCGTTTGGAACCGTGAACACCATTCATAGTTATTCCTCATCTGGTTAAATACCATACAGAGTGAATGTTTTCATTAGGTTTGCAATAGCCATAATAAATTCTGTGTGTTCCCATGTCCCGTATAATGAACACACTATCGCCTGTAATGTGACTGTCCTTGTGGCCTTCCTGATTTCAAGTTTCAGGTCTGAACTCTGCCAAGGACACTAGCATGGTAGGATAGGTATGGTGCAGGTTGCGTCGATACATTGTCTGCTAGTAAATTTGATCCTGACACGATTGTAAAATTAATCTGAATCATTAAAAAAAAATCAAATCAAAGGAGTGAGGCAAAAACTATGCACAGGGTTCACACAGGGCCTTCAAACCCTTGAAAGCCCTTGAACCTCAAAGTCCATATTTCAAGGCCTTTTAAGCCCTTGAATTTGGAACTGCCATTGAAAACCCTTGAATTCCAGGGTATTTCTTCGCGATAACTATAAGTTAATGAAAAATGTAGTTCTGCATGTAAGATATAGGTCACGTTGTATCTGGGACGATGTGCTGCATGTGCCAGAAGGGTAGTACTGCAAATAATTTTTTGATCACCTAGGGTGATGGTTTAAGTGCACCACAAAATCTCTGACAGACTGCTGCTCGAAGAAGCATTTACCTAGCCAATGTATCATAGCAGCATCCCTTCCCTGACTATCTCTAACGCACTTTGTAAGCTCCGTGAGGGTAATCTACTTCATACCCCGCTTAACGGCAACTGCAGTGAACTGTGATATCACATAAGATAATTCGTGCTCAGAGGATAGTGGAAGTCTACTTGAAAACATGTATTCAAATCTTTCAACTCCAAAATGCCTCCAACACTCAAAATCATTAAACCGAGGTAGGGAGTGACTGTTTCAGGTTAAATGCCTTCCTCAGATTCGGGGGGTAAAAATCGGGTGCTATTTTTAAATCTGTAATTCGGGAAAAAATAAGGTGATAATTGTGCCTTCGCGTATATCGGGTGTTTTTTTTTCTCCTCTTGTCTATTAAGTCGTTTCCTAATCTCTTTTTTTTTTTTTTCGGGAGGGTAGGGGTGGGGGTGACCTACCAGCGCAAGTCCCTGAAGGCATAGACACACATGGGTGTATTGCTGGGAACATAAGTGACCCATTCTTACATGTGTCACACGTGGCGACCTTTGTTCGTCTTCAGTGGAAGCGTCGCTTGAGGATTTCATAGTGGCTGGAATTTTGGGAGAAACCGTGTTTGACCCGAATTGGTCGGAGGTCAGTTCGAGGGGGAATAACCGGGCGGAATCGGGTTTAACCTGAAATTGTCACTCCCTAAAACGAGACAGTTGACAAACCATGTGCACCGTTCATGAACGGTACGAATACTCTCAGGGGACCGAAGGGACCAGATGTTCTCACTGGGACAACCTCGTAGCTTTTATAATTAAAAAGTTAATTGTTCAAAGTTAATTCAGACATTGCCTTAGGAGTTTGCTGGTGCCCCCTAAGGAGTGCCCTTCAGCATAGCTTCAGCATATTATTTCTGGTGTTCTAAAGTTCCCACCAAACACGATGACTAGCTCTCACTGTACGTACTCTTCCGCCCATCTCAAGGTTGGTCTTGGCACGCTATTGCACGCTCTTCAGGTGTTCACTGCTAACTACCTCTCGTTGGCTGTTGACTTCAAGCACATTTGCCAGGTTAGTATCGTTGCTCATTCTGACAAGTCAGAAAAGGCCACGCTGAAGGGTAACAGTGCGATTGCAAATTTGCAGGACGCAGTATGCACGCAGACGACCCTGGAGCTGCAGTTGTCAATATCGCTCGTGTTTGACACAGTTGCGTCACAGAAGGGCTACCAGAGTGAGAAGCTTGCTACTCTTTTGAATGACCACCATATTTCGCTGTGCTATAAGAAATTGGCCATTCTAATAATTATTGGTTAGAGAGTACGCTAAAGATCAAATTTTTATTTTTGTCCACTGCTCCTGTTCGAAAATGCAGCTTGGGGTGTTTATCGTTCAAATGCACATTTGAAAGAAGTGACAGGGCGCTGACAAGCTGGTGCATGATGAGAGAGGCGGTACCCGAGACGGGGAGGAAGAGAGACGACACAACAAGGATTCTCGAACACAGCAAAAATTTTTATTTACCAGAGCTCTATATATTCAAAAACCTCCGGAGAGGAGGAAGAGGAATGCAGAGGCTGTAAGCCGGTTTTCCCCGAGACCCAAGTTTTGTGCAAAGAAAAGAACACTTGGCGTAGGTTGCTCAGGGAGACCTGTGAGATTAGTACACGTGGCAACTGCGTAAGCAAGCCTTCCCTCCTTCCTCCTCCTCTTCTCCGGAGGTTTTTGAATATATAGAGCTCTGGTAAATAAAAATTTTTGCTGTGTTCGAGAATTCTTGTTGTGTCGTCTCTCTCCCTCCCCGTCTCGGGTACCGCCTCTCTCAAAATGCACATTCGTTCAGAAGCTACAAAGCTGGCAGGAATTGACTCTTACATCGTTTCAAACCTTCACTTTGGAGTCTGCCATTGGTAATTTTTATTGAAGATCAAAGATGCTCAAATGTAACAGTAGGTTTGTTTATGTAGTATAGCTTAGTTGGTCTGTCTGTGTGGATTATACAGTAGGTAGTCAGTAGAATCTGCTGGAGCAAACCCAGCTGCTATAATACTGGGACACATCAAGAATAGCTCAGACAAAGTAAATGTCACATTTTGCACATTACGGTCTTCTTGTTTACAGCCAATTTTCAATATCTTTTACTATGTGAATTTAGCTTCCTGGTAGATAACAAACTCTGTTTGTTCTGTCAAGGTTGGTCACTGAGTAAGTTGTTCGGTTCAGGGTTGAGAACCACATGCCCATTGTCATCAATGAGTGCCATCTATGTGGAGACAACCAGCAATGGGGTGAGCTTGTACCTTTGTCTTAATTTTACCATGGCTGTATCTGCAGCCAGTCATCCTACATGCTATGTAACAGCCTTCTGATACTCAATTTGGGGATCTCGCTGAATCAGTCTCAGATGCTGAGCATTTCTACAGCTGAACATTTTTTTCTTACAAATCACGTCAACTTCAATTTAGTGACATGTCAAGGTTAGAGAAAACTGAGATGCGTCCAAAGTTTGCTTCCATATACAGTGAACCACCACCATTCCTGCAGATTTTGGTCATAAAGCGAATAGACGAGTTCAGTAAATCCCAGAGTGCTTAGTGTCGCTTTGAACTGTGGGAGTTTACTAATACGAAAGAAACGGGTGGCCTCTAAGCTGTTCCGATTTCTTCCCTACTGGTCCATTGTCCACGATGTGTCAAGGTCAGCGAAAGCGAAATGTGAAGGATTATTCTTCATTCCCCCACTCAGCAAGCGCCCAGGATGCAGTGCGTGCTCAAAGAGCACTGGGATTTTCTGAACTCGTCTATTGTCATACTAACAAGAAACGCACCCTCCGCTGACCGCAGAGATCGCTTTTCTCCGGCTGTTTTTAATATGACAGCAGCAGCACTGTGACCGGGTCCCGCGTTCTCAGCGTTTTCACGCACTACAATGCTTTGGCGGTCCTAAAAGCGCTATGAATAGTTCTGAGGTGAACAACATCAGGAGTCATCCCAAACCTTGGTGCCCTACTTTAACACGTGACACATATTATTACTCTTTGCAAGCTTTGCCAGTATGAACAAGTTTGAGAAAGTTTGAGAACAAGAACAGTCACGAAAAATTTGCATATGGTTCAGTTCAGCAGCTCGTTCAGCTGAAGGGCTAATACCCTTGCTGATTGAGTCACTGCACTATGCGAAGCCCCTCTTGAGGTATGTGGTAGCCTCTCCCTTGGGCCAGTCTGCGGGTCATGTGACGCAGTCATAATAACGAGAAGACCTGTGTTTTACCCTACTTGTGACAAAAATGCTGGTCATAGTTGGATGAGCCGATTGTCATACTAACGAGGTGGATTTACATGGCGGCAGAACAGTTCCCAAGAAAAACGGTCATAAAGCGAGTATGTCAGATCATCGGGGGTCATATTAATCAGGGTTCACTGTATAAGTACGAATCTGTGGTGTACACAATAGCGATACCAAAAGTGATGATTTTGCTGACATTTTGTCGTCTGCATGTTCGTCTGTAGTATTATGACTTGCTAGTGCGCCACCATCCTCGTTTCGTAACTTGGTGTTCTGTGCTGCAGTCAGTGGGCACATTCAAGTTGTCCCCTCCTCCTGTGCAAGTGATTGCATCAGAAGCTTTTGCAACACCACGCACGTTTGCAGTCTACGACTTAAAGGCTATAGTTGAGCAGGGGCGCATCAACTTGGTGGCTACTTATGCGAAACCACACATCTTTTGGATCACTCGCCCACCTCCTGTTCACATTACACGCTACGTGCAGGGTAAGTTCATATAGCCATCCCAGTCGTACTAGTTTAGCTCCGCAACAAACCATTATTATGTCCTTCGAAACAGGCAGTATTTTCCATGATCCAACTAAAGATTCAGATGTTCAATGTTCATTTATTTCTTCATGATCCTCATGCAGAAAATTTTGTAATTGTTGTAGGAATTTGGTTTAATATAACTTTGCAGTGATATCGCTATTCCTTGAAATAGAAGTGGAATGCAAGCACCTGAAAGTACGAGAACTTGTCAAGGACTGTAAGCAATAATCCCAGTAAATATAAAAAATTTGCAGAATTAAAGGAAACATGTGAGATTCACAAAATGTACTTTGAGAACAAGAACTACAAAAGCGCATTATGTATACAAACAAGAAAAGCATGTTGTTGATGTCTGCCTCATATAGGGCCGGCTTAACCAATGCCGGTTAACATTTGAACCGAGATCAATGGTCCCTTAACTTGAATTTAATGCTTAACTCTGCTTCACTAAAGGGAATTATTGTCACAGAAAGGTTCATCACGTCACCAACTAATGTATGTAAAAAAGAATTGAGTATTAACTTCAAGTTTCAGCAACCCTTGATCTCAGTTCAAAGTTAACCAGCATTGGTGAAACTGGACCATAGCGTGGTACACCATTGATAACATCTCCAGCAACATAGAAAGGAATTGCAAACTCTGTGAAAGGTTCATTCTGCTTAATCAATTTTTTACCATAATAGTTTGTGAACTCATCCAAGAGAGACTGCTTTCTAATCTTTTATTTTAAGTTTCACTTCTGTGGCCAAGTAACGCATCAAACTGAAACCAAGCCTATTGTCTCTATTATAGTCTACGCAAAACGAAACGAGAGATGACAACTCAGAAAGAAAGCCCCAAAAGTTAACCTGCAGCCAGTGACATCACTGCAGTATGCGACACCCGGTGTAGGGGCACTTTGCATACCCCCCCGGTAATGCACCCTTTCCATACCTGCTTGGTTCCCACTGGTCCTTGAACCCGTTGAATACCCTGGAATTTGAAAATGCAATTTTCAAGGGAAAACCCTGGAATTTTCTCAGTCCTTTAAAACCCTTGAATTTGCGTCTTTTTCTATTCTCAGATCTGCAGCTCTGCTGTGCAAAATCTGCTTATGCTATGTCGGAACCATAGTTTGAAACCATAGGAGTTAGCACTCATTGCAATAGCAGTCAGTAGCAGAAGCCCCACCATCAGTAGTGAGAAATGAACAACACCCTCCGTTGTATTCAGTTGCCTTCCTTTCTGTCCTATGATCTTTAACATTTAGAAACCCTCATTTACGTTTGCGGACAGATCACTATTTATGATAAGGACCCCTGCCAAGGGGTATTATTGAAGGGGTATTATTAATGAAGGGGCCTGAAAAGGTGCGGTACCAGCTACTTCATTGAATGCAACAGTCCCCATGCACCTATTCTGTCGTGTGATAACTCCAGCATATAAATATTTTTTGTGAAATATGGAATGGCCATAAAACTTACATCCTGGGCAGAATGATGGTTGAGTCTTGAAAGGTCCTTGAAACACCCTTGAATTGATGTTCCAAAATTGCCACGCTCGGTGGCTCAGTCGGTAGCGTGTCCACCTGCTGATCTCAAGATCGCGAGCTCAAGCCCGGCCGAGGATGGTGGCAACTTGGTGAAAGTGCTGACCAGTTGTTGCAGGTCAGATACGCAGTCAAAAGGTTTTGAGAAGCCGAGAAACAGGAGATCGACACAACCTTCACAGTTTACAGTGTCAGATAATAAGTGTGCTCTATTAGTTACAATCTGCTAGTTCAGAACTACAACGAGTAGCTACCAGCTACCCAAGGTAGTTATAGCTTTGCGTTTGCTTCCATAGGCTATGGCCTGGAGCGTGGCGGCATCACAAGTCACATTCACAATGAACATCCCACACAGCCTTTAAAGATTGTGTACGTCGACATTGTACCTTGGTTCCTTAGGGTCTACATTCATACGCTCAAGGTTGTGTCTCGAGGCAAAGCTCTTAAGCCAGGTGAGTTAAAATATATGTATTCATTGGTCCAAAACAAAATCTTTTATTCGGAGCGGTCCCAATTTGTGTGATATTAGATGTGACTAATATGATGTTGTGTTTCTTGCAGAAAACGTATTCTATGAGCCTGGGCAAGATCGGCGCCGCTCGCATCACCTAGAGCTGACCTTGGAGCTTCCACCGTCATCGAAGACCACCGTGTCATTCGAGTTCGACCGAGCATTCCTCAAGTGGACAGAATATCCGCCAGATGCTAATCATGGGTTCTACGTTGGCTCAGCCATACTTAACACTGTCTTCAAGAAGACTCCAATGAATTACAGTGGCGACGTTTCACTTTGTCCAACTCTGCGGCACTGGTAGGTTTTTCGTGCATACATTTCGGAGGTCGTCCATGCAAAACATGATATGGAAGAAATTTTAAATGAAGAACAATTTAAACTTGCATGAGATGGATCAAACTGTTGGGTGCAGGACCTAATGCATTTTGCCAAGAAACTTATGTGCACAAAAATATGTGGAAACATCCTCTACGAATGTCTCAGTTGTCAATTGATTTTGCGACGTCACTTTAGGGGCATCGGAAGGTAGGGGCAAGGGGGTGGCCTCGCCCTTGAGCATAGGCTGTGGGAGCCTTGCCGCTCCCTTTTTTGTGTCTAAATCTGTTATTCACATAGAGAAACACTAGCCATTGCAGCCATTGAGCGAATGCCACAAGTGGAAGATGCTCAACATATTTGGAGTCATTCATGGCTGCTTGTTCTATTACGCTCTTTTTCTGTATCCAAAGAGCTCTTAATACAGTGTCCCTGCACCACTTTGCAGCTTTGGGCCCATCATTTATTGTAGCTAGAGCCACAGTCCTAAAGTTTGCACACCAATACATGTATGATTTTTGTTTTGCATATTGAATCTTCAACCATTTTTACGTTGCTGCCACTTAGATGCATTGAAGGAATGCTGTTACTCTCGAGCTCACTGTAGAACTTTCACTGGCATTCGTAACCCAATTACAGCTTGACTGGTAAGAGCAGTGAACCTGGGAGTACAGAAAGTTACTTCTTACGGCTGTACACGGAGACCCTGTTGGTGTCCCTGCCAACTCCAGACTTCAGCATGCCGTACAACGTTATCTGTCTGGCATGCACTGTAGTAGCCTTGGCCTTTGGACCAATACACAACATCACAACTAATGCGTATGTATTGAAACCATCTATCCTTGCTTTGTTTTGATTTTGTTCTCTCTCATATATCTTTGCTTGTCGCCCTTCGCCGACGTCATGCAGAGGAACCTACTAAGGTTGATTTTGTTTGAATCCTGCATTAATCTATCGGTAATTGATGTCCACAACTAAAAGAGTGGGCTTCAGGGGACTAAACCATGTTCTAAGAGCGTATGAGTAGACTTCTAAGTTGTAAACATAGATGCAACAAGGAGGCTGAAGACTCATTGTATTGACAACCATTATGTGTATGTTCTCTTACAGTGCAGACACTCTTACAGATTGGACATACAAAAAGATAACACATAGCGGTGTACGGGAGAACTTCTGTACAGTGAAGGTAGTCGGGCCGCTAAAAAGTTCACCATATCAGTATCTTCACTGTATCGGCAGGTTATGGTTGGGGTTTCAAAACAGGGGACCACAGGTTTACTTCACTACATCCGTATCTTCACTATACTATGCAGGTTCATGTACTGTAGAAGTCACCTTTTTTTTCGCGTGGCACTCTCTTTCATGTTTTTGTCGTGGGCACAAATTGTCAAATCACAAATTTCCTACAAGTGGCACATCCCTCTTTCGATGTTAAATACCGAAGATGAATATTGCACAATACTCAGTCAATATACAGCGCAGTCCCTAGCCTCACACAAGGTGTAAAATCCAGTAAGGTCTTTGTACGAGATTAGTCATCATTTTAGCCTTTCACCTGGGTTGACTGCAGAGAGTAGCGTGCATTCTAAAAAACTGCACTTGCATTCGCTCATATGGCCAGTGACCAAACCGGGGAATCTCCTAGCCTTGAGCGTATTGTTACTCTAACTCGCTGAAGAGAAACACTGCGATGCACCTTTCTTGGAAAGTTACCTGATCCGAGACTGGTCCCTGAAGTGATAGGAGTGAAAAACCGAACAATGACCCTCACATCTCTTGTGAATTTAAGTTCCCGTGAATCTCTTTTCAGGTCAGTTGTACCCAGAAATGCGAAAATATTGACTCCTACTGTACCCTGTTTTTACTTTAGTAGTTAGGCTGCTCAAGCTTTATAGAAGTTTTCTCCTCATGAAATTTAGTGGATGCGCCTGGCCACAGAGTGCAGGTGCCTGCATATGGTCTTGCGTGGCCCCTGTGTTCAGTGAAGCATATTTGTCTTTTTTAAAACTGTGGTGCACATTAGTTGGGACATCGTTTATACGTACTTAGGGTTCTTCGTTTTTGGGTTTTACTATTTTTCAAAGTCTGGGGGAAAATCGGGTGCTACTTACACACGAGAACTCAGGGAGAAATCGGACGCTACAATCTCTGTTTGATATGTCATCGAGGAATTTTCGGGTGAAACGAAAGGCATATGAAACAAGCCACTGCTGTGACACTGGGCCGAGAAACAAGAATCTTTATATTTCCACTCGGAACTGGGGCAGTGAATGACCGCGGTATTCAAACACTTGTCCAAGCTCCACAAAAGCTCGTCTTTTTTCTCCTGCAGGAGGGGATTATAAAAGAAGGACAAATAGGTTGTCACAAATAGCTCTCTTTGCTGATATTATGATTCCCTTTTCCGATGGTTTACTTAGAACGACAAGTTGAAGGACTGCAAGGATTTCGGGTAGATATCGGGTTTTACCCGAATTCTTGAAAACTTGTTTGGCGGGGAACTATTGTGAAAAATTGGGTTTACCCCGAAAACGAAGATCCCTATTTATACTCTAGGAGCCCAGTGGCTCTTAAACTTTGTGAGGTCAAGGAACCCCAATGCTTTTTTTTGCATAGTGAGGAATCCCCCCCCCCCCCCCCCCCCAACTTGACATGTGATCACATAGAACAACATGCTAAAGATTACTTCACAAAACAATGATCAAAATGAACTATTGTGCATATATTCATAAAACTATTCGCAAAGAACCTCGCTGGAAACAACATACTGTGGGTTACTTTCATGAGGTGTGAATCCATATTCTTCGCAGTATAAATGGTAAAGCCCGCGTATAACGGCTCACTGTGTTAGGTTACACAGGAAACTGTAGAAAGGGAAGGCATTCCTCTGCCACGAGTTCTTAACCAATCCCAAACACTTCCCCAATTCCGTGGTTGGATGTGTCAGACGAATGTGACCTAGATACAGAAAGCCTGCTTAATGCCCCCTCTAACTCCTTAGCATGTAGACATTAGTCACTCAATCGCTACAGCTATCCATGCGCATTCCGTAACACTGGAGGCTCTACCGTGGAACCCTCCATGGGACATCACGGAACGCAGTTTGAGAACCCTTGCTCTAGCCCTTTCTTCTAGCCTTTCTCAATGTTGAGGCTGTGGATGCAGGTTCATGTTTCAGTTGTAGTGTTACATGTTTTAAATGCACGGTATTGTAACATGTCCTGATGTGCTACACGGATGTTGGCAGAGGAACTGTAGAACAGTAGGTTTATTTATCTTTTGTTGGTCCAATTCGCGCAGGTTGGTGGCAGTAGAAGTGAAGAAGGCTGAGGAGCGCTCGCTCGTTGGAAAGTTGAAGGCAAAGCTGAGGAAGCTGCTCGGGAGGAAGAACGAAGAACAACAAGAACAAACAATTGATAGCGAAACGGAGAGCAAAAAAGAAAAATGAGATACAAATATTTAGTCGCAACAAAGAACATTTTTCTAGGAATACATTTTTCTGCTTATTAGAAGGTTATTTTCCCTGGTACTGGTGGTGCTGTTACATTTCTTCATTGAATCTTTTTATCATTTCAAATTGAGAAATTTGTGTGGGGGGGGCAGAGCCGTAGCGATGGGGGTATGAGAGGGGCAGCCGCCCCAGGCGCCCTCGCCAGAGAGTGCGCCGAACTGCAATCCCTGGCAGGTTGGTTGGAGAGTATAAAGTAGGAATCAAGAGAATTTGAATTTACGGTCTCGGCAGTGCACATGGGCGTTTTCCTTTCTTTGTTTACAAGGCTTCTGATGGCAGTAAGGGAGGGAGGGGGGGGGGGGGGGGGGGGCGCTTCAGATTTGCCCTGCTCCGGGCGCAAACTCACCGCGCGACGGCTCGGGGGGGGGGGGGGGGGGCAAAAAAAAGGGAGGTGGGCTCAGTCGTGTCCAAGCCGTAGTGTTTTATATGAAAACGTCACAATCTCCATTTCCTCTGCCAGATTTTAGTGACAGAAATACAAGTCTTTATTCATTTATTCATTCCATTAACCCTTTCGGCCCTGGAATTGTTGCTGTTGCTGTGCACCCATATAGTATGCTTAGATTAGAAAAATATTCAGTTCATAGTTATTTCGTGAAATGGCTGTCGTCAAAACAGGACACCAGGGCTCAATGGTTGTTGACTGCAGGGGCATATGGGAGACGAAGGCTGCAAGTCTAGTGAATGCAAGCAGCATGAACATATGAAGTCTAAACCGTCTTCATGTGATACCTATTTGAGGACCCCCCCCCTCCCCCATTGGTACAAAACCAAAACGTTTCGTAGGGTTTACTTAAACGATAAGGATTTTTATCAACGCTTTCTATGCTGCACTTATACTCATATAATATAATAATAATATAACATATAGTAATATAGGTCTTGCATAGCATTTGTCAGGCTTGCTCCACCAACATGGAGTAAAGTATTCTTCCCAAAACAGTCAGCAAGGTGCTCTGGTTTATCCAGAATCCCAAGCATGGGGGTCTTGCAAAAAACTTGGACCGAACGTGGGATAATTTATTCCATGAGCAACGCGCTTTTTGGTATGCACTCGGAAAAGAAATGCATCGATATGATGCGTCACTCTTGTAAATCGTTGCAGCTGTCACCTGAGAAGAGATTCTGATAAGAGATGTGACACTGGCGCACATTTCTTCTCATTATCACGATGGTTCACGCGTGCCCTCATACACTTCTGTGCTACTTTCGCTGCCTTCGCTGCTTTATCTTTGCTCGATCGCCCCCTCGCCTCGCCCCGACCACATCCAGCAATATGTCCGTACCCCTCCCCCCATGTACGTCCTTCGACAAAGAGGCCCTCTCCCCCTGGAAGGCCACTATTTGAAAATGATCAGAAAGTACCAAAATGAAGAAGATGATCGCAAGTTATGCGACAAGTGCTGCATGAACCATCGACATACGCGCCCTATTGCACAACCACTGAGCCCTGATGGTGTCAAAATCGTCCAAGTGGTTAACACACCAGAATACAAAAGGCAACTGCGCACCGATCAGTTTCTCAACGCAGTGATGTTTCGTGGGTCTCATTTTATGTCATCGAAAAAGATTATTGTCGTTACCCTGTAGAGAAAGCGGCAATAAAATGACCTCCGCCATTTTTAGCTCTTCGTCTTCGTCTCGGCACGCGACTAACGAAAGAAAATTGATGCCGTCGACGCGTGGGATGCCCAACATATAGTTCTATGTTGGTTCCAGTGGTTTCAGTTTTGTTTCCGGGCCGCACGAGCACTTTTTTTTACCTGTCCGATTTTGACGACGCCAGGGCCGAAAGGGTTAATTAGTCATTTATAAGGCCCCCCGGAATTCCTCGCGGAATCCTTCGTTATGCACGGAATTTCGCGGACTCCCTTTACAACGACCGATTTTTCGGACTTCTAAAAGCCACAAAATCGGTCCCAATTATCCAGCAGTCCAAATTTTCAGTCAATGACACAAACCTCTCCCAAAATGATTTTTATTAAAGAAAACTCAAAAAGGCAAAAAAAAAAAAAAAAAAAACTATCAATGCGCGTCTGCTTTGCTGCGCGTATGCGAGAAATGGCGTCGCGACGCGGCTAATGTCATGTTGTCACGGTAGACATTTCCGAGCGTATCGACGACCGCAAGTATTGCTGCCGTTGAAGGAGTAGCAATAGCCCTCGCGTCATCGTCGTCGTCATCATCAGAGGTAGGAGCCTTCCGCTGGCAGGTCGAGGACTTGTGAAACGATTTGCCCATCAGTCATTTTGGCACAAAATTCTGCACATTCATCCACTTCGGCGTACGTTTTCAAACGTTACACTTGCAGCTATTGTCATACCTGAGCTTCGGAGGTGCTCTACCAATGCCCGGCCGTCCGCCGATCCGTCGTCGATGGCGATACCAACTGTGCTCGTACTCCGTACAAGGTACTTGCGTACTGTCCTTGCAAAATCCGGCTTGACGAAAACTGTTCGCTATAGTGCTCCCTTTCACTGCTTCCCACGACTCCCACAAGTCGGCAAGAATATGAAGCGCGGCGACATGCGTACGTTATAGTTAGTTTCGTTTTCGTAGCACAGCACAACACGCGAGAGCAGGCGGGACCGGTAGAGAACCTTGAAATTTTTGATGATTCCTTGGTCCATGGGCTGCAGGACACTTGTTGTATCAGGAGGCAAGAACTCTAAACGTGTCGCCTGGACGTTCTGTACTTCGCCATGTGCTGCGCAGTTATCGATGAACATAACACTCCTCTTGCCGACGTGCTCGCGTCTTCACCGCATTCGTCAGTATCCACGAAGTCGATCGAGAGAGTTTTAGTATACCGGCCATAGGCTACCGGTGGGGCCGGTATTGACGGCATGCCTTCTCTGCGCAAGCGCGAGCGGAATACCGGCCTCCCGGTCCTACCGGCCGCCGGTCGGAGGGGCGAAATACCGCGCAGCCTACCGCCAGCGTACCGCTCGCTACACCGGCGAGATCGACAGCAGCGCCGCCGCTCTCCTTCCCGTCTCCGTGCGCTGCTGTTGTGATCGCTACCGGTGAAATGTCGCGCTAGAGTCGCGCTATACTAAACGAGCCTGTTATACCGGAGCCGGGGACTGCGGTAAGCAAGTCCACCGGTAGCCGCGGTAGCCTTCCGGGCACCGGTAGCGGTATACTAAAACTCTCTACTCTCAGAATCACTTGAAGGCGCGGACATTATTTCGTGGTTTCACTTCGTGTTTCCAATGTTTATAGGTGCTTGTGGCCAGTGGCGGTCCCAAGGGGGGCGTTGGGGGCGGTCGCCCCACCCCCAAAAGCATAGCCTGGTCCAGTTTTCGTCTCTTCCCTGTGACACTCTGAAGGAGAACGAAGAGGGCGCACCCCCAAACTTGTCACTCATACGACTTCCCATCGTCTAGCATACCAATCCTTCCCCTTCCCCCTCTCGCACCCAAATCGATAGCGACTGGCTAAAGGCTCGCACACGTCCCCCCCCCCCCCCCAAAGTACTTCGCTGGGATCGCCCCTGCTTGTGGCGCGTGTGCATAGCCTCAACAGTGGTGCGCGTGCGTAAACTCCACCTCATGCGCGCCGTCAGAAAAGGAGAAGGGAAAGAAAAAAAAAAAGGAAAAAGAAAGAAGACCGAGGCGAATATGTACGAAAAATCGAACCTACCTGCGAAAAACGGTCCGAATTTTCGGACGTCAAAATACATTAGCTCAATGGGGGGGGGGGGGGGGGGGGGCATCTGACACAACCTAAATATTGGAAAGTCCGAATTTTTGGAGTCCGAAATATCGGTCGGCGACTGTAAATGCGGTAGCACTTTTGGGTCTAGGAAGTGTAGCGTCAGTGGAGAGAGACACTTTCACTCTCGCGATGCGTTATCTCCCCCTCGTTTGTTTTCTTATTGCACGCCTCGGCTGATCAGAAACGTTTCGGGTGGGAGGGAATTTAGCAGATTGGAAAGGTCTTCATGATAGCGGTTCCTAAAACACAATAAGCCCTTATTTCTTTCAAGTGGCTGGGATCATGCTATGGATCTTTGTTTTGACAGCTTCCTTTATCGTTTTCGTAGAGCGCTTGCGACCTGCTGAAATCCCCTAGTGACTGGTCTGACTTCATCATATGTGGTCAATGCCGTCCGACACCACGGAGTTAGTGTAAACGACGTGATCACGGCAAACGTCGATGTGCACGACGGCCGTTCGGTGGGGACTCTCAAATTCATGGAGAGAACGATGGAGCAGGCCGGCATCCTCCGTCTATGGCTCCAGTTTGTTGGTGAAGTAACAGGTCGCACCACTAATATCAAGGCAGCCTCGCTACGCGCCATCAACCCTTGTCTCACTCCGGACAGGGTTCCCATCAATCTGAGAACGGTCACCACTATGATGTCCAAGAAACGGGTGTCGCCTGCAAACGCGTTCACTTCCCTCTCGTCTAAGCCAACGCCATGACCATTCATAAATTGCAAGGTGCGACCAACAGCAAGGTGTACTCCTATAGCAAGTCAGAACCGCAACACCTCGTCTATGTTGCCATGTCGCGAGTGAATAGCCTCGAGGGCCTGTACATCACTGATGTCGACGGAGAAGACCAGAATTTTCGCCGTGTCCACTGCGCCGCCATTTTGCAGCGAGTGTGGCGCCACGATGCGGGCACTTCCTGTGGGGACTGCGGGCGCTCCGGCTCGAGCTCAGTCCATTAGCGAAGGCGTGCGCTTGAGATAGTGCTCGTTGTTCTTGCACCCCGTTGGCTTTAAAGATGCATAATTAAGTGTATGTTTTTCTATACGACTGTGTTCCATAAGGCTTAGAAATGAAATAGAGCGAAAACTGAAATCAGCAAAGAGTGTGCTATCCAATAAACTTCCACGATACAAGAGGTGCTATATGTACGCAGTTTCCAGTTTGTTAAACCATACATCAAACACAATTATTATTTTTCTATTTATACCGGGTTAGAGCACTGTACGGGCCTAATTTTCAAGCGCGTGCCCGGCCCAGGCCCGGCGGCTACGGCCCGCACCCGGCCCGTACCCGACTGTTTTCATGCTCAGGCCCGGTCCCAGCCCGCCTCTGCTCTATGTGTTCTCGAGGCCCGAAGCCGTATTTAGATTTACTAAAGAGCACAGCGCAGCGAGGAAAAGGACACAGCTAATTGGTGGAGAGTGAGGATGTACACTCGAACTTGCTTGCTTGCTTACTTGCTGTCTTTCTCTGCTGGTAAGCCGCTCTGTGCTTGGTGCTTGCTTGCTTGGGAAGGCAGCGCGCAGCGGCGCGTGGGCGTGTTAGTGCCGACCCAAGATCGTGTCACTTCCCTACGCCGGGCTGACGTGTCCCAAGTAGGACGAAACAGCTGTACTCGGCTGGGAGTGCACGATCAAATTGTAAACATACGCTCGACGTGCAGCCATAGAGCATTAGCTATTTTCCCTCAGTATATGTACTTGCTGGCTTGCACTGCGGCCTCCACAGGTGGCGCTGTCACCGTGGAACTTTGACGTCTCGATGAGACGCACTGTTAGTGCCGACCCAAGATCGTGTCACTTCCCTACGCCGGGCTGACGAGTCCCAGGTAGGACGAAACAGCTGTACTCGACTGGGAGTGCACTATCAAATTGTAAACATATGCTCGACGTGCAGCCATAGAGCATAAGCTGTTTTTCCTCTGTATATGTACTTGCACTGCGGCCTCCACAGGTGGCGCTGTCACCGTGGAACTTTGACGTCTCGACGAGACGCACAGTTAGTGCCGATCCAAGATCGTGTCAGTTCCGTACGCCGGGCTGACGAGTCCCAAGTAGGACGAAACAGCTGTACTCGGCTGGGAGTGCACGATCAAATTGTAAACATATGCGCGACGTGCAGCCATAGAGCATTAGTTATTTTTCCTCTGTATATATATATATATATATATATATATATATATATACTAGATACTCATTGAACGATGCGACAGCACCAGAGGACACGTGTTTCGCCGTGTTTGCGGCTCATCGGCCCTGGGTAGCTGCGCATCGTTCGGGATTGGCAAACCAGGGGTCACTCAGCGAGCGATATACACCTGGGAGGGTGACTGAGCACTCCTCAATGCCACAGTGCAAGCCAGTGAATTATAAAGAGGGGGAAAAGCCATTAAAAAAAAATAAGTAAATGATGCTAGACGTGTTTGAAACTCAAACTTACAGATTAAAATGGCTTCTATGGCTGCACGTAGAGAAACAGATACTCATTGAACGATGCGACAGCACCAGAGGACACGTGTTTCGCCGTGTTTGCGGCTCATCGGCCCTGGGTAGCTGCGCATCGTTCGGGATTGGCAAACCAGGGGTCACTCAGCGAGCGATATACACCTGGGAGGGTGACTGAGCACTCCTCAATGCCACAGTGCAAGCCAGTGAATTATAAAGAGGGGGAAAAGCCATTAAAAAAAAATAAGTAAATGATGCTAGACGTGTTTGAAACTCAAACTTACAGATTAAAATGGCTTCTATGGCTGCACGTAGAGAAACAGATACTCATTGAACGATGCGACAGCACCAGAGGACACGTGTTTCGCCGTGTTTGCGGCTCATCGGCCCTGGGTAGCTGCGCATCGTTCGGGATTGGCAAACCAGGGGTCACTCAGCGAGCGATATACACCTGGGAGGGTGACTGAGCACTCCTCAATGCCACAGTGCAAGCCAGTGAATTATAAAGAGGGGGAAAAGCCATTAAAAAAAAAAAAGTAAATGATGCTAGACGTGTTTGAAACTCAAACTTACAGATTAAAATGGCTTCTATGGCTGCACGTAGAGAAACAGATACTCATTGAACGATGCGACAGCACCAGACGACACGTGTTTCGCCGTGTTTGCGGCTCATCGGCCCTGGGTAGCTGCGCATCGTTCGGGATTGGCAAACCAGGGGTCACTCAGCGAGCGATATACACCTGGGAGGGTGACTGAGCACTCCTCAATGCCACAGTGCAAGCCAGTGAATTATAAAGAGGGGGAAAAGCCATTAAAAAAAAATAAGTAAATGATGCTAGACGTGTTTGAAACTCAAACTTACAGATTAAAATGGCTTCTATGGCTGCACGTAGAGAAACAGATACTCATTGAACGATGCGACAGCACCAGAGGACACGTGTTTCGCCGTGTTTGCGGCTCATCGGCCCTGGGTAGCTGCGCATCGTTCGGGATTGGCAAACCAGGGGTCACTCAGCGAGCGATATACACCTGGGAGGGTGACTGAGCACTCCTCAATGCCACAGTGCAAGCCAGTGAATTATAAAGAGGGGGAAAAGCCATTAAAAAAAATAAGTAAATGATGCTAGACGTGTTTGAAACTCAAACTTACAGATTAAAATGGCTTCTATGGCTGCACGTAGAGAAACAGATACTCATTGAACGATGCGACAGCACCAGAGGACACGTGTTTCGCCGTGTTTGCGGCTCATCGGCCCTGGGTAGCTGCGCATCGTTCGGGATTGGCAAACCAGGGGTCACTCAGCGAGCGATATACACCTGGGAGGGTGACTGAGCACTCCTCAATGCCACAGTGCAAGCCAGTGAATTATAAAGAGGGGGAAAAGCCATTAAAAAAAATAAGTAAATGATGCTAGACGTGTTTGAAACTCAAACTTACAGATTAAAATGGCTTCTATGGCTGCCGATGAGCCTAGGGCCGATGAGCCGCAAACACGGCGAAACACGTGTCCTCTGGTGCTGTCGCATCGTTCAATGAGTATCTGTTTCTCTACGTGCAGCCATAGAAGCCATTTTAATCTGTAAGTTTGAGTTTCAAACACGTCTAGCATCATTTACTTATTTTTTTTTAATGGCTTTTCCCCCTCTTTATAATTCACTGGCTTGCACTGTGGCATTGAGGAGTGCTCAGTCACCCTCCCAGGTGTATATCGCTCGCTGAGTGACCCCTGGTTTGCCAATCCCGAACGATGCGCAGCTACCCAGGGCCGATGAGCCGCAAACACGGCGAAACACGTGTCCTCTGGTGCTGTCGCATCGTTCAATGAGTATCTGTTTCTCTACGTGCAGCCATAGAAGCCATTTTAATCTGTAAGTTTGAGTTTCAAACACGTCTAGCATCATTTACTTATTTTTTTTTAATGGCTTTTCCCCCTCTTTATAATTCACTGGCTTGCACTGTGGCATTGAGGAGTGCTCAGTCACCCTCCCAGGTGTATATCGCTCGCTGAGTGACCCCTGGTTTGCCAATCCCGAACGATGCGCAGCTACCCAGGGCCGATGAGCCGCAAACACGGCGAAACACGTGTCCTCTGGTGCTGTCGCATCGTTCAATGAGTATCTGTTTCTCTACGTGCAGCCATAGAAGCCATTTTAATCTGTAAGTTTGAGTTTCAAACACGTCTAGCATCATTTACTTATTTTTTTTAATGGCTTTTCCCCCTCTTTATAATTCACTGGCTTGCACTGTGGCATTGAGGAGTGCTCAGTCACCCTCCCAGGTGTATATCGCTCGCTGAGTGACCCCTGGTTTGCCAATCCCGAACGATGCGCAGCTACCCAGGGCCGATGAGCCGCAAACACGGCGAAACACGTGTCCTCTGGTGCTGTCGCATCGTTCAATGAGTATCTGTTTCTCTACGTGCAGCCATAGAAGCCATTTTAATCTGTAAGTTTGAGTTTCAAACACGTCTAGCATCATTTACTTATTTTTTTTTTAATGGCTTTTCCCCCTCTTTATAATTCACTGGCTTGCACTGTGGCATTGAGGAGTGCTCAGTCACCCTCCCAGGTGTATATCGCTCGCTGAGTGACCCCTGGTTTGCCAATCCCGAACGATGCGCAGCTACCCAGGGCCGATGAGCCGCAAACACGGCGAAACACGTGTCCTCTGGTGCTGTCGCATCGTTCAATGAGTATCTGTTTCTCTACGTGCAGCCATAGAAGCCATTTTAATCTGTAAGTTTGAGTTTCAAACACGTCTAGCATCATTTACTTATTTTTTTTTAATGGCTTTTCCCCCTCTTTATAATTCACTGGCTTGCACTGTGGCATTGAGGAGTGCTCAGTCACCCTCCCAGGTGTATATCGCTCGCTGAGTGACCCCTGGTTTGCCAATCCCGAACGATGCGCAGCTACCCAGGGCCGATGAGCCGCAAACACGGCGAAACACGTGTCCTCTGGTGCTGTCGCATCGTTCAATGAGTATCTGTTTCTCTACGTGCAGCCATAGAAGCCATTTTAATCTGTAAGTTTGAGTTTCAAACACGTCTAGCATCATTTACTTATTTTTTTAATGGCTTTTCCCCCTCTTTATAATTCACTGGCTTGCACTGTGGCATTGAGGAGTGCTCAGTCACCCTCCCAGGTGTATATCGCTCGCTGAGTGACCCCTGGTTTGCCAATCCCGAACGATGCGCAGCTACCCAGGGCCGATGAGCCGCAAACACGGCGAAACACGTGTCCTCTGGTGCTGTCGCATCGTTCAATGAGTATCTGTTTCTCTACGTGCAGCCATAGAAGCCATTTTAATCTGTAAGTTTGAGTTTCAAACACGTCTAGCATCATTTACTTATTTTTTTTTAATGGCTTTTCCCCCTCTTTATAATTCACTGGCTTGCACTGTGGCATTGAGGAGTGCTCAGTCACCCTCCCAGGTGTATATCGCTCGCTGAGTGACCCCTGGTTTGCCAATCCCGAACGATGCGCAGCTACCCAGGGCCGATGAGCCGCAAACACGGCGAAACACGTGTCCTCTGGTGCTGTCGCATCGTTCAATGAGTATCTGTTTCTCTACGTGCAGCCATAGAAGCCATTTTAATCTGTAAGTTTGAGTTTCAAACACGTCTAGCATCATTTACTTATTTTTTTTAATGGCTTTTCCCCCTCTTTATAATTCACTGGCTTGCACTGTGGCATTGAGGAGTGCTCAGTCACCCTCCCAGGTGTATATCGCTCGCTGAGTGACCCCTGGTTTGCCAATCCCGAACGATGCGCAGCTACCCAGGGCCGATGAGCCGCAAACACGGCGAAACACGTGTCCTCTGGTGCTGTCGCATCGTTCAATGAGTATCTGTTTCTCTACGTGCAGCCATAGAAGCCATTTTAATCTGTAAGTTTGAGTTTCAAACACGTCTAGCATCATTTACTTATTTTTTTTAATGGCTTTTCCCCCTCTTTATAATTCACTGGCTTGCACTGTGGCATTGAGGAGTGCTCAGTCACCCTCCCAGGTGTATATCGCTCGCTGAGTGACCCCTGGTTTGCCAATCCCGAACGATGCGCAGCTACCCAGGGCCGATGAGCCGCAAACACGGCGAAACACGTGTCCTCTGGTGCTGTCGCATCGTTCAATGAGTATCTGTTTCTCTACGTGCAGCCATAGAAGCCATTTTAATCTGTAAGTTTGAGTTTCAAACACGTCTAGCATCATTTACTTATTTTTTTTAATGGCTTTTCCCCCTCTTTATAATTCACTGGCTTGCACTGTGGCATTGAGGAGTGTTCAGTCACCCTCCCAGGTGTATATCGCTCGCTGAGTGACCCCTGGTTTGCCAATCCCGAACGATGCGCAGCTACCCAGGGCCGATGAGCCGCAAACACGGCGAAACACGTGTCCTCTGGTGCTGTCGCATCGTTCAATGAGTATCTGTTTCTCTACGTGCAGCCATAGAAGCCATTTTAATCTGTAAGTTTGAGTTTCAAACACGTCTAGCATCATTTACTTTTTTTTTTTAATGGCTTTTCCCCCTCTTTATAATTCACTGGCTTGCACTGTGGCATTGAGGAGTGCTCAGTCACCCTCCCAGGTGTATATCGCTCGCTGAGTGACCCCTGGTTTGCCAATCCCGAACGATGCGCAGCTACCCAGGGCCGATGAGCCGCAAACACGGCGAAACACGTGTCCTCTGGTGCTGTCGCATCGTTCAATGAGTATCTGTTTCTCTACGTGCAGCCATAGAAGCCATTTTAATCTGTAAGTTTGAGTTTCAAACACGTCTAGCATCATTTACTTATTTTTTTTAATGGCTTTTCCCCCTCTTTATAATTCACTGGCTTGCACTGTGGCATTGAGGAGTGCTCAGTCACCCTCCCAGGTGTATATCGCTCGCTGAGTGACCCCTGGTTTGCCAATCCCGAACGATGCGCAGCTACCCAGGGCCGATGAGCCGCAAACACGGCGAAACACGTGTCCTCTGGTGCTGTCGCATCGTTCAATGAGTATCTGTTTCTCTACGTGCAGCCATAGAAGCCATTTTAATCTGTAAGTTTGAGTTTCAAACACGTCTAGCATCATTTACTTATTTTTTTTTAATGGCTTTTCCCCCTCTTTATAATTCACTGGCTTGCACTGTGGCATTGAGGAGTGCTCAGTCACCCTCCCAGGTGTATATCGCTCGCTGAGTGACCCCTGGTTTGCCAATCCCGAACGATGCGCAGCTACCCAGGGCCGATGAGCCGCAAACACGGCGAAACACGTGTCCTCTGGTGCTGTCGCATCGTTCAATGAGTATCTGTTTCTCTACGTGCAGCCATAGAAGCCATTTTAATCTGTAAGTTTGAGTTTCAAACACGTCTAGCATCATTTACTTATTTTTTTTAATGGCTTTTCCCCCTCTTTATAATTCACTGGCTTGCACTGTGGCATTGAGGAGTGCTCAGTCACCCTCCCAGGTGTATATCGCTCGCTGAGTGACCCCTGGTTTGCCAATCCCGAACGATGCGCAGCTACCCAGGGCCGATGAGCCGCAAACACGGCGAAACACGTGTCCTCTGGTGCTGTCGCATCGTTCAATGAGTATCTGTTTCTCTACGTGCAGCCATAGAAGCCATTTTAATCTGTAAGTTTGAGTTTCAAACACGTCTAGCATCATTTACTTATTTTTTTTTAATGGCTTTTCCCCCTCTTTATATATATACTATATATATACTGACTACTATATACGACTGGCTTTATTAGCTCACTAGAAAACTAGGATTAAGCGACAATGTTGGGATTACAAATAATAAGCGCCAGGATAGCACAAAAGCGGGGAAATTGATAAGTGCTTGTCAACTAATACTAGTTGACAAGCACTTATCAATTGACTCGCTTTTGCGCTAGTTGACAACTAATAACACTGCCAAACGATAAGGCGTTCAATAACAAGGGACAATACTGTGGTCAGGAAAAAGGTTAGTTCCTTTTAGTACAAGTAGTCCGTTCCGGCATCTCACATGTCACCATAGGTGGGCATTTTCCTGCGGCCTCACTCATCCTCACCTCACGAAGCACGGACTTTATCAGCCTCACTCACCCTCACCAAATTTTCCTCACCAGTAACTTAACCTCAGTCGCCCTCACCCTCACATTCCATTTCAAATTTTTCCCTCACGAACCTCACTTCAGGGCATCGGGATCCCGAAAGGCCTCATCATCCTCATCCTCACATGCCTTCACCTCATGAGGCTATTCACAACCCTCACGGCCTCACGTATCTTCACCTCATGAGGGTCCTCATCCTCACTTGTCCTCACTTCATGAGGGCTCTCATGGCCTCAGGAGTCCTCATCCTCACGTGCCCTCACCTCATGAGGGCCCTCATGGCCTCACGTACCTTCACCTCATGAGGACCCACATGGCCTCATGTGTCTTCAAGTCACTAGGAGACACGTACGTGAGCCTCAACTTTCCGTCATGTTCACATGAGACGTCGGCGTTTATCGTCGGCGTTGGTACTAATGATACTGCGCGGCATTAAACTGTTTACAGGGTTTCGTGCTGTGCTTGGATAAATGTGCTGACAGTTGTTACTGTCACAGTGAGGTTTAGCGTTAGTGTTTGGGCTAAGCTAACACGCCTTCCAGCGACTTCCAGGGTGCGTCATCTGAAGGGTCAAACCAGTCACTCTCTCTCACTCATCCTCCTTTCACTCTTACATTTTTGCTCACTTATACGCACATTCATACGACGGGATCGACGCAGGCGGCAACTGTTGAACATGAAAGAACTGATGTTCTGAGGCTGGAACAACATAGAAGGGAACATAGAATTGAGGCCTTGTACGTATCTCTCCCTTCTATGTTGTTCCAGCCTCAGAACATCAGTTCTTTCATGCTCAATTTCAACGTCTGTTTTTCGTCTCTTCCCCAGTCTCGGGTTTTTCATCATAGATCTTTTTGATTGTTATTTGTTTGTTCTGCTTTGTTAGTTCCTTCCTTAGTACTTCCTTCATTATTGCTGTCGCACAGACTTTGGGGAGCCCGGTAAAGGCTGCTTTACATTGAGCTTTATGCTGTTAAGAACAAGAGAAGTCAAAATAAAAAGAAAGCCTCGTTACATTCCCAGCAGCGGTAACATTTGTTTAAAAAGAAAATACAAAAACACCGCACATGGCACCTTTGGCACGACACAGCACGCGTGTGTCCAGTTGCAATCATTCGAAATTAGCGGGGGAAAGCAGCTGCACGGGCTTTCGAAAACGCGGTACAGGGCCTCTCCAAACGAGGCTGCTATTCCAGTAAACAGGCAGAAAAACGAATCCACAAGAGGTAGTGTGGCGCTCAAAACACAACTTCGAAATCGTGTTCCCTATTCTCGGGGTTTTATCTTATGCAACAACATAACGTGACCGCCTAAGAGAGTAATGACTTATCTGTAAGGTCACTAATGAAAAAGTCGCATGCCCCTTTGAAGTGAGATTCTTCATGGTAGCCTTCATACAGGGTGGTCCACCAACCCTGATAGAAATTCATAGTAAAAAACGTAGGCCCTGGAGAGACATGCGGTGAAGGGATTCTTTTCTGCCAGTAACTTTTGTCACATATTCGTAATATTTTTATTGCATTTCAATTGACGGAAAGTTAATTTCTTGAATTGAACTCCGAAATTTCCCAAGGCAATCTAACGTATTCTTTGCGGAAATGGGTTCCCCGTCGTCATTTTACTCGGTACAGGGCATAACCCCACTCGTAATGCAATGGCAACTGCCGAAATAAATTCGCCGAAAATCGTGGAAATGAGAGCCCTTCGCAGCGCCTCTTTTTTGACGGCTCTAAGTTTGAGCACAAAGCTGCGAAGAAAGGAGGTTACATTGACACGCCACACGAGGGGGAAAGGGTGACAAACCCAACCCGCAGCCGCAGAAGAGTTCCGCTGCCAGGTATCAGCTTTGGCCACGTCAGTTTCAGGGTCGCGCTCTTTTTCCTTTATTCGTGTTTTGCTCAGTGTGTTTGTTTGCTTTTGTGTGCGTACGCGGCAGTTTTCACTATGACCGCTGATAGCGGTCTCGTAGTTTTTCTGCACCACCTTATTGTCATGAACCTGTGTATGTGAGAGAGAGAGAGACTTGCGTGCGCGAACGCCTGTCAGCTCTCTTCTTTTTTCAATTCGTTTGTTTCAACATGCTACGGATTTCTTCACATTCAACACACTTCCTGTGTACTTTGATTAGGTTATCATCTGTTCGAAGCGTTCGCCATCTGCTGCAGTGCACAGGTGGGCTCTCCGAATTGTTTAATTAATAATTGGGTTTTTACGTCGCGAGACAACTGAGATCATGAGCGACGCCACAGCGGTCGGTCTGTGGATTGCTTTTGCCCACCTGAGGGTTCTTTAACGTGCAATGAAAGCACATTACACGGCACCCCGTATTTAACGTCCCTCGCGGAAGACGGCGTGTCTAAGCAACTTGTACCCTGCCACCAAGTTGCTGGCGTCCTCGGCCGGGTTCGAACCCGCGATCTCGGGATCAGAAGGCGAACACGCTACCGACTGAGCCACCGAGGCCGGTCTCTCCGAATTGTATCTTCCACGGCCCTTTTTATTTCGGATCTGGAAAGCGACGAGCAGAAAGCAGTGATTTTCCCCTGCTGGTCAGCCGGCCATCGTGGTTCGCTTTTGTATAGTTCGTCTTTGATGCGACCCCAGAGGTAAAAGTCCATCGGTGTTAAGTCGGGAGACCTGGCGGGCCATGACACTGGACGAAATCGGCCAGCCCACTTCTCCCGGAACATGTGACGGAGCAGCTGTACTGCACGCCGCGCGCTGTGAGGGGTAGCCCCATCGTGCTGAAACAACACGCGGGTCTGTTCAGCAAGAGGCAGGTCATCAATAAAGCTGAACACGGCATCTAAAATTTCGCTACAGTAGCGGTTGGCATTTAGGGGTCCCGTGAAAAAGATTGGCCCAATAATGGCTCCGTTATAAATCCCGGCCCATACATTCAATCCCCACTCGTACTGATGCTTGCAGTCCCGTAGCCAGTGTGGGTTTGTTTGGCTCCAATAATGCGCGTTGTGTCGATTCACTTGAGCGCTATGGCAGAAGTGGGCCTCATCAGCCAAAATGACTCTGTTCACAAAGTTTCTGCTTTCCTGGGGGGGGGGGGGCAAATTGTCCCCCCGGAGGCGAAAAGTAGATGCCCGTACTGTGCTCAAGGCCCAATCATTTTACGACTGAAGGTCGACCGACATCGAGCATCACGATGAATTTCACTGCGTGTCACGCACTTGAACGTACACGTACAGGACCGGTTGCACTTGCAACAGGACGCCAAAAGGGTCTTGAATTTCACGCAGCGCATAAGAGTCGGGAATGTGCAGCAGCCAATCGGAACAAAGAACAGCCGCGTTTTCGTTTCCTGCCAGCCTCGATGCTTCCTGGACAAGATAAGGGGAATATCCCCTGTTTAAATTTTGGAAACAGTCGCATCAACAGACGAATGACGTGACGTTGCGGCCCTACCTGTCCCTAACCCCTATACATAAACACACATCAGTCACTTCTTCGGCACCTACTTAAAAAGCCAGCACAAAAAAAGAAAAAAGAACAACTACAAAAGACAAGGTGAAGCGGAAGGAGGGATATGTAAACAAAGGGTGCGTAGAGAGGTTGGTTGCCAACAACGGCATTCCTTTGGTAGGCATCACCATTTGAACGTTGGCTTCACCTAACACTTCAGTGTACTGTGGGCAAGCCCACTTCAACGAACGCTTATTGTTGCGGAATTGTACGTTTGCAAATTTTGCGGAACGTTTCGATTCATTTATTTGTGTTGCGGGAAAGCCAACTTCAACCTGCCATCATAGACATTGTTTAGTAATAAATTAGGTTAGATTAGTGCGGCTGTGGCAGCTTGAATCTCCCCCCCCCCCCACAACCTCATCATCGAAGCAACTTTGGGGGCAAAGCAAGCTGTCATGGCCCTATTAATCTAACCTAACTTCACTAAACTAACCTAAGACATCATGGACGTTGTTTAGTGATCAGTTAGGTTAGATTAGTGCGGCTATGGCAGCTTGCCTCGCCCTCCCAACTGCATTATCGAAGCGGCTTTGGGGGCAAACCAAGCTGCCATGGCCCTATTAAGCTAACCTAACTTCACTAAGCTAACCCAAGACATCATCAACTTGGTTAGTAGCAAAAAATGGAGAAAAATCAGCAAAATCACGGTAAACAGCCAGGATACGAGAAGTTCAGCAACGCTCAGCGTTCCTTGAAGTGAGCTTGCCCGCAATACACGGAAGTGTTAGATGAAACCAACTTTCAAATAGTGACGCCTACCAAAGGAATGCCCAAATGGCTATAGTCGTGTTCAACTTAAGAACGAAAAGAAATCTAGTAGTCCATCAGTTCTCAAAATATTACCGCGCCGCAGATAGAGGGTCTGAAGGGAGTGAGGAGACTCCTTTTTGAGAGTAATTGTACTCTCCAAATGAGGAGTGATATATGTGGCAAGGAAGGGAGTTAAAGTACACCCTCTTTTTTTTTTTTTAGGAGTGTAGCCGAACGTCCCTATAGTATAGGGTGTATATGACGGTATATGGGTGCACGAACGGGCCGTGTGTTTGGGGGGTGCGATACTCGTTTCGCCCCCGGGCTCTGGGAACCCACGTTACGCCGCTGCACAATTTCCATTCGGTAACACTGAATCAATCGACTCGGTAACACTGAAATTCGAAAAAAGTTCTTCACACTCTTAAAAAAAGGGTATACTTTCCTCCTTTCCTTTCCTTGCCACATATATCACTCCCTTTTGGAGAGTAGAATTACTCTCAAAAAGTAGTCTCCTCACTTCCTTTAGGGAGTGGCGTTACGCACTAACTCCCTACTGGAGAGTACTAGTACTATCCGGTAGGGAGTAAGGGAGTAATGTTACTAGATTGTCGAAGTGAGAAGACGCTTTTTTGAGAGTAATTGTACTCTCCAAATGGGGAGTGATATATGTGGCAAGAAAAAGGAAAGGAGGAAAGTACACCCTTTTCTTTAAGAGTGCAGGACAAGGTAGGTTAAGGTAGGTTACCATGCTCCTAATATTCGGCGCTGCGTAGGTGTACATGAATCCAACATTTCTTGAAAGCAGCTTGCAACATGCAGCTTGCTTGGTGTTTCGCGATGCTGATGTATTTGCATGAGGAAGTGTGCATGGTTCTATAGACTTTTTATTTTTGATCGCGTAATCGGAATATCGGCACCTCTCGCGTTGTGACTTACATGTGACCAAACATGGTGCTGTGCCCCTACTAGCGCTTCCTACAAAGACAAAATCAAACACGTGGGAAGGTATAGCGGTATGTTTTTGATTACTCATATACAACGAGAAAATGTATCGTTTTCAGGTTGCTGGCACTGCTCCATGTCCCATGTGCCCGGCAATTATACTGCGTGCATGATTAAACCAACGACGTTGTTCACCACAGCGGAAGTGTTTGGTGCACACATGTTTCACTGCATGAAGCCTGCAGGTAACTTCTGCTGCTTACCCTTCTGACATATTGATTCTGAATTTACGTATTGTAGCTTAGAATAATTCAGAATGCCCAGGATGACACGCGCTTCCAACATTGTGACATCAGTGCAGTGGCATAACCACTAATGTAGTGCCCCAAAAAAAAACGAACGAGGGGGATTCCTCCACCCCACGTAGAGGCCTCATCAAACACCTCCTGAATTATTTTTCTGGCTATGCCAATGCATCATTATTGTCATTGTCACTGTACATAATTTATGTCTTCAATATAAGAAAAAGATATCTGGTTGACAACATATGTCTTATGGTCATCGTCAAACAAGAGCATATATCGTTTTGTACAGCACCTTATGTACTTTTTTTTTTTCAGGTGGACGTAAATTGTGCAACGCAGCTAGTGAGAGAAAATATCATGGTCATAATAGGTCATGTGGGTCCTGGTACACGCCTCTGTGGAGTAACCTTTTCAGGACAGACACAAACAGTTCGCTCACAGAACGAATTAATATAGGACGTTACTCGAACGCCGAGAGAAAATGGCGTAACAAATACAAATATCGTATGACACAGTATGAAAAAAAAAACATTTTTCACGAGGGATGCATAAAACACTGTCGCAGTATTGTGTGCATGAACGATTGTGTGTGACACAAGCAGTGGGCGTACGCCCGCCTCGGAGACACTTTGGGAAGCATAAAACACTGCGTTTGCTAAGATGGTGTATGCTTTTTTTTTTGTTCTTCTTTTTGGCCGTGATGAAACATCTTCTGCCGAAATGAGACTACCTCGGCCGTGATGAGACATTTGGGGATTAAAGGATTTTTGGCAGCAATGAGACTTTGGGAAGCACATACGACACAGCGATTGCTAATATGGTGGATGCTTCTTTTCTTTCTTTTTGGCCGCGTGATCAAACATCTTAGTCCGAAATGAGATTA
Source organism: Ornithodoros turicata (assembly GCF_037126465.1). NCBI lineage: Eukaryota > Metazoa > Arthropoda > Arachnida > Ixodida > Argasidae > Ornithodoros > Ornithodoros turicata. The sequence continues at coordinate 68,215,412 of NC_088201.1, read as the reverse complement.
CCTCTAGCCGTAATGAGACGTTTGGAGATGAAAGGATTTTCGGCCGTAATCAAACTTCGGTCGTATTGAGATGTTACCGTAAGGTAAGCCGGAGTGGAGGTCACATCCCAGTTTTGGCGTGGGAGAAGGTAAGACCTGATGGAAAACACGCTTATTTGTGTTGAGAGGCTATCGAATTCGTGAAGAAAAACGATTCCTCCGCTCGGCTAATTTTCGAGTCCAATTATCGAAATGCGTGACACGTGTGCTAACCACCGCAACGTGCGGCAATAAAATGTAGCAGGATTAAATACCGCTGACCGCATATGCTAACGCTGCATACTTTTGTGGTCGGAATTGTGTCAAAGCGTCAGGTTTCTGATCGCAGTGCAGCACACGTGCGACCGGGACTATATGACTAGAGGGTAGACAGGCAATGCCAAACCATAGTGTAATCCGTGATGAAACCCGCTATAACAAAACGTCGTTCAACAAGGGGGTTCTCCAACAGGACAATGCTACGTCTCGTACTGGAATTGGACCATTTCGGTGATCCTCGATTTCTTTGCCTCTCCATAACCTCATATTCACTTTGCGCCGTTGGACTCTACCACATCTTTGCCCCCATCAAGGAGGTGATGATGATGATGATTGGAGTTTTAATGGCGCATTAACTACATAGGTCATAATGCGCCAACACTGTGATTAAAATAACACAAGTAAGAAGTAGGTGCAGTACTTAAAAAGGGAGAAGTAACATCTAAAATACAAGACTAAAACTACACAAGACTTACGATTCCAATGTCTCTTAAAAAATTAAAAATTCTACTGAAAGGGATAGCAGCCTCATCGCCAAGCAAGAGCGCTGGATGAAGAGGCAAAAAATACGTATAAAACTCTGTGAAATGATGTTGACGATGGGTTTCGTGGTGTGGGCAGGTGATAAGAATGTGAATGACAGAGAGGAGTTCGCCACAGTGCTCACACAGTGGCGGCTCTTCTCCACAGAGTAAAAATTTGTGCGTGAGGAAGGTGTGGCCTATCCGCAACCTCGTTCGCAGAACACTCAAGAGACGATTTTCCTGGCGGTCTCCATAACTTTGGATGTGTTGTTTAATCAAGTGTAGCTTGTTTTGTGTCTGAGTGTTCCAGAAGCTCTGCCATTTTGTGTACAGTGATTTCATAAGTGCTGCCCTAATATCTTGCATGGGTATCTCGAAAGGACTGACGTCTTTTGAAGCTGCAGCAGCAGCAGCCCGGTCGACAAACTCATTTCCTTGTATGCTTGTGTGGCTAGGCACCCAGCATAAAATAACCGAATATCCCCTCTTCTGTGCCATACTGATTAAGGACTGTGCACGCTGTATCAAGAAATTCTTTGGTTTGCGTGTGCTACAAATAGCATTAACAGAGCTCAAAGAATCTGTATATATTACTGCTGACCGGATGCAACCTTGAAGAATGTGGTTAAGTGCAAGGATGATGGCATAGATTTCTGCAGTTAAGATAGATGCTATACTGTTTAGACGATATGACCTCACGCATGTGCCACAAGTCATGGCACAGGTCACTCCTGCGCTAGACTTTGATCCGTCCGTGTAAATTTCTGTGTGAGTCCCAAAACTTTCCCTCACGTGTTCAAATTCTTGCTGTAGTACTTGTGTAGAGGTGTTGTGTTTGCTGTACTTAGTCAATGTAGTATCATACCTTGGCGGTGGTTGCCAAGGTGGGACTATTTTACCATATTCTACAACTTGGCAATCATAGGAAGAAAAATTGTGATCCTCAATATCTCGTTCAATTCTCATTGAAAGAGGGGGAACTACTGAAGGTCTGTTAATAAACAGCTGTTTGAAGCGTGTACTTTTAACACAAGTCAGTGCAGGGTGTTGTGGATAACTCCTTATTCTTAGTGCATATGACACCCCAAGATAAAATCGTCTTCTATTCAACGAATATTCATGTGATTCTACATACAGACTTTCAACTGGAGAGGTGCGGAACGCACCAAGGATAAGCCTGAGCCCTTGGTGATGTACAGTGTCCAGGAACTTCAATAGGGATTGGCGGCCTGAGCCGTAGACGATAGAGCCATAATCTATCTTGGACCGAATGCAGGCAGTGTATACACGGCGAAGTGTCTCCTGGTCTGCACCCCAAGATCTGTGAGACAGGATTTTCAGTAGATTCAATGACTTAATACATTTTGCCTTCAGGTTTTGAATATGGGGCTTGAAAGTAAGCTTTGAATCGAACGTGATGCCAAGAAACTTTCATTCGGATTTTACAATGATATCTTGTTTATTAAGTTCCAGCTTAGGAGGCAGAAACATTCCTCTGATTCTCGAGAAATGAACACAGATTGTTTTTTCAGTGGAGAATTTAAACCCGTTACGTGAGGACCATTTTGCCATTTTATTTATACAGAGTTGCATCTGTCGTTCACATCTGGGTAAGTTCGCAGAACAACAAGATATCTGGATGTCATCCACATACAAAGAAAAATATATAGAGGGTGGGATGACACTGGCTATAGAGTTGATTTTGATAAGGAATAACGTGACGCTGAGAACAGATACCTGCGGGACACCATTCTCCTGCTCATACAAATGTGATAAGGTTGTTCCCAGCTGAACTCTAAATGTTCTGTGTTGTAGGAAGTCAGCAATACATTTCAAAAGACGACCCCGTATACCGAACGAATGGAGATCCTGTAGGATACTGTATCGCCACGCAGTGTCATATACTTTTTCCAAGTCGAAGAAAACTGACAAGCAGTGTTGCCTCCTGACAAAAGCTTCACGAATGGTTGTTTCTAGACGAACGAGGTGATCCATTGTGGAGCACCCCGTTCGAAAACCACATTGAAATTCTGATAGACACTTATTCATTTCAAGAAAATCAACCAAACGGTTATTCACCATTCGCTCAAACGTTTTGCCCATGCAGCTTGTGAGAGCGATGGGACGATAACTGGCAGGACAAGAGGCTTCCTTCCCAGGTTTCAGGAGGGGGATTATGGTGGCAATTTTCCACGCAGACGGTAGTGTCCCCTGTATCCAAACATGGTTGAAGAACTGAAGTAACTATTTTTTTGATATGTCAGACAGGTTTTCAAGCATTGAATATGTAATACGGTCTGGGCCTGGCGCAGTCGCTTTTGCTGACAACAAGGAGCGTGACAATTCTACCATGGTGAAGGCCTGGTTATATCTAAAACCGTCTCCACCATTTACTGGAATCTTTTGTTTTTCAGCCCTTTGTTTAATTTTAAGGAATTCACTGCTATAATGGGCAGAACTTGAAATGCTTTGGAAGTGTTCCCCGAGTGCGTTAGCCTGTTCTTCGAGGCTTTCGCATACATGACCGTTACTTCTAAAATAGGGACTGAATGACTGATATGCTCTCCTCTGATTTTACGAAGTCTGTCCCATACGATTTTTGGACGGGGTATTACAAGATAGAGAAGATACAAAAGTTTGCCAAGAGGATCGTTTAGCCTGTTTTCGTGTCCACCTGGCCTTTGCTCTTGCCTTTTTGAAAAGTAAAAGATTTTCTGAGGTGGGGTATCTCCGAAATGTACCCCATGCACGATTTTGAAGTTTGCGAGTTTCCTCGCATTCATTATTCCACCAGGGTTTCGGTCGCTTTGGGAAGCGACCAGAAGTCTGGGGAATGTATTCTGTTGCTGCATCAAGTATGATGTTGCTGAGAAGACAACTAGCTTCTTCTATCGTTATGCTATTAATGGGAATTAAAGACAGGTCACTTCTTTCTGAAAACTGCTTCCAGTCGGCTAGATGGAGTTTCCATCTAGGAGGGCGTGTTGTCAGAGTGTTCACTGGCGTAAGATATTTTAACACCACTGGGAAGTGGTCACTCCCAAGCGGGTTTTCTTCTACAATCCATTCTATCTCCTGAAACAAGGATGGACTGCAAAAAGACAGGTCTAAGGCTGAGAGAGACTGACTTGAAGAATGTATGTATGTAGGTGCCCCTGTGTTCAAAAGACAGATGGATGATGATAATAAAAATTTCTCTAACATTTTCCCTCGAGTGTCAGTTCTTGTACTACCCCAAAGTGGATTGTGAGCATTAAAGTCACCTAGAAGTATAAAAGGACTAGGAAGTTGGCTGCACAAGTTTTCTAATTGTTTTTGTGTAATTGTGCCGGATGGTGGCAAACAGACTGAGCAAATGGTGACTATCCTGTCTAGACACATCTGCACAGCTACAGCTTCCAAGTCTGTAACTAGGTGTACTGCTTTGGTTGGGAGAGATCCTCGCGTGACGATCGCAACACCACCAGATGCTCGGGTGGCGTCAGTTCGATCTCTTCGAAAAATATTGTGTCTACGCAGTGGGTTCTGTGTTTGTGTGTTCAGATATGTTTCTTGAAGACAAAAGCATATGATGTGTTATACTTTTCGAAAAGATCGTTGACATCATCTAAATTTGAGAGTAAGCCACGGCAATTCCATTGGAGCATCGTGTGCTGCATAATGATTGCAGTAAGAAGGAAAACGTGCGTCAGGAACTTTGGCCGACTAGGAAGGGCTTCCATTATCTATTTTTTGTTGGGGGTGTAACCCGTGGCCTTGTGGGTTTTTTCCGCGCAGCTGCAAGCTCCTTGTCAGATATGTCAGGGAGTGATTCACTCCCCGACAGATTAGATCTGTTCTTTTGGGGGGCTTGGGAGCTCGTGCTCGCAAAAGAGCGCTCAGAGCTCGTCTCGTCCTCGCAATCCATGGATGTGACCTCCGTGAACTGTGAGGACAGAAGTGGCGTCGGTGTTAGTGACGCCACTGGAGTTTCGGGGACTGGAGGTGGATGTGCACCTCGTTGAACTTCATTTGTGGTTGTCTCTGTCAGTAATGATTGCTCGGTCTGTGTGTACTGTGTTACTAGTTTCACTTTCTGTTTTACGGCTGTGGCAAAAGATTTTTCGAAAAAGATAGGAGCTACTTTTTTTCTTGCTTGTGGGTAACTGATGTTCTGTGTAACCTTAACGTGCAGGACTTCTTTTTAATATTTCCACTTTGTACAGGACCTCGAGTAGGATGGGTGGTTGGAAGAACAGTTGACACAGCAGTCTGGCCCTTTGCATTCTTTAGTCTCATGGTCAGACTTTCCACATCGTGCACAACAAGCAGAGCCGCGGCACCCGTCTGCAGCATGTCCAAACCTGTTGCACCGAAAACAGCGCAACGGGTTCGGTATGTAAGGTCGGACATCTGCTGACAGGTAGCCTACTTTTAGTTTTGTTGGAAGTGTGGGCCTGTCAAAAGGGTCTGTCTACTATATTTCGTGTGGTGATGTACTCCCCATTTTTACGGATTTTTATTTTGCGTACATCAATGACGTCCTGGTCCCTGAGCTCCATCAAGATTTCTTCAGGTGGCACGTCAACCAACTCAAAAACTGAGATTACGCCCCTGCAAGTGTTTAGTGTTTTATGCATCGAAGCTGCAATCTTCACTCCCATCATTTCATGAGCGTTCAATATACGGTTGCAGTCTTTCTCATTCGTGCATTTTATGAGCAAGTCCCCAGATCTGATACGTTTTATTTCCGTAATATTTTTAGACAGGGACGCCACCGCTTTTTCAATAAAAAATGGTGACATCTTTCCCAGTGGTACGTTTTTCTCTTTTTCGGAGTCTGCACTAGACAGTACTATGTATTTGGAAATGTACTGTTTAGACGTACTTTGTAAAACTTCGGTCCGTGGTCGCTTCGCGGCCACGATCTCAAGAGAAGAAAATTTACCCATACAAGTTTGTTGAAACGAGTATTCCAAGAAGTAGCCCGTACTTCATACTCATACATACGGGAAGGTCCCGGAGTTTTGAAAACCCATCGGTCGGAGCTCAACCAATGCCCCGACCGCCACCGTTCAAGATTTCTACGCTTCGCCTTACATCCCCTCGGCACGGTACGGATAACACCTTGGGACTGGGGGCTGGGGTCCGTGGTGGCGCCACTCACTAAACACCAGCCGAAGCCGGTGCCCCCTGCGGGGCCATCAAGGAGGATCTTGGCGGTCGTAAGCACGCGTTCGACGAACATGTGAAAGAAGCGGTGCACGAACGGCCCGAGAGACTTCTCTGCAGGCACTTCCCAAAGGACGGCGCACCTGCTTCCAAAAGCGGGGGGGTTCTGCGCAGACAACAACTTTATTGTGAGATGATGAATGGGGAGTTTCATTGCCACGGTCAATACACTACACCCATTACTGGTGATGATGCGGGGAGTGAAACAATGAGCCCCTTCACAAAAGGGATCCAAGTCCTATGGTATCCAGAAAGGTAAAGAGGGCTTTGAGGGCAGAGCGTTGGTGTGCTGGATGCGGCCAGGGCTTATGCGCAGAAAAAATAATATTCTTTCTCAGAATACCCATTTTCATATTTTGTCAGCCAATAAGAAGTTGCTTATTGAACCACCGTTCTAATATTATGCAATGTCCATTCGGTAACACAATCAAACTGTGTGAGCAACGACTTGCTGCCCATTTATTTTCGTTTATGGCACGTTCTGACATTGCAGCATGAGGCAGTGTAATAGCTCCAGCTTGTAGCAAAGGTTATAGTTCCATGAAACACAGATATGCTATGGCGAGCTGTTAATCATTTCCCCTTGGAGAGCACAGTAGATACGTTCCAGTTGTGGTTCCTCCTAAACCATCACTTTCCAGCTATCCGTCTTCCTTACGTCGCTACTGTTCAAATTGATGTACCGCACAGCAGCATCTGCCAAATGTGCCCGATTCAACTTGTCGGCCCACCGGAGCACATCGACGACGCTATCCACACTGAAATTCGAAGAAAGTTCTCGCTCGCACAACAGCCTGAGTCTCCCAAAGTCGTACTTGTCCGCCATCAGGATAAGGTGTACATGAATGTCAACATCTCTTCTACGAGTGCGGCATCTGTATCTTCCAGATTCACTTCACTCCCGCGCTTTTCTTTCATATCGTTGGCGAACATGGCCCGAAAGACGGATGACGCGTGAATCTTCTTCCCGCCATGAGCAACGAGAACAACGTCAGAGGACTCATTAGATATTTTCAGTTGACGAAGGTCGTCTTGTATCGTCGGCCCTTCATGCTCAATAGAAGAGCATAAGGTGGTCCGATACGTCTTGTATGTGGTTAATTCGAAACATAGCGTGAGGACGTCATCAGATAAATACCGGTTAAATGCATCGGCTACCGTAGTCTCCATCCGCATGTTGTATGAAGAGGATGATGAATTGCGACGAATTTCGATACTCCTCGTTTCTTCGTCGTTTAAGAACCGAAAGTCGCACTTGGCTTCAATGGGATCATTTCCAAGACGTAATAGGTCGATGGCAGCATCAGAATGTCGCGTAATATTATCGTGATTATCATGAATGTTAAAGGTACTGTAAAGCAGCAGAGATCCAATTTAATTTAGCGTGGCTATTCGATAGTCCAAGCCATCAGTATGAAAACGGCGCAAATTTCATTCCAATAGGCGGTGCAGTTAATTAGAAAATTAAAATTAAAGATTACGGGCAACACTGTAATAGTATTCGGAAGGGATCCGTACTCTCTGCCGAGTACGGCGGCAACCACATTGCATGCGTATAACACTGGGCCCGACCAAACAATCCACCACAGAATCCGCCCCTGCAATCCACACAACGAGCCACATCTGCGGATGAACAAACTTCGTGTTGTGTCTGTCCCTTCGTGTTCCCTAGTCTCGGGATTTTACAAATACTTGTTTCTGCACTCCTACGGAAATATGATACGAAATAATATAGCCACCAAAAGAACAAAATCGTGACAAAATAATGCTGCATACATAATACATATTGGACAGTGTTGCCCGCTGCAAAGGGGGTTGTTCGACACCAGGCGTCGCACCGCTGTACTACGCCAGATTTTTCATGACAAATTAAAAATATTTAGAGAGCGTTGTCGGTCGTATGGTTCCACATATGGGATTTACAGGCAACAGAGTCTCAAGACACGTCGCCAACATATCTTGCTTCTCTACTGCTTTACAGTACCTTTAAAGCACCACTCACTGTCACCAACCTGAAACTAGGGGAGTACATTGCAATTGTAATATTAAAGCCTGGTCTTCACACGATGCCCTTGAACCACTGACGAAGCACGAAAGTAATCGCAGCGCGCGCCACAGACCTAATTATTTTAGCTCTGCCGTCTGTTGCGCACCTTAAGTGATCGCCAAAACAGCGACGGTGACGTCGATTTTGACGATCACTTTCTGTTTACAGCGAGCGGCCGAAGTGAAATACGTAGGTATAGCACGCACTGAGCGCTCCATCAGTGGTTCGAGCGGATCATGTGGTGATCAGGCTTTAATATTGCAATTGCAATGTGCTCCCTAAAGTCAATAAAGAAAGAGTTGATTAAAATATCTGTTAATTAGTCCCCTAATTGAGAAAAAAATTGGTTTCCTAGTAGAAGCCCCGTCGAATAATCCAATGACAAAAGTAGAACCGCCCTAAGGCAACTCCCCTTTTTACGAAAATTTGTTTCAGATTAAAAGGAAACATCCTGTATATGACAGTACATAGGGTACAGTATATGGATGCACGAACGGGCCGTGTGTTTGGGGGTGCGATACTCGTTCCGCCCCCAGGGACCCACGCACGTTACGCCGTTGAAAAATATCCATTCGATAACATTAAATCAATCGTGTGAGCAACGGCTTGCTGCCCATTTATTTTCGTTCACATTCGACATTACAGCACGGGGTAATGTAACAGTTCCATGAGGTACGTACATGACAGCCATTTCCCCTTATTGAGCACGGTGAACACAGTTAACAGAATATACGTTCCAAGAGCCGTGGTTCCTCCTGAACCATCGCTTTCCAGCCATTGGTCTTCCTTACGTCGCTACTGTGCAAATTGATGTACATCACAGCAGCATTTGGCAAATATGTTAGGTTTAACTTGTCAGCCAAACGGAGCACATCGACGACGGTATCCACGCTGAAATTCGAAGAAAGTTCTCGTTCGCACAACAGCCTGAGTCTCCCCAGGTCGTACTTGTCCGCCATCAGGATAAGGTCTGTTGCCATGCTCTTAATATTCGGCGCTGAGTCGGTGTACATGAATGTCAACATCTCTTCTACGAGTGCGGCATCTGTATCTTCCAGAGTCACTTCACTCTCGCGCTTTTCTTTCATATCGTTGGCGAACATGGCCCGAAAGACGGATGACCGCATTGCTAGGACTAGCTTGTGCGCGTGAATCTTCTTCCCGCCATGAGCAACGAGAACAACGTCAGAGGACTCATTAGATATCTTCAGTTGACGAAGGTCGTCTTGTATCGTCGGCCCTTCATGCTCAATAGAAGAGCATAAGGTGGTCCGATACGTCTCGTATGTGGTTAATTCGAAACATAGCGTGAGGACGTCATCAGATAAATACCGGTTAAATGCATCGGCTACCGTAGTCTCCATCCCCATTTTGTATGAAGAGGATGATGAATTGCGACGAATTTCGATACTCCTCGTTTCTTCATCGTTTAAGAACCGAAAGTCGCACTTGGCTTCAATAGGATCATTTCCAAGACGTAATAGGTCGGTGGTAGCATGAGAATGTCGCGTAATATTATCGTGATTATCATGAATTTTAAAGCACCACTCACTGTCACCAACCTGCAACTTTGCACTTTCAATACATTCGTGGCATTGAACACTGAAGTTCTCAATGACCCACGTACCCTTGCACGTTGCTTTTGTCACCTTATTGCCCATGTAATACTCAGTATGATGGCTGCTGTTATTCTCGAAGCTTGCCATTTTCGAATGTTGATCAGTCGTACGAAACCACAGAAACCTACGCACCACACTGTAACTTTCCGAACGCCAACGAGGCTGCTGACTGAACAGCGATCGTAACTACCTCTTTCGTTCGGGACCGTAGCCCTGTCACGTGACGCTGTCGAAGGCGGTGGCGGCGCCACGATGGCGTGGTATCAGATATGATATGATGATATCGCGGAGAGAGCCACGAATGTAATGGTTCCGACGGTGTCAATGCGCTGTAACGCACTTTTGGGACCCTAGTAAGGCCAGAAGGTTATCACAGGATTTTCGTCTCTTTATTTCTTCTTCTTTTTTTTTTTTTTTTTGAGGGGGCGGGGGTCTCGTTGGGGAGGGGCGCCGCCCACATCTGCTGCTTTTGTGCCGTTTTTGGCCTTTCTGACCGGTATTCTTAAGGGTTATAGCGAGAGTTTCTTGACCCCATTATGACCCCAGCAGCGCTCTCGGACATTCCCACCATCACGATCACGTTCAGCATCGCCATCGCCGCTCCGATCATTCCCGTCATGTCTCATCGTCATCACTCATCATTGTCACCACTCATATTAGACCCCCTAGCTACGGGGTATAGCGTTCCACTCCTAGAGTGGAAAACCTCCCCACTTCATCATCATAATATATATGTTGTTGTTCTTGGGCATTAGGGGGTTGCGGGGTGGGTGCTGGGAAAATCCCTGGCCTCGGTGTCTGCGTCGCCGCCGTTCAATTGGGAGATGTAACAGGTTTGGGAAAGATCTAGCAGATTGGAAGGTCACGATAACGGTTCCGAGAATAATGATAACCCAAGCACAATGTTTTTTTGAAGTGACTGACACCACGCAGCTGGTCTTGGATTTGACAGGCTTCATTTGTAGTATAGTGTTCGTCGAGCGCTTCCGAGGTGCTTCTCTTTGATTCCCTGTTAGCGCCACGAAGCAACCATGGGTATATGAGCGACGTATAGACGTGGTCGTGGAGAGGGGGACAATGGGGAGGGGGGGTTGGTGTGCGTCCTGGACCGGCTTCAGGGGGAACTGTAGCCGAGATTTGCCTGGAAAACCTGCCGGAAAACCCAGTGAAACCCTTGGGCAGGATTGGAATCAACCACCTCCTCATCATCTTCCGCACGACCTTGGCTACCAGCACCGAGCGGTTACCCAGTCGGCGATGCCGTCTGCGTGTCACGTGATGTCGTCCACGTCGTCGGGCAATACGAACGCCACGGAGCAAGGACCGACAAAATACGCTAGCACTGCGGACCGGGCTGGGCCCACAAACATGTTTCCCAGTGTCTGGCTCGGCGCCGGGTCACGCAGCTAATTCCACACAATGGAGGACTATTAGTTCGTATCATCACGTGCTTGCGTCATTCCTGTGCACGCAAAAACAAGCAAAGGACACTCTAGGATTCTACCATCTAGAACATTCAAAAACCACGTCACGATGCTCCGGACTCATCACATATATTTCACAACGACGTTCGCAAAGTACGGTGAAAGGGGTAGGGATTGGGAGAAGGAGTTTGTCGACAGCATCCTCTACCTCTGCAAGAACTTTGTAACGATAACGCGCTTGCCCTCGTGCGTTCTGGATTTAATTTGGTCTCGTGCCGTTGCAGTGTTAAACCGACAGTTCTTGTATGTTTGTGGCCGTGTCTTCTCTTATAAATTTACTCATAAATTCGTTCGATAAGCGCTAGAAACGCGTAGGTCACGGCTGTAAATGGTAGGCCGGGCTGTATTCGCTGAGTCAACGGCCCGGGCCGGCCGCATAAAACAGGAAGGCGCGGGCCCAGGTCTGGTCTGCCATTTTTCGATGCGCCTAGGCCGGGTGGGGCCCGGAAACGTCGTCCCGTGTAGAGCTCTTACGGCCACCATAGTCACTCCTGAAGAAGGAGCCGAAGTGGCTCCGAAACATCGGGTGACCCCTCCCTGTCCTGTACCTTGGTTGGAGATTGTGTTCACTATACAGGGTGTCCCAGCTAAATGTGAACATATTTTTTTAAAAATATATATCACTTTTTCCGAGATCAAATCAATCGCAATATAGACTATGCTGAAGGGCACTCCTTAGGAGGGCATGCAGTGATGGCCAGTAGTTAACTACATGTAGTTAAACTATTAGTTAAACTACCTGATTGTAGTTAAAAAGTAGTTATCAACTACTTGCAGAAATGTAGTGGCAACTACTAGTTAAACTACTATTTTAAGTAGTTAACTACAGTAGTTAGGTTACTGAAGGCGCCAACTGCTTCCGATTTTGCCGTAACCTTTACGGCACGATTGTGCTTCCGACTTTTACCTTGAGCTACTTGTTTGATGAGAACGGAGGTGCAGAGCAATTGTGTCGTGCATGTGTACTAAATCTTCACTTTTAATGCTTTAAAACTGGTTGCTTTAAAACAATGTTTAAAACAGGTTGTTGAACGTACACCATAGCTGATCTGTTCTGTTTCCCACCACGGTACTACCGCACATGCTTTATCTGTTGTTTTTTTGTAACGTCCGCAGTTTGATTCCAAAGCGTAAGGATTTGTGTAGTTTGTTGCAATCCTGTGAATGTGACCCTGTTGCACTTACTGAAACTTGGTTAACGCCAGATATAAGAGACAGTGAGCTGTTACCAGAGTGTCCTGGCTTTACCTTCTATCGCTGTGATCGCGTAATTAGACGAGAAGGTGGTGTTTGACTCGCCGTTAAAAACTGTTTTAAATCATATGCTGTTCATTGTACACTTCCTATCGAAGTAACGTGGGTATTGATTGACTGCGTCACGTGTAGATTAGTAGTTGGTGCATGCTATCGACCTCCCTCAAGCAATGCATTCATCCCAGAATTACACAAATCACTACATCATATATTTCCCAAATTCCCAAATTCAAAGGTTATTATTCTTGGTGATTTCAACTACCCCTCATGGCGCATTATGGCCTTCGTTGCTTATGCGCCAAGAAAACCTGAATCATCATCATCATCAACTACCCCTCAATTAATTGGAGATCCACCTCAGCCTCTGGCAGTGAAGAACGTTCTTTCATTGATTTGTGTCACGTGTTTGACCTTCATCAGGTGGTTCATGAACCCACCCGTGTAACCCCACCTCATCAAACATCCTAGACCTAATCCTCATTAACGACCCAGATATAGTAGGTTCTGTATTTTCTCCATGCGCCTTGAGTGATCACAAAGTACTACACTTTACAATACCTGTCCCCAGCGTGCCCCGTCGTTCCTCGTGCAAACGCATAAGATCGATAAGGGTAACTACGACCAAATAAATTCTGAATTATCCAATTACTTGGCTAACTTTCTCGCTAATTTTGAAGTACGGACAGTTGAGGAAAACTGGTATTTATACAAATCCGAGATTAATGCACTTATTGAAGTCTATATACCCTCCATTATCATCAAGACACATTGTCATGCTCCATGGTACAATCATGAAATCAAACTGCTCGCCCGTAAAAAGAAACGTCTGTACAGGCTTGCTAAGCGCTGTAAGTCTGCATCATCACTGCTAATATCAAGAGTGCACCCGGAAATACATCTCATTGGTGACTTCTTCAAAACGCAGGTTCTATAGCGAGGGCCTCGTTAACCTCTTGAAGCACAACCCCAAAGCATTCTACAAAGTTATAAACCCAAAATCTCCATCGCTAAACATCCAACTGAAAGATCGTGATGGTAATTTTGTTAGAGATAACCAATGTTCTCTTATCTTCAATAACGCATTTGCAAGCGTGTTCACCAACGAAGACACAACTCTCCCTGCCGCGCCCCCCACATCCATCTTCAATACATGTCACCGATAGCGATATCTCCTGCTGGCATTGAAAAGATTATCTCTTCCATCAAGGTTTCCTCCTCTGCTGGGTTCGATGGAATAAACAGCAAAATTCTTAAAAGCACAAAGGCTCACTCGAGCAGATTTCTGGCTGCAATATTCCAACAATCACTTAATAGTTCATAGATGGGTAGAAATCCAGCGAACCGGTAGAGATGTAGGAAGGGAGTTGCCTCAGGAGAGAAGCCGCCGATATTTCGAACAGAGACTGTTCTTCTTCTGGGCACCGTCCTCATCATTGGCATGATTTAAAGGGACAATTCGCATGAACCTTTGAATACGTCACACGTAACCCTTTATATACCATGCCAATGATGAGGACGGTGCCCAGAAAAAGAACAGTCTCTGTTCGAAATATCGGCGGCTTCTCTCCTGAGGCAACTCCCTTCCTACTTAATAGTTCAGTTCTGCCAGAAGACTGGCGTCGGGGAATGATAATACCAGTGCATAAAAGTGGTGTCACTCATTCACCGTTGAACTATAGACCAATCTCCATTACCCGTGTCCCCTGCAAAATCATGGAACACATTATATATTCGCAGGTAATCAACTTCCTAGAGTCAAATGCTTACTTTTCCCCCTGCCAGCATGGCTTCCGTAAAAATTTCTCACAACTATATAGCTGGTTTTATCCACGACCTCCACTCAAATATGGACAGTTCTACTCAAACAGATGCCGTGTTCCTGGACTTTGCTAAAGCCTTTGATTCTGTACCGCACGCTAGATTAATGGTTAAACTCTCACAACTAGGCCTTGATGCACATGTTCTCTCCTGGATTAATATGTTCTTAACTGACCGCCTCCAGTCCACTTTCGTGAACAACCATTCCTCGTCCTTTTGTCACGTATCAACTGGTGTCCCCCAGGGTATGGCCTTTGGGGTATGTGAATAAATAAATAAATAATGCTTGTCTAGTGAAGCCTCATTTGCTGTGAAATAATTCTGCAATTTAGTTTATCGCGTAGGCACAAAAAGAATTTCGCCGCAAGCTTTGTGTTTGACGATCGTAGCAATGGCTTGAGCCAAAGTTTATCATTGCTTGTGATTCATATTTAGGTGTCCAAGAACACTACAAGGGATTGGTGAGGATGGACAACGTAAAGTAGTTACAGATGTAGTTAAACTACATTGCAGTAGTTAAAGGAGTAGTTTTAACTACTCCACTGAAAAGTAGTTGAACTACTAGTTAAACTACTCAATCGCAAAGTAGTTAGTAGTTATAGTTAAACTACTGTAGAAGTAGTTAGTGGCCATCACTGGAACTCCTAAGACAATGTCTAAATTAACTTTCAATAATTAACTTTTCAATTATACGAGCTACGAAGTTGTCCCAATGAGAACATCTGTTCCTTTCGGTCACCTGATATCGTAGCCGTTTTCAGAACAGAAATCCGTTCGGTAGATCGTCCGCAAAAAAATTCGTGAAGGAACGCCATTTTTTTCTTTTCCATTTTGTTCATTGCGCATCTTCGGGGACGCGTCTTTCTTTCAGCCCCCAATGTGAGAGGGTGAAGGAGCACAGTGCCGTCTCATGCGTCGAAGATGAGCTTTCTCTTGCGGAAACAAAACAAAAGCACATGTATCGGGTGACGCTATCGGGCTACGCTATGCCCTTATCTTGGGTTGCATTTTCTGTTTTCTTTAAATATTTTTCCAGGACGCAAGAGGCGACAGTGTGCTCTTTCATCCTCTCACATTATTCAGGGAGTCTCCTTTTATCTGCAACCAATTTTCATAAAAAGGAGAGTTCCCTTAGGGCGGTGTTACTTTCGCCATTCGATTACTCGACGTGGCTGCTACTAGGAAACCGTATTTATTCTCATTTAGGGGACTAATTAACAGAGATATTCTAATCAACTTTCTAATTATTGACTTTGGGGAGTACATTGCAATTGTAATATTAAAGCCTGGTCTTCACACGATGCCCTTGAACCACTGGCGAAGCACGAAAGTAATCGCAGCGCGCGCCACAGACCTAATTATTTTAGCTCTGTCGTCTGTTGCGCACCTTAAGTGATCGCCAAAACAGCGACGGTGACGTCGATTTTGACGATCACTTTCTGTTTACAGCGAGCGGCCGAAGTGAAATACGTAGGTATAGCACGCACTGAGCGCTCCATCAGTGGTTCGAGCGGATCATGTGGTGATCAGGCTTTAATATTGCAATTGCAATGTGCTCCCTAAAGTCAATAAAGAAAGAGTTGATTGAAATATCTGTTAATTAGTCCCCTAATTGAGAAAAAAAATTGGTTTTTAGCAGCCCCGTCGAATAATCCAATGACAAAAGTAGAACCGCCCTAAGGCAACTCCTCTTTTTATGAAAATTTGTTTCAGATTAAAAGGAAACATCCTGTATATGACAGTACATAGGGTACAGTATATGGATGCACGAACGGGCCGTGTGTTTGGGGGTGCGATACTCGTTCCGCCCCCAGGGACCCACGCACGTTACGCCGTTGAAAAATATCCATTCGGTAACATTAAATCAATCGTGTGAGCAACGGCTTGCTGCCCATTTATTTTCGTTTGTCACATTCGACATTACAGCACGGGGTAATGTAACAGTTCCATGAGGTACGTACATGATAGCCATTTCCCCTTACTGAGCACGGTGAACACAGTTAACAGAAGATACGTTCCAAGAGCCGTGGTTCCTCCTGAACCATCGCTTTCCAGCCATTGGTCTTCCTTACGTAGCTACTGTGCAAATTGATGTACATCACAGCAGCATTTCGCAAATACGTTAGGTTCAACTTGTCAGCCAAACGGAGCACATCGACGACGGTATCCACGCTGAAATTCGAAGAAAGTTCTCGTTCGCACAACAGCCTGAGTCTTCCCAGGTCGTACTTGTCCGCCATCAGGATAAGGTCTGTTGCCATGCTCTTAATATTCGGCGCTGAGTCGGTGTACATGAATGTCAACATCTCTTCTACGAGTGCGGCATCTGTATCTTCCAGAGTCACTTCACTCTCGCGCTTTTCTTTCATATCGTTGGCGAACATGGCACGAAAGACGGATGACCGCATTGCTAGGACTAGCTTGTGCGCGTGAATCTTCTTCCCGCCATGAGCAACGAGAACAACGTCAGAGGACTCATTAGATATCTTCAGTTGACGAAGGTCGTCTTGTATCGTCGGCCCTTCATGCTCAATAGAAGAGCATAAGGTGGTCCGATACATCTTGTATGTGGTTAATTCGAAACATAGCGTCAGGACATCACCAGATAGATACCGCTTGAATGCATCGGCTACCCTAGTGCCATACCCCATGATGTATGAAGAGGATGATGAATTGCGACTAATTTTGATACTTCTCCTTGCTTCATCGTTTAAGAACCGAAAGTCGCACTTGGCTTCAATGGGATCATTTCCAAGACGCAATAGCTCGGTGCTAGCATAATAATTTCCCGCAGGAACATCGTACGTATAATATATTTTAAAGCACCACTCGCTATCACCAACCTGAAACTTTGCACTTTCAATGCATTCTTCGAATTGAACACTGAAGTTCTCAATCACCCACGTACCCTTGCACGTTGCTTTCGTCACCTTATTGTTCATGTAGTACTCTGTATCAAGGCTGCTATTCTTCAGGAAGCTTGCCATTTTCGAATGTTGATCAGTGGTAAGGAACCACACAAACGCTACGCACCACACCGTAACTTTCCAAACGCCAACGAGGCTGCTGACCACAGGGGTGGCATCCAATGTATTGCTCCCCGTATGCCCCGTAGCCGTAGACTAAAGCGTGCTGGGCAAACACAATGCCTCCTGGACAAGTCCTGGTCGCACGTCACAGCAAGACACACGTGACCTTAAAGATGGCGGGCGGCGCCCGCGGCGCCACAGTTGTTCACAGGCATTCACATTTTTTGTTGTTGTTGTCGTTGTTCGGGGGGGGGGGGGGGGGGCTCGTTGGGGGAACGTTCACATCTGCTGCTTTTGTGGCGTTTTTGGCCTTTCTGGCCGGTATTTTGGGGGGCATTGGGGGGTTGCGGGGTGGGTGCCGGGAAAATCCCTGGCCTTGATGTCCGCGTCGCCGCGGGTTCAGAAGTTGATGTAGAAGGTTTGGGAGAGATTTGCCAGATTGGAAGGCCACGGTAACGGTTCTGAGAATATGATAAGCCAAGCGCCATGTTCTTTTGAAGTGGCTGACACCACGCTGCTGGTCATGGATTTGACAGCTTCATTTGTAGTATAGTTGTCGTAGAGCGCTTCCGATGTGCTTCTCTTGTTCCTATTCAGGTCGGTGACGTACAAATTCTAGACTCTTCCAGAGTGTGCTGTGGCTTTCTCCCATATCTCTTAGGGTCATTTGACAAAACCGGCGAATGGGCATTGAACTTTATAAAAGGTTAATGATGCTGCTTAAGGATGCTACTCAGCAGTCAATAATCTTGAATTCATTTCAGAAGAATGGCGTGATTGAGAAGGGACGTGAAACGGAAAGCAGAGAGGAGACTGAAGTATACTATGACAGCGACGTGTGTTTCACAACACGAAATGTGTTTCAAATACAGCACGTGGACATATGATGCACCACTTTGGTTTAATGTGTATACTGGTGGCAGTACAAAAGCTTGAAGCACCATTGCCGTGCGCTTTATACATCGAACATTTTTAAAATTCGGCCCGTTTTTAGGGGTGCGCGTTATACACCGGAAAGTATGGTAATTCCACACAATGGGGTACTACTACACTCTCAGAAACGAAACGGATAAATTTACGCTTACGTCCAATCTTACCCTTACTAAGCGTAAAGTTCGACAAAATCGCAGACGCCGTATCCGTCAAGCTCTGTTTTATTCCTAGTACCCGTAAACGCGCTCGCTGTAAGCGTAAAGGGCGGAGTTTTATGCGTAAATGGGACGAAGGACATGATTTACTCTATATCCTGACACATACGATTTCGTCTTGACGGATAAACTGAGGCTCTGCGTTGGAGTATTAGGTCTTTACGCCTATATTGACGCTTATTGTTTTTCAATTTTTATACGGGCCCTGCCTTCTGAGAACACGTGCATGGTTCCGTGTGCAAAGCGTCTTTTCTTTCGCTTCGTTAACGGTCACTCTGGCTTCTGGCGTCTCACGGTCTCACATCATGCACGGTCTAGCAAACGTAAGTTCTCACATTTTGCGCTGGGTGTCTGTAGTTTTTTTAATTTCATATTTCATTTGTGTCAAACGAATCACAGGAAGACTATGGCATCGAACGCGACAACGTCGCACGACATAGTGGGCAAGGCACGCGGACGCTGCTTGAACAGTTGTGATTCTCCAAGCTCTATCCGCGCTACAAATTCGTATGCGTACGCCCATTGTCCATCATGCTGGTGCCTTATGCGTGATGGTCATCTACGAGCAGATCATTTTGTTATAGGTGAGACTCTTTTCGTTCTCGTTTTTCTCGGATGTGCGTTTCTCCCCGTTGAAGCATCTGTGTTAACGATTCCTCAATCCGTTCTTCTAATAGAAGTTCGGATGATTATTGCTGATTATAGCGCAGCACGATGTGTTGACATGGAGCAAATCGATTCTCTGACGGTCACGATTTTCGATAACGTGGTGCAGGTGGTAGTTGTGGTGGTGCTGCAAAACACGTGTGGAACGCCACTTCTTAGACAGCTGAAATGAGTTACGCGTCTAACATTATTCAGTTAACTGTTATCATAAAGGACTAGAGTGTTTCCAGTTATAGTAAGTGGTTTTTGAAGTCCATGTTACGTTTATGACTATTTCATGTAAGCGGCCTCTGAGGGGATGGACTCAGGTCTGACAAAGAGCACCTTATCGGCATGATTTATTTCGGCGTTACCATATTTACGATATTAGCTTTTCCATTTAAACGCTAGAAATAGTATCAATTCCGCGATATATACTGCTGCACAGACACGTGCACCCATTTGACAGTACCACAGATCACATCAATGACATGATAAAATGATTTACGGGTCTAACAAAATTCAGTTGAATGCTACTTAAAGGACGAGAAAGATTTCAGAATGCTATGTTTGGCAGCCTGTGACCATTTCATGTGGGAGGTCTCTAGGGATGACCCAGGTCTGGCGAAGAAGACCTTATTTGCATCACGTATTATGACGCTAGCACATTTTCGAGATTTGCTTTCTCATTGAAATGCAATACCATATCTTTGGAATCTACTGTTGAACGGACATGCATAGCCATTTGACAATATCAGCAAGCACATTATTTTGCGCTCATGACAATAAACTTCTATGTCCAGCATCCCAAGGAACAGGACACGACACGCTCTTCGTAGCCATGCTGGACTGCATAATACCACGCATGCACCCTCAGCTGCATTAGGTGGTGCTCCTAAAATTTCTACTGTGCGACACATTCTGGGAAGAAGTACACAAGACTCTACTCCCTCACGCATGTACAACCAGTACAACTCACCTGTAAAGATGACTTGTAAGTTGTGACTGCTTCATGAGTAATGATGCGTTGCTCGATAAATGCAACGTCTGCAATACACTGAATTATATACTTCAGTTATTATACGGTGATTTCATGCCGGATCATGCACGGTGGTTAATTTTTTTCTTTAAAACATATATTAAAACCTCGTCCTTAGGAGGCATATTGGCGCTGAAAGTAGCTGAAAATAATCGGTGGTTCTATTTTAATGAATTATCATTCTGATGTGGACATTTCGACCATTGCGTTTCCTACGCAGTTTGACGCCACGTATCTTCATAACTATTTAACACTTTTTTTACATATTGTCTGGGGTGGGTAGCATTGCATCGTAAGTTGTGAAGATCCTAAGGTTTCCCTTCGAGGAGATAAAAAATCGCAAATTTGCCTCATTTGTAAAATATGGTACGTTTTGGGAACCTCACAACTCGGCTCCCAGTTGAGATACCTGATCTGATACCCGATATCTAAATGACATAATTAACATTGATGTCAATTGTGAATTTATTTCGTATGCGGACGATGCAAGCGTGTTTTCCAGTGGCTCTCATATTGATGTAATAGCCACTACTGCTAACGAGATGCTTTGCAACTTGGAAAAATGGGTTAATTTAAACTCTTCACGCATTAATAGTAGTAAAACTGAAGCAATCATACTTCGACCAAAAACAGGAGTGTTAGTCTAAATAAAGAGATAGTATATCTTAATAGTCCTGTTGATATTGTAAAATGCATCAAATGTTTGAGTGTCATCTTTAACGAACAGTTGCTATGGGATGAACACATTGAATACGTTCGTTACTATAGATAGGCAGGTTGATACATGATCCTTCGATGCATCGAAACAGGAACGAGGACAAACACGAGAGACACGCTACGTTCACATTGAATACGTTCAGAATAAACTGTGCAAAATATTAGGCATGACCGCTAGGCATATAGACACATGTTTCCTTTTCGAATTAAGCTACTACTATACCGTTCACTGTTCATGTCTCACCTAAACTATTGCCATTTAGTCTGGGGTATGACAACTAAGAATAGTCATGATGAATGCTTGCGAGCAAAGTGAACGATGTTACGAGTAGGAATATATGGGATGCGCGGTGTCGAATTTACGCATTTTCCGTAGATATCCCTCACAAAAAGCCTATTGGGGGCGTTGCCCCAATTCACAATACGACGTACTCACTATGCGAAGAAAGGCCATTTCGAGACGAACACAATGATGTAGATTACTTTCGGGTATCACAACTGGGGGACGAGTTGTGAGGTTCCCAAAACGTACCATATTTTACAAATCAGGCAAATTTGCGATTTTTTATCTCCTCGAAGGCAAATCTTAGGATCTTCACAACTTAGGATTCAGTGCTACCCAATAGACGAATAGAATAGTAGACAATACGTGAAAAAAAGAAAAGAAAAAGTAATAAGCTGAGTATGTCAAATAGTTTGAAGATGCGTGGTGTCAAGCTGCGTAGGAAGCTCACATCTGAAAGATAATTCATTAAAATACCCACCAATTATTTTCAACTACTTTCAGCGCCAATATGCCTCCTAGGGCCAAGGCTTTAATATGTGTTTGAAACAAAAAAATTGAAGAGGTCGACCGGACCGCCCTGCCTGATCCGGCGTGGAATCACCCTATATATAATTAGTTTATGACCTGTCTGCTATTGATTTCTTTTTGTATATGTCTGATATTCTGTGTACCTGGATGCCTCATCCTGTGATATAACGCTCATTAAATGTTGTTCCATTATAAACGTAATTTAATCCAATTACTAGCTCATATAGCTAGTCTACAATTTGTGTTTTGTTGTGTTGAAGTGTTGTGAAGATGCACAAATGTCATTTCATAATTCTCTAAAATATTGGAGGCGTTGTAATCTGTTGGTTTATAGCTAGCATGTTGTTCCCATTTTTTTTAAATGTTTGGTCACGTGCGCCTTATGCTACATCATTTTCAGGCCATAGGTGCAATATTCTATAGACACATGCATGTATCTATTATTCTGGGCTCTTTCCTGCAATAAAGTGGATTTATTTGGCGAATTTTTGTTGCATTACAGTTTAGATGCGTGCTACTAACGCTGTGGGAAATACTTCCATGTATTCAGATGTTCTGATTTAAATGAGATAGCAGCGTACGCGGGCTATAGTGAGACGATGAACCCAGTTCAAGTGATGCACTCGTGCTTCTTATTTTTCTTTTGACTGTCGCGAGAACTCTTGTACAGTCGACCCGCGTTTATCCGGACGGCTTCGTTTCCTGTGAAAATGTCCGGATAGCGGGGGATCCGGATAAGTGAAACACGAAAATCGAGACTGATCCTAAAAGGACATCCTTATTGACCATTACACAGATAACTATACATTGTCATCTGTTTCATTCTAATACATGCATCCGGTTCTTGCAAACCTTTGCCAATGGCATTGATTTGCAAAATATTGTTCTGTTGCTCGAAAAATAATAGCGCTGTTCTCAGTGCCGCCCGCGCATTTTCTACCGTCACACCAGGTGCGTCCACGCTTTCATCATCAGATTCTTCTTGAACACTATCGGAAGCGACGACACTGACGATGTCGTCATCTGTGAAAGCAGCGCAGGGGTCGTCGTTGCGGACCTTCTCAGTCTGAAATGGTAACATCTCATTACGGCCGAAGTCTCATTACGGCCGAAAATCCTTTAATCCCCAAGTGTCTCGTTACGGCCAAAGTCTCAATACGGCCGAAGATGTCTCATAACGGCCAAAAAGAAGCATCAACCATATTAGCTCTGTATATACTGTGTTTTATGCTTCCCAAAATGTGTCCGAGGCAGTGTGCCCCCAAGGCTTGTGTCACACACAATGGTTCATGCACACAATATTGCGACAGTGTTTCATGCATCCCTCGCGAAAAATGTTTTTATTGTCATGTGTGTCACACGATATTTGTATGTGTTACGCCATTTTCTCTCAGTATTCAAGCAACATCCTACTTGTTGGTTCTGTGAGCAAACTCTATGTGTGTGTGTGTGTTCTGAAAAGTACTCCGCAAGGGAGCCCACTGGGAGCTCCAGGAGCCACATGACCTATGACCACGATCTTCTCCCCCACTAGCTGCCTTCTACAATTTACGTCCACCTGAAATTTAAAAAAAGTACATAAGGCACTGAACAAAATGACATATGTTCTTGTTTGATGATGACCATAAGACATATGCTGTCAAGCAGACTTTTTTCCATATATTCAAAGCATATTGAAGAATTATGGAGAACAATGACAATTACGTCATAATGATGCAGCTGCATAGCCAGGAGAATATTTCAGGAGATGTTTTATGAGGCTTGACATGGGGTGGAGGAGTCCCCCTCGTCAGTGCTTTATCCAGACCCCCCTAACTTTTTGCCTGTGCACCCCCTATAGGGGGTGCCCTTGCGATTTCAGCTTCAGATACGTCTGTAATGATATGTTAAGCTGTAATGACGTAACTATAATGATGACCTCCCCCCACAATTTTTTCCAACACCCCTCTCGTGCTTGGGATTCTGAATAAACCACTGCCCCTTGTTCATTTTCGTGGGGCACTACATTAGAGCTTATGCCACTGCACTGATGTCACGATGTGATAAGTGTGTGTCACTCTGGGCATTCGGAATTCCTCTAAGCTACAATATGTAAATTCAGAATACCCGAAGGGTAAGCATCATATGTTACCTGCAGGCTTCATGCTGAAACGCGTGTACGCAAAACACTTCCGCCGTGGTCGGCGACGTCGTTAGTGTAATCATACACGCAAGACAATTGCGGGCACATGGAGTAGTGGCAGCAACCTGAAAACGATACATTTTCTTGTTATATATGAGTTATCAAAAATATACATTCCCATATGTTTCGTTTTGTCGTTTGTAGGAAGCGCTAGTAAGGGAACAGCACTTTGTTGGTCACATGCAAGCCACAATGCGAGAGGTGCCGATATTTCGATTACGCGATCAAAAATTAAAAGTCTAGAACCATGCACACTTCCCCATGCAACTACTTCCCCAGCATCGTGAGACATGACACCCATGACATGACACCATGTATTCACGTATAGTGTAATGTGAAATGATATGCAGGAATGAAAAAGATGCCAACATACCTGTAATCCAGTGTCTTATAAGTTTGCTTCGTTTCCTGCAGCTACCATGAAGTGCAATGCACGATTTAAAACATGATTTAAAAGTTTCGTTTCGCCATGATGCTCACAGCACATTGCTGAATATTTCGCAGACGTCACGCAATCCCACGTGACCTCTTTTTGATCAGTGAAAATAACTCGCGTCATGGACACGCATGTTCATCTCAGCGCTAATCACGTTTTGCATGCTATTCGCCTCGAGATCGAACTGTAGGTGGCGCTGCGACGGATGCCCTAGTGGGGATACGGCATGATCGGACGCAGCAGGCTCTGGCTTTTCTACGCAGATATCGCAGTGTTTCTGGATGAAATGTCAACGTCTGCAAATGTTGTACTTATGTGCCTTCGCGCACCATACAAGGCACAAAAGCATATCTGATTAGAATAAATATTTCAAGAGGAAGTAATTCAAATACATTGTTATTTATATAGCTGTTTTTCCATTCCAGGCATGGTATGTGGCTGCACGGAGGATTCCGAAAAAGAAAAACAACAACATGGCTCATAGGATGTTGCTGCCCAGGGAGTCCTGGCCGAAGAGGTGAGCTGTTAAGATCATCATAAGGTTCTGTTGTGAAGTGAGAAATTTTGTAGTAGTGCACGAATGTTAATTCGTGCACTACATTTATAAAAAAGAAACCAGAAATGGAAAGTTATGCATGCATCTTTTCATGAATTGTAATGTATCACTATTTGATATTCACATGTTTCCATTAAGGGAATGAACTACTGAACCTATATTCATATCATGGTCATGCTCTGTGTTTACCTGGAAGTCACATTTTTAAGGCTTGTCATTCTTTTGTCTAGATGAAGATTTATGTTAACCTTGTATGAAATAACAGACACGTATCAACGCGTGTGAAGCTTGTGCACATTAAAACCAGCCATGTAGAGACAAATGCTTGTTTTTTTTTTGTTTTTTTAAGTATTCTAGCCTATTCATGGTTGCTCTTCGCCTCTTGCAGGTTTACTCATTCCAGAAGCAAGAATTGTACCATTGTAAGGCGAATGGAAATAAACTGACATCGACTGAGATAGGTGTTCCTTCTTGGCCAGTGACTGTAGGATGGCTCCAAAAGCATCACAACAAAGCCAATATTCATCTAGCTCTCTACAAGTAGCTAACTCCACATAGTAGCCTGCTTCACAGCAACATCAACACTACCTTGTGGGAGTACACATTACACAATATGTTGCATTGTGCTGTGGTATGATAACATACCGTTTGTCTCTCAATATGAGTATATAAATATGATAAGGGCCCTAAGGGCACAGTGCATGGCTTATACCCTGCTGAATATATATCCATACCTGGCTGCGACATTGCATATCAATGCAGGTTACAATACACATTTTCACATTTGGCCGTTATGAGACATCTTCGGCCGTATTGAGACTTTGGCCGTAATGAGACACTTGGGGATTAAAGGATTATCGGCCGTATTGAGACTTTCGGCCGTATTGAGACATTGGCCGTAATGAGACTTCGGCCGTAATGAGATACAATCGTCTGAAATGACCAGACTGCTCAGTGGATTACTTTTGTGTAACGTGCAAAGTCGGAAAGGGAGAAAAGTCTTCCTAGCAACACCGTCTTTTGTGACAGTAAAAAGGAGGCCATGACCAGGGATCTCGACCTCGCTTGACTAGGTGTGGGCCAAGTGTCATTCCTGGACAATGACCGGATAACTGAAGCCGATTGTTGGGTATTAGTCACTTCTGTTCCATGGAATTCTCGTCCGAGTCCGGAAGCTGAAGTCCGACCAGCTCCGGTGGCGCAGCGGTATAACGCGTGCGCTTGGAGACTGGGAGGTCCGCGGTTCGAATCCGCGGGCCGGCTGTGCCGTCTGGGGTTTTTCCTGGGTTTCCCTCAGATGTGTAATAGGCGTATGCCGGCACAGTTCCCCTGAAGTCGGCCCATGGACGCAGCTATCCTCCTTCCACTTCACCCTTTCCTCTCTTCCTCTCCACCACCTTTCCCTTCCCGAGAAACATGCCGCCTAATCAGGCAGGCAGACCTCTCGGGTTCCTCCCAACGACACTCCTCCTCCTCCTCGCTGAAGTCCGGATAAACGAGGGCGAAATACACGGGGAGGAATCCGTTCCCATGCTTTTTGGTCCGGATAGCAGAGGATCCGGATAAATGAAGTCCGGATAAACGCGGGTCGACTGTATATTGCTTGCCTTGCGCAAGAACGTGCCTTTTATATATGTTATTCACGTGATGGATGCGTTTGTCTGTGTCATAAGATTTTGCAGTGCAGTGAGCCTAGCTATTGCGGCGTACTGTCAATTGCCAAGTCTTTTGGATGAGCAACAAGCTATGCCTATACCATGGATATCTTTTAAGCGATAGCATATAAAAGTGAACGGGCTTCCGTCCGTATACATGCTTCGTGCACCTATGTGGTACTGCTGACTAGTCTCGGATGATAGGAACTGTTTTTTCATGCCCTGTGAGATTCGTATCATCGAGATCCTGTTGTAGCAGCTGTTCTTTTTTTTCCTATGAAACAATTTCGCATGGTATGCCGTCTTTGCACAGAGAATTGCACCGCCAGAATGCCGCACAGTACGCATCATATCTGGGAACCTTAGGCGCCGCGTGATGTCAGCGTCCCTAGGGCACGCAATAGCTGCAATGCAAAATTGACAGGCAATCCGATTTTCCGTCTACTGCTCGGGAAACTTCTTTCTGATGCTTTTGGCAATCGGGAACCACATACCCTTTTCCAGAACAGCCGCCGGAAAACCGCATTGCGGGTCATTTCAGAATTGCAGCCGTTGCCTGTACAAGGACCGTGAGGTCACGTAACGTCTACGGTGCTCAGGTTTGACGCATACTATGTGGTATTTTTAGGTGCAGTAAGCGGTATCACAAGGGTAGCCAAACAGCCCATAGAATAACCGGCATCGAACACCGCTTAAAATATGGGTAAAAAATTTGACGATTTTTTACGCTTACTATCCGTCATACTTTTATGCGTAAGGTGTTGATCCTTAGAATATGGGTCAAAAATTTGACGATTTTTGACCCTTACTATCCGGTTTCTTTGTGAGAGTGTAGTTCATATCATCACGTGCTTGCGTTCATAGGCGCCGACTGCGGGGGGGAGGGGGGGGCCTTGCCCCTCCGGAACATGAACTAGGGGGGGGGGGGCGCCGCCTCCCCCGGGAAGTCCTGCTAAGAGACTGACACCAACCTTTGGGGCTTGGCGCGCCCGGTTCAAAAGAGCGAAGAGGCACCAACCCCCAAAATGCATCTTGCAATTTGTAAAATATGTATCCTCCCACCATACTCATTATCACAGTAGAAGGTGAAGAAACACAGAGGATGACACAACACATAGCCTGAATTTCGCCCAAAGCAATCAGATCAATGCAACGCAGCAGTCGAAAAGGTACCAGCAGCTGCCAGTGAGGTGTTAACGGAACGCATATCCGTTGGGTGCGGGTTCAACTCCCGCTGCTGCATTTCATTGACCATATTCATTATATTACGCGCAGTTCGGGTCAAACACCAAGGATTCAATGCATTTTGTTCCTTTTGCACTCAGTTTTCAAAGGCGTAATGCCTTCAGTTGTGCACATGTTCACTGTTTACGTTCTCCCTGTTTTTTCTTTTTTTTTCTGTTCTTCCTTCCTCTTATTTCTATACCAGTTCTGCATACAACATAGGATCCCGCCAGAGTGTGTGATTCTTCAGCTTTAGTTTTGTGTTCTTCATATTTCTTTTCCTTTTCTTTCCTTCTTTTTGTTTTCTTTTCCTTTCTTCTTTTCTTTGCCTTTTTTGTCTTCCCCCTTTCACTTTTTTTTCAATAACAAGCCGACATCCACCTGGCTTACCTTTCCTTTTTTTTTCTTAATAAACATATCCCCCACCCCCGCCAGAGTACTTACTTCGCGGTGCGCCCTGCACTTTGCGCGAGGCCTATGGCGGGATGGCGGGATGACGCCGAAATAAATCATGTAAAAATTAAACGTTAAAAAATAAATCTCTTAAATATCAAACTTTCAAAATAAACTCTTCAATATAAATCAGAAAATTTTAGAAAGTTTTAGTTTAGTTTATTTCAGAAAATGGATTTTGAAAGGTGGAATTTTAAGCGTGGATTTTTAAATGTTTTATTTTAGAAGATTTATTTCGGCGTACAGCCCCGATGGCAACATATGGTCGGGTGTGTCCTTGCGCCGCACGCAAAGCGTGTACGGTCGCTTCTTCACAGCGTACTTCTACCATTATTTGACAAGGTTACTGAAACACTCTTATGTGGAAGCGAACGAATGACATACAATGTATGACATTCAATTTCACGTGTGACAGGGTTCTTCCCCCATATCCGTATAAAACCCATATTACTACACGCGTTTCCCCGACAGCTTGACATATTTTCGCTCTTTCGCCTACTCTTTCCCTCTGCCATTCGTGGGTGGAACGACTTCCTGGCTACTGCAGTTCGAACGCGGTCGTAATACATTATTATACAATCATGTTCCATTTTGTAACACTGAATCGTGTGAGCAGCGAGTTCCTGTACATTTATTTTCGTTTGTCACATTCTGACATTACAACACAAGGCAATGTAATAGTTCCAGGCTGTTGTGGTTCTTCCTGAACCATCACTTTCCAGCCATCAGTCTTCCTTACGTCGCTACACTGTCGCTTACACTGTAATAGTTCCAGGTTACAGTGAAGGTTATAATTCCGTGAGACACATGCATACTATGGCAAGCTGTTAACCATTTCCCCTTGGAGAGCACAGTAGATACGTTCCAGGAGTTGTGGTTCCTCCTGAACCATCGCTTTCCAGCTATCCGTCTTCCTTACTTCGCTACTGTTCCAATTGATGGACCGCACAGCAGAATCTGCCAAGTCAGTCAGGTTCAACTTGTCAGCCAAACGGAGCACATCGACAACGGTATCCACGCTGAAATTCGATAAAAGTTCTCGTTGGCACATGGACTTGAGTCTCTCCAGTCGTACTTGTCCGCCATCAGGATAAGGTCGGCTGCCATGCTCTTAATATTCGGCGCTGAGTCGGTGTACATAAATGTCAACATCTCTTCTACGAGCATCTGTATCTTCCAGAGTCACTTCACTCTCGCGCTTCTCTTTCATATCGTTGACGAACATGGCCCGAAAGACGGATGAACCCATTGCTAGGACTAGCTTGTGCGCGTGCATCTTCTTCCCGCCAGCAACGAGAACTACGTCCGAGGACTCACTCGATACCTTCAGCTGTCGAAGGTCTTCTTGTATCGTCGACCCTGTAAGCTGGCCCTCTGTGGAACGGCATGAGGTGGGCTTACGGGGCTTGTACACGGTTAATTCAAAACATAGTGTAAGGACGTCAGAAGATAAATATGGCTTAAATCCGGATAGCTTTCCCACGTCATATGAAGCGACCAAAGTCGCACTTGGTTCTGACTGTATCGGACCGCACACACATTAGGTACATTTTGCTTCCACCGCAAATTTCCCAACGCCAATCACTATCACCGACCTCATGCCCAAGAATTAGGGACAAAACGTAAAGCAGGCTTCACCTAAAACGGCTCCCATAGAGCCTGTGTATTCTGGAACGAAAAGCGCGTGCTACATATTCTGCTGACTGCGCTTTGCATTCGTTCTCTAATGGCATCTTGCTCTGCGAGGACAAAACTTTTGAGCAATTTTTTGGGCATGAATAGTGGCATCTTCAAGGTTCCATTCGAGTTCCAAATTTTGAACCTGTAAAGGAGCCTTCAATCGCCCCACGAACGCGTAGCGGCGAAGCCTACGTCCAAGGCCACGCGCAACCACAGCTTTGGGAAATGGCTCGCCGCAGAAGAGACTACAACAGATAAAGAAGACAAACGAGAAATAACAATACGAGGAGCAAAGTTGTGTGTTACTTCACGTGGTAAGGGTACAGGACAAAAAAAAACGAAAAACTTCACAGCTGTTAGGAGAACTAACATCGTTGAGGTTGTAATAAAGAGCAAACGTGTGTACATTATGGCTGTTACGAAGTCTGTTGGTATCTGCTAAACAGTGAGCAATCAAACAAAACATAAAGGTGTGGTCGGAGTGAACGGCACAACAAAAACAACAATAAATGATGACGATGAGATGGGCTGTTTCACTGCGGAGGTGCGTACCCTACCCCATTGCACGTGCAAGATTATGTGAAGATGATGAAGGAAGGATGAAAACACAAGAACGAAAATGAACGGCAGAAAATTGACCAACGACAGCTTAAGACGACATGTACTGCTTTGCACATGAAAATGTGATAACTGAGGTTCTACGATGTGCTAGGGTTGTAAAACCAAGTTTATCGAGGATAGGTTCATAATTATAGACACCACTGTGGCGGTCATAAAGAATGAACACTGACTCCAAGGAATTCAATGTTGTCATTCGGTCAATCTCTTATCTTTGAAAATTAGTGAAGCTAATTCAGTATACCATTTTAGTTAGCCATCGAACACTGATGCGACTGGCTAGGAAAGATATCCGACAGGCCAGTTATGTTAGGTGCCCAAACGGCACGTCCGGGACTCTCATAAGTTTATAATAACTGTGGCACCTAACAAAGGACAGCCTGTATATCCTCATGCGTTTCCATACTGACTCCCGGAAGAATTCGAAGCTCGTTCGAGTAGACCGAATGTACAATCGTATTTATAAAAGAGCGCACAAAAACACAAAAAAACAAAAACAAAATTGACATGGTTGCAAAATTTGAGACATACACAAATAAAAGATTTGACTAAAATTGGCGGGCTAAAGTGTGCCTAGCGAACCAACATTCAGTTTGCTCGTAGAAACAAGGTATTTTGAGGCACGATAGATCTATAAGTTGAGTGAATGTTGGCTTGGATATGTCGCGGTGACGTAGATGGTGTCGTCTAGACGAAAAAAAATGCTGAAGGCTGAAGGCTCGGCAGTGCAGAGAACCTACGGATACGCAAGTAAGATGAGGGAAGTAGGACAACCATGCACGCACGCGCTACTGAACTATAAAACCGATCTATATATTCCGAAACTCCGAGTGGCTGAACACCGTTTGTATAGACTGCGGTTTCGTTTCTTTCTCGCCCTCTCCTTTTTCCTTTTTTTTTTGTGTGTGTGTGGGGGGGGCTTATTAATACCTGAAGACAATTTAGGATACAGCTATAGGATGTCACGCTTCCTCGCTAACGCAGGAGCCTCTCTAGCGAGGAAAGCGCAATTGTAAACGGCGGTCACGTGGTCGGTTTGTATAATAACACATTACTCTGCTCTCTTTTGACCACAATAATGCTCGTTGCCGTGTCAATGTCATCTACATTTTTTAGTTACTGTAGATATGTCGTTCACCTCGAAACTACAAAAAAAGTTAAGAAATCACCACTTTCTGTTGTTTTTGTTTGATTTGCCATTATCTGGCGACTTTCTGTTGTCGTCATCTCTCAAAATCTATCAAAATAAGCACAACTTCAGACAACGAAAAAAAAAGAAAATATCGTTCTGCGTTCCTGTCTTTTATTTTCCATACTCAATACAGCTAACGCCGTAGTGGCTCAAATCTATCCCTACTACAGTTTAATGCCGCGTGCTTTTCGACAGCCGTACTCCTGGCTTTTCTTTTCGTCAGTGGAGAGGGTGCTATCAGGTGTGATGTCTTATCAGCGCAGTTCTTCTGAAGATTTACAATCTTGATCCAGATGTACATGCTCGCGCTTTCAGCAGACTGCTTGGGACTGTGTTGTTCGCTATCGCGTCTTTTTGCATTCGTTCATCTTTGTTTCTGTAGGTGTGAAGAAAAGATTATTGACGGGTTGATAAGCAACTGCGTGCACCACGTAAAAGTCAGTTGTGTAGCATCGATTGCTAGTACGTATGAGTTGAATAAATATGAATTAAGCACGATGAACATTTGATTTACACATGAGAGTTAGTGACGTCTTCATAGTGGGAAAAACTTCGCATGTCTGCATATGCGATCACAATGTCCTCTTTTTAACGTTGAAGCCAAAATAATCGGGGGCACTTCAAACCACTTTACTCGAGTTGTGACGCAACATTTGCCTCAGCTTGCCGTCATCTGGATCTTTGGACGTCGTTCCCGATTTCCGTTCTTAGCTCACCTCGCGTCATAGAGTCCACATCTAACATGCGTGACACGCGCTGGTTGAGTTCGACACTTAAACGTGGCCTCTTTCCTCTTGGATGCCACCTTCTTCCCAGTACGTGACGTCACGTTTCTGATATCTCCTAGCCTGTAGCGCGGATGAATTTTCTTCTATCCTTTAACATATTTTAGCCCATCCCATGCTGCGTCCCATTTGTTTGTTCGCCGATGATGTAGGTTCTCTAAGACACAATTTTTCTTTACTAGTCCTTGGCTAGAACGCCATCCTAATCAGCGCTGCTGCATCTGGCTCACCGCGGCGTGATGCGAAAAAACATGTATATACGGGGTTACGCTCTACTGTCCGTACCCCTTGCATTTGTTTCCTAGATCTAGAAACATAGTTAGGACGTTTAACGTCTCCTGACGCAGATCTTTCCCTGTAGTATCTTGCTCAAAATTTTTTTACCACACGTCTGAAAAGATCCCATAAGTGTACTAGTTTATCTCTGGTGTATGAGGAAAGGACTGGAGTCACAAGGTGTGGTAGATTATCAAGAAGTAAATCGACAACCTTTCCTGTTAATGATGTGAATTTAGCAACTTCCGTTTTGCTGTCAGTGAGCAGTATGACGTTCGCGCCAGTATCCTTTACAATGTCTACCAGTTTTCTCACGGACGTGTTCATATTTGTTTGATTATATTTGTTTGATCATATTTGTTTGAGATTTGTGTGTAAAATAATAATTCCGCGCTTGATGCCCCGGTACGAGTACGTCATGAGCCGTGCAGCAGTGGCCGGTCTGCAACCGCTGTAAGAAAAAAAAAAAAAAAAACAGAGAGAGAGAGAGAGATATGAGAGAAACTTCAGTAGTCGAGTGGCATCGGCGAGTCCCGCAAAAGAAGCTGATTATCGCTCTTATCGCTCTCAAAGCATGTACGCGGAAGGTGGACGGTTGTTTTGCTGTGAGACCTACAGACTCATTTATTTATTTCCCCTGGCGCGGAATTATTATTTTATCTGTATCTTGTTGAGTTGCCCGCTTCATCACGGCTTCTGCATTAACCACATGACAGACAGAAAGGCGAGGGCGATTAAAGCAGCTATCAACGAAACCCGTGCACAAAAGTAACGACCGACTTATTGTTTTGTTTGATTTTAGTGTCTTTTTTTTTTTCTTCCATACTTCATCCAATGAAATCATTCCTTGTTCATCAAGATATCTACTGGACCTGATAGCACTGCGGTCTTGTCTTGAGTAGGAAGTATGCTAGGACTTTGCCAAAGCTTATTCGCTCTGCGCGCGTTCTTGCTATTGTTCTTGTATGCAAGAGCTTTTGTGCCCGTATTTTCTGCGGCTGAGAATTCTGGGAGTCTGCGACGGGAGTGCGAACAGATGGGCCTTCCTATATGTCTTCAGACTGCCTGTACGCCATAGAACGAATAATTGCTAAAACGGTATTCGATAATCTGTATGGGAATATGCAAGGAATATATTACACGTCCATGAGAAAACTGGTGGACATTGTAAAGCAACTTCTTTTGTAACTTCTTTTGACATTGTAAAGGATACTAGCGCGAACGTCATACTGCTCACCGACAGCAAAACGGAAGTTGCTAAATTCACATCATTAACAGGAAAGGATGTCGATTTACTTTTTGATAATCTACCACGCCTTCTGACTCCAGTCCTTTCCTCAGACACCAGAGATAAACTAGTACACTTATGGGATCTTTTCAGACGTGTGGTAAAAGCATTTTGAGCAAGATACTGCAGGGAAAGATCTGCGTCAGGAGACGTTAAACGGTCTAACTATGTTTCTAGATCTGGGAAACAAATGCAAGGGGTACGGACAGTAGAGCGTGACCCCGTTTATACATGTTTTTTCGCACCACGCCGCGGTGAGCCACATGCAGCAGCGCTGACTAGGATGGCCTTCTAGCCAAGGACTAGAAAAGAAAAATTCTGCCTTAGAGAACCTACATCATCGGCGAACAAACAAATGGGACGCAACATTGGATGGGCTAAAATATGTTAAAGCATAGAAGCAAATTCATCTGCGCTACAGGCTAGGGCTAGGAGATATCAGAAACGTGACGTCACGTACTGGGAAGAAGGTGGCATCCAAGAGGCAGTGGCATCCGTGTCACGCATGTTAGATGTGGACTCTATGACGCGAGGTGAGCTAAGAACGGAAATCGGGAACGACGTCCAAAGATCCAGACGACGGCAAACTGAGGCAAATGTTGCGTCACAACTCGAGTAAAGTGGTTTGAAGTGTCCCCGATTATTTTGGCTTCAACGTTAAAAGGAGGACATTGTGATCGCATATGCAGCCATGCAAAGTTTTTCCCAACATGAAGACGTCACTCACTCTTATGTGTAAATCAAATGTTCGTCGTGCTTCATTCATATTTATTCAACTCATACGTACTAGCAATCGATGCTACACAACTGTCTTGTACGTGGTGCACGCAGTTGCTTATCAACTAGTCAATAAACTTTTCTTCACACCTACAGAAACAAAGATGAACGAATGAAAAAAGACGCGATAGCGAACAACACAGTCCCAATCAGTCTGCTGAAAGCACGAGCATGTACGACGGCTGGATCAAGATAGTAAATCTTCAGAAGAAATACGCTGATAAGGCAGCACACCTGCTAGATCCCTCTCCACTGACGAAAAGAAAAGCCAGGAGTACGGCTGTCGAAAAGCACGCGGCATTAGGCTGCAATAGGGATAGATTTGAGCCACTACGGCGTTAGCTGTATTAAGTATGGAAAATAAAGACAGGAACCCAGCATGATATGTTCTTTTTTTTCCGTTGTCTGAAATTGTGCATAAACTTTGATAGATAGATTTTGAGAGATGACGACAACAGAAAGTCGCCACAAAATCGCAAATCAAACTCAAACAATAGAAAGTCGTGACTTCTGAACTTTTTTTGCAGTTTCGACATATCTACAGTATCTAAAAAATGCAGATGACATTGACAAGGCAACGAGCATTATTGCGATCAAAAGAGAGCAGAGTAATGTGTTATAATACAAACGGAACACGTGACCGCCTTTTACAATTGCGCTTTCCTCCCTAGAGAGGCTCCTGCGTTCGCGAGGAAGCCTGACATCCTATAGCTGTATCATAAATTGTCTTCAGGTATCAATAGGCTCCCCACCCCCCACAAAAAAAAAGAAAAAAGAAAAGGAAAAGGAAAAAGGAGAGCGCGAGAAAGAAGAAAGAAAACCGCACTCTATACAAACGGTGTGTTCAGCCACTCGGAGTTTCGGAATATATAGATCGGTTTTATAGTTCAGCGTCATGCGCGCGTGCGTGCATGGTTGTCCTACTTCCCTCATCTTACATGCGTATCCATAGGATCTCTGCACTGCAGAGCCTTCAAGCCTTCAGCATTTTTTTCGTCTAGACGGCACCATCTACGTCACCGCGACATATCCACGCCAACATTCACTCAACTTATAGATCTACCGTGCCTCAGAATACTTTGTTTCTACAAGGAAACTGAATGTTGGTTAATGAGGCACACTTTAGCCCGCCAATTTTAGTCAAATCATTTAGTCATTTGTGTATGTCTCAAATTTTGCAACCATGTCCAATTTTTTTAGTTCTTTTTTTTTTTTTGCGCTATTTCATAAATCCGATTGTACATTCGGTCTACTCGAACGAGCCTCGAATTTTTCCGGGAGTCAGTATGGAAACACATGAGGATATACAGGTTGTCCTTTGTTAGGTGCCACAGTTGCTATTAAAAATTTATGAGAGCCCCGGACGTGCCGTTTGGGCGCCTAACATACTTGTCCTCTCGGATATCTTTCCTAGCCATCGCATCAGTGTTCGATGGCTAACTAAAATGGTATACTTAATTAGCTTCACTAATTTTCAAAGATAAGAGATTGACCGAATGACAGCATCGAATCCATTGGAGTCATTGTACATTCTCTATGACCCACACATTGGTTTCTATAATTATGAACCTATCCTCGATAAACTTGGTTTGACAACCCTAGCACATCGTAGAACCTCAGATATCACATTTTCCTATGCAAAGTAGTACATGTCTTCCTTCATCATCTTCACATAATGTTCCACATGCAATGGGGTAGGGTACGCACCTCCGCAGTGAAACAGCCCATCTCATCGTCATCATTTATTGTTGTTTTTGTTGTGCCGTTCACTCCGACCACACCTTTATGTTTTGTTTGATTGCTCACTGTTTAGCAGATACCAACAGACTTCGTAACAGCCATAATGTACACACGTTTGCTCTTTATTACAACCTCAACGATGTTAGTTCTCCTAACAGCTGTGAAGTTTTTCGTTTTTTTTTTGTCCTGTACCCTTACCACGTGAAGTAACACACAACTTTGCTCCTCGTATTGTTATTTCTTGTTTGTCTTCTTTATCTGTTGTAGTCTCTTCTGCGGCGAGCCATTTCCCAAAGCTGTGGTTGCGCGTGGCCTTGGACGTAGGCTTCGCCGCTACGCGTTCGTGGGGCGATTGAAGGCTCCTTTACAGGTTCAAAATTTGGAACTCGAATGGAACCTTGAAGATGCCACTATTCATGCCCAAAAAATTGCTCAAAAGTTTTGTCCTCGCAGAGCAAGATGCCATTAGAGAACGAATGCAAAGCGCAGTCAGCAGAATATGTAGCACGCGCTTTTCGTTCCAGAATACACAGGCTCTATGGGAGCCGTTTTAGGTGAAGCCTGCTTTACGTTTTGTCCCTAATTCTTGGGCATGTGAAACGTCGCATTCCAAATCGGTTCTCTGATCTGAACGCTGAAGTGTTCAGTCACCCACTTGTTAAAAGTTGTTAACGTGAGCAGTGTAGACTTGCACGTGATTTCAGTCATCTCATTCTTCATGTAGTATTGTGTATGGAAGTTTCTTGCCATTCTGGGATGTCAGTCAACCTTATGAAACCACACAGAAACGCACTACACGGTACAGGACGACGGAACTACGAATCCGAAGATTTCGGTTTGTCTGTTCGTCTAAACAGCGATACAACTCCCTCTTTCTTTAGAGGACTTACTTTTCATGGCCCCACGTGACGCTGCTTGAAGTCGGTGACGTATCGGCGGTACCACATATGGTAGAGCTGCCAATAAACACGTGATCTCTGTGGGCCAGCGGAGCGTCGAAAGTGCTCTGTGACCTTGAGGTCGCAGCAGCAGCATGGCTCTCTGAACAGGTTCCCTACAAAATCCGTACTCCCAAAATAGCCATTCGGACTTGCGTTTCCCCACAAGCCTATTATCCTATCACAAAGGCGAAGGTCAAGTGTTTTCAGGAGGGATGAATTTCTCCGAGGCGGGGGGGGGGGGGGGGTTCGAGATCTATGCAGTGCGAAGGATCAGGGTGCTGCACAGTGAGTCAGTATCACGCCACGCAAAACCAGTAATTTTATCAATTTCTAAAAATAAATTGATAACTGATCTCGACGGATCAGTGATAGGTGCCAAGCAACACGTGATCTCACTGGGCGAGCCCGCTCTGACCTTGAGATGAACGACGCCACAGTGGTCGGTTTTTCACTATATGGTTTTTCAGGCATTCATATGTCAGCAGCTGAGATAATGAAACAATGGAATGGGTGCAGGCTAGCTGGTATAGATCCATGAAGCAGACCGAGAGACACGGACACAGAAGACGACACACGTAGGTTCTCAGACACAGCAATAATTTATTGATGAAAGATGAAAGTCACTGAAAAGGTTAGCCAGCTGTAGGGATCGAACCCACATCTTCTGGATTACCGGTTTAATTTATTGGTTCATCTCAACTTAAAAGCTAAAAATCTTCGAAGGGGTGCGAGAGGGATAAAAGATGTATTACTAACTACGTTTTCCCTAGTGGCAATCTCCAAGGGTTCCCGAAACAGCCTTCCGTGTGCGTAGCGTTCCCACGCAGGCACTGTAGTGTCCTTGAAGCAAGGCTGGCAACCTTTACAATCCCGTAAATGATCTACCAGTTCCGAAGACCCGGCCATTCTTTCAACGTTTGCTGCATGGTAGCGCATGTGGAAGAAAGATCCAACGGGAAAAAAGATCCATCGGGAAAGAACATCCAACGGGGTCACGTGACAGATGGAAAAAAGATCCAAACGAGAAAGAAGATCCATGCGGAAGAAACATCCATAGGGAAAGAAGATCCACACGCGGCAAGAAGGTCAATGGGTGGTTTTCAAGTTGAGAAGTGGCGCTACGCATGCTGGGTCTTCGAACTTCCGGTCCGAAATTGCGCTCAATTGGAGCAAAGCAAAACGTATACCATCTGGCTTAAAAGACAACCAAGATGAGCTTTCCTGGGAATGCCTGCACCTCAGAGAAGTAAGGTACTGTAACAAATACTTCGCACGTACTTTTCTTGCGACAAAGATAATATTTCGTGACACATCGTGCATGTTTCGGTTTCGTTCGGCGTGCGCTTCAAAATCGCAATCTTTTGCTGCGGGAAATGTTCTGTTACAATGCGGTCAATTTGACGAGAGAGTCAAGATAACAGACAGCATTTCAGATATGGCACAACAAAATGTGCAGGCAGTATTTTACGCTGCAATCTTCGGCACTCTGACGATAGTACGCATGTAATCGTTTTCTTTTAGTCTGGGAAGAAGCTGTGGCTTTAGTAATATTCTATTCACATTATGAGTTGATAATCTTATCACAGCCACGCACAATTCAACGTGATAAGTACACAGCACGGCATTTGGTGACAAGTGCCTACACCCCTTAGTTCAATTTTCGTTTACGTTGACAACATTTTTCCAAAGGCGCAGGATTCAAGGGTATGCGATACATTATATGTCCCTTTTCCGCAGAATTAGTGCATTTACGCCCGGAACATTAGGTTGAAAATCGCACTTACTCTATAGGCATGTTCGGCTGGAGTTTCGGGGGGCGACAGCAGCGCTGCTTTTCTCCCCTGGTGGGCCAGTCTCGCAACTCTGCTAAGTACACTCGTATTCGCTTCGGCTACAGTCGCACGTGTTGGTTCAAGTTTTTCGCTTAATCACTACCGTTCGTGCCACAAGCGTTCGTAGGAACAACATTAGTACCTTTATTCTCACTATAAGGGGGGATACACTCTTAAGTGGCTTGTGGGTATCATTCCCAATGGCGTGATTGCGTTTGTTTCTGAGCCCTATGGGGGACGGCACTCAGATTCCCTCATAACAAGGCAGTCTGGTTTTCTCACACATGTTCTGCCTGGTAATGAGCGACAAGGGTTTCCCCGCGATAAAAACTATAATGGGGGAACAGGGAGCTGTTCTCCTGATGCCACTATTCAACACTGGGGGAGGTCAGCTTTCTGTAGAGGACATGAACTCTACACTTGTCATAGCACAAGTAAGAATCCGTGTAGAGCGTGTAATTCAGAGGTTGAAACTGTATAATGTCTTGAACAACGGCGCACCGCTTGCCCTAATTCCCCACATGGGTAAAGTAATGAAAGTGTGTGGGGCCCTTGTCAACCTCCAGGCACCGATCATAAACTCGTACCTATGTTAAATGTCCTACTGCTCTGCAAATGTTACCAAGGCCTGCTAAACTTCCATGGAAGTGGGGTGCCGAGAGACGTGAAATAAAACATTGAGAACATACTGACCTGTGACATATACAGGGTCCGCCAAGATAAACTCCCGGGTTTGTAGTGCTGATAAAATGAATTATGCGGGACACTCAGAGCCAAATCGCATATCAGAGGATGAATAATGCTCTAGAATTTCATCTCATAGCCTTGCTTTTGTTTAATTTGCCGTGGATAATTCGAAAAAAGGAAAAACCGCGGCTCTTTTAACATTTCCTATTGCCTATACGGCGCTAAGCCTACAAAACTACCAGCGGGGCAAGACTGCTATCATGCCGCTAATCCCGCTGCATCCTGCACATTCACATTACAAAACCCTTCCTATGTTGCGTATTGCTTGACGAGTAGCGTCCCTTTCTTGACATTTGCTGGAGAGAAAAAAAAACGTTTTGTTTGTTTGTTTGTCTGTAAGAAAAAAAAAATAAAAAAGGAGAAATTGAACTCTTCTCCTGATTTGTTCTGCTACTCCTAACAAAATTCTCACCCCACCCCACCCCCAAAAACTACTTCTCAGGTGCTCTACTCGCAAGTTCGCCATTCACTATCCACATGTTCACTAGAGAAAAAAAACGAGAAAAAAACGTCAATCCCGCGCACTTCTGAGAACGAGTAAGAGAGCCGAAGCAATCCCAGCCGTACGAAGTACTGTGTGGCTATGCCAAACAGCACACCGTGTACTTAGCAGAGTTGCACAAAACTGCCACAGGCGTCTCTGAAAGCAATGCGCACTCGCGCCCTCTGCCCAGCCGTACAGGCCTATAATGAACAGACTCATAGTTTTTCAGTATGGCTAATGAAAAACCTCGGGTACATTCTGTGAATTGGAGCTCCGTTTATGGGTGCTGCTTTGGTTAAGTTTGCAAAAGGAATATTTACTTATTATAATTATGTATCTTATGGATAGTGCTCATCTTCATTGTATATTGGTTAAACATTTCTGATGACTTTTGCGTGATTTGATTCTCCCCAAATCTTATTGGAATTGTGTGCCGCATGTTATGATGATTAGAATTGTAGACTCCGCTAGCGCATCATGCATGTCCATCACTTGCATCGCGTCATTTGATAATAGATTCCTTTCAATATAGTATTGTCATCTGTCCAATTGTTTGAGAAAATATATACGCTGTGCAATTTAATTCATAAAATAAGCTTTCGCAAAATATTAGTGATCCTCTTTGTAAACAAAGATTGATGTAACATGCCTCTAAATTTCTATTATCGATTCTTCTACAATTCTTTCCTTCGGGTGTCGGTGTTGTATAGAGTGTGGTCGTGTAAACATCTCTTTGATTGCCAGCGCTGATTCCGTGCGAAGATCCTTGTATGTAGTGTCTCCTTAGCAATCTTCAATCTAGTCATAAGCTGTTTTCGTTGCGCTGTGTAGAATACATTACAATAATGACAAAGAATACAATTATTATTTCAATTATACACTTGTTTATTTCGATAAATTACAGTTCTATTCCAAAACTCTGAAGTTTTCGTTTGTTGTCTTGATTGATGAATTCCGAAGACATCAAGTAATTTATTCTGATTATTGGGCGCTTAAATCCAGCGTTGATTAACGCAGGTGATATGTTGTCGCCGTGTTTGTATTGCTTCAACAACTTGCACTTTGTTGCGACGAACTTGCACAGTCTCTTATTGATGCTTCCTTTCTTTGTATGAAGATTCTTGAATGGTGTACAAGAGAGTATTAGATGAAAATCGTCCGGTGGCCCACCGCAATTGATATGTTTGTTGAGTTTCAATAAGTGATGATACATCAGACCTTGCACGACAATATTGAACTTCTGTTCATTCGACATCCTTGACTGGTAGAATAAAATAAATGTATAGAGGTTCTAGGGTGGAATATACCATGTGATAAGATTTTTTATGTACTTTCCATTTCAACCGTTAGGTGTAATTTCAACAAATCCGTAATGAATCGTGCGATATAGACTGCTTGCATATGATAATTTGATCTGATTGCTTTCTTGATTAATGCAATACCCATTGCAATGATTACAATTACGTTTGGTCTAGTGTATTTCAATTCTTCGTTAGCAAACCTCAAAAACTCCACCATCAATCCAAATGGTCCTTCCGATGTTGACGTGCAAATATTTTTATAGCTATTGTAGATTCGACATACAAGTTCTCGCATCTTGAATTCCATAATTTGTGCCATATCTCCGAATACGACCATGTCTAG
Organism: Ornithodoros turicata; assembly: GCF_037126465.1. Classification (NCBI taxonomy): domain Eukaryota; kingdom Metazoa; phylum Arthropoda; class Arachnida; order Ixodida; family Argasidae; genus Ornithodoros; species Ornithodoros turicata. The sequence continues at coordinate 68,173,256 of NC_088201.1, read as the reverse complement.
GACGTATTGAAATGCAGCGATAAATGAATCGTTTCGCGGCTCCTCCTTTTCGAAGCAGCTTTTTATCAGGTCCTCCCATGACGTATGGTAACGAGTACAAAATCCGTCCATCTCTTCAATGTATAGCAATTGTCTGTTCTGTTTTGTAGTGTGCCTCGACATTTAATTAAAAATTTATTATCGCGTTTAGAATGTTCCACCTGCCGTGAGAATTATGAAATTCAATTTACAAAAAGATGTGATGTGTAAGGGAAAAAATGTTTGCTTTCAATGATTCTATGTACAAGACAGCGCTAGAGCCCATCCTTCCCTAACTTGACTTGCTGGAGTCGGTTTATGGCTTTGTATACCAAGACCGTTGTTGGATTCCCCTACTCCCTGCGGGTGTAACCTTAACCCCCCCCCCCCCCCGGAAGGTGTAGGGAACTCAGCTTCCCTCTCTCACTTCGTTTACACTAGTGGGTCCTGAATGAAAAAGACGTGTTTCTGTGATATATATTTGCGCTGCGTGATTACGAAAAATGTTTGCCTAAATTAATTACTGCTTTTGACTTTGTTTGAGATGATCACTCGATTGATATTAATAAAAATATGCTATTAGTTGGGAATGTTGTGTGCGTTGATTATCGCTGTAGCAAACACTATAATTTACATTTCAGATGAGTTGATTGTGGCTTCTGCATGTAGAAATTACTGTTGCAAAGTTATCATAAAAAATATGTAATTAAATTTGTTTCTCGTTTTCGAATTACAGTCGACCCCCGTTTATCCGGACTTCATTTATCCGGATCCCGCGGTATCCGGACAAAAGGCACGGGAACGGATTTTCCTCCATGTATTTTGTTCTCGTTTATCCGGACTTCAGCTTCCGGACTCGGACAAGAATTCCAGAGAACGAAAGTCGAAAATTGTTGTAATCCAGCTTCAGTCATCCGGACTACCGTGAGTAAGAGGAGACGCTGACCCCGCTTCGTGACCCTTTTCGCTGTGTTGGGGTTATTCCCGCCACACGACAGGGACCTACATTCCTCCGTAGGGGAGACAACCGTGCACGATGACCCCCTTTTATATTTCTGTGTGTTGGGTCACGTTGACCAGTCGAGTCATTTGGAAAAATCTCGAGCAACTGTCCGGTTCTAGAGGGGAAAACTCCAACCCTAGGGCCTGCTGCTTACGGCCCGTTGGCCGATGAAGACATTCCCCTAGCTGAGCTGCGATCCCTGATGCAGAGGCTCACTGCGACTGCCGTAGATGATGCTGCTTGCTGCGGTTTCTGACTACGTTGACGTTGACAAGGATGATGACGCGTGTGCGGTGTGTGTGTGGCTTCTGCATGTAGAAATTACTGTTGCAAAGTTATCATAAAAAATATGTAATTAAATTTGTTTCTCGTTTTCGAATTAGTATTGTTTCTATCACTGAATAAACTTGACTTTCACTCGATTGATATTTTGTTTCCACTATTCGGTCCTCAATGAAAAAGACGTGTTTCTGTGATGTATTTGCACACTTGGTTAGGAAAATGTTTGCCTAAATTAATTACTGCTTTGACTATGTTTCAGGTGATCACTCGATTGATATTAATAAAAATATTCTAGTAGATTGGAATGTTGTGTGCGTTGATTTCCGCTATAGCAAACACAATAATTTGCATTTCAGATGAGTTGTTTGTGGCTTCTGCATGTATTGCAAAGTTAACATAAAAAATATGTAATTAAATTTGTTTCTCGTTTTCGAATTAGTATTGTTTCTATCACTGAATAAACTTGACTTTCACTCGATTGATATTTTGTGAGTTGAGAATAATGATTGCCTAATAGTTGTGTCTGATCTGAAATACATTAAATGCAACGTTTCTCGTTGAGTATTGTTTGCACCGATAATATTTTCTCGTTGGCTTAGAAAGTCTATTCTTAGATTTTTTGCATTCAATTGTTTTTGATAGAATTCTTATTGTGTTCTTGAGAGTCGAATAATTCCAATGTCTATTTGGCGATCAATAAAAAAAAATTCGTCTGTGTACACCGAACCTAAGAATATTTCCTTTTGGAGGAAAGAATGTGAAAAAGAGAGAGGATATCCCCACCCCCACAGATTGACAACTGGCTGGCTTTGGGCTGTATAGATGGAGAGAGTGACCCCACCGGGCTGCATAGAGGGAGAGAGTGACCCCGCCGGGTCTCGAGTCTGGTTGTAATTATTGTAAAGCATAGCTGTGGTGCGTGTTTGGATAGCTCTGTCAAGGTAATGTTTATAGTGCCTGAGTAGGATGAAAATTCTATATTGTTAGCTCGCAAGGTTGATTTTATGATAGTTCAAAAGATATATTATTTCAAATTGTAATGTTTGATAGTTTGTTTCGCTATTATTTTCCGGTGTGTTGTTTATACATGTTGGCAGATGCATCGTTCAAATCGTTTCTCTGCTATTCATCCGTGCATGTTTATCGTTTTGATTGATTCTTTTTCAATTATTTTCCTGCATGTGTCTGTTGTTTACCGTTGGTAGATGCACCGTTTAGAGTGTTTCTCTGCTATTCATCCGTGCATGTTTCTTGTTTTGTTAGATTGTTCTTCAACTATTTATCCTTTGTGTACCTCTTGTCTACGTGTTGGATTTTGGCTCTCTTTAGCTGTTGATCTTGTTTCAGTAATATTTTCCTGTCTGTTGTTTACACGTTGGCAGATGCACCGTGTAGAGTGTTTCTCTGCTATTCAGCGTTAGCTCTGTGCTGTATTAAATTATTCATCGTGTGCTGTTCAAAGTGTTTCTCTGCCATTCATCCGTGCATGTTGATCGTTTTGATAGATTCTTTTTCATTTATTTTCCTGCATGTATCTGTTGTTTATGTGATGTGTTTTGGTTCTCTATTAGCTGTTGATCGTTTTTCTCATTATTTCCGTATGTCTATGCTGTTTACTTAATAAGAAATTGATTAATTGTGTAATGTTGGAATAATCTTCCCTATTGTGCTCGAAAATGTTCATAACTGTCAGGTGTACGCCTCTCGTCTTCAACAAATCAGGGCAGATATTATTAGAGCTGATTGTTGGCTAGGAGCGTGCTATGTGTTGATGCTCATTTTTTAATATATTTTCTGTGTTGAATTCATAAAACAAAGTAAGGTTTGTAGTGTCTCTTAGAATGAAAATTGTATGGGGAAGTCACGAGGATGATTTTATGATAGTTAAAATGATAGATTATTCTCCTCCTCTGTTGTTTTGATTAACCAATGCATTGTTATAGATTTTATTTCCTCTCGTGTTCGTGTCTCATGGTCTTCCAGGTTCTCTGCTGTTCACATACATATATCGGCACTGGTGGTCACGTATAATAATGTTAGACTTTTTATAAAAAAACTTTTAATTTTGATTGTAATTATATTGATTAAAAATATATTCTTTGATTAAATGTATCATAATGGAATATTAGCTGTCGCGCATGAAGTTACATATTAGAACTATGTAATTAAAACTCCGCTATGGTTGTCATGTTAGACTTTTTATAATAAAACTTTTAATTTGATAGTAATCGTATTGATTAAAAATATCTTCTTTTATTAAAAATGTGCTACTCCTTCTGCTTAATTGAAAACTTGCGTGATTATCACTAATAAAATACCCCTTCAATGCTATTGCATCAGATTTTTTGACTGAGTTTTTCTCCTTCACACGGAGTCATAACATATAATTCCTGACACGAATGACTTTAATAAATATATTTCCTACAACAATCTTTTCAGCTTACACACCAGTATCGGATGAGAGCGGTAAGTTTTTGATTTGCATTGTAGTTCATTTTCTCATGGCCGTTGTCTTTTTTCAGTATTTAGCTCTAGTCCGTCATTTTTTCAAAACGGTAAGGAATTATAAAGAATATGAAAAAGGTGTTTAAATTTGATTTCATGTTTCAGCTCCAGAGTCACCGCCGCCGATATGTATGTATTATTGTGTTGTGTGTGTTTGTGTATAGTTGATGTTGTTGTGTAGTTGTGTGTGTGTGTGTGTGTGTGTATTATTAATTGATAATATCTTTTCAGCTTACACACCAGTACCAAGACCAACGCCTGAATGTAAGTAAAAGTTATAGCATAATTACAATAATAAATGATGTTCACTTACAGATTACTGGGGTCCGTCGCCACAGTGTATGTATTAATGAAATGTATAAACTGATATTAATTTAGATTCGCTTACAGATTACTGGGGTCTGCCACCACAGCATTGTATGTATTATTGAAATATAAGTGTGGTTTCGCATAATAACAATATCCACTTTTTCAGGTCAGTGCTGTGTCCAACGTGAGTTATCGTGTGGTAAGTAAATGTGACGACGTTAATTTTATGTTTTCTTTCAGGAGCGGAAACAAAAGAGTTTCTAAAAAATGTGATAATAGAGACATTGAATGAAATATTTAGAGAGCAATAAATGTATATATTATTTATTATGTGTATTGTGTTTCTTCTGTTACAGGTCGTGAAGGTTTTTCGGCTGGGTTTTTCTCCTTCACCTGATTGGCATCACAATTGGCACAATTCCCAGCACAATTGGCTTTAATAAATATATCTCAACTTGATTGGCATTACAATTGGCATTAATAAATATATTTTCACTCGTACTTTTTGTGTATGACCCTTCTTTGCATGTCTCTGCATGCAGACTTGTACAAAATACTGCGCAAAAGTATTTAAAATAAGATACTAAATACTCTACGGAAAAAGTATTTAAAATAGAGTACAAAATACTCAAAACTGAAAGTAATTTGAGTAGAGTACTAAATACTCTAAGAAGTATTTAAGATACTCTTTAAAGTACTTTAGTATTAGCAGTAAGTGAAACGCGTATGCTGACCGTGGCCTTACAAATGAAGGGAATAAACGTCATCAGCCATTCATATCTTTCATTTGCAACGTCTTGGTGTCAAGTAATGTTTGGTGAACTTTGGTGAACCCAAGTAAACTTTGTTGATATGTTCTGACCCAAAACTTCGTAATCCCTCCTGTATGTCGGTTCGGGTCTTTCAACCTCTGGCACATGTTTATTGCTTTGATGACCAATGAAATAAATGCCGGGATTATCTTGTACCTAATCCCCTGGTGATTCACCTGGCAACATGAATAGGAACGGTTTTCTGAGGAAGTTGGCTATTGACAAGCAAGGCCAGGCTTGGGATCATCCTATTGTACAAGAGGATAAATGACAGATTCGCGAATTCCCGAAAAAGGAAAAAGAAGAAAAAGGGGGTTAAATTCCAGTGAGCTGAAAATCTCGGCACGGCGGGAAGCGTGCTGGATATGGCTTGACGAGGAAGGAAAGTATTTTGAGTACTGAGTAGCAAATACCGAAAAAAGTATTTTAAATACATTAAAAATACTTGTCGCAAAAAAGTATTGAGTAGAGTACTAAAATACCGGAAAAAGTATTTAAAATACTGTATTTTGAGTACGTACTCAAGATACGTACAAGTCTGTCTGCATGTTATAAGCGCGCGGACAACCCTCCGCACACGCGCTGCGCAGGGAAAAATACGCGACGGTGTCCCAGACGCTGTGGGGTTCGAACCAGACACCTATGGAACGTACTGACATCTGGTCTCCCCCGATACCCCCTATTACTACTAGTATTGCTAGTAGCCTAAAGTGTTTCAGAGTATTTTTGTACTGAAATTAATTAATTAGTGGAAATTAATTTTATAACTTTCTAGTTACGAGGATTACAACGAAAATGTCAGTTGTGAAGTTGTAGGGGCTGCCATGAGGAAACGAATCCAGTGGCTTGCAACACTCTAGTTCTAACGACTCGTTTTTTCCCGGGTCTCCAGAAATGTGCCGGACTTCCGAAACTTGGATGGAGCATGTTTCCGTCACGCCAGAGCGCTCGATCGCAGCGCCCTCCCACGTCCACTTGACGAAAAAGGAGATATGCGATCCATTCCACCTACACTCTTATCTATCATCCTTGCATGGTGCCGTATCTGCTAGACGATTAGATGGCGCAGTGACGATGACAACCACTGATCTCTATGTATAAAGGCTGGATTGCGCATGGGAGAGGGGCTCGTGGGGGAGAGGCGTGCCTTCGGGCCGCCATGTTGGTGGGCCCTAAAGTGTTGTGTGTGCCCATAGAAAACAATGGGAGACAACAGAGATTGTGAGTATTTATTGCGCTGCTAGCATTGATCGTTGTTTGTCATCACACAATTTTGTAAGGTACCAGTATACTGATGTATCCTAACAGTGTTTCACAGGTGTCCTGCCGTTCGATTCTTAATTACGTTATGTTTTGCATTCCGAAACTAGACCGTCACTGCAGTGCAGCGCTGGGGATTGTACTACAGCACGTTTCCCAGCCAATATTTCAATAAGAAACGACTTGAGGTTAACAACAACCATGTATATAATATCCCGTACTGCGTTCTGAACAAAAATTGTTCCATAAAGAACGGTCCGGGAAAAGATATACTCGCATGGCAGAAAGAGATCGTTCTGTAGAATCACAGCCGTCGTTTTAGCCGTGTATGCGTTTAGTATCATTTATATCAAGCATCGCCTTAGAAAGAGACTTTTAGTAAACGACAGCGGTGCTTTGCCTCGCAAATATGGACACACCGAAGCAGCGCAAATAATTACTTCACGCAATTAGATCACACTCGTTAGGACAGTTAATCAGGTAGTGATGTAAGCTTAATCAATTAAGTTACTTAGAAAGTGGTAACACCTCCTTGAGACACAGGACTTATCTCTTTTTGAAGTACAGCCCTTCTATGTTTGTTTGCTTCTTCATTTGTTCTGATTATTTGCAGGCGCGGTTGTGCCAAACTGAATGTCCTTCTCCAGCACTCACATGCTTTTGTTGAATACAACTGCAGCGTGAGAAAAGCTGCTTGGGGACGGGGTCCTGCTATCCAGTGCTGACTTTGTCATGCTTGTTATGTGGAGCATGTTCCAAAAAATGCAGCTCCACATATGGTCTTCAAGTTGCAACAGGACTATTTGGAGCTTGAAACAGTTGTGATTTTGTCATTTTGGCCCTCGTGTACCCAGTCTGTGAAACGCAAACAAAAAAAGTCTAACACGATATGCTTTTGTAATGAAGATCACTGATGACGAGTAAAGAGAATATACGAGTTCAAGTTTATTCAATATTTTATATCGTTCATTATATTATTCAACATTTTATGTCAAGTTTATACAACATCAAGTTTATTCAAGTTCAAGATTTATTTCTTGCACTTATGCGTTTCAGGATACAATGAACGTGCAGGCAGGTCGCAAAAGACTACATTTATTGTTTTGTGACCTTGCTACAATGGCAATATATATTTTAGGAATGACAATGGTCAGGTACGCTCTCTAAATTTGTAGCACTCAATTTTAGGTTGGAATGAGCAATGAATAGCAACTTCCCTCCTGATATTTTCTCATATATGCTAAATTTTAAATTTAATGTGATCGAATATGTGATAATATAATAATAATATATAAGAATATAATATGTGATAAATGAATGTGATCAACAGTAAATGTAAACAACATGAGTAGCCAGAGAAGTGCATTAACAATAAATAATTTTCTTCTTATAGCGTATATGTGCATGCCTATTAACTGAAACAATTATCACAGTTCCCTGACAAGTTTTAATTTCTGAGAGTGTACTGTAGAGGCTGCTTAGATCTACAACAGTTCATACAAGCTTTTATATACTGTGAATGCCTTTAAAAATCCCATGTGACACATATGCCTTTACTTTCTGGAGGTGCTGTGGTAGTCAAAGCTCGTGGGCATTACGCAGGTTCTGCACCGAGTTCTTGAGTATGTCGAGGCAGCTGTGAAGTAACCTGCATTGATGATGATTATTACAATTTTTATGGTGCATCGACAACAAAGGAAATAATACATCAGAACATTGGTTTGGGTGCAACCAGTTAAAAATGAATATGTTGTTTAATAAATGCATTGGACAAATGTTAAAACATCAGTTTAAAACATGGTTTACAATCCCTGTATCTTCTAAAAATTAAAAAGATTAAAAACTATTCTAAAAAGAATATGGGGAACTCTTCTAAAAAGAATTATAATCTCTAATTATTATATTGTTGGGTGAAGGAGCCTAAAGTGTAAGGTGTGTTTCTGATGTGAACATGTAAGAAAATATGCAAAACTGAGAGAGGCTAACCACAGTGCGTGCACTGAGGTTGTTCCTTCTTGTAAAGTAGAAACCAGTGGATGAGGAACGTGATACTTACCTGTACACCCAGCCGTATCACACTGCACAGATTCTTCACTGGGTAGCATGACGAAACCTGTATTGAGAGACCACTTTTGCCTTAAAAACTGCTACAAATAGCACGACACGCTACAGATTATTACTATCGTACCAAGCTGACGATACAGCTCAGACACCATGTCAGACACAAAGGCGGTATTCAAGTCGCGCCACACCACCGTTACGTAGGATTCTTTGTCACAAATCAAACCAAGGCACAAAACAATACCAATACATGAAAAAAGGTGACAATCTTGGTCTCATTATGACGTAATACCGAACTTGTGCGCGAAGGTAATTCAAAGAAATGAATGTGGCACTTGCTTCCGCAGAGAACACCGTGCACCATGCTAGCAATGCATGCAAAAAAGCGCTCGATTGCTTGCACATATATTGATGACAACACTACCTGTGTAGTGTAACATGTTCTTTCAAGCATATTATGCACTCAAACTGTATTTGCCGCCGGGTAAAATGCAAGTGTGCTTGATTGAACGTCGGAAGAGCGATCAAGCAACCTGCATCCAGTGCTCGTTTTGGGCAAAAAAACACTTCATAATGGTCAACTAAATATACAGAATGGACGGCTATTTATTCCTTGATGAAGAGTGACTCACCTGTATAAATTTAGGCCCTGTAACCTTGCCAGTACGGTTGGTACGACCGTAATTGCAAGAAGTTGCCATGATCGCTGCGGCGACTGTTGTGGGTACAGTAAGATGGCGGCCGGTTTCTTCACGCTCGCGCTCCCAATCCGCGATCCAGCCTTTTACAATCGAGATCAGTGATGACAACGCGGCGCTTTCTCTTTTTATTGTTTGTTTGATTCCCTCCTGTTTTTTCTTCTTTCGCCGTGATGCAACTGAAAGCACGGAATGTTTCAACCGAAGCACCTTGATTCTTTGTTCACTTTCGTCTCCGTACACGCAGTCCTTGTTGGATGCTCTGCGGGTCAAATAATGCCCTATTCCAACGAAGAAAGAGCTGACATGGTGCTTGCCCTAGGTGCTGCACAGAGCAATAAGAAAAAGGCAGTGAAGATTTTTCAGATGTGGCATCCCGGCAGGAGACCAAGCCCTGCGACGATTGTTCGTCAGTACGAGACGCTAAAAGAATTTGGCAAGTTTTCCCGAAAGCGTCGAAGGTCATCGACACCTTCAGACGAAGTTCGAACCAACATCCTGGCGTTCTTTGAGGCACACCCTCTAGCCAGCATCCGCGAGGCCAGCAGTCAGAGTGGCGTTCCACTGTCGACGGTGTGGAGGGTAGCAAAAGAGGCCTGCTTCCATCCTTACCACGTTCAGCTGCATCAACAGTTGCAGCAGGAGACTTCGAAAACCGGTTGCACTATGCCAACTGGCTTTTGCGCACTGTCGGTCAGAACCCGCAATTTTTGAGTAACGTCATCTGGACGGACAACGCAAACTTCTCCCGGGACGCGCAGGTGAACCTGCACAACGCTCATTATTGGAGTACCACCAATCCCCATTGGCTTCGCAAGTCCCATCATCAATACAAATGGTCCCTCAACGTCTGGTGCGGCATTTGCGACGGGACCCTCATTGGACCCGTCTTCCTTGATGGGACATTGACCGCGGACAGATACCTAAACGAGGTTCTTCAGGGCCCCGTGGAAGAGTTCTACGCCAACCTCCCACTCGCGCGATAGGGCCAGCTATGGTTTCAGCACGATGGCGCTCCCGCACACAGCTCCAGCCCAGTTCGCGCCTAGCTCGACCACGCATTTCCTAACCAGTGGGTGGGAAGGTTCGGACCAGTGCCATGGCCTGCCAGGTCCCCGGACCTTACGCCTCTGGATTTCTTCTTATGGGGATATGTGAAGGACCGCGTGTACGTCGAGGACACGACCACACCTGATGCCCTCAAGGCGAAGATCACTCAAGTTTGCCGTGAAATCCACGAGGACATGTTGCAGAGGGGCGACCGAGAACACAATCAGGAGATGCCGATTTTGTGTGATGTCGCACGGCGACCTCTTCGAGCACCTGCTCTGAATGTCCGTAATATTGTTTCTGTTATGTTGGAATACATGTGCGAAATGCAGACTCACGTTGTTCTATCTTAAAATAAGTTGCCATTAAAATAAGTTACACCAAGAAAATGCAATTACTTTTATCTTGCTCTTTTCTGTTTTCCCTGTGCAGCACTTAGGGGAAACATCATGCCCGCTGGCTCTTCGCTGGAATAAAGCATTGCTTGTGCCACAAACCATTTTACAAAGAGTGGCTGTAAATGAGTAAATGCGTAAACGTTAAAAGAGCGGCTGAACAAATGCCACCCGCGAGAGCTCTTCCTTGTGTTTTCTGGTTTGCTTGCTTTTTTTTCTTTTTGTAAACACATGCTACAGGTTCAAGGTGCTTCCGTGGGAAAATAACCTTCCCTGTCGCATACTTTCAGTTGCTTCACGGCGAAAGAATGAAAAAAGAGGAGGAAATCAAACAAACAATAAAAAGACAAAGCGCCGCGTTGTCATGGGCAGCGTGCCTTCTGATAGTCTAGCAGATACGGCACCATGCAGGGGTGATAGGTCAGAGTGTAGGTGGAAGGGACCGCATATCTCCTTGTTCGTCAAGTGGGCATGAGAGGGCTCTGCGATGGAGCGCTCTTTTGACGCGACGGAAAGATGCTCCGTCCAAGTTTCGGAAGTTCGGACCCATTTCTGCAGACTGGGGGAAAAAACGAGTTGTTAGAGCTAGAGAGTTGCTACCAACTGGATTCGTTTTCTAATGGCAGAGCCTACAACTTCACAATTGTCATCTTCGTTGTAATCCTCGTAATTAAAAAGTTAGGAAATTAATTTCCACTTATTACTTAGTCAATTGCGGTTCAAAAATACTCTGAAACACTTTAGGCTACTAGTAATACTATGCAGTCGGTTTCGTTGTGATGGAATGAGCCGTTATTTTTTTAAGGTGGGGTTCGAGTTAAATGAAATACCCTTTATATATATATAGTATAGAAAGTAATATATATATGCTATGCTGGAAGAAAGGGGTTCGGGCGACCGCGAAATTAAATAGGTACTAACAAAATCTGAGGCAGACAACGAAGATGTAGGAAGTAGGAAAAGGGGGAGTTATTTATTTACTAGTGGAAAGTTAAGGGGGAAGTCAACTTTGCGGCGGAAGCTCCACCTTCGTCAGGACTAAAGAATGACAGGTGACAAGAATGACTGTATATATATATACACCCCTGGTTTGCCAATTCCGAACGATGCGCAGCTACCCAGAGCTGACGAGCCGCAAACACGGCGAAACACGTGTCCTCTGGTGCTGTCGCATCGTTCCATGAGTATCTGTTTCTCTGCGTGCAGCCATAGAAGCCATCTTAACTGTAATTTTGAATCTCAAACACGTCTAGTGTCATTTACTTGTTTCTTTAATGGCTTTTCCCCCTCATTATATATATATATATATATATATACAGTGGACCCTCGTTATTATGACCATGGACGTTCCCGAAAATTTTGGTCATAATGCGGAACTGTCATATTAACGGGGGATGTTTGCAGAGGCTTCACTGCATTGTTCCCCAGGAGTATGGTCGTAAAGCGCGTATGTCAGATTATCGGGGGTCATATTAACGAGGGTTCACTATATATATATATATATATATATATATATATATAGGTACTAACAAAATATGAGGCAGACAACGAAGATATAGGAAGTAGAAAAAGGGGGAGTTATTTATTTACTAGTGGAAAGTTAAGGGGGGAGTCAACGTTGCGGCGGAAGCTCCGCCTTCGTCAGGACTGAAGAATGACAAATGACACTTGGAGTTTTATACAGTGCTACAATGACGTCACAATCGGGGGGTCCCGCCACCTGGCGGCCGTCAGCAGGTCAAGTACAAGGAAGTGGTTGAGTCATGTCCGGTGAAGAGGTCATAGTCCGGGAGGTGGGATGGAATCCAAGGGCTGTGGACTGTTGTTCTGCAAAGAAAAGGGGGAACAAGCAGCAGTACACTATCTAAGCAGATAAGTTTCTTATTGTTGACAGTACACCGGGGTCCTCGTTTATGATAGATTGGAATTTGTAGATAAGGTAAGATTCGCGCTGTTCTCGGCACCGGTCGGAACTGAAGTTTGTTTGAAGAAGGAAAATTGAAACATCGTTAATTGAATGCCCTGGCTGGCTAAAATGGCGTGAAACTGGAAGATTCGGTTTTTTCGTCACGTCCGATCGGTGATTGTTAAATCTGATTCTGAATGCGGTTTTTGTCTGGCCCACGTACTGTGCTTGGCATGCGTTACATTGAAGGAGCTAGATAACGTTGGACGAATTACAGTCTAGGTTTGCTCTAATTGTCACTCTGAAGTGAGAACTAGTACTTTCGGCTATGGTGGTGTTTTGCATTGATTTGCATATTTGACATCTGCGGCCTTCACATGGGTGACAACCCATTGGTGAATCATTTGGTTCGTTGATTTTAGAATGAACTAAGCTATCTAGCAGATTACGTGCGCGCCTGTAGGTGACACGAGGTGCCTGCGGAAAAATTTCCTTTGTGCGCTCGGATTGCTGAAGTATGCTATAGTGTCGATTCAATATACCCTTAATGTTTGGGATATTTCCAGCAAATGTTACGATCAGGTTGATAGCGTCATCTTTTGTGCTATTTTTTCGCGTACCGAATAGTGACTGGCGCTCTATTTTTCGGGCCCTGTTGAGAGAGTCTTTCACAAGGTTCGGTGGAAAATGGCGGTCAACGAATGTTTGTTGCAACTGATTTAGATTCCTGTCAAGATCGTCATCGTTCGAGCAGATTTTCCTGTACCGAAGGGCTTGGCTGTAAGGGATGGCAAGCTTTGTATGCCGTGGGTGACAGCTATGAAAGGACAAATACTGTTGGGAGTCAGTGGGCTTCCGGAATAGGTCGGTGCTTAGAACTCCGTCTTGTAGTCTTACCTGAACATCTAGGAAGTTAACAGTTGCAGTTGAATACGTGTGGGTGAACTTAATAGTGGGATGAAATTGGTTGAGATCATTTATGAATTCTATGAGGTCCCGTTCTAAATGCGGCCAGATCATCAATATATCATCCAGGTAGCGTTTGTAAGCGTAAGCGTGTAAGCGGTAGCGTTTGTAAGCGTGTAAGCGTTTGTAGCGTATATATATATATATAATTTGATCGTGCACTCCCAGCCGAGTACAGCTGTTTCGTCCTACTTGGGACTCGTCAGCCCGGCGTAGGGAAGTGACACGATCTTGGGTCGGCACTAACAGTGCGTCTCATCGAGACGTCAAAGTTCCACGATGACAGCGCCACCTGTGGAGGCCGCAGTGTAAGCCAGCAAGTACATATACAGAGGGAAAATAGCTAATGCTCTATGGCTGCACGTCGAGCATATGTTTACAATTTGATCGTGCACTCTCAGCCGAGTACAGCTGTTTCGTCCTACTTGGGACTCGTCAGCCCGGCGTAGGCGGCCCGGCGGCGTAGGCGTGTTAGTGCCGACCCAAGATCGTGTCACTTCCCTACGCCGGGCTGACGAGTCCCAAGTAGGACGAAACAGCTGTACTCGGCTGGGAGTGCACGATCAAATTGTAAACATATGCTCGACGTGCAGCCATAGAGCATTAGCTATTTTTCCTCTGTATATATTGACTACTATATACGACTGGCTTTATTAGCTCACTAGAAAACTAGGATTAAGCGACAATGTTGGGATTACAAATAATAAGCGCTAAGCGAGCACAAAAGCGGGGAAATTGATAAGTGATACTAGTTGACAAGCACTTATCAATTGCCTCGCTTTTGCGCTAGTCGACAACTAATAACACTGCCAAACGATAAGGCGTTCAATAACAAGGGACAATACTGTGGTCAGGAAAAAGGTTAGTTCCTTTTAGTACAAGTAGTCCGTTCCGGCATCTCACATGTCACGACCGTTCACAGTGTAGTCCATTTGTAGCTGTAAGTCAGGAAATAGTCACACATGTCATAAATCATGCAGGTAGTCTTCTACTACCCCATTGTAGAGTAACAAGTAGATGTACTCATAAACGGTCAATGTATAGCTGCAAACCAGGAAATAGTCGTAATAGGTCATATGCCACCATGCGTCATATCCCCTGGTGGAAATGGTCTGATATCCAAGTGGTTTATGAAACCTTTTTCACTTTAAACCACTTACGTACAAAGTGGTTCAAAGTGATTTCGAGTAGAAAAGGTTTCATAAACCCACTTGGGATTCCAGACCATTTCCACCAGGGTCACCATACATCACATCATAGGTCACCATGCGTATTATCCCATTGTAGTGGAAAGAGGAAATAAAAAGAGAACCCGAGAATTTAGGATGAAATTCCACGGCATAAAAGTGGCAGCACCAGGATTAAATCCCACGGTGCAAGGACTAAACGTGGCGAACAGTATAAGGATTAAATATTACTGAATAAGCATTAAATATCACGGGAAAACCTCTAGTTTTGAGTGATGGAGTTCCCAGTACTGCAATAGACGAGTTTAGAAAATCCCAGAGTGCTTAGCGCCGCTTTGAACTGTGGGAGTTTACTAATACGAAAGATTAGTAGATATATATTTTTTGTCGGAACTATATAACATCATATATACATATATATATATATATATATATATACATTATATATACATAACTATATAAAAGATTAATAGATAGATATTTTTGTCGGAACTTTGACACACAAGTAATCATAAAAAATGTAATGCACAAGTTAACGTTCACATGGGCATTTTCAAGAGCTCAGAAGAACACTACTTTGTTTTTTGTGGTGATGACAAAACGTGCTATGCGACGTTAGCTCCGACCCTGATGGTTGCAGACCTCTAACTGTATGTCAAAGGCATACGCGAACAATACATATTTGGAAATCCGTGGCACACATGCGTATATCTGACACCTTGTCTTGACTTAACACCATACATGTGCAACTATATTTAACATGCCATATATGCTCTACGGCGAACATCTGAGCGCTGCAAGAGATGCTTTGGCAAAGTGGAGTATTCGTTTTCTGCACTTCTCTTGGTATTCACATACAACGTTTTGTGGTATTTTTATCTTTGCGAGTCATTCGTTGATACGTGTGCGGCACCAGGCAGAAGCTGTCTCTCCCAGAGAACATCCATTATTTAAGGTGATATTGTTTACTTTGCCTGAGGTCTGAAAATGCATACATGTCAACACGACAAAGAAATTCCAGTTCCTCGTTCTGTATTGCGAAGATTAATATTAAGATAAGATAGTGGTGACAGAGTTAAGAATAGGAAACTCGTGCGATGGGTCCACACATGGGGCTTCCGTTCCGTTCTTCTTGATTAGAAAACTATTAGAAGAAAGCGTGGGGTATTCCCACAGGGAGAGAAGAAGAAGAAGTGCAACATTCCTCTTTTCGATTTCGATACAATCTTTCCGGCATTCTGTCCATAAGCCAGAGAAACGTGTACCGCCGTACCACTTCCCTGTCCGCACTGGTCCGCACGCGCGCTCGGACGTCCACTCGCGGCCTTTCGCAATCGCCGCCAGGTGGCCACGGCGTAGACTGGCGCCAGAGTCCTTGGTGACGTCATGTACTGTTGAAGAATCCCAAACTATGGAGTTCTGGGTGAAGCGGGCAATGTACAGTGACGAATTATCCAGCCGGTGTATTTTCGTGACACACCCTGTATACTGCAGCCGACGAAATCGTCCTCAGCTTGTGGAGATATCTACTGCATCTGATAGGTACTGTTGCTTTTTGTTTTTTACTAATCTGCCAATTTTTTCCCTTCCTGGGCTGTGCGCATGC
Organism: Ornithodoros turicata; assembly: GCF_037126465.1. Classification (NCBI taxonomy): domain Eukaryota; kingdom Metazoa; phylum Arthropoda; class Arachnida; order Ixodida; family Argasidae; genus Ornithodoros; species Ornithodoros turicata. The sequence continues at coordinate 68,157,198 of NC_088201.1, read as the reverse complement.
TCTTGCTCCACATTCTGTATGTACGTGAAAATAGACTCCGTAATGTTTACATCTGGGTCGACTGTGGCTATATGTACCTCCTACCCGACACCTTCGCAACTGCGGGAAAAGCTGCATTAGTTTTCTTTAATTCCATGTTAGCGCCGCGAAGCAACTGTGGCTATGAACGGCGTACAGACGTGGACAGATGGAGAGGGGACAGCCGGAAGGAGTGGGGGAGAGGGCGGTTAGTATGCGTCCTGGGCAGACTTCAGGGGGAACTGTGCCTACATTAGTCTGGAGAGTCTTCGGAAAACCCAGGGAAAACCTCAGACAGCACAGCCGGTGACAGGATTGAAACCCGTGTCACCTCCCAGTCTCTGCGTGGAAAGCGATCATCCTAACCACTACGCCACGGGAGTTGGTGACTGCATTAGTAAATAAAGCAAATGAGCACAAAATGAAATTGTTTTCTTTTAATTCTGTATTGCAATTTTGTTCCCAAACTGTTCTCCTACCTTTATTTATTCTACACTGGGGCTTACTATTTCTACCTTTTACTATTTACTTGAAGTGATGTTTCATGGCATGCCCTTTGGATGTGCCCTTGCGAGAACAAACCTCATAGAATATGACTCCTTCGATTGGCGTTAAAATGCCTTTCGCCAAGACTGGGGATAAAAAAAGAGGGCGTTGCGTGAAGGTGTCGTTGTAAGAGATAAGGTTAGTTTCTCGTCGGCGAACTTGTCTGGTGTCGATAAGCGATAAGTGCAGGAGGGCGTGATATCTTCATGTTTACATGGTCTGCAGGATAAATTAATCTGCAGTCGGGTAGTTCCTATCATGGATACAACAAGGCGGTATTTTCGCGTTCCACACCGAACATACAGGACAGTTAGTCATCTGTAGTTTAATAAACGTAATGATAATGTAATAAATTTAATTTCCGTCTTTAATACATGAAACAACAATGCAATAATTTCCAGAGAGCTGGCGCTCAAGAATATTAAATGTTTGTTTGGAATCTGGTAGTGTGTGTGTCACGTTCGAACGAGTGTCCGCGCACTTCCTTGTAAAAAATGTAGTTAAATTAGTTTTAAAAAGTAATGTTACAATATATGCGGGATTTCGTTGCAATAACTCGCGAGAAATGCATGTTTGACCAATATGTGCCCCTTTAAACCATGGGCTATTTCCTGAACAAAAAAAAAGAAAAGAGAGAGAGAGAGAGAGAAAAGCCCGTCAACACACGATTGTATGAATAGCACCCGATGTCACCTCGAATTTCAGTTTGAAAAATAGCACGCGATTTCCCTTCCCCCCTCCGAAATCGGGAAAGGCAGAAAGCAGAAAGGCAGAAAGCAGAAAAAGCCAGAGACTAATTGCTCGTATATTCCAGAGTTAAAAATATCCTAAATAAGCAGCAAGTCATCGCAAGCGACGCTGTCAGCGACCCTATACATCCCTATTACGCAGCCGCGACGACATTCACTCTACGCATAGATGTATTGTGCTGCAAAATTGCTCGATTCTTCATGCTAATTGAAGGGGGTTGTTCGCATGTTCGTACGTTGGGTATGTGCACTTGGCGCATTTTACGAGATCGCGCCTCCAGTAAGACAATTACCAGTTACTCGAGTACACTTCAATTTTGAAAACTTTCCCACTTTATAGAATATTTCAAGAATACTACACAAAATCCCGATTGCTTTTTCACGAACGAGGTGTTTGGAATACATGGCGCATATGATGCTGGTGGGCTACCTCAAAGCTTCAGTGCAGCAAATGAAGCCTTTATTACATGTTGAAAACTTTGGAACCTAAAATTAAATTGCATTAAAAGCTTCGCCGTGCCACAGGCAAAGTGCCACTAGCGAATGAATGCAGAGCGCTGTCAGAATGTGTTGCACGCGCTTTTAGGATCTTAATACATGGACTCTATGAAGAGGGGGGATCTATTGACAGAAAAAAAAAAAAGAAAAAAGGAAAGATATGGGGACATGAACAGGTGATGCCTGCTTCCCGTTTTCTCCCGAATTCTTGGACATGGAGGCGCCACAATAATGCTATAATTGCTATTGCATAAAAAGTAGCACGAGACATTTTCTGTTATTTATCTTTTGTACATAGCACTACAAATACTCGAAAAGCTCTTCCAGTATAAACATATATAACGGCTACTAACGGATCGGGTAATCACATAGTACATTGAACACTAATGGTTGATAAAGCCTCATGCTCTACCAGGTCTTGGTGAGCGCTGTGGAGACCTGCATGAAGAAAAGGAAAACGAGAAAAAAGAACGTTATTGTTTGTTTGTACAGATTCGTTTGCGTCTACTATGGCGGGAAGAAGGTAGTTCTATAGTGAACGATGAAAGATGAAAGTCACTGAAAAGGTTAGCTAGCTGTAGGGATCGAACTCACATCTTCTGGATTACCGGTCCAGGGCTCTACCAATTGAGCTAAGCTAACACGCCTCTCCAGCGACTTTCGGGGTGCGTCATCAGAAGGGACGACAAACCAGCCACTCACTCTCACTCACCCTCCTTTCACTCTTACATTTTTTGCTCACTCATACACACATTCATACGACGGAATCGACGCAAGCGGCACCTGTTGAACAAGAGATAAACTGATGTTCTGAGGCTGGAACAACATAGAAGGGACAGATACAAACAAAGCCTCAAATTGCCTAAGAAATCAACGATGAAAGATGAAAGTCACTGAAAAGGTTAGCTAGCTGTAGGGATCGAACCCACATCTTCTGGATTACCGGTCCAGGGCTCTACCAATTAAGCTAAGCTAACACACCTCTCCACCCACTTTCGGGGTGCGTCATCAGAAGGGACGACAAACCAGCCACTCACTCTCACTCACCCTCCTTTCACTCTTACATTTTTTGCTCACTCATACACACATTCATACGACGGAGTCGCTGGAGAGGCGTGTTAGCTTAGCTCAATTGGTAGAGCCCTGGACCAGTAATCCAGAAGATGTGGGTTCGATCCCTACAGCTAGCTAACCTTTTCAGTGACTTTCATCTTTCATCGTTGATTTCTTAGGCAATTTGAGGCTTTGTTTGTATCTGTCCCTTCTATGTTGTTCCAGCCTCAGAACATCAGTTTATCTCTTGTTCAACAGGTGCCGCTTGCGTCGATTCCGTCGTATGAATGTGTGTATGAGTGAGCAAAAAATGTAAGAGTGAAAGGAGGGTGAGTGAGAGTGAGTGGCTGGTTTGTCGTCCCTTCTGATGACGCACCCCGAAAGTGGCTGGAGAGGTGTGTTAGCTTAGCTCAATTGGTAGAGCCCTGGACCGGTAATCCAGAAGATGTGGGTTCGATCCCTACAGCTAGCTAACCTTTTCAGTGACTTTCATCTTTCATCGTTGATTTCTTAGGCAATTTGAGGCTTTGTTTGTATCTGTCCCTTCTATGTTGTTCCAGCCTCAGAACATCAGTTTATCTCTAGTTCTATAGTCCACGATATACGGGCCAACACATGCAGCCGGTCATACGGTGGCGTAACGGCTGCCATGGTTTCAGCAACAGGTTCTACGGTTCTTGACTTTAAAACCGTCTTTTATAAATGCAATTTTACACCTTCGAACAGAAGAGTGGTTGTGTTCGCATGTGTTTACGCCAACGTTGATTTGGGCTGCCCTGCGGACACTTGGTTGTCGTGGGCGTACCCAGAGTCCTCAACGCGGGCCGCAGGGCCTACGCAGGGCGCCCATGGGCCTACAGGATATCTGCCTTGCTCGCCACCCCTAGCACCGAGGGCCATATACACGCATTCCAGGAACTATATATGTCACTCAATTTGAATCTAAGTTCATGCTTCTAGTTCTAAATTATTTTGGCCACACATAATTTCGCAGCTGCAGATAAATAGTTGCAAAGCTCTGGTTTGAAGCTCTCAAACTAGACGCGCTTCATACTCTCCCAGTGGAATACCAACAAGCACAAAGGTCTACACTCTCGTTGAAAGGATAAGATTGGCAGTTACCGTGCTTGTCCAGGTTGAGCTGAACGCTGCGGGGACCTGTGATCAGACAATAGCTTTAGCACACAAGTACAACATCGAAACAACATTTCCAGTAGTGTCGAATTATAAAAGAGGTCGCATTACTGTGCTGGTCCAGGCTGAAAAGCACGCTGTGGAGTCCTGAAAAAAAAAAAAAATAATAAAGGCGGCAGTTAGAAAAGGTATCAAACTGATTGCAGTTAATAGAATATTACTGTCTTCCAGGACTAGATATGCCTTGTCGGGACCTGCGTATGAAATAAAACGTGGCACACGTGTAAGGTTTGCGACTTTTGATAAACCTACTAGGTAGTAATTGTTAAACATTACTGTGATATTCCGCGCTGGGGCGACGCCTGTGGTGACCTGCATCGGTAAAAAGAATGTACTTCGGATATGTGAAAAAAATAAAAAATCGTAGTACACATATAAGCTCTGCCTTTTACGGGTTAAATGCCTTCCTGCACCGGATTCGGGGTTTGGGGGGGGGGGGGGGTATCATGCACTACTCCAGCCGCCCGCAGTTAAGATGCATATATTGGTCAAACATAGGTATACAGACCTATAGGTGGCGATTTATAGTGACAAGCACCATATGTTGTAACATCAGATGTGGTTCGCATCCTTTATTGTTGCACCCATTTACGGTTTACATCAGACATGCTCACAAATTACTACTGAGAAGTGCACGTGATGCGTCATACAACGCTATACGCGTGATTGGAACTCGGGGAGAAATCAGGTTTAACCCCAATTAGTCTTGAACTGATTCGGGAGTGAATTAACGGGAGGGAGCGGATTTAACCCGAAAACTCAGACCCTATACATAAAGCACTGCTAAAAAAAAGAACAAAAATAGAGCACACTTCTTTCATCATAAAAGAACTATGACAAAAGGTCTTGCACCGCCCATTGTGAGATCAAGATCTGAATCTGCGTTTACGCTTTTCAGCCCAAATCTAAGAAAATCTCTCTCCTGTGGTATGGTATCGAATGATACATTTTCACGGACCGCGGCTCCCACAGAAACAGCGCACATCAGGCCCGAGTCACACGAAGGTGTTTGTCGCCCGTGCGCTGCTCGTATTTTCAACGAATACCACGAGGACGAGAAGAACGATTTTGCGAAACAGCCCTTATTATACCGCATATCGTATAAAATTTATACAAGAAAATAGTAAGCCACAAAAATTCGAAAATTCTTCTCATGGTCCCCGTACGTTATGCAGTAATTCTATGCGGATGTTATTTCGGCATTGTGAGAGTTTTAATGACATCGAAAGCGTTCACGATAACAGTTCCGAAAACATGAATAACCAAATCGGCCTCTTTCTACGAAGTGAGTGACATCACATCCGTCAGCTTCGATTTAATAACTTCATTTGTCGTAGCGTTTTCGTAGAGTTCCTTCTGATGTACTAAAACTCCGTATTAGACCCATTTCACACTACCGTTTTTTTAGTACGTGTTTTCCACGGAGGCAAATCGGAATCTACGGAGCTCGATTGGCCTCCCGGTTCTATTTCTGAAGCATATGGACAAGAAAAACGGTAGTCCTAAATGGGAACCGGTCCACTCGTCACAATCCCACTCGTCACCGGAAGACTCGTCACAGGATAATTGGTCACACCGGCCCTCTGGTACGAGGTCCTTTTGTCACCGGAACACTTGTCAAGGGGGGCGGTTCATCACCGGAACACTGGTTGCAAGGTTACATTCTTGGGCACTAATAAAAATCATTCGTGATTCAGGGTCAATTCATGTAATATGCACCCGTCGAGACTGACCAAGGTTAGGTCAGTAGAGCCTTTTACGTATTTCAGACGTTGGGGAATGGGTCAGTTCATGTAGAATATGCACCCGTCGAGACTGACGAAGGTTAGGTCAAAAGAGCCTTTTACTATTTCACGCGTTGGAGAGTGGGTCAGTTCATGAAGAATATGCACCCGTCGAGACTGACCAAGGTTCGGTCAGGAGACCCTTTTACGTATTTCACACGTTGAGGAGTGGGTCAGTTCATGTAGAATATGCACCCGTCGAGACTGGCCAAGGATAGGTCAGAAGAGCCTTTTACGTATTTCACACGCTGAGGAGTGGGTCAGTTCATGTAGGATATGCACCCGTCGAGACTGACGAAGGTTAGGTCAAAAGAGCCTTTTACTACTTCACACGTTAGAGAGTTGGTCAGTTCATGTACAATATGCACCCGTCGAGACTGGCCAAGGTTAGGTCAGGAGAGCCTTTTACGTATTTCACACGTTGAGGAGTGGGTCAGTTCATGTAGAATATGCACCCGTCGAGACTGACCAAGGTTAGGTAAAAAAAGCCTTTTACTATTTCACACGTTGGAGAGTGGGTCAGTTCATGTAGAATATGCACCCGTCGAGACTGACCAAGGTTAGGTCAGGAGAGCCTTTTACGTATTTCACACGTTGAGGAGTGGGTCAGTTCATGTACAATATGCACCCGTCGAGACTGGCCAAGGATAGGTCAGGAGAGCCTTTTACGTATTTCACACGTTGAGGAGTGGGTCAGTTCATGTAGAATATGCACCCGTCGAGACTGACCAAGGTTAGGTCAAAAGAGCCTTTTACTACTTCACACGTTGGAGAGTTGGTCAGTTCATGTAGAATATGCACCCGTCGAGACTGACCAAGGTTAGGTCAGGAGACCCTTTTACGTATTTCACACGTTGGGGAGTGGGTCAGTTCATGTAGAATATGCACCCGTCGAGACTGACCAAGGTTAGGTCAGGAGACCCTTTTACGTATTTCACACGTTGGGGAGTGGGTCAGTTCATGTATGCACCCGTCGAGACTGACCAAGGTTAGGTCAAAAGAGCCGTTTACTATTTCACACGTTGGAGAGTGGGTCAATTCGTGTACAATATGCACCCGTCGAGACTGGCCAAGGATAGGTCAGGAGAGACTTTTACGTATTTCACACGTTCAGGAGTGGGTCAGTTCATGTAGAATATGCACCCGTCGAGACTGACCAAGGTTAGGTCAAAAGAGCCTTTTACTACTTCACACGTTGGAGAGTTGGTCAGTTCATGTACAATATGCACCCGTCGAGACTGCTCAGGGTTAGGTCAGGAGAGCCTTTTACGTATTTCACACGTTGAGGAGTGGGTCAGTTCATGTACAATATGCACCCGTCGAGACTGGCCAAGGATAGGTCAGGAGAGCCTTTTACGTATTTCACACGTTGAGGAGTGGGTCAGTTCATGTAGAATATGCACCCGTCGAGACTGACCAAGGTTAGGTCAAAAGAGCCTTTCACTACTTCACACGTTGGAGAGTTGGTCAGTTCATGTAGAATATGCACCCGTCGAGACTGACCAAGGTTAGGTCAAAAGAGCCTTTCACTACTTCACACGTTGGAGAGTTGGTCAGTTCATGTACAATATGAACCCGTCGAGACTGACCAAGGTTAGGTCAGGAGAGCCTTTTACGTATTTCACACGCTGAGGAGTGGGTCAGTTCATGTAGAATATGCACCCGTCGAGACTGACCAAGGCTAGGTCAAAAGAGCCTTTTACTATTTCACACGTTGAAGAGTGGGTCAGTTCGTGAAGAATATGCACCCGTCGAGACTGACCAAGGTTAGGTCAAAAGAGCCTTTTACTATTCCACACGTTGGAGAGTGGGTCAGTTCATGTAGAATATGCACCCGTCGAGACTGACCAAGGTTAGGTCAGGAGAGCCTTTTACGTATTTCACACGTTGGGGAGTGGGTCAGTTCATGTAGAATATGCACCCGTCGAGACTGACCAAGGTTAGGTCAGGAGACCCTTTTACGTATTTCACACGTTGGGGAGTGGGTCAGTTCATGTATGCACCCGTCGAGACTGACCAAGGTTAGGTCAAAAGAGCCGTTTACTATTTCACACGTTGGAGAGTGGGTCAATTCGTGTAGAATATGCACCCGTCGAGGCTGACCAAGGTTAGGTCAGGAGAGCCTTTTACTATTTCACACGTTGGAGAGTGGGTCAGTTCATGTAGAATATGCATCCGTCGAGACTGACCAAGGTTGGGTCAGGAGACCCTTTTACGTATTTCACACGTTGGGGAGTGGGTCAGTTCATGTATGCACACGTCGAGACTGACCAAGGTTAGGTCAAAAGAGCCTTTTACTATTTCACACGTTGAGGAGTGGGTCAGTTCATGTAGAATATGCACCCGTCGAGACTGGCCAAGGATAGGTCAGGAGAGCCTTTTACGTATTTCACACGTTGAGGAGTGGGTCAGTTCATGTAGAATATGCACCCGTCGAGACTGACCAAGGTTAGGTAAAAACAGCCTTTTACTATTTCACACGTTGGAGAGTGGGTCAGTTCATGTAGAATATGCACCCGTCGAGACTGACCAAGGTTAGGTCAGGAGAGCCTTTTACATATTTCACACGTTGAGGAGTGGGTCAGTTCATGTACAATATGCACCCGTCGAGACTGGCCAAGGATAGGTCAGGAGAGCCTTTTACGTATTTCACACGTTGAGGAGTGGGTCAGTTCATGTAGAATATGCACCCGTTGAGACTGACCAAGGTTAGGTCAAAAGAGCCTTTTACTACTTCACACGTTGGGGAGTGGGTCAGTTCATGTATGCACACGTCGAGACTGACCAAGGTTAGGTCAAAAGAGCCTTTTACTATGTCACACGTTGGAGAGTGGGTCAGTTCATGTAGAATATGCACCCGTCGAGACTGACCAAGGTTAGGTCAAAAGAGCCTTTTACTATATCACACGTTGGAGAGTGGGTCAGTTCATGTAGAATATGCACCCGTCGACACTGACCAAGGTTAGGTCAAAAGGGCCTTTTACTATTCCACACGTTGGAGAGTGGGTCAGTTCATGTAGAATATGCACCCGTCGAGACTGACCAAGGTTAGGTCAGGAGAGCCTTTTACGTATTTCACACGTTGGGGAGTGGGTCAGTTCATGTAGAATATGCACCCGTCGAGACTGACCAGGTTAGGTCAGGAGACACTTTTACGTATTTCACACGTTGGGGAGTGGGTCAGTTCGTGTAGAATATGCACCCGTCGAGGCTGACCAAGGTTAGGTCAAAAGAGCCTTTTACTATTTCACACGTTGGAGAGTGGGTCAGTTCATGTAGAATATGCACCCGTCGAGACTGACCAAGGTTAGGTCAGGAGAGCCTTTTACGTATTTCACACGTTGGGGAGTGGGTCAGTTCATGTATGCACCCGTCGAGACTGACCAAGGTGTGGTCAAAAGAGCCTTTTACTATTTCACACGTGGGAGAGTGGGTCAGTTCATGCAGAATATGCACCCGTCGAGACTGACCAAGGTTAGGTCAGGAGAGCGCTTCACGTATTTCACACGTTGGGGAGTATACGGTGCGGTGAGCAGGTGGCAAGTTCACTGTGACGATTATTCCGGCGTGGCGGCAGTTCCTCGTACGAGATGCCCTGTGACGAATTGGCCTCCTTGACGAGTTCACCTATGACCAGTTGGCCTGTGACGACCGGGCTTGTGACGAGTTGTCCTAAACCCGTCTTAAATGGGCCTCATGCCGGTTTCACACTATAACGCGATGTTTTTCGCGTCGGGTCAGTTCATGTAAAATATGCACCCGTCGAGACTGACCAAGGTTAGGTCAGGAGAGCCTTTTACGTATTTCACACGTTGGGGAGTGGGTCAGTTCATGTATGCACCCGTCGAGACTGACCAAGGTGTGGTCAAAAGAGCCTTTTACTATTTCACACGTTGGGGAGTGGGTCAGTTCATGTATGCACACGTCGAGACTGACCAAGGTTAGGTCAAAAGAGCCTTTTACTATGTCACACGTTGGAGAGTGGGTCAGTTCATGTAGAATATGCACCCGTCGAGACTGACCAAGGTTAGGTCAAAAGGGCCTTTTACTATTCCACACGTTGGAGAGTGGGTCAGTTCATGTAGAATATGCACCCGTCGAGACTGACCAAGGTTAGGTCAGGAGAGCCTTTTACGTATTTCACACGTGGGAGAGTGGGTCAGTTCATGTAGAATATGCACCCGTCGAGACTGACGAAGGTTAGGTCAAAAGACCCTTTTACTATTACACACGTTGGAGAGTGGGTCAGTTCATGTAGAATATGCACCCGTCGAGACTGACCAAGGTTAGGTCAGGAGACCCTTTTACGTATTTCACACGTTGGGGAGTATACGGTGCGGTGAGCAGGTGGCAAGTTCACTGTGACGATTATTCCGGCGTGGCGGCAGTTCCTCGTACGAGATGCCCTGTGACGAATTGGCCTCCTTGACGAGTTCACCTATGACCAGTTGGCCTGTGACGACCGGGCTTGTGACGAGTTGTCCTAAACCCGTCTTAAATGGGCCTCATGCCGGTTTCACACTATAACGCGATGTTTTTCGCGTCCGTGCAATGCGTCCGTGTTGGGACTGATTTTTCTCTCGGTGATTATCCGTGTGCTAACCGTGTTCGAGACGTTTGTCTGTGTTTTTTTTCCTTTTTAACTTTTCACAGGCTCCACTCGGGTTCATGTAAGCCACACACACAACCGTATTTCATCGCCAGTGGCGTGTTCGCGACGATAAATTTCCCAAAACACCCCATTCTAAGCGAGTTTCACGGAACAAACTTGTTCCGTGCCTTTTGAGGCACGAGTTTTTTCCCCTCCTTCTCATATCGAAATTTGTAGCGGGCAGAAAACGAACCAGCATCGCTCAAGGCTGCCATGTCGCCCTCAGTCAAGAATGATGGCGCTGCAGAGAAGGAAGGTCACTATCGTCGCTATCCGTCCAGGACCTGAGAAGCCCAGTGTCCTTTTTTGCCCGAGGTCGACCTCATAATCTATCGAAGAGTTTGCCGCATTGGACGGAAAACTCCGATGTGTAACGCGCACCGGATTTTTCAAGGCCTATTAGGGAGTTTAGGTACACCGGAAGGTGTTCACGTTAAGGGTTCTGAAAACCTGATAAGCGAATCGCTCTGTTTTTGAAGCGAGTGACATCACATAGCGCTAAGCTTCGATTTGGTAACTTCCTTTATAGTATCGTCTTTGTACAGTTCTTCCGATGCACTAAAAATCGCAATATCCCGCACGTAAACATAGTGGAAATGACCTATAGGAAAAGCCTTTACCCATAGGAGGCGGAGTTCGCTCCAGGTGAAGCTGACGCATAGAATGCTCGCTTTACCTCTATCACTTCGGTGTGGGTTTTCACACGTTGGTAGTACTCCCAAACCAAGTACAGGGCCTCGATCTGAAACATGTCGTAGTACAACACTTCAGAAGGATAACTACCGAACCTAAGCTGTCTAGAGTGTCCCGCGGACCAGTCTCCGGGAGCTGCAGGAGTCTGAATACAGGGCCGCAGACAGCGCTTTGCAAATTTTAGGAGTGGTGGGACGTAGAGCCACTCGTGGGACGCATTTTAACTGAACACACGAGCATTCATCACTCCGAATGTCTCGCTAACCGTTCACAGGACCATCACACGACGAAGTTACAGGGGCTGCGATACGTGCGCTTCATTGCATGATGCACGCTTTGTACTGCACGCAGGAACATTGAGGAAAAACGAATTTCTCTGAGGAAAAAAGAAGAGAAAAGAATACTTGACGAGATACACACGAGGTCTCGTTTAAGAATGGTCGTTCTCGCAATGACTCGGCGCACACTATCCAGAAGTCTATTTAATCACCGCACGTCTTAGATTTGCAAAGTTCGAAATCCGGACGAAAAGTTGGACCCGCAGACAGAAACAACACGGTGGTGGAAGGGGAGATGTGGTATAGGTTGAGGAAGGCTTACAACCAGTGCAGTCTTTTCATGTTTCTCACTGATTCTCCAAATGTATACTTACTTTTGCAATTAGACGAACCATTACATAGAGGAAATGCAAGGCCTGACGAATGTCCTGTTGCAAAATAAAGCAACGTCAACTCACTTGGTAAGTCTCTGCACATTAGAGAAGGAGAGAGAAGTTGCATTTGAGGTTTCCTTTTGGCCGATGCTGGTAACGCTATGGCATGTTTTGTTTTAAATGCTATAGCATTTAAACGCGTTTTAACGCGTGTTTGCGCCTAGGAAGTGTAGCGTCAGTGGAGAGGGACACTTTCACTATCCTGATGCGTAATCTTCCCCTTGTTTGTTTCCTCATTGCACGCCTCGGCTGATAAGAAACGTTTCGGCGGGTGGGGATTTAGCAAATTGGCTTCGGGTAGCGGTCCTTAAAACACGATAAGCCCTTATTTCTTTCAAGTAGTTGACATCATGCTGTGGATCTTTGTTTTGACAGCTTCCTTTATTGTATCGTTTTCGTAGAACGCTTGCGACCTGCTGAAACTCCCTATAGTGACTTCATAACTTCGTCATGTGGTCAATGCCGTCAGACACTACGAAGTTACAGTGTAAACGACGTGATCACGGCAAATGTCGATGTGCACGGCGGCATCGTTAACGGTTCGATGGGGACTCTCAAATTAATTGAGAACGATGGAGTAGGTCGCATCCTTCGTCTATGGCTCCAGTTTGTTGGTGAAGTAACGGGCTGCACCGCTCAAATCAAGGCCGCCTCGCTACGTGCCATCAACCCTTGTCTCATTCCAGACAGGGTTCCCATTAACCTGACGGTCACCACTATGATGTCCAAAAAACGAGTGTCGGCTGCAAACGCGTTCACTTCCCTTTCGTCTAGGCCAACGTCATGACCATTCATAAATTCCAAGGTGCGACCCACAACAAGGTAGTGTACTCCTATAGCAAGTCACAACCGCAACACCTCGTCTATGTTGCCATGTCGCGAGTGACTAGCCTCGAGGGCCTGTACATCACTAATGTGGACGGAGACTTGATGTTCTATCACGCCACGTGCAACGCAGACAAGTATCTACACGACGAGTTTCGAAGACTCGAGCGGCAGAGGCTCGATACCGCTACGCGACGCGCAGATAAGCTTTTCGATCGAATCGGTCGAATATGGCGAAAATAAGCGCTCCTGGCCTGATCGTAACTCTGAGCATTGCCGTAGCGAACGTTCAGATTTTGCGGGCACGCTGAATGGACGTTCAGGGTGGTGCAATTCTTACGAAGGCGGACGTGATCGGGTTGACGGAAACATGGGCTGACGATCCGTGTAGAGATAGGCGTATGCGGGTGCATGTCGTTCTGCATGCACCATAGAGCAGAGCGGCTGGTGTCGCACTTTACGCCAAGCAAGGTAAAAGTGCGGTCACTCCATGGCATCTGCCCATCAAAACGAAGCGAGAAGCTGAGACATGTGCGCAATCGAGAGCACTATCAATGGTCGTAGAACTATCATTGCCGCTGTGTACCTCTCGCCAATCGAAGACATAGAAAAATACCAAAAGACGACATCACACTCTTCCTCACTTGGAATCTCCTTGGAACTCCTAAAACGGAACTGAAGTTTCCTGAGGTAAAAACGGCGCACTGTACCGACGTGCCGCTCATTGTATGCGGAGACTTTAATATTAACGTCAGGGACGGCAACAATGGGTTGGTTATCGATTATATAAAGGAGACGTTCAATTTGGACATCGTGGGTGATGTGAATGTGGCGACCACACGCAACTGCACGATAGACGGTGTGTTCGCGATTAGTGCATGTTAGTGGGCGCTACATGGACTACATATCCTGCTACAGTATCCACAAACACATTATCTACATCGCTGAAACTAAAGATCAGCCAGACGAGGAGACGATAACACTTGGGCTCAGCTGTCTCGCGACGTAAACCCCCCATTATTAATATTATAAAAAGATAACGCTTGGGAAAATATGATAATTCAATCGGCATACATCACGTTCCAGATCTTTGATTTGACAGCTTCCTTTATCGTGTCGTTTCCAGAGTGTGGTGCCGACCTGCTAAAGCTCTCGCAAGTATGCTTCTTTCGCTTCTTTTGCTTTTCGATTGTAAATGCTAGTAATGCTATCACATTTCATAAGCGTTTGGCCGTGCGCCAAAGAGTATAGCCGATTTTTTACTATAAGTAGCACAAATATCCGCGCGCTTTCCAAATATACCGAGGCGAAGCGTGGTACATCTTTTTTTTTTTTTTATTCCGGTGTTAGCGCCGCGAAGCAACTGTATAGTTCTGAGCGGCGTACAGATGGAGTGGGGAGTGCAGGAAGGAGTACAGGGGGGCTAGTATGCGTCTTGGGCCGACGTCAGGGGCAACTGTGTCGTCGTCGATCCCTAGGCACTGGTGCTCTTATGCAAATTCACTGACGTACGGTTATTACCTGACCTCTATCTTATAGATAGAGTTCCGCGTTTTCGGTTTTTATTTTTGGGCGGATTTGGCGTATGCTTTTCGGTGTTTATTGATTTTCACGAAATCGGAGTTTTTCTATGTTTTTCCTGGCGTGTACACGGTTTACCCGACAGTTATCGGCGAACAGAAATTACTATGTAATTTCCGCACGAAGCTCACGAAGCACGAAGACTATTTTTTCAAGGGTATAAGAATGCTGGTTGAAAGGTGTCAAAAGTGTATCGAAGTTAAGGGTGACTATGTCGAAAAGTGATACACTTGTTTCGTCTCTATGACTATTAAAAGTTGGTCGGGCCGGAAACTTATGGAACCACCCTCGTATGTGTACCTATTTGTCATTGTTCAGTGAGATTTGTTATCATTTATATAGGTGTGCCAGCGTTCACGACGTGAATGAAAAGTAAGTTTTTTTTTTGTCTAACTCAAAAGGCGCATGTTTTGTTGCTGTTTTGACCTCGCTTATGCATTATATCTTGCCAGACCTTTATATTCTTTATTTTCACGGCTGCAAATTTTGGGCAATTTTTCCGACGGCGGGGAAAAAAGGAACATTAGACGTAAAACAAACCGGTTTTCCCACCGTGGGAAACCGTTCGTCAACGTCGCAAGGCGGCCGGCGATGTCCGAAGCAAATAACATCGTGCAGAGGTTGAATTTATTGGCTAAGGGAAGGACAGCACCGGCCAGTAATCATGTACGCATCAAAAATGTGTATGGGGAATCGCACCTTCGTACGCGACCGTCAAAAGCTGCGTAGCCTCGTTTTAAACGGGCACTACAGTGGAAAAATCTTTCCTCGCGGAATGAAAGATTCCGTTACGTTGACACCAACACAAAAGGAACGGGATTCATAGGTTGAGTCTTTCCTCATTTATGAGCGAAAGAACGTGTAATTTACGCTTTCCCTCTGTCTTTCGTTCAAGAAGGGCGACAATGCGGAGAGGCCTCTGACTGGTCTCCTCCAACGATCTCCCGCGATGATTGGACAAATCGTTTGTGGGGACCAATGAGAGTCCGCTCCGTACTGTCTGCCTTCTTCAGAAGGAGAGGGAGGGAAGCCTAAATGGCGTTTTCTTTTCCTCAAAAATGACAAACCGACACAACCGATGAATCCCGTTGCTTTTGTATCCCCGTCAAGGTAACGCCATCTTTTATTCTGCAAGGAGAAATTGTACTTTGTACTTACCCGTGAATGAATAATATGTTGTCATGAAATGAAATATGTTCTGGAACACTTACATCAGCAACCGCAAACTGAATCTTCTTTTTCTGCGTGTAGGAGTAAAAAAACGTGGCGTTAAGCGTTCAGGAAGGAAGACAATCACTTCACGGTCGCTTTGTACTCTAAAGAGCTCGCTTAACTGCCAGTCATTGTCATCCAAAGAGCCGCGGCATTTAAGAGGAGCGTTGCTACCGACCGAAAACACGACATAATCAATCGCAGTGCACCCTCAGAAGCTTCACCCCAGAGGAGTAACCGCTAGGGTGTACCTCGAAATAAAGTGATCAAAATCCCCGCTGCAAAATAAATTATACTGAAAACAAACGTTATTTGGCTGTAAAATGCACAGTAGCGCGCGGGAAACTGCCAACAGCGAACTTAGACTAACCGGGACATCAAAATGCAAACATCGAACTTGGAGTAACCTAATAATAAACTAACCAACGTGGTGTTTCCTCGTGTCTGCCACGCTAAGCCGGCCGCTAAAATTTGCTTTCGTTCGCTAAAACGGCTTGGACAGATATCGAAAACAAAGCCGTGAATTTGGGTAGTTAAATAGTGATACCGTGGTTTTAAACACGGCATACCATCTTGCGAAGCAATCGAGCATTCTCCTTGATTTTCCTTGTTTCGAGAACGGGAATTTGCAGATCGGGGAGTTCGCAATCGGGAATGTCCAGGTCCACCCTAACTGCAAGATAACGAGTTGCTCCGTGATGTTATTAGTTGAGGGAAGCTGGTCTGTATTGTAGCGTAACAGAGGAATTAGCAAGGAGGTCTTATAGTGGACTACAAAGGTCTAAAATATGCCAGTCGCTGAAACAGCGGTGGGACTCGAACCCGCACTTCTTGAGTGCCGGTCAAGTGCGCTACACATTATGCCTCACTGGTACAACTCTCAGGACAAATGCTGAGGACTTCGTTGAGGGCTGCAGAATGAGAGAGACCCTTGGTGCTTCGTCGGGAGGTTCAGTACCGTGGACACGCCAGGGGTGTGGAGTAACAGCCATGGGTTGTGAACATACGTACTGGAATGGCTGCCACCATATAGTCGACGCCAGCCTGCCAAGAGAAAAAGGATATCAGTTTGGTTCCGAGTAGGGGTTGTGCAAATACTCAGATTTTTTTTCTTTTTTTCGGACACCGAAGCTGTATAACTGTATATTCGACACAAGTTTGGAAACCAATAGTGAATTGTACAGGGCGTTTTTCTACCATTTTCAGAATTTTTATAATAAAATTACGAGAGCTACCTACGAGCGGTTTTCACGGGTGGGCTATGCGGCCAAGTGGACTTCCTATCGGAAAGCGTACGTAACTACACTCTTAAAAATGAACTTCACCACACAGCATGCTCCTAGCCAACCATAATCCCGAATGACAACGTTCTCGCGCCTGACTTGTTGAAAACGGGAGGCGGAGCCTATTTTGTACCATTATGTACGGCATAATTGGTAAAAAAATGGCGTACGCCTCCAATTTTCTTCAACTCAAGGGAAGAAAGTCGTCATTCGGGATGATGGTTGGCAAGGGGCATGCTATATGGTGAAGTCCATTTTTAAGAGTGTACTGAACGACTAATTACCGAAAATTTATTAATTATCTTATTAATTAGATATCTTCGAGGAGATAGCAGAATTGGGGGCGACCCGTATTTAAATCCACCATCTTTCTCAAAAATCCTGAAACGAGCACGTACTTTGAGATATAAATAGCCAAACTGTGGTATGCAAATGAGGCGAAACCGAAACCACGCACTCCACGAGCGCAAAGGGAGCGACGGGCGTTCGCGTCGGGGGGGGGGGGGGGTCACGTGTTTTGTAGCGATGAAGCCAATTGGAGTAGGCACTGATCTGATGGCCAGATAGATTTTTTTCCGGCCCAGGTAACACGAATGCAGTGTTGGCCACAGTACCAGGAAACGTATTTCAGGTAAAGTATCAAGTATCGTTGCAAAAATATGTACTTAAATCAGGGTGTCGAACCACAAAAAATACGGGTTCTGTTCGGGTTCGGGTTCACGGTGGTTGCATTTTGTTCCGGTTCAGTTCTTGTTCGGCCACGCCAAAAGTTGAACCGGTTCGCGAACCGGTTCAACGCTTCCATTTTGTATCTCCCATAAAACTGCTTTTATCAGGAAATGCGTGGGTAGTAGCTTGCTGCTGCGGTCCGCATTCACGTTTTTAGTGACCAGGTACCCTTTAGTGAGAGAAAGGAGAAATGTATGAACGCTTGCAAACAGCGTCCACGCTGATGAAGCGGTGTAGTCCTGCTACTTTCTGTTCCCGAAATCTTTTTTCACACGCACGGTGCCGGCAAGATACACTTAAAGGAAGTCTAATAAGAGGGACAGCGTTTTGACAACGGTAGTTGGCGGCACACTGCATTCGCAGGGTGAATCGATCTGAAACCGTACGGAAGCATGTCGAAAATAAACCTGCCAGCCTTGCTCTGTCCGAGCTCACAGCTGTGTACCAGATAATCCACAACACAAAGGCAATGTGTCACGACCAGTAAGCAGAACTACATTTACTTTTCAAGCCACGACCAATCAAACAGGCACCGTTCTGCGTACGCTCCTTCTCCACTTCTCATGTTTCTGACTTGTTTAATTTGTACTGCTCACGTGTACAGGGAAATGTTGGGCGCTTGCTTAATCATATATTCGTCCTATAGAGCTAACACAACTGGCCTATACTCCATTCCTGCTTCATTCGTCCGCGTGGCGCTAACCGCGGCGCTCAGAAGTACGACTGCGCTTCAACGTGTTAAAAAAGATGCTGAAAGCACCTCGTTTGACTGCTAGGTGAAAATTTGCAAAATCCATGATATGAAGACCAGTGTGTACTCGTTCGGGGGTTGAGAGACACTTGAACTCTTATGCTGACTTTGATATCCGAACCGTTTCCTTGCGAACCGGTTACCGCTATTATTTTTTCCGGTTCTGCTTCGGTTCGGGTTCAACAGTGTCATGAAAATGTCGGTTTGGGTTCGGTTTCGGCAAAAATAACGGTTCGGGTGGGGTTTCGGTTCGGGTTCGGTTCGACACCCTGACTTAAATACAGTAAAAAGTTCTGCCAGGGCTAGATACTTTGACTAAAGCATAAGGTAGCGAGGAATGTACTTGAAGTACTTATTAAGTACCCTCAAATAAAACGTGCGTCATGCCACGCCGTTTAGCTCATTACTGAGACTAATATGCACATACATACGTTCAAATGCAATCCCTTAGACAAAGCACATACGGACGCAAAACACATGAACAAACAACGCGGAAGAGCATGTTGAGTCGTGCCAATGTATCGGTTCCGATTGGATTGCGAACTGGCTAAAATGGGCCGAAGCGCAGTGCTGTACACACTACAGTGAACACCACGGTGGAAGACCGGATGTGGTACAGCGAGCTAGCAAGGCTCACAGAAGGATACTTGAAGTACCTCTACAGAAAGTACAGCAAAATATACTTGAAGTAAAGTAGAAAGTATTGTTCAGCAGGATTACTAAAGGTATCCCAAAGAGTACTTTAAGTAGTACTACTTAAGTACCGAGTACTTGAAGTACTGCCCATTACTGCACAAGGTCATGTCGTTTCTGCGTTCGAGAAGTGAGTAGTTTCAGTTTCGCCTGATTTGCGGATCAAAATTTGGCGATTTATATCTGAAAGTACGTTTCGAATTTCGAATTCGTACGTTACGTACGAATTCGAAGGATTTGGATTCGAAGGATTCGTTAGGATTAGGATTCGTTTAGGTTTAGGATTTCTTAAAAAAAGAGGGTGGATTCAAATAATGATTGCCTCCAATTCTGCTGTCTCGCATTTTCCCAAAAACATCTATTTAAAAAGTTCGTTAATCAATTTTAGGTAATTAGTCGTCGAGTAGTCACATGCGAATTGTACATAACACAGGGTGTTCCACGAGAGGATGTCACTAAATTCCTAAAAATAGGTCTCATTTCAGAAAGATACTTCGAGTACACCCATACGGACTTGTACCACAGATTGAGGCCGTTCGCATTCATGGTACGCATTAATCAAGCTAATTTGCATAATTAAACTCGAAACTAAGCGCGACACGGCCCTCGATCGGAATAAAAAAATGTGTCGCTCTTTCCACTTCGCCGCAAACGCAAATTTCACCGAGTATACTCCGCCCAGCGACGGATTTTTGGCAATTTTTTGTAGAAGTCTTGTGAAATAAACACGCGATTTTGATTGATATAGTGTGTTATGGTAATATGCTTCCGAATTCAGGAAGAAAAATGCTGCCTTTCCTCGACAATTTTTAGAGTTTAATTATGCAAATTAGTTTAATTAATACATGAAACGCATGCAAACGGCCTCAATCTATGGCAAAAGTATGTATGAGTGTATTCCAAGTAGTTTTATCATTTTTTGAAGTAAAACCTATTTTTAGGAATTTAGTGACATACTCTCGTGGAGTACCCTGTTGTCATATGTGTTCGGTTCAATATATAATTATTCGCTTCGTATGGGCTTCAGTTTTAAAATTAATATTCGCGCAGCCCTGCCTACTAACCCTAGAGTGTTATACGAGATATCCTCACCTCCCGTTGCTTCGTTCGTATAGACGGTACATGCACGAAGAAATCCTGTAAAAAGTTTGCACGAAAAGTCATGGCGGAGGAAGCGTGCAGAATATTACGTGCAGGTGCAGCACTGTAACACTATGCGTAAACACGAAAATAAAACCTCACGCATGATTGAACGATTGGCTACTACGATAATGGTATATTAGACATATGACTTTATTCTCAATACACAATCAGAATAGGTTTAGAAGAAAATAGTCGAGCTGTCTCAACAGTGGGCAACGAGAAGTTTCTTCGCAGCCGCTGCATTGATAGAATGATCGTATCTTCTCTGAAAGGCGCATAGCAGTGCCAGTTGTTCGGGTTGCCCACCAATCCTTCACAGCACAGTGTACAGAAAAACGAGGAGGAAGGGGAACGGACGGCAGTAGAATTGATCCATCAGATATTTTTTTTTTCTCTACATAACTCGCGATATGCGGTAAGCCAGCAATCGGCGATCTCACTTGGTCCATTTAAATTCTCCACTTTTACTTACTTGAAGTTTCACACAAAACTCAACTTCGAAAATAGAACTTCATCACATAACACGCCAAAATCTAACAATTACAATCCAGACCAGCTAGCTGGCATCAGTACACTTACAATCGTTTTCCAAGACAGCTCGACGACTAGGCGAATTCGTCACTTGCTGATCACAGTACACTTCCAGCAAACGGCCTCGTTAAAAATGGTGGGGACACAATTTTGTGACGCATGCATGTCACTGATGAAAGGAATATAAAACAAGCCAGCTGTTTGCTGGATATACAGGGTGTTACCCTATAAAAGTCTACCCGTGCCGCCATGCCGTACTTGCCAATTACTCAATGCAGGTGGCACATTGTGCGATCTTCATATAAAGCTCATAAGGACATTTAATCTTGGTAAATTTCGAAGTGATTGAGCGCCGCAGCACGAAGTTATAACTGAAAACGTGCAATTCCCGGAGTCAAAACAATCAAGATGGCGGTGTTGAGAAGATCAGGTTGACATGCTGCTCCCCAGACGGCGACGTGTCGCATATCCTGCCAGCCGGATGGAACTGCAGTTTTCATTTCGCTTTCGTGTAACTGTCGTATTTTGCCCAGAAGTAAGCAACGTGAGGAACAAAAATGCCGACGTACTCAGCAGACGACACCCAAAAGGGATGTCGTCTGCTTACTAAAAGGCAGTGAAATAACATAACGCGGGGACGTCTGTGCCTGGATGGACGGATGGATGGATTGCCAGAGCGACACGTCGCCGTCTGGGGAACTGTGTCACAACTGCGATTCACAACACCGCCATCTTGGCTGTTTTGACTATGGGAACCTCACGTTTTGCGCTATAACTTTGCGTTACGGTGCTCAATCACTTCGATATTTACCATGATGGAATGTCCTTATGAGTTTTATACGTAGGCAACACATCGTACCACCTGCATTGAGTAATTGGCGAGCACGGCATGCCGGCGCGGGTAGACTTTTATAGGGTAACACCCTGTACAAACATGTCCCTGAGTTTGGGGAAGAATACCAGAAGTATACCAGAACCGTATATTAAAAGGGAGTCAGGCCATTAGTGGGTCATGCCTATACCTGAAGCGCCACCCACTTTTTCAGCTTCCTGATCAATGACGTCTTGAAATATGGGGCACTATCAATTAACCTATCCAACATGGGCAGCGCCATTCTGAGTGGCAAGTGGATTGCATGGATTGGATGGGATTGAAATGGATACCTCTTGCAATCTGCAAAACTCGTGGATTTTTGGTGCAATTTGATGAACGCCACCTAGGCGTCGCAATTCGCGTCGGGAATTGTCGTCTGCTTCCGTTGTCGTACCGCTGCAGGTAGAACCATTTGCTGGTACACATCCAGTTGTCGGTACATTAAAAAAAACAACAACAAAACAACATGACTAGTTGGAATCGAAAGGCAAGAATGTTTGTATCCGTAAAATTGAGTAATTAAGTTCGAAATTATATAGTGCAGTGCCCGTTTTATTATTATTTCGTTGTTTCCGCCGTCTTCACTAACTAACGCGACAAAAAGCGTACTATTTTGGTGAGATATCAATAGCGGAGCATAAGTTGGAACTGATTTTCGAGAAACTTATACGAGGATATACATGTACAGCGTAAAATCAGAGTAGTTTGTAATTTTTTTTTTTTGTCGCGAAATTTCTGTTTCACCGTAGGTCCATTCTTTTCGGCTGCACTGCCTGCACTTCCTGAACTAGTTCAAGGAGTACAACTCTATCGTATTCTTTTCGTCATAGACACCGCATGTACTTAAGAACTGGTGCATCACTGATGCAACACGAGTGGAGCACTTTTCTTTCGAAAGAATGGACATAGTTTGGACCTGGAATGTTTGCTCTCGTCGCCATTTTGGGTGGCAGTCGAGTGTCATGGCGGCCTCCGTGGTAATAAACAAACCAATGAGAGGCGCGCAACTGTGATTGACAGGTCGAGCCTCTTTTTTAGGCTCCTCCCAGTGGCCAGACTCCCTTTTAATACACGGCTCTGCATTGAACCAGTGCCGTGTATGCCAAAGGGAGTCTGGCCATTAATGGAACCTGCCTATACCTGAGGCTCCACCCACTTTTTAAGTTATCTAGCCAATGACAGGTCAAAATACAGTTGTCTATTATTACATCCATCCAGTACTTATAGCTCACCCTTATTTACTGGGTGCCACCATTTTGGAAAAACTCGATTGATTCGGATTGAAACGGATACCACCGGTGACAGACCAAAACAACGGATTTTGCGCCCACTTTTATCAACGGCATCACAGGCATGTTGGGAAGGCTCAGAAATGCAGGAACTGCTGCTGGCAGAAGTAACTGGCCAGGAAAGCGGTACAACCGCTTCTTCGTAGCAGACGACTGCCGCTCTGAGCTTTTAAATCACGTAATGTAGGTAGATCGAATAAAAAATGAGCAAATATGTATGTATAAATAAAATGCAATTATATAATGCAAAATCTTACGTATAAGGGTCGTCCTTCTTGCTATTTACTTGGTGTCACGGTCTTAACTAGGCCTAACGTTAGCGCCGAAACATCCTATTTTCGTGTAAATAATGATGGCAGAGCGAAAGTTGAAGCTGATTTTGCAGATGCATATATGAGGATATATACTCACGGTATGAAATTACTTCACGGAAATTGTGAAGTAGCCTGTGAAAATTTTTTGTCACGAAATCTCCGCTTCGCCGTTCCAAGCACTATCCTCCATCTTGGAGAAAATTTGGTGTCATGGAAGCTCCCATGGAAAACAGTAACCAATGAAATGCGCCTAAGTTTGATTGACAGGTCGAGCCTCTTTTTTAGGCTCCTCCTAATGGCCAGACCGCCTTTGGCATACACGGCACTGCATTGAACATGCGCCTAGCGCCACCAACCACGTAACGTGTCAACTTCTCAAAGAGCATTGGGTCTATTGCTCTTGGAGAAGTTGACACGTTTCACGCTTGGTGGCGGTACGTGTGCATGTTCAGTGGTTCAATGCAGTGGCGTGTATAAACAAAGGGAGTTCCACCTGGAGCTCTACCCACGTTTTGAGCTATCTGGCCAATCAGGAGCCCAAATAGAGTTCGTTATTAATCGCAGGCTATCCAAGCTATATTTCACCTGTATTCCCCCGGGTGCTGGGAAACTGGATTGGATTGAATAGGATATTCCCTACCGACCTACCGACATAATGGGTTTTGCGGCCACTTTTATCAGCGCCATCTGGATGGAGAGGGGCATGTCGGGAAGACGCAGAACACAGAACCGCCAGCTAGCAGAACTGATTCGCTGGCAGAACCGCTTGCTGGAACAGACTGCCGATATTATACGTATTTAACTATGAAACATAACAATATTTAATCAAGAACGGGCAAAGGTGTGTATATGTATAAAAGTATGTCATAAAAGGCAAATTTTTGGGCATCCGTAGCGTTTTTCTTGCTATTTGCTTGCAATCGCTGTCTTTACTACGCCTAACAAGGACGAAACATATTCTTTTCATGTAAACATCGACACTGGAGCGAAATTTAATGGTTATTTGCAAGATAATTGCAAAAGAATATACACCTACGGAATAAAATTAGTTCTTTGTGAAAATAATTTGTTGGGAAATTATCGCTTCGCCGTTCCAAGCTACACTGCCATTTTCGGAAAAATTTTGGTGTCATGGCGGCCCGCATATGAAACAGTAGCCAATGAAAAACGTTCAATTTGATTGACAGGTCCAGCCTCTTTTTTAGGCTCCTTCTAACGGCCAGTCTTTCTTTTAATATACGGGACTGCATTGAACTAGAGCCGTTTATTAGGAGAGTTTGGCCATTGAGAGGAGCCTGTCTCTAAGCGCACCGCTTTACGTCACACGACGGGCGGCGCCAAGGCACCATTTTGGATCACAGCTATCGCCTTGAAATATCCCATTCCGCTATTTTGGAGCAGAGGAACAGCCTTGAAATGCCCCGTGCTGCCGCAGCTCGCCTTCCATCCCGACCAAGTAGGCGGAGCGATGACGGCTCTGACGTCACTTGCGGCTCCCCACTTCCGGGCGGCAAAAGATCACAGAATGGCCAAACTGTCCTCATAAACGGCTCTGCATTGAACATGCGCGTAGTGCCACCAAGCGTGTAACGTGTCAACATCTCAAAGAGCATTGAATCTGTTGCTCTTTCAGAAGTTGACAGTTGCACACTTGGTGGCGCTACGTGCATGTTCAATGGCCATATTGGTTTATTGATCCAATGATCATTGGATCATTGAAGACTGCCCGTGTGGCAGGACTACAAGTGTACCGATGCCAGCTAGATGGGTTGGATTATAGCTTGTCGTGGCGAAGGAGAACAAGCAAGACGAAACAAACGCCACGGAGAAGGACTTCCTGTGGATATTTCATACAATTGCATCTATTACGCCTGCCGTCACATCGTGTTTGGTTTGCACCGTTAGTTCTTTCTGAACTGTACGGGGACGGCTTTTTCGTTTTTTTTTGCGGGCGGTGCTTTTAATTGTTATACCCCGGTAGAACATGAGGACTTCACGACTCCCATATTTCAGTCATAGCCTCTTCCAATAGTCTGCAAGTCTGTTCGATTTTATCGGTGAAACGGCAAGAAAATGCATACTCACGGCGTACGACAGCGAAAGATAGTCGTCGAATTCTTCACCCGCGGTCACCGCGGCCTGAAACGAAAGCAACTACTAGAGTTCTGGGTTCTCGGAGCTTATGGGTTTTTTGGCATATCTGGAAGGTGATGCATTCCACTCCAAAATCCAGCAATGCTTCTCGACCATCGCCGATTGTCACGAACAAAATCAGAGTTCATTGTGGCGGTGGACATATACCAAATCCCAAATATTAGCACCAAACACCGCCGTGTTCTGGCGCTAGAGGGCTCTAAAGTTTGCGCTGCGAGCAAAAACCATACTTCCTATGGAAGCGTGTCGTGAGCGTCCTACTGCACCGAATAAGCTCAAAATTTAAACGTGTTTTCTAGAAAGACCTGCCACCTGCTGACCGAGTCTCAGTAGTCTGTAGCAAAATTTAGGATTTGGGGAATTCTGAGAAACACTTCAACATTTGCCCAACTTTCACATTTTTTCTAAACATAACTACACGCCTCTAACAAACCCAAATTTTCCAGATATAACGTCCATCAGGACTACCTTGTAATAAAAAATTCGGAACTCTTTTCTCTGTAATTTAGGTGTAGTAAAAAACTCGTAAAATCACGGAGATCCTTGAAAAGCGCATATTTCAGTGAGAAAAGTGTGAAAATTTTCAACCGCGATACCCAGCTAGAAAGACGTGCTCTATATAGTAGAACTGTAGAACATCCAGTTTGCGCGTGGAGAAAAAAAGTAGAAAAGTACTTTTTGTTAAATTGAGATTTTTTTTTCCGGCAGCATATACTTGCGACGTAGGCTTCGTAGCGCGGCCACCGAGTATGAGCGCACCTTGCTGCTGCTCACAACGAAAAACGTAGTGTAAAACTGAAATTATTGCGAAGGGATGTTTAAGAGAATTTTTTACTGCGGCTTACATTGCACCGATGGGGTTGGATTTTTTGTGTTGAAAGCACAACACCAGGGCTATATGGCAAAAAATTTTGAAGAAAATGAAAATGAAATTTATATTGCGAAAAAATGGGTAAACTTGCACAAACTTTGCAAATTTCGTGCACGCCAAAGCGTCGAGCCCGTCGCGTGCAATGGTGAAAATTGCTTACATACGGTAAAATGAACTCTCCCCTATCAAATAAGAAGCTTTTTAACATGCTCCGTGCCTTATGTGGGCCGTAATGCCTGCTTAAAGTGACATAGGTTTTCGCCAAGCACTGCATCTTTGAGGGGCTCTGCACCCTATAAATTTCAATTTCGTTAGAAAAGACCAATGGTCTGTTGCTTTCCGAGTCATAAGGAACCACCAAAAAAAAATTCACATAAATTCTAGGGGGGCGGGGGGTCGAGCTGCACCTCTGGATCACTTGGCGTGGAATGGCCCAAGTATGGTAGCGTTCTGGTAGTTTGGTATAGTAGTTTTGTAGTTTTCCAATGTATGTTGCGCCATAGTGGCTGTTGTTCCACAATGGCACTCTCGGGTGCCGTGCATGGGGGAGTGTTTAAAGCAGGATATTCCCATATTTTGATTCGGGGGGTTCGGTAGGGGGTGTGATGCCCTTATCTCACAATAGGAACAATGCGGGGTAGTTGGTATAAGTTCATGATGACGAATGGCAGCAAGAAGACAAGACTCAGATTTCAGTTGAGAGTCTGCAGTTGTCCTGTCTACTTCTACCCTGTCCTTGTCTTCTTGCTGCTATTCGTCATCATGAACTTATACCAACTACCCCGCATTGTTCCATATCTGTTTGCTTCTGTGGCGTTTCTGGCATTTCTAGCCGTTTTTCTTTTGGGAGGGGGGGGAGAGGTGGGGTCTGAGATTTTTGGGAGGTGTCAGGGAGGTGCTGGGAAAATCCTTGGCTCAGAGTCACATTCCAGGGAGTCCGATCGCATAAAAGTCTTCCCGCCTTCTCCCGAAGCTTAAGGCAGGGCGTTCAAACCAATAGGCCCCTAGATACGAGCCCTAGGACGGATGAACTCTTTTGTTATACGGTTGTGCCGGGAGACTAGAGTAGACAGATGATGACTTGATGACCGTATCGTGTACCATGTAAGTTCAAAGACCGAGTCGAATCATTGAATTAGCTACGACAGGGACATGTATCTATGTACTTACCCGTCTGACATCATCTTGTTCATCCGTAGCGGTTTTATTCTCAGTTATTTCGTCCTAAACAGAAAATACGTCGTTTTCATGACGTAAAACTATAAGACATAGGAGAAATGTAGAACCTGTCTTCAACGCTCATTTTAAAATGGTTCGAATAAGTCTGGAAGAGGGCTCCAACATTACATTAGCTCCACGAGAGAGAAAAAAGAACTCCGAGTAGCTGGGCAAACTTTGGTACTCGTAGCTGAAATACAGCAACAGCTGTGTCGCTACGCATTGTGGGCAGACTTTAACGGGATTCTTTCCCTGTGTTTGAAAGCATTGCAACTCTAACACTGCTCCGATATTTAGGAATCTTTACAATCGTTTCTCAACGACTTCGGATTGCAAGTGCTCAAGACAAGGGGGGCGGGGTACAACCGTTGATCAGACGAGTGTCAATTGCGCCTTGTGATAACCGTAGTATGTAGCCACGGCACGTAGCCATGTGCGTGGCCCGTTCACGTTTCGGGCCAAAACGTAACCGATACAAGAGCCCGTCCTGCATGTTGGTTGTGTGATTGAAGAGACAACACTAAAGCGCTAACCGCATACGACGAATTCTCGACGGAAAAACGGCCACCGTCACCGTTTTTCCGGTGAGCCGACGCGAGCAATGGGAACTTCACCGATTTCTCGACGACAGCGGTGGACAGAAAAATTCGGCGAAGAGAGGAAGCGGCCGCTCGACGGCAGCCAATAGGACCGCTCCACGCGCTGTCGTTCCACGAGCGGATGTGCCGGACCAGTGGCGGGTATTTCGGATGCCCATATGGCTAACCTGGGAAGTGGGAAGGATGCTGTCGTCTGCTCGCTGCTGTCTGAGGGCGCTTTTGTAGCGCTTGCTTCGAGAATATGCATTGATCGCAAGAACTCTTCTGTGTGCCACTATAACTTTTCTATGTGTAGCAAAATATTTATCAATTAAGTTGAAGTCAAAATTTAACACGGAGTAACGAAACGCCCGCTAGGACGCCACCATCCGCCGCAGTAGAAATCTGTGCATGCGGTTCATCCCGCCGTTTTTCCGTCGAGTAGTCATGCCGGTGGGGAAGCTGGCCGTTTTTTCGTGAAGAAATCGTCGTATGCGGTTACCGCTTAAAGGGCGAAACGCATTGGACGTTTTCTCAGCGTCGAAACGTCGCGCGTACGCCATGGCCTTGCACACGCGGCGAAGAAACGCCAGCGAGGCGACCACCCGAAACGCATGGGACGTGTACGGAGCGAGTGACGCGCGCCACTGTTGCTATGTTCGTCGACCACAAATATCTGTTAGAACGTGCAGATGCTCTTCTTTCCTGTAGTTCCTGCGTTCCTTCATTCCAGATACCATTAAAATGTTCACGTAAATTTAGTGTGATGGATAATGTCCCAAAAATTTATGCGAGCTGCTCATACGCCACCTTGTGTGCCGCACGACGGCCACGGTTCTGTCTACTTCTCGGAAAACGCGCCCAGACACGCGCGATTCCAGCGTACGCCCTCCGCGCGCGTTGAAAAACTGGTTTTTACGAGGTTACACGCACGCCGAGCGCGAGCGCGTCCTGAAAACGTCGGAAAAACGCTCCATGCGTTTAGCCCTTAAGTCAATTTTTTTCGCAACCCACTGCGTCTTGTGCTTTCCACTCTCGCTCCATCACCACAATTCACATGATCCCCAAGGTCGTATCACGCCGCCTTCGCAGCACGCTGCTTGCGTGGCTCACCGCGCCGCGATATCTGGGACGGACAGCGCACGCACGCTGTATCAGCTGCTGAACACCGCATATACACCCAAGCAGCACAATGTACTGAAAGTCGAGTGCAATAGGGTAGGTGGAAGGCCTTATTTATTTATTTCCATTGCCTCAAGGGATCGAGGGCAGTGCTGGAATTACCTTGAACAGAGTCTTGAAAATAAAGAGCATTCATAAGACACATACCGTCCACCCCTATTGCACTCGACTTTCAGTACATTATGCTGCTTGGGCAGCTATCGCTGTAAAACCCATAGCTCGGCATTTCGGGCCTTCGACGATCACGATCATCTGATAGGGCGCAAGTTCGGGCATTGCTACGAGCTCACGTGAAAATCCACATGGCTCGATCACGCCGCATATTAGTGCACTCGCCAGATCACATCACATCTGCTCTGTTTACAAGTGCGGTGCTATCCGGTGAGTGCACTAATATGCGGCTGAGGCATGATCCAGCCATGTCGACCTTCACGTGAGCTCGTAGCAAGGCCCGACCTCGCGCCTTATCAGATGATTGTGATCGTGAGTTTCGAAGGCACGAAATGCCTAGCTATGCGCGACGGTGCTGTAAGGAGGATGTGCAAAAAGATGAGCATGCTTCATTGCTCGGCCATTATGACTTATGAGACGTTTGACTACAGTGCGACGATACGGCAGTAGTGATTCCTTTGCCAGACATTTGCATCTCTGAGAGGGAACTGTCCCGTAAGGGGTGCGTGACACCCATATCTGCTGTTTTTCGGACTTTTTTTTTTTTGGCCTGGCAGGTATCTTGGGGGGGGGGGGGGGCTGTTGCAAGAACTTTGAGAGTTAGGAACATCCCTGTTCTGGGCCATTCTTCTCTCAATAGCAAGTTTCCTCACTGTCTATAAACGGGCGCCATATTCCAGGCGAGGGTTCCTACAAATCAGTGGTGATGGCTTACCTCGCCGAGGATTACTTTAATATACCCGGGCTTGGAATAGTTTGCAGACATAAGTCCGATGACAGTGTCAGCCACTAGGTCGACGGAACCCCAGAGCACCGGAGCGGGAAGTAGCCAACTTGCTTCCTAAGAATCGAGTGCGAAATATCCCTTTAGCATGCAAACGTACATGCGGAACTTGCGCTTTGTATGAGTACGATGACTATGACCCAGCACTTCTTGTGAAAGAAGTAACACCCGTAAGTCTGAGGAAAAGCGACATATCTTGTAACAAAAATGGCTTCAAGTTCGCTTTTTTTAGTAAACAATTCGTGCACAACAGCCGAATACACAGACTCCCGGATTTCGTACAGGCTGAGTCCCAGGTAACACCTTGTTTCACCAGAACTAAGTATTTTCGAATGACTAAGAAAGTATATATCATATGATAGTTTATTGGGGCGAAGAAGACCCACAGGGGCCCTGGTATTGGCGCGCACTGTCAAAGGTACAGCATACTGTACAGGTACTGTACATAGAACACACAACATTTCATCAAATATACAGGGTGAACTTAGCAAAGGCTACACGTTTCGATCGGGTCGTAAAAATGCAAGATAACGTCTCTGGTATTTCAAACCTTGCAGACTGATAGTCATTTGCCTGACGTTTTATCGATATTTTCCAAATGCTATCAGTTTGTATCAAAAAAGTTAGAAGCAAAGCAAATTCCCACCCCATGCATTTTCTGTGGCCTACCTAGCCCCGCAGGCCACCATTTTTTCCTGTGTCTGCTTCACGTTCGCATCACCTCGTGTGGGTGGCGCTGCCTGCAGACGAAGCAAAACCAGAACTTATGGAACAACCAACAACCAGATGGACCAGATGCATGGTTTCGAGGCAGCGCCCCCTGTTCATGGGAATGTGGATGTGAAGCAGACAGAGGAAAACATGGCAGTTTGCGGGCAGTATATAGGTAATAGGAAATGCATGAGGTGGAAATTTGCTTTGCTTGTGACTTTTTTGTACAAAGTGATAGCATTTAAAAAAATGTCAATAAAAGTTCAGGCAAACACTATCAATCTGCAAAAACATTCGCTAAATTCACCCTGTATACTACAACAAACACAAGTACTAAGATAAACAAGTAATACACAAAACATATAACAGCTGGTGAACAACAACAACTTTATTTTCGGTCTTGGAGAGTGGGGAGTTTCATCGCAACAGGCGATACTCTACCCCAGTGCTTGGTGGAATGGGGGGAATAAAATAACGAGCCCCTTTACAATAACGATCGAAGTCCGATGGTGTCCAGAAATGTCAGAAGAGCTTTGAGCGCAGAGCGTTGCTGGGCTGGATTGGGCCAGGGACCAAGCAATTTCGGTAGGGAGAGAGGGCGAGAGTCCAGCTGACGAAGAGACTCGGAGAGTGTGGTTCGGGAAGGTTCGTAGTGAGGGCAATGAAGAAGAATGTGCTCCAGATCCTCAAGAGCACCACAGTGGCAGCAGGTGGGAGAATCAATTTGTCTCAAGCGGTAACGCCACTGAGCTGTAAAGGCCACATCGAGGCGCATGCGGTGGATTAATGCAGCATCCTGACGAGATGTGTTTCGTGGCATGCGGAAAGCGAGCGTGGGATCAACTCTGTTCAACATAGAGGGGGGAAGAATGTCGGTTGTCCGTTGGCGGGTAGCCAGGGGTATCACTAGACGTCGCAGAATTGAACGGCAGTCTCCTCTGAGCAGAACAATACGGGTCCGGTTCCGAGACGAGAGTGCTGCTTCTGCGGCGCTGTCGGCCTGCTCGTTCCCCACGACACCACAATGGGCTGGAACCCACTGGAGAACTAGCCTGTGGCCTGCGGCGTAGATAGTGTGGTAAGCCATTAACACGTCTGTGACTAGGGGTGCGGATGGGCCTCGTATGCCGGAAGTTTCAATTGCTTGAAGTGCAGATTTGGAGTCTGTAAAGACTGCCCATTCCCGGGGTGGAAAATCAGCGATGTGTTGTAGAAAGAAAAGGATGGCATAGAGTTCCGCAGCTGTGGAGGAGGTTGGATGTGAAAGGCGTCTTCCGTGCACGACGCCTTCGGATGGAATGACGAAGGCTGAGGCCGACTTGTTGTTTCGGGATGCGCCATCAGTATATGCTGCCGTAAACGTAGAAAACTTCTCGTCTACCAGAGCATGAAAATGGGCTCGGAGGACTTGAGGGGGGACCTGATCTCTTCTTTGCAGAAGGTTTGGGAGGCGTACAAAAGTGGGCGGTACCGGTAGAGACCAGTGGGCTTCCGGCGGTATAGTGTCCTTAGTTATGAAGCCAGTGAGAGTCTGGCGTGTCCTCTGCGCTACTCGATAGAAGTCGCTTCCAGGGCGGTATCGAATTTTCCTGAGTAGCGTGTGGCGGGGAATGTGAGCACGCAAACGGAGGTAGTGCCGAGCCGTTTCCCGTTCACAGAGAACTTCAATCGGGAGCTCACCAGCTTCAGCCAGTACTTGTCGTGTTTCAGCCATTCTTGGAACTCCGAGGCATCGACGAAGGCTTCGAGCAAACAGGGACCGAAGCGTATTTAATGAAGTTGTTGATATCCTGTGCAGAATAGGAAGGCTGTAAAGCACAGTTGCCCTCACGAATGCCGCGTGAACCGCGAGCAGGGAACGCTGATCACAGCCCCATCCTGGGCCAGGAAGATGTTGGATTGCGGGGAGCCATTGCTGCACTTTAGTTTCAAGGTGTTTAATGTGCCGAGCCCAGCGCAAGTCCGAGTCGATTACCACGCCAAGGAAGCGGTGAAAGCGTACTGGTTCTAGCTTCTTTAAACCAAGCCAAAGTGGGAAATTGGCCATAGCTTTACGCGTGAAAGGGAGCTCGACACACTTTTCGGGTGAAAGGTCCATCCCGAGGTGCGTCAGGTACGTATGGATATTGTTTAAAGCGAGCTGCAGGCGGCGCTGGAGAGCCGGGCGTGATTTTCCTACTGTCCAAAGGGCGACGTCATCTGCATACACGGAGAACGACACTTTGCGAGGAATTACTGATTGTAGGCCGGCCATCACCACGTTAAAGAGTGTCGGGCTGAGAATGCTTCCTTGGGGGACTCCTTGGGGAACAGGATGCTGGGGGCTTTGGCCTTGGGACGTACGGACAGCGACAGTTCGGTCCGTAAGGAAGTCTTGGAGCCAGATGAAGAGCCGACCGGATACTCCAAACGAGCGCAAGGCATGCAGCACACAAATGTGCGAGACGGTATCATAGGCGCGCTTGATGTCGAGGAAGACCGATCGGACGATCCGTCGATGGGCTCGAGCATGTTGAACTGTAGAGACTAGGTCGAGAACTGGATCCATGGAGCTTCGGTGGCGACGAAATCCAGCCATTTCGTGAGGGAACGCACGTCGTTTTTCGAGCCACCAGTCGAGGCGATGCAAAACCATTCTCTCCATCAGTTTCCCCACACAGCTTGTCAGGCTCACCGGGCGAAAGGAGGATAGGGCATTTGGGGGCTTGCCTGGTTTCAGGATGGGAACAACCAAGGCCTCCTTCCATGTATGTGGTAAAGATCCTTGTTGCCAAGACGTATTATAGACATGAAGGAGAGCTTGGAGTGACCGCCCGTCAAGGTTTCGTAGGGCGGCATAGGTGATTTTATCGGGCCCAGGGGACGAGCTGGCGTTCACAAGCTTCAACGCTGCCTTTAGCTCGATTAGTGTGAAGTCGCGGTCCATAACTTCCGGGGGACGGGGCCAGTCGTGGTGAAGTTCAGCCGTCAAACTGTGGACAAAACTGCGGTGTAGGGGCGTGGTCGAGGCAGCCGCCGGGGTCGTCAGTACCACACAGAAGTCCGTCGCAAGCGTGTTCTCGTCTACACGCTGAACGATAGCCAAGGCCGCGAGAGGATTCTTTTGAGGGGGCGCCTCCTTCAGAGATCGGATTGTCCGCCAGATCTTCGTGGCCAGATCGAACGGTGAAAGGTGGTGGCAAAACTTACGCCAACGCTTCCTGTCCTCGTTTTTAAGTTCTCGTGTTACTTTAGCTTTCATCCGGCGGTATTCCACAATGTCCGTAAGTTGCCCTGTCCGACGAGCCGTTCTTTCTGCTCGGCGACGTAATGCTCTAAGGTGATTAATAGCGGGGGAATGGTCGATATGGCCTGTTACCCTTTTAGACATGACCACCGCGTCCTGAATACCGCGGGTAATTGCTTGAGAGAGAGCCTCTGTGGACATACCGGTGTGCACAGATGTTCTGAGGCCCGCACGAAAACGTCTCCAGTTTGTGAAAGAGATCAGTCCAGCAGTTGCTGAGAGGGGCAGTCTGTCGTGCGAAATATATAGAGGAAAATGATCGCTACCTCTAGTGTCGACGTCCGTAGCGCACGACAAGTGGCGAATTATGTCGGTGGAGGACCACGAGAGGTCCAGTACATCAAGTGACATTGGGGATCGCATGTAAGTGGGCTCGCGGTTGTTCAGCAGGCACATGTTATTATTCTCCATTGCCTCTAACAACCTCCTTCCCCTACTGTCCGTCCTTCGGCTTCCCCAGGCCGACTGATGTGCATTGAAGTCCCCTAGCACAAGCGCCGGGGCTTCCAGAGAACCAAGTAAGCGTTCGAGGTCACTCCACGGGACCTGTACCGCGGGACGGATATAGATACTGACGACCGTTAACAGCATGGGGCCAAGGCGGATCCTGCATGTGACGTAATCATAAGAGCGATGACAAACTGAGCCGATGGGTGCAGCAACGAGGTCATTGCGAACGTATAGCGCTGCTCTACTCTCAGGGGAATGATGAGAGCGATAGATTGTGTATCCACTAACACGATGTGTACAATCCATGCCGTGTTCGCATATAGCTATGAAAGGGAACTTGTACTGTTGGAGATGTAATTTAAAATCTGGGAGCTTGTTACGCAGGCTTCGAGGATTCCACTGCATGGCCAGGGCGTTTTTATACAATTCCGTCATGCTGATGCGAAGATAATGCCTCCAGTGCCAGAAGCGCTTGAACCTCGGGCAGTTGCGACGCACCAGGAAAAGCAGAGACAATGGCCTTAAGGGCAGCGAGTACCGCTGAGAAGAGTCCCAGAGGAGGCATATATTGGGGGGCTGATGAGGTTGCTGGTTCCGTCGCACTGGCGTAAGTGTTTGTAATCTGTCTTGATGGACGAGGAGGCGGTGCGCTTGTGATAGGCGTAGCCGCGACTGTGTTCAGCGACCCTCGTTTACCTGGTGCAGATCGAGGGGGTAGTGCAGGAAATTCTTGTGCATTTGTACGAGACGGGAGTGTGGCACTAGCATCCCTAGGAGCGTCAGACGGAAGTCGTAGGGTTCGGTCTTGGTGCCTCTTGGTGGCGGCGGTCTTGACAGGACATAAAGAAAATGATGCGGGATGGCTGGATTTGCAGTTAGCACACTTTGGCTCTCTTTTATTGTTGCAGTCTGATCTCCGGTGAGGTCCGGCGCAGATGCCACACCGTGTAGAACCTCGGCAATTTCGTGCAATATGGCCAAATCGTTGGCAGTTATAACACTGTATGGGGCCTTCTATGTACTCTTGGACTGTGAAGGTCTGAAACCCAAGGGCAATTCGAGGAGGAAGACGGATTGTAGGTTCAAAAGTCAGGATAACGCTCCGTAACGGGGTGAACACATCACTGCCATCTTCTGCTAGGGAATGCCGAACCTGTCGCCGTGCTGATAAAACCCCTGCGTCTTTAAGGTAGAGCACGACGTCGTCGTTCGAATACTCTCTTGGAACATCATATATCTTGCCCATATTTTTGGCGTACGATTGGGGTATGGCTGGTATCACCGGAATGCCAGCTAAGCACTTAGCAGACAAAAGGTTGCGGGCGGCTGCTTCGGACCGTACGGAGACGAAGAGAGAACCATCTCGGTGGAAACGGTGGTGCATAACCTGTTGTTGGGTTAGCAGGCGTATCTCACTAGCGACCGCATTAGGATTCACCTTCCAGAAGGAGTAGTCAGTAGTTGCTGGTCGAAACAGTATGGGAATACCGCCGGCTCGGTTCTTCTTGTAGGTGACAGTGGTGAACGGGTCATGAAGTGAAGTGGCAAGGTTGCTATCGTTCATCGCATCTGTCTGCTGAGGAGCTGGCGGTGCCAAAGTGTCCATGGTGTTATCGGGAACATTCACGATCTGTGGAATGTTGGGATCACCAGAGGAAGGGCTCCCTACCCGTTGGCGTTTGGCAGGGCTGACGGGGACCTGTTGACCTGTGGTAAGTGTCATAGAGACGTTGGACCTCCCGTCCAGATTACGGCGGGAGGTCCGTGATGGTTCGATTTCTTTTTCAACGGCTCTGAAAAAGCCTAAAGGCTAAAGGCTGTTCCACTTCACAACTGGTGAAAATTTGTACATTACAACATAAAAGCGGTTTTGAATGAGTGAAAGCTATCAAAAGCAAGAAATAACGTTTCTCTTGAAGGTAGTGTAAGGAAGAAAAACATCTCAAGAAAAAGATAGAGTGTCTAACAGCATTTGACAATGTGTGACCGGATCGACGAAATTACCGTACATGGAAGGACCAGGGATTGCGGAGGGTTCCGCTAGAACAGCAGAAGTCTAGGCGAATTGGTAAGGGTGGGGAATCGATCCATGAATCCATAAATCCAACAGACAGCAGATTGACTTCTTGGACGTCCCATGGGAACCCATTCTTAGCAGCGCTAAGCTCTGGCTTGAATGCAGAGTCTTGCTAGAATTAATATGTTTTCCCACGGACGTCTTGACTCAGGTGAGTTAGTGTCGTCACCAGCGTTCAGCCCTGATGGACCCCTAGTCCGCCTCCATAATCTTTGTAGTGCTTCCTGCACGTGCCCAATACGTTACCAAGGCTATAGAGAGGGCCCCTCGAAGCTCAGAGCAGAGCTCTCGGAGCAGAGCCAGAATAATGCGGTCAAGAGTGTATGAGACAACGATAGGGAGACGAATCACGCACGATTTTTGCCCCTTTCATAGTGCACCATAGAAGCTCGCTGCAGTTGCGGAGTAGAGATCTCAGGGACAACTTTCTAGTTTAACTCACTGATGCATTTCTAATAATGCAGGAAATTTCAAAAACTTTTTCCGCTGCTGACTACCAAACAGTATTACGTCTAAGTAGGTCATACGGCGATGCAGCGCAGTTTTCGAAGGAAAAATGATCCATGAATTTAGGAAACTTTTGGCCCTCTTCTCAAAAAGTGCCCTGTACATACTACATAGCTCTTTCAGTACTATCATAATACCCCTGTCACACGATAAACCGAATGGCATTCTCAGCGAATGACAGTCGCACCGAATGTCATTCGTTTGTCTTGCATCGAGCTACACGAAGAAACAAAATGTCATTCGCAAATGACGTCAGTGGCGATAATAAGACACCAGGGCCGAACATGTAAATAAATAATACAGGTACATTAGCTATATTTCTATTTCTTTTGCTCGTAACTAGCAAAACATTAGATTATTTCACAAATTTACACAAATATTTCGTTGTTTTTTCAACGACGCTTAATTGGCTAAGTACCACCAGCAAAGACAACTAAGAAGCCTATCTGCACCGCACTTGCCAACGTGGCGACTGGGAACGAGGGTAGTTCGCCGAAAAACAGTGCTTAGCCTTCCTTCCTTCGTGCCGAAAGTTATCAAATTCGTGATAAAATATTGGAGTACAACTTTTCATTCGTCTTTCATTTCTTCAAACGGTTTATCGCTGTTGTTTTTGCTGCCTCTCTACTGCGAGGATACGCTGTCGGTGCAAGAGGGAAAAGCGAATGAGTTCCCCGAACTATCATTCGCATGTATTGCCATTTGATTTCACCGTGTGACACGAAACCAATGTCATTCAGTGCGAAGGTCATTCGCTGGGAATGAAATTCAATATGCCGTGTGACAAGGGTGTAACTTTTGGTGTAAGGGTGTAAGTTTGATCATCATGCCCATAGCACATTATTTTTATTCGATACAGAATTTTTATTTAAAAAACACTAGCAGAACAGAATATATGCCGTTTTTGCAGTTGTGTTCTACGGTCTAGCTGACATCCCCTCGAAGAAAGTATGCAACTACAAGATGACTAATTGCCTAAAATTCGTTAGCTAACCCTTTAATTAGGGGATTTCGGGCAAAAGCGGGAGATCAGAATGAGAGATCATCGTAGTTGAAAGCCATTCCACGTTTAAATATTCAGGAGCACGCACCTGCGTTAAGATATCCATCCCCGTATTTTGATATGCAAATGAGCCGAAACGGAAAAAGCGCGCCTGAGAAGCGCATCACCTTCGCCGACGAAGACTTATCTGGGCGGGAAAGCGGTTTATCTGGCCCGCAGGTCGGCACCTACTCCAATCATCTCCATCGCTTCAAACCACGTGGTCCTCTGACGTGAAATGAGGGCTGTACCCCCTGCGTGCCAGGTCGCCGCGGTTTCGGCTCATTTGCATATCAAAATTCGGGGGTGGAGATCTTCACGCGCGTGCGTGTTTCAGGATTCTTTAAACGTGGAATGACTTTCAACTAGGATGGTCTCTCATTCTGATCTTCTGCTTTTGCCCGAAATCCCCTAATTACAGAGTTAATTAACGAATTTTCGGTAATTAGTCATCTTGTAGTTGGATGAGACAAGGATGTCTCATGGGAATGTTCGAGGGGACGTCAGCGTGGCCGTAGAACTCAACTGCAAAAACGGCACCTAGTTTGTTCTGCTAGTTTTTCAATAAAAATTCTGTAACGAATAAAAATAAACACCCTGTATAGACCCGTGCGAATAGTGGTTTGAAAATCGAAGCGAATACGAAGCGAATAGTTGCAAATGGAACGGTTTGCACGCATGGGCGGAGCGGAAATAAAGTGCAAACGTGCAAGAAACGTAAACAGAGAACACATATATTTTAATTGCAGCGGTTTACAAGAGCCAAATCTCTGTCAGTGTGCATTCAGTGTTGCCGTGCAGAAACACTAGCTGCTCTACGTGATCCGGCAGAAGTCTCTGCCTTCTGGATGTCACGATAAAGCCACAGACGGAGAATATAGTCGTTCGCTCGCGACTTAGGCGGCCGGAATACAAAGATATTTCCATGCCCCGTTGGCTTGCTTGCACAGCTGGCACACTGTAGTGCGCCACCATGGTAGTGGACATTCTGTGCGCTTTCAACAAAGCGGGGCGGAGTGCCCCAAGAGAAAACGAAGACGAAGTAGGACGAAGCACAGTGCTGCACCACCGGCGGTTTCGTTGTAGATTAATTGTGCGTCGTTCCGTGGCTTTTTGCGCGGCAACTATTCCCATATATTCGGTATGGAAGAGGCATTCGATTCGATTCGCAATTCGAAAACTGAAATTCATATTCGGTTCGGAATTCGAAATGAACATATAAGTATTCGCTTCTATATTGGAAAAATTCGAATATTCGCACGGCACTATGACCCATCTAACATATCACATTATAAAACTTCAGTAAGTTCGAGATGATAAATCTAGAGCTTTTAATTCAAAATGCGTTCCCACTTCTTTTAATTATTAGTATATTATACGTATATATGCAGATCTGTGAAAACAAATACAGTTACATTATAGCTCCCCATATGACGAGACTATTCCAAAACCCATAAATCATTAGCCATGGCTCTGCACGAGGACATGAAACTAAACAGTCAAAGCTCCGACTTTCAAGCAGTCAGTATAGTCCGACATGTGTCTCGGTAAAAGGTCTAAAAAAGGGCCTATTTGTTGAAAACATCTTCGCACATCGAGTATTACCGCGATATTTCTTGTACTTAGTTTTTAGGTTTATTAATTCATAAACGACCTAGTCTCTCTCTATGGGACCTCTGCCTGTATACAATCTTGATCTGTACTACTCTGGAAACATGAAATAAAATAATATGAAAAGAAATGAAAAATAAGCGAACAACTTAGGATTGCATTTGGCGATCATTCGCATTGAAAGAGAAACATTTCCAGGGAGCGCGTCATTTAACCTAGCTTAGTCAGTGCCGACCACGATGGTGCCGACTGCTTCGCTTATGGAGTCGATATTGCCTCGGGCCAAATCCTCCCACAAAAATATCGATTGTACCTCTACCGTCTACAACGTGGCTGCTCTTCAGAACAAAGAAAACAAAGAAGAAACAAAACAAAACGGTAAATTACCAACGTGGCCCCGACGATCACCATCAAGTCGAAAGGAATGCTGACGGTACCCAGGCCAACTTGAATATTATCTGACATCGACTGACCAGCTGCATGGAAAAACACAAATACACGTCGTGCAAGCTGTTACCTTTATACGGACGGGAAACTGCAGGATGACTAGACAGTGCAGCAGTAGCGTAACCACAACAGTACATCGGGAAGATATTTTACGGGAAGTTTACATGGGTAAAGGATTTTACTAAAGATACGATTTGGGGGGGGGGGGGCAAACATCGTCATGTCTCGGCCTCAAACGTCCATGTAACCTCGAAGACGATAATTTCCCCCAACTAAATTGTCGGCCGCCCGCCGGTGGAACTCGGAAATGGTTCATTAGAAGTCCGCCAATCACGACCGTGCTTTCGGCAACCGTAGCTATGCAGACGAGCCGTCATCAGCCGCGTGGCAGCCACATGTTAATCACAAAAAGACTCTGCTTGAAATGGTCCGCGACGATTGCCTGTCATCTTAGCTTTGTATGTCTACGTGCGAAGTAGTGAGAGGAAGCATTCAGCAGGCCTCCTGCGTCTAGGTGACGTCAGCTGTACATGGACAGAAGCGTATACCTCTGATGACGAGGGCGATGCTGTTATTGAGCGCGTACAAAGTTCAGTCCCGTCCACGCCGCTGCTATTCGCCTCTCCAACTACCTGTAGAGGCGCTGACGTCGTCTTCAAGATGGCGGAGAAAAGAATGATTGCTGACGAATAAATCAACCTGCTTCAAGCCTTCTTCCACGAGACAAGCTTCAGAAATCTGTCTTTTCCGAAAGAGCTGGCGCCACCGCGCGGCTGATCCGCAAAATAAAGTGGTAGGCATGAGCGTATCGCGTGAGCAATGTTCTCGTGAGCATCCACCACGATGGACATGGAAAGGTATTTTGGTTCTAATATCAAGACCGCGGAGCCCCAGGAAGCAACCATCGTCTTATTAGGACACTCATTCTTTCATCACAAGCTCGAGGAAGATCGTAAGCAGTTTTCTGTGCCGCAGCAGCGATCAAATACACGACTCCTTGCGTTTGCCGGATCTGCTACGTTCATGTCAAGCGAAGAAGCGATTTGTACTTACGAAAGGAGGAATACGGTTGCAACATTGATGTCAGCGAGTTGAGAAATAACAGTCTTGTACGACTTTTTGAAGCACTGCGCTTTTTATGCCTGTCACAGATGAGGAACTGCATAAACCGAACGTTGCCATTCAGATGTGAAGCAATGACGTAGATGGTGCACGACGATTTTAACGGTGCTGCTAGGATACAATTAACTACACGGTTTATCAGCGTTGGGGGGCAAGAAATGCTATTCGACCTTGTGCAGTTTTGCATGATTGTAGTTGTGCCCGGCAATTTTCAATCCCGAGAAAAAAGGGACGGAGCAGCAGGTAAAGAAAGTCTCGTATGTTCCGTATCAGTAGAGGAGAAAATGTTATTTCGTCTATTTTAATGTTATATCATCCGAGGTATCATAATATGCGTGTACCGTCACGAAATCGAAGTGAAAAAGTCCGTACTGCGTTTGTGTTGCTGAATTAATGCAGGTGAGTCAGGTACCACGGAAGTCGAACAAGATCTGTTGACAAAGCTGTTACACGCGTAAAACTTGTGCACCAGACTGCGGATCAAAAATATGCAAGAAAGAGTTGCGGCCAAAGTTGAGGACACGTGTCCTAGGTCTAGACCGGAGCCTAGTCTGCGCCCAAAGGCAGAAGAACTGGGATCATGCAGAATCCAGTCTGCAGGCTCCCCGGTTTTCTGGTTTTGGGAAACGTTCCCAAGACTTAAAACAGAAGAAAAGAAACAGTACCTGACCATTGATTTTCAGGCCAGTGCTGTCCGCTGCAGCGCTCTGCTGGCCGTACTTCGAATGCAGCTTCTGCTTCACGTGCCTAACCGGCCACACCGGCAAAACAGCTGCTCCGTGCCTACCAGATCGTTTGTGAGTGAGTGAGCGAGCGAGTTGCACCTACACTCTAAAAAATAAAACTCCTTTTTAGGTGTAATTGGGGTGTAATTGGGGTGTATCAATTGCTTTACTCCCTTATCACACCCTCAAGAAAAAGAATACACCCTGTTTTTGGTCTGCAATGGGTGTAATATGTGTATGTCCCGCTCTGCAGGATGTAATTTCGATAATTGGTTTGAAAAAGGTGTTATTGGCCATCAAATTTTTAATGCTTCGCTACGACAGGTCTGGCACCAGTGTGCTGTTTGCTCTGTGTTCTCCACCCATGGCGGTTGGAGTTAGTTATGGTAGTTTTCGTGTTCTTTGGGGAGGTCGTTTGGTGAACTACAGGTCATTTGACCATCTGAGTTTAGTATGACACTGCAAGGATTATGGTTCCGGGTCTCGAACGGATGCAAGCAACAGATGCGCCGTGCCCATCGGATCGAGTAACTTGTCCGAGCGTCTCGCTGCAGCGTGCTGTTTGGTAAGTGTTGTCGGTGTATTTTGTCTTGTCTGGTTGATTGAGGTGCCTTTGAAGCGGGTATTTTGAGATTATGGTTGAACCTTAAGTGGAATGCACGGATTAGATCAGAGAACAGTGCGCGTCGAGTTGTAACGGTCACATGTGGCCGTTAGGCAAAGTCAATGGGTATACGTAACAAACGAAGTTGGTGCAATTTGTGGTAGCAAGTAAAACAGCTGGCAAGAGTCAACAACTCAAGAGGCAAGAGGTAGCGGGCAATGAAACCACAAGGCCACAACCCTCTGATTTCCGGTCAGATGTGC
This sequence comes from Ornithodoros turicata, assembly GCF_037126465.1. Taxonomy (NCBI): domain Eukaryota; kingdom Metazoa; phylum Arthropoda; class Arachnida; order Ixodida; family Argasidae; genus Ornithodoros; species Ornithodoros turicata. Next base: position 68,114,272 of record NC_088201.1, on the reverse strand, counting down.
TGAGTCAATGGCTGTGCGCTTCTTCTGAACAAGGCCCTGGCAAGTTTGTGTGTTGGCGATGTCAGAATCGTGTAATTGGCCAGAGAGGTGTGGGTTCGGGTCTCGCTACCGACACTTCGCTGACCCTTAACCGATTGCAGCTTTGTATGGACATTTGTCTTTTAACTACACTATGATTGTGTGCTTCTTAATTTCTACATTATTTTAGTAAAATCGTATGATTTTTAACTAGTCACAATATTACCATGGTTTTGGCGTATTATAGCTTGAGTTGCTTTTGCGCCAATAAAATTCAATTATCATCATCATTTATCGATTGCCTTACTTTCTACCTTGAGCTGCTTGCATGTTGACGACGGCTGTGTTTGTGTATACTCTTAATTCTTCTCTAGCCTCAGCCATCTGCGTAACTATCATGTAATTTGTGGTTCGCCCTTAATTTGATTAAGGCATTTCACAGTTCATTTTTTCTTTCACTACAGAGGCAGGACTTCTCTTGGCCTCACCGTAATACCTTCATCTTGGTTGACATGTTGGTGGACACTTTTATGTTTTGTATTGTGCGGTGCGGTGACTATGTAATTCTTATTGCAGTGCATGCAGTGTATTATAGGTAATCCAAATAAAGAATATATATGTAAACATACACCAAAAAGGGAGTCAGGGTACCGCTAGATTACACCAAAAGAGGTGTTCAGAGAACACCCTTTCTGAGGGGTGTAGTTTTGCCAGAGGGTGTACATATACACCAAAAAGGGAGTCAGGGTATCCTCAAATTACACCCAAAAATAGTTATATTTTTTAGAGTGTAGTCCTTTTTGATTCAGGGCAGACTGCCTTGCAACGGAGTCACAGGTGCAGCCTTGCCGGGAACGGGGGTTCCCAGTAAGTGCGAAATAATATTAAGGCGTACTGTCATTTTTCGATTTCTTGAGTAGTTCTATAGTACTTCCCATTTCACCAGGCGGCGCTGCACCCGCTTGTACTTTGACCCGGCTGGTTCTATCGATGATCTTTCGGTTTCAGTTTTCTAGCTCCACAGCAGTTCATCTATGGTTTCGTCTGCAGCGTCTGTTTCTTGAAGTGTCATGGCCGCTTGGAGTACGACGCATTCACACAGGAAAGTCTCCGCTGTACAGATCGCAGGTAGGATCCACGTACTCGAAGATATCGCCTCGTCTGGAATTTGTCAGCCGGCAGCCCGTTCGCGCCTGGAAAAGCAATGCACTATCCCTGTCTCCTCCGTATTCGGGGCAAGGTTCCAGACAAGGCATTCTGCCATGCGGTGCTCAGTGGTCTTGCGCATGCGCTGAACACAATTTTGGAAAAGGCGGATTGTACAAATAACACGACTCGCGTGTCGTTTCCCGCTGTCTTCGTTGTTTTCGTTCACGCAACTCCCGTGATGGTACCTTTTTCCTCTTCCCCTCCTTCAATATTGAATATTCTTCTCCGCAATATTTTTGCACTGCGTAAGTGAGCAATGCTCTTGCTGTTTGAGTTCTGCAAGTCGGGAAACTCCATCGCACACGAAGGGAAGTTGCGGCAGTTTCGGGCCAGCGCGATACATACCGGTCCTGTGCTGTTACTATCATTCATTGAGGGTTTCTGCTGGGTTCCGCTGGGTTCCGCTAGGTGGCGAGCAGCCAGTTCGAGAGACGAATCCCGGGAAAACAGGAGCTAATCCACTGCCGGTACGGTCGTATTTAAAACGATGTTTTAGGGGTCGTAAACCGTTGGCGAACATCTTGATTGCTGTAAGTGACGCTCGACGGGTTCCATATGGGGGCCCAGGACTATCACTAGTTTCTCATGATCCTAGATTAGTCGTTCCGAGAAGTAAGCCGCGATTCATGATTCAATGATCGAAAAAAGAACATGGACGCAGCACAAAAAAGAGCATTTTACTCACTCAAGGATGAGATGTTGTGAACGTCCGGAATATACTTGGAAAAGGGTAGTTGGCTGATATTCGATCGCCAACTGTAGTGAATAATCAAGACGTTGGAACTGTTCATCACCTGTAAAACCCGAAAATAGGTCCAGACTACTCTGAGAAAAAAACACCCTGCCAATAAGGCTTTTTGGCCTGACGCATCAACAAAAAGGAATCTATCGCAGCGAATGCTTTCTGGGCTATACTCCTAGGCAACTCAAGAGTCGAAACGGCATAAAAATAGAAACGCTCCTGTCTTACTGCGCAAATGCATCCGATGGTAATGATTAAGGCTCGCACGTTAACACTGCACATAGTCCACCACGGGGAAACTAAAAAGGATAGAGACACTCCGATTACACAGCAGGAATTACGTGTTGCTACGCAGTCGTCTACCCACTAAACAGATAAACCCCATGCTATGCTGGGGACCCATATCCGTTACTTGAGCAGAAAAAGTGTAACTGATGGTAGATAAGCAGCCTATAGCAACAAGGATGGTCTGATTGCTTTTGTTGCTGTCGCGGTACGGTGCATTTGCATTCAGGATACGGGAGAATAACTGATGGCGAGAGTATGTTGCACAAGATGTGTTGATTCTAATTCTATAATACCCAATCGAATATCAATTGTCAATAGACCTCTCCCTGTTTGTAAACAAATGACGTCATAGTGTTCGACAGCGCCACCAATTCGGTTCAGTTGAACTATGCTCGAAGCTGAGGGCGAACAAGGTCGCACCCGAGAGCCACGGTCTTGAGGGGAATACGATGGTCGCTGAAAGGGACGCGACCTTTGGTCCTACTTTTCTTGCAATAGGAGGCAGCGAACAAGTGCCCATTCCTGGAACCCTGCCCCCTCCTCCCGATTTGTTTCGGTTTCTGACTGAACGTCAAGATGACGTTTCTCCAGTAGAGGTCTATAGTACTAATTTCTGTTGGTCAGTTTCTGGGTTAGAACACGTACAAGTAGGTGTCATGCAAACTTGACTCAAGATAAAGTTCATCTGCTATATAGTTCTCGTGTTGTATTACTATGAGACGTGAGAACAATGACAGGAGGGCTGCACCACAGGGCTGCTTCTTAGCTGCAGTTTTGCTGCTGAGCAAAGGGCATTGGAGCCCGTTGATAGACTAAAAGGAGCTGTTACAGCTTTTCCAGGACGTCAAGCGTCCTGGAACAGCTGGTCGCACCAGTGCGACCTACGTTTCCATGTTTTTCTCTCTATTTCTATTCTATTCTCTAGACTAAAAGCATGTCTAAAACGTCGACCGCTTTTACCTTTTTCTGATGCAGAATGAAAGAGTCTTGGTATGTCAACAAGAACGCGGCAATGTTGTGCATTGCGCACTTACAAAAGGTTTCTTGAGAGAAGCGGAGCACATCGAACACAGACCCTCTTCTTTTTCAGCCAATGCGAAATGTGGGCTTGCACTGCTTGCATAAACCAACAATGGTGCGAAGGCACGTGGAAAGCTTTCGTAGTCACCAGAACTTCACGGCATATAAGGAAAATTGGAATTGGAGATTATGAGACTGCAGATATTGTTAGTTCAATGTGAGTACAGTGTGCAATAGACGACATATTCCATCGGGTTACGGGAATGGTGCAACGTTGTCGCAAGGAACGGGAACGATAAGACTCAGCTGCCAGAAGAGCCACCGCAAAATGGGTCCCCAAGCAGCACAATGTACTGAAAGTCGAGTGCAATAGGGGTGGACGGTATGTGTCTTATCAATGTTCTTTAGTTTCATCAGTCTGTTCAAGGCCTTCTACCTACCCGTCCACCCCTATTGCACTCGACTTTCAGTACATTTTGCTGCTTGGGTCAGTCCTTGTAGCACAGCAAGGTCGTCATTCGAATCTAAGGAATTTCGCATTTCCGGGACGTTTACTGTGGGTTGTGGACAGGTGGGCTCGTGGTAAGAGCATTATCTGAGAGTGAGAGAGCCATTTACACCGCGCCTTCTACAATGAACCTACCCAAGCAGCAAAATGTACTGAAAGTCGAGCGCAATAGGGGTGGACGGGTAGGTGGAAGGCCTTGAACAGACTCGTGAAACTAAAGAACATTGATAAGACACATACCGTCCACCCCTATTGCACTCGACTTTCAGTACATTGTGCTGCTTGGGTACATGCCGCGCTTATCGCGTTACCTGTGACGCGATAGATAAGGCGTTTGCCCCTTTGCAGAAGTTCCAGGCTTTCGTGAAGTGGCTGCCTCCCTGAGCCGGTTGTGATGATGAGTGTCCGACTTTGTCGTCGTTGTGCCTGACCCGTCAGGGTCAGCCACGCTGACACAAATCTGAAATGGCGAGGGGGCATGGTCTCACCGCTTTGTCTACCTTGACACAACTGAGAGCCGTACCGGTACTTCGAAAGTACAGGAAGCTCGTTTACAACTAAAGAACTACAGTAGATACACTGTCGATTGGTATGTGAGATAGTTGGAACGGTAATCATCATACACAACTAGTTTACCTTATAGCAGTGGTTCTCAACCTTTTTTGTTGCTTTTTTTTTCTCGTTTATCAAAGCGTTACCCCTCCCCCCACCCCCATATTAACTCCAGAGCAATACACGCATAACAGGTTGAGGTATTTCATAGCTTCTTCCAAGTTTCTTGACGATATTGTTCTGGCTAGCGACCTTATACGGCTAGATAGCCCTTGCGGTACTGTGCACGCCCAAGAGCCTTGACGACATACCGTCCAGGCGTTTGTGGCGAGGCAGATGTCTTGTGAATGCTATACTACTCAGGGCGCGCGCAAAGGCCGATTGGAGGGGAATGTTACATGGTGTCATTCCCCCTTGACATTCCCAGATTCCCCCAGGAGATATTCCCCACCGGTTGAGAATCCCTGCCTTATTGGCTGCAAGTGCTACGTCCTTGCACTCCATGGAGGAAGGAAACACAGGAGCGGCACCTCCGGCAGTTTTCCATCGGGACGAGCGTAGCCGCCTTCGCATTGCATTCTGGGATGCTCCTATCTACCACGTGACCGCTTACGTGACCCTCACTGGCCTCTAGACAGCACGGCGCCACCAAAGCAGACGACGCGAGCAGTAGTTCAGATGGCAGTATTATGTTGAACGCGTGCTTGCACTTTTATTTCTGTATGTTCGGATCTTTACTCTTATTAGAAGACCAGTCACAGTGTGCAGAACGCAAAAGGAGTACGCGGGATTGGAAACATCACGTGTGGCAACGATGACTTCAAACGTATGTACGTTTCTTGATCAAAGGGACCAGGAAAAGATATTTGACAAGCCCCATTTTTAATCTGCTCCCCTGTACTAAAGCATTCACTCTGTGAAATATGAAGTTGAAAATCGTTCAAATAGCAAAGATATTCTACATTAACCACGGGCGTGAACGGCAGCTGCTACGGCGGCCTCCGAGGCGAACTGGCCGTGACATCATACAGAGAACATGTCGCCGATTCGTGGACGGGGTTTTGCGAACAAACTGCAAAATTTGCAAACAAGATTGCATACTTCGCCATGAAATATGTTTTAATTTCACCTGGAGACAAGATTGTCTAACCGTTGACACAGAATTCTACGAAAAATGTAATATAGCCGTTGACTGTCAGGATGGTTACCGGAGCACGTTTTCCTCACTGATCTCTATAGTATAGGCTGGATCGCGCATAGGGTGCTCCACAGCGTGGTCACCGGCCGTCATATTGGTGGGCCCAGCGCATTCTGTCGTCTGCATTTAGTTCAAGCGGGGCTGCCCGTATGTTTTAAAATTTATACTTTAAACTAAAGGGCATGTCATGCCAGTTTGTTGCAGCTTTGAGTACACTTCACACGGACAGAGAAAGAGGGATAATTTTTCACAGGTAAGCTCTTTATTTTGAGGAAAAATCTGTTTATTCGTATCGCATGCATCTAACAACTCGGACTTGTTTGCATTGCTACTTCGCTGGTGCCATTACGTACTAAGAAAGTATGTTAGGCTGTTCCTATAAATCTCAAAACCATGTATTTTCTATCAACAATGCGCTTGCGCTTGCAGGTTCCCGTCACAGTCGCTCAGCTGTGCCGAAGAAGCGGGTGCAGGACCTGCGCCAATATACCAATTTGTTCCACTGTTCTTTTAATTTGTAAGGTAGGGTGGAAGTAAATAAACTGCTGTGTTAACCTCGTATGTGCAGTCGCTCCTACAGCGTGTGAAGTGATGCATGTGCATGCTCTTCGTGCAAAGCGCTTCGAATTTCTGTAATGAATACGCTGACAGCTGAACAACTGCAACGCACTCGTGACAATAACGTTATTTTAAGATGAGGAATGGGGAGTTTCATCGCCAGGGTCTATACTCCACTCCACTGCTGGTGGTGAGCCCCTTCAGAATAAGGATCGAGGTCTTATTGTAGAACACACACAGAGACACTCGTAGAACATAATACGATAACGGAAAAAGTCAAACGAGACCCAAACCACATAATAAAGAACGAGAACCACGGAACACCACACGAAAACCGAACAACAAACGAAAACAAACAAAAAATATAAAAACGGAAGTACCTTACAATAACAAACAGTGTAAAACCCCTCTGAGCAAAAATAATTAATTTTATAAGTTGACATTCACCAAATTCACCTTCATGCGTGTGCGCCTTGTGCACGACAGTTACGACCCCCTATTCGGAATACAGGCAGCGGAGAAGAAAAAGAAGGCAATTAGCATTAAAAACTACAGGAACACGGCTGAAGCACGTTTGGAATACATCAGCACACTGATTCCTAAGAAAAATGCGTGCTAATCAGCAATGAGGAGCGTTCAAAGCGCAATAAATACTCCAAATCAAATCGCTTCCCATTGTTTCCTATGGGAGCAGCCGGCGCCAGTGGGCCCTCCAACATGGCGGCCGGTTGCCGCACCTCTCTCCCACTCGCCCCTCTCCTATGCGCGATCCAGCCTTTATACATCGAGTACATAGAGATCAGTGGTTTTCCTCTTTGAACTTCTTCGTCAGAACATGACGGTGACATTTTACTAGCTGCTGAGTACCGAACGATCCATAGACGTTGTGTGTGTCGCTTAATCTCTTCCTCCATTGCTGACAATTTGCCTTTCGCCATATTTCAAGTGATTTCGACGGCAGATATACGACATCGTTGTTGCTCAAACCGAAACCATGCATGGCCCCGCGGGGTGTGTCCTCCTCCTCGTTCACAGTTGGTAAACATTGCTTCCAGCACCGTGTGTCGGATATTTCCGGCGCACGTCAAAAGAACCCCAGGTGGTCCAAATTATCCGCAGTCCTACCCTGCGGCACGTGCAACATGTTGCCACACTGCGCAGACAAACCTTACGTGTAACATCACGGTACCATTACCATTACTACCCGCTTCGAAGGCAGATATCCAGCGGTCACGTCCCGCTATATTTGTCTGATAACTGCGCCCCCGTTGTACTGAATACGGTTCAAAGTCGATGTGTGTACGATAGTGAGGGATCATGAGAACGGTTTCCTGCAGAGTACTCGGAATTCGCGAACATGATTTCATGGTCCCTTTAAGTGGTAAAGAATGCTGTACCCAGGACACCATCAATCAGATTTGTACAACAACAGATGATATGAAATGAATCTGCGGCACAGTGCCAGTTCCCAAACGAACGATTCAAGATGACTCAAACACACACAGGCGGCTAAAACAACGGATCGTGTACGTAGGAAGGGAGTTGCCTCAGGACAGAAGCCGCCGATATTTCGAACAGAGACTGTTCTTCTTCTGGGCACCGTCCTCATCATTGGCATGGTATTTAAAGGGTTAGGTGTAACTGCGTTTACATGGACTGATAAATCGATTGAAAGCCCCAGTCGACTAATCGTCAAGGTCGGATGGCGAGGGTGTACATGACAATCGGCTGGGACTCCCAAGGTCGCACAGCGCTCGACTGAAGCTTAGGGGAACCTGCTGGATAAGTTGCATGACCGGTTTCAGTCGACGGCTGTCGTCTGAACCACCCCATCGTAGCGACTTCCTTCCTGTGTGTCGACTTCCCTTTTAAGTCGATGTACGCCGGTTTATATGCAGAGGGCAATCGACTTGTCTTGTCCAGTCGACTTTTATCGCCGAATTGTGGGTCAACAGCCCGGAGGGAAGAAAGGTTCCGTACGGGCTTTTACGGCCGGAGTGAATGGCTGCTTTGTTAGAGTGTGGAGGGGATTATGGTGAACGTAGTGATCTAGGCTACAGACCGGTTACAGAAAAATGGAAGGTTCACGAACACGTGGACGAAACGGGACAACAGGCAAGAATTGGCAAGCATAGCGAAAGATAAGGAGGTTAGTGGTTACGTGGAGAAAATTCCAGAACCAGCAAAGGTTTTTCTTTTTTTTTTTGAATATTTGTAATGCAAAGTTGTGGCATGCAATAAAGAAAGTAGAAAGCAGTGGCCATGCAGAACATAACAGATGATAATGGAGGTAGAAGGGAAAAGCATATTTTATTTGTGAAGTGTTTCTAGGGTGCCTTGTGATTTGTTGATACCGGACGGGTGAAGAGCGTTGAACTTGTATATGAGATAAGACTCCCTATCACGTCTGTCACGTCTGTCACGGCTTCTGTCCCGAGGCAACTCCCTTCTACCGGTTCGCTGGATTTCTACCATCTACGGATCGTGTACGTGTTCGACAGCTGCTTTCCGTTCAACGCGAGACCCGCAGCCGGGACAGGAACACATTACCATACGTAATTTCTACGATGGTGCTCACATTTTCACAATAAATGACTTTCGAAAAGCAAAATCACACGGAGAGCAGCGCGAGAGACAAAGCCTTGCAAAACCGAAACTTTAGAGAGGAACACGTGGTGGACACGACGTGATGGCAACCGCTAGAGAGTGGCTACGCTAGTCTGGAGCAGGCCGGGTATGCCAAACGGAGTCTGCCCATTAGGAGGAGCCTAAAAAGAAGCTCGACCTGTCAATCAAATTGAGCGTTTTTCATTGCCTGCTGTGCTGTTTCCTATGCGGGCCGCCATGACACTAAAACTTTCCCGAAAATGGCGGCGGAGCTTAGAATGGCGAAGAGAGGATTTAATAAAAAAAATGTTTTCACAAATTAGTTCAATTTTATTCCGTAAGTGTACATTCTGTTGCAATTATTTTGCAAATCACCTTTAATTTACAATCCAGTGTGGATGTTTACCTGAAAATAATATGTTTCGTCGTCCTTGTTAGGCCTAGTAAAGACAGCGATCACAGGCAAATAGCAAGAAAAACGCTACGGATGGCCAAAAATTTGCCTTTTATGACATACTTTTACTCATATACACACCTTTGCTCGTACAATCTTATGTTTCGTGGGTAAAATACCTATAATACCGAACGTCTGTTCCAACAAGCGGTTCTGCCGGCCAATCAGTTCTGCTACCAAGTACACTATACTTCTGTCACTTCTGCTACTTCTGCCCTTCTGCGTCTTCCCGACATCTCCTCTCCATCCAGATGGCGCCTCTAAAAGTGGACGCAAAATCCATTATGTGGTAGGCCCGTCAGGGAATACCAAGTTCAATTTCATCCAATCCAGTTTCCCGAAAATGTCGGCACCCAGTGAATACAGGATACGAGGGTGGTTCCATAAGTTTCCGGCCTGCCCAACTTTTAATAGTCATAGAGACGAAACAAGTGTATCACTTCAACCAGCATTCTTATACCCTTGAAAAAATAGTCTGAAGTTTTGTCCGCAAAATGCTGGAAAACTGCCTCTTGCACCTCACTATCGTTTTGAAATCTCCGTCCTCTGAGATCCCTCTTCAAGTTTGAGAACAGGAAGTAGTCACTCGGTGCCAAGTCTGGACTGTAGGGTGGGTGGTGGATTTCTTCGAACTCCTTCAGTGCAGCCTTGGTAACAGAAGCCGTGTGGACAGGGGCATTGCCCTGGAGCAACCGGACACCTTGACTCAACCTGCCGCGCCTCTTTTCCTTGATGGCGTCTCGCAGTCGGTACAGGAGTGAAGCATAATAAGTCGCATTCACTGTGGTGTTCCTCTCTTTGAAATCGATGAGGAGGATCCCGTGACAATCCCAAAATATTGTTGCCATGATCTTCTTTGTGGATTGTGTGACCTTGGCTTTTCTTGGGGGTGCTTCTCCTGGTTTGCGCAATTTCATCGACTCCTTTTTCGAAAGGGGATCATAGTAGAGCACCATAGTCTCATCCCCTGTGACAATTGATTTCAATATTTCTTCTTCGTTCTCTTGACAGAGCTCCAAAAACTCTTTGGCACAGACGACGCGCTGTTGCTTTTGAACTGAGGAGAGAAGTCGTGGCACCCATCTCGCACTGACCTCTTTCACGTGAAGGCCCTCGTCGATGACGCGAAAAACCCCTCGCTCACCGAATCAGAAGCGGTAACCCTATGTAGCAGGTAGAACTTTGCAACCTTTTAGGCACAACATATGCGACAACTATTGGGTCCCAAAAGGTGTAACTGCTCCACCCTTTTTTCTAAGAGTGTGGGGATACTTGGGCCTGCGGGATGTCTTCCGATACACGTCTCCTTTCAAGTAATCCAAATATGGACCTGTTTATGTTCTGCAACTTCAATTTGGTTCAACAACAACAACTTTATTTGGAGATGATGCATGGGGAGTTTCGTCGCCAGGGGCGATACTCTACCCCAGTGCCGGCTTGCTGAGCTGAAGATCGCGGGTTCGATCCCGGCCGAGGACGGTAGTAATGCAGGGGAGGTATAGACTCCCAGCAACATGTGTCGGAGATTTTCGGCGCACGTCAAAAGAACCCCAGGTGGTGGAAATTATCCGCAGTACTACCCACGTGCAACATGTCGCCATGAATACAGGCAGACAAACCTTACGTGTAACATGACGACACCACTATTGTTGGTGATGTGGGGGAATCAAATAATGAGCCTCTTCACAATAAGGATGGAAGTCCTATGGTGTTAAAATTTTTTCCAATTTTCCAATTTGGTGAATTTGGTTCAATGAACAACTGTGCAATGCAAACCAAGGTTCGGATGTTTATTTTCAGGTTAAACTATGGCAAGAAAGTAAAAGCTTGATGTCAAGACATGGTTGCCTGGAACATCAAGTGGGAGGCTGTAGCTTCGTCCGCAGGCGACACTGTTGCTGCGTTTGCTTGAGTCAGGCTGAAAGGGATTAGTCGTATTCTGACCCGATGGCAATGCTCAACTCATCTCCAATGATGAGTGTCTTCTGGTGCCACAGGTTGGAATCCACCACAACTGTTGAGAACAAGAAACGATATTTTGATCGGTCTTCGAAATTTGTTTTGCAATAACGACGGGTCAATGTCAAGGAACCTTCGTTCACACATTCGTTCGTTCATCCATTCTATGTGTTCGCGCTCTCCATTGTGTGTGGAATATTCTTTTTTTTTTTCTCTCACCCGCATCGGACGCGCCAGTAGTATAAGGTCAGTAGTACACGTATTCATGAGTGACATTCGCATGTATGGGGTCATTTAACTGCGTCAATTCTTAGAAGAAAGGGTGGAGCAGTTACACCTTTTAGGAGGCAATAGTTGTAGCATATGTTGTGCCTAAAAGTTGCAAAGTTCTACCTGTGACATACGAATGATAGGGTTACCGCTTCTTATCGCTTCTGATTCGGTGAGCGAGGGGGGCGTACGCCTTTTTGTAGCAATTTGGATACATGATAATTGCTTTTACCACCCTTTTACACCCTTTATCAGACGCTATGTTGACCTAGATGGTAATTGGTAACTAGAGAAGTTACCACCTTTCACACCCTTTTTCTTAGAGTGTAGTGTACTAGTTCACAACTGCCCTCGCCCGTGCAGCCTCATCTCAGATTAACATTTTTCCAAAATAGTTTTCTCTCTCCCATAAGAAACACCTTGGCCCCTCAAACGATTAGACGGTTGGCCATCTTTCAAATTACTAATTATTTTCATCTTTCAAAATCACTTCTAGGCAACATGCCTATATCGTCATGGAAACCCTAGGTAGAACGGTACTGTCGTCTGTGGGGCCACGCTGAGTCGTCACTGGGGTTTGCTATAGGCGGCGACAATTCGCCAACAGGCATCGGACGATGCCTCTCGCACCATGTATACCGTTCGCGATACATTATGGAATGTTGTGTCACATATAGCCTCACATTTTGCGATGCTCCTCGGTTACCCACCAACGGCGCAGTTATGAGGGACACGCGTCCTCACCAACCATGGCAACCTGTTGTAGACTGTCCCGCGGATTTTCATGTCACCAGCTGGCCTTTTGCACGGCTCTAGGACATTTCGGTACAGGACGTTCTTGTACAGGACGTTCCGGTACGGACATTTCGGTGCACGGCCATTTCGGTACAAGGACGTTTCGCTAGGGCTGTCGTTGTCACGTTGTCACGTCGCTTCCGTGGTAGTGGTAAATTGATAAGATGCTATCGCCTCTTCGGAGCCTATATTTTATATACTATATATATACTCAACAATATTGGCAGTTAGTGGGTTAGTGGGATGAATAATGCATTGGTATATCATCGTGAGCAGCATCTGTGTGATGACACCACTATAAGAGGGTGTTTTTTTTCAAGCGGTACAGAATTAATGATAAAGCTACGCGATCCGTACTTGGATGCGGTTTTCGCATGCCCTGGCGGAAATCCCACGCCTTGTGATTGCGTGACCGTGTGTGTGACTTTTCAGTTTTAGTTTTGTGTTCTTCCTTTCCTTTTCTTTTCCTTTCTTCTCTTCTCTTCTTTGTTTTCCCCTTTCCTTTTCTTCTATTTTTTTCCTTTTCTTTTCTTCCCCATTTTCCATTTTTTTGGAATAGCAAGCCGACCTCCGTCTGGCTGACCTTTCCTTTCTTTTCTCTTAATAAACATATTCCACCAACAAGTTTTTTTTTGTTCTAATTCGAATACTAATTGATTATAATTTATCAGTCGACTTCTTTATCAAAGCTTTTGATGACAAAAAAAATAAAATTTCAGAAAGCAGGCGATCCTTTTTTTTTTTATGTCCACACGCTTTCCTCGAAATCTTCAACGCCCGGCATAAGGTTTAAATTATTCATCTCCCAAATTTTTTTACCGTGGCCCCGCTCACGTTGTTTTCGAATCTGATTTGTTAAAACCATGTGATATAGCGCGGAAGATATATAATGATGAAAGATGGAAGTCACTGAATAGGTTAGCCAGCTGTAGGGCTCGAACCCACATCTTCTGGATTGGTGGTCCAGGGCTCTACCAATTGAGCTAAGCTAACACACCTCCCTAGCCACTTCCAAGGGTGCGTCAACTGAAGGGACAAACCAACCACTCTCTCACTCATCCCCCTTCGACTCTTACATTTTTCTCACACATACACACAATCATACGACGGGATCGACGCAAGCAGCAAATGTTGAACATGAGAGAACTGATGTTCTGAGGCTGATCGTCGATCCCGTCGTATGATTGTGTGTATGTGTGAGAAAAATGTAAGAGTAAAAGGGGTAGAGTGAGAGAGTGGTTGGTTTGTCCCTTCAGTTGACGCACCCTTGGAAGTGGCTAGGGAGGTGTGTTAGCTTAGCTCAATTGGTAGAGCCCTGGACCGACAATCCAGAAGATGTGGGTTCGAGTCCTACAGCTGGTTAACCTTTTCAGTGATGTGATGTGATGTGATGTGATGTGAATAAAGAAAAAAATGGGGATGTAAGTTTCGACGAAGTCAAACTGGCTACCCCAATACACAGTGACTTCCATCTTTCATCGTTAATTTCTTAGGCAATTTGAGGCTTTGTATGTATTTGTCCTTTCTATGTTGTTCCAGCCTCAGAACATCAGTTCTCTCATGATAAATAATGAGATTGCCCACTTAAATGTCCATTGTTCATGAATTGTCCGCTCTACTTTGGGTAGAATGGTGGCACATTACACGTATATTTACCTGCTGATTTTTCTGTCTCGGAGTTCACACACTAAAACATTTTGCGGATGAATGTTCTCGCAAAGTAAATTGCTGTGTAATGACAGAAAAAGTGTGGTGTATTGATTGAATGAGGCTCGTCTGTCTTGCTGGATTTCTTTCTGCTTATTTGTATTCTTTCTCTTTTGCTACATTTTCTTCTCGATTCTTTCCTTTTCTTTGGAACAGCAAGCCGTTTGTAGTGGCTGATATTTCCACCTTTTTTTCTTTTCTTTATGTCATTGAACTTATCTGCCCTCATGAACCAGCACACTTTCGCCAGTCCGTGACCACAGAATGCAGCGATTCCTCCAAGAAAAGGCGAACTGTAACAGTGGTACAAAAACATCGACAAGCGTAGTAGGTCTGAATGTTGCCGGCGACTTTTACCGAAGCGTCCGAAGAGGCGATAGCATCTCATCAATTTATCACTACCACGGAAGCGACGAGACAACGTGCAGACAGCCCTAGCGAAACGTCCGTGCACCGAAATGTCCGTGTACCGAAATGTCCGTGCACCGAAATGTCAATGTACCGAAATGTCCGTACCGAAACGTCCTGTACCGAAAGGTCCTGCGTACTGTAACGTCCGCATACCCTTTAGCACAGCTCGCACTCGCACATATCTTCCACACGGCCTTTCGTATCAGTCTCAATCTTTCGATTCAGGCAGCAGCCATTCAACTTTGGATTCGCTCATGAGACATCAGGATCACTATCCTTCTGGAGACAGACAGGGAGACAAGGCGAGATCAATTCCTGGCCTTCTGTCGCCTCGACTTCATTGCTGCTGTAGGCCTGTTTCACGTCAGTTCAGGCAGGGGGGTCCCATCGACCTCCTGGATTTTCATATTTTTTTTTATATATTTAGAAGCTCATCGTACATGATGACCAACAGCGGTAAAATGAATAATTTCTACGGAATAGTTTTCGCGCAAAAAAATCGAGAAATCTGGTCCTGAATTCGAGTGTTTCAGTTTTGCCGTGTTTGCACGCGTATATCTCCCGAGTCTTAAAATATACTGCAGTAAAACTTTTTTATGCTTTAATATGCTCTGTGATATAAAAAATGGCGAACATGCTCTCTCGTGCAGTTTTGTTCCAACTTCGACGCGTGATATCTCTGACTGTAGATATTCCTCACTGTCATATTTGATATCACTTCACTCAGATTTTAATGCTCTTTCATCTGATATATATATCGCGCGTATACCCCCTACGGGTATCTGCTGAAACAGGCAAATGTTAAGGTATATTTCGAAAATAAACAAGGATTTTGAGCGTCCGTTTCTCGAAAAAGCCCCTTTTTATTTCATTTATATTTTGCCAGGACATGGCCCGATGTTAGACCTTTCATGTTACGTAAACAAATTATGCTTCAAAAGGCGTGCACTGGCGATTAGCGCGTTAAAACACGGCCCTGGTCTGTGTGCGTACGTGTCGGAGCCCTGCTGCCGGTACCGCGGGATGGCGGACCTCCTGCCGATGTCGTACAAGAAGGGGACAACTTTGTGTAATTAAAAGTGGTAGTTTATGTCGATATATTTAGAAGACTGCGAAAAAGGATTTCACTCACTTTCTATGAAAACGTCACTCTTCTGCATTCACTGTCCACGGTACTAGCTATGAATGTTTCTCGGCCTCGACTTTCCGATGTCTTGCTTTGCCACGCATGCGAACCTTGTATGCCACTTTGATGCGGTATACGTTTACCCATTCCTTTTTCTTTTGCATTCCAAAAGAAGCCACGTCCTCAGCCCGTACATGGAGTAAATGGACGCGCGTTAGGTGTTTTGGCCAGCAGGTTATCATATCTTATGACTCTACGATGACGTATGGTGGACTAGAAAGACTGGTGTGCCGTTCGCCGGTTGTCATATGTACCCGCCGATGTTCCTGCCGAGAGATGGCGCCAAGCGTATCTCGGCGCTATGCGATCTGATCCCCTCTTGTGGTTGATTTCAGTTCTACTCATCACGTGATTACTCACATGCCGTTAACCCATGAGCGTGCCTTTTCTTTGCTCTGCATGCAAAATGCCCCTGGAGTGTCTCCTGCAGCAGCAAACGAATGGTACACCTAGATATCGGTCCTGATACAGGCTCCAACAGCTCCGCATAGAGCCCATAGTTTCAGATAATTCACACAACACTGGGCACACGACCAATGACAGTGCAACGTTGTAGAAATTATGCAATGCCAGTCGGCCAATCAGGAGCCTTAACTTTGGCTGACCTTTCGGCCGGTTCTGGCTACCATCGACTTCTGCCGGATTTCACGCCTACTGCCGTTACTCGATATTCAAAATAGCTGAAGCTTCTTTTGGCTAAAAGAAATATTTATTTGACACAAAGCACTGATTCAAAGATCTGATGCATGGGTACACTGTGAATACAAAGTCCACTGCGTTGTTGACACACTGTAACCAAGTTCGAACTTGAAGCAAAACGAACACACCGTTATCATTTCTTAATACCGAGGCAGTTTTATGAGTGCGTACCATTTTATGATGAGTATATCTTCTTTCGCTGCTTGCAGAGCGGAAAGCGCTTGTGTGACACGTAATCCTGTCTTTGTTGTCAGCCCTCGAAATCAGACGGCGCCCGAACGCGTTCTTCACTCTCCAACCGTTCCAACTCACGAAGCATTCTAGTTCCGTAGTTGATAGACTGTTCGTGAGATAATAGTCGTGTCCAGGAAGGGAGAGGTTCTTCGCAGTAGCTTCCAGAAGGGGAGCCGTCTTTACTGACCTAACCGGCGGCACAGTCTCACGCCCGCACCGCCTAGTGCGTGCCTGGGTCTGGGTGGGGGTGGGGGCGCCCCCCAGACCCCCCAATCTGTGAAACCCAAACTGACCTAACCTCACTAAAGTGAGATGAGCCCCTTCTGGAAGCTACTGCAAAAAACCAATCCCATCCAGGAACAGCATAACACGCGTAGAATCACAAACTATTCTGCCGATTGGCACCACCGAAACACGGAACACACTGAGGACGGACGCTGTTCCAGCCGATGCGTGCTATTTCTAAACTATGCTGAAACTGCTGAAACGGCCGCCGGGACGCTGCACGCACATGCGCGCGTACAAAACATTATCGACCAATCGGAGCGCGCACACAGTCTGGACCAATGAGCTTGCAACGTTGTAGATTGGCGCAGTGGTACATATTCTACAGACGCATCCTCGGTTACCTGAAGTACCTGAAGAGGACTGCATGATATTCGTCGGCGTGTCTGCATCAGCCCTCGCATCTGGGACATCTGTACTGCGATGACGATAAAGATGTGTTCGAGCAGCCGGTTTGGACATTGTGTAGTGATATTGGTGATATGTGCTCATCCTTCCCTTCATTTGAGGTACCATTACGTTGTAGGTTACGAGGTCCGGCAATTCTGGCAATTAAGATAGAAATGTTTTGGGCTACGAGCGTGAGATATACGTATGTTAATTGCAGCTAACTAAGGGAAGCGACAGAATTGCTGATTACAGTCTACGTATGAGCAGTCTGTCGAAAGAAGATATCTGGAAGACAAAAAGGACAACATGAAGATATAACAATTTATTTATTTGTTTCAAAATACTGCTGGTCCCAGAAGGGATCCTGGAAGGAGTAGGGAAGGTACGTTAATTATAATATGTACACATAATACACTCATAAGGTGGCGACAATTCGAAAGAAACTCGCAAATGAGTCGCGGTAAAGAGGCCCCAGGTTACCTTTGTGTTCGTGACGATGGGTAACGCGAGTGTTCTATATACCGATGTTCAACATCATTTGTAATTTGTAATACCCCTCGTTGATGTGTTCTAAACTGCTGTGCAAAGGTGCGCAATACGTATATGAGATGGGCAAGGTGAGCTATAAGCAAAGCACACCGACAAAAAAAAAAAGAAAAAAAAAAGATCGGCATATTGAGGACGCACGTTTAGATGTCCCTATATTTTTCGGAATATATCGCGCGAGATATTATGCAGTAATCAGCGAATAAACATGCGCTACAATTAATGTTACTTAGCATATCATTTATACAAACAAGAAAAGCAAAAGTCTCAAGACTAACTCGTGTGGTATACCACAGATGTGGTGCCCAGTCTTCGTAGGCTGACTTAAAGAACTACAGAGAGTAATCTAAAAAAAAAATCAGATTCAGACGTCTGATGAAAGTGTGTGTGTCATTTTACAGAATAGCGTGGGTTTTGATGTATCCCATTTGTTTCCCAGAAAAAAACTCACATAAACATAGTTCCGCGCGTTCACCCTTAACTCGCCACCCCGGGTATAACGAGAAGTATGATGCGACGTCACCGATGGGTTACAGGGGCAACTCGTTCGACCACAGAGGGAGTCCCGGAGGCAAAACATGATCTTGGTATTAGGTGTCATATTTCTATAGGGTACGTACACGGTCAAATGCTTTGGAGAGATGCAAAAACAAAATGTCCATTTGTAGGTTATTATCTAAAGCTAATGCCAAGTCGTGGATGAAATCAGACGGGGCCGTGACAGCGGAGTAATCCCCACGAAATCGATGCTGCAAGGGGGTTAGTAATGCGTTCTCTTCCAGGAATGATGTTACTTGGTCATGATGTTGCTTGTTTGGAAAAGATGTGCTCTTACAATTCACAGCAGCTGGAACGCAAAAAAAATTTCTAAAGCAAAGACGAGGCTCCTGCCTTACGTATCGGTTTTACACCTTCATCCAGCGACATCTGGAAAATAATTATGAGGAATTGCGCAACCCACTCGGCGACACATTTCTATATTGTCTGTTCTCTGCTGTTGTCCATTATGTTCCTGTTCTGCTCGATACTTAGAGTAATCATACGCCAAATTTTCTGGGGGACGCAAAGACTTGTCTATCATATTTCTTTTCAGCCTCACTTAATTTCCTCCTTTAGAACCTTCGTCAAACCTGAAACCACGGTCAGTTTACATCGCATCTAATTTTGGTTATGCGACGTTTAGGATGCTAAACGTCACATGTTACGTATGATCTTCGAGTGTAAACCTTGCGAGACTTCCTGGGCACGAACTTTGTTATGCATATGTGTACAGTGGCCTTGAAAAAATTTCAAGCAATTTTAAAATTTCTCGTGGTGCCACAGATATGATTAAAATTGTACAAGGATCTGCCTAGGAAAATCGTAGAATGTCTCGATTTTACGTTTATCATGCTTGAATTTTATATGGTGCATCTTAAAAGAACCACTTTGTGATCTGAAAGTCCACCAAATATTTCGAAGTCCCATGTCCAGTCAAAGGTGTTAGACACCAGGAACAGATCAAGTATCGAAGCAGAAGGTTCTTGAATTCTAGTGTAGCTCTTGACGACCTGAAATAGATCATATCAAAAGGCAATATCCAGTAGTGCATTTCCATTCCTGAAGTCCCCAACTCCGGTTAAGATTTCCTAATTTACACCAGCAATCAACCGCAAGGATAACTCTTTGATGACGTATTACTGTTCGAAATCATGTAACCATATCATGTGTTCAAGAAAGAAGGCATGTAACTGTTGCCCTAGTCGGCCACGCTTAGGCAAGCAACGTCAGGCAACGTCGACCTATCGCATGGTGGGACTATATATATTCAACAATCATGACATTACATCCTTAACCGTATACAATGTCTATAGGTTCCATTTGTAACTATGTTATACCCTTTTTAATATAACCTGATGATGGTGCTGATGAGGTAAGAGAAGAAGATGGGGAAGTGAGCCGCGACAGAGTCGGACTGGCTACCACAGGACCCACACAAGCGGTGAAAATGCGAACAGGGGCACATATGGTGAAGGGGTTAACGTGCAAAGTGCAGGACAAAGGTTTCAGAGAGAGTGAGGCTAGTATGATAAAAGTAATATAAAGGGAGGGGTGCACACCAAGCACACACTTAGCAGGTCATGGGGCGCACCTATATTAGGTTACTGAATCTGAGTTGTCGTTAGCTGGCCACAACCCAGGTGTCGAATTTCTCCATTTTTCGTCACTGGCAGTGTATTTGTTGTTGTTGTATAATGTCACGCTAACAGCGCTCTTAGGCCGCTCAAACGGAGGATATGTAACATGGTGTTCTAGGAACCTTTGTTTCCGTATCAAATCCATTCACTCATTTTCGGTTAACAATACAAGTGTGACACTTTTTTTTTGTATATTTGACTCCGTTGTTCTATTGATCAACAGTAAAACCGTGCGTGCAGAGAGAATACTATACTGCGGTGCTATAGACAGCGGGAAGATTCTCCACGCATGTCTTGTACACGCGAATGTGGCTGCAACGCCTGTGTACAATTTTCTGTTTTATCGCCGATACGATGTTCCATTATAGCTATAGATAAGGAGCAAAAGAATTACATAACAAATAAGATGTGCGGCGAGGTACACTGTACAGAATGCGCCATAGTTTAGCTAAATGACAATTTAGTTGAACAATCCACCATCGGCTTATGTTCCGAGACAAAATGTTTCCAGCTTCCTGTACACAGCAACTCGATAAGTAGGTTGAAAACAGAGTGAACAGAAAGAACCAAGGAGGCGAGCTCTCGGAAGCGGTAATCACTCTTTATTTTGTTTTTACCATGTCTGTCATCACCCAACGAAGATAAGACATGCGGCCACGTGCTTCGCAACATTCCGATATCTTTCGCTTGCAGGGACCGTCGGCTAGGCAGACGTGACGATAGGAAATGTCACGTAATTTTGTTACAAATAACTGCGGATGTTAGTAGACGGTTAGTACGTAAACCAACCTAGTGCTGGTCCAAATATATTCACTACGCCGGAGCTGAGGAGCTTGGCTTCAAAAGAGGGGCATCGCGCATTCCATGTATTGAATAGGGCGGTAAGCACACCAGTCCTTCTAGTTCACCATACCTATAGGCCGAAACCGGGGCTGTCGAAAAACCACCTGGTGGCGCATCCCAGAAAGCACTGCACTAATGCGCATGGACCCGGTTCAGAAGTATGCAGTGCTTAAAAAACGCGCGTCTGAAGTGCAAGGCACCATCGACAGGGCTAAACCGCCCTGGTCATGTATTCGGTGCAAGCGGGATCTTGCGAGTCACTCTACCGACCCGCCCCAAAGAAAACGGAATGGTGTGTCTTGTGATGACAGCACGGATTAATGGCGACAGCATGGCAATGGCTCCTAGGAACCACAACCGATTGTATTGTAACTAACAGGTGCGCCCGAAAAGTGATGCGTGAATCAACGGTCCTCAGCTGCAACGTTGCGAGGGGTAAACGCACGAGGTCAGTTTCGATATCCCAGTACAATTGAAATTTACACAAAGGATTTTTATATCGGACCTCACTGGAACGCGGAAAGGTGCCTCGCAAGAACGCTGGACGTTCAAAAACAGTGCTGCACTTTTTGATCTCTTCAGTCTTGCCACTGAAACAGCTTCGTAGTCTTCAAATGGCTTCAAGAGAGGCCCTATATGCAACACTCTCGCGACAGGATCAAAGAGATATCGTCCACGAACGCAAACAGAGGTGGAGGGCATCTATTGGGTAGTGCCAAAGTAAGAGGTAGCGAGCACAGTCTCTTGAGGAGAGGAATGATGGCGATAACGTATAATGCCGGAGGCAGAGGACATCCTTGACAGACGCCACAAGTTAGCCAAAAGGGTGACAACAGCCGCCAGCGGCAAAGGCAACGCTTCTTGCGCTTCTATCTACAGCGTTTCCGCAAAGCTTGCCCATACAATGGCGAACCCGTATGCCCTCAGAGGACAGAACAGGTATGCGTGTCGCACACGATCAAACGCCTAGGATTGATCGAAGGACGCCACCACCACAGGGGCATGGTCATTGACAATTCTACTGCCAATGGTGTAACACCTTCTCCAGGGGACGCAACGAGGCAACAGAAGTATTGGCATTGCAAACCGTATATAGCATGGAACAAGCGCAATGCTTACTACACTCTAAAATCGGTACCTTATAACGTAACTTATATCGAGCTGTACCTGGTAAATATCAGGTACATCAGTGCTTTTCCGCAGTTGCTTTAAGAGGTACTGGGCGAGACAAAGGATCTCGCTTTGTATGTATGAGGTACAAGCATATTTATGGGGTACACGGTCAGTTTATGAGGTACCGTGTCTTGTACCGTATAAAGCAGTACCTCTTGCGCAAAATCTTATTGTGTTTTCCACTGCTTTCAGCCCTTCTTGCGTTCAACACTCTGAGAAAAAAATGAGTCGAACGGGAGTATTAGGCAATTTTACACCCCTTGATGCAGTTTAACTCTCACCAAACACCATTGCAACTCCCTGTTTCTGCGTTTCTATGTTTTCATGCTCTAATAACTCCATTCAACCAGCGCTTTACTCCGTGGTAAGAGTTGAGCGCGAGGCGTCTTCATATTCTTGGACCGTTTTCGTTCTTTTCATTGCGTAGTGTAGCAACACTGACATCGCGCGGGCGTTTAGCGGTTGGCCGTGGTCGTGCGGGAACTTGAAACTGTATCTATTAACGATATTCTCAAAGCTGAATAAGATTATCTTCGAAGAACAACGTCGGCGTGCTGAAGTACAATGAATGCCACAACTACAAATCATGTGTCTGAGTGTCGTCCTGTATGTACTTCAGGTAAGTATGCGTCCTGTGTTACGTACACCAATTATGAAAATGTGGTAGCTGTTCACAGTTATGCTTCTTCAAGAGAGTTTCTTTTCGTAAGTGGACCTTTGTATCCTAAGAAGTCTAACTTCTTTGAAGAACAGGAACTTCAAATTGACGATAAGTGAAATCGTATTTTGGATAGGACGCTTTGTTATAATTAATGTTAACAGCATTGCAGAATAGTCTGGCTTTGATGGAACGCACTGCAGATGACGAAGGTGGCAAGTTACCTAAAGGCTAGCATCACTCGTCATGGCTCTGGAATGAGAAGTCAACTGTGCAGGTTGTGGTAAGGAGGTACCCTGCACTGGTAAGTTTCAATGTGGTAGGTTTTACCGCCGTTCTGTATTATCATTCACGTGTATCCTGCCGACGACAAGTGGTGTCAGTGCAGGGGCGGATCCAGTCCGTGTCGCTTTTGATGTTGTTGTTGTTTGGGTGGGAGGGGGGGGGGGGCGGTTTGTTTGTCGAAGCCCCTAAGTGGGTAGGGGAGTGAGGGACACCGCTGCTAAACCTACTGTTTTGAGCGGGGGGGGGGGCGATCGCCCAACCGTCCCTCCCCCCGGATCCGCCACTGCATCAGTGTTGAGTTCTAATGCTGTTGTTACTGTTTCAGATTTACGAGTCGTTTGCACGGCACATTGGGCAGACAGAGAAAAGAAAGTGCTGCTCCACCTCCACGAAGGATGGATGCACATTGCAAGGAAGAGAAAGGGACTAGTTAGAGTAATGATCAGCTCATAAATGAGAATATTATTGATGAACAAGATAGTAAGTAACCGACATAGCACCAATCACTTTTTGCACGCACAGACATGATTCAAACCATTCATTTTCCTAGCATAGTTTGTTTGGCACAAGGAATTGTTAGTTATGAAAGTATTTGACTTATGATAACGTAACATATCGCCACTGCTCGGACTCAATTACATATATTTATGTTGCAGGTTATTACCCAGCATGAGTAATTCATGCCCTTGCTCATCTGCTGAAGGCAGGTCCCCCAAGGTCGCCATTTTCCCATGTATTTGTTCCTATCCCGATGCGTGCAATGCCGGAGGCCGCCCTTAGATACCCCATTGTTACCAGACGTTGGCTTGCGTTTGATTGTAGCGCGCTAAAGATCCAGTTGAAGCACAGTCCAAGCCAGGCCAAGTCACCGAAGGAGAAATGGACGACTGCGCCTGCGGCGCCAGTGGCGGCGCCTGGTACGACAGGTACGCTATGTGATGCACGCAGCCGTGCACTAGATCCTTCCGATCGCTCAACACGTTTAAAAACGGGACCAAAAAGTGAAACACGACACAGAAAGTTGTTATACGCGTTTTATTTGGACATATAAAGGCTAGATTCATTCGCAGAAACAACAAAAACATTTTGCCACTAAACTTAGCGCGCTGAAGTGATCCGGAACGGCAACGGTGGGGTATCTAGTGGCGGCCTTCTTAGTTGCACGCTTTTCCGAGGTGAGTTTGGGGGACCTGGCTGAAGGAGGTGCATCTGACCTTTTCACGACTATCCTTGACTTTGCTGACCAAGAGCGACGGAGGCTCCGCCCCCAAATGGCGCGCCAATAGGAGGACTCGGGAGGCGGAGCGCTGCGGCCTCTGCTCTTGCCTAATAGATGGCGCATCGGTAGCGCTCGGCTCGGGATATGTGAGCCACTGTCGTCTGCTTCTTCCGGTAGAGCTACGAACTTGGAACCTCTGCTCTCGCGTAAGAGATGGCGCAACATTGGTTCTCGGTAAGGGCACGTGTGGTCGCCCTAATTTTGAGCCTCGACCTTGAGACTGGCCAGTAACCTAAATTCCGATGACGCGGCGGTAGTAAACCATAGTGCGTAGTTCTGACGATTATGCTTCATGGATGTGTCATTACATTACCAAATTTGTGGTCAGTTCGACGTTTCGCTCCGCTCTTTTGCGTAAACATTGTCACAGCTCATGAAAAATGAAAGAAATATTTGTTCTACTCCTCTCACTGAAATAAATCATTTAAAATAATTGTACTGTGTGTTTCTTTTTTTTTTTTTCTTTTTGTAAGTAGTTACGCAAGTGTGTAAAAAGGAAAGAAACGTTGCTGCTTGTTCTACTCCTCGCACTGAAATAAATCATTTACAATTGTACTGTTTGTGAGTCTTTTTCTTTCTTTTTGTTAGTAGTTACGCAAGTATACTGCGTAGTTTTGACGATTATGCTTCATGGATGTGTCATTACATTACCAAATTTTTTGGCCAGTTCGACGTTTCGTTCCGCTCTTATGCGTGAACATTGCCTCAGCTCATGAAAAAGGAAAGAAATGTTGCTACTTTTGTTCTACTCCTCGCATTGAAATAAATCATTTAAAATAATTGTACTGTATGTTTCTTTTTTTTCTTTTTGTAAGTAGTTACGCAAGTGTGTAAAAAGGAAAGAAACGTTGCTGCTTGTTCTACTCCTCGCACTGAAATAAGGTGTCCGCCCATTTGGTCGAACGCCATTTGGTCGAACGCCGTTTGATCGAAGGCGTTTGATCAAACGCCGCTTGGTCGAAAGCCGTTTGATCGAAAGCCGGTTGATCTACGCCGTTTGTTCGAAAGACGTTTGTTCGAAGGGAATTCAAAGCCGCATGTACTGTGTTGTCCGCACCACTTTTTCTGTAACTTTTGACTCGAACATACGGAGCAGGCAATCAGTGTCCTCTGCTTTTTTTTTTATTTCTTCTTTTTCTTTTTTTGCTTTTTGCAGTCGAAGAGGGGAGACCACTGGTTAGTTGCAGGCGTTTGTCATTTGCGAATCAGTAGGACACATATTGAAGAAAGCTGCCCCATGTTGAGAGCAGCCGATAGTCTATCCTTGTTCTGGGCACCCTTCTTATTGCTGGCGACATATTTAAGGGGAACGGTCTGAAACGGGATAGTCATATGTGCAAAGCCACTCGAAGTCTGTGGGTGCTAAGAACGAAATTTCGCCATCGTACAACGAGAGATATTAAATTAACAGCATGTAAAACCTTAGTTCGACCTTAGAGTATGCATCTGCAGCCTCGAATCACTACACATGCACGATATCCGAAGAAATAGAGAAAGTACAAAGATCTGCTGCCCTATAATCTTGTCTAAGTTTCGAAGGACTTCTTCGGTTACATGTCTGTTGCAAGAACTAAATTTAGGTTCACTTGCACATAGGCGAAAAGTAAATAAACTGAAACTGCTCTTTCTCCTATACAGTGGTCAGTTGATTACAAACAATAATCCACTGTTAAAATTTGTTCACATTCGACGGGAGTAAATAATCAAAAATGTCATTTACTTATTTTTTAATTCATTTGCCAAAATGTTTAATACTTGATATCTATTATTATTTCACAAAGGGTTGGGGGACAGCATGTTTAGTCATTATGTGTCACAGCGGAAAAACCTATTCGGTTGTCCAACGGGTTAACGGTGAACAACCCTGGCCCTTGTACTGCTTTTTGGCCACTAAAAAGTGGGTTAGCATGAGGAATGTGTTTACGAGGAAGCAGATTACACAAAGTTAAATGTTCCTTAGGATAACTGCATTTAGAACTGCAGATTTTTTTATATCCTTGTCTTTTTTTTTTACATTTTGGACACTCCAAGTGAACCAATTAAAAATCGATCAAACGACCACTGCCGTTTCGATCAAACGGCGTTCGAACAAATGGTTTTTGACCAAATGTCCTGCGTTCGATCAAACGGCTTTCGACCAAACGGCGTTCGATCAAATGTCCCGGAACCCTGAAATAAATCATTTACAATTGTACTGTTTATGTGTCTTTTTCTTTCTTTTTGTAAGTAGTTACGCAAGTACCGTATTTTCACGCGTATTAGCCGCACCGCAGATAAGCCGCAGGACTCGTTTTTAGATACATTTTGAAAATGTTTTTGCAGATAAGCCGCACTCGCAGATAAGCCGCGGGTAATACGACGCGACTGCTTTGTGCGCTAAACCAGTGATGCACATACAAAATCAACAGAGACGCTCAACGCTTGTCAGCGCCGTACTCCCTGCCAGCTGCCCTGTTCCCGTACTTGTCCGCGAAGTCGACGACTTTTACTTTGAAGACGCTGTCGTGGCTGTGCCTCAGCGTTGGAGCCATGCCTCACCTCAAACTGCCGTGCCCGTGTCCACGAATGTTGCTGCTCTCGTCAAATGAGAACTGACGCTTAGCTGACCACGTTTTATCCCGATGTCAGGTGTATTGAACCCTTCCTGTGGGTCTGCCGACAAAGGAGACCGTAGGGAAGGCCATAAACCCTGTCCACATTCCGGTGTCGGCATGATGTGTAACAAAGGAGGTCAGTTCTAGTGTTCTACTAAGATCGGATTGTGCCCTTGTTGCGTGTTTTTCGAGGATTGACGGGTTCGTCCACTCGAATGTGGAGTGGTCCCGCCCCTGTTCGGTATTGTTCGTGCACTGGCAGGGCGGTCCTGTTCCGAAAAACATGAGGCACTGTCGGCCCTTTCGTTTAACCCGGGGTATGGGGAAAGTACCAGGGAAAAATAGTCACCAGATAAGCCGCACCCACGGATAAGCCGCAGAGCGTCCGCGAAAAAAATAAATTGCGCATAAGCCGCGGCTAATACGCGTGAAAATACGGTATACTGCGTAGTTTTGACGATTATGCTTCATGAATGTGTCATTACATTACC
Organism: Ornithodoros turicata; assembly: GCF_037126465.1. Lineage (NCBI taxonomy): Eukaryota > Metazoa > Arthropoda > Arachnida > Ixodida > Argasidae > Ornithodoros > Ornithodoros turicata. The sequence continues at coordinate 68,087,136 of NC_088201.1, read as the reverse complement.
AATTTTTTTGGCCAGTTCGACGTTTCGCTCCGCTCTTATGCGTGAACATTGCCTCAGCTCATGAAAAAGGAAAGAAATGTTGCTGCTTTTGTCCTACTCCTTGCACTGAAATAAATCATTTAAAATAATTGTACTGTGTGTCTCTTTTTTTTTTGTAAGTAGTTACGCAACTATGTAAAAAGAAATGTTGCTGCTTGTTCTACTCCTCGCACTGAAATAAATCCTTTGAAATAATTATACGCTGTTTCTGTTTCCCTTTTTGTAAGTAGTTACGGCAGAAAATAATTGTACTGTGTGTGTGTGTGTGTTTTGTTTTTGTAAGTACAGAAGTACGTAAAAAGGAAGGAAATGTTGTTGATTGTTCTACTTTTTGCACTGAAATAAATCATTTGAAATAATTGTACTGTGTGTGTCTTTTTCGTTTTGTAAGTAGTTACGGAAGAAACTGTTTCGTTTTTGTAAGGGATTCTGGGACATTAGGACGAAGGCCATTTGATCGAACACCGTTTGATCGAAACGGTAGCGGTCATGAAACAGAGCACACAGACAACGTGAGAAGATTAAGAAACAATTCCCCAAGGCCCTGATACCTTCTGCATATTTCCTGCAGATATGTTGGAAAGACGCAGCGAACCACATGCCTCACGTTAGCGTGGGCGTAGGAAAAAATTGTCCCAGTTTGCGGAGCATTTTACCAAATGAAATGTTTGGGCGTACTTTTAGCAATACGCTGAGACAGTATCAGCCACGAAGACATGAGAGTGGAGCTAAACGTCTAATTTTACTTTCCAAGCTCCTGCAAACGCAGTTTCAGCAAATGCAAATAAATAGCGAAAAAAAAAGCACATCATCGGATCGGCTTCTGGATGCGAAAAAGTGGATTAGGATGAGGAATGTGCTTATGGGCGAGCGGATGGCACAGAGTGAAATATTCTTTGGGATAACAGCATTTAGAACTGAAGCGTTCTTTTGTTGTTTTCTTCTTTTTTGTTTCATCAACGCTCCACGCGAACGAATAAAAGAATCGATCAAACGACAGCTGCCGTCTCGATCAAACAGTGTTTGATCAAATGCCTTTCGGCCAAATGTGCCGCGTTCGATCAAAGAGCTTTCGACCAAACGACGTTCGATCAAATGTCCCGGAACCTTTACAAAAAGGAAACACACACACAGTACAATTATTTTCTTCGGTATCTACTTACAAAAAGGGAAAAAAAGAAACAGAGTATAATTATTCCAAAGGAGTTAGTTCAGTGTGAGGAGTAGAACAAGCAGCGACATTTCTTTCCTTTTTACAGACTTCCGTAACTACTTACAAAAAGAAAGAAAAAGACACACAAACAGTACAATTGTAAATGATTCATTTCAGTGCGAGGAGTAGAACAAGCAGCAACATTTCTTTCCTTTTTACAAACTTGCGTAACTACTTACAAAAAGAAAAAAAAAGAGACACACAGTACAATTATTTTAAATTATTTATTTCAATGCGAGGAGTAGAACAAAAGTAGCAACATTTCTTTCCTTTTTCATGAGCTGAGGCAATGTTCACGCATAAGAGCGGAACGAAACGTCGAACTGGCCAAAAAATTTGGTAATGTAATGACACATCCATGAAGCATAATCGTCAAAACTACGCAGTATACTTGCGTAACTACTTACAAAAAGAAAGAAAAAGACTCACAAACAGTACAATTGTAAATGATTTATTTCAGTGCGAGGAGTAGAACAAGCAGCTACATTTCTTTCCTTTTTACATACTTGCATAACTACTTATAAAAATAAAAAAGAAACACACAGTACAATTATTTTAAATGATTCATTTCAGTGTGAGGAGTAGAACAAATATTTCTTTCATTTTTCATGGGCTGAGACAATGTTTACGCAAAAGAGCGGAGCGAAACGTCGAACTGACCACAAATTTGGTAATGTAATGACACATCCATGAAGCATAATCGTCAAAACTACGCACTATAGGCCTGTACGGCTGGCCAGAGGGCGCGAGTGCGCATTGCTTTCAGAGACGCCTGTGGCAGTTTTGTGCAACTCTGCTAAGTACACGGTGTGCTGTTTGGCATAGCCACACAGTACTTCGTACGGCTGGGATATGCTTCGGCTCTCTTACTCGTTCTATGAAGTGCGCGGGATTGACGTTTTTTTCTAGTTTTTTTTCTCTAGTGAACATGTGGATAGTGAATGGCGAACTTGCGAGTAGAGCACCTGAGAAGTCGTTTTGGGGGGTGTGGTGGGGTGAGAATTTTGTTAGGAGTAGCAGAACAAATCGGGAGAAGAGTTCAATTTCTCCTTGTTTTTTTTTTTTCTTACAGACAAACAAACAAATAAAACGTTTTTTTTTCTCTCCAGCAAATGTCAAGAAAGGGACGCTACTCGTCAAGCAATACGCAACATAGGAAGGGTTTTGTAATGTGAATATGCAGGATGCAGCGGGATTAGCGGCATGATAGCAGTCTTGCCCCGCTGGTAGTTTTATAGGCTTAGCGCCGTATAGGCAATAGGAAATGTTAAAAGAGCCGCGGTTTTTCCTTTTTTCGAATTATCCACGGCAAATTAAACAAAAGCAAGGCTATGAGATGAAATTCTAGAGCATTATTCATCCTCTGATATGCGATTTGGCTCTGAGTGTCCCGCATAATTCATTTTATCAGCACTACAAACCCGGGAGTTTATCTTGGCGGACACTGTATATGTCACAAGTCAGTATGTTCTCAATGTTTTATTTCACGTCTCTCGGCACCCCACTTCCATGGAAGTTTAGCAGGCCTTGGTAACATTTGCAGAGCAGTAGGACATTTAACATAGGTACGATTTTATGATCGGTGCCTGGAGGTTGACAAGGGCCCCACACACTTTCATTACTTTACCCATGTGGGGAATTAGGGCAAGCGGTGCGCCGTTGTTCAAGACATTATACAGTTTCAACCTCTGAATTACACGCTCTACATGGATTCTTACTTGTGCTATGACAAGTGTAGAGTTCATGTCCTCTACAGAAAGCTGACCTCCCCCAGTGTTGAATGGTGGCATCAGGAGAACAGCTCCCTGTTCCCCCATTATAGTTTTTATCGCGGGGAAACCCTTGTCGCTCATTACCAGGCAGAACATGTGTGAGAAAACCAGACTGCCTTGTTATGAGGGAATTTGAGTGCCGTCCCCCATAGGGCTCAGAAACAAACGCAATCACGCCATTGGGAATGATACCTGCAAGCCACTTAAGAGTGTATCCCCCTTATAGTGAGAATAAAGGTACTAATGTTGTTCCTACGAACGCTTGTGGCACGAACGGTAGTGATTAAGCGAAAAACTTGAACCAACACGTGCGACTGTAGCCGAAGCGAATACGAGTGTACTTAGCAGAGTTGCGAGACTGGCCCACCAGGGGAGAAAAGCGGCGCTGCTGTCGCCCCCCGAAACTCCAGCCGAACATGCCTATGGTTTGCTATCGCCGCGTCATCGGAATTTAGGTTACTGGCCAGTCTCAAGGTCGAGGCTCAAAATTAGGGCGACCACACGTGCCCTTACCGAGAACCAATGTTGCGCCATCTCTTACGCGAGAGCAGAGGCTCCAAGTTCGTAGCTCTACCGGAAGAAGCAGACGACAGCGGCTCACATATCCCGAGCCGAGCGCTACCGATGCGCCATCTATTAGGCAAGAGCAGAGGCCGCAGCGCTCCGCCTCCCGAGTCCTCCTATTGGCGCGCCATTTGGGGGCGGAGCCTCCCTCGCTCTTGGTCAGCAAAGTCAAGATGCACTTCAAAAGGCGCGTCTCCCCCTGCTTTCTCATGAAAAAGCAGAAAAGTGGGCGCCGATATGCCAAATTCCTATGCACTGATATGTTAATGTATAGTGACAGATGAACTTCGAATAACTGTTTTGTTTCCTGTTTGTAGGAGTTGGAAGTATATGCCAGGTGATAGTTGCATTGGGTGTGTGGCAACCTTATGATGCAAGAATGTACTTGTACCTGTGGCATCTTACCAGTTGTTTTTATAGGATCATATTAACCACTGAAAGCTTCCTTTTTCTGTTCTTGCCAATTTGTATCAGAGACACAATAAATGCTTCTTATTTAGAGATACTGTTTTGCAACACTTATTTGCATGATCTTCAAGGTGAGGAGACGACTGGAGTAATGTGCACTCCAGGTGAAGGGCATAACTTTTATGCCTTACGTAGCATAACAAGAACTCACCAGTGGAGTTACGCTAGCCTCATGAACGAAGTTACTTTTACACCCGATATGCTGGAGTAAATGGGGAACTGTATGGGAGTAACTTTTACTCTGTACCATAGGAGTAAACTTTACTCCGTAGTTCCCGGAGTTGCAGATACTCTTCAAAATGGGTGTTATTTTGCACCCCGGAGCTAGGACGTTTGACCCCCGTAAAGGAGTCGGTACGACTCCTTTTTTTTCAGAGTGAAGTAACGCCCCAAAGGGTTCGATGCAGTCAGATAATGCATGTACATCACACGGACTTGTAGATAAAGATTGATTTACAACTATGATTGTTTCATTCACGGCAGATGATAAAACGTTCCTGTCTGTGTCGTCAGCTAAAGAGCCTCAACCGTGGTACTTTTGTTTAAATTGTCTGCGCCTGTTTCAAGTATATTAGGAACACAGGCTAGACAGTGAGGAAGGAAAATGCCGTTCTGTATAGGCGTGGTTTATTGCTTATTGGGTATTTACATCGATAAAACAGAAAGAGATTGAACTCTCTCCGTGTGTTCGTGAAGGAGGCAGGTTTTCTTTTGGCCAACATGAAAACTAAAAGAAAAAGAACATTCCGGAACAGATAAGCTGTCCACGAACCGACAAGCCACACCTTCCAGTGGTTTCATGAGGTCAGGCGGGTCAGTTTCTTCTTATTATTATTTTTTTTTATCTTGCCTCATACCTAGCGAATCGAACTTTTGATACACACGGAAGAAACATGCGTTATAAGTGCAGCCGCGTCCGCGTGTGAAGGTTATTTGTGATCAGGAAGCCGCCGTTTTCGCACGGTTAAGTTGACCGGTTAAGGGACATGGAGAGGTCGGGAAGGTGCACCTGATGGTAAGTTGCTCTTTAACGTTGTTCATTTTCGCTGCAACTACGTGCATGTGGGGTGAGCTTTGTGAACGTTAGCTTGCCAGAGTGCGTATGCGATTGCATTGGGGGTTCTAACAACTTAGAAGCGTTCCACGTCAATGTATTATTTCAGTCTTGTCTAGCGCTGCAGGTTATCGTCCCAGTTGTAGCTCTGAAATATTTTCCGATGTAGATACAGTGGCGCGTACACTTGCCTTAACCAGCGGAGCGCGTGTCATCGGGCGCTGATGGACAGCTGGAAACGAGATCAGGATTATCTACAATCCCGTTGAAGGGAGGGTCGGTACGCACAACGGAGATGCCGAAACGCGACCTCATCCGTTGTGCGTATCAACCTCCGTTCAAGGGGATAGTGGATCATCCCAACCTCGCTTTCAGCTGCGTCTCAGCGTCCAATGACACGCGCTCCACTGGTTAAGACAAGTCTGCGCGCCAATGTACCTCCCGTCAGTATAACGAACACTACTACCCCGTGGCATGGCCACCTTTTCGAATCCAGCTCCCCGAGTAAGGAATAAAATTATAATTCTATACTGAAGGGAAATCTGATCACCTTTATACATTACTTTGCTGGAAGGTGAGGCACTAGCAAGAGTAGCCAGTCAGCAAAACACCCATGGGTCAGAATGATGTCTTCACTTAACGGCGTAGCGATGTAGTTTGTCAACACTAATTATTCATACGATCGAAATAAATCAAGCGAAGTGATCGGTTTTGTTATTCTGTTACTGCTCAAGCTGACAGTGTAGTTTTATCTGTAATATCTAAACTTCATTTGTTTCTCAGCTGATACAGGAATTCGACGTCAGATTCCGCAAAAGCTTTGATCAAGCTATGGTGGTGATGACCAACATCCTGGCGGTTTTTCAGCCATGAAGGAAAAGAATCGCCGACGTTCGTCGATGTGGACGTATTCTTACGTCCAAAAAAATTCGAAGTATGACCTGATATCAACGGTATGTGGACTGCTTCTTTTGTTTGATACAAATCTTTTGGAAGGCACAAACACGAACTAATTGCGGCGTTCCTCTCCAGACCGTCCCCGAAGAGGTGGTCTCTCCGGGACCGAAACTCTTTTTCGGGCAGGAGAGCCTTATTTGGTGTAGTGACGGAGAGGCTGTGCAGCTGGAACCATCGGACATGCTTATATGAGTTTGTGCTGCTGTGCTGCTTGACAGTTTACTACGTAAAAAAACTTGACATACCCAACTGCTTTTGGCCAGTTGTTAGGCCTGCTGCAAATATATGTCGTGGGCGTCAACGAATTCCCGAAGCCGTACAGAAAGCCACGGCTTTCGCAGCTGCTGAAATCGCTGAAGGTCAAATAAAGAGCGAATCAGTATTCAGATCGCCTTTTGTCTTTGTTCCGCATGTGCTTGCAACACGTTGGTCGCCTTCGCGTATGTTACAGATGCACACTTCTGCGAGTGTGTATTACCACTACCGATACCAAAGCATAAGTGCACAATACATGATGCGCGTCGTGCATTCTACTGTGCGTGCCATACGTCACGTGCGGATTATGTCACCACAACATGTTCCTCTCTGTTGTGTGCGGACTGTATACTTCTTAGACAGCTGTAACCCCTTAGACGGGTGTACCTGTTAGACGGGTGTACCTGTTAGACGGGCGTACCTGTTAGACGGGCGTACCTCTTAGACGGATGTACCTCTTAGACGGATGTACCTCTTAAACGGGCGTACCTGTTAGACGGCAGTACCTCTTGACGGTTGTACCCTTTAGACGACGGTACCTCTAAAATGGCTGTACCTGTTAGACGGCAGTACCTCTTACACGGCTGTACCTCTTATATGGGGGTACCTGTTAGACGGCAGTACCTTAAAAGCGCTGACACTTTAGGTGCTTTCGTACCGCATAAAATAAAGGGTACATTTTTGCAAAAATGTACCTTATAAGAGGGGTTTTTAAGAGGTACAGATTTTAGAGTGTAGTCCCCTAGCTTAGTAGTCCCCTTTGCACTGACACTAACTGCACGTTACAATGCCACAAGTGACAAGTGGGAGAGCTACCCATGGAGGTAGTCCCCTTTGTACACGCACACGCTACTCACATCACGCTTTAAAGGTAGTACAGCCCTCCCTGGCGAAGTCTTTTAGCTATGATCTTTTGTTTTCACAAATTTATAAGACTAGCATTAGGGTAGTCTAGACGTGTCTTCGCACTGAAGCACAATATCCCGTGTGTGTATTGTCATCAAGCAGGCGAACTTCCTATGGAGGTAGTCCCCTTTGCACTGACACTAACTGCACGTTACAATGCCACAAGCTAGATAACACTCTCTAGGAGAGTTTACTTTTCGTACTGGCCATACCACCATCACGTGTGTATTGTCATCAAGCAGGAGAGCTACCTATGGAGGTGGTCCCCTTTGGACACACACACGCTCACTCACATCACGCTTCAAAAGTAGTACAGCCCTCCCCGCCAAAGTCTTTTGTCTATGATCTTTTGTTTTTATAAATTTATAAGACAAGCATTAGGGTAGTCTAGACGTGTCTTCGAACTGAAGCACAATATCACGTGTGTGTATTGTCATCAAGCAGGCGAACTTCGTATGGAGGTAGTCCCCACTGCACTGACGCTAACTGCACTTTACAATACCACAAGCTAGATAACAACACTCTCTAGGAGAGTTTGCATTTCGTACTGGCCATATCACCATCACGTGTGTATTGTCATCAAGCACGAGAGCTACTTATGGAGGTAGTCCCCTTTGGACAGACACCATCACGTGTGTGTGTATTGTCATCAAGCAGGAGAGCTACTTATGGAGGTAGTCCCCTTTAGGGAGACACCATCACGCGTGTATTGTCATCAAGCAGGAAACTACTTATGGAGGTAGTCCCCTTTGGACACGCACACGCTCACTGACATCAGGCTTCAAAAGTAATACAGCCCTCCCCGGCGAAGTCTTTTAGCTAGGATCTATTGTTTTCACAAGTTTATAAGACGACAAGCATCAGGGTCGTCTATATGGGACCGCGTTATCAAAGGACCTCGTATCGCCAACTGTAGGATGGGACAAGCGTTAGCTTGCCCACCTCACGCTTCAAAAATAGACCACAAAATAGCAACCGCCTGAGATCCCTCAGAAGCCTTCATTGGGATCGCAAGCGCCACCTGTGGCAAAGGACCTCCCTCCACCGCTCACGCGGATTTGAAAAGACAGAAGAGAGTGTATTGGCATCAAATGGAAGGCCGGCCACAGGGGCAGGCTTCCTGCAGCATCTCAAATAGACTCGAACAACATTCTGAATACCAACTCTCGCCCAGCGACTAAGGCTGTTCAGAGGAAGACAGAAATTGAAGGTCACTGTTAAGCAGTAGACGTGCGAAGCGTACCTCGTACTGTCAAAGGAAAATATCTTGCTGCTATAGACATACAGTTTCGCTGGTGTGTGAATCCCACGTAGACTATACATACAGTGCTCTCCTCAAAGGACGGGTATGGACGGGAGCGAAGCCGCTTTCTATAGGTGCGAAAGTTTCTTTCACTTGGTGCACAACAGAACGGTACGTCCCATTCTGGTGTATCTGTGGCCTGCTGTACTTCCGTGGCGGCTGACAGAATAGCTCGGATGGGGCCTTGGTATTGAAATTTTCAACAGCAGTTCTTCAGGCAATGAATGGGGTTGCACTTCATAATAAGGTGTTCCGTTAGTCGTCATCATCAAAGAGTGTCTGTTTATATGTGAGCGTGTGTGTGTGCGTGAGTGCATGTTGTTTGTTTGTTTTTCAGTTTCTCCGCTGTTGAGCGTCGCTGGGTGTTGGTAGCACAGGTACGATCGTAAACAAAAAATATTTATGACGCGCGCATGGGTCTTGAATGTTTGGTATGGTATGTTTGGCGTGGGTCTAGTATGGGTATAGTTTATTCATAATTTAAATGTAGGAAAAGCTATCTGTTGTCCCACTAGTACACATATACGAAATCATCTACCACCCGAGTACTTTTCGATATCCTGATCCACTGCGCATGTGTAACAGTAGGTGCGTTTTTCCGTGCATCCTTGTATCAGTGCCGTGTGTCCGTGCATTCTAATGGGAGTTCGTGCACTATTTGGATTAAAGTGTAAGCGACGTTCACATCTCAAAGCCATAGACCAAGATTAGCACCTGTTCTTGGCCCCGAGAGAAAAGAAAAAGGTCTCGTCGCGGCCAGACCGGCCGTTAGGCAGCGTACCCACATGCGGTAGAGGAGATGTGCGCAACCGCCTGCCGCGCGTTTGCATGCCGCCCCAGGTATAGGCACCGTGCGGAACCTAAAAGGGGCGCACTGCTCCGTCGCGACAGCGCCGCCAGTGGCGGTCTTGGAAGTATCCGACGTGATACCGCGCCGCCCGTTCTACACATTCTCAAGTGGAACCGTAGCTTGCGTGGCGACCGCCGTAATAAGAAGGACTGATTTTCGAAGTGCAAATAACGTGAAACCGTTCAGGGGCGCGAAAGAAGGGAAGGGAGACAAACTGCACACAAGCAACAACCGTATTTATAAAGCATCTAACAGTGCGGAACGAGATACAGCCACTCGCGTCTGTCCGTGTCAAAACATCTGTAAGTGATACGTTGATGATGTTTGATGCCTCACAAAATCATCCTGGCTTGCTAGCGAAGACTATATACCCAGTGGACACCACATATCCCTGAAACATCCCAGAAAAGTCACAAACGTCACAGACGTCTCGTACGTCACCTGGATGTTGCACGGATATACACAATGGGATGTTATAGATACTCGTAGCTTGTACATCCCAGCAATATCCCCCGGACATGGAGCACAGGATATGTCCCGATAAGAAGAATGACTCAGTTTTAAGGAAATAAGCTCAATAAATTTGATTCAACTGATGTTTTGAATGATTTTGTGTAGGTACGTGGCATATATAATGGGAGTAATATACTTCAGTAATGCAAATAAGTGATGCATGTAGTGGTTTACGAGTGCAACAGTACCATTGGGTCTAGAATAATGGGACAAAGTATGCGTGAAATAATAGGAAGCCAAAAATTTAATTTGTAACAGCATGAAGTATAGCGAATAAGTAAGGACATTATAGTCATTTAGACTATCGTTTGCGTGCTGCTGTACGTACAAGATATTTACGTAAACGCTTCAAGCGAACGAGGAGAGCTATCAGCATTACAGCTGCATCCAGCCGATAGAAAAACTGAAAGCGATAGCTTGAATGAAAAACACAGTATATGATAGGCAGAGATGTCTGCAATGTTAAAGTATTAATTAAGCGTCGTTGCAGACTTATACCCCTGTCACACAGCAAACCGGATGGCATTCCCAGCGAATGACAATCGCACCGAACGTGATTCGTTTGTCTTACATCGAGCTACACGAAGAAACAGAATGTCATTCGCAAATGATGTCCGTGTCGATAATTAAGACACCAGGGCCGACCATCTGAATCATTATACAGGTACATTAGTTATATTTTTATTTCTTTTGCTCGAAACTAGCGAAACATTCGATTATTTCACAAAATCGTTTCCTTTTCAAAGACAGTTAATTGGCTAAGTACCACAAGCAAAGACAACTAAGAAGCCTATCTGCACCGCACTTGGCAACGTGGCGACTGGGAACGAGGGTAGTTCTCCGAAAAACAGTGTTTAGCCTTCCTTCCTTCGTGTCGAAAGTTATGAAATTGGTGATAAAATATTGGAGTACAACTTTTCATTCGTCTTTCATTTCTTCGAACGGTTGATCGTTGTTGTTTTTGATACCTCTCTACTGCGAGGGTACGCTGTCAGTGCGAGAGAGAAAAGCCAATGAGTTCCTCGAATTCATTCGCTGGGCGAATATCATTCGCATGTATTGCCATTTGATTTCACCGTGTGACACGAAACGAATGTCATTCAGTGCGAATATCATCCGCTGGGAATGACATTCAATTTGCCGTGTGACAGGGGTATTAGCTTAGTTGCAAAGAAGCCGTCTCGTCACCGTTGCAAACGTTTCACGCCCTACGCGCTACTACACGTCACCAGCGTCCCTCGGAAAATTGTGTTTCATAATATACGGTTCAACCGGTATGCCATAGTAGCTGCCAATACATATATATAGTACATCATCAGGACGCATCTCATCCTGTCCATTGTGCCTTGGGGTAGTGGGCCGCACCTCAGGTGGCAAATTTCCCCATTCATCATCATTGTTGTTGTTCATTTATCTGTTGTTGTTCCTTGCGAAGGTGCACGGTTTACGTATTACGGAACACAAGAACGCAGACCAGTCATTCGCTTAAATCACTCGGATACGAAGCTTTGCAAACACCAGCGAGCAGGACACACAAAGGCGGAGAGAGAGAAAGGCCGACAGATGGTGCAGATCGCCTCACAGGCACGGAACTCGCACGTTACAACCGCTAACAGTTTAAACCGAACTTTTAATAAAACAGCCAGGTCCTACATGATGGTACATTCAAACATTGTGGCTATATTTCACTTTACAGTCCCTTTAAAGAATTAAGCCTATGCCACACACTCCAGACCAAATGGAATTGCAGGTACGCGTCGGAATCGCGGCCTGCTCCATCTGGGAAGAAGCGGAAAAAGAAACCTGAAAACACGCCATCTAGTTGGTTGTTCACATCTCCAGATGGCGCTCTGACACTGGACACCGGCAAAAGCATATGCTGACAAATGATATACGTCATTTACGGCTATCGCTCTTTGTACTTATTGACTCATTAAACAATCTCCGAAACGCTGGTTTGTGTGTGTCTGGTTCTACGTAGCCTTAGTTTCGTCCGTGTGAAACGTTAGAGGGAGCCAGTCTGTGTGGCTGGTCTTCCAACATGATGCCAATACATATATATATATATATATATATATATATATATGAGTTTCTGGAGGGGAATGTTTATTGAAAGAGTAAAGGCCAGACCAAAAACCCTCATGCACAAACGTACCACACATTGCAAAATAATAATACAACAGACAGGCGCATGAATCCCTCTGGCTTAAAAATCAAGGAACTCTCGTACAACAATACGCTATAAAAAAGACTATGCAATGCTATACGCTACACTATACCTTACATTACACTACACTGTACGATGTACAACACACTATACAACGATACAGAAAAGTTCAGTGAGTAGGCCTACTCATGAACAGAACAGCAAAAATGCAGGTAAATGAGCAACCGAAACACGCATAGCTGCACGCTTTTCATGAGTGTCTCGTTCCCGACGTTTTGTGGCACAGAGTTGAGGAGCTGTATGGGGTTCCATAGATTCGCTGGAGCACCATTCAAACGCTCCTTCAACCCCCCGTTCCAATCCGGATTAGACGGCAGTTCATTCTCTTAGCCGTAGAGATAAACCAAAGTATATCTAAACAGGTAGCGCAACTCCCATAGGCCCCTGTGTCTTCAAAATGACGCCATGATAGAGATGGTCAGCGCCATCCATCCGTTGCGCGGACTACTACAATTGTAAATAAATGACGTCAGAGATGATATCAGCACTATGAATAATAAATAGTGCATAATTAGCCATGGCACGTTTACATTCGCGCACTTTGTTTCCCTTGTACTCCCTTTTCCTCACCCAGGCAACAACACCAGACGAGAATACAGAAAAATAAATCATACCAGGTTTAATTAAACATATCAATTCGAAATACATACAGTTTTCACAGATTGAGACAACTCCAAACTGAAAAGCATCGTGATGACCACACAGAAATTAAGAAGGTTCACTTAAGGTCCATTTCTCACTTACAGCTACACGTACACTCTTAGAAAAATGGCTAGTAAAAAGGTAGTAACGACTGCAGTTACTACCCACGAAGTGCGTTACTAGTTGGTCACTAGCTGAGTACTAGCTAATAGTTGTTGGAAGCAGTAAATGCTGCCGTTACTATCCAGAAAGTTTTGCTTAGTAGCTGTTACTAGATCGATACTTATGTTTCCTACACGTTATTTTGTGCCCGTTAATTTGTGATGTAGGCAATATTATCCGAGTTAAACGGTAATTTGATTTAAAAACACACGTGTTAGTGGAGTAGCATTTTATTCAATACGGGAGAGACCTACGGTAGCGTATTATTTACTCCTGAGACAACCGTATGCGCGCGTCCACACCCAAGAAGTCGCTTCGCGCGGCTGGTGGCGGCTTCATAATCTGAGAAGTTGCGATGGATTATATCAGTATCTGTTGTCCAACAAATGGCAGTCTGCTAGGATGAGCTGTCCTTTTGCGTTCACACCCATGCTTTGCGAATGTGAGTTTGTGTAGGTGTAATGTTGTTTGTGTGTGAGTTTGTGGCAGTCTCCCCCGCGTACCCCCCCCCCCCCCCACACACACACACATGTAGAGGTGACAGATCTTCGTATGTTTGTGACTACTTCTATATACACGTTTGGAAATATATTGGCGCTGAAAAAAATTAGCATTCTTTTTTCCCGAAATTATGCGCAAGCCGTGTATGCTTTTTTCTTTTCTTTTTTTACCAGTGTACACTTTGTTATTTTCACTAGGTGAAGGTCGCGCTTTTACTAGCCACAGTCAGTGCTATCAGCTAAGACCGACTTATGGAGGCAGTGCTCTTTACTAGCCTCTTCAGTTAGTAAATGTTACTACCGCCACTTTTACTACCTACCGTTACTAAGATCTTAGTGGCTGGTGTGACAAGTAAGTGCTTAGTTCTTAGTTAGTAAGCGTACCGACCTTATTTTTAAGAGTGTATACGTAGTGATTAGACGTTTGCATTTATTCAATGAGTGGCCATTATAGGTACATTGCAACAAAACATGGCATCGTTGGTGCACAGCTGATTCCTCCTAACACTCACGCTATCATGGCCGCTTGTCCCATGACGAAATTTTTTTTTTCGCGGTGCCAGCAAAAGGGGATGCATTGTATGTATATGTTCACACGTGTAATTCTTGGTTTACAGCTCCGAGGTGTGAACGTCGCTCCCTGTTTAACCCAAAAAGTGTACCAACTCCGTGTTACAATGCACGGACACACGGCACGGATACAGAGATGCACGGATAAACACGCCCACTGTGACACATGCGCAAAGGGAGCAGGACACGGAAATGTACTCGGGCGGTAGATGAATTCGTGCACGAGTGGGGCAACAGAAAGTTTTTTCTACATTGAAATTATGAATACCCTATTAGTACACACACAAGCCATGCCCATGTTGTAAAGTTTTTCTGTTTACGATCGTACCTCTACTACCAACACCCAGGATCGCTCGCGCTTCTTGCTGGTAGCCTTGCGGATGGGTCTGGTTTGGTATTTTCGCTTGTTTTCGCTACCAGTTTAGATATACCTTGGATAAACTACCAAGTGTGGATAGCGCGCTGCGTAGCGGTACACGGCGGTCGCGCTCGTGGGCCGTCACACGTGCCTCGTTCGACTGGGTTTTCGCAGAGTTCTACACAGGGAGAGAGCAGTCCTTGGTGCTGTGGAGTTCCGAAGATGCTGGCTAACTTCGTCTGTGCTATTCGAGGAAACGCATGGAAGGTACGTTGTCCTCTAAGTATTACTTTCCTTCGTGCCGTTATCCCGAACGCAACTCTCCGCAGTCCTGGTCTGTTGCATGGCGACGACAAGGACGAACAGCAATCCTTAACGTGACGTTATTTCGCAAGCAGGAGTTGGTATTGCACTAGTTCTAGTTTTAGTCCTAGCTTGTTGAGATAGTTATATGGGAGCCAGTCCTTGTGACTGGTCTTCTGCCTCGATGCCAATGCACACACATAGTAGCTGGTATGCACGGCTAACAATGGATGCCAATGATTGCATTGTGCCCCGGTTTAGATCTTACTCCGAGGAGGGAGATCGTTAAATGGGCACCTGCACGCTCTTCGTTTTACGCGAGGGCGGTGTCATTTTTGTCATGGGATGTGGTTAAGCAAGCTGGCATTCCTGCCGCCTTAAGCTTTTACATATATTCTAAAATTGTTTAATTTGGAAATAAAATGTATAGTATAAAACATAAAAATATAATATAAAACAAAATGTGAGTCATTGGTGCCTTTCCATGAGTGCATGTAGCAGAATTGGGTCAGTGGCAGCTGTATGTGCGGTCCAACAATGTATTTAATGGTTGACTAAAAGGCAGTTGAAGAACCTCCCATATTCGTCATATGTCCAAAAACTTGTGTCATAGTGACGTACCTGTGACGTGTATTTAGTGCCGAAATCCTGGTCTCCTGGATGTCCTGTGGATGTAAATGGAACCTGTAGCTGTCAATAGGGTATCCTAACATCCATATCAGGATATCCTGCGTACGTAACAGGGATGCATCTTGCCCACTGGGTAGGTGCATTTCTCTGACTCCAGCCACTTGTTCTTGACTGAGTCTCGTAATCCTTTCCTCCTCTTGGCACATCACTGCGCACATATCTTCGTCACTGAAATCTACATCCTGCGTCCGTTTTATCCATACAAATAAACACGTGTGGTAACAACATATATATTGCCTGAACTTGTACTGCAGTTTTTCCCGTATCTTCAGATACAATAACGCTAAAGAGATCCTCAAAGAAGAAAGTATATATACATGAATATAGTTTTTACCGCGGCTACCGCGGTGGACTTGTGGAATGATGGTTGTGAAATGGTCGGTGCGTAAATAGTAAACATTTTGGACAACGTAAGTAGTACTGCACCGTTACGTACAACGACATCCTTTTTCTAATCGGATTCCAATCCAATTCTAATCCAATCCTAATCCAATTCTAAGCCATAATCCAGTTCTAATCGAACCCAAGCTAAATCCAAAGCCATCTGATTGGCCGCCATTAGCTCCGCCCACTTCACGTTGATTGGCCCGTGCTAAGCCTCCTGATCTTTGATTGGCTGACTGTAGCTCCACTCCTTTATGCTAATTAGGTGCTCTGCCCACTTCACACTGAATGGCCCATGCTAAGCCTACTCATCATTGATGGGTTGACTGTAGCGCCGCCCCTTTATGCTAATTACTCGGCTCTGCCCACTTCACGCTGATTGGCCCACGCTAAGCATGCTGATTGCTTGACTCCGCCCCTTTATGCTAATTACTTTGCTGCATCACACTGATTGGTTCACGCTGATCGCTGAGCTCCGCCCCTAATTAACCGGCTCCGCTGATTGACTTTCTAAGCCCTCTGATTGGCCGTCCCCTATCTAAGCCTATCGATTGGCCCTCGTTCTAAGCCCACTGATTAAGCCCGTACGCACAACAACATCCTTTTTCTAATCCAGTTCCAGGATTTCTGTTCTAATCCAATTCTAAGCCAAAATCCACTTTAAGCCAACACAATCCAGTTCTAAGCCAACCCAATCCAGTTGGAATCCAACACAAGCCAATTCCAAAGCCATCTGATTGGTCGCCATTAGCTCCGCCCACTTCACGCTGATTGGCCTATGCTAAGCCTACTGATCGTTGATTGGTTCATCATAGCGCTGCCCCTTTATGCTAATTACTTGGCTCCGCCCACTTTACGCTGATTGGTGCACGCCGATCGCTGAGCCTCTATGCTAATTAGCCAGCTCCGCTGATTGGTCCACGCTAAGCCTACTCATCCCGATTGCTCCTCTTCTCCACAGACTTCTAAGCCCCCTGATTGGCCCACGCTAAGCCCACCATAATGGCTAACAGTCCTGATTGGCCTACTGAACATAACCTTCGTTAGCGCCCGCCCGCTCGGCAGCGACCCCGCTGTGGCTTTATCTCAGATGTCCAAACTTACCTCGCGGCACCACTGGCTCCACCCACTTCATGCTGATTGGTCCGTTCTAAGCCTACTGACTTCTAAGCTGGTCGACGATAAGCCTGCTGATCACTCTCCCAGACTTTCTAAACGCTCTGATTGGCCGTCCCCAGTCTAAGCCTACCAATTGGCCCTGGCTGGCCCGTTCTAGGTCCACTGGCACCAGATGGCACAACTCTTTACTGGCTCCACCCACTTCATGCTGATTGGTCCGTTCTAAGCCTACTGACTTCTAAGCCGGTCGACGATAAGCCTACTGATTGGGCCTTCACACCGATTGGTTCATTCTAAGCCTACCGATAGTTGGCCCCTGATTGGTCCACGCTACTTACCTAGTGGCGCAACTCTTTACTGGCTCCACCCACTTCATGCTGATTGGTCCTTCTGATCCAGACTTCTAAGCCGGTCCACGCTGAGCCTACTGATTGGCCCTTCACACCGTTTGGTCCATTCTAAGCCTACCGATTGCTTGCCCTGATTGGTCCACGCTAAGCCTACTGAACAGTGATTGGCTAGCCTGCATTTGTCGCTCCTAAACCACAATGCAGCGGATTCAGACAAGACACAACAATTGTTGATTTCAACCTTTATTTGGTACAACAGCCTCCTGGTCCAGCAGCATCGTACAGCATGGGTTGGTTCAGCTGCATCAGAGAGATCGTTAGTCCATAATTCTATCTGGTCATCTCTTGCGCTCATTGGTCACTCAGCTTCCTCAGTAGACACCAACTGCTATTGGTTCATCTAACTACAAGTGGTGGTGCTCATTGGCCCATCTGACTACAAGCCTCTCATTGGTCACTTATGTCTAGAGCTCCCTAACAGGCTTGAACTGCAATTGGTCACTTCCACTCATCGCTAGACCCGACTGCTATTGGTCACTCCCTCTAATATCTAGATAAGATAATGTAACTTTAACTGTGGGATATTGGAACTTTTACCATAAGATAGGTTTAGCCGGGGGGTCATACGCTGGTAAGCTCCAACTGCTATTGGTCCATGCCTCCATCCGGCTGCCTACTGGTTCACAATGAAACTTTTTCACATGCTCTGACGGCGCCGAAGAAGGTTCCCTACACATACAATAGATGGCGCCGGTTGTATAAACTCTTCGCAAAGAAAGCTGAGGTTGGACAGCTGCGACGCGAGTGTGAAAAACAGTCAATTTCATTGGTGACTCATTTCTATCCAACTGGTTCATACTTCTAGAGAGCCAGCGTTAGAAGGCTGAACAGCTTACATGCCGCCACCTCCCGCTGTTCACATAGACACAGTTGGAAATGGGGAAAAAAACATTTTCAGGGTACACATCTCAAAACACGCTCTACACAAGTAAAGTTGGCTTCCCCCGGTTGCATGCGTGCGTTAGGTGAAGCCCATCCCATCTGGCTGCTCACTTGTTCACAATGAAACTTTTTCACATGCTAGGTTCCCTACACATAGAAGAGATGGCGCCGCTTGTGATTACCCTCTTTGCAAAGATGGACAGCTGCGTCGCGCCATTGCATTGGTGACTCATTTCTATCCAACTGGTTCATACAGGCTCCAACAGCTCCCCATAGAGCCCATAGTTTGAGACAATTCACACAACACTGGGCACACGACCAATGAAATTGCGACGTGGTGGATATTATGCACAACCAGTCGGCCAATCAGGAGCCTCCATGTCTGGCTGGCTTTTCGGTCGGTCCTGGCTACCATCGACTTCTACTGGATTTCAGGCCTGCCGCCGTTACTCGGTATTCCAAATAACTAAAGCGATTTTGGGGTAAAATAAATATTTATTTGATACAAAGCATTAATTCAAAGATCTGATACATGGGTGCACTGTGCGTACAAAGCCCACTGCGTTGCTGACACACTAGGACAAAGTTCGAACATGAAGCAGGACGAACACACCGTTCAACTCCTAATACCGAGCCAGTCTCATGAGTGCGTACCATTTCATGATGAGCATCGTGCTTCGCTGCCTGCGGTGCATCCATTATAGCGAAGCAAAAATCGCTTGTGTGGCACGTAATCCTGTCTTTGTTGACAGTCCTCGAAGTCCAACGGCCCTCGAACTTGTTCTTCACGCTCCAACTCATGAAGCATTCCGGTAGCACAGTTGACAAATTGTTCGTGGGATAATAGTTGTGTCCAAAAACAGCACAACACGCGTAGATTCGCAATGACGCACGAACAAACCCGCGATCATATTTCTGCAAACTGTTCTGTCGATTGACACCACCAAACACAGGAGGACGACATGCCGGCCATGCTATTTCGAAACTATGCTGAAACGGCCGAGACGCTGTACGCACATGCGCGCGTACAAAATGCGATTTGAAAACGTTCTCCACCAATCTGAGCGCGCGCGCAGTCTCGGCCAATGGGTTTGCAACATGGTGTATGGGCGGAGTGGTACATACTTTACAGCCGCGTCCGCGGGTACCTGAGGAGGACTGGTTCATACTTCTAGAGAGCAAGCGTTAGAAGGTTGAACAGCTTACATGCCGCCGCCTCCCGCTGTTCACATAGCCACAGTTGCTAATGGGAAATAAAAAAACGTGTTTTGGGTACACCTCTCAAAACATACTCTACACGAGTACAGTTGGCTTCACCTGGTTGCATGCGTGCGTTAGGTCAAGCCCACCTCTGAGAACAAGCTTAGGATCGTTTAGGATGTGTGCGCTTTGCAGTTCAACCTAAAAATTGTTTCAATCAAGCAGAATGGCAAATGATGCAATGGAGCGCGTTCATTCTTGAAAACGAATTTTGTGACAGAACCACAAAGAAAAAGAAAACATTTCAGTGTGTATTAAACAAAGCGCAAAAAAACTCATCGTGATGCGAATCAGGGAAGCCAGCACGCGTTCGAAATAAGCAGGAAGAAGCACATGATCGAGAAAACATCGATAGTTGATGCTGTGCAGAGAAGCTGGTTTGAGAGAAAAACAACTTGAATGATCAATAAACCCTATAGAGATTTGGTCCGTTTTTATTTTAGACAGTGCGCATTCAACACACGAAATTAAATAAATCGAGCAGAATGACAATAGCATAGTGGTACTATGTGGTGAAGCTCAAGACGCACTGACGCTCCAACACTTATTAAACAATGCTATGCAGTGAAGCTTCGCACGTACTCAAGCTTAAAAAAAGAAGACTCAACCCAAGCTGAGTATGAAGAAAAAAAAACAACACAACTGAAACACAATTCAACATTGCTCCCCTCAGAATATTCTGTTCAAACATAGCCAGCGTATATTTAACGCGACACAGCTCGTACGCAGAGCACAACTGGAAGCACCCTTAGAAATATAAGTTCAGGGCACAACGTCGCACTATGAACGAGTTCATCTCGGAAAAAATGCGCTCACCTTCGCAGACCGGCACATAGATTCACGAGCACCATGCAGCAATATCTGAAACATGCGGCGCGTGGACAGCTCACGCGACTTTAGCCAGCCCCCATATTGCAGTTTTAGACGGTGCACTTGAACATAAGATATTAATTAAATCAAGCACAAAGCACAATGATGCTATGTCGTGACTGACGCTCCAATGCATATTACACAAATTGCTTGGTGCTATGCACGCACGTACTCAACTCAAGCTGAGTATCAAGAAACACAATTTCATATTGCTCTCTCCCCGAACATCCCGTGCAGTCGCACCTCCGCGTTCCTTCTCTATACTGGAAGCACCAAATATTAAGATAGTCGCATTATGAACAAGTCCATCTCATCAAAAAAATGGGCTCACCTCATCACACCGGTATGACGCGCGTAGATTCTTGTCGCGCGACGCGGCACGAAAGGAACTAACTTCGGGCGCGTGGACAGCTCACACGATTTCAGCCTGCCCGCGCACACCTCACAACATGCGCCGACACACCAAAATGTCGCGCACCTTCCAGGCACCCACATGTCGACCACTTACCGTGCCAGCCGAACGGAAACTAGATAGCCGAAACACAGGCGCGTAATATACCCCTCCGGTTGGGACCATCTGTTTTATATCAATGCTCGCTTGTTTCCCCACCGTTGCAAGTACGAGAAACTGGGTCACCTTGAAGATGTGTTCGAGCCATCTGTTTAATATCAAAACGCACTTTCACCCGTCATGGCCAAACTGAGTACTCTGCGGCGGATCGTAGCGGAAATGTTGCGTCAAGGTGATGTAAATAGGCTTTCTCCGAGAAACTGGGTCACCTCGTAAATCATGTTTTCCGAGGCCGCGCGTATTAAAACCAAAAGTAAGCAGTGATCACACAACGCTATGCGAACAAAAAAATATCCTTATGAGCCCACATCACCATCTGCTCATTGCCGAAACAAGCTTTCTCTAACCAAAAAGAAAGGGTTCGCTTATGCAGTTTCCAAGAAGTTCCAAATGTCCTTGGCGTGCGCGCATCGGGCCGTTCCTGCGTGATTGTGTAAACAAAATCGCACCACCTTCCAAGGGCGCATTTGAGTTCCGTCCGTCGGTCGACCCTGGGTCAAGTGCACAACGAGGAAGATGAGGAAAGTTCTCATTTTCAGTTCATTCGGTGTGCGTAGAAACTGGGAAGGCGTCTGTTTTCGAAAAGCTGGATAAACCCAGTGACGGGAGCATTGTTCCGGAGAACGAAAAGCTGGACGTGTTGGACTTACGCAAGGTCGACATGGGGAGGCGGTATAGGTGGAACTCCTGATGGAAAGCGATAAACGCGTTTTAAGCGATTCACAGATGAAGAGTTGCAAGAAATGCGTGAATTACCGGATCTGAAACTAGAGAAGAGACTCATGGATGGATCGGCCGAAATCTTATATAGTTTGTGGAGTGCGCCACGCTATTTTAAAGCCATTTTATATCATATCCCAAACGTTCTGCGCGATCAAACAAGTCCGAGCATTATGGAAAGAAGAAAACCGTTTCACGCATCACGGTGCGTGCGCGTTTCAGCGTGCTCAAACAAGTTCTGGCTATTAGTAAAAGAAGTAGTTTTGGGTTCCCAGGCGGGTTCTGCATGGTGTTTCCAGCGCATCAGGCGATGTTCTACAACAACGTAAATTGTTCTGCGCGATCAAACAAGTCCCGCTCCCCTTTATAGAAATGACGCGCGTGCCATATCATAACTTGTTTCAGCGTGCTCAAACAAGTTCTGGCTTTTGTGCGTTGTGGTGGGACGTTGGACTCGTATGATGGCGCAGAGTTGTATGAAACACTGAAGAGATTCAAGGGGGGGGGGGGCACACACTATGGAAATCGACAGCCGAAATAGAAAAGGTATTGCGATTTTATCCTCGCTGTCTAATCAAAAGCACTATTTTCAGTAGGGCGAACGGTCCTCGATGTTTTGACGCCGTTTTTCGGTTGGATTCCGGAAGATGCAGTACCGCAGGGGCTTTATGAAGCTTTCATCGGGAAAAGATTCACCAATCCCAAAATTCGCGGTCACCCCCCCGCCGGCGCACTCCGTCACTATACTCAGCCGCTATGCGGGAAGCGGCCTTACAGGATGTGAATTCAATGGGAGACAGCGTTTATGCCAATTAACAGCAAAACAGAATAACATTTTTAAGATGTCATCGTCTAATAGAGAAGAACACCATGTAAAGAACCCCTGGAGACATGAAAGGCGCCAGCAGAATATAAGCCTAGTGCACCCTGGCCAAATGAATTTTAATGCATTGCGCCTATGGGGATTCCGTCGATTTTTGCACATCGCCCATGTTTAGACTACAATTTTTCGACAAAGGCAGTCAAATTCTGGAAATGTCATCGCCTATTTTCGTTCAGCACGTCCTCCAGGCCACATACCAACCACGGCACGATGTGTGAGTGTTAATCCTGATGCACCCAGGGCCTTCAAAGTTGCGACTCAGACAGGGTTCCCCTCCTAGGCGCTCGACGGACTAAGTCCCAGTATTATCGTAATACGGATGCGCTGAGACTGTACGGCCGGTCTCAAGGAGTTCGAAACGAGAACAGTCATTTTTTCCAGAACTCGAAGGGACTGACAGAACAGACAACTTTATTTTGAGTGAGTAATATACAAATGATACCGTTTCGTATTTTATATCGCTTTTATAAACTATACAACTTGATAAAACTGTCCATTTCGAGTGCCGTTTTGGAAGCGATTTTGTCAAACGCGACCTCTCAGGGTGCAACAGGGGAACAAGGTACGGGGTTCAAACCCCGTGATGTTACTTTCACATATACATATTACAAAATTAGCTTAGGACATCTTTAATATTATTTTTATATCAAATGATATTAAGCCCCAAATTTGACGAAATTGGCCACTTGGCCATTTCGAGTGCCGTTTTGGAAGCGATTTTGTCAAACGCGACCTCTCAGTGTGCAACAGGGGAACAAGATACGGGGTTCAAACCCCGTGATCTTACTTTCACATATACATACTACAAAATTAGCTTAGGACATCTTTAATATTATTTTTATATCAAATGATATTAAGCCTCGAAGTTGACGAAATTGGCAATTTGGCCATTTCGAGTGCCGGTTTGGAAGCCATTTTGTCAAACGCGACCTCTCAGGGTGCAACAGGGGAACAAGATACGGGGATCAAACCCCGTGATCTTACTTTCACATATACGTACTACAAAATCAGCTTAGGACATCTTTAATATTATTTTTATATCAAATGATATTAAGCCCCGAAGTTGACGAAATTCGCCACTTGGCCATTTCGAGTGCCGTTTTGGAAGCGATTTTGTCAAACGCGACCTCTCAGTGTGCAACAGGGGAACAAGGTACGGGGTTCAAACCCCGTGATCTTACTTTCACATATATATATTACAAAATTAGCTTAGGACATCTTTAATATTATTTTTATATCAAATGATATTAAGCCCCGAAGTTGATGAAATTGGCAATTTGGCCATTTCGAGTGCTGGTTTGGAAGCCATTTTGTCAAACGCGACCTCTCAGGGTGCAAGGGGGGAACAAGATACGGGGTTCAAACCCCGTGATCTTACTTTCACATATACATACTACAAAATCAGCTTAGGACATCTTTAATATTATTTTTATATCAAATGATATTAAGCCCCGAAGTTGACGAAATTGGCTACTTGGCCATTTCGAGTGCCGCTTTGGAAACGATTTTGTCAAATGCGACCTCTCAGGGTGCAACAGGGGAACAACGTACGGGGTTTAAACACCGTGATCTTACTTTCACATAGATATATTACAAAATTAGTTTAGGACATCTCTAATATTATTTATCTATCAAATGATATTAAGCCCCGAAGTTGACGAAATTGGCCATTTGGCCATTTCGAGTGCCGGTTTGGAAGCCATTTTGTCAAACCCGACTTCTCAGGGTGCATCAGGGGAACAAGATACGGGGTTCAAACCCCGTGATCTTACTTTCACATATACATACTACAAAATCAGCTTAGGACATCTTTAATATTATTGTTATATCCAATGACATTAAGCCCCGAAGGTGATGAAATTGGCCACTTGGCCATTTCGTTGTCGTTTTGGAAGCCATTTTGTCAAACGCGACCTCTCAGGGTGCAACAGGGGAACAAGATACGGGGATCAAACCCCGTGATCTTACTTTCACATATACATACTACAAAATCAGCTTAGGACATCTTTAATATTATTTTTATATCAAATGATATTAAGCCCCGAAGTTGACGAAATTCGCCACTTGGCCATTTCGACTGCCGTTTTGGAAGCGATTTTGACAAACGCGACCTCTCAGGGTGCAACAGTGGAACAAGGTACGGGGTTCAAACCCCGTGATCTTACTTTCACATATACATATTACAAAATTAGCTTAGGACATCTTTAATATTATTTTTATATCAAATGATATTAAGCCCCAAAGTTGACGAAACTGGCCACTTGGCCATTTCGAGTGCCGTTTTGGAAGCCATTTTGTCAAACGCGACCTCTCAGGGTGCAAGAGGGGAACAAGATACGGGGTTCAAACCCCGTGATCTTACTTTCACATATACATACTACAAAATCAGCTTAGGACATCTTTAATATTATTTTTATATCAAATGATATTAAGCCCCGAAGTTGACGAAATTGGCCACTTGGCCATTTCGAGTGCCGCTTTGGGAATGATTTTGTCAAATGCGACCTCTCAGGGTGCAACAGGGGAACAACGTACGAGGTTTAAACACCGTGATCTTACTTTCACATATACATACTACAAAATCAGCTTAGGACATCTTTAATATTATTTTTATATAAAATGATATTAAGCCCCGAAGTTGATGAAATTGGCAATTTGGCCATTTCGAGTGCTGGTTTGGAAGCCATCTTGTCAAACGCGACCTCTCAGGGTGCAACAGGGGAACAAGATACGGGGATCAAACCCCGTGATCTTACTTTCACATATACATACTACAAAATCAGCTTAGGACATCTTTAATATTATTTTTATATCAAATGATATTAAGCCCCGAAGTTGACGAAATTCACCACTTGGCCATTTCGACTGCCGTTTTGGAAGCGATTTTGTCAAACGCGACCTCTCAGGGTGCAACAGTGGAACAAGGTACGGGGTTCAAACCCCGTGATCTTACTTTCACATATACATATTACAAAATTAGCTTAGGACATCTTTAATATTATTTTTATATCAAATGATATTAAGCCCCAAAGTTGACGAAATTGGCCACTTGGCCATTTCGAGTGCCGTTTTGGAAGCCATCTTGTCAAACGCGACCTCTCAGGGTGCAAGAGGGAAACAAGATACGGGGTTCAAACCCCATGATCTTACTTTCACATATACATACTACAAAATCAGCTTAGAACATCTTTAATATTATTTTTATATCAAATGATATTAAGCCCCGAAGTTGACGAAATTGGCCACTTGGCCATTTCGAGTGCCGTTTTGGAAGCGATTTTGTCAAACGCGACCTCTCAGTGTGCAACAGGGGAACAACGTACGAGGTTTAAACACCGTGATCTTACTTTCACATATACATACTACAAAATCAGCTTAGGACATCTTTAATATTATTGTTATGTCAAATGATATTAAGTCCCGAATTTGATGAAATTGGCCATGTGGCCATTTCGAGTGCCGTTTTGGAAGCGATTTTGTCAAACTCGACCTGTCATGGTGCAACAGGGGAACAATGTACGGGGTTCAAACCCCATGATCTTAGTTTCAGATATACACATTAGAAAATCAGCTTTGGACATCTTTAATATTATTGTTATGTCAAAATATATTAAGCCCCGAAGTTGATGAAATAGGCCATTTGGCCATTTCGAGTGCCATTTTGGAAGCGATTTTGTAAAACGCGCCCTCTCAGGGTGCAACAGGGGAACAAGATACGGCGTTCAAACCCCGTGATCTTACTTTCACATATACATACTACAAAGTCAGCTGAGGACGCTTTATGCCTAGCGAGTGTCGTTTTGGAAGCAGTTTCTTCAAACGCGACCTCTCCATGTACGCCCTGGCACCAGGATTAAAGGGGCTTCGCACGTTTTAAAGGGCTCGATCTGCTGCCGAACGTTGTGGTAGCCTCTGTTACAATCCCAGTACAAGCCGTTCATAGTATCTTTTTGGCACCATGATACATATCATTTGAGTCATTGTAAAGGGCCCTGCTGCCGCCTTTTCCAAATTTTGCGATGGTTTCCGATGCAATCACAGGAGAGGGGCATAACAGCCGTCGCGTCTTTATATGTGTGTAAAATGTCTGCCACCGTGATTAAAGGGGTTTTTGTCCGTTTTAAAGGGCTCTGCTGTAGGCTTTTATGGAGTTTGCGGCCGCATCCGTTATAATTCCAGTAGAATGGCAATAGCATAAGCCGTTGCGTATACTTATATGACTTTGGAACTATGATACAAGGGGTATCGACCGTTTTAAAGGGCTATGCTGCCGCATTTTCCGTATTTTAGGGTTGTCTCTGTTACAATCCCAGTAGAAGGGCATAGCACAAGCCATTGATGACATGTCATCGGCAGCATGATACAAGGGGTCTCGCCCGTTCTGAAGGGCTATGCTGCATCCTTTTCCGATATTTGCGGTCGCCTGTGTTATGATCTCGGTAGAATGACATAGTATAAGTTGTTGATAATATGTCTTTGGCAGCATGACACAAGGGGTTTTGCTCGTTTAAGAGGGCTCTGCTTCCACGTTTTCCGAATTTGGCGATCGCCTGTGTTATAACTCCAGCAGAATAGCATTGCCACCAAGCCACTGATAACTTTCTTTCTTTCGCTCCATGATACAGGGAGTATCGCCCGTTTTAAAAGGCCTTGCTGCCGCAGTATCCAAATTTTGCGGTCCCCTCTTGCGCAATTCCGGTAGAAAGGCATAGCATAAGCCGTCATGATTATGCCTTTTGGTACCATGATACAAGGGGTTTCGTACGTTTTAAAGGACTCTGCTGCTGCCTTTTCCGAATTTTGTGGTCGCTTTTGTTGCGATCCCTGTAGAAGAGCAGTAGTAGGGACCTATTACGCAAAACGACATCCTTTTTCTAATCCAAGATGGCTGATTCTAATCCAATTCTAAGCCAAAATCCAATTCTAAGCCAAAATCCAGTTCTAAGCCAACACAATCCGCTTGTAATCCAACACAAGCCAAATCCAGAGCCAATCTGATTAGCCGCCATTAGCTCCGCCCACTTCACGTTGATTGGCCCATGCTAAGCCTACTGATCTTTGATTGGCTGACCGTAGCTCCGCTCCTTTATGCTAATTAGTTGGCTGGGCTCCGCCCAGTTCACGCTGAATGGCCCGTGCTAAGCCTTGACTGATCATTGATTGGTTGACTGTAGCTCCGCCCTTTATGCTAATTACTCGGCTCTCTATTACACGCAACGACGTCCTTTTTTTCTAATCCAATTCTAGGAATTCCTGTTCTAATCCAATTCTAAGTCAAAATCCACTTTTAAGCCAACAAATCCAGTTCTAAGCCAATCCAATCCAGTTGGAATCCAACACAAGCCAAATCCAAAGCCATCTGATTGGTCGCCATTAGCTCCGCCCACTTCACGTTGATTGGCCACCACGCTAAGCCCACAGATCACTGATTGGTTGACCATAGCTCTGCTCCTTTATGCTAATTAGCCGGCTCGGCTCCACCCACTTCACGTTGATTGGCCACCACGCCACTGATTGGCTGACCGTAGCTCCGCTCCTTTATGCTAATTAGTTGGCTGGGCTCCGCCCAGTTAACGTTGAATGGCCCATGCTAAGCCCACTGATCATTGATTGGTTGACTGTAGCTCCGCCCCTTTATGCTAATTACTCGGCTCTTCACGCTGATTGGTGCACGCGTATGGCTGAGCACGCCCCCGTTATGCTAATTAACCGGCTCCGCTGATTGGTCCATTCTAAGCCTACTGGTCACTCTCCCAGCCCCCCCCCCATCTGATTGGCCGCCGCCGCCCGCCGCTGAAACACACCGCTGCGGCCTCAAACTTACCCGGGCTAGCGGGTGGCCGCCAGATGGTGCGCGGATCGCTCGGCGGTGGCTTCAGATGGTTCTAACCCATCTCAGATAGCTCTACGAGAACAAACAGACAGGGGAAAAATACCTTTCAACGTTTATTGAGTACATGTTTGAGGAAAAGCATGGCAGTCTTGGAGAGGTTGATTCCCTTGATGCTGGGCATGGTTCCACGAAAGTGACGGATCATGTAGACGTCTCCGGGACAGCGGCTGAGAAAAATTTCGTCCTCCGTGAGTTGGCACTTCCGCATGCACTGGATATCTTCGTAGCTGTCGCTCACGTCCAGCGAGTGAAGGCACGTACGCAACGATCCAGTAGCGTTCCTGTCCAGGTTAATGCCGGACCGCATAGGTACCACGTGCCACTCCCTGATGGCCAAGATGTCGCCGGGGCATTCGTGCGCGTACGTGTGCTTATCCTTCTCCAGCTTGATGCTCGCCGTACAGTTGCCGGCGTCCAGCGCCAGCGCGCACGAGACGAGCGAGAAGAGAACGAGGTGCCACATCCTTCCAGTGACGCAGGTCGAATGATGCTACTCCTACTCATCCACTGCATTATCTGTGCGGCGGGGGGAAAGAACGCCAGGTGAAATCTCGCTATCTACGTCATCCACTCAAGCTTACCATATTCGCAGCTTCCGTACGGGTAGGAGTCTACGTCATTGTAGAGGTATCGTTTGTCGTCGTATGCCATCAGACTTCTTTTCACATTTCTGATGGTGTACATGCACTGTTTCTTTCCCACTATTGACACCTGTTCGTGCGATACGCTAGCGTGCTTGAATAGGGTATCGCGGTACGTATCATGGAGGAGGTGTTTGTGCACAATGTTCTTTTTGACCCCTTTAGCTCTTGCAATTTGTTTTCCCCCGGCTAATTTGATGGAATACATTTTGGCTTTCAAGCATATTACTTCCTCAATGGGTACGCTACCCGTTTCACTTTTGAACGCGCCAAGCCTACCGCGATTCCTCACGCTGTACAGTGGATGATCACGATCGAAGGAAGACAAGTCTAAATGGTCGTCGGCGATCGCGCGTAACTGATCTTCGTAGTCCTTGCAGAATAGGCCGAGGATCAGAGAATCCGTGTCAAAGTAGCAGGTAATCACCGGACAAGTGAGCTTGCTCAGCAGGGTTTCATAATAGAACGAGTACATGGTTAACTTACTCAGTTCTAAAATCGTGAAGCCAATCTGCAGGGGGAAATCGCAGCGCACTTTTCTCTTGCGCATTTCGTACATGACACAATCAGGGGACAAAATTTCCATTCGCGCGCATTCCGCCCGACTCCCGAGGCGACTCGCCGTCTCCTCATCGAAGGCTACTCGAATGTCCCGCATATTAAATTTATTTAGCAACGTACGCCCGAAGACCGCATTATTTGAGATTTTATAGAAATTTTTCTCGAACGTCGTGCTCGAGGCGACGCGTCTGGCAACATTGTCCTCGATGTAGGGACGCAGGAATGGTGCCTGACGAAATTTTAGAATTCTGTGAATTTTTGTCACCCGCATGCCCAGTCTACAATAGAGCGCGAGTAGCGCGTAATGAACAACGTACTCGACCTTGTCCTTGCACGTGAGAAGCAGCTTTTTGCTGTTCGCCGGCTCATACATTAACTCTTCGAGGAGCCCCCGCTGAAATGGTGAGAGCCATTCCTTCGGGACGACCGCCTTCTCGGGAGCCAGGGGGAAGTACCGCGTCAGCGCGTGGATAGATTTTGGATACTCCAAGTCGCACACGTACACGTATCCCACGTCCGAGTCCGTGGGGTGACGCATAAAATCCACGGAGCTAAAATCCTCGACCCATTCGAAATCGCCGATGGGGAGGTGCTTTATCATACTGAATCCGTAAAGATTGTTGCAATCTATGTACGATATGTACACCTCCTCTTTATCGGGATCGTAGCCACTGCACAGCGGATTGTTAGCCCGTAAATGACGTCTGCTCGCCTGACAGAGCCCGCCTCTAACACCCGATTCGATGGTCCGGTACATGTCCTCGTCGATGATCAGTTCCAATTTTGCCCGCGTGTAATTTAGAGCGCACTGCCACGAATAGGATGCCAGAGAAACGCAATGAAGCAATTCCAAACCGCGCGCGTCGTAGCACAGGCGTCGGAAGTGCTGCATTACGTCAGTATGTAACAGGGCATCCGTTTTCAGGTACAATGCATTATAATCCCTCAGATTCGAGCATCCAAAACGTTCAAATACGTGCAGCGCGTACTGATAGTCTTCGTCGCTTATATCCTCCCCTGTCAGATCGTTTCGGAAGGCGGATTTTGCCGGCAGAGCCAATTCGTCGTAGACCGCGAACGAGCTAACGTGGCTGTACGGGAATACACCTTTACGAAGCAAAATTTCGTAGTCGTCTCCAAATACCTGCTTCAGGCATTGGAACGCCTCTGCGCCCCCCATGGATTTGACGGTTTCCACGAGCTCTCCCAACGACGAATTTAGGTACTGCATGGTGTCTCTGAATAGGAAGGTGCCAATTTCGAACGATCGGATTTTTTCCATGGAACTGGCCACGATGAAGGGAGCTCGCTTCCACCTGAGAAGGTGAAATTCCCGCAGCAGCCCGGCCAAATCGTAGGCCAGATTGTGCACCATGATGGGCAGTTTTTCCCGCGTCGTGCACGCCACGTTACAGGGGTTGCACAGCGTCGCGATGTAATTTGTCTCGCCGGCAGTACAACGCTTGGAATGGTCGTGGTGCCGGACACGGGGTAGATCTTGCGCGAACTCCTGCCCGCAGTACGCGCAGTGGGTGGCGGCTCTGTGCCGTGCTCGTTGCTCATCATTCAGCACCATTTCCGCGGGGCAGGCGTTCAGGGTGATCATCTCGTCCCGCATTTCCATCAAAGCTCTGACGCACTGCCTCGCGGAATCTTCACCGTGGTGCGTCCTGATGCGCATCACCTTGGAGTCGTGAGTGCGCACGAGCACAGCGCAGAAGCTCGAGGTAACGTGACGCTGCATGCCAACACCACTGGGCGCGAGTACGCTCTCTGTGTCCAACGCGACGACGTAGTTGTACTGCTGCTTGTACTGTATTTTAGTAAATTCTACAAAGTTTTTGCCCGGTTCGCAAAATTCCAATATGATTTCGTTTACGTCCGCGCACAGGCGACGATGTTTCGCCATGCTCTCTTCCTTCAGGAAAGAGCGCGTGCAGCGCTCGCACACGAAACGGTTACTTCTGGTCGTCAACAAGCGTTCGAGGGACTTGATTCCAAAAAAATGTTCATCTGCAGCCAATAAGTGAATTTTCTTTTCATACTCGAGTTTTGGAGGTCGCGACACGTGCACTCCCTGATCGACGTACTCGTATACGTACACGGATATCCTGTTTTTGTCTTCGAATTCGTCCAGATCGGAGTAGGAAACGGGGAAGCGACTAGGCCACCAGTACTCCGCTGCGTAGTTTTCACATTTTTTCCACGAATTCCTTTCCTGCGGGTGCAGGAGGGCAAGCGTATTGTATTTAAAACACTCACCCTCCTTACGTGCTGGTAAATGAATATTCGTTAGCACGTTCCTGCGCTTAGCCAAATGATCGGGAAGTGTCCCATTGCATCCGAATTTTTTCGTTTTCACCGCGGAAATACATATTTGAACATTTTGGACGTCGGCGGACACGAACCCACTCCCTTCCCGCTGATAATTTTCGACGCGCCCCGTGGACTCCTGAATCGCGTCCATTAGGGTATTCGCGACGGCTCCGTCGCTGTGGACTTCGCGAGCAAACGCCATAAAGTGGGCTATGTGCGCGGTTATCTCCCCCCGAGTTTCCTTTACCATTAAAACATCGGAACAAATGCAAAACCTAAAGGGTATTCTTTGCGCTCTCAATATGGCGAGCATATCGTGAAAGTGACTCATTAAATATTGTCGCAAATCCTCTACTCCCTGATCGTGAACAGATGCCAATAGCGTGAATCTTTTGACGATACCTCTAAATGCGGCGTCAGTCTGGAAGAAGGGCAGGAAGGATGTATCCACGTCGGGGTGCGATCGCATCACGTGAGCAGACAGTGTAGGAGGTGCGCCGTCCCGAGAATCGTCGTCGTCGTCCGATTCATCCTCGATATCGTGAGGATCAAAAAAGCAGAACACACACCGAGGCACTGAAAATAAACGCGCATCAGTAAGAAACGTGCAACAAGTAAAGGAGGGAATAACTTACTTGTGAAGCGAGTGAAAGCAGACTGTTCCCCCCCTGAGGCGATCGCGCGGCTTATAAACCGGCATCCACGCTACATGCGCCAACACGTCGGGGCTCGCTTGTTTCCACGCGGTCGTAAATCATGTGGCACCTCGAGGATGAGGCCGCGTTGGGGCCATCTGTTTAATATCAGAACGCGCGCAACCGCAATGGTGAGCTTTCACCGTCGAAGAAAATGTTGCGTCAAGGTAATGTAAATAGGTCTTCTCCAAGAAATTGGGTCACCTTGAGTCGGTTGCATGTTCCAACACGTTGGGGCCGCCTGTTTTATATCAAAATGCGCTTCATTGCCAAAATGAGTTTATACTATAGAACGGTGAGCTTTGTTTTATTCTCGGGGAAGTTGCGTCAAGGTAATGTAACGAGAAATTGGGTCACCTTGAGACAAGCCCCAACACGACGGTGCCATCTGTTTAATATCAAAAACGCACTTCCACCCATCCTGGCGAGCCCCAGCGAAAAAAATGTTGCGTCAAGGTGATGTAAATAGGCGAGAAACTGGGTCACCTCGTAAATCATGTTTTCCGAGGCCACACGTATTAAAGCCAAAAGTGAACTGTTGTGCTTGATGAGACAAGTCTATCTGAAGGAAAATATCCCTATGAGCCCACCCGCTCATTGCCGAAACGAGCACCAAAAACAAAGGGTTCGCTTATGCAGTTTCCAAATGTCCTTCGCGCGCGCATCATATATCACATGCTGTTCCCGTGTGATTGTGTAAACAGAATCGCACCACCCTTGCGCTCCTCCGGGGGTGCTTTATATAAAAGTCGCGATATATACAACTCATTTGAGGTCTGTGAAGCCGTCGGTCGACTCCTCGTGAAGCGCACAACGAGAAAGGTATGTTTCACTATTGTCTTCAAGATGAGGAAAGTTAGGTAATAGTCGTCCTCATTTTCAGTTCATTTGGCGTGCGTAGAAACTTGCACTGAGAGATATGTCATCTATTGTCGAGAAGCTGGATAAACTAAAGAAACCCGGTGATGGAGACATTCAGAAAATGAGCATTGTTCCAAACAACGAAAAGCTCGACGTGTTGGACTTACGCAAAGTGGATACTATCTATGGGGAGTCCGTGTACGTGGAACTCCTGATGGACAACGATAAACGCGTAAAGGTGTACCTACCCAGTCGTTTTAGGCGACTCACGGATGAAGATTTGCAAGAAATGCGAGAATTACCAGATCTGAAACTAGAGAAGAAGGAGAGATTCAGGGATGGTAAAAGAGCCGCATCGCCCGACATCATCTTTACTCACGCGAAGAAGAAGTGACCGCGACGAAAGTCCGCGTCCCATATGTAATCAGCGGGAAAAATAAAAATACATGTATTTCTGATTTTAAATGTTGCGTTGTTGTGATGGATTAGGAAGATAGGCTGATATGATGGGAAGCTGTATTGATAGAATGATATGATAGGGAGCTATAGCGCGTATTCATTGACTAAGCGAGTGTAGTTTGTGGGGAGCTATAGAGAATAAAGGACACCAAGCGTTTTTAAGCGACAAACAACTTTTCTAGCAGCTTTATTGATTTTAGGTCATTAGCGGCGAGATTATCGGAAAACAGGGATACAATGCTCTTCAGTGATTTCCCTTTCGCCAACAATGTCGCCGCGATACAACAGTACACACCACACATTGGAGAATACAGGCTTTGGATACAGACATCATTATATTCGTCGACGGTGAGGCGTTTCAGCTCGGGTTCGATGGGCGGCAATCCGAAGGAATCAAAGTAGATGAGGTCATCCTTCATTTTCGCGTACAAAATCCAGTGCTCCCCAGCTTGCTGTCGCCGATCGGTGTTCACCACGATCATACCCGGTCTATCCAGTGCGGGCAGACGGTCGTCTCGAGCGTATACACCGCGGAAGAGTGCCGAAGTGTAATCATTGTACTTCAGGAGTCTCTCGATATCTTGCTCGAACATCGCTAATCCAGTGTGACGTTCCTGTTCTTATCGATGGACATAATTCGCACACTCTCGGACAGTATCAATACGGTCGTGGGTTCGGCCAAGGCACGTCGGAACTTGAGTTGCAGACGAACGTTTCCACGCCTGATCGGTGACAGGTGGACGGAGGATTGATCGGGATCCAGGTCGTAGTACAGTAGGAACTTGTTTCCAACGTAGTGGTCGTATTCGTAGGAGACGTGCTTCTCACACAGCTGCTCCAGGAGATTGAAGTAGCTTCGGTGGTTCAGGTTATTGTTGAAGTCGAACGTGTCTATTCGCTGCGTCCCGTTCACGGTGAGCGTCGCCGACTCAATGTCGCAGTTCACGAATCGGTACGGGTCCCGATTGAATGCTCCCTGGTAGGCAAGGGTGGGCACGAATGCGACCACCACCTTAGACGGTATCTTCTCAGGAAATAAATCTTCCAGGCATGCATCCAGGTTGCCAACTGGTAGCGAACGAATACGCGATTCACTTCCGGCCAGTGTGTAGAGAGCCTTGCGCTTCTGCAATTCCGTTTCGTGTCCGAGGAATAGGCTGGGAGACACGGTGATTTTCTTTATGTACAAAGTGGCACTCATGATTTCCACTTTATGCATGTGCTGCTCCTGATCGGTCTTCATAATGCGGAACGCGTCGGAGCCTTGATAAAAAACAAGCCTAATTTCCACTCCCGATATGAGTAGCTTAGGCTGCAGGAAAATGTCCGAGTTGATCTTGGAAACCAGGTCGATGGTCTTGCCGCCACGTGTGAGGTTGTATCGTTCGGTCGGTCCATGAGCGCGAATGTTGTTTTCCGTTTGACGCGCTTCTTCTTGCGCGTACAGACCTGCTTTATGCACGGTATTTTGCTCCGTGGTGCTGGCGTGAAGCAAAATATCCAGGTAGCTTCTATAGCTATACAAATCATTATTCGTAATCATGGTCTGATTCAAGAAGACGGCTACGTTCTTGAAAAGCGAGCTGGCGAACGCGTTGACGGGGTAGACCTCGTCGTAGGTCGTCCGATCGCCAGCCTGTGTTTCCGGTAGCGAACCATCGTCACGTACGATGCGGACTTTCGTCACTATGTACGCGGAGTTCAAATCGAGATAGTGGTGCCCCAAATTCGAAAGCTGGAACTCTATGACGGAGGATATGTCAGCGACCGGGTAGAATACCTCATATTCCCCCTTCAGTATATGCCACTGCGTTCCCGGCACGGAAAATAACTGTGTTTCCGACTTATCCAACAGAGGAGTGTCGGGATGTACGACGTTAATCGTGTCCATCTCGCAACTAAAT
Organism: Ornithodoros turicata; assembly: GCF_037126465.1. NCBI lineage: Eukaryota > Metazoa > Arthropoda > Arachnida > Ixodida > Argasidae > Ornithodoros > Ornithodoros turicata. Next base: position 68,051,361 of record NC_088201.1, on the reverse strand, counting down.
TGTGGCCGCGCAACCAGCGTGATTTATGCCGTCGAAGACGTCCGGTTTTCTCCTCTTTCTTCGCCCACCAGCCCCTCCGAGGTCGCGGAGAATTTCACGGCCCGTATCTTTCGCCGATCTTTTCAGCGCACTTCGGAAAGAGTCTCCCTCCGACAGATTTTTGGCCACGCGCTTAGCGGCCGCAACAGCCGTCTTTTTTAAGTAGGGCGATACGCGTTTAAAGAGTGGAATAGCGAAACGCCCGAGCTGAGAAAAGAAATTGCCTCCCCTCTGGTACAGGTGCGACCTGTATACCGTTGGAACGCCAAATCCGTAGATTGGTACCGCTTTAGTGTACATGCTTAAAGTGCAGCGTCAGCGTCGATCTACCGCGATTTTGTAGCGGTAGCTTGCGACCCGTGTCGTCGCGTATAGAGACGGTGATTGAGGAAATTTCGCGCTGCACTAACTTAAAATACTGAACGGGTAGAAAGCTGAAACTCAGTTGTTCTTTCGTTCTATCGTATACGAATGGAATTAATTTCAGTATCGGATGCCGACCGTTTCCCACTACGGAGGGCGTGACGAGATCCGTGTATATCATAATACAGTTAATGGGAAGATCTATGGTCACTTCGTCGACGCCCGTATCGTTTTCCGTAAATACGGTTTTCGCGCCGAAACCCAGTAGGTACGCAAAGTAATCGGATAATGTAAGCGACACGTTTTCCCGCAAGCTCAACGAACACTTCCTCGCCCACGCATCGTACGTGAGGGAAGCCTCCGGTTGCAGACGCTCATGGATGGCGCTCACGAGAGCTTCGGGTGTTTCGTAGTAATTCGGTGGAAGTGAAATGCGCCGACTTTCCGTCTCTTGAGTGTTTATGTGGACGCAGTACGTCTTCACTATGGGATTACACGTGATGCGCTTTCGGGATCCTTCAACATGGATGTGCTTCACCTGAATGAGGTCCAGGAACTCGGTCGACAAGTTGAAATTCGTCGGGAGAGAAAGCGAGTAAGTGTTGTCTTTGTATTCCACCCGTGATTCTGTATCGTTCGTCGCTCTGAAGAATTCGTTGAATGTGTCGGTAATGAGCGATCGGGGTTCTAAAATTAGATCGTTATTGATCACTATCACCCGGCGAACTCGCATCATAACGGCTCTTTCCTCCGCGAGCGGTAACACGTTTGGGACGGCGCGTACTTTACCGCCCTCCCGGTGATCTCCATCGATGTCGACGATTCCAAAGGCGAGATGCAGCGGTCTGTCGATTAGTTTCGCCGAGCGCACGCGCGACGGTAGCTTAAACACGTAGTGATCTTCCTCGTAAGTCCACTCTATCCCATATTCGGGGAATATTTTATTCAATAGCGTGTCCGTGTCTTCGAACGTGAGCTGTTTTGTTTGCCACTTCTCCGTTGATAGCGTTATCAGGTTATCAGGCGCTTGGTTCACGTTCAGGAAGCTGTTGGGAATGGAAAATCCCTCTAGACCGACGACGTACGAATCATCCAGGTGTAGTGGCTTATCTAACGCGATCGTGAAGTCATTCAGCGTGTTGGACGGGTACAGGTCCATGCTAGCGTTCGAGAGCAGATACACGTAAAATTCATTTTCTGACATCGCTGGCGGGCACCCAAGAATCGTGATCTTTGGCGTATCCAAACCAACGAACCAAGTAGTGCAATACCCCGTTAATTTTCTTCTTTCTAATCACCGCGGATATGAGTCGCTTATCGTACGAGGAAAGATGGTGGACGGGCTGCAGCTCCTGCTCGTAGAATGATCTCAGTATTTCTTTTCCCGTCGAATCTTTCACGTACACTACGGGCGGATCGGTCTTTCTCGTTCGCGACACCTCGAACACTTTGGCCGTCCACCTTTGATCGTAGCCTTTGGCGAACACGCCGCGATCTAACGCGAGCCTCACCTGGTCCCCTGATTTATACTTGCTCTCGCGCGGGGTCGTCTTACGATTCAATCTGTTGAACAGAGCTACTTCATTTCCGGCGTTCACGTTTTTCGGCTTTTCGCCCGTGACAGAGTGTACCGAGTCGTTATAGTCGGCCACTATCTTCGGCAGCGCGTTGATATAATTAAACTTCCCCGTACTAGTGAAATGCCTGGCTATTCTTTCTCTAATTGTTCTCTGCACGCGTTCACAGGAGGCCGCTTTCATTCCGCTTTGTGTGCTATAGTGATTTAGTAGCGACTGAAAGTACTGACGAACGGGGGAACCCCAAAATTCGCTCCCGCGATCAGTGAGCAAATTCTTCGGAATTCCGTGACGGAAAACTCGTTGGAAGGCTTTCTTTACGTCTTGCGGGCGCTTTGTGCGAATGGGGACCATGTACAGGTACCTCGATAGCGTATCTATGACCGTTAGGATGTACCTGAAGCCCTTGTTAAATTTCTGATATTTGCGCATATCCAGAAGGTCTGCCTGATATAAATCCCGCACGTGAGTTGCGATGATGGAGCGCCGCTTAAATTTTTTCTTCACTGGCTTGTGAAGGGTGTAAGCATCTTCTTTTTTCAGCTGTTCCACGGCTTCTGCGCGCGTGAGCTTGTGATACCGTCGGTACCGATCCACTCCACCTAACCCTTTCTCCTTGATCTTTCTATAGGGCCCCATATTTGCTCCAGCGAGCAATGCGGTGTATTTTCAGAGCGCTTATAATTTTCGATACTTTTTTGTACCAGCGGGGTTTCTTGATGAGCGCGCTACGACGTGCTAAGTAGCTCACGAGAGCCACAATGTTTGAGCGATTGATTCGCTTCCCTCTATATACTAGCACATTATCCGCCTGCCAGGTGAAAACTTTCTTCAATTCTTTTAGCACAGATTTCGCGCGTGCTTTATCAACGCCGGAGGGTAGAAGATTAAAATCGAATGGATTGGGTTCCGGTTTGGGCTCCGAATGGACAGGTTCCAGAGGAGGAGGAGGAGGAGGAGGAGGAGGATGATAGTGAGCTCGCTTCAGCAAGTAATAGAGGGCTTCCAGTATTTTGCCCACTTTTACATCGTCCGAATCGTTAGATTTCAGAACTTCACCTATTTCTATTCTATGAGCCATGACCGATGGCTTTGGATATCGCTCGCCCGGCGACTCCCGCCACGAGACTTGATAGCCCTGAGAGGAGCAGTGGAAGTATGGGAATGAGACCACCTCGTTGTCCCCTAATATATTTCTTCAACTGCCGGGGGCACTTATGAAGTGACTTGTAGGCGAGGAAGCGGAGGATTTTTTTGTGTTTCTTCAGGTTTTTATGAAGTTCCGTCGAAAGTGGGATATTTCCGCGTAGAATATTCAGACAGATTTCCGAAAGGATTCGAATGTCGTCGCAGCTGAGCTCTTTAAGTAACTCTGCGCGGTGCGTCGGTTTGCTGGCGGCCAATACTTTGAGGAGCGTGAGATGTCTTCTAAGATCGGCCGTCATTTCGCGGGCGTAAACAGGAACTGCCGGTCGTGCGGTAAAATACCCGTTCGCAGGCTACGAGAGGGAGGTGTTTGCGCGTGCAGATCCACAACTAAATAACCGTGCGCCTTCTCCGTCGCCTGGTTATATGCGTCGAGAAAATAGGAGAGCCCCTGTTTCCCGAATACCTGACGTCCGAAGGTTTCGATCTGTTGTACGGACCGCGCGTTCCGGAACAATACGATATAACTGGCGTTCAGCGATATCGTTCGAAAAGCGGCATTGTGATAGAACAAGGCTTGTGTGATCAGGATCACGGACGCATTCTTATGGTGGCTACCACGTACAAACAGCGACTCTACCTCCGATAGAACCCCCTTTTCCGTGATTTGATCGTCAATAACTATGAGAGTGGGATATCGCTCATCCCAATCTGCAGGTATCCTGTCCATAAACTCCACACCGTCGAAATCCTTTTCCCAGCCGGCTGCATACTTTCGTACGTAGAGTATCTTCTGCGGTGGAATGCTAAATAATTCGGGATGTCTCATTATATTCTGCGTGAGCACCGTCTTCCCACACATGGACGCGCCGGAGATGAGAATTCGAGCAGGGTGCTGGAACTGCATGTGCATCGTGGAATAACTCGAGCAGACTGTGTAGCGAGGTGTGATGCATCTTTATTTTCATCCATAGCTCCTAGCGCGATTGATGATCATCTCCAGGACTCTTATTTCTTCCTGACATAGTTCCTGAAGCTCGCGCAGTGATTGCTCCCTGTAAGCCGACAGGTACTCGTCCAAGATTTCGCGTATGATTTCCCGCAACTTGTTTGCGGTGATACGGGAGCGCAATATGTGGCAGCACATCTCGACGAAGTTCTCTCGCTCGTGTGACGCCTCGAAGCGGAACAGCGCGGAGTTGATGCACCTGAGTCGCGCCATCTGGTGGCACGAGGTAAGTTTGGATGTATGAGATAGAGACATTGGGTTAGAACCATCTGAAGCCACCGCCGAGCGATCCGCGCACCATCTGGCGGCCACCCGCTAGCCCGGGTAAGTTTGAGGCCGCAGCGGTGTGTTTCAGCGGCGGGCGGCGGCGGCGGCCAATCAGATGGGGGGGGGGCTGGGAGAGTGACCAGTAGGCTTAGAATGGACCAATCAGCGGAGCCGGTTAATTAGCATAACGGGGGCGTGCTCAGCTATACGCGTGCACCAATCAGCGTGAAGAGCCGAGTAATTAGCATAAAGGGGCGGAGCTACAGTCAACCAATCAATGATCAGTGGGCTTAGCATGGGCCATTCAACGTTAACTGGGCGGAGCCCAGCCAACTAATTAGCATAAAGGAGCGGAGCTACGGTCAGCCAATCAGTGGCGTGGTGGCCAATCAACGTGAAGTGGGTGGAGCCGAGCCGGCTAATTAGCATAAAGGAGCAGAGCTATGGTCAACCAATCAGTGATCTGTGGGCTTAGCGTGGTGGCCAATCAACGTGAAGTGGGCGGAGCTAATGGCGACCAATCAGATGGCTTTGGATTTGGCTTGTGTTGGATTCCAACTGGATTGGATTGGCTTAGAACTGGATTTGTTGGCTTAAAAGTGGATTTTGGCTTAGAATTGGATTAGAACAGGAATTCCTAGAATTGGATTAGAAAAAAAGGACGTCGTTGCGTGTAATAGAGAGCCGAGTAATTAGCATAAAGGGCGGAGCTACAGTCAACCAATCAATGATCAGTCAAGGCTTAGCACGGGCCATTCAGCGTGAACTGGGCGGAGCCCAGCCAACTAATTAGCATAAAGGAGCGGAGCTACGGTCAGCCAATCAAAGATCAGTAGGCTTAGCATGGGCCAATCAACGTGAAGTGGGCGGAGCTAATGGCGGCTAATCAGATTGGCTCTGGATTTGGCTTGTGTTGGATTACAAGCGGATTGTGTTGGCTTAGAACTGGATTTTGGCTTAGAATTGGATTTTGGCTTAGAATTGGATTAGAATCAGCCATCTTGGATTAGAAAAAGGATGTCGTTGTGCGTAATAGGTCCCTACTACTAAGAGCATCATAAGCCGTTGATAATATCTCTTTGGAACCATGATTAAAGAGGTTTCGCCCGTTCTAAAGGGGCTCTGCTGCGGTCTTTTACGGATTTTGCGGTCGCCTCCGTTACAATCCCAGTGGGAAGGGCAATAGCATAAGCCGTCTCGAATATGCATTTGGCACCATGATACAAAGGGTTTTGCCCGTTTTAGAGGGCTCTGCCGGCGCCTTTTCCAAATTTTGCGGTCACCACTGTTAAAATCCCAGTACAAGGGCCTAGTGTAAGTCGTTGATAATGGCTTCGCTATGCAGAATACACCAGTGACTCTTTGTGGTGTATTTCTTGGTTGGCCCTGCCATCATCGGGGTTGCAGAAAGGTTACTTTTTACTTTTTCTCAAAGATGTTGGCAAGTGATGCAATGTTTCAGAAGGAGACTGTGGGTCATTTCTTGCAGGTAGACGTGTAAGCGAATCATGGACTTCTTTATGCGTGCTGCACTTCGAGAAAAATTGGTTGATTACCATGAACAGTGAAATTCAAACGGCTTCGTAATGGATATGTATTTTCATCTATGATGTCTTTTCCTCAGACTTTAGCACCAGTGCTCGTAGGTGTCTGTTGCCGTGTAAATGTTCGGACTGCCGGCGATTTGCCGTGCAAGTTCACTTTTGTGCCCCGTATCTTGGCAAGTTTTTTTCCTTGCCATATCGTCGCGGCTCTGTCATGCTGAATTCAAACGGAAGGTATCAGCTTTTAGTCCGTTGCGCAACTCGTATCAGCAGCGAAGAGGAACGACAATTTCTTCTTTGTCATTGTTGTTGCGGCTGGCACTATCATCAATGCGCATAGAAGCCAAGATGCGGTACCCGGCGTGATAAGATGTCTGCGTGATTTCGAGTGGAGCGAACCATAGGGTGGTATATCTATATGGATACATACATATATGGGTATATGCATTGATGGCCAAGCTGTATCGGGAAATCTCATGAATTACAGGGGAGTGGTTGGAAATATTCAGGGGGAGTGTACACCTCCCTGGGGGGTGGGGGTAATGACCCTGGAAAGGACCGCAATTATAGCAAAGTACCTTAGCGTAAACAGCTGAGCGGTATAGTTATTAGGTATTCATATACAATTCGTCAATGAAAAACTTCACTTGACACACCAACAGAAACAAACGAGCTTCTTTTCCAAATGAGACATTGAAAATTTGAAAGGCGTTGCAAGTTCTTCGTACATAGTTCTTCACGAACGATTATCTCAACGTTCAGGAGCACTGAAATTGTCGGTTTATACACTGTATTGTTGCTTTTGCTTGCATTTTCAACGTGAATAAGAAAACAAAATCAGGGAAAGAGAAATAATTAAAAATTTTCACACAATGACCCTCGTACATAACTACTCCATCTATTTTTTTTTCATTTTTTTTTCTCTGCGCCTCTCTGTGCTCCGTATATAGTTTTTCGCGCATGATATCCGGAGAGGCTGCTGCTATGCTGTAAGCCCATAAACTTAGTGTAATAATTAAGATGATGTCATTCTCTGCACTTGTCTCCACTATTACTTCTCAATTATCATATTACTTACAGTGTAGTTTATCAAAATGCACGTTCAGACCAGATTGCTATAACTACCTGTTGAGGTTCATGAGTCACAAGAACTGCTCGAATGTGAATGTACTTCCTAACGTCGACAGGAGCAGCACTACATCGAGCAAGGGTAAAAACAATGCCTGAAAACCTGGTTTCATTCCGAATTCTTCATTATTGGTGTGTGCGTGTGTGTGTGGGGGGGGCAGCTTTATTCTATTTAGTGGTCAAGAGCCCTCGGGACACAGAATAGCTGACTGCAAGCCATGCACATGCGGCCCGCGTGTGTGAGAGCCCTGATTGCCCTGATCTAAGCATTGCTTCATCTTAAGCGAGAAATAAATAATGTACTTGAGGGCGCGTAGCACTTGTTTAGCGTTATCTCCAAATCCGGTATTTAGTTCTGCTCCAAAATCTCTGGTCCAAAGAAGTCGCGTTTGATCAAATCATTGCCACTCGCAGATGCCACCACTCGCATCGCCAAATTGTCCATATCTTCCATTTCATTTAGTAATAACTCTGGATATAAACGTGATATCGAAGATGTCATCACTTAATTACGTAGTCTGTATATCCATGCTTAATAGCTATGAGTCCGCGGCCATACCTGTTTCCCTTGCTAGAGCCTGCGAAGTAGCGTTTGGTCAAATCATTCATTTTCAAGCGACCAAAGAACAAACAGGAGACAAGATCACACACAAGTCGCTCTGTTGTTGTTTCGTGTTTGTTCTTTGGTCGCTTGTGGATTTACACCAACCAGCCCAAACTATATACTTCAAACATTTTGCCAAATCGTCGCCCAAGTGGCACCCACTGGCGCCAATTTGTCAGTTTCCTCTATTTTAGCTCGTAATAACTCTTGATACCAATTTGATACTGACGGTATCATCATAAAATTACGTAGTCTGTGTATCGTCTGCGGACCGTAGCTGCTGTCCTTGCTGCACTCTTAGAACTCGCATTTAGTCAATTTGTCGTCCAGAAGGCTATCACAGGCGCCAACCTGCCAATTTCATCCGGCAATCTCCCGATATCTGGAAAGTCTCATGCGCGTTCCCGCAGTTATACATCACGTCTTAGTCTTTATCTTACGCGAATGCTCCCGGGCGTGTTATCGGTGTTGTTATCAGGTCGGGGCGCGAAAAGGGAATTGTTCGCCTCAGATATGTCCTCCTCTCCCAGCCCAGATCTGTTCCTCCTCACGTACTCACGCACCACCCTGTAAACTTAGCTTCCTTGCGTAGTCCTCTGCTATCAGGTCAAGCCGGGTTTCAGAGGGGGTGTCCCTGAATGCTGCTCTTGCACCATCGATAGGGTAGGCGATGCTGTAGACGAGATCCTACGAGTATACCACGAAATTGAGCTAGAAGAAGATGCGAACCTATTCATGATATCACGCGATCTCGGCGAAGTCCTAAAGAGATACGGCTGCAGAGACATCGCGGGCATAGATATTCTTCAAGCTTTCCATCCGCTGCACGTCTTAGTTTACCACTGGAATGAATGCTGTCGTATCATGTACGAACCGGATGGCTGTCCCCCAAAGATCGAATGAAACTGTGTAATCCTCACGTAAAATAAAGTTCTTTCGTCCGCACAAAAGATTTTGGAATGCATGAACAGACGGTTTCGAACGTCCAGCCTACCTCATTCGACACATTTTTTGAAACTGCCACGAGGGCGTTTGACATCGCCTATCTTTATAACCACACATGGAGTAACCCTAAAACAAAGTATGGGGAATAAGGTACTTTCAGAGCCTGATGTAAGTGGTGCGAAAATACTCTCCCTCTATATCTGTAAATAGGCAACACGCTGTGCAATTCGAGCTCCCACCGCACACCATTCGGGATAGCACATCGACACAGTATGGTGTTTGATAGCAGAAGGGGTAAATCGATTTCTTTCCCCCGCCCTCTCTTCACAGAGCTGACGAAAATCACATTTTCTGTAGGGCGCGTGGTCCTCGATGTTGTAACAACCTTCTTCCAATGGATACCTGAACAGGAAGTGCCAGAAGGAATATATGAAGCTTTCATCAACAAAAGATTCAGCGCAGATGACAGGATAGACAGCGCCGTGGACAGGATCTTACGCATGTACTACATAATCGAGCGAAAACAAGGAGTCTCATTTCTATTCAAAATATCACGTAATCTCGATGAAGTCCTAAGGAGGTCGAGCTACGAAGACATTGTACCTGTAGATATCCTTCAAGCTCTCCTTCTGCTACGCATGCTGGTCTATCAGTGGAATCAATGTTGTTGTTGTACGATTTACCAAGTGAGCGGTCGGTTTATATTTCCAAGGATTGAGTGAAACAGTACAGGCAAATAAACGTTTATTTGCATAAAAAATCAATGGATGATCTCAGTGTGCGTAAACAAACAAAATACAGAAACCGACACTGAAGATTTTTGTTTAAGTTTAATTTGTACAAGCTTTCGCGTGGAGGTCCACGCTTCCTCAGGTACAAAGTGAAGTGGTGACACACATAAGTATATATAGTATGGGCACCGTGCACTAGCGAGAGGACGCTGCGGTCGCTTGATCGACAGCGCCACCCGTGGCGATTTCGCGCGTAACTGTCTGGTACTGACGCCGTATCGGCGCCTTTGCGTATGTAGCTTTGGTGCGTACGGTGTTTTCCCGAATTTTATATATCGGCTTTGGGGCTTTGGACTCATTAACCCGTGAGACTACTTGTGCGGAAGTGGTTTGTCACGTAAAATGTATGCGATGGGAAAGCCTTTTGCACGTGGAACATTATGTGTCTATGCACAACGTGTGACACAATGTGTAGCGCAGACAAGCGTGTAGTATTCGCGGCCCGTATTTACGTGAAGTTAAGTGCACATTTATCCGCAAGGGACTACCAATTATACACTCTTAAAAATGAACTTCACCGCATAGCACGCTCCTAGCCAACCATCATCTCGAATGATACCGTTATCTGTCCTGATTTGTTGAAAACGGGAGGCGTACGCCTTTTTTGTGACAATTATGAACAGCATAAGTGTCACAAAAATGGCGTACGCCTCCCGTTTTCAGCAAATCAGGGCGGATAACGATATCATTCGAGACGATGGTTGGCTAGGAGCGTGCTATGTGGCGAAGTTCATTTTTAAGAGTGTAGACTACACATCAGAGACTAGCTGCGTCCAGTACCTGCGCTATGAGGACGGAAACCTCGCACTGAAGAATTCACATGAATAATACAGTCAACAACAAATTGGAATATACATTACGAAGATAGCGAAAAAAAAAACGTTCTCGTTTCTTTCTTATGCATAATCCGTTAACGTGATGATGCACTGTCAGGATAAGTTCCTTAGTCAAATTATTCCCAATCTTGCATCGCTCAAGTCGGGGGATTCCCTTTTAGCCCTTTGTGCCTGCATTTGATGCAAAGTCATAGTAATAAAAATCAATCAGTCAATCAAGATTGTTTCAGGATATAAATAAGGCGTGTTTTTGTTTGAAACTGGATATGTAGTGATAATAATGTTTTATTAGTGCTAAACAACGACCACAGCGGCCTTAGTATAGGTGGACATAGCGCATCAGACACATTGTCGCAAATTGCAACATAGAAGCAGCCAGAAATATCACGCAAAAGAAACACAAAACATAAACTATGCTAAAAAATAAAATAAAAATGACAATGAAGAAACAGTGAGGTTGCTGTTCGACAAACGCATGATTACTTTTGTGTGTGTTTGCGTGTGTGCGCGCGGACGAATAGGAAGGAGCAAAGAACCACTTGTAAACCGAGATCACAAGATTTGGCAACGATAATAAGATCATAGCTAGGGACAGAATGCACCTACATAAAATGATGACGGCTTGCGAAATGCAGCTCGGGGAGGACAAATAACTCCCTGTGTTCGCATGCAGGCTTTATATTGAAGGAAGACGAGGTCCAAATCCAGTCTTCGCCGACACGCCGCAAAATTAGGGTCCGAGTAAAAGAAATAAATACTGTACGACATATGGCAGACACTAATTTTAGCCAAGCTCCACGATGTTCATTGGCAACTTTTTCACGTCAGTTGCTGCGCTATAAGTCCGCATTGTGATGCTCAACTGGTCATTGACAAATATACTAAATGCAAGGAATGAGTTCTAAGTTTGAAACAACGGATTTGAGCGGCACGTTGGGTGAATTGCCGTGAAAGCGCTCTCTCAAATACGTGATCGGCGGGACGATACAGCGAGAAGGACGAAAACTTTACGGCAAGTTGCCTCTCTTTCACAGTAACTTGGTTGTCGTGGCAGATTACCACATATAATTAGTTTCCATTTTGTCTTCTCCTTTGACTTTCTTATGCAGGCAGCTTCAAATCGCTCTTTTCGAACGGTGAAACTAGCACAGCACTGCTAGACGCTGCTGGCTGGTACCAGGGCATTACGCCACGTTTCCCCTCGAGGGGCCGCTGCCGTCGATAGAAAACTCTAGCGCACGGTGCCCATAGCCATATACACGACTAAACATACTGCTGTACAAAGAAAGGGAAGGGGAAGGAGATATGGTGCCACATGTCTGTGTGCAATGAATAGCTGGGCAGACGGATAAGTGACCTCTAACCGTTTAAGAACAGTAAAACGTGTTATTGTGAACAAAAAGGCTCGCCAACCCAGTTTCGCGGAAGGGGGGGTCAGGAGTATGGGAAACGAGTGGCCCAGAATGGACAAAGGGGAAGGTTACGGATTATCTAACGGAGTGCCAGACGATGACTGAAGCGAAGATTCAAGACGTGTGCACAAATAAATATAGATATATAACTATTAAATTTACATAAGCGGATATAACGAGCCAGGACTAAGATTCAGACCATTTGGTGTGAGACACTTGAATTGCGAAATTAAGTAGGACTCCCTATTCTTACGTTTGATGTCGGTGCGGAACCCAGATTCTAACAATATAATTTTCAAATCAGTTTCAAAATCGTGATTAGGTTGATTGAAATGAATGGCGACAGGAGTTTGGCGGGCATTTAGGATATCAAATTTGTGGCCGTAAAATCTTTTTCTCATTGTGTTGGAGGTTTCACCGATGTATTGTGAATTGCACTTGCAGCAGAATATCAAGTAACAAATATTGGGTGAATTACAGTGGAGTGAATGACGAATTTTCAAACAGAAGTCACCCAAAGTACTACGGGCAATGGTGGACGGCGCGATAAATTTACAGGTCTGGCACCGTGCACTACCACAGGGATAACAACCCGGCGAGCGCTTCATGATGCATGATGACGTGAGGATGTCGCGCAAATTTTTGGATCTACGGAATGCTACTAATGGGGGAGTCGGAAAAACTTCCTTTAATTGCTCGTCAGCATGTAATATATTGAGGTGGCGTCTAAGAATGGAATTGGTATTGACAAGTGATTTATGATATGTAGTGGATAAAACTACATTACTTAAGTCTTCTTTGCGTTTCGGGGTGAATAAGGACTCCCTGGATAGGCTAGATGATTTGGCAACAGAGTCATGAATGAGTTCAAGTGGGTAATTTCTTTTTTGGAAATCAGATACCATTTGCTGAGCATGTTTTACAAAATCAGTCTGATCTGAGCAGATTCGTTTCAGGCGCAAGAACTGACCATATGGAATACTCCTTTTCTGGTGATTAGGATGATAGCTTTCATAGTGGAGATATTGGCGCTTGTCCGTTGGTTTCTTGTATAGTTCAGTGGTCAGCCTACCAGATTTACATGACACTGTCACATCAAGGAAGTTGATGGATGACCTTGAATAGTTACAGGTAAATTTAATTTTGCTATGCAGAGAATTGAAGTGATCAAAAAATGACTGCAGATATGCCTCATCACCAGACCAGAGGACAAAAATGTCGTCGATGAACCTGAGATATATGAGTGGCTTAAGGGGGAAAGAATTAAGGGCTAAGTTTTCAAAACGACCCATGAATAAATTGGCATAATTAGGTGAGACCCGGGAGCCCATGGCAGCGCCATGAATTTGGACGAAGTGTTGATCGTTGAATACGAAGTTATTACAGCTAAGAACTAGTTCTAAAAGGGGGGTGATAGCGGGCATGGGAAGAATATCGGAAGGGTGAGAATTAAGGAACTGTTCAACAGCAGAGAGACCCTCGTCATTAGGAATATTAGTGTATAGCGAAACGACATCCATTGTTGCCAACAAAATGTCAGCATGGTTACTGAAATGGTCATGGACAGCGTTAATTTTGGAAAGAAAATCGTTTGTGTCTTTTACAAAGGATGGGAGAAGGGGTGGGATGTGTTTGATGCAGTGGTCAGCAACTAAGGATAAATTCTCTGTCGGTGTGTTTATTCCTGAAATAATGGGCCTCCCGGGGTTATTGGGTTTATGAACTTTGATCAAAAGATAAAAATTACCTGGTGTGACGTTCTTAGGACGCAAGAATTTGGAAATGTGGGACGGGATAAGTTTACTAGTGACGAGTTCATCAATTTTCTTATTAATAAGAAGACAAAAGGAAGGGGTTGGATCCTGATCGATAGCTCTGTAGAACGAGCGGTCACTCAACTGCCTGTCCGCTTCTGCGATGTAGTCTGATGTATTGAGAACCACTATACCGCCACCCTTGTCCGCTGGTCTGATGATAATGTCATTACGGGCTTTAAGATTTCGTAGCGCTACTTTCTCACAATTAGACAAGTTATCAGTGTGTACGATAGATTTCGAATAACTAGTCTTGATATCCTTGTGAACGGCCTTGATGTAATTATCAATGAGGGGGCTAGTTCTAGAGGAGTCCGGCGTCCAGCTAGAGGGGTTTCGGAAGGGCGCAGCATCTGAGCTAGGTTTATCGTGAAAGAAGGTTTTCAGGTGCATTCTCCTACCTAAGTTGTGCAGATCATGCAAAATTTCAAATTCATCAATATTACGCTCCGTTGGTACAAAACTGAGACCTTTTGAGAGAACACTAAGTTCAGCCTGGTCGAGGGTCACATCAGCAAGATTGAAGACGGTGTTATGGCCAGCCTCTGTGGAAGATGGTTCAGAATTTATCGCGTCACAAATGCCATGCGCTAAAATGGGAGATAGGATAAGATTATCGCGTTTCGATTTTTTTGTTTTGATTTCGTGAATTTTCTTCAGCTTATTGGCAGTGAATTCAGAGAGATTAAGGACTTCATGATGAGAGAGTTTGTTCGCAAGCTGTTTGAGCTGGTTATCAATATCTTTCAAGACGTAAGAACTTTCCTGCCTGAGAATTTTAATTAGTTGGAGCGACGCATTATTGAGAGCGGTAGCCCACTTCGTAGAGCTCAAGGGGGAATGGAACTTAAAAGACGGCGTGATGGACAGTGATAAACCTTTGGGAGTTTTACGTTGAGATATACAATCTGTATAAAAACTAAAATTAGACAGGAATCTAGCTTTCCTAGCCAAAAGTTTACGCGCTTTCAAGAAGGGCACTGAATGACATTCATTGTTCTGTACAAGTCATCGTGTCCGGCCGGACCTGCGTTGTCTAGACTGCTTACGTGTTGTCATAGGGACACGACGGCCAACTCTCCTCTGTGCCTCGGCTGGAAGGGAAGAGCGTACTTGAGCAGACGCACCACGCGAAGTAGAGAAAGTCCTTGGTGAAGAACCCAAGTTCACACAGTCAGACACCCCTGGAGTGACATCGGGGTGAAGTGGGGATCGCAGGTGGGCTCCGGCACTATGGTTAACACACTCCGCAGGGGAGGAGCTGATTACGTTGCCAGCGGCTGCAGAAGAGGCCAGGGGACTGTTGATGGGTGAAGCTGGAGCTTGTGGAGGATAGATCTTGGGCACAACGGTTGTGGGAACCAACGCAGGTTGGGAAGCAGAAGGGGCTGGTTGGTCGTTGCACGGGCCAGGTGGAGAAAGAACGTCGGAATAGCGCGTAGTCGTGGCGTCGGTTGTAGAAGTACATGGTCTCTCGTCGACGGGGAAGGGGGGAAATCTTTCAGACGCAGCTCAAAGGAGGAAGATGTCACAGCTGAGGGTGGGAGGTCTTGCAAGATGTGCGTGAGGATACAGTTACGGTAGTGAGAAGCCAAACATCTCGCGCCCCGAAGGTTCAAGTGGTGGCCGTCCAGAGCCAGGAAATTCCAAGGTGACTGGTCCATCCGCAAGTGCTGGATGCTACCCACTCCGGAGTTCAGCAAGGATAAGTACCAGGAATGGTGGTTGAGGAGACTGATGTTGCGGTTCACATTCCGTAGGAACTGGCCCTGGTCACGGGTTGTGTAGAAGGATGGTAATCTAGGCGGAACACTGGAGAATACAACCAGCGTTTGCGATCGTGAAGATCGGATGTGCGACAATAGGCAGTCAATTCTCTCAATGGTCGTAGCGATAGGTTCTGAGGCCACGTCGATAGAACAAATTTGCAAAATAATCGCCGAAAAGTCACCGGGGAGATCATCCACCACCCTCAGGAAATCCAAAATTCTTCCGCCACTCACCGACTTGATGTAGATGTTGGTTGAACTCAAAAACTGTGGCACCAATTTGATAAGAGAGTTGCCGATTATGGCAATGCGTGATGAAATCTCCAGTGTCGCAGGACGAGACATGGTAAGTAACAGAAGCGTATACGAAGAGGGGAGTCAACAACAACAACATATATATTGTGATGATGAAGTGGGGAGGTTTTCCACTCTAGGAGTGGAACGCTACCCCATAGCTAGGGGTCTAATATGAGTGGTGACAATGATCAGTGATGACGATGAAAGATGACGGGAATGATCGAAGTGGCGATGACGATGCTTGACGTGATCGTGGTGGTGGGAGTGTCCGAGGGCGAGGGGAGTCAAGTCCTGTAGATCACATAAACAAAATACAGAAACCGACACTGAAGATTTTTGTTTAAGTTTAATTTGTACAAGCTTTCGCGTGGAGGTCCACGCTTCCTCAGGTACAAAGTGAAGTGGTGACACACATAAGTATATATAGTATAGCCATATACACGACTAAACATACTGCTGTACAAAGAAAGGGAAGGGGAAGGAGATATGGTGCCACATGTCTGTGTGCAATGAATAGCTGGGCAGACGGATAAGTGACCTCTAACCGTTTAAGAACAGTAAAACGTGTTATTGTGAACAAAAAGGCTCGCCAACCCAGTTTCGCGGAAGGGGGGGTCAGGAGTATGGGAAACGAGTGGCCCAGAATGGACAAAGGGGAAGGTTACGGATTATCTTACGGAGTGCCAGACGATGACTGAAGCGAAGATTCAAGACGTGTGCACAAATAAATATAGATATATAACTAATAAACTAATTAAACGCTCCAACTAACGCTCCAATTAATCGCTCCAACTAATTAAAATTCTCAGGCAGGAAAGTTCTTACGTCTTGAAAGATATTGATAACCAGCTCAAACAGCTTGCGAACAAACTCTCTCATCATGAAGTCCTTAATCTCTCTGAATTCACTGCCAATAAGCTGAAGAAAATTCACGAAATCAAAACAAAAAAATCGAAACGCGATAATCTTATCCTATCTCCCATTTTAGCGCATGGCATTTGTGACGCGATAAATTCTGAACCATCTTCCACAGAGGCTGGCCATAACACCGTCTTCAATCTTGCTGATGTGACCCTCGACCAGGCTGAACTTAGTGTTCTCTCAAAAGGTCTCAGTTTTGTACCAACGGAGCGTAATATTGATGAATTTGAAATTTTGCATGATCTGCACAACTTAGGTAGGAGAATGCACCTGAAAACCTTCTTTCACGATAAACCTAGCTCAGATGCTGCGCCCTTCCGAAACCCCTCTAGCTGGACGCCGGACTCCTCTAGAACTAGCCCCCTCATTGATAATTACATCAAGGCCGTTCACAAGGATATCAAGACTAGTTATTCGAAATCTATCGTACACACTGATAACTTGTCTAATTGTGAGAAAGTAGCGCTACGAAATCTTAAAGCCCGTAATGACATTATCATCAGACCAGCGGACAAGGGTGGCGGTATAGTGGTTCTCAATACATCAGACTACATCGCAGAAGCGGACAGGCAGTTGAGTGACCGCTCGTTCTACAGAGCTATCGATCAGGATCCAACCCCTTCCTTTTGTCTTCTTATTAATAAGAAAATTGATGAACTCGTCACTAGTAAACTTATCCCGTCCCACATTTCCAAATTCTTGCGTCCTAAGAACGTCACACCAGGTAATTTTTATCTTTTGATCAAAGTTCATAAACCCAATAACCCCGGGAGGCCCATTATTTCAGGAATAAACACACCGACAGAGAATTTATCCTTAGTTGCTGACCACTGCATCAAACACATCCCACCCCTTCTCCCATCCTTTGTAAAAGACACAAACGATTTTCTTTCCAAAATTAACGCTGTCCATGACCATTTCAGTAACCATGCTGACATTTTGTTGGCAACAATGGATGTCGTTTCGCTATACACTAATATTCCTAATGACGAGGGTCTCTCTGCTGTTGAACAGTTCCTTAATTCTCACCCTTCCGATATTCTTCCCATGCCCGCTATCATCCCCCTTTTAGAACTAGTTCTTAGCTGTAATAACTTCGTATTCAACGATCAACACTTCGTCCAAATTCATGGCGCTGCCATGGGCTCCCGGGTCTCACCTAATTATGCCAATTTATTCATGGGTCGTTTTGAAAACTTAGCCCTTAATTCTTTCCCCCTTAAGCCACTCATATATCTCAGGTTCATCGACGACATTTTTGTCCTCTGGTCTGGTGATGAGGCATCTCTGCAGTCATTTTTTGATCACTTCAATTCTCTGCATAGCAAAATTAAATTTACCTGTAACTATTCAAGGTCATCCATCAACTTCCTTGATGTGACAGTGTCATGTAAATCTGGTAGGCTGACCACTGAACTATACAAGAAACCAACGGACAAGCGCCAATATCTCCACTATGAAAGCTATCATCCTAATCACCAGAAAAGGAGTATTCCATATGGTCAGTTCTTGCGCCTGAAACGAATCTGCTCAGATCAGACTGATTTTGTAAAACATGCTCAGCAAATGGTATCTGATTTCCAAAAAAGAAATTACCCACTTGAACTCATTCATGACTCTGTTGCCAAATCATCTAGCCTATCCAGGGAGTCCTTATTCACCCCGAAACGCAAAGAAGACTTAAGTAATGTAGTTTTATCCACTACATATCATAAATCACTTGTCAATACCAATTCCATTCTTAGACGCCACCTCAATATATTACATGCTGACGAGCAATTAAAGGAAGTTTTTCCGACTCCCCCATTAGTAGCATTCCGTAGATCCAAAAATTTGCGCGACATCCTCACGTCATCATGCATCATGAAGCGCTCGCCGGGTTGTTATCCCTGTGGTAGTGCACGGTGCCAGACCTGTAAATTTATCGCGCCGTCCACCATTGCCCGTAGTACTTTGGGTGACTTCTGTTTGAAAATTCGTCATTCACTCCACTGTAATTCACCCAATATTTGTTACTTGATATTCTGCTGCAAGTGCAATTCACAATACATCGGTGAAACCTCCAACACAATGAGAAAAAGATTTTACGGCCACAAATTTGATATCCTAAATGCCCGCCAAACTCCTGTCGCCATTCATTTCAATCAACCTAATCACGATTTTGAAACTGATTTGAAAATTATATTGTTAGAATCTGGGTTCCGCACCGACATCAAACGTAAGAATAGGGAGTCCTACTTAATTTCGCAATTCAAGTGTCTCACACCAAATGGTCTGAATCTTAGTCCTGGCTCGTTATATCCGCTTATGTAAATTTAATAGTTATATATCTATATTTATTTGTGCACACGTCTTGAATCTTCGCTTCAGTCATCGTCTGGCACTCCGTTAGATAATCCGTAACCTTCCCCTTGATGTGATGTGATGTGAATAAAGAAAAAAATGGGGATGTAAGTTTCGACGAAGTCAAACTGGCTACCCCAGTACACTTAATACAGAAAGTTCAATCTGATGATGAGATGATGAAAACGCAAAAGGATGATGTCCAGAGACGAACAGAGATGATAATTGAGTTCAACATGTAGGTCAAAAGTTCAAGAGCTGCGCCCAAGTTAGAGTAAAGTGGCGGAATCACCGGGGGCACACACAGGACACATCACACATTCACCGTGTCATAGGATGTCCATAAGCCCAGTTGCATGCAAAAAGTCTTCAAGTGCCCTTAGCGCCTTGTCGGACGAAGGAGGACCTAATAGTTTCGTGATGTCGAAGGCTCGGGAGTCCAAACGAGAGAGGCTTGTCTCTAATGCCCTTCGAGCATCGACGTACTTCTGACACCTGAGAAGGATGTGTTCTACATCCTCTACAACGCCACACTCACTACAGTTGGGAGAGTCTCGCTTTCCGATTTTGAAGAGGAGACGTGCGCTGTACGGTACATTGAGCCGTAGCCTATGTAGGACAGTTGTCGTTTGTCGCGTAAAGGAAGGTGGTACTCGAAAGCGTAACCCTGGGTCGACCTTATACAGAAGCGAGTCCCGAGCCGATCCTGTTAACCAGGAGGTATTGCACATTCTTTGTTTTAACTCGTTCAGCATTCGCCCCGCGTCATCCTTGGTGAAATAAATGGGCAACACCTGGGCGCGCCTTAGTTGAAGAGCCCGGCGTGCAGCAGCGTCCACAGCCTCGTTACCTGCAATGCCACAGTGGCTAGGGATCCACTGCATTTGGATGTCATGACCTTTTAAAACTGCTGCATGGTGTGCGTGTAAGACATCTTGTGCTGGTGTCGCCAGAGATCCCGTAGTAAACATGGTAGCTAGGGTCTGTAACGCACATTTTGAGTCGCTATAGATGGTCCAGCGAGCAGCTGAAGATTGTGAGTTGATGAAACTTATTGCCAAGAGGACTCCATAAAGTTCAGCGGCCGTTGCAGAGGTGACGTGAGACAGCCGCACCGCTCTCTCAATATTCGCCTCCGGGATAACAAATGCACACGAGGAGCCGGATGATGTCGTAGAGGCATCCGTGAAAATCTGCATCCTGCCTGCGGAGCTGTTTAGTAGCTCAAGACTGAACTGACGAAGAACATGCGTTGGTATATCCTTCTTTCCCGGGAGTCCAGGCACACTAGTTCTTACGTCAGGAGGCTGCAGGACCCATGTTGGGATATCTGGTAATGCATGTGGCTTGTGTTTCGGAATAAGACCACGTTGTGTCTGGATAGCTTGGGTAAAAGAAGAGTGGTGACGACTCATAATGGCTCGAAGCTGAGGATGGCGATGGTGACGCGTTGCCAACCGCACGTAGTGGCGGAACGTTTCTTGCATCCTGAGAGCTGATACAGGTGGTTCCCGTGCTTCTGCCATGGCTAAAGCGTTTGACGTTGCTCGAGGAAGGCCAAGACAGAGCTTGACACCCTTTGCTAGGATAGACTCTAACACCTTCTCTGTGGTAACAGGGAGGTTGTGTAGCAAGGGGATGTGATGCGCAACCATCTGACTTATAAGAGATCGGTGAACGCTGAGCATTGCCCGAGGAGATGTGCCCCACCGGGAACCGCATAAGTAACGAAGAACATTAAGACGACTCTCAGCTCTTGCTTTTAGACAGCGCACCTCCGCTACCCATGACAAACTCCGGTCGAGAGTAACGCCGAGAAAGCGGTGATGTGGTACACGACGTACCTGATGATGACCAATTTGTAGCTGAAATCTTTTAAGATGGCGACGCGTAAAAGGCAGCATTACAGTCTTTTCTGAAGACAAGTCCATGCCTCTCTCCAGCAGGAAGTGCACTACGCGATCAAGTGAAGTCTGAAGGCGACGCTGTAAAGCAGGCCATTGCTTTCCCGATGACCATATACAGATGTCATCTGCGTAGAGACTAACAAATACCCCTTTGGGCAAGAGACGAGGCAGGGCAGCCATGACAGCATTGAAAAGTAAAGGACTGAGTACGCTCCCCTGTGGTACCCCTGCTGACAATGTATGCAAACTCGTGTCGCCTTTTGCTGTTCTCACGAAAACAGACCGACCATTAAGAAAAGCAGCAATCCAGCGAAGAGCCCGGCCAGTGACGTTGAAACTGTATAGGTCGTAAAGGACATGGTTGTAGCTCGTCGTATCATATGCTCTCTTTATGTCCAAGAAAACAGCTGCTGTAAGCTCACCCCGAAATCTAGCTTCTTCAATGTGAGTGACCAAGTTTATGATGCAGTCTACCGAGGTCCGAGCCTTTCTGAAACCTGCCATTTCGGCAGGTAGCAGACGCCGGAACTCTAAGAACCACTCTATTCGGCGTAGGATAATCCTTTCCATGATCTTACACACGCAGCTTGTAAGACTGATGGGCCGAAATGACGTCAACTCTCTAGGTGATTTTCCAGGCTTCAGGACTGGCACAACTTGCGACCTTCCCCTTTGTCCATTCTGGGCCACTCGTTTCCCATACTCCTGACCCCCCCTTCCGCGAAACTGGGTTGGCGAGCCTTTTTGTTCACAATAACACGTTTTACTGTTCTTAAACGGTTAGAGGTCACTTATCCGTCTGCCCAGCTATTCATTGCACACAGACATGTGGCACCATATCTCCTTCCCCTTCCCTTTCTTTGTACAGCAGTATGTTTAGTCGTGTATATGGCTATACTATATATACTTATGTGTGTCACCACTTCACTTTGTACCTGAGGAAGCGTGGACCTCCACGCGAAAGCTTGTACAAATTAAACTTAAACAAAAATCTTCAGTGTCGGTTTCTGTATTTTGTTTATGTGATCTACAGGACTTGACTCCCCTCTTCGTATACGCTTCTGTGCGTAAACAATGAAGATTTCGCGCTGTCACTAGATATCTACTCAATGGGTGGCAATACCCCTGCGTAGTTCGCGTTCGCGAGGTGGATTTGTTTTATATCATAAAAATATAGTGGTTGCTTCATTCCCGCATTTATTTCGTGCGAACTTTATGTCACAAACAATAAAGATTATGAAAAAATTGTTTGTGGTAAACACGGTATTCACAACACTTTAGCGAGGACGTCTTCTAACGTGGAGACAACACGTTCCTTTCCCTCGACGACGGTATTGTCCAAGCTCGTGTGGTTCTTTTTCCAGTAGTTACGCACCACGGGGATGGAAAACCCGGCATTTATGATTGTCTCGTTGATGGGTTCTCCGTTTCTATATCGCTCCAACAGTTCCAACTTGTATCTCACAAACTGTCTTATTTTATGAGTTCTCCGCACGGGAATAGCTCTCAAAATGTCACTAAAATCACTCTCTTCTCCGGGTCCATTTAAAAAGTTGTGTAGGCATTGTAAATCTGCCAGCATGCGTTTGCATACGAACTGATCCATCTCACACGACACACTGGGGCTTCGCACTTTCGCGGTTGTCAAGTCGCTGCTCATCACTTTTCTCATGTCGGAGGATCATCCCCCCTTGAACCTCTTCAGTGTTTCTTACAAATCTGCACCGTCATACGTTGCGACGAGTCCCACGTCTCACCCCAACGCATAGTACTGAAAGCCAGAACTTGTTTGAGCACGCTGAAACAAGCTATGATATGGCACGCGCGTCATTTGTATAAAGGGGAGCGGTTTCTACTTTCCATAATGCTCTGACTTGTTTGATCGCGCAAGAACAATTTACGTTGTTGTAGAACATCGCCCTGTGCGCACGACTACTTGTTTCTGCGGGGCGCGAGCCAGCAGCAACATCAGCGTCCTAACGAGTGGTGGTTTAGCGCGGCATTTTCGGTCTCGAGTTGGTTGCACTTGGTCGTTCTTTTTGCTGTGGGTTTCGTTCAGCTTTCCTTGATGCGCTGGAAACACCAAGCAGAACCCGCCTGGGAAACCAAAACAGGCGTACGTTCATGCATTCATGCGTACCGGAGGGGTATATTACGCGCCTGTGTTCCGGCTATCTAGTTTTCCGTGCGGCTGGCACGATAAGTGGTCGACATGTGGGTGCCTGGAAGGTGCGCGACATTTTGGTGTGTCGGTGCATGTTGTGAGGTGTGCACGGGCAGGCCGAAATAGTGCGAGCTGACCACGCGCCCGTGTTTCCCTACCTTGCTGTAGCGCGTCGCGCGACAAGAATCTAAATGCGTCATATACCGCTGTGATGAGGTAAGCCAATTTTTTTGATGAGATGAACTTGTTCATAGTGCGACGATCTTACTATTTCTAGCATTCGTGCTTCCAGTATAGAGAAGGAACGCGGAGATGCGACTGCACGGGATGTTCTGGGAGAGAGCAATCTGAAATTGTGTTTCTTCATACTCAGCTTGAGTTGAGTACGTGCGTGCATAGCACCAACCAATTTGTTTAATAAGCGTTGGAGCGTCAGTCACGACATAGCATCACTATGCTTTGTGCTTGATTTAATTAATATCTTATGTTGAAGTGCACTGTCTAAAACTGCAATATGCGTAAACGGGCTGGCTAAAGTCGCGTGAGCTGTCCACGCGCCGCATGTTTCAGATATTGCTGCATGGTGCTCGTGAATCTTTGTGCCCGTCTGCGAAGGTGAGCGCATTTTTTCCGAGATTAACTCGTTCATAGTGGGACGTTGTGCCCTGAACTTATATTTCTAAGGGTGCTTAGAGTTGCGCTCTGCGTACGAGCTGTGTCGCCTGAAATATACGCTGGCTATGTTTGAGCAGAATATTCTGAGGGGAGCAATGTGAAATTGTGTTTCTTCGTACTCAACTTGAGTTGAGTCTTCTTTTTTTAAGTTTGAGTACTTGCAAACCTTCACTGCATAGCATTGTTTAGTAAGCGTTGGAGCGTCAGTGTGTCTTGAGCTTCACCACATAGCGCCACTATGCTTTTGCCATTCTGGTTGATTTAGTTAATTTCGTGTGTTGAACGCGCGCTGTCTAAAATAAAAACAGGCCCAAGCTCTATAGGGTTTATTGATCATTCAAATTGTTTTTCTCTCAAACCAGCTTCTCTGCACAGCATCAACTATCGATGTTTTCTCGATCATGTGCTTCTTCCTGCTTATTTCGAACACGTGCTGGCTTCCCTGCTTAGCATCACGACGAGTTTTTTGCACTTTGTTTAATACACTGTGATATGTTTTTTTTGTTCTGTCACAAAATTCGTTCTCGAGAATGAACGCGCTCCATTGCATCATTTGCCATTCTGCTTGATTGAAATTAATTTTTAGGATGAAGTGCAAAGCACACACAAAAAAACGATCCTAAGATTGTTCCCAGGGATGGGCTTCACCGAACGCACCCATGCAACCGGGTGAAGCCAAATTTACTCGTGTAGAGCGCGGTTTGAGATGTGTACCCTGAACATGTTATTCTTTTTTTTTAGCAACTGT
Source organism: Ornithodoros turicata (assembly GCF_037126465.1). Taxonomy (NCBI): domain Eukaryota; kingdom Metazoa; phylum Arthropoda; class Arachnida; order Ixodida; family Argasidae; genus Ornithodoros; species Ornithodoros turicata. Next base: position 68,027,062 of record NC_088201.1, on the reverse strand, counting down.
GTCTATATGAACAGCAGGAGGCGGCGGCATGTAAGCTGTTCAGCCTTTGAAGGCTGGCTCTCTAGAAGTATGAACCAGTTGGATAGAAATGAGTCACCGTGGGCCTTTTTTTTTAATTTTTTTTTCACACTCGCGACGCAGCTGTCCATCTTTGCAAAGAGGGTAATCGCAAGCGGCGCCATCTCTTGTATGTGTAGGGAACCTTTTTCGGTGCATGTGAAAAAGTTTCATTGTGAACCAGTGAGCAGCCGGATGGAGGCATGGGCCGATAGCAGTTGGAGCCCACCAGCCCCAGGCTAAATCTATCTTATGGTAAAAGTTCCAATATCCCACAGTTACACTTATATTATGTCATCTAGAGATTAGAGGGAGTAGTAGTTGGTTCTAGCGATGAGTGGAAGTGACCAATTGCAGTTCGAACCTGTTAGGGAGCTCTAGACATAAGTGACCAATGAGAGGCTTGTAGTCAGATGGGCCAATGAGCACAACCACTTGTAGATAGATGAACCAATAGCAGTTGGTGTCTATCGAGGGAGCTGAGTGACCTACGAGTGCAAGAGATGACCAGGACTAATGATCTCTCTGATGCAGCTGAACCAACCCACCACTGGACCAGGAGGCTGTTGTACCAAATAAAGGTTGAAATCAACAATTGTCGTGTCTTGTCTGAATCCACTGCATTATGGTTTACGAGCGACATGCTAGCCAATCACTGTTCAGTAGGCTTAGCGTGGACCAACTGGGGCCAGCCATCGGTAGGCTTCGGTGTGAAGGGCCAATCAGTAGGCTTAGCGTGGTTCGGCTTAGAAGTCTGGATCAGTAGGACCAATCAGCATGAAGTGGGTGGAGTCAGTAAAGAGTTACGCCACAAGGTAAGTAGCGTGGACCAATCAGGGGCCAGCCATCGGTAGGCTTATAATGAACCAGTCGATGTGAAGGCCCAATCAGTAGGCTTAGCATGGTTCGGCTTAGAAGTCAGTAGGCTTAGAACGGACCAATCAGCATGAACTGGGTGGAACCAGTAAATAGTTGCGCCACAAGGAAAGTAGCGTGGACCAATCAGGGGCCAGCCATCGGTAGGCTTATAATGAACCAATCGGTATGAAGGCCCAATCAGTAGGCTTAGCGTGGTTCAGCTTAGAAGTCAGTAGGCTTAGAAAACACCAATCAGCATGAAGTGGGTGGAGCCACTAAAGAGTTGCGCCATCTGGTGCCAGTGGACTTAGAACGAGGGCCAGTTGGTAGGCTTAGAATGGGGACGACCAATCAGAGCACTGGGAGAGTGATCAGCAGGCTTAGCGCGAACCGGCTTAGAAGTCAGTAGGCTTAGGATGGACCAATCAGCATGAAGTGGGTGGAGCCAGTTGCGCCACGAGGTAAGTTTGGACATCTGGGATAAAGCCACAGCGGGGTCGCTGCCGAGCGGGCGGGCGCTAACGAAGGCTATGTTCAGCGGGCCTAATCAGTGGGCTTAGAACGAGGGCCACTCGATAGGCTTAGATTGGGGATGGCCAATCAGAGGGCTTAGAAAGTCTGGGAGAGTGATCAGTTGGACCTGTAGTGCTACTGAACACTAACGAAACCAGGCAACAACATGGCGGTGGAATTGCCAGGTCAGAGCGAGAGCTCGGGCTGAGCGAGGCAAGGCTATTTATTATTCGCGCCTTGATGTGATGGCGCTGGCAATGCCGCCACAGGGCCTCCCCCCTAGCCAAGCGCTGGAAGCTGGCGAATAGAAACGAGCTTGGGAGCCCAAGTGACTTGTCGGGGTGGTCTGAGTCGGGTAGACAGCCGAGGAGGCGACGGTGGGGGAAGAGTAGTTGGAGTAGTGAGCGGACAGCTTGCTGTGGAGGGTGAGTCGTAGAGTAGCTCCACGGAGAAGGAGGGCGGCAACGGTGGTACAGCGTCGACGTACGCCGGCTTAAGCCGTTCTAAGGCAACAGTGTCCTCGCGGCCGTTCAGCTGAATGGTGTAAAAGTGGGGTGAACGGCGCAGCACGAGGTGAGGGCCTGTGTAGGGCGGTTGCAGGGGCTTCCGTACAGCGTCACAGCGCACAAAGACGTGTGTGCAGGAGGCGAGGTCGGGATGCTGGAAGGCCGAGGACACATGCGAGGGCCGAGATGTTGCTGGACGAAGGGCGGCCATAGTACGGCGAAGCCGCGAAACGTAGTCAGCTGGTGAGAGAGCAGTGCTGCCTGGCAACGGGTAAATGAGATCTCCGGGGAGGCGTAGGGACGTGCCGTATACCAGCTCGGCGACGGCGCAGACTATGTCAGGTTTGAAGGTGGAGCGGATCCCTAGGAGCGCGAGCAGTATGACTTCTGGCCAGGGTGTTTTGGGAGCAGCCCGGAGGGCAACCTGGAGCTGTCGGTGGAAGCGCTCCACGAGGCCGTTTGACGCCGGGTGGTAGGCAGTCGTTCAAATCCGCTTGCAGCCCATAGTGTTGACGAGTCTAGAGAAGAAGGCGGACTCAAACTGGGGACCTCGGTCTGACGTGATGATAGAGGGTACACCGAAGCGCGACACCCAGGTGTTCAAGAGGGCAGCTGCAACTGTAGATGCAGTGGCGTCGGGTACCGGTACAGCCTCGGGCCAACGGGTGAAGCAGTCAATGATGGTGAAGATGTAACGATAGCCGGATGATATTGGGAGTGGTCCCACCAAGTCGATGTGGATGTGAGCGAAGCGGCTGTCTGGCGCAGGAAACTGAGAAGGATGGAGGCGGGTGTGCCTGTGAACCTTAGTCCGCTGACACGGAATGCAGGCTTGAACCCAGCGCTTGATGTCCTTGTTCATGAAGGGCCAGATGTAGCGCCGAGAAATGAGTTCTTGAGTTGCGAGTATGCCAGGATGGGACAATGAATGATAGGTCGAGAAGACTTCTCGTCGAAGTACCGCCGGAACAAATGGGCGGGGTCGACCTTGTGAGGTGTCGCACGCGACAGGATGTGTAGTGCCTGGCAGGTCGACATCCTCTATGGTTAAGGAAGACGAAGGGTCACTTCTGAAAGATGCGAGTTCTTGATCGGGTGATTGGGCCTGGGCCAGTGCGTCGAGGAGCGAAGACTGACAGGTTGTCCCAATGAAGTTGACGCGACTGAGATCGTCCGCCACCACATTATCTGCACCACTGATATGCTGAACGTCTGTGGTGAACTCCGAGATGAATTCGAGGTGGCGGGTCTCACGAGGGGTGTAGCTTGTGCTGCATGAAGAAAATGCGTAGACGAGGGGCTTATGATCGGTGAATACAGTGAATTGTCGGCCCTCGAAGAAATGGCGAAAGTGCTTGACGGTGAGATATATGGCCAGGAGCTCGCGACCGAAGGCACTGTAGCGAGTCTCCTGGGGCTTCATCTTGCGTGAAAAGAATGCTAGAGGGCGCCAAGCGCCAGAGATACGTTGTTGGAGGACGGCGCCGACAGCTGTGCTGGATGCATCGACCATGATGGACGTTGGGGCGTCGTGTTGAGGATGGAATAGAAGGGACGATGAAGCGATTGCCTGGGAGGCAGCTGCCGCTTCAGGGGTCCAAACCAGCACAGAGTGTTTCGAGCGCTTGGTGGCGAGCACAGCTTCGAGGGGACTCAGTTTGGCTGCGCATGATGGCACAAAGCGTCTATAAAAATTCACCAGCCCCAAGAATTGTCGTAGTTTGGTCACGGAAGCCGGCTGCGGGAAGTCTTGAATGGCAGCGACTCGGGATGGTAAAGGCATGATGCCCTGGCTGTTGACATGGCGCGTAGACATGTACGCGTAGACAAATGGTAATCCGCGAATGATGTTGTCGATGAACCTCTGAAAAGTCTGGGCAGCGTTCCGCAAGCCAAAGGGCATTCGAAGGAACTCAAACAGGCCAAATGGGGTCGTGATGGCGGTTTTTGGTATATCCTCCTCTGCCATAGGAATCTGATGGTAAGCGCGGACGAGATCTATTTTCGAGAACGTGGTGGCGCCTTCGAGATGAGCTGAGAAGTCCAAGATGTGTGGGATGGGATAGCGGTCGGGGATGGTTGCTTTGTTCAATGCGCGATAGTCGCCGCACGGGCGCCAGTCTCCGGTCTTCTTTGGCACCATGTGCAGCGGCGAAGCCCACGTACTGGATAATGGCCTGATGATACCAAGTTCAAGCATGTGGTCAAATTCTGCCTTTGCCACGCGGAACTTTTCGGGTGCGAGGCGCCGCGGGCGGAAGTGAACTGGTGGGCCACGGGTGGGAACGTGGTGAACAACGTCGTGTTGTACGGGTTTCGTCCAGTCGGGTGGTTGAGTCAACGCAGGGAAATCCTTCAGGATAGAGGCGAAGGGGACGTCCGGCGCAGTGCAAGATAGTACGCGGGATGGTGGTGCAGGGAGGTTAAGGCCGCAGACTGACAGGGACGTTGAGCGATCAATGAGGCGCCTGCCGTTGACGTCAACGAGCAGCTTGAAACTGTTCAGAAAGTCTGCTCCGAGGATTGCTTGGATGACGTCGGCGACAAGAAAAAGCCACCTAAAATCTCTTCGGAGCCCGATGTTGAGGGTTAGAGACCGTTGGCCGTAAACGGGTATGGTAGAGGCGTTGGCGGCTCTTAGGCTGAAGCATTGCTGTTGGGGTCGGCGTGAAAATTTGTCGGCGGGTATGACGCTTACTTCCGCGCCCGTATCTACGAGGAAGCGCATCCCGGTGGTACGGTCAATGATGTGGAAAAGGCGGCTGCTGGTGGACTCGGGCGCGCTTGTCGTGGAAAGGGTTTTCGGCTGTCGCGACCACGAGCAAGGTAGGAGGCAGCGTTGTGCATCGGCGCCGAAACGGTGGTGGTAGCGACAAAGTCTGCTGGAGGTTCGGGAGCAGGAACGCGCAGGAACCGATGGGGAGTCTGCGCGATGGTCAGCGCGGCAGGAAGTTGATGATCTTGGTCGGCATACAAGGTTTGCGACCAGCTGGGTAAGGTGACGAACCTGCTGAGACAAGGCGTGGGCGGAGCTTTCGAAGCTGACCTGGGAAACAGGCGGAGCGGGCAGTTCCGAGAAGCCGGGGAATTGACGACTGCCATGTCCAGGTCCGTCAGGTATTGTCCAAGGTATTGTTCAGGTCACCACTGTAGTGCTACTGAACACTAACGAAACCAGGCAACAACATGGCGGTGGAATTGCCAGGTCAGAGCGAGAGCTCGGGCTGAGCGAGGCAAGGCTATTTATTATTCGCACCTCGATGTGATGGCGCTGGCAATGCCACCACAGACCAATCAGCGGAACCGGTTAATTAAGGGCGGAGCTCAGCGTTCCGCGTGCACCAATCGGTGTGAAGGAGCCAAGTAATTAGCATAAAGGGGCAGAGTCAACTAATCAGTAGGCTTAGCATGAGCCAATCAGCGTGAATGTGGGTGGAGCTAAGCAACGAATTAGCATAAAGGGTGGAGCTACGATTGACCAATCAATAATCAGTAGGCTTAGCGTGGGCCAATCAGCGTGAAGTAGGCGGAGCCGAGACGACTAATTAGCGTAAAGGAGCGGAACTACGGTCAACCAATAAACGATCAGTAGGCTTAGCGTGGACCAATCAACGTGAAGTGGGCGGAGCTACTGGCGACCAATCAGATGGCTTTGGAATTGGCTTGTGTTGGATCCCAACTGGATTGGGTTAGCTTAGAACTGGATTGTGTTGGCTTAAAAGTGGAATTTGGCTTAGAATTGGATTAGAATAGAATTCCTGGAACTGGATTAGAAAAAGGACGTCGTTGTGCGTAACGGGGCAGTACTACTGATATATTCCGAAAAATATAGGGACATCGAAACGTGCGTCCTCAATATGCCGATGTTTTTTTTTTCCGGTGTGCTTTGCTTACAGCTCACCTTGCACGTCTCATACAGGGTGTCCCAGAAAACGTGTCATTGAATTATAATAAAAAAAACTACGCCACCTAGAATCATGCGCTCAACAGCATTTGTTCTTATTAGGTTTTTGCCACCTCCTCATGTGAATGTCATGTACTCCAAGTTTAATTATGTAAATATTTGCGAACTGAACTCGGAAATTTGCCAAGTAAAGGTCACTTTTTTACCCCACCAATATGAAGAGCGTGCCGAATTCACTCAAATTCATGATAATTCACAGTGATACTCACGAGCTATCCCATCGGAAAAAATAGCCGAATATCATGCTTTTCGGAGCACCGGACCATAGCGCGCGATGACTTTTTGAGCGCAATCGCTCGCAGTGCGACGAAAGGAGGTTCCGAAGCCAGCCCACAGAGTGATAGTAGAAAAAGTAACAGTTCCTAAATTTGGGAGAGGGAAAGCATCATCCCAGCGAAAGTCGGACGTGATAAGCCGTGCCTGTTTTATCTCTTTCTGCGGTGTCGGGGAGGGCTGGGTTTCCAACCTCCTTTCGTCGGACTGACAAAGATCGCGCTGAAAAATTCATCGTGCGCTATTCTGTGCGACCTCCGTAAAGTATGATGTTCGGCTATTTTATCTGATGGGATAGCTTCTGAATATCCCTGTCAATTATCATTAATTTGACTAAATTAGACACGCTCTTCACATTGGTGGGGTAAAAAAGTGACCTTTACTAGGCAAATTTCCGACTTAAGCTCGCAAACTTTTACATAATTAAATTTACGTTACACGAGATTCACACGAGGAGGTGGCAAAAACCCAGTAAGAACAAATGCCATTGACCGCGTGACTCTAGGTGGCGTAGTTTTTTTATTATAATTCAATGACACGTTTTCTGGGGCACCCTGTATACGTATTGCGCACCTTTGCACAGCAGTTTAGAACACATCAACGAGGGGTATTACAAATTACAAATGATGTTGAACATCGGTATATAGAACACTCGCGTTACCCATCGTCACGAACGCAAAGGTAACCTGGGCTCGAGGGCTGATCGAGACACGCCGACGAATATCAGGACTGATGTCTAGGTGTACAGGTCCCGACAAAAGTTTACGGAACACGCGAGCGGTGTATTTTCTCCTCGGTACGACACCCTAGCGGCAAGCGGAAGCTGGCGAAATCAGGCCAGTTCACTACCTCAGAGGGGTGGACGACAGCGCTCCTAGCGAGACACAGCGGTAGTTTCGGTATGATTACTGTTGCGCAGGTCGCCTATAGTGGAGACTTTCCCGAGATCGCGTCGGGTCATTCCAGCTCAAGTGTCCCGGTCACGTGACTCGACCATCTCCGATTACATCGAAAAAAAAAAATATATATATATATAATGTTCGCCATAATGGCTACATGCGCTCCTCGTAATAGCTTTGTTTAGAGGTCAGATATGCCGATTTTGAAGTGCCGCAGAACTGAGCGATACTCGCGCTGTGTGTTCATTAGCGAACACTGAATATGTGTGCGAAATATCTTGCTCCAACTGTTTCCAACAACAGGGCGTCAGTTGTTCGTAGTTTTTTAGAAAACAGTTTTTTTAGTTCCCACGCCCGCCCGTCAGACCGTCGGCAAACCCTGCGCACGGGCGCACCGATGTCACTGCTCTCGGTTTATCTGTCTTTGGCTTGGCATGGACGCTTGGCTTGGCCGCTTGGCTTCTTTCGTTTCGTCCTCTGTACATCGTATATAAGCAACAGATGTTATTGCTAAGCCGGAAACAAAGCATGTGAATATTTTTTTGGCACGGCGTCGTTTGGAAAGTGCACTTCCTTGTTCTGACCTTGCCGTTTATGGGCTGGAGCGATATGATACGTGATAAGCCACGGCGAAGTTGTCGAGAATGCGACGGTGCTACGCTGGTAGAACAATTCATCGCAGCATTCAAATGTTACCTATTATAAGCTGCCAAAAGACCAAGCAGTGCGAAGCTCTTGGCTGACAGCGGTGCCTGCTAAGTTCCACTCCAAAGATTTCCTCCAAAAATGTTATCATAGGTTACGCGCGACTCCAGAGGCAATTTGGAATCTCGGCACGAAATCGTCTGATGAAAATCTGAGATGCCCGACACACAAATTTTGAACGAGCCACGGAGGATCAAGGCAAAAAACGAGAACAAAAAGGTAAGTCGAGGTTCAGATATAAAAAATAGCAACCTTCATGAATCGATTGTGCAGCTGTCGTACTGCGCTTACTCTAATATAGCCCCGATTAACAACACAACGGTATTGATAATCTAACTTGTGGATTACCACAGGTGCACGTTGAAGACGGAGAAGCAGGATCTGGCTTGCATCTGGTGCATGAAGAAATTGCTGGCACGTTAGTTGCAGTCTAGCTGCCACCAACAGGTATGACAATGTGAGGTTATAATTTGAGTATTCACCTATGTTCCACTTTTCATGGGCGCTCTCATGCAGACATCCTGACACCACTTTTAAATCTGCCCTCATCGTTACAACCTGTGCTTTCAGGGTGGAAAACAAAGGTTGCCATTCTGATTAGCTGCTATCTCCCAGTTCAAGCACTTTTGCTGTCTGGACACTGGTTCCTGTGTTTTGGGATAGAAGGTACGTTACATTATTTCACTTAATTTGTCTTTTGCACATTTTTGTTACTGTTAGCTGGATTACTGTTGGACATACAATTCTTTCTGACACGCAGAAGCTGATGTCGTCTCTGATAACTTTTTAGAATTTGCACTGTCATCAACGTCCATTGAGGAAGGTGTCTTTACTATCTGTGAATGTTAGATTGAAGAATAGCCCAGAATTCATGTTAACATTGTGTACTCTTATTAATTCACTGTCTGTGCTCTGAGAGCTATGAAAAATGGGAGCTATTTATTTGTCACAACTTCACCCTGGATAGTGGTAGTACTGGATTGGCATGTAAGCTAAAATACCTTGATTCTACAATACTTGTGTTGAACTTCGTGCATTACTGTGGGCAATGCCACATTCATTACATTTTTAGTGGGTCCACTGCACAAATACTGTGTGCATACTGCGTATATGCTGTTCGATAGGCAAAAATACCTGAAACGACGATAAAACCTGAGACACGGAACAGAAAAAGACAACACAACACGCTGTCACATTGAGAACGTGTTGTGTTGTCTTTTTCTGTTCCGTGTTTCAGGTTTTATCGTCGTTTTACAATGCACCAGATCGCTTGCACTTCTAACAAAAATACCTGAGCAGTGCTGTGTAGTCTTTCTATCCAAAGTTCATAATCTTACTACAAAGTCACAGTACATAGAACAGCAATGTGCAGGTATCCTGCCACAGAGATCCACAACAGAAAGAAGACTTTTGAGAGCATCTAAATGACATGAGACTTTCGTGCACAAGGCTGCTCTTGTTAATGTCTAACGTGAAGTTACAAAATCCCAGAATATATAAAACGTGTTGTAAGGTAGAGAGTGAGGGTTGGTACAGACATAAAGATAAATATACAAATATATATAATAAAAGAAAAAGGGGGTACAACTCCATCAGTTTCAAGCCGGCAAGGGATGAGTTGACAAGACACTGTATACTGTTTCCCTGAATGGGTCGCCCGTGAATGCCTTTTGTGCCAAATACTTATCTGGCCGCCATGGTCATTCATGTATTGTGCTACACAACTCATCCCTTGTCTGTTTCAAACTGATGGCGTCGTACTTTATTTTATTTTATTATACTATGTTTGCATTTTTCTTTGTATATTTGTACCAACCCTCGCTCTACTTGCTCTCTGCCTTACAACATGTCTTATATTATTCTGGAATTTTGTAACTTGATGTTCGACCTGAAGAAGTACAGCCTTCTGTGCGAAAGTCGTCTTTCTGTCGTGCACAATCATTATAAAGTAAACATGACTATCCATTTCTTGTCATTAAATCCTTTTTCTTTTATTTTCTGCAGTAGTGAGCAACCGTAAGGACACATGCAAGAAAGGGAGTCTCTTTGGGATAACAAACCCTCATCACCTCATGAGGATACAGTGGTTGATGAATGGTTCATGTTCTCAAGCACATGAAAACTTAAACAAATAATTCATGAAAAAGCCAGTTAGTGCTAGCACCAGGAATTGAACATGGACCCTCCTGCTACCAGTCAGAGATGTTATATTTCAGGCACTCATTGACTTTTAATGAATTACTTGTTGACTTTGTTGCCACAGCTCATTTGCCTATCTGTTAATGTTGCAGCATGTGTTGTGTTTTTGTCTTTGTGTGTTCCAGACTCAGAACGGTTACTTTGGATCAGGTCAGGTACGTTTCATTTAGACATGGCAAACAGAAAGCGGTGTTTCTCAACATAACTTAGCAGTGGCCTTCATGCATTACTGCTGCGGCCATTAAGCATGAATGGAAAGCTGCACATTATGTTCACTCTACTTTTATCTTGTAATCTTGTTCAAGTTCTGTAAAACGAACTTGTAATGCTATCATGTAGTTCAGCACTTCCAGTGGGATGAATGGCAGCACATGAATGCAGGAAGGAAACTGTCATGCCATGGCAAGTGTTTATGTATTGTTCATTTAACTATTAATTTTATTTCGTAGCTTTCACCTTTGTATTGTGTCAAGCCATGTTATATAAATTTGGAACATGTTCATTTTAGTAGCCAGAGCAGCTGTTACACAGTAAGAACATAAAGCTCGTGTGTGTTTGTCTTTTCTATCGCTGCCCTTGGTTTTCCTCCCTGATGCTACACATGTCAGGGATGGATTTCAGAACTGTTAGTTCCAGCCAAGGGAGAATTGCTTTTCAGAGGATTATCACGCTGGCAGATCAAACGTATGGTTTAAATTATTTGCAGGACAGGAATTGCGTAGCGTCACACAGATACTACTATACTACGACGTAAGAGTGGTTTCAAATCCAGCCTTCTTGTGTTCCTGACATTATTGCACAAGATGTAGTATCCACTATGATCCTTTATATGGGGGGTTATGTACAGTGCAATCAACAGATGCTATTTACAAATCTGTGTTTCCTACTGTGTTGAAATGGTGTACTTTGTATCTGAGAGCCATAGTGAAACACAGGCAGCCAAGGACAGACTTTTGATGCCATCGAGAAACTTGGCAACATATTGCAGGGGACCCTGGATGCTGCCTAAATTTCCAGAACACAGAGCTCAAGGCAGCGGTTAAACAACAAGTGGTTAGAGAAATCCAAGAGAGTTGCATTTGTAAGCAGTCCGCTATTGGATTTGCTTCTGTCCGAGATACGTTATCTCAACGGGGACGCACGAGCACACTCAGAATGATACTAGGGCTGCCTGTGAAATAGAATGAGGAGATGGGGAAGATATATAACCCATTTTTCTTGTCTGTTATTCTGTTGGTTCAATTGTAATTTGTTTAGCAGCATATATGTGTATATTCCAGAGTCTGCTAATAAACATATCAGTGGAGAGCTAGCAGTCGCATTGTAGCTGTCTCATCCTGTCCTTGGCTGCTTGTGTGTGGCTGGCTATGTTTGCTATTGCAAAAAAACAAAAACGAAAGAGAATAGAAAAACACAAAAACAGCAACCTGGAAAGCTGCCGGTTCTAGTGCTCACATGGAGGCAATGCAATGAGGTAATATCTTCCATTCATGAACTGCACATAGTAGTACACATCACAGTGGCAACTAATTATTCAGATTTTTTTAACTACTTTGTCTTTTGGGACTTTGATTGCAGATCCTAATATTGGAGCTTTATGTGATTCCCCTTTGAGACACTAAGATTGCTGATGCTGTGCAGTGTGTTACTTTTGAAACTCTACTGTGTTGAGGTACAAAAAGAGAATTGTCATATCTGTATTTGAATACATAGGAATAATTTGTAAGTACTTTCCTTGTTGACATTTATATTTGCACGAGGTCCCAATATTGTTGACTGATGGAAAATGTAAATAGATATTTATTTGCTTGCCAAACAATACACAAATGTCGTCTTTTCTAGTGGGATATTCCCTGTTCACCAGACATAAATGTGGAGAAGTTAACGGGGCACAATGATGGTAGAGTCTAGCATTGTTTTTTGCCACTTCACATATATTCACTGTTATTCGTGTGCACATATAGTACTAGGAAGGTACAGCATGCACATAAAAATAATTCCGTCTGCATCCACACATATGGTTCAGAAGATTAGATAGATGATAGATGTCTAAGCATATATAATTGTGCTTCATGTGCAATGGGTATGCTAACGCATAACTTCCACGAAGACAAGTTACATGGGCCCTGTAAGGCTGCCCTTTGTGAATGGTTCGGTAACGTGTCTGTAACTATACAGGTAAGAGGCGGTCGAGAATGCTGCAGACAGGGTTGCAACTTACATATTGCTTATCATGTCCTACATCATAAATATTAAATACAAAGTGATTTGTGCAAATAATTCCTGAGCACGGAATTAATTCCGGGGCTGGCCACTGATGTCACCCAGGACGACAAGCCACATAAATTGCCTCTAACACTTTTACACCCCATAGGCTCAGTTGTGAGTTGAAACAGCACTCTACAGAGGGATAAGGTGCACCCACTTATTTGATTTCAAGGATCTATGCTATGCCCTAACTCTTCATACCCCACATTTCTAAAAACACCATTTCTAAGTGGCAATATGTGCTCTGGTATTTCTTTTGTGTCTGCATAGTGTGCAACCACATGGCTTCTGGAGCTTTCGTGTGCATGTTTTTGTGCTACGGTGCTCATTACAAACAATATCCAGATGGTAGACATGAAATGCAGTAGTTTGTAGCGTGCCACACGACGCAGCATGACATGGGAGTGTGTGATTCAAAGAAAGCTTCTGGAAAATGCACAGGATCCCACAAAAAGTTTAAAATGTGATTTGTATTTCGTTTTACGTCGCTCGTCGTTCCATAACATCGTCGACTGTGTTGCACATTCGTAAATCCTACGTAAAACTTGTCCCATAGCAGTATCGGTTTCTCAAATACATTGCACGATTTTTTCCTGCTAAAATAACACGCTGTCGGCATTTTCTTGCTAAAACGGCTGTCGAAACGTCAGTCAATTTCCTAAGATAATTGACCCTACAATATGCAAGTGCTGTAAAGGAGCTAACGCAGACGCGACTTGATACAAATTCTTCGTGCTCACAAAACATAAACGACGAATTCCAGTCACAACATCGCACAGAGCTTGGTTCACGAATGAGTTCGCAGCTGCTGCATTGTTTACTTAACGCAGAACTAGCGGAACCCGGCTGCTCGCCATCTTCAAGCACAGATACGTGAAGCCACGAAAAGCCGTAGCTGAAATCCACTGACAAGTACGAAGGCGCGTATACGTCACAATGCCCGTTCGGGTGCATCTACGTCATAAAAATGGCTTGTGGGCTTTCAGAATATCACAACCGTTTCGATTATTTGGGATATCGGCATAGCTGACCTTTAACACAGCACAGAACGGCCACTAGGCGGCTCCGAAAGTCACCGTCAGACCGAAAAGTGTGGTGCGTTTGAGCGGCTGTGGAATGGTTACAAGTAAACGTGTAGCAAGAGAACCTTCTTGTACAAGGATAAGACTAATCGCAGACGCATCCACTCCTCGCGTGAGTAACCCGTTGAACGGCTTTTGCAGAGTGAAAGGCTCGCGAAATATGCGAAGTTTGGCTTTTTTTCCCCGTAGCAATGCAGAAATCTAGAAACATTATTTATCATGTTTGGGAGGACCTATGCACTGCAAAGTTTGAGCGGCATTTAGGCGATTTTTAAAAAATTGCGAAAACGAGGGTTTCTGGCGAAATTGCATTAGTTTGCACGAAAAAAAAAACGGAATTGGTTGAACGCGCCTGAACTCTGAACCTTGCACAGAGGTGTTGTCCAACATTCGAGTAATAACACAAGAAAATATCTCTAGGGTACTTTTCGTCCAACTCCGGTCAGGATTTTTTGAGCGCGCCCTGGTTGCGAACGAAGCGCTGAACAGTGCGCGTGATATTCCGTACGAAGCGTCAAGCCCACTTACAGGCTGCGTCAGGTCTTATCTGTCAAGTGGAGAGGTACCGTGTCATCAGAGAACACGGATTTGTCCATATCCTTTGTGTGTGTGTGTGTGTGTGATACTGGTTATAGCGCTTGCGAATATTTGGGGAATTTGAACTATTTCGGTTCATTTTTTTCCCTTTGTTCTTGCCTTGAAACTTGTTTTTGGTAGGTGGGCGTGACGTACAATTCGAGGACTTCACAGAAAGCAAAAGGAACGAGATATTGCAAGCAACTACACATTATGGCAAATTGATGTTCTAAGGCTGGCATTAACTACGTATTAGCTCTTTAGTTGTGCGTTCTGTGATCTGCTGCATGCAGTGCAGTGACTTGTGTGCTCATGGCAGAGGCATAATCTAGTGGTGTTGGTGCAGCTGCTGGAAGTCGGACTTCCTGCTTACGCCACTATCTCTTGCACACCCTGCAATGAGGGCTTTATCCGTTTCAACCCTGTATCACCAACCAGCCCAAGTTTTAACCCTTTTTACAGTCATTGTACTGTCAAGAAAGAGCTTTTCAGTCAGACTCAACCCTATCATTCAGTTCTAGCTCAGTGGAATCATGTGTATGAGCCACAGCTTTGCATATCTCACGGAAGAAAACAATGTTTATAATTTTGTACTAATTTTAATAAGGGAATTTGAATAGGTAAGGAGCCTCAAGCAAGAGACGAATGATCGTGAAGAACTCAATGTTTCTGATAGCGACGCCTCGTCTGTGCCGCCGCTGGTTATTGACGAAGACGGAAAGGGATCATCGATGACCGAAGACGAGCTGACGGAAGTCGTAGATAAGTCCAGGAATCGACGCCTGGAAGAGAAACGTGAACGTCCTGTCAGCAGCGACAACCCGGCAACTCCTACGCCTGGTATCCCCCTGCCGGACATTGCATCGTATCGGATGACAAGGGTGCCATTCAGAACTACGTCGAGCCCCTTCCAATTAGCAGCGACACTATACAACATCACTTAGAGTCAGACTTGTACACGTTACTAAAAAAAAAAGCAATGGATTACCGTTACCTTTACCCTCTATGAAAAAGTGATTTTTTACCATTACGAATTGCTCGCCGGAAAAAGTAATGCGGTAACGTCTAGAAAACTCCTAGACATAAGACGGCTGTCTTGGAATTTGCAGAGGGCAGTTGGTTTTGTCTTCCCCAGCAATGTGGATTCTTTGGAAGTAATCGGTTACTTGGTAATTCATTATTGAAAATTGCGATTGCATTACTTGGTCAGAAAAGTAATCGATTACGTTACACATTACTCAAAAAGGTAATTGATTACTAGTGACGCAATTACCCGTTACCCGTTATGTACAAGTCTGACTGGAAGTAAACTGGATTGGAAATTTGAAAGAAAAAGAAAAGAAAACTGCGATCTTGTAGCCAGAGCTCGGCAAAATAACTCACGATGGCGATAACTCACGATACGCACAATCACGATCGCCGATTGCGTGAGTCCCGCGTGTTTTCATACTGCGTGGCACCAACAATCTGCCACCACGTTGGCATGGCAACGCGAAGGACCGCGATTATTGTGATCGCACTCACGTGATATCGTGAGCTCGCTTAGTGCACTCATGCTGACGCGTCTCTCAGCGGTACTAACGGGAACCATTGTGTACGGCTTCGAACGAAATCGTTCGCTTCAATGCCATTATCGCGTGAGTCCGCGATCATTGTCCTTGCGTTGCTGAATGTCGCTGCGGCAGTCTGACGTTGATGTTGAAATTGCTGCTGTACATTGGCACTTGCTTTCTGGGACGTTGTAGCTTTATTTCCATTTATCCCTGCCAGAGGCAAGAGCGCATGCTGTAAAATTAACCATTAGGGTACCTGTGTTTCTGTATTGCAATCGCGCATGCCATTTCATGTTACTCAGGGATCGGAACCGGTATTTTTTTCGGTCCGGTTCGGGTTCGGGTATATTGGTTCGGTTCGGGTTCGGCTCAGGGAGAACCCCCACCCCCCCCCACCCCCACCCCCGCACATACACAGACAAAAAAAATCTATCAGCGGTCGGGGCATTTGCAGGGATTGGAACAGTTACTTTTTTCGGCCTCGGTTTAACCGGTCCACGGGCAGTAATTTTGCTACATGCAAGCAAGCTTACGCTCACCGTACACGGTTGTAAAAGAAAGGTGTGAGATAACCGTTTCAGGTGAGCAAAAAAAAAGGTCGGTCAGTAGTACAATTAATTCACCTCTGAACCGATTCCCGAACCGGTAACCGTATCAATTTTTTTCGGTTCAGTTCCGGTTCAGCTCAGGACAAGCAAAAAAATTGTTCGGGTTCGGTTCGGTTCGGGTTTGTCAGAAAATAATGGTTTTTTCCGGTTTTCGGTTCGGGTTTAGTTCCGGTTCTGATCCCTGGTCTTACTTGCACATTTCAGTTTTTGAGTACGTGAATTTGGGTAGTGGCACGCGTGTGTATGCATAATGATCTTGCCAAACGGTTCATGTTACCCGTGTATTTGGATTTGATTAGTTGCTGCATAAATTAAACTCTGCAGCAACATACACAACGATATGTATAAGGAACTTCGTTTGGTGATTTGTGGCCCACTATCCATGTGCAGTGAGCCTTCAATAAAATGCGTGTGCACTAATTCTTAGGTGATTGGTAGGATTTCTGGTTTTCGGTGTTTAGTTTTTCACACGTTCGGCGTGCAAAATCGGATCTGATCAGCAGAACACCACCTGTCGCTGGCTTTTGATGGTCACATTTTAAATTTGAAGAGAGCTGGTGGAAAGCGAAGCTGGACTGTCCCATGTAAACAGTGAACGCACTGCTCGAGGCCACTTCTTGATGAAAGTTTGATGATTTTGAGATTTTGTTGAAAATTTGATGATGACTAATTTTAGCCTTGGCAGATCCTAAGCATAGCCCTTGTGATTTGACCCTGTGACAGGTGGGAGAGTAGTTGATTACTAATTTTTC
Source organism: Ornithodoros turicata (assembly GCF_037126465.1). Lineage (NCBI taxonomy): Eukaryota > Metazoa > Arthropoda > Arachnida > Ixodida > Argasidae > Ornithodoros > Ornithodoros turicata. The sequence continues at coordinate 68,010,249 of NC_088201.1, read as the reverse complement.
TGGAAATGATTTCATTTCTTCCGTCCATTACAGTTCAACATGAAGCCAAAGGAAATAAAGCTGAGCGAGTTGAAGCGCTCATTCCGGAAATTAACGCTGTACAAAACATTTCCATCCACCGCGTGAAGATTGTAACGGTCTACATTTATCGATGCTGCTTTTCGCTAAAAATCGAAAACCGGAAACCCTATTCCTACTTGCCTAACCTCTATGCAAGGCATGAAGAGGAGGTCGTCGGTTCGTACTTCAACGCCTCGTGACTCCTCTGGCTACCCGCCCTTCCCGCCAATGGTCCGCTGACATTCTTCCCCCGCCATGCTGAGCAGAGTTGGTCCAGCTCTCGGTTTCCGCATGCCTAGATATGTATAACTCTCGTGAAGATGCCGCATTAGTTCATCGAATGCGCTTCGATGTGGCTTTCACAGCACAGTGGCGATACCGCTTGAGGCAAGCTGACTCTCCCCAATGCAGTCACTGCAGTGCTGTAGAAGAGCACATCCTTCTCCATTGTCCACACTATCAACCTTCCAGGACCGTACTCTCCGGATCCCTTAACGAGCTAGACTCTCGCCAACCCCCTCCCCCCCTCTCTCACACAAAATTGCTTGGTCCCTGGCCACACCCAGCCCACCAACGCTCTGCCCTCAAAGCTCTCTTCGCCTTTCTGGATACCATAGGACTTCGATCCTTATTCTGAAGGGGCTCATTATTTCATTCCCCGCATCAGCACCAGCAATGGGGTAGAGTATCGCCCCTGGCGATGAAACTCCCCAGTCATCATCTTGGAATAAAGTTGTTTGTTGTTTTCTGTATGCAGGGAGATTTCAGCCTTGTTCAACACTTTTTTCCTCCTCCTTTCTAGTAACACTAGTGAGTATTGTATTAGGCAGCTGTATTTTTTTTCTTGTCGAGTCACACTGCGTATTCGGGCAGGTATAATTGGCAACACAGCTTTTTCGAAAAAAAGTAAAACAGCCCAAGCAGCACAATGACTGAAAGTCGACTGCCATAGGGGTGGACGGGTAGGTGGAAGGCCTTGAACGGACTCATGAAGGTAAAGAAAATTGATAACACACATACCGTCCACCCCTATTGCACTCGACTTTCAGTACATTGTGCTGTTTGGGAGAAGAATTATTGTGTTCCTGTTGGTATTTGGAGACTGACTGACGACTGTTCAGGATGAACGAAGCAGGTTTAATGAAAAAGCAACGAATGTGTGCGTGAGAGCATGCACTAGTGCGCATGCTCCTTAAAAGGGGCGTCGGTTGTCGGCTTCTTCCAACACGCCTCTCGACAATCAGCCCTTAATAGCCTCATGTCAGCCTCATACGGTCCCTGAGCCCCTCGAACTGTGGTTTCGGAAGAGGTTTGGTAAAGATGTCCGCGACCATGTCGCTGGTTTGACAGTACTGGAGTTTGACAAATTCCATGATAGGCAAGCCTGAGCGAGTTTGACAACCTTTCTCTCAACTAAGTCTCTCAGGTGGTGGTGCCGTACGTCGATGTGCTTGGTCCGTGCGCTGACGCCCTCACTGATCGAGAGCTTGACGCAGCCTTGGTTGTCTTCATACATACAGGTCGGCTCGTCGTCCCTATAACCGAAGTCAGCTAGTAGCTGTCGAAGCCACAGCACCTCCTGTGAAGCGTGTGCGGCCGACACGTATTCTGCTTCCGTGGAGGAAAGATCTACCGAAGTCTGTTTCTTGCTGGACCAAGACACAGGACTAGTCCTCAGCCTTACAAAGTACCCGCTGGTTGACTTCCTGTCGGTGACGTCTCCTGCCCAGTCTGCATCTGCGTAACAGAAAAGCCTAGCTTTCGACTCCCCCGAGAGCCGCAACTTGTAATCGACGGTTCGCTTAAGGTATCGAAATACCTTCTTGACTGCAGTCCAGTCACAATGACGTGGGTGGCTAACACGGTACCCCACGGCAAAGGTACCCCACGGCGCAGGCTATGTCCGGGCGTGTTGTCGTGCTCAGGTATAGCAGCTCTCCGACCGCTTGACGATAGTGGTCGTTATCTGCACAGTAAACTTTTTTACACTTTTTTGGTGTAAATGGCTTGTCCCATGGCGCACACCTTTTTGGTGTTGCCTTTACACTCAAATGATGGGTGTTTTCTAATACACCCTTTAGTTAAGTGTATTCATAATAAAACACTGTTATAATAGGTGCCTAAAAACAAAAACACCCTTAAAATGGGAGTATTCTATTGAAAACACCTTTTATGATGGAGTTATTTGCTAGCAAATATTCCCTCGCAAATAGTGTAATAGAAGCTTCCGCGGCAGCATACCGAGACCACTGGCAGAGACATACAGTTCGACGTTCTTGCTTCTATGGCAAGCAGCCCCGCGAACACGGTAGACTTCCAGCCGTGGTTCCATCGTACAACCTAAACCGGAGTGCAATGCGTCGCAGGCACGCCTCGTTAGCTGGGTAACACTCTGGGACCAACGTGAGTGCAGAGGCATAAAGAGACCAGTGGCGTAGCCACGGGGGGGCTAGGGGGGGCTCGAGCCCCCCCCCCCCTACCTGCCACGGACCGACCCACACAAATCGTGCAAATCCGAGAACATAATATATGGGGGGGGGGGGGGGGGACCAGTGTGGCGATCGCGAAAGTTCTTGCAGTTCATGGCGTCTATCTAAGAAGCACTCTTGAATGGTTTTCAAAGTATGAGCTTCTCAAAATACTTCCAATCTCGTGACACCACCTCATTGGTCATGACAGCCTATACATGTAATCGTACTGTGAACGTCTAAATCAACTATTTTCGTTCCTTTTTTTAATCCTCAGTTTGCAGTGTGCACAAGTATGTGTGTGTTGTCGACACAGGATCAGCGGGGGGGGGGGGGGGGGCGAGTTTTCGTATCGAGCCCCCCCTACCTTGGAGGTCTGGCTACGCCACTGAAAGAGACCTCGGGCACCCTCAGTAGCCTATATTGGCGTGTCGGATGGATCATATACTGAAATAAAATTTGTTGGGGCACGTTCGTTACATGTTGTGGGGCGGGAAACGTTTGTAACGGTGGCGGGAATGTGTTTTTGCAATTAACACCCACGCTTGCAACGAGTCAAAGATATAAGCTAAACTTCCAACATCCCTCTGTTAAATACTGCGTTTTTAACTCAGGTTATCGTCTATAATGTGATTATTTGCTGAGCGGAGCTGTGAAACCAGCATAATTTTTCTCTCACGAAATAAAACACCATCTTTAACACCATATTCCCAATTCAAATGGGGTGTAAAAAAGGTGTATTCGACGGTAAACACCTGTTTCAACACCAGACTTTACACCCTTAATGATCGACATTGGATAAAACGTGGTGTATGTCGATATTACACCTTTAGTAATGCTCTTTTTGCACCCTTTGCGGAATAGAAAAGGGTGTTTTTATAAGAATACACCTTTTTTGAGCAAATAAAGGTGTAAAATGATTTACTGCGTGGTAGCAGCTCATCACCCAAGAGCTTCGGGTAGTCTGTATTTATGAGAATGGTGCTCCCCTTGGCGTCATCAAGCCGGTACTTTGCTAATAGTGTGGTGATTTTATTGCGTTGATGAAGGAGAAAGCAATCATCACGTGGCCTCTCGATTTCAATCTCTAGGTAATGACTGACGGAGCCAAGATCCTTCAATTCGAAGTGCTTGTTTAATCTTTGCCAGGTGTCGGTAATGGCCGAATCAGCTGGATGACAAACCAGCATGTCGTCCACATATAGGAGAACATACAAGAGCTTCCCGTCAATCCTTTGAGAATACAGGTAGGGGTCGGCGTCATTGCGTTTGAATCCCTCCTCCAGAAGCACCTGGTTTGCCTTTATGTTCCAGGCTCTAGCTGCCTGCTTCAGTCCGTACAGCGATTTTTTTAATCTGCAAACTAGATGCTCCTCGCCTGCTGTAACAAACCCCTCAGGTTGCTTCATATATATATGCTCCTCTATGTCACCGTTCAGGAATGCAGTCTTGAGATCGAAATGTCGAACGATTAGCCTTTCCGCTGCCGCTATGGTCAAGAGGACACGCAGTGTCGTCAGTTTCGCTACTGGGGCAAACGTAGCATCATAGTCTTCCCCGTATTTCTGAGAGAAGCCTTGAGCGACCAACCTCGCTTTGTACCGGTCCACGTTCCCCTGTTTATCCCGTTTAGTCTTAAAGACCCACTTGCAGCCGAATGGATGCTTCCCTGATGGTAACGGCACGAGATCCCAGGTGTTGAGCTGATGCAGCGAGTCCATTTCCTCCTTCGCTGCTGCTAACCATTTCGCCTTTTCGCAGTCCGGCAATTTCTGCATCTCCCTCCAGTTAGCTGGATCACTGTCGAGCTCAGTCTGCGTAGTGCTGTAGGCAAGGCGTACAGGCGGCACCCCTTTATTGGATCTCGTCGACCTCCTGGGTATATCCACGGCGTGACGTTGGCCGACAGGCACTTGGACAGCGGGCTTCTCCCGTCCCTGATCACCACTGATAACAACTTCGACCGTCTCAACTTCATTAAGCGGTGTGCCAACACTTGGCGGTGCATACGTTGTCGGACACACGTCCACCGTAATGTCATTGTAAGGCCGCCCAAGCTCGCAGTTTGACAGATCTACGGTGTGTTCCTCGCATTTGAGGTCGCGTCTGTGTGTAGGTGCTAGCTGTGATCCCGATTCTCGACAGATCCTTTCCATGACAGGGCCTTCATCAAAGACGACGCTCCGGGCTGTCTTATCCTTATTTGTGCCGGCTACCAGTATCCTGTATCCCTTCTGTGTATCACTGTAGACGACCAGTGTTCCTTCAGTAGCATGGGCATCCCACTTGTCGCGGTGCTCCTTTGGGACGTGCACGAAAACCCTACTCCCAAAGATCCTCAAATGACCCAGGCTTGGCTTCCCACCATTCCATAACTCATATGGCGTCCTGTCTACTGCTCTACCTGGGACCCTGTTCTGAAGGTAGCATGCCATCAGAACAGCTTCACCCCAGTACATCTTCGGCAAAGCCGCTCCGAAGAGCATACTTCTAGCACTTTCGCAGAGCGTGCGGTTTTTTCTTTCTGCGACGCCATTCTGTTGCGGACTGTATGGCACTGATGACTGAAGTAGGATACCGGTCTGCCGGAGAATTTCCCGTGTCCGTCCCCCAGTGTACTCCGTACCGTTGTCAGCACGCAGGATCTTTGGATATCCACCAAATTTGTTAGAAACGTACACCAGGTACTCCTCCACCTTCGCAGGAACTTCATCCTTAGACCTGAGCAAGTATACCAAGGTGTACCTAGTGAAGTCGTCTGTGAAGGTGATGAAATACTTGCTCTTGCTTGGTGTCATCACAGACGTTGGTCCGCAGACCTCCGTATGAACTAAGTCTGGGGGATGTTCTGACCTCGACGAATTATGTTGAGGAAATGATGCACGCTTCATCTTTCCTTTTATGCAGCTGGCACACTGTAGCAGTTCCTTGCACTGCTTCACTACAATTCTATCCGCTAAGCGTTCCTTTCGTAGCCTCTGTACTGCCGCTTGGTTGCGGTGTCCGAGGCGGTGATGCCACACGTGAATGCAGTCATGGTGGCTGTGATGACTCGAACCTCTCGTAGCGCGGGCTGCTCCCGGATCGGCTATCACAAGCTTATAAAGGTATTTGTGAGCCTCAGCTCTAGCGAGTACGCGGCCCTCTCTTGTAACGACGCAGTGGTCCTCTCGAAAGGTCACAACGTTCCCCTGCTGAGTTATCTTGTTGACCGAAAGTAGGTTGCTCTCCAATGACGGAACGTAGAGAACACTCTGTACTCGTACTTTCTGAATCAGTGAATCATTAATTCTGCAGTACAGTATGCCATCGCCCACACCTTGAGCCAAGACTTGTTGTCCGTTCGCTACAGTGATAACTTCTGACTTCTCCTTGTAGCGCTTCTAAAAAAACTCCCTGTCGTTGCACATATGGCTCGTCGCTCCAGAGTCAATGTAATAATTAATAATTGGGTGTTTACGTCGCGAGACAACTGAGATCATGAGCGACGCCACAGCGGTCGCTCTGTGGATTGCTTTTGCCCACCTGAGGGTTTTTTAACGTGCAATGAAAGCTCATCACACGGCAACCCGTATTTAATGTCCCTCGCCGAAGACGACGTGTCTAAGCAACTTGTACCCTGCCACCAAGTTGCTGGCGTCCTCGGCCGGGTTCGAACCCGCGATCTCGGGATCAGAAGGCGAATACGCTACTGACTGAGACACCGAGGCCGGTCCAGAGCCAATGTATCAGGCCCCTGAGAGACTCCCAGCAAGAAAGGCGGCTTCTGAAGAGGACGAGTGACTCGACGCAGCTTTCCTGGCACGCTGTTTGGCGCCAACTCTGCGTGAGCTCTTCCTTTCTGCATTCCTGGCTGGGCAATCCCGTCTGAAGTGCCCAGGCTTTTTACAGTAGAAGCACTCCCCCAAATCAGCCGCACTCGAACGGATCGCTCTTTGCTTGGCTTGTGAACGAAGTACTGATTCAGACTCGCTTGTGGCAGCTATTAGCTCTCTCTTCCTCTTGTACTCGTCCATCAGCTTGACCTTGACATATCCCAGCGTGAGGTCTTTTTCCGAGCGAGCATCCAGGGCCGTGGTTTCATAGCTGTCTGGAAGTCCACTGAGAAGTAGTGCGGCAACTTGAAAGTCCGTCGGTTCTTGATCAATGCTCCTCAAGCGTTGAACCAGTTCCAAAACGCGCCTAATATACGCTTGCATGTCTTCGTCTCTCTCCATCTTCGACTGGTACAACTTTCGCAAAAGGTAGAGCTTGTTGCTCAAGTTGGCCCGTTCGTGCACGTTACGGAGCTCTTCCCACATAGACTTCGATGACGAACAATTGAAAATATGCACAATCTGGGTGTCGTCCACGCAGAGAGATATGGTGCTCTGGGCCTTGCGGTCCCCCGCGCTCCAAGCTTCCGGCGCGTTGTCTGGCGTATCGTCAGAAGTTTCCTCACGTATCAGTAACATCCTCATCTTGAATTTCCATGACTGATAGTTCCCATCAGTCAGCCGAGCTATGGCGAACTTGTTCGCTCCATCCATCTTCAGGCTGTCCCGAAAGTACTCCACGCTGACTTCTTAGTGACGCAGTGAAATCCACAGCTGTCCTGGGCCCATAACCTGTTGTAATTGGAGACTGACTAACTGACGACTGTTCAGGATGAACGAAGCAGGTTTAATGAAAAAGGAACGAATGTGTGCGTGAGCGCATGCACTAGTGCGCATGCTCCTTAAAAGGGACGTCGGTTGTCGGCTTCTTCCAACAGTTCCCAATTTGTTTATCAAGGCTCGGAACCACATGTGGTCCATCGAACACATGCATAAGAAAGAGATACGTTCAGACGAACACCGCCCCCACATGACATTCCGTCATGGTCAAGGTCGCGCAAAAAACAAGTTTTCATATCAAGTAACTCAGTTGTAGATTTCCGGGTAAGATTTTTACATTATCTCGTGAATGCACTATGCCATAACCGATATCGCATGTATCTTAACATCGGATATCGTGATGGCGAGAGTGCGATAAGTCATAATCATTCGTGTGAAGTCCGTCTGGCGGCATGATCGTCTGCGATCGCCAACTTTGGTCGCCTCGAGCCGCTTGATTAGTTCAAGATGCCGGAAATATTGCGATCACAATATTGCGATACAGGGCGCGATATCGGCTTTCGCGTAAAGGCTGGCCCGCATGGAGCGCTTTTTGTCGGCGAAAGCGCAGCGCGCGTCAAACGCTGACGCCCACGCCGGCGACGGCACACCCGCAAGGAGCGACTGTCTCGGCGCGGAATTCACGGCTGAGCTTTCACAGTGTTGCTTGGGGCTGGGCGCAGTCAGCACGCAGGTGGTTTCCATTGGGGCATAAATAAACATGTTGTACCTAGGTTATCGAAGATAACACTAGCATATGCTTTCTTTAGTCAAGAAGATGTTTCTCCTTCAGTTTTAGGTCCCCACTTTCTGCTGTCAATTCGGCAAACCGGTCTAGTGTACGAAACAGGCATGCTGAATGAGCCGACACGATGACAACGCCGGCCCCGATTGGTGGAGAGCTGGCATGACCTCCGGCGCTGTCGCGACGCCGGGCGAATTTTTCTAGTCTGCCCAGAAACCTCCCAATCGCTGGAAAATGACGCGCGCGCGTCAAAATAGACGTCGCGCCGACGCCGACGCGAGCTAGTCGCGAGGAAAAACGCTGCATGCGGGCCGGCCTTAAGTTCATAGTGAGTGTGACGTCGAACGCTGTTATCAGATGATTGTGAGCATCCAATATGGCGTCCTCTGTTTGTAGCATGTGAAATTTGGTGCGGATCAGGGTATTAAATACCTATAATGACTACAAGCGCGGATGCGCACCGCGAAACAGTCTGTTAGCCCCCTTTGACTATAGTCCTCCAATTTACATTCACTCAAGCTCATGTGCGATATGCACTTTGACGACTGCTGGTTACAAACACAGCACGCACTACATTCATTGGCCGTCTTGCAATATATAGGCCGCTTTCCACGCCCCTTTTCCTCGCCAACGCACCTGCACGGGCAGGCCCGAGGTGTTGCCCCATGGCCGCTGATTGCGCTGTTCTCTCCCTCAATGAGCCACTGCAATGAGCCACGCCGACGCGCCGTTACTGATACTTGCTTCCTGGAGGAGCGTACAGAAATTTTGCTAGCACCCCCTGTCCCCCACTCCTTCCTGCTGTCCTCTCTCCATCTGTCCACGTCTGTACGCCGCTCATAGCCACAGTTGCTTCGCGGCGCTAACGCGGAGTAAAGAAAAATTGTTAGCATTAGCGGTTTGAAGTCGTTTCTCGTCTCCACGTTATTTCATACCGACGCAATGGAGTCTTCAATGCTAAAGGAACCGATTTTTTTACCGATGTTTCACATTTGCACTGTCTCTAAAATCCTCATGATCTGCTGCAGGAATCGCTAAAAAAATCGCTAAGCCCAGTACATATACGAAAAAGTCGCTAAACACAGCAGAAAGTCGCTAAATTTACCGACAAAATCGCTAAAGTGACAACACTGCTATCCGGGGACCAGTTTATTTCTGAAGCTTTGCATTCTAAGAGGTCCCCAATGTCCCGGCCTGACGGTCAAGCTTGACGGTCAAGCTTGACGGTCAAGCGTGACGAAAACCGGCGTGTAAACACATTCTGTGTTAAAATATCGATCGTATCAATCTTTTATTGATTATTACTGCAAAATTTAATTTCCCTCCTGTGGACGACTAAGGTTGCCGTTGGGATTGTTGAGACGGGACTGGCGAAGAAGGGGGCTCGCATTGCTCGAGGGACGGCTGCCGTTGGCTATTCTCCAAGGCTTCTCTGCGCCGCTTCTGAATGAAGTTTGGGATGCCCACGGCCAGGAAGATGAAAAAGAAGCACCCCAACCAAATGCCAACCACCTGCGTGCATTTCAACAGTCGTAAAAATGTCCAAATAGACAAGAATGCTTCAGCTGCAGGAGTTTCACACAACGAATTGTAAACAACGTTAGCTTGAGACGTGTGTATTATCCTTTCTGCGTTTCTCAGAACATCAATTTCCATCGTGTCCAACGTTAGCTGTCGCTCTCGATACCTCGGAATTATTACTGCCACTATGTGATGATGATGATGATGATGATGATGAATTGGGGTTTAATGACGCACGAGCTGTTGTGGTCATAATACGCCAAACAATGGTGAAGCGCGGTATCATGTTAAAAGGCTAAAAGCATGATGACAAGCACCGATTAAAAACGACTAGGAATAAGATGTGTAGGGCGTAGCCCGAGGGTGATTTCGGAGTCCTAACACCCCTCCCCCGAAAAAAAGCGTACCTTTTTGATACGGAAAATTAGGGTGAATCCACCTTCTTCGTGTAAAGTTGCCGTAGAACCCCTCGGTAAAACATTTTTCTGACTACGTTACTGAACAAGATCATAAACTCCTAAGGCACCAGAGGTTCCCCACTCAGCAATACAGATCAATGAAGGAGCAGATACTTTTTTTTATGAATACGTATATGGAAATGCTTTTGACGTTCTTCATTCGATGGACAAGGGATGAGGATATGTATAAGCGTGAGTTATGTTGTGCCGTGTTGGCAGATCTGTTTCGTGACCACGTTCTTTTTCTATTCTGTGTTAGCACCGCGAAGTAACTAAGACTATGAGCGGAGTCTACAGACGAGGGCAGATGGATTGAGGACAGCGGGAAGGAGTGGGCGACAGAGAGGGTCAGTATGCGTGCCCTGGACCAGCTTCAGGGGGACTGTGCCGACGTCCGTTTCGAGGGTCTGCCGGTAAACCCGGGGAAAACTCGGAATGATTCTAACCCAGCACCTCCCAGTCTTCAGCATGACCTTGAAGGTGTAACAAACCGAGGAATGATGCATTTACTCTGCCATGCTGCGGCATGGTTCGCGTCTGTGAGGCCCACGGTTTTAGTCTGTGTTTGGTTTCTCAGGTATCAATGGTATTGGAGGATAAATCTTGCTCTCCCCGAAAGTCGTCTGTCGAGATAAACAAAAGCATTATTGCACGAACACTAAGGGACTCCCTCGATGGTCATTGGCAGGATCATTTCACGGCTCACGAGCTTCGTATTTGATTGCTTCTTTTTTGTTTTTTAAATTTGGTAAAAATGCTCGTGATTTGAAACATCGTGTAATTAGCTTCTTTTTTTCTTGAGTTTTTCACACGGTCAGCTGTGCATCCACCAACAACTGCATCCTGATTTCCATGTTACCAGCATCTGGTCGAGTGGCATCAACTCGTCGGGTCGGTAGTAGCTCCAAATTCATGCTGTAGCATGGGAGGTAGAGGGTTCGAATCCTACCACCACCTTTGCTGTCTGAAGTTTTCCCTGGATTTTCCGGCAGACATTCCAGATGGAATTCCCGCAGACAGATATCGGCGCGATTCTCGCTGAAGTCGTCCCTGGACGCACACTAGGTCTCCTTGTCTCGCACTTCTTCCTGGTACGACCTCTACACCCGTTCAAGTCTCTATATCGCCCACAGCTGTTTCGCGGTGCTAATAAAAAAAAGGCAACAATTTCCGCTTCAAGCTCGATTACGCAGCTCCGATGGACATCTATCATTTCTGGTGTTCTTCTCAGCACTTAGCGCTACGAGGTTACAGGCTGCTCAGCAATTCACTTTCCACATGCATCTTGCCGTGTTACCTTTAGCACACGTCTAGTGTTTACACGATTTCATTCGGTGAAGGTCATCCCAATATCCTTCCAATGCATTGCATCAGATGTGTTCATGATACGACGTTAGTCCTAAACCAACTTAATCAGGTTTGGACCTGTATGTTCATCTCTCACAACTAAACCTGGCCCGATTCATCAATAATAATAATTCAGGGCATTAGGTCGACAACTGCGATCATGAGCGACGCCTCAGTGCCTGTGGTTAGGTCTGTGGAATAATTTTGGCCACCTCATGGTTCTTTAACGTGCGCCGAAACCTCGACTACATGGCACACCACATTTAACGTCCCTCGCGGAAGACGGCGTGTCTGAGCAACTTGTACCCTTGGGGAAGATTCATTACCTTCGAGTTTAACAGCACAAACAAAACAAAAACAGAAGAACTCGGGTGAAACTTCAAGAAAGCACAGATTCAAAACACGGACTGCTCCGTGACCATCTTTGTGTCTTTGTTCTGAATCTGCGCTTTCCTGAAGTTGTCACGCAGCACCAACAAGCCGACCTTTCTACCTTGATCAAGTGAAACGGTCAACATGATCGGCATTTTCGTCGACATCATCTGGGACTTTGAGAGCTCATACGACACGATGGTGGAAGCAGCAGCGTAAGCAAGGGGCGTATAGTTATTTTCTCTAGTTCTTTCGATCCCAATCATTTCGACAGAGCTTGAACTTGCATCGACAATAACTCTGATAAATACCTTTGCCGCTGCCAGATCGTCTCTCCTGGCCATCTTCCTGGCGTGGCTGGCGTTAGCTATGAGAGCGGTGCTCCAGGAAGTAGAGTGGTTCGGATGTGGCTCCGCGACGGCACTCATTTCATCAACACCAATCTGAGTATCGTCGGAGGCAAAGATGGGTTCCATGCCTCTTGGGGATATGAACCAAAGAGAGGGGCCAGCTGTAGATCTTCTTCTTCCTCTCCTGAATCTTCAGCCTCGTCGTCTATATCCATCACTTGGACGGACATGGCGATGATTACAGAACTCCCTTCTTCCCAGTGGCACTGGGAAGAAAGAGGCAAAGAGGATCACTTGGGAACTAATGCGACAAGAAAAAAAAAAAAGAAAACCCATCTGCTGATTAGTGTTGGGATCCGGGATATCTCGAAATATCGGCTGTTTTTCACGTCTCGAAATCCCGGGATTTTTTCGAAAAAATCCCTGGATTTCGCGATTTGCGGTGAATACTGCAAACTTATTCTTGGCGTAGTCGCGACACAGAACAGCGTAACAGTCACGAGTAATGTGATTTCCAGCCCACATTTTGAATGACAATTCTTTGTCCTTAGCTGCCTCTCAAGCAGTCTAAGAGCGTACGCGCCTTTTCTATTCCTTGCGGGGTGCCGGTAAGTATAGGCTTCAATTGTTGACGCCTGTGACACACGAGCCGGAGCTCCCTCCGTAACTTTATTCGTTTGAGGGGTATCGGAGGCGTCGAACGGCCTTTATATAGGGGCGTGATCGTGAATAACAGCGCAAAGAAGGGGGAAAAAGCGAGTGCTTTCGAAAGCCAGCCCTTTCCTGGACATTAAGCAGGTGGAGGCATTCCCATCCTGTTGCTTGCAAGCTTGGAAAGTTCCGTTTCAAAACGTTGCCGCGTTCTTTACCATTGTGCATTTTAACCAACATGCTCTGCAGCTCCTTGCGTTCAGTGATTGAGTTTTTTTTTTTTCATTTCCCTTGCATGCAAAGGGGAACAATTTCAAAATAATAATAATAATAATAAACAAGGTACACAACAATACAACATAAATACAAAAAATCCACACACACACACACACACAAATCAGCACATGGTGTAAGAAAGAATGCAAATACAGACGGTAAGAGTAATTAAGCTCTCCAATAGGTTTGCCACATAACAGGCGCTTTAGTTCGCCCACCGATCTGCTGGTATCAAAAAGGAGTTGGTGCCCGTTAAAAAAAATTTGGGAGTCGAATCTTTGTTTCGTATTCAGTGACAATAGGTAGGTGCTTTGCGCGACAACTGCGAATAAAAACGAGCCTTTTATTTGAGGAAAACATAAAACGGGCCTTACCAGTTTTTGGATGGAACGTGTCGCATATTAAAAACGAATGTTTTGATTAAGGCCTGTTTCACACGACCGTCTTTGTCGTCCGTTTGCTTCAAAAATAGAACCTAAGAACCTCAGTAGGTTCCAATGGGTCCGTTTTGGCTCCGTCAAAAACACGGAGGAGAAAAACGTTCCTGTGAAACAGGCCTACGCAGTGACAGAATGCCGGAAAACCGAAACAAAACGCACACAGGAATCATTCGAGTTACTACACAAAGGCTGTTCATATGCGTACTGTTTCGGTTTCACATCAATCTCGAAATCCCGTCCGGGGATCCCGGGATAAGTCGGTAAAAATCCCGAAAAACCGGGGTTGTAAAAGTGGCACGGGATTCCCAACCCTACAGTGCTGCACCATACTGAAAGAGCCTGAGCGTGGGCAGAGAAAAAAAAAAAACGAACAACACATTTCAAGGAGCAGCCTTGTTCAGTGTTTACGCTTCGTTGTTTTCTAATGCAAAATTTTCTGCTCGCTGAAGATGGCGTTACCATGGCAGGAATAAAAAAGCAACGGAATTCATCAGTTGCATCATTCGTGATTTATGAGCGAAAGAAAGAGCAACTCTCTTTCCCTCTCCAACTCCTTCTCAAGAAGCGCAACAACTGCGTGACATTGCTGAACATTACGTATTTTCGGCAAACTTTTTCTAATGTGCCATAGCACATACTTTGCGGCTCCCGTTCACATATTTATAAACAATAGAAAAACATCTTATGATGCTTATAGAGTCTGGTCAGCCATCACCAAAAGGCTGTGGGTATTTCAGAGCAACTTTACCTAGTAAAAAACAGCAAAGAAATGCTCATACAAAATTTCTGATATTGCATTGCAGATGTTGCAGTTGAAATACACAGGGGGTTAATTATACCCCTGTCCCACGGGCAATCTTAAATGGCCATTGAACCAGACCCGATAACAGAGGTTTCGGCGCATAACACTTGGCGCGGCCATGAAGCCCCCGCACTGCTGTAATGACGATCGGGTGAGTAGTATAATTTATTACTGTATAAGAACCATACTGTATAAGAACCACTTTTTTCTAATCCAAGATGGCCTATTCTAATCCAATTCTAAGCCAAAATCCAGTTCTAAGCCAACACAATCCAGCTCTAAGCCAACACAATCCACTTGTAATCCAACACAAGCCAAATCCAAAGCCATCTGATTGGCCGCCATTAGCTCCGCCCACTTCACGTTGATTGGTCCACGCCAAGCCCCACTGATCATTGATTGGTCAATCGTAGTTCTGCTCCTTTATGGTAATTAGTTGGCTTGGCTCCGCCCACTTCATGTTGATTGGCGCATGCTAAGCCTACTGATAGTTGATTGGTCAATCGTAGCTCCGCCCCTTTATGCTAATTACTTGACTCCGCCCACTTCACGCTGATTGGTGCACGCCGACCCACGCTATGCTAATTAACCGGCTCCGTTGATTGGCCCTACCGATCACTCTCCCAGACTTTCTAAGCCCTCTGATTGGCCGTCCCCAATTTAAGCCTAGCGATTGGCCCGTTCTAAGCACACTGACTAAGCCCGCTGAACATAGCCTTCGTTAGCGCCCGCCCGCTTGGCAGCGACTCCGCTGTGGCTTTATCTCAGATGTCCAAACTTACCTCGTGGCGCAACTGGTTCCACCCACTTCATGCTGATTGGACCGTTCTAAGCCTACTGACTTCTAAGCCGGTCAGCGCTAAGCCTGCTGATCACTCTCCCAACGCTCTGATTGGCCGTCCCCAGTCTAAGCCTACCAATTGGCCCTGGCTGGCCCGTTCTAAGTCCACTGGCACATGATGGCACAACTCTTTACTGGCTCCACCCACTTCATGCTGATTGGTCCGTTCTAAGCCTACTGACTTCTACGCCGGTCGACGATAAGCCTACTGATTGGGCCTTCATACCGATTGGTTCATTCTAAGCCTACCGAGAGCTGGCCCCTGATTGGTCCACGCTACTTATCTCGTGGCGCAACTCTTTACTGGCTCCACCCACTTCATGCTGATTGGTCCCTCTGATCCAGACTTCTAAGCCGGTCCACGCTGAGCCTACTGATTGGCCCTTCACACCGTTTGGTCCATTCTAAGCCTACTGATTGCTTGCCCTGATTGGTCCACGCTAAGCCTACTGAACAGTGATTGGCTAGCCTGTCGCTCCTAAACCACAATGCAGCGGATTCAGACAAGACACACGACAATTGTTGATTTCAACCTTTATTTGGTACAACAGCCTCCTGGTCCAGCAGCATCGTAGAGCATGGGTTTGTTCAGCTGCATCAGAGAGATCGTTAGTCCATAATTCTATCTGGTCATCTCTTGTGCTCATTGGTCACTCAGCTCCCTCAGTAGACACCAACTGCTATTCGTTCATCTAACTACAAGTGGTGGTGCTCATTGGCCCATCTGACTACAAGCCTCTCATTCGTCACTTATGTCTAGAGCTCCCTAACAGGCTCGAACTGCAATTGGTCACTTCCACTCATCGCTAGACCCGACTGTTACTCCCTCTAATCTCTAGATGAGATAATATAAGTATATTAACTGTGGGATATTGGAACTTTTACAATGGTTCACAATGAAACTTTTTCACATGCTATACCCTACACATACAATAGATGGCGCCGCTTGTGATTACCCTCTTTGCAAAGATGGACAGCTGCGACGTGCCATTGCATTGGTGACTCATTTCTATCCAACTGGTTCACACTTCTAGAGAGCCAGCGTTAGAAGGCTGAACAGCTTACATGCCGCTGCCTGCCGCTGTTCACATAGCCACAGTTGCTAATGGGAAATAAAAAAAACGTGTTTACACTCTTAAAAATGAACTTCACCGCATAGCACGCTCCTAGCTAACCGTCATCTCGAATGATATCGTTATTTGCCCTGATTTGTTGAAAACGGGAGGCGTACGCCTTTTCTGTGACACTTATGCCGGTCATAATTGTCACAGAAAAGGCGTACGCCCCCCGTTTTCAACAAATCAGGGAAGATAACGATATCATTGGAGACGATGGTTGGTTAGGAACGTGCTATGCGGTGAAGTTCATTTTTAAGAGTGTAGGGTACACATCTCAAAACACGCTCTACACGAGTAAACTTGGCTTCACCTGGTTGCATGCGTGCGTTAGGTGAAGCCCTCCACTGGGAACAAGCTTAGGATCGTTTAGGATGTGTGTGCTTTGCAGTTCAATCTAAAAATTGTTTCAATCAAGCAGAATGGCAAATGATGCAATGGAGCGCGTTCATTCTTGAGAACGAATTTTGTGACAGAACCACATAAAAAAAAAATTCAATGTGTATTAAACAATGTATGAAAACGTAAAACAGCATTAGTAAAAAGTAAAACAGAAGTCTGAAACGCGATGAACAAACAACACAGCATGCAGCACACATGCATTCACTAAAGCAAGTGTATCAGAGGCATGTCGACGAACTGTTCTTTGTAAGGCAAAGCAACGAGCTTTATCACATTTTCCATTGGCCACATGTTTAATTTCCTGTCTTCTGAAACAACACGTATGCCTGCCAGCGAGGAGCGGAACGGTTTTGGTAGAGATCAGCAGTAGATATTAGCTCACGCCCAACAATGCAGGGCTGCCTGGACAACCGCATCGTTGCAAAGTTTTCTATCGCTATCATGTGCCCATTAACCAGACAGTACCTGTCTGATCCCTTCGTGGTCAGTACGAATTCTCCAGTTAAATAGCTGCGATACTGTGGTGAACAGCACATCGGCGTGACAGGGCCATTGGGAATTCCCAAAGCCAAGTATCCGCCTGTCCTTTCCTGTATTTGCAGCAGCATGTTGTTTTTCATGAAATCGATTATACAGCTGCGCTAGCGTTGTCCCCCCGGTTTCCTAAGCTGTCGTTTCAGTGTCTGCATGTTATTTTCGTATGGGAGTGCACTACACGTGTCAACAGGACCATGCAGTTTGACGTCATCTTCAATGTGTAGCAGTCCATGTACGTTGTAGGACATGAAATGCTCTCCGTACAGCTCTGCAAACATATCCACAAAATGAGACAGCAACGATGTGGCATAGTCATCCTGGACGTGACACAGGTCGCGTCGGGCTAAAATTGTGAGAGCACAATGTAGGGTGAGGAAGTTATTGTAAAGGGGCTTCGGCAGCACACTGTCCAACATGACAGGCCCAGTATAGAATAAAAAGAGTCGAAATCCGGTGGCCTTCCACCTGTCGACCTCCTCGATGCTCCTTGGCTTGCGTGCAAACTCCTTTGGAACATGCTGCTGAAGTGTCAAGCTTTTCTCAGTAAATTTATTCCTGTGTGCAGGGCTTAGCCTTACGGACAATGGACCAGAGCACCACAAGACAATTAGCTTCTTGACAACGCCTAGGCAGACAAGATGCATATAATCCCGTCGTGCTGTCTGCACTATGTCAATGGGCAATTCTGTTAATACTGAAGTATCTCGATGGTGGTCCGTATCCTCCTGATCACGGAAGGACTTGTCTGTTCTTTTAGAATAAGTGGTTGTGGAGTAGTGCAGTCTGTTTTCACTGTAGTTACCCTCGTCTACACATTTTGGACATCCTAAAAAGCCGGTGTGCCCTTTCGTGCAATACACAAAGGCACGGGCTGGTGCATCGCACACCATTGACCAAAAGGACACGCTTACATTTGAGTCACGAGCTGTGATTCCTTCCTCGAGAATAACAACCATATCATCTACGAACTTTCTGATGAAATTGTTTGACGAGCGTGGTTTTGCAGGGCCAGCGTATGCTCCCACAATGAAAGGAGGTGTGTTCTCGAACTCATGAACACGGCACTGTATAGGCCAAAGCTCTTGTCTTGAACTTTTTGATGGTGGAAGTCCGTCAATGTTGAAGGATAGTGAAACTCGTGAGGGAATTTCATCGGCACATTCGATAATTTGCTTCAAGAAGGTAGACAAACCAAAATGACAGTACTCTCCAGGCGGCATTGTGGAAGCATGTGCAGAGCTTTGTCGTGGCGTCTACAAAAGTGTACGAGCATCCTTTGATAGATCCTGATAGCACACGTGCGTTCTGAACGTCTTTAGCAGGTCAGTTAAAGCAGTGTGCGTGATGTTATGACGAATTTCCCAGGTTTGTAAGCTCATGCGTAAAGCGGTCGTGGTTAAGTCGTTGCTGTCACTTGCGTCGCTACACTCGTTTGATGTGCTGTCACCACAGTCGGCAAGTCACGGGCTCTTGTTTCGGTACCTGAAGGGCCAGACACCGCGATTGATATGTCTGGGTCCTCATGGTCTGAGATTGTGTTTGGAGAATTTTGTGTTGTGCAATCGCGATCACTAACATGTTCAACTTCGTCAGATGAAACGCATGAACTGGCCGCAGAAGACGTTGGCGTTTCTGTCTATTGAGTTGCTTCGCTGAACGTCGCAATTGTAAAACGCGCATAGTTTTTAGCTTTTTTCTGCATATATTTTTCCTTATGCTTCGGCATGGTGACTATAGGAAGGGCGAAACAACATGAAAGTCGCAGCATGCGCGTAACACTTAGACGCTGCTCATTTTGAAACGCGACACAAGATATGATAAATATTTACGTTTGCCGGCTTCATGATTCACGATGAGTGCTTTACCGGTGCTGAAAACGAAACTACGACGAGTCCTCATGCTGAAACACAGAAAATGAGTCACCTTTTTAGTGGTACTTACGTTCTACGTTTCAAACCGAGACGCCGGCAGCGTTGTATCGCAGGTTGCAGGAATACAGACTTGCTTTGGATACGATTGCGGACTCGGCGGACTCCTGCAGCGGAAAGCAGCGATCGCGACGCCGCCACGGTGATGAGTGTGAACAACATTAAAATTCTTCACCGCTATCAAACCACGAACACAAATGCATTAGTATGAGTGTACTAAAAAACGAATGCTGTTTGCGAGCTACATTAAAACAAACTGGGCTCCGTGGTGATTATCAGGATCATCAGCGTCATCTATGATGGCTGCCCGCGGCCATTTGCCAGTACTACAGTTGTTATTCACGGCGTGTTAACCAACCTTGTGTTAACCACGGTCGCAGTGTGGATTTTCAACATCAACACGATTTCCTATCCATCCAGTCCTGCTCAAGACATTAATGCAATACCACACGAACGTGATGCGTGCTGTACCGCTACACAGATCAAACCGCGCGTTGAAGTTTTGTGTGAGCGTGAAGCACCCCAAGTTTAACGTGTGCGCGAGAGTGCACAAAAATAGGTTATTCAACCAATGCGAGATATGGTTGACCGGCTCATGCCTGGATTTTTGTGTTGGAATAATAAAACAAAGACAGTATCAGGCAAACGTTCTTGAGAGATGTGCCTTGGAATTGATGACGAAGTTCGTGCTCGCGCATTTGAAACGTGCACCGATAAGCGTGAACGAAAATATATTTAAGACCCCTTCCCTCCTTTTTTCTTTGTTCTAATAAATATATCCCCCCGCACAGTCATGATTTCTTATATTGCTCCGCCGAAAAAGGGAACAAAAGCACACAAACTTTTCCACATTAGAGCAATATGCAATGCTAGGAAAGTATGAAACGAATATCCACGGCATGTCCAGCTTCAGACATAGACTGGACATTCCCCTACGCGAATGTCGCTTTGTGATATCCGAAGGACATCACCGGGATGATATCCGGATATTTGCGACGTTCGGGACTTAGTACGGAAGCCCCCTGGACATTCGTGGTTTGTTGGGATAGACAAGACCTCTCCGTGCTCCCCTCTCTCGTGCCGTGACGTCACACCATCCCGTCCGACTGCTTCGTTTGCTGCCGCGAGATTCTGCATTGCTAGATGCCCGCGTCCCTCTGCGTGCGAGATTATTTTGACTGAATGAGCTTCCATGTCACAAAAAACAGGACAACACACACACACACGGAGCGGTACTTTCAACACTTTAAGGCTTCGGTCCCACTCCTCTTGTGAAAACGGCCATGTTTGCCAAGAGATTGCGCCGCTCCTATTTGTCTGACGGTGGAAGTATTGATGCCGTAGGAAAGCATTTTTTCTATACAAATATATGCTACAGCGCCCTTTTGTTTATACATCGCTCAGCTGTTCTACTATAAAGCGAGGAGCATGACCATATTCTCATTTTTTGCTCATCTTTGCCAAGGTTTTACGCGAACAAAAAAGAAAATAGCGCTATGTAGTTTTTTGCAGCGTTGTGTCCTGGGATACACAAAGTGTGCCACAGCCCCGTATTATTGATATTTGGCGTAGGTAATTTATAAACACTCCTAAGAAACCCTGAAAAATTGGATTTTTGAACTTGTCATTTCGGGTTGTTCTAGTGCTTGCTTGAAAGCCAAATCCGCACTGAAGAGAAACAATTATGCACAGAACAAATCCTGAAATTTTCACCGTAATCGGAGTGTATCAAGGGAAGCCCGAATGCCTAAAAGCTACCCACTCACCGCCCAGCGAAACCGAAACTGATGGGCTGTGGCAAGCGAGATTTACCGCGTAAGTTGGTAACCATGGTTTGCAAGTCCCAGCCTTCCCCGAGAGATGTCGCAGGCAAATACCGAAAGGAGACGTTTTCTGTTACAGCTGTTTCTGCACTTTCCGTTGTCTTCTTTACTATTTTTTTTTATTTTCTGACATGAACTTTCTGTGAATTATGCCGTTCATTTTCTTCATTCTTTTTTTGTAGTGTATTGGTTTCATTGAATTGAACTCGGGAACTTGCCGTCAGTCCCTGTAACCGAGGCGTCAGTCTGCAAACTTTTTTCCTTTTCAACCGTATTTATCTTCCTCGTGTTTTATATTATTATTATTTTTAGACAAAATGCGAATGGTAGATACCAAAGCTCGTAAACTCGCGAACTGAAAGTTCCTAAGCTCAATCCACATCGCTAACAGTGCGCTTTGTGCCTTTCGCTCTCCACAAAATCTGCCGTGCAGTTTTGGTTTCGATAAAGAAAAGTTGGATTAGCTTGTCAATATTATCAGCATATTTACTGGAATTAAGATGAATTAAATACGTAACTGCAGATTACGGCAAGGTTCACACTAAGAAGACTGCCTACCGCATACATTTTTCCGGCTTATATTTTGGAGTGGTAATCAGGGCGTGTTGCTCGCCCATCTCAGAATCACAATTGTTCTTATTCCTATCTTGTGCTTGTATCTTGTTCGTAAAAGGTCTCTATTCGATGTCCGCACCCTCTAAGTTAATCCGCGCATAGTTTGTCTAGATGCAACCAACCCGATAACGTTCGTGGGTCTAGCCACTTAGATGGTTGCCACAATAAATTTCAGGGAGACAACAAGGCGAAGTTGCAAAATTTACGTGTACCTGAGAAGGCGCTTGCTTCATTTCTATTTTACTGATCAGTCAAATCGGTTTCTAATACGAAAAGCAAATAGGAGTGTCCTCTGTAGCATAACAAGGTTGTGCCTAGAATAAATAATCAATTTTGTACAAGAATCAGTAATCAGTTTCGTACAGACTAGGACACGAACTATAGGCTAAATTTTCGTTTATTTTCATCTCATTCTCATACACATTAGCAAAGCATGCGAAGAACAGTGCAAATTCCACCAGTGGTTGAACCCCGAAAAACACAATCTGGAGTTTCCTTCAGGTCCCTGGTTGACCTTGTGTATGGCAGAACGCGACAAGATGCGTCTTTTTGCCCCTCTGTATTGTTTGTGAATGTAACGTAGAGTAGTCATACTCCGCCGTAGGAAGTCCGTAAGTAAATTCAAGATGGCTACCGTGAGACCGTAGCCTTAATGCATACACACTACCGTTGTTGTATTGAATGAGCTTCTTAGCGTTGTAGTATGCTTGATCGACAAGCACGGGTGCCAGGACAATTATGGCACAGGTCCGAAAAGGAATGAATTTTAATCGTTCTGAACCCTGAAGGGCAAAAGTATTCACACTGAAAGCCGTCATCTGTGTCCATGAGATTTTCTTTTCTGTACAGATCCCGACAAAAGTTTACGGAACACCAAAGCGACGTATTTCTTGATCGGAGCGACCAGCGAACGGGAGTGGACACACTTACTGAGAGGTGTATGGTGTTTACCGTATGTCTTAGTAATTTTGCTCCGCGTGGCGTCATTGGTGGTCTCCTTGTTTGACTCTATGTCTGTATGGCAGATCGGGAGTCAGTAAAAAGAACCCACGTTTGCGGCCGGTGAGTCGCCATGTACTTCAGCGCCGAGAATATCCCGTGAAGTTCCGCAGCTGTGGACGAAGTCTTGTGGCTTAGCTTGCTCTGTAAAGTCTTGGCATTACGGGGATCATAGACGTCCAAGGAAGCCCCATCCGCAGACACGGAGCTGTCAGTATACACGGGGGTATTGCGCTCCCCTAGCTCTGTTACCACGTCCAGCGCAAGCTGCCTAACAACTTCAGGAGGCATGTTGCAATTTTTGGTAATGCCAGGGATAGTGGTGCATGGTGGAGTTGGCACAGGCTCTCTCGAAGGAGGTGTGTTTGGTTGCCTGTCTTTCTTGTATTCAGTTGGGATGTGTTGCTGGAGGTCTCTGACCGCTGTGCCAAAGCCAGAGTTAGGTCGGGTTACATCTAAGTATGCCAGTGGGTGAGCCGCGTGACGCGCTTGGTGGCGCATGCAGGTGTACTTTGATGACCTCCTTTGTTTCGAGCACATGCAATGTAGGTTGGTTGGCTTCCTCCAGTGCAGCAGTTTGCGGAGTACTAAGTATGATTTTAATCGCGCAGGCGTGAAGGCATTCCAGCTTGTTTCTGTTAGTGTTGCAGAGGTTGTGGAGGGCCGGGAGGCTGTACGGGATATGTGGTAGTACCAAAGACGTGTAGAGTTGCTTCAGGATATTGGTCTGGAGCCCCAGGTAAGTCCGATGCACGCATTGCACTGAGAAGCAGACATACCTTTCGTCCGATGGCTTCCACCTGTTTGGACCAAGTCAACTGCCTGTCCAGGTGCACACCCAGGAACTTGTGGTCGCGCAAAATAGGAACTGACTGGTCGTCAATCAGGATGGGAAAGTTGTTGTAATACCGTCTGGTGTACCGGTGGTGAATGGGAGAAACACCGTCTTTGTTAGGGAGAGGGACAAGCCGATTGTGGTCAGCAGTTTGGAGGCGACGCGACAGCCACCGACGGTTTGTGTGAGATGTCCACGCGCACACATCATCGGCGAATATTTATATTCGTGTGTTTTCCGGCATCAGGGATGCCGGAAAACACATCATCACGCATCTGTGCATCACGAAATTGAAAAGCAGCGGGCTCAGAACGCCACCTTGGGGAACCCCCTTGGTGATCTTATATGTTTGCCGTTGGGTCCGTTCGGGGTATCCATGAAAATAAATCGATCGCTTAGGTAATTCTTGAGATAGCGTAGGAGCTTCCCTTTCACACCGGAATTCATCAGCTCAGAGAGGAGCGCGTGGTGTAGTACTGTGTCGAACGCCTTGCTGATGTCAAGAAACACGGCTGCGGTGAACTGCGCATCGTATTTGTGTTGCTCAACGCAGGTAACCAGATCGTACTTAAAGCCAAGATCGTACGTAAAGCCATGCTTTTGGGCTTCAGTGACTTTCGCCCAATCGTAACGGACGCCGCTCCTTGCACCTCAACGAACAACGAATCTGATACAGTGCCATTGGAAAGCTGTGGAGACCGGAGCCCCCGCGCGCCGCCTTCCCCTCAGCGCCCCACTCTCCCCATCCACCACACCAAGCGCTATCTGCGAGAGTGGGACAGAACAACACAATCCTTGAAGAGAGGAACTGGGACTGCAAAGACTATATGTTAGTGTTCAAGATAGTGTAGCGTTTTTTGTATCGTGTGTGCGTGTTTTTTTTTTTTTTTTCCTGAGGCGTTCTAAAAAGAACACCCGCCCTGTCGCAAAAGGGAATAGGAACTGGAACTAACTAACTCAGGGCCGCGGTAGATGGAACGACCCAGTGGATGTAGCATCGCGAAAAGCACGTCTCCGTCTACGCTCGAACCTCTGCCCCCAGATAGTACTCAGCCGACACCGCCCACGCGTCCCCCCATTGGCGCGCTCCGGGTGAGCGGGGCGCGCGAGGGAGAGGGAAAATCTGACGCCAGCTCTCTAGAGAATAGTCGCAATGAGCGATCGAGGGACTTTAATGACGGCGCTATTGTGGCGCCACCTGTTAGCCATTGAAGCAACTGTGACTGTCCTGTGTCGAAAGGGATTAGGCGAACCTGAACCTAACCTAACCTGAACCTAACTGTGCGGTGAAAACGGTCAGACAGGCTGCACACCACTGATCTCAATGTATAAATGCTGGATCGCGCATAGGAGAGGGGCTGGTGGGAGAGAGGTGCGGCACCCACGGGAGACTCTTTTCGGCTGTAGTTCGATAGAGTCACTGTACCGGGGTACAGTGACTCTATAGTTCGAGTCACACGGGCTCCGCCTCTCGGCGAACGTCATATGTCACGTGAGAAGGTCCCTTCTGCCCGCGCGCTGGCCGCTGGGGATTCTTCTAGGTGCAGAGAGATGGGGAGTGTGGACATGTGCTCGTAGTTTTATAAGGTAAATGTGTTTTACGCGTAGTACTGCATAGCCTTGCTGGACGGACATGACATGAGTTTGTGTAAAACCGACAGAGGTTCGCTACACTGAGTGCATTCAGGTGGTTCTTCCTCTCGAGCGAAACTGGGAAGTGTCTGAAGTTTCACCGCTTCCCCGGGCCAGAGTCGTAATACACGGCACTGGCACTGCCCCGGCCAAATTAGGGAAGCCGATCGGCGACAGCGCTGGGTATCTGGCACTCAAAATAATTCATACGGCAAGGAAAGCTTCTGTTCGTTTGTTAAACCAAGCAGATCATTCCAGATTGCAAGAAGAAGAGTAACTCGTTCTCTAGTCCTTTTTTCGAAGGCAAGGTTGGGGAGGGGTGGGTGGGTATATATTTCTTAGACCAAAGAAAAAAAGGGGAGGAAACGAAACATGGAGATTAGTGTTTGCCGAACGGCAACAAAAGTGCCGGCTGCTGAACTTCGGAAAAATTTGTGATCAACAACTACAAATCGCAAGAGGACTGTTCTGAACTCCCTGAACTTTCGTCTTCTGTCACCCGGACAACTGCAGCATAATACAATTTAGACTAAGTGCGATAGGTGTGAGCAAGCAGTTGTGCCTGTGATGTGTGATTCAAATGTGTGCTCAAATCGCTGGAAACATAAAAGAAAAGAAAATAGCAAACGAATAGACTGAGAGCAATATACATATGATTAATGTATTCGATTAATGAAAGAGTTTCTCTGTATCTGTTGTTAATATCTATATCTCGAAATTCGGAAGCACGTACAACAACAACAATAAATGATAGATAAGTTATGATGATATGGGATGTTTACCCCTGGTAGCCAAAGGACCCTACCCTACTTCACAGAGGTTGATGTGAGAGGAAACGCGTACAAAAGTTCCAGATAGCTATGATAATCCATACTATTTTGTGAAGTAAAATAAATGTGAAAATCGCCGTGCATCGAATACCTAATGCTGAATTCGAGAAGCCGTAATGGGTAACACACGTCGGACAGCGGTACACAGGCAACGGCGTAAATAATATTTCATGACGCGTTGAAAGTGCGGACTGTTTCAACGGAACATTTAACGGAATGTTTATCCTGTTCTCAGTCTGACGGGCTGCGTACATATAACCTCTCTTAATACTTTTTAAAGTTAGAACTCCCAAAAAAGTCGCATAATTTGCCCTACTTGCAAACAGTTCTGCCGCCGGGCACATACCAATCTGACCTCCCCGTCTTTGGTCTTCCCGCCATTCCCGCCACATCCCTTGCTCTCTCTTTCCCTCCTCACGTGACATATGACGCACGCCATGAGGCGGAGCCTGTGTGACTCGAACTACAGCCGAAAAGAGTCTCCCGGCACCCACTGATCTCGGCCGCCATATTGGTGGGCACAACGCATCCTGTCGTCTGCATTTGGTTCAAGCGGGCCTGCCCGCGTTTTTTTTAAAATTTCCTTTAAATTAGAGGGCATTCCATGCCAGCTTGTTGCAGTTTTGGGTGCACTTCACGCACAGACAGAGAAAGGGGAATAACTTTTCACAGGTAAGCTCTTCATTTTGAGGAAAAATCGTGTTTATTCGTATCGCATGCATCTGACAACTCGGACTTGCTTGCACCGCTACTTCGCTGGTGCCATTAAGTACTAAAGGCGCAGATATAGTCCGACGTAACTGTGCTGCGCGTACGCGCGCTCCACAGTTGCGCTACGCCGGGGGAAATCACACCCTCTATAGTCTAGTGGCTAGCGCGGCCGGCGGCATTCAACGCGCTAGGACGTCGGCCGCGCAGAATAGACCATGTTCTATTTTTCGCCGACCGCGCTCGCGCAGTCAGATCAGCGCAGTCGCAGTCGCGCTGTTGCATTCAGAGCGACTTTGCGCATGCGCAACGGTGGCAGGCCACTGCTGACGCGCGTCTGACTATAAACGCATATTTCGCGGATCGCTTGCTCAGCGTGTCTGACTTCGGCTGTCGCTGACTGTGACGCCGTAAACGTTGGACTATATCTGCGCCTTAAGAAATTATGTTTGGCTTCTCTTATCAATCTCAAAACCATGTATTTTCTATAAACAATGTGCTTGTGCTATACAGGTTCCCTCACAGTCGCCCAGCTGTGCCGAAGAAGCGGGTGCAGAACCTGGGTCGCGAAAATTGGGGTCCCATCTAAATCTTCGGTGCTCTGCAGCAGACACTTTGAGAAGACCTGTTTCGATGGTACAGGGCAATTTGTGCGACTCTAGAGTGACGCTGTGCCTACAAAGTTTGACTTTCCGCAGCACCTCCTAAAAGAAATAGTAACACATTGGAATTTGCTGGGGTACCTGTGGAAATGTGCGGTAGTTCTAAACGTGGTAGTTTTTTCCAACCAGCTCAGTACAGGTCTTCAGAAATATAACATCAGTCAACATACATATGGCACAACTATATGCAACAAAATTAATGGTACAAAATAATTTACATTCCCTCTTAGGCTACGTGTCAACTTTTGTAAGGCTCATTACAATGAAAGAAACAGTTTCCTAACAAAATTTTGTTATATTGAGGTTCCACAATTTCTCAATTTTAGTTGGTGGAGATTACAACAGCTCTGAAGTTGTGCATCCCGTAAAATCAGGTTTAAATAGGCTGGGCGCAAAGTCACAGAGAATTATACAATTTTTTTAGGAACTCGATCACATTGCACTTGCTGGACTGAACTGACACACCACTGCTTTTTGCTTTTATGGTTCCTAGCAATGTAATTTTACATTCACTACCTAAACCTTCAAAGTGAGGTCCACGATTTGATTATTCAAGATAGTCGAAGTCTAAGGTAAGGGTCCTGTGGCGTAATATTCGGACATATAGACAATAGATACTAGCTCGTTAGGTGTTTCTCATGCACTGCAAAAAAGTAATAATAATAATAGTGAATGAATAAAAAATAATAATTTCTAGGTTTTCACTGCTGTGCCCACTGACATCCATCATGACCCCCACGAGCACCTGTTTGAGTGCCCTCCTCCTGAAGAAAACCACGTGATTCACCTCATGAAGGTTATAGCTAACTGCTATGGCAAGATTCCACTTCACCATCTTGCAAGGGATCACACAGAGAACGTGAATGACAGACCACGGCTATGAAAGAAGCTCTCACGAATCATAGTATTCAACAATCAATGACAATGACTCATGGTCGTAGAAGTCGTGTGTTTCAATATTATTTTTTAATTTCTACATGTCATGTTTACAGTGAAGTTACTGTGCCGTTTCATCCAATTTTATCTCGGTATGACTTGCAGCAATGCGAAGCTAAATATGCCACTTTGTTCCACTTTTCTTGTAATTTGTGAGGTAGGGTGGAAGTAAATAAACTCCTGTGTTAACCTCGTAAGTGCAGTCGCTCCTACAGCATGTGTAGTAAGTCATGCATGTGCATGCTCTTCGTGCACAGCGATTCGAATTTCTGTAATGAACTGCGCTGACAGCTGAACAACTGCAACACACTCGTAACAACAACGTTATTTTAAGATGAGTAATGGGGAGTTTCATTGCCAGGGGCGATACTCCACCCCATTGCTGGTGGTAATGTGGTGAATAAAATAATGAGCCCCTTCACAATAAGGAACGAGGTCTTATTGTAGAACACACACACACTCGTAGAACTTGATACGATAATGGAAAAAGCCAAATGAGAACCATACAACACCAAACCACACAATAACGAACGAAAACCGCGGAACACCACAGGAAAACCACACAATAATGAACGAAAACCACAGAACACCACAGGAGAAGCAAACCCTACCACACGAAAACCGAACAAACGAAAACCACACACACAAAAAAAACTACCTTACAATAACAAACAGTGTGAACCCTTTCTGAGCAAAAAAGAATTAATTTTATAGGTTGACATTCACCGAATTTCTTCATGCGTATGCTCCCCGTGCACGACACTTACGACCCCCTATTCGGAACACAGGCAGCAAAGAAGAAAAAGAAGGTAATTACCATTAAAAACTACAGGAACATCGCTGAAGCACGTTTGGAATACATCAGCACACTGATTCCTAAGAAAGATGCGTGCTAATCAGCAATGAGTGGACATACAAAAGGTGGACACGTAGTATTCTACACAAGGTATTCTACATGGTGAACGCGCTATTACTGCTTTAAACGGTGTCCCACCAGTGTTATTGTAAAAGCAAGTACTTGAGAGGACGTCAGACAATGGAATGGAAGTGTGCTAGACATCCTGTTATCGTGTGAAAGGATGTGGGCATTTCCTGTGAAATGCGAGACAATAGAAGGAAGTCTTTAACGAACCATCGCTCGTTTCCTGGGAAATGCCAGACAATAGAAGGAAGTCTTCAACGAACCATCGCTCGTTTCCTGGGAAAGGCCAGACAATAGAAGGAAGTCTTTAACGAACCATCGCTTTCCTGGGAAAGGATGTGCGCATTTCCTGTGAAAGCATGTTGCCAGACAATGAAGTTGACTGTTATTATGTCGACTTGATGGTGTTGAGTTCCAGAGCTTAAATAATTTATATATATATATACCTTTTATTAAATGTAAGGTGTGGTCGACTACATCTAGTCGTCAACACTGACTGTTGCTATGCCGACTTGATGGTGTTGAGTTCCAGAGCTTAAATAATTTATATATATATATACCTTTTATTAAATGTAAGGTGTGGTCCACTACATCCAGTCGTCAATGATGACTGGTGCTATGGTGACTTGCTGACTTGCTGAGTTATAGAGTTATAGAGTTGTTATAGAGTTATAGAGTTGTAGAGTTATAGAGTTGTAGAGTTTTTATAGAGTTGTTACAGAGTTGTAGAGACTGAGGCCTTATATACTCTCGTGCTCCTGGCGCTTCAAACTTTTCGAGCTGAGTACTTGCCGAAATCCCAAAGGGATTTGAGCAACATCATCCAATCATCACTCTCTCCGCCCCTATTTAGCTGACGTAAGATAAGATAAGATAAGATAACCTAACCTAACCCAACCCAACCCAACCCAACCCAACCCAACCCAACCTAACCTAACCTAACCTAACCCAACCCAACCCAACCCAACCCAACCATAACCATAACCATAACCAACCAACTAACCAATCCAATCTGTGGTGTCGTGCTGATGGTGAAGATTTTTCGAAACGAAAAATGGGCAAGTACTCAGCTCGGAAAGTTTCGAAGCAGGGGGGTCGCTTTATTCAATCTTTCAAAGCAGGCGTCGCTTTATTCGATCTTATAGTCGTGGAGCGCTTTAAAATCGCACACGGAATTCCAAGCCCTTACAATGATTTGCGCCAAAAGGTGGACATGTAGTATTCTACACAAGGTATTCTACATGGTGAACGCGCTATTACTGCTTTAAACGGTGTCCCACCAGTGTTATTGTAAAAGCAAGTACTTGAGAGGACGTCAGACAATGGAATGGAAGTGTGCTAGACATCCTGTTATCGTGTGAAAGGATGTGGGCATTTCCTGTGAAATGCGAGACAATAGAAGGAAGTCTTTAACGAACCATTGCTCGTTTCCTGGGAAATGCCAGACAATAGAAGGAAGTCTTCAACGAACCATCGCTCGTTTCCTGGGAAAGGCCAGACAATAGAAGGAAGCCTTTAACGAACCATCGCTTTCCTGGGAAAGGATGTGCGCATTTCCTGTGAAAGCATGTTGCCAGACAATGAAGTTGACTGTTATTATGTCGACTTGATGGTGTTGAGTTCCAGAGCTTAAATAATTTATATATATATATACCTTTTATTAAATGTAAGGTATGGTCGACTACATCTAGTCGTCAACACTGACTGTTGCTATGCCGACTTGATGGTGTTGAGTTCCAGAGCTTAAATAATTTATATATATATACCTTTTATTAAATGTAAGGTGTGGTCCACTACATCCAGTCGTCAATGATGACTGGTGCTATGGTGACTTGCTGACTTGCTGAGTTATAGAGTTATAGAGTTGTTATAGAGTTATAGAGTTGTAGAGTTGAGAGTTTTTATAGAGTTGTTACAGAGTTGTAGAGACTGAGGCCTTATATACTCTCGTGCTCCTGGCGCTTCAAACTTTTCGAGCTGAGTACTTGCCGAAATCCCAAAGGGATTTGAGCAACATCATCCAATCATCACTCTCTCCGCCCCTATTTAGCTGACGTAAGATAACCTAACCTAACGTAACCTAACCTAACCTAACCCAACCCAACCCAACCCAACCCAACCCAACTAACCAATCCAATTTGTGGTGTCGTGCTGATTGTGAAGATTTTTCGTTTCGAAAAATCTTCACCATCAGCACGACGACGAAGCCTTCTATTGTCTGGCATTTCCCAGGAAACGAGCGATGGTTCGTTAAAGACTTCCTTCTATTGTCTGGCATTTCCCAGGAAACGAGCGATGCTTCGTTAAAGACTTCCTTCTATTGTCTCGCATTTCACAGGAAATGCCCACATCCTTTCACACGATAACAGGATGTCTAGCACACTTCCATTCCATTGTCTGACGTCCTCTCAAGTACTTGCTTTTACAATAACACTGGTGGGACACCGTTTAAAGCAGTAATAGCGCGTTTACCATGTAGAATACCTACATGTCCACCTTTTGGCGCAAATCATTGTAAGGGCTTGGAATTCCGTGTGCGATTTTAAAGCGCTCCACGACTATAAGATCGAATAAAGCGACCCCCCTGCTTCGAAACTTTCCGAGCTGAGTACTTGCCCATTTTTCGTTTCGAAAAATCTTCACCATCAGCACGACACCACAAATTGGATTGGTTAGTTGGTTGGTTATGGTTGGGTTGGGTTGGGTTAGGTTCGAGGTTAGGTTAGGTTAGGTTAGGTTAGGTTAGGTTAGGTCCTAACCTAACCTTAGGTCCTAGTCCTTTAAAGCGCAACAAATACTCCAAATCAAATCGCTTCCCATTGTTTCCTATGAGAGGAGCCTGCGCCATTGGGCCCACCAATATGGCGGCCGGGTGCCGCACCTCTCTCCCACGAGCTCCTCTCCTATGTGCGATCCAGCCTTTATACATAGAAATCAGTGGGTGTTGCTCACCTCGATCATGTGATCCCAGGTCCAATGGGGAGCGGCCCTAACACACGTCACATAGTGACGCACGCGCTTGGCGGCGCTCATCACGTATCTATAATAACGCCCCTATACTTCGTAAAAGTAGCGCAAACCTTTGAGGATCGCCGCTTTCCTCCTCTCACACGCGGTCTACGGCGTCTTGCCTCTTTCATTGGGCTTTCGCTATCACGTGGTACGGAGCCTCTTTCGTGGCCGCCATTCCCGCTGCAGAAAGCAGGAAGACGTATAGGGAGTGCCAATGGAAAACTATACGACTGTGCTTGTTTCTGGGTCTCCCTGTCAGTGCTTTATGCAAAAATTAATTGCTGTGTGTTCGGGTGCCATACCCGATATGGGAAAGGCAAGAACTCTTTGCGTTGCCTTTTATTGCAAGGGTATTTATAAGGTTACGCCAGGCCTCCACAGCTCCCCGCATTTGCGGCAGTAGAAAAATAAAATCACGTCACAGTCACGTGGTATTACATCGTCAGGCATCATGACGGATGCCCATTGGCCAAAGGAGGATGCGCGCTCCGGGATTGGTTGATAAAGTTTCGAAATATCTGACAGCTCACTTTTCGCGGGCAGTCTGGGCAGTCGGCCAGGCGGGCAGCTCCAAGCAAGGTCGCTGCGTCTCCGCGGCTCGCTGATGTCGGTTGACCACAACGACCAAAGAGGAAGTGTACGCGCGGGTTTGTTCGTGAGCTATAGTGACTCTGGCCATGTACTGATCTCCGATAAAGTGTCAACCTACGGACATTCTTGCCGGGTCGGAACTGGAATGCTTGGTGAGCTGACGCCTGAGGAACACTTTCGAGCGCTGTCGCATTTTCAAATACAGTGACAAAGAAGAGAGTGTTCGTACGACAAAAGTATTTCCCGTGACTGTGTGACCTACGGTGCGTCGCCAAAATGAGAAAACGATGCTCATCTGTGAAACGCACGCACTCGTGGACTTCGCTCGCCCCCAGAAGTAGACTGTATGTGTGCTTTGCAAGTTCGAACTTGGTTTGGTTACTGTCTATTCAAGGAACGAAACGTCCTGTACGCACGGTGAATATATGAGTCAAACATTTGAGTTTATACGTTGCATCAATAAATATGTATTTCGCCTATCAAAAATGTCTTAGTTATTTTGGAATAACGGGCGCCAGGTATGAAAACCAGTAGAAGTCAATGGCAGCCAGCCAGGGCCGGCCGAAAGCCGAGCCAAACTGAGAGGTTGCTGATTGGTTGGCTGCTAGGCATCACGACGCATTTTCATTGGTCGTATGTCCAGTGTTGCCTGAATTATCTCAAACTATGGGCTCTATGGGGAGCTGTGGGCGCCTGGTTACGCCACCATCTCAGCCTTGCGAAGGAAAGACTCTGCCCCGGTTTCACCAGCGCCAATTATCATTTGAACCGAGATCAACGGTCCCTTAACTTGAACTTAACGCTCAATCCTACGTCACTGAAGAGAGTGATTATCACCAAAATATTCATCACGTCGCCCTAACGTTTGTAAAAAAGAACTGAGTGTAAACTGCGAGTTTTAGCAACTCTTGGTCTCGGTTCAAAGTTAACCAGCGTTGGTGAAACAGGGCCTTTGTAGGCATTGACATTCCAATTTTCATAGGGGGAATAAATTTCACGAGGACATTCGACGAAGACGTGTCCAGAACGCGCAAACAAAGCAAACAGTAATGTTTTGCTTGCCTGAACACGGCTACGACACGGCTCTCGTCTTCTACGGTGCAGCAATCCAGGCGGCGCCACTGTCGAGGCGAAGGGAGACAGACAACCGAGTTTTGAGGGAGGGAAGGAGGAGTTGTCGCTACTTTTAGTATTCAGGGACTTTATAGATTAAAGTCCCTGAATACTAAAAGTAGCGACAACTCCTCCTTCCCTTTCTCCCACACGCTTCTCTCCCTTCGCCCAGAGCCTCGACAGTGGTGCCGCCTGGATTGCTACACCGTAGCAGACGGCAGCCGTGTTATAGCCGTGTTCAGGCAAGCAGAACACTACTGTTTGCTTTGTTTGCGCGTTCTGGATATCTCTTCATCAAATGATCCGTGAAATTTAGTCCCGCTATGACAACTGAAGTGTCAAGGGAAAAATAATTAAACAAACGCATGAAATAAAGCGCCCACGTGTTTGTGGCAATGAGCAGATACATTGGAGTGCGTCATCACACGCGTTGTATAGATGATGGCCGCTGGACGGATTATTATTTATCAATTTTTACAAACTCCTCATTGAAGAATCTGGTTGATAGGACGCCCTTATACTCGTTTGCTTGTTCTATTTTGCTTCTCAGTTGTTTGTCGTCTCAACGTCTATTTCCCATAGTAGAGCTATATCGATGGGATAAGAATAGATGTATCAGTAGCTGTTGTAGGGCATTGAGGCTGACCTTTATGCTCCGATAAGCCATACTTAGGGTTAATTCGAAGAATCTTGAAATTTTGTACGGCCTGCCATGTTTTTCGAAAAGCCGCTCGATTCAAACAGTACCCTTGCTTGGCTCAAATGAGTTGGTTCAACTTGGTTCAATAAAGTGAAGTGGTTGGGGACAAAAAAGTAACTGTCAAAATGGCATTATACGTCAACATGAATTTCAGCAAACGACTCTGTTGTGTGAGGTACGTTGATTTAGAAACAGGAGAACGGTATACTGTACGGTCAAGTCCCAGCAAACCACCAACGGCACACAGACGTGCATAAGACGTCGCAACATGGATATCCAGTGGATTTTCGTGAGGGTCCATCTTGCGTCCAATGGATATCCATGGGAACTGGTCTTTACCCCTGTTTTCTGATCCCAGGAATCTCCAGACAATGTCTTTCATGGACATGTGCATATGAGGTGGATATTGTACGGTGCCAGTATAATAAATCCCGTAATTCAGTAGTTTTTATACTGTGTGTAGTTTTATCAGTATAGTATTATATATATATATATATATGTTTGTAAGTCAAACGTCGCCATGCCAGTACTGGACAGCTGTTTCGGCCTTCTTGGGCCTCATCAGTAGTACGCAGGCAGGCAACGTTTGAGCGGATGGCGTCAGAAGGTCACGTGGCACGTGATGCCTACCGTCAGAGTGTCCTAAGACACCTCTGAAAGCCCAGTGCAAAGCCAGTCAAGTGTATAAAGCATATGTTTTTAAGTCAAACGTCGCCATGCCAGTACTATATATATATATTGTATATTATAGTATCATAGCCAAGGTTATTATTCAGGGCGTTATTGTTAAAAATGCTGTCACCCTAAAAAAACGAAAAAGAAATCCAGTAGGCTCCGTTTTTGCCCCTTCCACCGCGAACGCGGATTTGAAGGGAGACCAGCATTCGCAATGGCCTCTCTTGGCATAATGGCCAGAGGCCAGAGCAGATACTGAAGTACAAATTGTGGGGCACGTTCATTATAAGTGTATTGGGCGTAAAACGTTTGTTACGGTGAGGGGGGGTGTCTTTGAAATTAGCTCACGTATCTGCAGAGGCAAGGTATAACGAATAACGTTTCCGACATTCCTTCCTAACTAATACTATGTTTTTAATTCAGGCTATTGTCTATAATGTGCTTACCTGCTGAGCGGAGCTGTAAAAGTGATCGAATTCCTCTGTTGCTTGACGAGTAGTACGCACAGATAAATACTTTGCACGGACAGCTCATGTAACGATAGAAATATATAATGATTCTACTTGTTTCCCAATATCCAGTAAGGTTTACAGAAGTTTTTGCTTGCTCTCAGCAGAGGAAAAACGTTGCCGTCGGTCCGTATATCTCCAGGCGACGTCCTGGCGATATTCCTCTGACGTTCAACCGATACTCAAAATATAGTCTACCGAACCTTCCATGGATATGAAAGAACTGATGTTCTGAGGCTGGAACAAGTTGTTCCAGCCTCAGAACATCAGTTGCCGCCTGCGTCGCTCCCGTCGTATGAATGTGTGTGTGAGTGAGCAAAAATGTAAGAGTGAAAGGAGGATGAGTGAGAGAGAGTGGCTGGTTTGTCCCTTCAGATGACGCACCCTGGAAGTCGCTGAGAAGGCGTGTTAGCTTAGCTCAGTTTGGTAGAGCCCTGGACCGGCAATCCAGAAGATGTGGGTTCGAGTCCTACAGCTGGCTAACCTTTTCAGTGACTTTCATCTTTCACCATGGATATCCCAGGGAAATGCAGGCTGCTTCCTTTCAAACGTCCAAAGCGCGATATCCTTCAGAGTTCAGACGTACCTGAGACATATGTTATCGCTAGGTAAAACCGAAACGCGAATGCCGTTCTGGAACATCCCACAGATATCGCATGGATGGCCAGATATTCAGGACGTTCACGACCTTGTATGGATGCCCTAGGGATATTAGTGGTTTATTGGGGTACCCGCACTCTTTTACGTTCTCAAGAATGCATGCAATATGTTCACTGACCGCATAAGCGTTACCCATCCGTGAAATGGTCCTGAACACAAACAAAAATCAACTACAGCGGCGCAACCGGACGCAAAAGGTGGCTACGCGGTGATGATGGAAGCATTGCACGGCGACAGCATGGGTAAGCCAGGATAAAAGCAATAAGTGCTTGACAAAACTGAAAGGACTGCAAAGACTTTCCTTCGCACAGCTGAGATGGTGGCGTTCCATTATAAATACCCTTGCAATAAAAGGCAACGCAAAAAGTTCTTGCCATCGCCATATCCGGTATGACATCCGAACGCACAGCAACTAATTTTTGCATAAAACACTGACAGGGAGACTCAGAAACAAGCGTAGCGCAGTCGTATAGTTTGCCATTTGAACTCCCTACGCCTTCCTGCTTTCTGCGGCCGGAATGGCGGCTCCGAAAGAGGCGCCGCACCACGTGATAGCGAAAGCCCAATAGGGACGTTCGCCTGGAGTTTGGCAGCGCGACACTATAGCGCCGCGTTTCTCCCCTGGTTGTACGGGGAGGCAAAGTTTCAAAGTATCTTTCATCGTTATATAGATTTGTCGGGCGACGAATGTGATTACATGCGCTGTGTACGACCTTCCACCTGCTTCCGTGCAATATCTGAGAATGTACAGCCCTGTGAACGGGAAAAATAAAAGCGCCTGGACCACGTACGAACTGCACAAAGAGCACCGGAGCGTACGCTCGACTATTCTCTAGAGATCTGGCCTAGGATTTTCCCTCTCCCTCGCGCGCCCCGCCCACCCGGAGCGCGCCAATGGGAGGACGCGTGGGCGGAGTCGACTTTCATTGCCATCTGGGGGCAGAGGTTCGAACGTAGACGGAGACGTGCTTTTCGCGATGCTACGTCCACTGGGTCGTTCCATTCACCATGGCCCTGAGTTGGCCCGTGTTCCATAGATTGCGCTGCTCGATCTGTGAGTCTAGGGACGCGCGTTCCTTGGGACCACGAAAATGGTCGGCGATAAGTACTGCGTCTGAGCGATGCTCGCGTTTGTCTGTTTGTTTGTTTTTGCTTTTAATGAACGTTTTATGATGGCTTGTTTTGCTTTTAATAAACGCTTCATGATAGGCGTCCCTTAACGATGCCCGCGTTTGTTTGTTTGTTTGTTTTTGCTTTTAATGAACGTTTTATGATGGCTTGTTTTTGCTTTTAATAAACGCTTCATGATCGGCGTCCTTGGGCGATGCCCGCGTTTGTTTGCTTTATTAAACATATGGAACACGCGTTATTAGAATGATCTTAATAAGACGTCCGCGGAATCGTTGCGCCCGTGTTTGGTTGATAGTAGGGCGTTCTTTGGCGTGTGCCTTCCCTGACAACAGTGTGACAACAGGGTTTCAGAGGACAGCCCTCAACCCCATGTACTGTTGTCATCGCCAACAAAAGCCTGTCCATGCAGTTCCTTGCAATAAATGTCATGTGCATTAATTTCGCAGCCCGCTGTGGTCAGTTGCATGCGTCTCCTGGTTTCACATAGAAAGATGATGCGCGCCCAGTCGATTGACAGCGGTACGGTGCCACCAAAGTTTAATGAAAGAAACCACCAAAACAGTAGTTTTCTGTCGTCATTAGCCAGCATTACCCAACATACGCACAGAAACGGCCTGGGCGTCTCGTCAAAGTCCTTCTGTAACAACGTGTGTTATCATGTTCAGTAAAAGGGGGAAAAGAACCAGAGTCTTCCCAAGCAGCACAATGTACTGAAAGTCGAGTGCAATAGGGGTGGACGGTATGTGTCTTATCAATGTTCTTTAGTTTCACGAGTCTGTTCAAGGTCTTCCACCTACCCGTCCACCCCTATTGCACTCGACTTTCAGTACATTTTGCTGCTTGGGTTCTGTCGGCATTACCTAAACGTACGCACAAAAACGGCACGGGCATGGAATCTTATCAAATTCCTTTAGTAACAACACGTACGTGTCGCATGGCGCAGTGAAGACATAAAGGGGGTATGAAAGAGAGAGGAAAAAAAACGCAGAGGGAAACAGTCCATAATGACGCATTGTCCCGCGAAACGACAAAAAAAACAAAACAAAAGCGGGGCATACCTCTCACCGCCCGCGTCCGGTCCACAGCGCCTCGCACACGAATCGCATGACATGCTCAATAAAAGGGAAGGCACACGCCAAAGAACGCCCTACTATCACCCAAACACGGGCGCAACGATTCCGCGGACGTCTTATCAAGATCATTCTAACAACGCGTGTTCCATATGTTTAATAAAGCAAACAAACGCGTGCATCGCCCAAGGATGCCGATCATGAAGCGTTTATTAAAAGCAAAAACAAGCCATCATAAAACGTTCATTAAAAGCAAAAACAAACAAACAGACAAACGCGAGCATCGCTCAGACGCAGTACTTCGCCGACCATTTTCGTGGTCCCAAGGAACGCGCGTCCCTAGGTTCACAGATCGAGCAGCGCCATCTCATCGCGAAAAGCACGTCTCCGTCTACGTTCGAACCTCTGCCCCCAGATGGCAATGAAAGTCGACTCCGCCCACGCGTCCTCCCATTGGCGCGCTCCGGGTGGGCGGGGCGCGCGAGGGAGAGGGAAAATCCTAGGCCAGATCTCTAGAGAATAGAAGAGTGGTAGCGTGGTTTGGAGTAAGCAAAGAGGGAAAAGAGGGAATGTAACACTCATAAAAAGAGCTGACTACTGGCTACTGACAAGTATGCATAATGCTCGCTCCGTTCATTTTATAAATCATTACTCCTCCGGCTCTCGCACCTTCTTCGTAAACCCGAGTAAAACATTTGAAACCAGGGATATCCAACTGTATGCATTCATGCTTTATTCTTCCGGAGTCAGGTTTCGCTCAGAGCTTGTAGATCTACGGCACCTGGGCAGCACCGGCATTTTACTCGTATTTCGAGCCATTCCGATAATATTCTGCCATGCGCCAAAAACGCGCCGCTGTTGACGGTTTCCCTTCTACCGACTTGATGGGGAAACAATCATCGGTCTCTTTTGCATTATAAAAAGCGCAACACAGCTTGGCCATTCTGACACAGCACATGCCATGCGCGTGATGAGAGAACACGTTACTTTGGAAAACTTAGCACTATCGCCACAAGTGGCGCTGACTGCCGTAATCAGGAGCGCCCTCTGGCCCAGCCCAACAGCCCTATGAAAGAGGCGAGACGACGTAGACCGCGTGAGAGAGGAGGAAAGCGCTTTACGTGTCTATCGTGACGGCGAAGGAGGGTGTTTCGCGCACAAGAGATAGGGGGGGGGGGGGGGCTATTGCAGGCGTCCCAATTTCGCCGCGGTTCGCATTTCGCTTTCGCTGACCTTGACACGTCGTGGACAATGGACCGGTCGGAACAGTTTGGAGGTCAACCGCTTCTTTCGTATTAGTAAACTCCCACAGTTCAAAGCGACGCTAAGCACTCTGGGATTTTCTGAACTCGTCTATTGTGGGATAGCTGTTTTCGGGCGCCTAACATTCCATACCGACCAAAAACATAAACAAAGTTGTGTGTTTCTAGACTGCTCCTTTAAGGTTAGTTCAACCGACACTACAATGGTTATGGGAAATAGGGAATTTTGAGAAGAAATCAAATCGAAATTGTCCCACATTTTCGTGGTCGTGTGGAATACCTCTGAGTTTTTCAGGGTATTACGCCTGACTGCTTGCAAGAATAGGAGGCTTATCCCTCGGTGACCTTAATTGCGGCCAAGCCGAGAAAGCGTTCGTGAGAATCGGACCGATTCACTCGACGTGGAGGCTGTTATTTATTTAATATTTAATGTATCTCGCGGAAACAGGCGTGTCTCAGCAATTGCCACATCAAATTAATTGCTGACATCAAATGCAAAATTTGCATTAAGTGCTTTCTTCTTCCTTTGATTCTTATACCTTAAATTCTCACATTTACCGTTTGTCACTTTTAACCGATTTTGTTTAACTGGTACTAGTACGCCCTTTTCGAATAACATACAGGGTGTCCGAAAAGTCACTATACACTTCCCTCTTTCTATTTCATTTCAGGTATCATTCGGAGAGACGTAAGGCCATCAGCATTTGGCAGCTTAGGCTTTGCAGTTTTTGTAAGCACATCATTCTCTTGCCCATGGCTCGCAAATTGACGTTGCAGCAGAGTCGCAAAATTATGATAACTTACGGTTCAGCGACGAGCCTATCTTTCATCCCTCTGGTCGGGTAGACCGACACATCTGTCGAATTTGGGAAAAATCAAACCCAGCAGAAATTCTCGAGCATGAACGAGACTCTCCAAAGCTTTTGTTTTGGTGTGCCAGCTGGTTGAACCATTTGGGTGTAGGAAAAATCGTCCCCCGGAGAAAACGTCCCCCGGAGAAAATGTCCCCTGGAGAAATCGTCCCAGCTGTGGGTAGCCCCCTCAACCGCATGGTGAACTGTCAAAAACAAGCCTAAACTAACCTAACCTCTGAAAACTAACCTAGGATCCGGTTCTAACCTAGGTTCCCACCGGGGACGATTTCTCCGGGGGCGTTTTTTCCGGGGGACATTTTCTCTGGGGACGATTTTTCCGGATCCCGAACCATTTTCTTCCGCACTGCATCCGGTAACACGGCCACCGTTACAGGGGAAAATCACCTGGAGATGCAATGGGAGTTTAATGTGCCACAACTTCAGGCGAAGAGTGATCTTGCTAATGTATTTTTTCAACAAGACAGATCCCCTCCCCACTTTGTCAGGTTAGTGAGGGATTTCCTGAACATCAAGTTTCCTGACCGATGGATCGGTCGAAGGGGTGCCCTCGAATGGGCTCCGTGCTCCCCTGACCTCACACTTTGTGACTTTTTTCTGTGGGCAAGGAGTACA
Organism: Ornithodoros turicata; assembly: GCF_037126465.1. NCBI lineage: Eukaryota > Metazoa > Arthropoda > Arachnida > Ixodida > Argasidae > Ornithodoros > Ornithodoros turicata. Next base: position 67,969,130 of record NC_088201.1, on the reverse strand, counting down.
CCACTAAGTCCCATGACCTGTCACAGCTTGAGGAAAGAATCCGCACGGCCTGCAGCGAGGTCGGGGAAGAGATGCCGCAAAACGTCGGAGAGCCCTGGGAGGCGCCCACGTGGAGGTATACAGCTATCTTCCAGGAACGTGACTGCAAGCCTAGCAAGTAAGACTGCAGTGATTCCTTTGTTGAAGGTAAAAACATGAATAAACCCAGTTTCTTGCATAATTTTTGGGAAGTTATTAAAAGTGTATAGTGACTTTTCGGACACCATGTATATGGAATTGAATTTCTCTACTGTCAGCAAATAGCCCATGTTCGTCATTTACGTATTACCAGAGTTCGAGGTAACTCGTTACTGCAACTAAGTTCCTTTTTTTGGTAACTTGTAACTTAACTCAGTACTTTTGCGCCGTGGTAACTTTCACAGGAACTCGTTCCTTTTTCAGGTAACTTTGCCAAAGTAAGTTAAGTTAAGTTCCAAGTTACTTTTAATTCGCTTTTCACTCACGTGCGCATATTTTCTTGCTTTCTCTCCGGTTCCTTCTTGGCATTTATTGCCATAAAACGTGATATTCGATCAATGACAGTATTTGATTCAGGAAGTAAGAACCGCTGCCATTGAAATGAAGCAGAACCATTGTGCGCCCACAGGGAGTAAGATGCAAAGCGTTCGAATAGACAACTCTACCAGAGAAACGTCATCATGACGTTCGTGGACACACTGAAACCGAAACAAATCGGAAGGAGAGGGCTGGGTTCACGAATGGGCACTTGTTCGCTGTCTCCTATTGAACGAAAAATTGGACCGAAGGTCGCGTCCCTTTCAGGGACCATCGAATCCCCTCGAGACCGTGGCTTTCGGGCGCGATCTTGTTCACCTCTAGCTTCGAGCGTAGTTCAACTCTACCAAATTTGTGGCGCTGTCGAACACTATGACGTCATTTGTTTACAAACAGGGAGAGGTCCATTGTTGGGTATGACGTTCCAATGACGGATGACGGTACAATGTTGGACGAAGACGATCTAAGCGTGTCGCATCCCTCCGCAGGTAACTCAAGGTCTAACTCAACTGCTCACGCGCGCTACACGTGCGTAATGCTAATTCGTGTCGAAAGTAACTTGGAAGTAACTCGTTCTTTTTTTTTAAGTAACTCAGTAACTGCGAGTTACATTTCAGGCTGAAGAACTTCGTTACTAACTTAGTTACATTTTTCACACGGTAACTTGTAACGAGTTCTTTTTGACGGGTAACTTCTCAATCTATGCGTATTACACTGCCTGAGAACGCGTTCGATAATTCTACCCTCCGTTGACCTTCGAACTAATACCATATCAAATAATATCTCAAATCCAGTACTCTCAACACAGTCAAGCATAGCAAGACCCATTTCTTTTATTTTTCTACACGCGCACCGAAATGTCCGTCGCAATTCTGTGACATGTTTCCCTGATATGGCCTTCCCCGGCGTGACTTGAATTTGAATGGTAAAAAAGGAAAAAGAACTACTGTCAGAATTAGGTTACCATACCAGAATCAACACCTATTCCCGCAGAAAAAAGAAGAAGAAGAAAGAGTTAAGTGTGGTATGAGTTCGTTTGGTATGAGTTATCTGTTATCAGGTGTCTTGGTATGAGCTGAGGTAGAGCGCAGAGTCTCGAAAAGTGTGTGTCGCTGCCTGGGAACAAACCGAGTCCGAAAAATCGAGCAACAGGCTGTACAGCGTCTAACATTTCGGCGCTGTCGTACATAGAGTCTATGGGGTTTGTGACCGTCCCGTGACGGTGTCCAAATAGTCGAGCTCGTCCGAATGGCACCCGAGAAATCGGTCAGCGACTGTGGAGACTCAGATGCCCTTCATCATAGCGGCGATTAGTGTATATCTAAAGGAGGAGAAAATTTTGCACATGCCTGCTTTGTGCTCTCTAGACAAAGTTGATTAGGACATCAATTAAACGGCAGCCCACGGGAACACATGAAGGCACGGCTTCATCGTGGTGAAGAGTGGTGCAATTTTGATTTTGATTTGCTCGCTCACACACAGACACAGTTGACGTCTTTCTTCCTCTTTACATACAGGGCCTTTTTTTTAATCCTTTACATATTTTTTATAAAAGAGGTATGAGAGCAGCATAGATGTAGTTTTTGCAGTCGAGATATACGGCCAGGCGAACCAGGGATTGCCCTACACCCCCATTGTTTTTTTGCACTCCCCCCCCCTCCGGAAATTTCCGAGATTGCCCAATACAGCTCGGATAGCAGTAGAAAAACCTATAAACATGTATATCCATAAACATATACCCTGTCCCCATTGAAAGCCTCGGTACCAGCCGATATTTTGGGAAAACTAATGTACTTAACTACAAATTAACCAATTACCTAAAATTCGATCGTTGCAGAATTTCGGGCAGAAGCGAGATAGCAGAGTGAGAGACAATCCTCATTCAAAGCTATTCTACCTTTCAAAAATCCTGAAACGAGTACGTGCTACAAAATACCCACCGGTGAATTTCGCTATGCAAACGAGCCGAAACCAAAATAGCGCCTCTCAGGAGCGCATCACATTCGCCGACAGAGGCTTATCTGGGCCGGAAAGCTCTTGATCAGTCCAGTAGTTCAGCACCTACTCCAATCATCTCCCACTCTAAAGCACGTAGAATGAGCAGTGTTGCGTGCGCTCTCGGTCTCCATGGATTGGCCAATGGAACATGGAATGGCGTTCAATGGTTGGAACCGCAGTTCCACACAGCTGGCTGCGTGATGATGTGCGACTCGTCGCCGTCTGGGGAGCAGCGTTGGCAACATCTGAAGTGCTCTTCGCAACACCGCCATCTTGGTTGTGTTGACTACGGGAATCACACATATCGCGTTATAACTTCACACAGCGCAGCTCAATCGCGCTGAAATTTAAGAGCTTTACATGTAGACAACACAATGTTGCGCGTGCATTGAGTATTTGCAAAGCACAGCATGCCGGCGCTGGTAGACTTTTATAGGGTAACACCCTGTAGCTTCATACTTTCAAGAGGATGTTCACCAGGCCGTATAACTCGGCTACAAAAACGACATCTATGCTGCTCTGATAGCTTTTTCGTAAAAATTCTGGAAAGGATTAAAAAAAGAAAAAGCACCCTGTATACATCACAAAAGTGGTTGCACTCACCACAATCAGAACTAATTACACAAATATCAAAAGCTAAATATTGCAAGACCATGTAACTTCATTACATCTTACACTTCTCATACAATAACATAGAGCTTCTTTTGTTGGAGTAACTTCCCCGTCCCTGATAATACCAAACTTCCTAGAAAATTACCAACGAAGTAACTCCAATACCATGATCACACTCATTTTAATTGAAGCATTTAAAGTCTGATGTCTTCAGTCGATTAATCATTTATGGCAACCTTGCCACTGCAACCGTAAGGCCTTGAGACACCCACATTCATGCGGTATTAAGTACAAGTCTTGTCAAACAAATCTTAAAGAAAAAAAGTGACACACATTCAATTTTTCGGAGCAGCTTTTAATTACCACAGTACAGGTATGAGAGATGAACACCAGTACACATATATACAAAAGAGTATGGTGTGGGATGTTTGTGAACTTCTTGCCACCCCCGAGATGGCGTCGGATAATGTTTGACACTCTGCTACTATCGTCTGCCACGGCCCCTGGCCCGTCCTCTTCCTCGGCCACGTCCTCTGCCCCTGCCACGGCCAAGAGCTGCAAAAAAAGTGAATACAATTTACAAATGTACGATATGCCCTTCGGGAGATTTCCTTCGATTGCGTGATGTGGGCATTTGTCCCGGGCCTGGAGTAACATATTGCCCCTAGTGTCAAATGCCCATCCACTATTGCATTCAAATAGTGGGATTTGATGTCCATGATACTATAAATAGCACATCCCTGTCTGACTAGAAACTTTACTTTAACCTGATAAGATCCAAATGCATCATACAGTACCACCAAATGTCATACCAGATTACGGACAAACCGCACCCCAATGTTGACCTCCCAAATTTGTAAAAGGCACTACACACAAAAAAAGTAAAACTGAATATAATCTCCAGGAGCACTAGAAAATGTGAACACTTTAATACTTAGGCCCGGTTTCAGCAACACTGGTTAGCAACCGAGATTAAGGGTTGTTAAAACTTGAAGTTCACACTCAATTCTTTATTACAAACGTTAGCTGTTGACATGACAAATGTTTCAGTTGCAGTAACTCCCTTTAGTGAAGCAGAGTTAAGCATTAAATTCAAGTTAAGGGACAGTTGATCTTGGTTCAAATGTTAATCGGCGTTGGTGAACCGGGAATTAGAAAACGAAAAAGCTTCGCACACACAACATCTGCTGACGCAATCACTGGCAGCTATTCCAGGAGTTTCACCTGTAAGATTATAAATTCCTTTTACACTCTTACCAGCTTCCTTCTTTTTTGCCTTAGCTTTGGGTGTGTCATCTATCAAGAGTGTCTCCAGGGGCAGGCTGTCTGGAAGGATATAGTATCGGATGTTGTTCCCACGAATGCTCAGGCTATCCAACTGAACTGGGTCCCTGTTCTTCAATGTCATCTTGACGGCCTTCAAGTGGGTGTTCATCGCAACGTCCACACCTAATGATACAGCATTTTGTGTGAATTAAAAAAATTATGACACTCAAATTACAAAATGAAGTTAATCGGTTTTACACAGTGTTAAGCCACACCTCTCAATTTCTTTTTTTTTCATCTGCTAACCTTCCTTCTTTCTTACGAAATCCTCAATTATACACGCTAAGGCCTAAATTTTCTAATAACACTTTCCTTAGGAAGCGAAAACGCTATTTTCATCAGAAGGCCGCCTTCTTTACCTAGTGATAGTTTTGAACTCTGCTTATGCTTTCTGTTGAAATATTATTTTGCGCATTGATATGTCTTCTGTTTATAACATTTATTCGGTGTATTTTCTTCTTTGCCACATGTTTACATGAGAAAAATAAAGTTAGGATCAGGAGGCGCGAGAAGCCCGCTCTTCGTGCACTTCCTGATTATCACAAGATCGAGTACAGACGTGTCTCTGATTCTTCGACGAAAGGAACGATGCTGTGATATTACCGCTAGCCGCAACACCGAATGCGTATCTGCAACAAAGGTTATGGGCCCAGACTGGAGTGGAGCAGCGGTAAGCATCCCCTTGAATGGACGTCCCTGCAGGTGTTCTTAATCGTTCAAAATGGCGGAAGGCTTCGAAAAGTTCTAAAGGTTAGAAGGAGCCAACTACCCCACTTGGAGGTTCAAGATCACAGTATACTTGAAGGCAAAGGATAGGAAGGATGAAAGGAAAGGAAGGCAAAGGAGAATGCAGTTCAGTATATGCAACGAGTTGCAGCTCTCGGCGAACAGCTTCGAGCTCTGGGTGAAGCCATCGAGGATGCAGAGATAGCATCAATAGCTATCCGAGGACTACCGAGGGGCTACCATGGCGTAGCGCGGGCCTTCGACGTGTGCGCTTTGGCAGATCTCACAATGGAAAAAGTGAGGTATGCATTAGCACAAGAGGAGAACCGTCAGAACGGTTACGGGGCCGAAGCCGCTCACAAAGCAAGGGTCACACCTGGAAGAGGAAATGGCGGAAAGAACAGTCTGCAATGCTTCAGGTGTGGAATGCTGGGGCACATGGCTCGACGTTGTCCGGCAAACAATGCGGGTCGTGGATCCGGAGGCAAGGAATGGAATGACACCGGGTTTCGTCGAAATCAGCCCAGGGGAAGACACAATGCAAGGCTGGCTTCAGTGGGGGACGCTCATGCTGACGCATCATCTCATGATGAACAAAAGGAAGGTTCGTCTACATCATACGCCTTTGGGGCGAAGGAGTCAAGTTGCAGGAGCGCAACATGGAACGGATGGTCAGTGGACTCCAGAGCTAGTAGTCACATGACAGGCTATCGCACTTTACTGAGTGAATTTCGTGACCAAAATGAAAAAAAACGGCGGTTACGTTAGCGGATGGCAACACGATCCAGTCTCAAGGGGTTGAAAAGGTCACATTCGAGGTCACAGCCGAAGGAGTAACGAATATACTCACAGCAAAAGATGTCCTCTATGTTCCAGGGATGGAAGACAACCTGCTTTCGGTATCGAAACTCACGGAAAATGGAATGGACGTAATGTTCAGCGGTGATCATTGCAAGGTCTACTCCGATCGAAAAGTTTGACGCTGTCAAGGAAGGAGGCATTTACAGGTTGTATGCCAAAGTTACTTCGCCCATTCATCAAGCTCGTACAGCGTGGCTGGATCCAACGATGTTATGGCACCACCGCATGGGTCATCTGAATACGCAAGACCTGCCACGAATGTCTGATAGAGGAATGGTTCGAGGAATGCAGAAGTTAAGGGATGTAAATGAACAATGCCCTGAGTGCATCAAGGGAAAACATTCGAGAGATCCATTCAAGCCGTCGGCTGACAAACCAGAAAGTGAACTCCTTGAGTTATTGCACGTCGACTTATGAGGACCCTTCCCAGTCCAGTCTATTGGAGGAAGCCGTTTTTTTCTTGTAGTAGTCGATGACTACAGCCGTCGGGTAACAGTACGTTTCCTCAAGCACAAGAGCGAAGTGATTGAAAGCCTCACAGAGTATATACAGCAGGCCGAAGTTCAGAGTGGCAGACACGTAAGAAGAGTACGAACGGATAATGGAGGAGAGTTCACGAACCAGCACCTAGAGGATTTCTTCAAGAAAAAAGGCACAGTGCATGAGGTGACAGTCCCGTACTCACCAGCACAAAATGGCGTGGCGGAACGGACGAATAGAACGCTAGTTGAAACCGCCAGGACTCTCTTGGAGGACGCTAATTTGCCCCTGGAATTCTGGGCAGAGGCAGTAAACACGGCAGCTTACGTGCGTAACAGATGCAGTAAGCCTGTTCTGTCCGAAGGAGTTCCAGAGGCAATGTACACAGGAAGGACACAGTCTGTCCGCTACTTTAGGGTTTCTGGGTGCATGACATGGGTTTGGATCCCCGACCGCAACAGATCCAAGTTAAGCGCCAAGAGCAAAGAAGCTATTTTCGTTGGATATTGCGAAAATGTCAAGGGATACAGGCTCTACGACCCTGTACAGAAAAGGATCTTCATCAGCAGAGACGTACGATTTTTGGAGGACCAAAAGGGATATATGTTGTTAGGACAGCCCAGGAACAAAGACAACTACAACGATATGGTTTACGTCAACGTAAATAGTACTGCGAGAGATGATCAACAGCGGCTTCAACAGAGAGAAGGCAATGAAGCCAACGATAATGTCGAAAATGAACCGAGAGACATCAATGATCTGATGAGAGACATCAGACAAAGATGATGAACAAAGCGCTTCAGTCGACCGTCAAGGGAGTGACTCCTCAGTTCAGGATAGATCTCGAGACGAAACAAGTGGGAGCGACGAGAACGACATACAACAAGTTTTGTTTCGGCGCACATCCACAAGGGTTAGCAGACCACCAGACCGGCTACAGGTGGATCCAACAAAGAAGAGCTATTGTGAGATCGCAGCAGTAAAAGAACAGCTCGAGGAACCGAAAACATACAGCGAAGCAATATCATCGCCTCAACGGATTCAGTGGGAGGGAGCTATGGAAGAAGAGATGGCTTCCCACAAACAGATGAATACTTGGACTCTTACTCCCAGAACACCAAATATGAAAGTAGTAAAGTCCAAGTGGGTGTACAAAATCAAGCAGAATGCTGGCGAGATAGAGAAGTTCAAGGCTCGTGTCGTAGCCGTCGGCTGTTCACAAACACAAGGCATTGACTATTTCGAGACTTTCTCGCCCGTCGTGAAGCTTACCAGTTTGCGCATACTTCTCGCAATTGCAAACGAGGAAAACATGGTGATGCGTCAGCTAGACGTGAAAACCGCTTACCTACATGGAGTATTAGAAGAAGTCGTCTACATGGAGCAACCACCAGGATTTTGCGAGAACGGTAATCAAGTATGTAGGCTGAATAAGGCTTTGTACGGGTTAAAGCAATCTGGACGGACATGGTACAAGACCCTGGATGCTATACTTCAAGAACAAGGGTACAAGCGTCTAGAAAGAGACAGGTGCGTTTTTATTCACACGAGAGGAGCCGAGACGGTTATCCTAGGGGTCTACGTTGACGACATGTTAATGGTAGCCACCAGTCGACTGGCTAAGGAGAATGCCATCAAGGCTCTCAAGAAAAAAATTGAGTTGAAGGACCTGGGAGAACAGAGGTACATTCTTGGATTGGAAGTAAATCAGGACGAGGAACAACGGAAGGTTACTATTAGTCAGAGGAAGTACACTCAAGAAATATTGCGACGCTTCAAAATGGACGATTGTAAGCCGATCAGTACACCTATGGAGCCGAGCCAGATCAAGGAAGATGATTCACAAGCAACTGCGGCAACTGGAGCGCCAGGTCAGCTACCTTACCAATGTCTGATCGGGAGCCTCATGTACTTAGTACAGGGCACAAGGCCCGACATCGCATTTGCCGTGAATTATTTGAGCCAGTATAACAAGAATTACACAGTACAGCACTGGAGGATGGCAAAACGAGTACTGCGTTACTTAAAAGGGACACAAAATGCAACAATAACATACACTGCATGCGGAAAGCCAATCGTTGGATTCTCTGACGCAAGTTGGAATGAAGCCAGTACAGGAAAGTCAAGGAGCGCATACGTTTTTTCAATGTCGCAAGGAGCAATAAGCTGGAAGTCTGTCAAGCAACCAACGGTAGCGCTCTCAACTAGCGAGGCAGAGTACGTCGCGCTAACAGAAGCCATGAAGGAAGGTACCTGGTTGCAGACTTTCTTGAAAGAACTTAATTTCCAGAAATACGGCGGTAAAGGAATGCTGCTGATGTGCGATAACCAGTCAGCAATCAAGATGATGAAAAATCCCGTAAAGCATTAACGTTCAAAGCATATCGGTTTAAAATACCTCTATATCAGAGAACAAGTCGAAAACCGAAATTTCGTGATCCAGTACCTGCCGACGGGAGACATGATTGCAGATGGGCTCACCAAGGCAGTACCAAAACAGAAGAACTTGCTGTGTTCAAAGGGATGTGGTTTGATCTTTTAACTATTAACTGTCTGTTGGTGACTTTACGACATTCAACGCGAGTGGGAGTGTGTTGAAATATTATTTTGCGCGTTGATATGTCTTCTGTTTATAACATTTATTCTGTGTATTTTCTTCTTTGCCACATGTTTATTATGAGAAAAATAAAGTTAGGACCAGGAGGCGCGAGAAGCCCGCTCTTCGTGCACTTCCTGGTTATCACGAGATCGAGTACAGACGTGTCTCTGATTCTTCGACGAAAGGAACGATGCTGTGATATTACCGCTAGCCGCAACACCGAATGCGTATCTGCAACACTTTCCTAACGAAAGGAATCTTGAGTGCTTTCAGTGGCCCGTCTGATAGTGAGAGTACAGAGCATAACTTTACTAACCACGTTCTACAGAACTACTAAAGACAAGCTCAGTGATGGAAGTGAAGCATTCTGGCACAGGAAGAATCAGGTTTTGGCACAGCATAGCGATCCTCCATCGGAGGGCCTCCGGTGTGTATGATCACTCATTTATGATGTGGAATGAGCGCTTTCCACATTAATTGCGGTTTCATTCTGTCTTGGGCAATTTTCACACAATTCAGAGGCGCCAACTCGAGGAGCCATGAGCCTAACCTGCTTCCGAGAAGTCAGTGCGTAGCGGTCAGTGCAGTGAGTGTCCACATACGCAACGTGTTTTGTTGTCTCAGAGCCTAGCGATCCTCAAAAGTAGCAAGTTAGTGACCGTCAACAATAGGTTTATACGACATCTTTACGGACACAGTGAGCTACCCTTAGGAATCGAAAAGCTGTCTTAGCGTGGAGATCACCTGGTGCCCCTCAGCTTGGATAACGATGAACACAAACAAAATGCAAGCTAGTTGGTGTATACTTGAGGTTGGCAACATGTCCTTGGGAAAAACAGAAAAGATAACACAAAACAAACAGCACAATCGCTGAAGTGTCAATGGTGCACATGTGCGTCCCGAGATTGCCAGTAAGTCACTGCGACAGCTTCCTCTCATGTTTAAACTGTCAAGCACTGGTTCGCCTTGTTTACTGCGGGTTTCGCATTCTTGTAATGCACATGACCTCCGTGGACTACGAAGTAGTTGCCTGCTCCGCATTTTGGGGGCAAATGCAGCAAAAACATCTTCTACGGCGCAGGCTGGCGCGGCAACCCGGGATTGGTGCAGTTTGGCGCAGCACTTACATCACTGCAAGCTACTGTCCTTTATTTCAAACCCAAAAAATGTTTTAAAGTTGTACTACATGGGCTTCACAATGGACCATTTCAAGGAATCCCAGTGCTGTATGAGGCACGCATTGCACCATGGGTGCTTATTGACATGGTAAAAAAGGCATTGCCGATAGTGTTTAGTTTGCGATGACCTTGACACAAGTGAACATTGACGTAGTAATGATACCCACACAGTGCATGCTGCCAAATATGGTAACATGAACACCATACATCACAGCAGATAAGATAGCAGTTCTGCTTGAGCCAACAAACAGCTAGAAGGCCCTGCTAGAAAGCAAGAAAACCAATAGCGTGTCGAAGAAAAGTAGCCCATCAGCAACCTTTCCAAAGGCGGCTATTTTGTGTCTGCGAAAGGAAGAATTGTTAGAAACTGGGCGGGAGGTTCTCTTTCTGAGTGAAAGAGGGATCACAAAGGAAAGTAGAATTTCAAAATTTGAGGCTAAATATGTTATTTAATGCAGATGAATTTTCAATTCGCTAAAAGAGCCTAATATCGAAACGGCGTCTGAATACGCAGAGGAATATGCGACTCGGAGAAGTCTTAAAGAGGACCAAGTTGTTCGGTCTAAAAACAGTAGGGAGAACCATACAGAGTTTCTCAAATGAGGAGAGTGTGCTAAAGAAGAAGGGTGTAGCACGTCAAGCACAGAGAGATTGACGGACGAAATGGTAGCCACGAAAAGGGAAGTCGAGAGAACATTAGGGTATTTGAAGCCAGAAAGCTGAAAGTTTGTTATAACTAAGAAACCAGGGTCACCTGGTGGCTCAGTGTGAGAGAAAGATGGTCTTTTCTAGGTATGTGCCAACCAAATCCGTGAATCCACGAATCCTAGGCAGGGATTCGAGATTCGCGAATCTGAATACCAGTGCCCAAAACGGCAAATCGGATCTTTTGAATCCACCAAACCACGTTTGTTTGTTCCTTCAAATTGGCGTCTCCGGAGTGTGCCAAAAGCATCATTGGCCGACAGGTGTTTTCTTGTTTCTTTGTTTCCATTGCTCTGGACTGAAAGAGTTCAGGCAGGAACTGTTACATTACAAGTTTAAAAGTAATCTGGTTTCGGTTTTGACTGTTGCTTAGTTTTATGGAAATAATACACACTCGATAATTTATGTATTTCTTGTAGTCGCTGAACAGCATGTTAAATAAATTACGTTTAAGAAGAACTATATGGGTATATTTTCTCCTGAAACTGAAGCATGATTTAATTTGTTTTTCATTAAACAAACACATCATATTCTGCGTCAATGCCCTTTTCACAAGAAGTGTTTTTTCCTTGCTTTTAAAACTCTTTTTAAAGAAAGGATTCGAAAGATTCGAGATTCGTATAGAACCTTTCTTGGATTCGGAAATTCGAAAGATTTTGGATTCGTCCTATCTCTAGTCTTTTTTATCAATCAATCAATCGTTTTTTATTTCATTCATTCAAACAATGCACAAAATATCATAGAACTGAAGGAACCAGTGGGAAAATCCCTGTTAAAGGTTCCTTCATGAAAAGTATCTAAATGTCAGTAAAGCACTAGTTAGGTAAGGCTACAAGGTATACAATACAATAAGACAATAAACTAACAAAACCAGGACAGATAAATCGAATTCAAGAGGTAACTAATAACCAGACAAATAAAACTGCATTACGAATTAACACATGCCTCACTCCATTTCTAAAAAAAAAAAAAAAAATGACGGATGCTTATTGTATCCTAAGACAATTGGTTCTACTTACAGGCTCCTCGGAACAAAAATGAGCGCCTCCCATAGTTTGTTTTCACCAAAGGTAAGTTCAACCTACCACCTGCACCAGCCCCCGTGAGTGAGAGTGAGGAGAATATAAAGCTCTTTGACCCGTACACGAAAACCTTTAGAGTAAACAGCAAGGAATGCAGAGTACTTCGTGACTCCGCAGCCACGATGGACGTAATCCATCCCTTGTACATTCGCCCCGACGACCTAAGAGGTGATTGTGCGTGTAGCCAGAGTGACCTTTCGGAGTACTCGCACCAGAAGCAGCAGTTTCCGCGAACCTCCCTTCGCATTATCCTTATCTCTTTTCCAACAAATTGGATCAGTTGTTGCGGGATAGGGGACGGTGCTTTTCCCTAGAACTAGTGCAGGCGTTGACACGCTCCAAGGCATGTGAGCTAGCCGGACAGATGACGCTGAGAGACAGAACTGATGACAGAAGCGCTCCTGAGAAGTCAGATCCGACCAGAGATATCAAAGTTAGCCAGAAAGACTCGGATATGCAGTCTAGTAAAGACACTCAAGATTCAGACGAGTGTTGGGCGATCTTGGCGCCAGTATCCAACAGTTTCCAATCACTGGCGCAAGTAGATCGAGCTGCATTGTCAGCAGAGCAAAAGCGCGAGCCATCGATATGTAACCTGTGTGATAGCATTAAAGAGGGTGTTGCTAGAAAGAACATTTCATTCAACGAGAAATTGAACTTGCTCTATCGGCGATACAGGGATAAAAACGGTAGAGTGTTTGACCAAGTAGTCGTTCTGCAAAAGTACAGGGAAGATCTCCTGCATTTGCCTCACTGCAATGCGTGGTCAGGGCACTTAGGCGTTCTAAAGACTAAGGCTCGCCAACTGCGGAGTATTACTGGCCAGGTTGCTGAAAAGACATAGAAAACTGGGTGAAATCTTGCGATACATGCCAACGTGTGGGAAGGCCGACAGACCAGCGAAAGGCCCCAATGTGTCTAGTGCCAATAATCACAGAGCCATTCAGCAGACTGGTGATTGACATTGTCGGTCCTTCACGCACAACAGATCAAGGACATAGCTACGTTCTAACAGCGCTGTGTCCAGCCACGAAGTTCCCAGAGGCCGTAGCTCTAAGTGGTGGACACGCTCCTCTCCATATTTGCTAGGGTGGGCTTCTCCGCAGAAATCCAGAGCGATAATGGCAGTGTTTTCACAAGAAACCTCACAACTACCTTCCTAGAGAAATGTGGCATGAATATGATCCACAGCTCAGTGCATCATCCTCAATCCAATAGCGTGAAGAGAATGCATTCATCCTCAAAAGAGTGTTGAGAGCATTATGTTTTGAGCACAAGACTAACTGGGAGTCATGCCTGCATGCAACGATGTTTGCACTGCTGTCGCGGTTAGTAATGCTCTATCGGGAACTAGTCTGCCCAGAACCCTACCGGCTCCACACGACACAGGCGGGAAATCCTAAGCATCCACAGCCGGAAGGGGAGCCGAAGCTCCACACAACACAGGCGGGAAAAACTTAGCCTCCACAGCCGGAAGGGGAGTCTACTTCTTTCGCGACTTCCACAGCCGACGTAAGATACAAGTCCTCACACAAGGCGGGAAGCGGTGCTAGAGAGGCAGAGTGACAAGAGGCCGAGACAGTTTCCAGAGATCCAACCAACGACCCCCCGGCAGTGGCCCAGGACGCTGCTTATATAGGTCCAGAGCATGGTCCTGTGCCACTGCGGAGGCTACACTTTATTCAACTAAATATATACAAAACAAACACTTGGGGAGTGAGTGCGCGCCGGAAGGTGGTTTCGCGTTACAGTTACGAAAGGAGGAGAAAGTCGTTGGCGGGAAAGGCGAAAGTTGAACAAAGAGTTAGGCAATAATATTGGCAAACAGTTATATAGTAAGTCATGATAGTGGAGTTGTCTGAATATGTGGTTATTGGAATTGTACTCTTAAAAAGGTGCTCAAAAATACCATACAAGTATAAGTATAAATTTAGTATGGCGCGACACTGCGTTCTGCAGCACACGTGAGCATGGGATTTAGTCCTGTAAGGGCGTACACTATGAACACCCTTGTGAATGTTGAAGGAGTATTGGGAGGGAAAGACCCAAATGCAGTCCAGTACATTTTAGATCTGCTCGATCATTTGTACAGAGCTAGAGAAGTAGTAAGAGCAAACAAAGTCTGCTCAGGAGAAATCAAAGAAATACTACGACAGATCGGCAAAAGCAAGGACCTTTGAAGTAGACGACAGGGTCATGCTTCTGAAACCGTCTAAACAAAACAAATTGGATGTAAGGTGGGAAGGCAAGCTTAAGGACATCCAGCTGTTTCACTGTAATCTAATGAAACCGTATCGGGAAAGCAAAACAGTGGTAAACCAAACTCTGAACGCACCAGAGGAGATGTCACGGGACATACCCACGGTGGTGGGTAGCCCAGAATTTACCATTGAAGAACTCCTCCGAAAAATAGTGAACAGTGATATACAACAGTGACCAGATACCAGATATAACAGTGAACCCGAAAGTCAGTTGAGCAATGTAAAACAAATATTTTCAGAATACCAGGATGACGTATTCCAGCAGACCAGGCAAAAAAGAATTTCGTGGAACACAACATCGAGCTAGTGAGCGACGAGCCTCGACAGGGCGACCGAGTATCGCCGCAGCAGAAAGAGATCATGGAGGGCGAGATAAGACGCATGCTAGATCTAGGTATCATCGAGCATGGGGAAAGCAATTTTACATCCCCACTCATACTACAGGTTTTCCCACCCATTTTAGTCCAGCCGCCACCTGAAATAATCCAGGCGCCATTCAATTTAATCCGGGTGCCATCTGAATTAATCTCTGGCGTTTTGTAGTACTATAACCGTGTATTTACACGAGGGACATCCCCATAGAATATCCTACAGACATGTAGTGGCAGGAAAAGTAAAAAGTTGCTGATGGGACTGAAGTTCTGCTGCGTCTTATGGGTCACTCGAACGTGTTCGTAGAGCCAGAATTCACGACAACACTTCAGTTTGAAATCCGATCGGCTGTTCGTAGACCAATGCTTGTGACGAGAAACAGTACAACACGATCAGACACCATAATACACGGATAAGATGGCGAAAGCACTTGTCTCCCAACGAAAGACACCGCCGACCTGGCGTCCACCGTTCAAATTTCAAATGAAACCGCCGAGAGTGTACGCAGCACACAGACGAGCAAGCGCGAAGAGCCGTTTTCAAATTCTGGAAACCAATGGCACACAGCTGTGGCGTCCGACCAATGCAGAGCCACGGATTGCTCCGTGCGCAGTAACACACATTTTGTTACAGAGTTTGCGAGAGGTTTGGGGGGCTGGTACATCTCCACCTTACCTCGTTCGCGGGTACTGGCAGGTCCCTTTAACGGAGTGCGCAAGCAGATATACGCCGCCTTTGTTTCCCCATTGGGAACGTTTCGTCGAAAAATGCTCAGCTTTGGACTAAAGAATGCTCCCTTTTGCTTTTCAAGCCTTATGGACAGCGTGCTAAAAGCGCTGGGAGATTTCGCACTCCTGTATCTAGATGATGTCGCCATTTTCTCGGACAGCTGGGAAGATCACATTCGGCATCTCCGAACTGTACTGGGAAGGCTTCGTGACACAGTACTCATGGTACATGCGGAAAAGTGTCAGATTGGGAAGGCTGAGGTCACTTATTTAGGGCATGTGATCGGACAGGGATATCGCTGTCCAGCCGACGCAAAGGTCGCAGCTGTAGCAGAGTACCTGCGACCAATTACCAACACCGAGCTTAGACTCGCGGCGTACTACCAGCATTATATCAGAAGTTACTCCAGTATCACTAGTCCCCTAACTGATGCTTTGAGAAAGACTGAACCAAATGTCATCAAGTGGAATGACGCAAAGGAAAGGGCTTTCTGAGAGTTAGAAGAGGCGCTCAAACACAAGCCTATCTTAAAGGCTCCGGACTACAACCGCACGTTCTTCGTGCAGTGTGACGCCAGCGATCGTCGCACTGGCGCTGTCCTTTGTCAGTTAGATGAAGGTGGTCGTGAAAGACCAATTTTGTATATAAGCCGCAAACTTATGGGCCGGGAAGAAGCGTTCCGCGCCACAGATAAAGAGTGCGCGTACTTGATCTGGGCAGTTCAAGAGCTCTCTTGCTATCTGACCAGGTCCAAATTTGTAATTAAGACTGACCACTGCCCGCTAACATGTCTGAAAAACACGTCCGTGAAGAATGGTCAACTGCTCCGACGGAGCTTAGCGTTACGGGCTTATAATCAGATAAAGTATAAGAAGGGAGCTGACAATGGTTGTCGCTCTTTCTAGTTCAGAAGACGTGCTCTCCGAGTGGACCAAATTCTGTAAATAGTTGGGGGAATGTTTGCATTTTTGCATTTGCGTTGAAAGGATCCCGCATTGGCATGCTTTGACAGACAACTGTCTCACTTTGGGAGGTTGGCTGTGATCCGCACTGATGGGACATGTCTTGATCATTGGGGATAGCTGGGAATGTAGCAGGATTTGTCTGGCGGACGATGCGAGAAACTCGGCACATGTCTGTGTTGGGATTGTAGTTTGGAGTCGTCGATTCTGTCACTGTTCTACCTTTGTTGTGTGCTCATTCTACCTGCAGTTGCTACATGAGTGAGTCGCCTTTCGAAGAAGGAAGACAGCAGGGAGGTCTCTTGATCTGGCCTATTCGACGCCAAACACCTCTGCAAATTGAAAGCATGGCAACAGAGCATCCAATTCCCTCGTGCCACGATTGGACATCCTGGCAAATAAAGTGCGCTTCTGCATCAATCCAAAGGAGCAAGACACAAGATCACTCCTCCTCTTGATGGACCACCTGGAGCGGGGTGATGTTACGAAAGAGCCAAGGTGAAAGGAATAGAAGTTAGAGGTCCTTCGAACCTTCGGCAAGACAAGGACACGCACCTGCCAGATGCTTTTTTAAGGCCTACCCCAAGTTGGAAAGGAAGGGACACAGTCCAAGTGCTTCCACAGCTCCAAGGGATTTCTGGGAAACCATGGTGCCATATCCAGTGAAGGTCAACGATGGCTCCTTTGTTCAAACCTTTAAAAGCGCTGAGCGCCTTTTTGTATTGCTCTCTCGCATACTAACATGTCACTGTAAATAAACCTGTATAGTTTTCCTTTCCTGGCTGTGTCAGCTCGTGATCATGTAGACTCGGAACCCACGTCGCAACATGACTCTAGCTACCACCACAGAGCGGGCCGTCTTAGCCCACTTGGTCATGCCGCTGGTGCTGCTGTAGCAGATACCATACCCAAACGTATTCAGTGCTGCTACTTAGCAGATGATGCAGCAGTTGTTTCCACAAGATTCCTGTTATCAATGCTCATGTTACTATTTTCACTGGCACTTATACACATGAGCTCTTTAAAAACAACTAAGCTCACACATGCTGGGCTGTGGTGTGTCCACCACGGATTTACAAATCCCAGAAATGGGATCCGCATGGACCCTTCGAGCCATAGCACATCCCTCTGATGGTTGAAACATTTCAATGAGAATAGAAACATTCGAAATAAAAGTGCGACCATGTCAATTCTCGCGAAACACCCAAGCTGAGCAATGCAGTGCTAGACAGCTGCGAAAGCATCTTGCACACACCTGTTAGTCAACAAGGGTCGCTGCCATGTTCTTCCACATATTGCATACCCTCTTATGGCGTGTACAAGCACACGAACACACACACACACACACACGTAGAGAGCATACATCACGAACCAGCACATAAGCTTTGTGTAAAGTGTGTGCATGATACGAGCCATAGGAAGCTATGTGGATGTAATTCTGCCAAGATCAGCTGACACACAAACTGGTGGACCAATTCCATTTCCAGTGGAAGAACAAGGCCATGTTTGAGATGCTAGTAGCTCCAAACCTCAGGTTTTGCCCTCCACATGCCACCTACAGTGTCCTGTGATGAGTAATAAAGCCACACGAAGGTCACGAGGGAATGTACACAACCTGCTGGCACTTGTCCTGCAGACACCACACTTCATGCAGGAAAACTGGCAGCCGTTCCATTTTCGTGGGAAGTGTATCGAACCTGGTTAGTCAAGGATGCTAAGGAACAATATGTCACTGAATTAGTCTCCTTGCACACGGAACAGGGTGCCTGCGGTCTTTGTGCAGGATGGGTCCAGCACATTTTTACAAGTCGTGGGATGAGTCGAGGGTTCCAAAATATGACGCAGTACCGAGGGCCCGCAGCTATTGCCACAGTTTTTTTTCTTTTTTTGTCACGTGGAAGTACGTAAACGCTTTGACATACCAGATGTCAGTGCCCACGCATGGTGACCCACAACATACATCTACAAGCATCCATTGAATACCAAATACGACGTCTGCCTCGATGGATGTTTGGTACGGGCACCACTGCCAGGCCTCTTTGCAATGAGGGTTCAGCACAAACCGTTCAGACACACCACCAATTTTGTTTTCATTCCTTTTTCCATTTCTTGGTGCTTCCTTGCTTTTCAGAAGCTCCTCCCTTGCACTTCAGGAGCTCCAGAGAAAGCATTTGTCTGCCTCTGACCACATCTACCTTGGGAATGATGAACTGATTCTGATATCCCCCTACTGTAGCAGACAGATATTCATAACGATTTAATCGTGTTAAGCACTCTAGCACCATTACTGAGCCTTCGACGCAAGGGCTTACATCTGCAGGGGCCTACTACAGGTAGATGTTCCCACATAACTATCATTTTGAAAGACAATAGACAGTGCCCCAAAATAATGCAGTTTCATCAGGCAGTACTGGAGCAGACCCATCCTAGCGGCGTTTGGGAAAGATGAAAGGAGAGAGGGTCTGGCATACGACACTCCTGTCAGAAAGGAGTCCATCGTGAACCAAATGTATTGGCTCAGAACGCAGCAAACCCAGCTATGACAATCTTTCCTGCAATGGGAGTGACCTAGCCTAAAGACGCAATTCCTTTAAATTTCCCAAGCGCCACTAAGGTGGCTCTGCTGCAGACGGTGAAACTTTGTTATTGTTAAATGGTTCAAGCGGTGCAACATGCTGATGGCAACATGTACTACATCTGGTATAGGTGTTTGTCACTACTCTGTCCAAGGATCTTAGCAGCACAACACACGTAACAGAAGCTAAAGAGTTGATTGCATTATCTTACTTTGTTTTGATCACTATAAACATGGCAGCACATATTAACAAAAAGATGCAGTAAAGTGTTTTTCAAGCATGTCAGAGTAATTCAACATATACTATATTTTTCAGGTTGGCTGTTCATGATTGAAGGGTGCAGCGAGAAACGGGTTGATCATTTCCAGTTGCATTCTCCAATCATAAGGTTGTCTCACCAGTGAGCGGAAAGCATCACAGATGCATGCCACATACCCTAACAGGCACTTCTGTGCGTGTGCTTGAAATATTTCATCGATTTGCAATGCAATTTGTAATGTACAACGTGTGTGATGTGGAGTTCAATACCGCGACAATGAGCAAGAAAAACAATTTCACTAACCTGTTATCGTACCATGGACCTGCGTTCCATTCTTTAACTCGATGGTCACAGTTTCATGACTCAACTTCATCAAAAATCTGCAAGAGAAATATTACACCGATCTTACGCGTATGAAGTTGCTCCCGTCGCAAAACCTGGTGAAATGCGGCTGACCGAAGCTGTGTGTACATACATTTAACGACAAAACAGACAAATAGTATTCGGAAGGTTGGCATATATGTATATTCAGCCCTGATGCCAATGTAAACAAGTGCTCACTTTCCGAACTAGTTAGAAAAGTTGTGTGATACCCATCAGTCAGGGCGAAGTCAGCCGTAACTGATAGATACCCTACATCTTTTGTAGCTAGTGGACATCTTAGAGCCGGCAAACAATCCGCTTTTGTGCGGCCATCGGTGCACAAACGTTCAAACGATCGGTCAATTTGAGACACACAATGTTTATATTATAGTTCTTCAAAAGAATAACAAGCACCTTACCGCACTAATTTCATGATTGAATGCGATTGAAACCCTGGATTATAAAGATAGCATATATGAAGAACAACGACAGTTTACAACTATGCCGGCTTCAAAATGGCGCCGGTGCTCTAGTGGTCAGAGATGTGAAACATTCAACAATTCAACAGCATGTTCAAAATCTAAAACAATTAGCTGTGTAGCAAACAAATTATTCAAGTATTTCTGCTAATGTGTACAAGCAATGTAAATATACTGGAATATTAAATTGAATTATGAAAAGAATGTATTGCTATTGGGGTTGTCGTACGCAGTTTCGTACACAGAAAATACACGAAGATGGTGGAACGAAGCAAACGTAATCGAGAATCGTTCATGAAAAAAATAGTAGCAAACTAAAAAGCTAGCCATTAAACGAAGAGTGACATATCATTGTGCTGCCTTTAAGCTTACGGTATCTGTTCAACATCGAAGACCATGAATATATTGCCAAAGAAAAGGTGCATTTTTGCCTTACTCTGCACATTGCAGGTTTATTGAACAGATCTTTGCTTGTGTTGTAGCATACTAGTGGTACAAGCGCCAGCTACCGTTAAGGGCTGTTAAAATATGTCGGAAATACATTCAAATTTTCTCTGATAAAATTTACAGCTGGCACGTTCGCACAAAGAGGAACATCGAACGAGTTCGAAGGGATGAAGCGCTTGCAGCTGAAGAGGAGAAAGAACAGCAGAGACGTGTTCAGCTCGCAGTACGTGTATTATTTGAAAGTGCCTTTATAGGACCGCTTGCAGAACAAATACAGGATTGCATCCTTGCAGGAATCGGAAGCACGTATTAACCTACTCCGCGAACAGGCAAAGCTTCGCAGTGGTGGACAGGGTCATTCAGCAGTAGACGGTGCCAAGCGCGAGTCTCTGTCACAGGAAGATGAAGATGAGCGGAAGCAGAAAGAACATGTGAATTTTTTCGATGATGTCGAAAGCGCACAAGTAAGTAACAATTTCACGGCGATAGTTATTGGGTTCGAGTGGCATATTTGACCGGTAGAACATGTACCATGGATAAAGTCCTATCAAAGTTACTTTCTAACCCAGAGTTTCAGTTACATCAAAAGCTATGGCGTGATCTGTTTCCCCGTGTAGAGGTAGCAGAGAAATATCATGTTACCGTTGCTTTGTACCGGTATAGGTGGCCTATTCGGTAGCGTGTTTGCCTAGTGATTTCAAGGATGTAAGTTCAGACCCGGCCGAGGACGCTAGCAACTTTGGGCCCTATCCTCGTCAAAACTAATCGACCTCGATTACTTTACGTCACGAGCTGTAGGGCGGGGCTGCCTCGGCCCTAATCTCGGACCGTGACCCTACGTCATTTTGACGTAACAATGACGTAAAAGATTAGTTTCAAAGCTGAAAAGTAATGTAGCGAAAGAGGGTCGATTACTTTGAGCGCCGATGGGTTTCATGATGGGTCCGCATGTGCATTTCCGTTTATTGTGTTTATAAAGTCTGTATATGCTCGTCACAACAAAAAATTCATATCTTTCTTCGTTTTTGTTTAATAACGATAGAAAAGCACTGCGTAACATTGTTTCTCTGCACCGATCACGACATCGTATGCGTCAAAGTGGCGGGCTTTTCGAAGCGTCGTCACAGCCGTCGTACAATCAATGTTATTCCAACATAGCGGTTTGCACACAAAAATCTCATCGGTCAAAGTTCACTGTTTGTTGAGTAAAACTATCAACGCTCATTTGCAGCATCATTACCACCCCCACAGCTCACAAGCAAAAGAAGCATATTGAAATGCGAATTATCATTTCGCATATTGAGCACACGAACACACAGAAAAATATAAAGAAAAGCTCATAATAAAGTTCAAGATTTAAAGCACGAACCGATTTCTCATAAACGCGTTTACAGCTCGCGACGCACTGTCCGTTCGACACTTTGCAATGATCGTTCACGCTTTTATCGTTTTGTTGCCTGCCATCAGCGCCATCTCACGGGCACATACCAAATTATAAATGCCAAGTACAGTCACGGTGTCACACAAACATTGCCGTCTTGCACACCTGTACGTCAAGAAAAATGACAAACAGCAAAAAAGGAAATTACGAGCGTGCTTTTCCGCGCATTTTCCACAAAATTCAGTTTTACGGCGATAGAGTTTTCTGTTTCCGACACCAAAGAACCGAAGCAACAAGGCAGGGCGGGCAGATCACAGGTGTGGCCTTCGGATTCTCAGGAGGAAACACCGATAAGGCGGGTCGCTTTCCAAGATAACACGTGGGGCGATTGGTTGATAGGTGTTTTTTTAGTGTTCCAACCACTTTTAATGTTCACGCCTTTTTCGATTGTGCACCAATCACAGAAGAAATTTAAAGTAATCCAGGTAGATTACTTTGACCAGGATAGGGCCCTTGGTGGCAAGTGTACAAGTTACTTTGACACGTTGTCTTTTCGCGAGGGACATTAAATACAGTGTGTCGTGTGTTGAGATTTTGTCACACTTTAAAGGCTGGTTTACAGTCCGACGCAAAGTTTCGTCGTTGCTGCCGCATTCCACGGCACCCGCCAAAGTTCCTCACGCTTCGCCGTCGTCACTTCATCATAGTCTGACGAGATAGAGCGCCACGATGTTGTTTTTTCCATCCGTACCACTTTATTTGTCAAAGCATCCCTCGCCTTCAAACCTTTGACAAACCTGTCCCAAACAGCCTTCCAATACCTCTTGCATCCGTGAATTGATGGGATGACACGTCATTACTTCAACAGCGACGATGGACAATGACCGTATTTACAATGCAATTGAAGGCGGAGTCACAGGGTGCACAGCTTTCACGTTCGCATTTTTTCTGCATTACTTCCATTTTTTAAAATCTCTGTCATTCACTCGGCGTGTTTCGTGCAGACTTTGATGATCATTTGCGGCTTCGGACGGCAAGAGCAGTGCATTGTAGTTGAAGCTACCGCCGGCTGACGGCAGAAGTAGAGACGTGTTCTAGTTGTTGGATCACAGCTGGCGTAGTCGCATGTCGCTGTCCCGCAGCGTTTTGCTTCATACCACTGAACTATGAACTAAACGATGGCCGCTGGCATCGCGCAGCACCCCGCCGCACGCTGTGCTGCCTCGTTCCGCCAGACTGTACACCAGCCTTAAAGAACCCCCAGGTAGGCAAAATTAATCCACAGGCTTATGATCACAGTTGTCTCGCGACGTAAAGCCACAAATTATTAGTCGTAGCTTTGTATCGTCCTTGGTACAAATAACATTTAACTCGTCGCGGAGCGAAATCAATTTGACACATCTATTGCGGTGCTGGAGGCTGTCCACAGTGCCTCCAGTGGTGGCAACTACAATCCGCAAGACTGAGCAGTGCATAAAAACTGTGTGTTTGTGTGATACATTATTACTTCACTGTGTCCCCACTTCCTTACTAGCACCATAGAGAAATTTGTTGTGGAACAGTACATTTGCGAGGCTTGTTGTACATCTTGTCTGACAGTACAAATGTGAGCACTGGTGCAATGCCAGGATATTGCACTGGATAGGGATGTCACACACCTGTTCAGGTGCAAATTTGAAAATGTTTGCACAAAATAGAAATTTTTCTTTTGAGAATGAAAGAAAATGTTTGTCGAGGTCCGCCTTTATTCTGCATGTGCATCTATCTCCTTCCCAGAGTCGGGAGCACGTAGCTTATGACTTGAGCAGGGACCACTTGTTGAATGTTCTTTCACTGCATTTTTTAGGTGTGCAGAATTAAATGGAGGCATTTCTAGTGTATTGTCTGTATATATTTCTGTGTGCACACATTCATTGCTTTATTTAATGTTTGCCACGAGTTGTACTTAACATCCTCGTATTCTTGGCACCACTCCAATGCAGAGCGGGTATCGCACGCAGTAGAAATGTAGTGAAGGTAACTAGCCAAGCACTGAAGTCCAAACAATGCTACATGCTGTGATTGTTTAGACCAGGGGTGCCAAAGTGGCGGCCTGTGTGGCCCTCGAGCCAAAAAAAAAATAATAATAATAATAATCGGCCAAAGCTTCATGAACGGTTGTAGCGTTATCACTGGGCTCTGTACTCGTGCAGCTTATCTGGCATTAGTCAGTGATAGAAAACTGTTGCCATTGACCTGTAACAGCTGATGACTCTCTCACTATAAGAGGTGAGCGGGGCTGGTTGGCACATGACAACAGCGAAGACGACAAAAGTAACACAAAGACTGCCACGGAACCTCAAACTTTCAACCTTTAATCATGCGACAATAGGTTGAAAGTTTTGACGTTGCCTGTCTTCTCTCTGTTGCTTTCGTCATCTTCACTGATGAGTCTCTAAACCTGTCCCTGCGTCTTATGTTTACACGATTAATATTACTAGTATATTCTTACCAAAATTTCTGAGCAAACCCTACATGGCCAGTTTGTAATATTGGCACCTTCAATGCCACCAGAAACGGACCAGTTCAGTCACAGGCTTTGTGATCTCCCGAGTGAATTCGGGCAAAGATTCTTTGAGTGCTGGAGACTTGCAACGGAAGGTTTTGGCTCGCCGTTTTCCGCAGTTGTTAACAGTGTTCCTGATTAACAAATGAAAACGATTGACCTGCAGTGCGATGCACCAATAGAGACCAAGTTTGCTGAAGTTGGAGCGGCTTCGTTTTATTCTTACATTGGACGTCGGCCAACTGCATAATCTGTAACCCATCCAATTTCTCTCACTGTGCCTTTTTGGTCTTGTTTGGTTTTAATATAATCATCATATTTTTAGTTTAAGGTCATACTCAACATCTGTCTTGATGCATTATGGCCTAAGTTGCCCTTGTGCCATTAAACCCTGAAACATCATCATCAGCAGTCTATAAAAGCCATGTGAACAAAGTGTCACCTTCATCACCTTGCAGAGAAGCTTGCATGGCAAAAATGCTGACCATGAGAGAGAGAAAAAGGAGGAACAGGAAACGTATGAAAAGAAGATTGGCCTACTGACATACCTTGGACAAGGCTCCTCAGAGGCTTCAGGTGATTGAGGCTTTTTTAAAAATGTACCAGCAGGACTTGGGTCATTCTGGTAGTGTATCTGTAGAGACAATTTGGACAAAAAAAAAGTGGAGGTTAATATGAAAAGACATGTCAGTCATGTCAAAGCAAGGCTATTCCGCGCCAGATATTCCACTCGTGCTGCTCGTTATTCAGTGGCATCTCAGGAGTGTTTGCAGAAAGCTTTGTGCTTCTATGACAAATTCTTTTTGCGTTAATAAAATGTTTGAAAATGAACTAATTTGAATTTCCACAATTTTTGTAATGTGGCAGTCTCGACAAAATACAGTAGAATCTTGATGATACGTATCTCTCAGGACGACGTAAAATATTCGTATAATCCAAAATTCGTATCAAAAGAGTGAAACCAAGTATAAAAATTGAGCCAAGAAAATAGACAGTGACTGTTCATTTTCCATTACTGTCGGTGAATGAGGTCTTTTGTAATTTCTTTTGCGTCTCTGTTTTTGGTCAGCGTTGCCAAAATTAGCGAGATGATTCAAAAGGCCAAGGCTTTCCACTCGCGAGTTGCGCAACAGTGCCGTAAAGCGAGCTTCACATAAAGCACGCAGGCATTAGGTGAAGCTGATCTGCAGAATGATGACGCCTAGCAAAGGAGTGCCCAAGGCTCTTTTATGTTGCCGGAAGTTGTCCTGATATGTTTCCTTCATATGTTCTGGTCGCTCTTTTTCTAAACCAGTGCAACGTCACACGGCTTCGTGGTTGGCGCTCACACTGGCGCATGCGGGTCATGTGGGAACGACCTCTGTCGCCTCCTCGGCTCGTTCGTATCACCCGTGAAGGCAAGATAACACTATAATCCGCAATGTAATCCATGGGAAGAATAGACATTTTGGACAGGACTGGAAAATAATTCGTATCATCCTGAAATTCGTATAATCTGTGATTGTATCATCGAGGTTCTGTTATAACTGCAGTACCTCATTTGATAGAACAGGGGTCCTACTACATGAGATTAAAAAGCTTGGAAAGTACTACATTTCAAATATGTGAGTAAATATTTTCCCTCTGGACTTGGCACTTTAGGAATACATTGGAGTCTGCATTCTAAACATGTCCTATACTGAACAACTGTGCAAGGAAGAAGTTCTGGGTGTTGCAATCTCACTCTGACCCCTAAATCAATACTTTGTGTTTGTCTTGTCCATCTTTGTGTGTTTTGTCTTTTTAGTAAAAATGACATTTCATATCGCAAAGACTCACCACTACGGTGAGAGGGAATGGTACACACCATTTACATAGTGAAGGCAACTCACAAAATAACTCTTGTATAGCACACTATTCCAACACAAGGGGCTTCTCTGGCTACTACTTCTCGTCCCAGCGGTTAATAGCATGAACACAGTACATCATGTCCATTTATCTTAATACAGTGTTTCTCCATGACCAGTCTGTTGTGCTGAACAGCTTGAACGTCCAGAATCTACCCGCTGTGAAATGCTGGAAGCGCCGAGCAGTACTATGTTTCTTTTTTCACCAATGCCTGTACACATTGGAAGAGTGCCTTCCATTAATGGTGATGCTTGCATAGCAACCAGTCCTAGACACATAGTTGAAGCCTTAAAGGGGTTGAGACACTTTCAGAGATGTGGTTCATTACATTATGGGCGCATTGTATTGCACGCCAGAATACAGAGGAAAAATAATTATTCTTCTACGTGTCGTGCATAGTGAGATACAAGCCCTCGAATGCACTCCTGGGCAAAGCGCAGACGTCACAGACCTCAGTTGCGTCCATTCCCATTGGCAACTGTAAGCACGTGACTTCTTGTGCGCTGCCTCCCTGGCGGCGGTGAGGTCTGTGATGTCAGAGCCGCGTGAGTTTCGGTATCTGCTATTTTGTCCATTTCTATTGTCCTCCTCGCTGTGAAGCTTTCATTGGAGGTTCACATCGATGCAAAGCACCGTTTTTTACATTTATCTGGGATAACTTGGGATGACCTGTCGCAACCGCTTTAAGAAAAAGAATCTTGTCATATGTTATTTGGAATAGGGGTGTAGGCAGCCCACTTCATGTCCTAGAAGAGTGTTTCTCAACCGGGGTTCCGCAGCGGGACAGTGCAGCGGAACTCTGCTGACATTCATCTGGAAAGTCTGCTGGAAAACCCAGGGCAGACGTCATACTGCACAGTCAGTGGTAGGATTCTAACCCAACGCCACCCACTGCAAGACCTTTGGAGTAACCACTAATGAGCGGATGCTTTTATCCACTCGACCATGTTGATGGCGGAAAAAGAAATGAGAAAAAATTAGAGAGATAGAAAATTGTGTCTTCCGTAAACAGCTTTACATGGTGAATGGCAGGCAAATTTTGTGTATGTTATGGAGAGTGTAGTACTGCAGCTTCTAATGACATAGACATAATCAGGTAGTTTGTTGAAAAGCATGGGCGAATAAATGGCAAAAATATCGGATGCACATTTTTGACATTGTGCTACCTATAGGGTTCTTCCAAGCATTGTGGAAAATATATTTTGTTCTGGGACCTCCACAACTACTTATCGGCGGAGTCCCTCTACGTGTGCAAATTAAAAAAAAAGTATCCGAGACGGTCGAGCGGCCCTATTCGACCATCTGGCCTAGAATGGCCCTGCAATGAGTGCTAAAGTAATAAATGCAAAGTTTCTAGAAATTCAGTGACATACCTGGAAAATATTGTTGAACTTCAATCAAAACACTAAAAAGCATATCATCTTACTGTACTATTCTTTTTCAACAGGGAGCTCATCATGGTATTCCGAGTCCCACGAGAAACGCATGGAGTTGTTCTATGATGCACAAAGGTGGGTAGTACCATAGTCGACTGAAACTATTTCACGTTAGGAATAGTTAGTGTGTGGCAAATTATGCGCAGGTCAATTGGTTTAAGTTGATTGCAGCACTTTTCTTGTTAACCACGTGTGAACAGTGTATTATGCAATACTGATATTTCTTATAATTCTGCTTTTCTGGCAGGTCAACTAAAGACACGAAACTGAAAGACAGTATGGACCCACTAAAGGTGTTCAAACGCTTTGTAGATGCAAAACATGGGCTGCAGGAGAATAGCAAGAAAATTAAACAGTTTAAGGTGAATGTTGGTCTATAATTACACAAGAGTGTTCATAATATTATTACTGGAACTTTGTGAATGCATGAGAGATTTTACAGGAGTTGTTTGGGCGTGAAACGATTGCTGTTGCACTGGATGTCTAATTTTCAGCTCATGCATGATGTTATTGTCTGACTGTGTAGCTGTGTTGAAGTCATGCACTGCTAATGCTGGCTGCATTTTTTTATTCGTAATATAACTGGGAGGGCCGTAAGATATTGGGAGGACTGTACGTTTTTTTAGTAAATGTAGAATTTTTCTAGAATTGAATACCTGTGTCATTTTGTTATCAGATTTGCTTTAGAAGAAAAAAAGAACTGTGAAGTTGGCAGTGCAGTGTGGCTGGTGGGCCCACTGGATATCTTTAGAACAGAGCTGAGTGTTGTCAATAATGGGAGTCATTCTTTTTGTAGAAATACTTTTCACGGAAATGGAAGATCTAGTTAAAAAAAAAGATGATGTTGGGAGGCGGGAAAACTGTCTGGCCTGGAAAGTGAATTTTCTTACTGAATGCTTGTAGAAGGTAGGCAAAAACTAGGTGATTTTGTTCTTCATTGCAGTAGTTTATGCATATCTAACAATTAAGACAGGGATCAGTTTGTATAATGGGATCTGCGGTGTGCGATGAAATCAGAGGCACAAAAAATGTTTCCAGGGAACTTTTAAAATGTAATTCCGCAAATACTTGAGTGTCAGGCAAATGTTTGGATATGTTCCGTGCAAAAAGCGAATCAGTACATGTTTCAGTTTGACGCATTAAATTAGACACCCAGATGGAATCACCTTGGTTTGGGGTTTTATTGCAGGAGCTCAAAATCGGGCCATACTGGGTAGAAAAGCAGATTTTCTAGTGGGAAGAAAAAAACAACAAAAATACCGTATTCTCCCACTTCAGCTGGCATGCCACAAAAGTGGAGGGAATCCAACTTTGAGGTTTCCAAAAGCTGGTCTTCATTGGCATGCTGCAAAATTAGAGGTTCATTTTTTTCCCAGTGAAAATCATTTTTTCGTTGGAGCGATATCCTCCTCCATCTCTGGAAACTTCGCTTGCTTTTTTTGCGTTTCTTTGCTGGATGGCAGGTTCCTTCTTTTCCGAATGAAAAAGTTGTTGGCCGCGTTGCGAGCCTTTAACTGCTCTTGACATCTGCCCCAGTCTTGCACACATTGACGACGAATTCCAAACACTCTTGCAGAAGCACTGATGTTACCTTAGGCTTCTTTGTCTTTTCAGTGTTGAATACGAGATCGTCCCCACTGTTTCCCACATGTCCGCTCACCATCTAGTATAGCCGATGTTTCTGATGCTGGTGTTGTCGATTGTCAAGAGAGCTATCTCTGCCGTCCAGCTCCATTGCTTCTTGTGCTAGCACTGAACTTGAAAGGCGGAAATGTTACTGTGGCTATCGACCTTAATCAGTGACGTACAAATGTGTTTGCATGCGTCACATAGTCATTCCTGGGGACAACCCTCTTTGGAAGGAACATTCTGTGGTGCTTGCTACTTTATCACTTCTCACCAAGGGAAATTCACCTCGGATTTTATGGCATGCTGCAAAGTACGGGGATGTGTGGCATGCTGGTCTCCACCGATTGTATGTGGCATGTTGGCTAATGCAGGGGAATACGGTACTAATAACACAGTGGACCACCGTTTATCCGGACTTCACTTATCGGACTTCCTGCGCTATCCGGACAAAAACATGTTGACAAATTCGAGTAAATGCAGTTTGCCTTCATTTATTGGGATGGTTGAATGAATGGATTAGGGGACCCCTGGCGAGGCCTTTTGTAACAAGGGCTCAGCACCAAAGTGTGCTGCATTTGTGTTGAGTGTTGAATCAGAGACAGTGTGTGACTTACAGTTCGTCAAGACAGGGCGATAACCTCAGAAAATTTCTACCTTTCCCATCGTGCACCACGTTGACCAGTTTAGTGTTTGACATCGTTAGGAAAGGTGTGTCTGTCGTTCTTCCAAGTGCCCAAGCTCAGGTTTCTTCAACTATGGAATTTATTCACCAGCTTGCCTGCACCTATGCTGTATTATCTTGGAGTGATTCTATGCATGCCACTTGTCAGCAAAAGCATTAAAGATTAGTAACTAGCATGGTAAGCAAAGCTGCAATATGCAAGAAGAAATGACGTGCACACACAAAGATTCCGGATCAATGAGTGGGGAATCCAGTGATGTGGTACATGACAGTGCACGAAGTGCACAGGAAACGGCTTAGCATTCTTTGAATGGAAGACTAATGTTTCTCGAGTTAACGACATAATATATAGCAGTTTTACAGGAGCTGAATGTCTGCAGTAATTTTACACGCGTGACGGTGGATGATTGCTTATGCACTCCGAAATAAACACGTGCTTTTTTCACAGCTGATGGCTCATCTCATCTCAAGTTCGGTTGGTTCGGTGGGTTCGGTGGGAACCACAAGATCCGGATAAACTGGGGTCGACTCTAATAATAAAACATCACTCCTCACATTCAGATAAACATGAGATGCCAAGTGGCTATGCTGAATGTGCAGTGCTTAGCATTCTCCAGTGCCTATGTTAGTAGCTGAGTTTACACTTTGGCCAATTTCTGGAAAGTCTGGAAAGTGACGATGATGGAAACCCCAAGAAAGGTTATCCCTAAAACAGAAGGCTTGTTTGCCTCTTTTACATGCTTAAAATTTCATGTTCACAGGCGACATTCTGTAACATTGACATTGTAACTTCCTGAGAGCAGGGCTCAATGCTCGTAAGGTACTTCAGGTTTTCAAAGGCGGCACCCACATTAATCCACCCTGACGCTGCGCATACGTCTTTCTGAATGCAAAATTCCAATCCTTCTGGCTTTCAGTGATGTATGATGCCGATAATACCATATTTACTTACATTATTTGTACACTTTTTGTCCCCAAAGAAAGTCTGAAAAGTTTGGGGGAAAAAGATTACACGGGAACGTTCGTCACACTATTCAGACGACGCAAAATTTAGTATGACTGTCATATAGGCTCTCGGTAGAGCTGATATTGACATTATCCCTGCGTTGTGCAAGCACGAAAGTACCCAAATACTGCACAACTGCTGACGGTTGGGAGGCAACACACCGCATCCCACTACTGCTCGTACACCCGTGAAATATGTCGAGATGCTACTGGAAGACTCCGCTAGTCGCACTCGAAAACCGAAAGCACGCTATGATCGCCAACTTTACCATGTTGTGGTTTAAGGTTTGTCGTAGCGTGTTTGTCCAACGTTTCTTTCCGCGTTTTGTAGTTCGAGTGACAGTATCGTTCATCGCCCAACTTGCCCAATCGTTCATCACCCAATCAAAACTCGGGTGCCCAAATTCCGAGATTTTTTGTTTCCTTGACATTTTTACTGCTAAACTAGGGGTGTGCAAAATACGCGAGTAAATATGATAAATTATAGAGCTCGATTAAAGAAATATCTAGAAATTGATGCCTGGTGAGTGAACTGTCCCTTTAAATGCACAAGCACAGAACTGGACAACTGTGTTAGTGAGTTAAACGTGTCTAAAATATGGTGCTCATAAAGCTTTTATTGAACATTGAAGGAGCTGATGGCAAAGCCAGTTACGGAGCATGTTGAACATCGAAAGCACAAGCACAAGAAGCACAAGAAGGAGGCAAAGAGGCTTCAGAAGTCACTGGAACAGTTGAGATCTGAACGACTGCGCAGAGAACAAGCGGAAAAGGCTAGGGCAGAAGAGCTGCTGAGGAGGGTACGCAACGAAAAAGACGCGAAGCAAGCACCAGAGGTAATCGTGGATGAGCGGCTACGAGGATACAACTCGCAGTATAACCCACACCTCGCTAAAAAGTAGAGGTGTTTAGAGAAGCACCTAATGGACTGGAAGAAGCTGTAAAAAGAGCATATTTGTACATACTGTTTGTTTATAAAACGTATACTACGTGAAATAAAAGACAAGAACAACTGCATTTCTCAACAGCCCATTAATTGGAAAAATGACATATTGCAGCCTCACTGCATGTTGTGATATAACACTTTTCATGCAAAAACAAACAGTACTATATTAGAGAATGGCAGTTGATGAAAAGGGGCCAAGCCAGGGGGTGGATCTTTGGCCTGACTCTCCCCCATCAATTTCTGCTGTCACCATGTGCTCCAATTGGTTTGACACTTGCATACAAAATGTTGATGACACAGCATACTACATACACTGTAAGTGTATGTAGTATACTAGCAGCATAGCATACTACATACACTGTAAGTGTATGTAGTATGCTGTGCTAGACTGTATCCCCCCGCAGAAAAATCCTGAATCTGCCCCTGGACACTGGAACTCAAACCCACACTGCTCTGAT
Source organism: Ornithodoros turicata (assembly GCF_037126465.1). Classification (NCBI taxonomy): domain Eukaryota; kingdom Metazoa; phylum Arthropoda; class Arachnida; order Ixodida; family Argasidae; genus Ornithodoros; species Ornithodoros turicata. Next base: position 67,936,591 of record NC_088201.1, on the reverse strand, counting down.
TGGTGGACAGAGTGGGTTCTGTGATGTTTCCTGAGCAGTGTTACCACTTTTTCAGGAGTGAAAGTAGCCAAAATCGAGTTAAAAAGTCGCTAGAAATCACCAAGTATCAAGTCTACACCTAAATAGGCAAGAACGATGTAGTGTGAGTCAGGTTGATTAGATATTGTGATGGTCAATAGCACTTTTACACACGAGGTAGATAATGCTATAGTTAGTTTACGACTGGATTCTGAAATTATAAATACATGTACAGTGGTGTGAATCCACCTTTGCTATACATAGGAAAGGAGAAACAGGCTACGTAAAAGCCAATGAACACTACAACCTGAAGGCTCGCAGATTTTTTTATTTTCTTTAATGCGAGTTGTTTCCCATTCTGTGCCACAATGCCTGGCAGTGTTGCAGTGTGCATGTTTATGGCATCCGCAAATCAGTTGCATGCCAGTGGGAGAGCAGCCCTCCGGCACGGTGTAGTACATAGCCGTGTTGTCAGCAGGTGCAACAATACTTTGCCCTATATTGCACTTAAGTATGTAATTTATCGAATGTCACTTACTATTTTTGGAAGGTGTACACGCCAAATATTATCCAGAGTTCTTGCAGTCCATGGTGTTGCCAAAAATCTCACAATAAACAGTGAAAAGTTGCTAAACAGTGGCTAATCCCAGTATACGAGGAAAAGTCTAAGCACAGCAAGAAAGTCTCTAAATTTATCGAAAAATTTGCTAAGGTGGCACTACCACTCCCAACGTGTCCTGCTGCTACCGGTCATCCAGCATTATGGAGTGTGCATAACAGTAAGCATACGACGTGTCTTCATACGTACCGTCAAGAGCACGACTGCGAGGAGCAAGCTGTGTACTGCGACTGGCCACAGTCACAGAATCAAGAAAGAGTCTGGGATTGGTTAGGAACTGGTGTGAGCATCTAACCTCACCCTTTCCTGTCACATGTTGTATGAGGGGCATCGTAATATGATGTGTCGTTAAATGCGGGTTTTGCGGTTTATACTGTGAAGGGTACATTAAGTATGGATTCATGCTTCATGAAAAGAACCCACAGTGTGTTGTTTCCAGTGAGGTCTTAGCAAATCGTTGTATGAATGTGTGTAGAAATGTCCATTTTGTTAATTGTTTCATGAAATATATTTTAGCATGTTATCCTTTGCAAACATGTCATTGGATTGGGTGGGGGGGTTTCCTCGCTCTGCCAAAAAAATGCAAAGGGGTTCCACAAAATTTGAGAACCCCTGTCCTATGCCATAGTGGCATAGCCCTTTTGTCAAAGCTCTGTAGAATTTTGCAGCCCCGACTTATGTGGAAAGAAACATTGTGATTTATCTACATGTCTAACCTGCTGTATCATTGTAAAAGAACTCAAGCAAACATCAGTGTGTGCATGCTGTGTCAGTCTTGTCTCCAGCACTGTGGGGTTTACTGCATTTCATGAAACAAATGGGCAAGATATTTTGGAACTCTGTGACAAAGAAGTATGTTACGGACAAAGAACATGGCTGTATCTCCTGACGGTGATGTGGTGCTGTCTCGACGTATCGTGTTGGGCGATCAATGGTCATCACAACCCAATGATTGTTTTGTTCAGTGATGGGCTAGGGACCCAAACAGATTGATGCCTACGCAAAATGGATTTGCTACAGGTGCTAAAGGAGATGTCGTGGTGGTGTCGGCTTCGGCCATTGGAAAGATTGGCATGACTTTATGCGCTTGAGGACAGCGGTGTAAAACTGTGGCAAAAAAAAAGGAGTAAAAAGAAATGCGGGCAGAGCAGTGCTGAGGACACATCCACTACACAGAATATGTCAGTGTCGTTCTGTGACAGTGTCGTTTGTGTGTGCCAACGTTGACACCGCACTCCGCAGCTTTGCAACTCTCCAGCGACATGCTCGTTTGACGCTGCTCAATTGTCTTTCGGTGTGTCCTACGTTTTGTCTCCTTTACTTCCATTACCTCGTTCTTATATTGTTTTACGTATTTTGTATGCAAGTGTTGCAACATTTCGAAGTGAAGGCAATATTTTCATCACTTTATTCGGTTTTGCACTGTGTTTCAGGGATTAGTTCACTGCAGTTGCACTTCATATTGCACTTGCTGCCGTCTCAAGGTCAAGGTCGCAGTAAGTATTGTGCGTACACCTGCGGTCTGTCACTTGGTACTACATATTGCCAGGGGCAGATCAAGGATTTTTCTGCGGGGGGTCCTGCCTTGGACAGCATGCTATTACACTACCAAGGTCAATAAAAACTCTATGTGACGACTGGAATTGAGGGGGGCTCACATCCAGATCCCCTCCCAAAATCCACCCCTGCATATTGCCACGTGCCTCCAGCTATTGTGTCAGTAGCAGTAAGTATTTGAAATCTTATCATGCTCAATTTCCTGGAAAGGCCTCCATACTAGCTGCAGACAAACACTTATTCAAGATGAAAATATCAGTGGTATATTTTTAGTAAGCTTTTGAAAAAACACAAATAATGATGGAGCAATACAACGCAACAATCAAAGTGCAGCTCTGCAGTCAGTTATTGTTTGTTGGGGAGGTATGTATGAAGGTACATAGCTTCGTCAATTATCTGCTAGTAAACACAGTAGTACTCATGTATGCCATTTGTACTAGTGCACCAGACTGAAAATTTCAATCCATTTTGCCAGGAAATATCCATATATCATCACTATACTAGAACTGTACCAATCCTCACTATGCACTTACTGCTCAAGATAGTTGCACACATGTAGTTTGGTCTAAAAAAGTGAACTTTTCACATTTGTATGCTCTTGTCACATCCATTTGTTCACTAATAAACTCCTCCTAAGCCACAGCAAATGACAGTGTTTTGAAGAGTCAAAGAATGAAAATATATGTACAAATGTGACTGATGTCCCTATAGGCCGAGTACTTAGCAGACTTACATCGATATTGAAGTTAAATTTGATCCCGCAGTGTTGGAAAGAGTATTTGTTAAGGTGCAAAAATTTAAGGTTTAGATCTTTAGACATAAACCTTAATCAACGACACCCTTACCTTTCAAGCAGTCTTCTCCATTTAAACTGGGTAACCGAGTTGTACAATTGCATGCTTTCAGCATTGAACTGTCTAACCTTGTTCTTTATATTTTTATTACTGAAAAGTTGACACCCTTGGGGGAAACAAAATGCTGGGCAATGTCTCCCAGTTGTCCCTGCATGTTAATTATTATTAATTATTGATAAGGCTGTTAAGATGAGGACAAAGTAACTCCACATACCCCTATGACTGAAACCGCAACACAGCTGCAACAAAGACGAGGCAGCCACATCTTTGTGGTCCAGACACAGTGTCAAGGAAACACACAAAATTCACATATTTTTACTGTCTTTGCAACTAAATTTTTATTTGATGATCCACGTCTTGGAGCATTGCTGTGACCAAGAGCAAAAAGGAGTTCGTTGTCAACATTTGACCTTCTCTTTTCTTCGGTTCGCAATTCAGAAAGCAAAGATAAAAAGGAAAACTGAGTTTTCCATGGTGAACTCCTTCAGGCCCACAGCATTTGCAAGTAATAGGGTGTCAGAACATGTTCTGATCAGGAAAACAATTATGGAATGGAAACTGGCTTTGCCACGTAGAATGTGCAATATATGGTTCTGCTGCGAATGGATCAGCACTTTTCTTATGGCTTTTAGTTCTTATTTTGAACATTAAAAATCTCAACATTCATGGTACAAAGTTAGGTAATCTCTGTGGCTAAAAATTAGCAATGCCCAGGAACAATGTAACTGAATTAAGCCATAGGTGAAACTGCTGTTTATGCAACCGCAGAAATGTGCACTTACTGTATAAGTGGTTAAATTCGCGGGCTCAATAATTCGCTAATTTGTGAGGCACCACGCTAGACAACGACTTGCGGAATCTTAAATTTGCGGTACCGTGGAGTGTTGACTCTGCATCAGGCATCTTACGGGCCCTCCATCTCCACCAAAACGTATCGCCCTTCTCACTGAGAGGGCTGCAATTAGGGGGTCCTCACTTGGCTGGTGTCGAGGTCATTACCAAATTGCCCAGTCTCCCGTCATTCTTGTCACCGCATCAAGCAGGTACGATTGCCACTCGATAGTCGTGCTGCAACTTTTACAAAGGCCGATCTGCGTGGCAGAGTGCTTAAACCCATACATGCTTGCTGGATGGTCCAGGCTTACACAGAACTGGAGTCCCAGGACGCCGTCACCCGCACATGATTCGTGAAGGCTGGACTACCTTCTCCACTTGCAGCAGAGAACTGAACATTTTGTGAGGCAATGCAGTGTAAATGTGTACATAAGTTGCCTCCAGCGTCCTGGGTCAAATTTCTTACACATTTCGTTCGCATATTTTTCTGTCACTGGTTCGAATATTTCACGGAAGTTTAAATTCGCGAAGAAAAGAACGCTTGTGACTTTCAAGAAAATTGGTTCCTTGTGAAAATTATTGCTGATACAGTATATTGCATCGACCTTGACTATGATGTGTAGCCGAACAGTAGGATGCAGTTTTTGTTAATCAACAAATTACCCGAACAATCGCACAAATGTGTTTTTGTTGTGCACATACATAACTACTGAAGATCTGATTCCACTAGCATGACCTTCCACTTGCGTAGCCCTAGTTGGAACTGCTGACTAATTCATGCTAGGGTTTAAAATATGTTTCCAAAATCCTGAAGGAGAAAAACGGCAATAATTGCTGTTCATTTCAAGTAAGTAGCATTCATTTGTTTAGTCATTTAATTTATTTTTATGTTTTTTGTGTTGTTGTGCAGTCACATCGAAGAACGCAAGTGTGATGCCTATTTTCACGTCTATTTCAGTGATGCTGACACAATTTCCATGCTGGGCCTGATGCAGCCACACGAAACCTCCCTGTAGGCATACTATGCATGCTTTCTTGTTTGTCTCTGGATGTGCCAACAGCGACCTGTCTAAAAGGTTGGTCTTCATGCAACAGCATTATAAACAGATACAAAGAATCAGTGCACTGAGCATAGCAACATACCACGTTGTAATCTCATTTTTAAAGTGCCGTACAGAACTTTAGCGTCAGCAATTAATCACCGACATTGTCCTCCACATCTTCGTCTCTCTCGTTCTCCAAAGTTTTCACCTTTACGTCTAAATCCTCACCATACTGAATGGCGTTATCAATAACGAGCAACAGGTCGCCGATACTCTCCTCATCCTTGATATTGAGGGGCATAAACTTCACCAAACTATATTCGTCAACTACTTTAGCGATGGCTTCAGTCAGAGCACTGTACTTAGTTCCAAAATGCCTGTCTTCTTCGAGTAGCGTACGGCCGTCTGGTTCCAAGAAGTTACTGATCTGCCGTCGCCCGGCTTTATTGAGAAGATCCATTTTAGTGATAATATTTATATGCGGTATCTCGAAATTCACCATCGCAGAAAGTGCTGCAAACACACCCGAAAAGAACTTTGAGGTTTCGATCATAAACTGTGAGTCCAAGAGAAAGACACCGCAGACGCGAAATTCCCACGACTGCAACATTTCCACCAATCTCTTCATCACACTGAGGTGTGTGTACAGCTCAATCTGTCCGGGACAGTCAAAGAGAAAGTAATCATCGGAGTCTTCACCCAACTCTTCCTTTAACCATTCACTGTTTTCGACGAGGTATTCGAGACAAAACACGAGCCCTCCGTTAGGGCCGAAACGCAAGTCTTCGTCCTCCATGACATCGTCGACGTGTATGAGATTCCTGATGTCGAATGCGACGTCGTAGTTGAAGTATTCAGCAGCAGGATCGAGGTTCACCACTTGAGCAGTGCGGCCGATAACATCGCAGTGTTTGGCAATCGTGCTGCAATAAGTGCTTTTCCCGCTCCCCGCGGGTCCCATGACGAGCTGCGCGTACCTCATAATCAGGCTGTAACACACTCGCTCCAAAGAAGCGATATGTAAAGGCGATCTAAAAGACTGAAGTAAACAACTTGAGAAACGCGCACATGCTACCGTCTGGGGAGCGCCATTTTTGCTGTAGCACACGATTACGGAGAGTAGAGACAACATTTGTCTACTGTAGCGCCACTGCACGTTTCCAACGAGAAGTTCGGCTGAAATACATGGAGGCATAGCTTTTGCGCACAGCGCAGGGTCGTACTTCTACGTCATTTTTGGTACAGCTAGTATGCTGCGGAACATAGGCGCCGACTGCGGGGGGGCTCGGGGGCCCTTGCCCCCCGGAACATGAACTAGGAGGGGCGCCGCCTCCCCCGGGAAGTCCCGCTAAGAGACTGACACCAACCTTTGGGGCTCGGCGCGCCCGGGTCAAAAGAGCGAAGAGGCACCAACCCCCAAAATGCATCTTGCAATTTGTAAAATATGTATCCGCCCACCATACTCATCACAGTAGAAAGTAAGACAAGAAAGAAAAACACAACACATATCCTGAATTTCGCCCAAAGCAATCAGATCAATGAAACGAAGCAGTCGAAAAGGTACCAGCAGCTGCCAGTGAGGTGTAACAGTAGAATCTTCGGAACGCATATCCGTTGGGAGCGGGTTGAACTCCCGCTGCTCCATTTCATTGACCATATTCATAATATGGCGCGCATTTCGGGTCAAACACCGAGGATTCAATGCGTTTTGTTCCTTTTGCAGTCAGTTTTCAAAGGCGTAATGCCTTCAGTTGTGCACATGTTCACTGTTTGCGTTCTCTCTGTTTTTTTCTGTTCTTCCTTCCTCTTATTTCTATACCAGTTCTGCATACATCATAAGATCCCGCCAGAGTGTGTGATTCTTCAGCTTTAGTTTTGTGTTCTTCATTTTTCTTTTTGTTTCCTTTTGCTTTCTTTTTCTTTGCCTTTTTTGTCTACCCCATTTCACTCTTTTTTTGGAATAACACACCGACATCCATCTGGCTTACCTTTCTTTTTTTTCTTAATAAACATACCCCCCCCCCCCCCCCGCCACAGCACTTATTTCGCGGTGCGCCCTTGCCCCCCTTGGGAAAATGAAAACTCTCCGCCTCTGCTGCGGAATGTCATCAGGCCCATAGAGCAATTTTTGACAACATGACTGTTTTTAAAAACAGTGCAAGATTATTGCCGGCGTCTTTGCAAAGACGAAAATGAAATCACTCAGTTGCAAAGTTTTACGTTCTGCATTCTGTGGAGAGCGATTGAAAGCTGCGTCAGCATCAGGGGCAGATTTAAGAGTCTGTCATGGGGAGGGGGGGGGGCTCAATGAAATTTCGTGCTTTGCGGCACAGCATCATCCAGGAGATAGGATTTTTACATAGGGAACACAGCCGTATGGGGGGGGGGCGGTCGCCCCCCTGCCCCCATTAAATCCTCCCTGGTCAGCATAATTTTCAATCTGACGAAGGGGACTTAGCACAACCCCCTTTCATCCACAGAGGTCGTGCAGGGTGACGGGAATTCCGTGTTGTGACGTTGTAAGGCATATATTTACAGAATTTTCATGATCACTCGCATGAAACACTCGATTCTTAGGATATCCCTCGAAACGTTCATCTTGAGTGTCAGCTGGGTAGACTTGCCGGAGGGGGCCTGCCCCCCCCCCCCGGGAAGTTCCGGGGGGCTCAGGCCCCTAAGCATGCAGAAAAGCGAGCGCTGGATCAGCTGTGCTCAGCATAGCTGGGGGGAGAATATCAGCGGTCTATTGGCGGGATGACAGCGGAGTCACGAGTCGAAGTACGTCGAACGGCGATCTCCTCGCAGCAGCGTAATACGCGTCCGTCTATGAGACGAAAGAGCTGCTTCTGCGGCACTGTCGGCCAGTTCATTCCCTGCGACACCGTAACGGGCTGGGACCCATTAGAGAACCAGCCCTGCTTCGTAGACAAGGTTGTAAGCCATTAACACATCCATAACCAACGGTGCGGATGTGCCTCGGATGCCAGAATTTTCAATTGCTTTCAGCGCAGATGTAGAGTCAGTGAACACGACCCGTTCCTGCGGGGTAAAATCAACGATGTGCTGCAGAAAGAAAAGTATGGCATACAGTTCCGTAGCTGTGGATGAGGTTTGATGCGAAAGCGACGTCCTTCCACCACGCCTTCGGATGGGATGACGAACGCCAAGGCGGACTTGCCATTTTGAGATGCGCCATCGATGTATGCTGCGGCAGAGGTAGAAAACTTCGCGTCTACCAGAGCATAAAAATGGGCTGGAAGGATCGACTTGAGGGGAAGCCTGATCTCTTCGTTCCTTGAGGTCCGGAAGACGTACGAAGGTTGGTGGCACAGGCAGAGACCAAGGGGCGTCCGGCAGTGTGACGTCCTTAGCTATGAAGTCAGTTAGAGCCTGGCCTGTCCTCTGCGCTACACAATGGAAATCACGTTCAAGACGATACCGAATTTTTCTGAGGAGGGGTGTCGGGGAATGTGCGCACGCACTTGTTTCTTTATCATTTCAGCTTTATGATCGCTGTTTTTACGCATGTAATACCGAAATTTGCTCAGTTAAAGTGCTACTAGGGGTTACATCTCGTGTCCTCAGAATCCTACGAAAGTTCCCACTCAAATCTTCTTGCCTCACTTTACATTCCTACAAAATATTTCGGCTCTACGTGACGCGAAAGCTAGAGAAAATTAATTTGTATTTTTGAAAACTGTGACGTCATGCTAGGCTCCCACGGAGCGCCCTGCTCTCATCTGGCAACGTTGTTACCCTTCGCGTCTCCCGGGGGAGACTCACTTTTTGCACTTCGTTAGCGGAGCCCCCCGTGAGATATCATCCGACTGCTCCGGCCTTCGCGAAAACACAAAGGAGGGAGAAATCATCTCTCCAATTTTCCCCTCTTTCGATTGTTATGTATTACAAGTGGTGCCACTAGCAGAGGTATAATTGTTGAGAAGTGGCGCCCCCACAGTTTATATACCTGGCTCCCCAGGTTCCCGGAGGCAGTGCGTGAATAAGGGCATCTCACGGTGACACCACGGAGTGAGCATGGCTACAATATAACATGGTGTCAGAAGTGTCAGTTTCATCGAATCCACCTCCCACAAGGCCGTAAGTGCAAACGTTAACCATGACGAACGTTTTTGTGCAACCGCCGCAACATTTTGTGCCTAACGGAAATCCCGCACAAGCCTGGGATGAATGGAAAAGTTCTTATCGGATTTATGAAGCAGCGTGTGAATTCTCAGCAAAGCCAGATAACGTTCGGCGTGCCTTGTTGCTTCACTCCCTTGGACCTGCTGCAAGAAATATTTGTGACACGTTCGAGCTCGAACCGATGCCTTCAAAGAAAGATGAAGCTCAAGATTCTGTAGGGTATATTCTAGGGAAGTTCGATGAACTTTATTCGCCTTACAAGAACGTGACCCACGGTGCAGCCATCTTTAATATGATGAAACAGCGCGAAGGACAGACCATTGATGAATACGTCATGGAGCTTCAACTTCAGGCGCAAAAGTGTGATTTCGGGGAAAAGGCGAGTCGAGTTATTGGAGACAGAATCATTCTTGGTATTCGAGACAGTGCTCTCCGTGAACGGTTGTTTCGGGAGAGCAACCTCACATTAGAAAAGACTATACAGTTTTGCACAGCAGCTGAAATATCAAAAAGACACTTGCAGGACATCGAAAATACGAGGAAGAACGACATCCCGTTATCTGTCGATGTGCTACGTCAACAACAAGGACCATCACCCACAGGGATACAGTCTGTCCGCCACACGTTCGCCACAATATTCAGCTGCTACGCAGCGATTCTATCAAGCTTCAAAGTGTCGCTTCAACCAGCAGCAAAGCGGCAACCCACAGGCGATACCTTGTTCACGCTGTGGACTAGTGCACCGACCGCGACAGTGCCCTGCATATGCAACACATTGTCTCTCGTGTGGAATATTTGGACATTTCGCACGGATGTGCCGAAAGACAGGACATTCGGGGTCAAGCCCTCGTCAGGTTGCTGCACTGCATTACGCCACCGACGAGACAGCGGTGAACAGCGGACTGCTTTTGGGTGAGCTAACCGTTGACACTTTGTGGAATTCATATTTGGCTGACTGGACACAAGTCGTTAGCATTGACGGTCATGATGTTAATTTTAAGCTGGATACCGGTGCTGATGTTAATGTGATACCGTACACACTACTCCAGCATTGCTTAAGAAGGCCGAAAATTGAGCCCACGACCATGAAAGTACGAATATTTAGTGGAGAACTTTTGCCAATGCTGTTTTATTTGCTTGTAAACATTTTCATTGTTACATTTTTGGCCGATGTGTGGAAGTTCTAACGGATCACAAACCTCTGATCGGCTTGAAGGAGAAACCATATGACAAAATGTCAGCACGGTTACAAGGACTACTGCTACGACTGAACGACTACAACATTGCGCTGACCTATGTTCCTGGGAAATATTTGACAATTGCTGATGTACTATCTCGTGCGCCTGATCCCTCATGTACTGTGGAATCTAGTGACTGTGAATACCCCATCACAATATGTGCCCTTGCGACGGCGTCGACGCCGAAGTTCCAGGAGATACGTGTCTCCACAGCCAACGATGAAGTCCTGCAGGGTGTTATTGGCTACATTAAAAATGGTTGGCCAGGCCATAGGTCTCAAGTAGAATCCGAAGTTGGACCGTTCTATGACGTCAAGGACGAATTGCACGTAGCAGATGCTTTCCTGTGTAGAGCCCAGCGTCTAGTGCTGCCATCGGCTTGTCAACCTGATGCCCTTAAACGGCTTCACAATGCTCACCGTGGAATAGTGTCGTGTAAAAATCGAGCTCGTGAGGCACTTTACTGGCCTTCAATGAATCGCGTCATTGAACACATGATTCGAGCGTGTCAAGTTTGCCAGAGGCACCAGCGAAGTAACCAGCGTGAACCGCTTGCGGACCGGGAATTGGCCGAAAGACCTTGGCAACAACTTGGGATGGATTTTTTCCACTTGCGGACTGTGACGTATCTCTTGCTTATTGACTATCATAGTAAGTTCGTTGATGTTCAGCAAATGTCGTTTACTCATGCGAAGCCACTGATTAATGGATTAGAAGCATCGTTTGCAAGATTTGGCATACCAGAACAAAATCGTGTGTGACAATGGCCCACCGTTCGAGTCTTCCGAATTTCGTCTGTTCCTGAAGAACTGGGACATCGCGTGCACCCCCTGTTCGCCATACAACCCTCGTTCTAACGGTCAAGCGCAACGAGCTGTTCAAATAGTTAAAACGTCCTTAATTAAAGCGCTCGAAGACGGCGAAGATTTACATGAAACCCTTTTGGATTACAGAAGTACCCCCATCAGTGGAAGGAAGTCTCCAGCTGAACTTTTGATGGGGAGGAGGCTGAGGACATTGGTGCCAACTTTGTCTTGCAACCTTTCGCCTCGATTTGACTGTCAGGGCACCCGAAAAGTTTTGCAGCAGCGCCAGTGGCGTCAGCACATACACGGTGATTTGAAGACCAAGCCGCTTCGTCCCGTTACTCAAGGCCAGGACGTATGGTTTCGACACAACAATAAGTGCTGTTCAGGTACTGTGGCGTGCGCAGGGCCGGGAACGAGGTCATACATAATGAAGTCACAGGACGGCTCTTGGTATCGTCGCAATCGTTTTCACATCAAACCAGCCTTCCGATCAACAGCGAATGACTACAACTTAGGTGATGATACATCAAACGAACAAGTTGAAGATGAACAGCGTGCTGTGCATGAGGAACCAGCGTCTGTTGTGCACACAGATACTGAACTCTGCAGGGATGAAACGCGGAGTCAAGGTGGATACGTTACTCGCAGTGGTCGTTTGAGTGTACCACCTGCAAGATACCAAAGTGCATTTTGAATGGTTGCTCAATATATCCATAATCGCTTTGTTTTTGAAATTGTGTATTGCTTAGTTTTAACCACTGTGCTTTCCAATGTTGTTTTGCTGTCCTTCTCACTGTTGTTGGTCTAGTGTTTGTTATTACTGTTTGAATTAGCGTTCGAAAGATTGTGAAAGCTTGCCTTGTTACAAAAAGAAAAAAGAGGGGCATGTTATGTATTACAAGTGGTGCCACTAGCAGAGGTATAATTGTTGAGAAGTGGCGCCCCCCACAGTTTATGTACCTGGCTCCCCAGGTTCCCGGAGGCAGTGCTTACTTGGCACGTGCGTGAATAAAGGAATCTCACGGTGACACCACGGAGTGAGCATGGCTACAACATAACATCGATCAGCCTCACATGACTTCTCCACCACGTCATCCTCTCCGAATGCCGGAGTCGTTGCTAGGAGACGAGTGCCCTCTCCAGAACATGGCATCATCGCAATAAACCTCTACCCGAGAAACGTCATCATGACGTTGGTAGAGAGACCGAATCAGATCGGAAGGGGAAAGGAGTTCCAAGAATGGGCACTTGTTCGCTGCCTCCTATTGAAAGAAAAGTAGCACCGAAGGTCGCGTCCCTTTCAGGGATCATCGTAATCCCCTCAAGACCATGGCTTTCACACGCGGCCTTGTTCACCCCATAGCTTCAAGCCCAGTTCAACTCTACCAAACTGGTGGCGCTGTCGAACACTATGACGTCATTTGTTTACAAACAGGGAGAGGTCTATTTGTGGGCACATGACATCAGAGATGTCATCGCTCCGCCCACTTAGCCGGAATGAAATGCGAGCCGTGGCGGTACGGGGGGGATTTCAAGGCCGTACCTCTGCTCCAAAATGGGGGAATGGGAGATTTCAAGGCGGTAGCTCTGATCCAAAATGGCTGCACTGGCCTTGGCGCCGCCCGTCATTTGATAGCAAATGACACGCTTTGACACAGGCTCCTCCCAATGGCCAAACTCTCCTAATGCCAACGTCTCTCCAACGTCTGAGCCATATATAGAAATAGTTTGGCCATTAGGAGGAGCCTAACTTGAAGCGTGTCATGCAACGTCATGGCTGAACGACCTCCGTCGTCGTGCTCTATTGTTGTCCCGTCGCCGACGCAATGTTCGCAGAACGCTGTTTACAATGCAAGTGGGAATACATGTGCGTATCACGTCCTGCGAGAACCCTTTCGTCCTTGAATTCTTTCAGTTTGGCAACAAAGCCCCCATGTCACAAGCCGGCGATTCTGAGTAGATTACGTTGAGCGCGACAAAGCATGTGTCTGCTAGCTAGCGGACTGCATCACAATGGCGCCCACCTGCTGGCTGATTAGCGGATTCCACTTGGATTCAGGCTTTTTGGGCGGTGCAACAACGACTCTGACGCATGGAGGAAGGTAACACAGGAGCGGCCGTTTTGAACAGATTTCCGTGGGACACCTCTGGTGGTCGCCCCTGTCAAAACCGCCATTTCTGCCTGTCCACCACGTGATCCTCTCTAAAGTTTCGGTTTAGCAACGCTTTGTTGCTCGCGCTGGTTTCCGTGCTTTTATATGCTCTTCCAAAGTCATTGCGGAAACAACATTTTGTTAACGTGTTCTTACCGCGGTTGCGGCTGTCGTTCAACAGAAAGCAGCTCTGTCATGGGAATAACGTTTCATTCGTAAGTATGTAAGTACCTAGTACTATTTGGAATAGAAACTACGGCAACGTGAAATGCAGGCACCCTCGCCAGGGCAGCGCCACCGTCGCGTCTGGTCCGTTCGCGTATTTTTTCCCGCGCGGCGCGAGGGTGCAGGGTTGTCCGCGCGCTTATCGGCGTGCGGCGTGCGGCCGCAGGGCTGCGTGCGCGCTTACCCTCGCACATTTTTCAGCCTGGGCCGACCTCAATCGTAAATTTTTCCCCGCTACAACAGGTGTGCAGTAGGCGGTTTACAAAAGTACAAGTGAAAATATATTAGTCATTAGTGTCGGGAATTATGTTATGACTCTGTGTGAAGGAGAAAAACCCAGCCAAAAAACCTGATGCAGAAGAAACACAATACGATACACGTAACAAAGGTTATACAGTCATCACTTGTTTATCCGGAGTTCAGATATCCGGAAAACTCGTTAACCGGACTACATTACCGGGAACGAACCTGTTACCATTGGATTTTGTCTCGGTTACCCGGAACTCGTTATCTGTATTCGGACAGGAAGTACGGGGCCCAATGTTCCAAGACCTAGGTCATTCTGATTCGCTTGTCCGGAAAAGTGTGAACGTCCTCTGTCCCTGGCATGTGCTGTGTTCGCATTGTTCCGGCAAAATACCAGGAAATTGTACTGGGACATTCTGCGCTGCCTGAAACCTTTTTCTTCAGAGGTCATTCCCTTTTGGTGTGTGCAGGCACATGGTAGAGATGTTACACGATAAGCTGAAGGGGTGCGCTGTATCCACTGGGCGCAAGAAATCAACATCTGACCGTCAACGTCCAGGCCGTCTGAAAGCATCGCCTGTCTTTTGGCCTAAGCCAAAGACATTTTCAAAAAGACAAAAACATGTGTGCCGGACGAACTTTCGATAACATTTGAACAGCAGGGTGACGCAACGGATATCGTGGCTGTAGCCAAAATTTTGTCACACGCGTGTCTACTAATTTTAAGCATCTCATTCCGCATGAATTTTTGAAGTAACGATCTTTTCCTTGTTTCCATTTCTGGAACTATAAAGAAGTCTCCCAAATTTTTCGGGTTTCCCCGGAAGTTTGCTTGGTTCGGTTATACGGAAATTCGTTATCCGGACCAAAACCGACGACTCCCGAGCTGTCCGGATAATCGAGACATGACTGTACCTATTACAGGCATGATGCAATAGCATTGAAGGGGTATCACACATCACACACAATATTTTTTATTAGTGATAATCACGCAAGTTTTAAGCAGAAGGGGTAGAACATTTTAATCAAAGAAGATATTTTTAATCAATACTGTTACAATCAAAATTAAAAGTTTTATTATAAAAAGCCTAACATTATTATACGTGAGCACCATAGCAGAGTTTTAATTACAAAGTTCTGACAGATGTACGTAACTTTAAGCACAGCAGCTAGTATTCCAATATGGCACAATCAGATTCTTATGAAGTGATCGGTGGAGTTGGCTGAGGGAATTCGTTTACTGTTGGGCATCTTTCAACCTGGGCCGACTTCTCGCACGAATTTTTTTTTCCAGCGCGCGGTGGGTGGTGCTCGGGTGAGGGGCTGTCCGGGAGATCACCAGCGGTCCGAAGGGATGGGCGTGCCCTTATCGTCGTGTATTTTTCACCTGGGCCGACTTCATTCACATTTTTTCAGGCAGTGCGTGAGTGGTTTACATACAAGTAAGGACATGCACACTGGCATCCCAGCCAGGCGATGATACCTTCACACCTGGGCCGAATTCTTTGGCAATTTTTTCTGCTTGGGCTGACTTCTTTCATATTTTTTTCAGGCGGTGCGGTAGGCGGTTTACACGCAAGTAGGGGCATGCACACTGACAACACCTGGGCCGAATTCATTCACATGTTTTTTTTTCCCGCTACAACGGTTACGCGGTGGTCGGTTTACATACAGGTAGCAAGATGCACACCGGCAACCACACCAAGCGTTGGTGCCATCACACCTGGGCAGACTTCACTCGCGATTTTCACCCTGGGCCGACTTCGTTCGCAATTTTTCAGGTGATGCATGAATGGTTTACATGCAAGTATAGTTTTACAAAGGATAACCATACACAAAAGTACAAGATTAAATACGCGTATATTAAAGCCAATAGTGCCAGGAATTATGTTGTGACTCTGCGTAAAGAAGAAAAAAACCCGACCAAAATCATGAAACGGAAGAAACACAATACATATAATATAGAATATGGGAAGCTAAGTTGAGACAAAAAATCACCCAAAAAAGAAAGCAGAAGGAACGCAATACACATAATAAAGTACATGGGAAGCTAAGTTGAATATTCCAACACGGCACAATTAATCAATTTCTTATGAAGTGAATAGCACACATGCAAGGAAATAACGAGAAACACGATCAACAGCTAATAAAGAGCCAAACCCATGCATCATCGAAACAAGAGATACATGCAGGAAAATAATTGAAAAACAATCTATCAAAACGATAATTTATATAGAGAATATACAGGGTGTCCCACCGAAAAAGGGCCAGGGGCTAATGAAAAAAACAGAATGATCTACACAAATGGAACCAACTGTACGTGCTTGGCTGTTGTGTGGTCTATCCAAAAATATATTTTTCATCGCCCCTTGTCAATTAATTAGCGGTAATTAATTTTCCAACTTTTTAATTATCGGTTTCAGCTCTCAGATGTCAATGAGGAAGTTGTAGTACATGTCGAAAAAGACGCAACTGAAGTGGTTCGAGGTTGCTATGGCTTGTGGTTTAGTTTTTTCCCGGGTTTAAAAATTGGTTTCTGAAGCCGCGCGCACCACAGAGCACTTCCCATAATTCGGCGCCCGCGTGCGACGATTGCAGTGCACTCTGATAGGTGTGCCGTGAAACAGGTGAAATATCTTGCTCTTGTGTGAAGTGGCCCAAGGATGGTCTCCAAGTGCTAATATCAAAGTCAATGTACGCCGGAGGGCGCTGGAATCGTCGCGCGCGGGTGCCGGATTGCCGGACTTTTAAGCTCGGGAAAAAACGAAACCACAAGCCATAGCGACCTCGAACCACTTCAGTTGTGTCTCTTTCGACATCTACTACAACCTCCTCATTGACATCTGAGAGCTAAAACCGATGATTAAAAAGCTGGAAAATTAATTACCGCTAATTAATTGACAAGGGGCGATGAAAAAAAAATTGGATAGACCACACAACTGCCAAGCACGTACAGTTGGTTGCATTTGTGTAAAGCACTCAGTTTTTTTTTTTTAGCCCCTGGCCCTCTTTCGGTGGGACACCCTGTATATACAGTCAAACTCCTTTATAGCGAACACCTTTTTAACGAAAATACCACTACAGCAAATTTTTTTGCGGTCCCGCTGGAGCCCTATAGGTCCAATAATGGACATCCTTTTTAACGAAAATACCTTTACTGCAAATTTTTTTTGCCGTCCCCTGAGTTTCGTCCCCGACAGTATATATATAGAAAATATAGAATATTTTTATTAATATCAATCGAGTGATCATCTGAAACAAAGTCAAAGCAGTAATTCATTTAAGCAAACAGTTTTCGTAACCACGCAGCACAAATATACATCACAGAAACACGTCTTTTTCATTCAAGACCCACTAGTGGATTCGAAGTGAAAGAAGGAAGCCGCTAGGCCATAAAGCTCCCATACACCTTCGTTAAGGTTACGCCCGCAGGGAGTAGGGGAATTCTACAATGGTCTTGGTACACAGTGAATAGTTGAAAAACCATAAACGCGTCCCCACCCAAGTCAAGACAGGTAGGGGAGGACTCTATAGCGTGATCTTGTACTTAGAATCATTGAAAGCACACGTTTTTCCTTACACATTGCATTTTTTTTTCATAATTCTCACAGCAGTATATTATTAATATTCTAAACCTGGTAACATAGTACATTTTTAATCAATAAAATGAACACAGATATGATTCAATTAAGTGCATAAGTGCACTAGAAAACAGAACAAGGTAGTTTCAACAAAGAGATGGATGGATTTTTTACTTAACCTTAACTTAAGGGCGTAACCTTAACGAAGTTGTATGGGAACTTTATGGCCTAGCGGCTTCCCTCTTTCACTTCGAATCCACGAGTGGGTCCTGAATGAAAAAGACGTGTTTCTGTGATGTATATTTGCGCTGCGTGGTTACGAAAACTGTTTGCCTAAATTAATTACTGCTTTGACTTTGTTTCAGATGATCACTCGATTGATATTAATAAAAATATTCTATGAGTTCGGAAGGTACTTCTGTGTTGTGTCTGTTGATTTCCTCTGTAGAAACTTTTTACATTAAATTGCATTTCAGATGTGTTGTTTGTTTGTGGCTTATGTGTGTAGAAATTATTGTTGCAAAGTTATCATAAAAATGATGTAATTAAATTTGTTTCTCGTGTGGAATTAGTATTGTTTCTATCACTGAATGAACTTGACTTTCTCTCTTTGCTTCAGATGTTCACTCGATTGATATTTTGTGAGTTGAGAATAATGTATGCATGATAGTTGTGTCTGATCTGAAATAGAGGGGCGTTCAAGTCAAACCGGGACTTTCTGTCTCCTGAGTGTACAAATGGCTCGCACTACTTCTTTTTCATCATTTTCACACGCGACAGGCCTCCGCGTTCACCACTTAGTGGTCCAAAGTTTGTGCAAAACAGAAGACACTTGCTAGACAAGATGGCCGACAACGAGGTGAGCGCGCACATCGAACAGCGAATTGTCATGAAGTTTCTCGTGAATGAAGGCGTAAAGTCATCTAAAATTTACAGAAGACTTTAGGCTCAGTATGACCACGATACACTTAGCCGCAGCAAAACGTTTGAGTGGTGCAAACGGTTCCGAGACGGCCGTACATCAGTGCAGGACGATCCCGGCCGGGGCGGCTCAGAGCCCAGTGTCAGAGTTCCTGAGAACATCCGACTTGTGGAGCGCCTGATCCTCAAGGACAGACGGATAACATGTCTCGAACTGCCTCGAAGGACGGATCTTTCTGTGGGAACGGTGAACACTATCATTCATGGACACCTCCAGTTTCGGAAAGCCGGGCCTCATCACCAAAGGAGTCCTCCTCCTACAGGACAATGCACGCCCGCATACCGCGCATCTCACGACACGCACCTTACAGGAACTTGGCTGGGAGTTGTTGCCACATCCCCCTTACACTCGCCCCCAGCGATTTCCATCTCTTCGGGCCACTGAAGGCTTTCCTTGGAGGCCGCCACTTCAGCTGCGACGACGAGGTTATGGTCGTAGAGTCGAGGTCATGGCTGCTGCTGCGCCGGTAGGGATGATTTCTACGCTGCTGGCATCCAAGCCCTTGTGAAACGTTGGGACAAGTGCATTAGTGCCCAGCTGGAGATTACGTTGAAAAATAAAACTAATTTCTCGCCTGTAAGTTCATTTTACTTTTGCGAAAAATGAAAAGTCCCGGTTTGACTTGAACGCCCCTCGTACATTCAATGCAACGTTTCTCGTTTTGATTGAGTATTGTTTCCACTGATAATATTTCTCGTTTGTTTAGATAATGTTTCTTTAAAACCAGTTTGCACTGACATGGAAGTCTGTTCTTAGATTTTTTTTGGCGTGCTATTGTTTGTTCTTGATAGAATTCTTGTTGTGTTCTTGAGAATCGAATAATTCTAACGTCTTGTCGCGAGTCGAGTGAGGCCAGGAGACAAGATGCGTCAAGTCGGACCAGACTATTTTATTGACCGTTCTGGCCGGTCGCTCGAGTGGAAGAAGAACTAACTAGCTCGCATCTCGCAAGCGCGAGGTGGCAGGCCAGAAAAGGGTCATGTGGCCAAAGGCGATGGTGGTGCAGCTTGTGCTGCTACATCATCCTCCCTCCCCTGGAGAAAGATGATGCTGCAGGCTGGACAGTGCGGTGCAGATCCCACGATATGTGCTTGCTGGAAGCTGAGCGCACGAGAACAGGTCGAGATGCGGCTGAGAGGGCGGCTCGCTCGTCATGCTGTGCGGAAGGCTCGTTCAAAGAGTCGGAAGAAACTTCCAGCTGGGTGAAATGTGCCAGAGATGAGGGGTCTAGGTGAGCGGGCTGCAGCCTATAGATGGAAATGTTGTCCTCGCGGCCATTAAGCTGTACACGGTAGAACTTGGCGTATCGGTGGAGAACTTGAAAGGGGCCGTCGAAATGAGGCTGAAGAGGCTTACGAACGGCATCCCGGCGAACAAAAACATGTGTACAGCTTTCAAGCTCGGGGCTGATGAAGGGACGGCTACGAAGGCGCCGTCGGGTTGGGGAAGGGCAGAACTGGGACATTGTCAAACGGAGTTGGCGAAGGAATGACGATGGCTCGGCTGCTTCGGGACGCACAGGATGGAGGAATTCTGACGGCAAACGCCAGTGACGTCCCGTAGACGAGTTCTCACTCGAGACGCTCACGCGCGCAGGAAAGGGAGGCCTTAAGGTGTCGGTGAAAACGCTCAACGAGCCCGTTTGCTTGGGCGTGGTATGAGGTGGTTCGTATCCGATGTGTGCCAAGGGTCTCCAAGAGCTCGGTGAACAGCCTGGCTTCAAACTGGCGGCCGCGATCTGTGGTAAGGGTAGCCGGTACACCAAAACTGGCTATCCAGCCGTGCAAAAAGGCTTCGGCAACGGTCTCGGCGGTGGAATCGGCGATGGGAATTGCTTCTGGCCACCTCGTAAATCTGTCAATGCATGTTAACAGGTATGAATGACCATGCGACGGGGGAAGCGGGCCTACCAGATCGATGTGTACGTGCGAAAATCGGGCGTCAGGGGGCGGGAAGGCTGCTAAAGGTGCCTTGTTGTGCCGGTTGACTTTCACACGTTGGCAGACGAGGCAAGCGCGGGTCCATGCCCGGACGTCGGTGTTCATCGATGGCCACAGAAAGCGGGTGGTGAGCAGCTTCTGCGTGGCGCGGATACCAGGGTGGGCTAGAGCATGCACGCTATCAAAGACAAGGCGACGGAAAGCCTGCGGAATGAACGGCCTGGGTCTGCCCGTGGAGATGTCGCAAATTAAAGGGACTCTGACCAGAAGTTCGACAAATCTTTTATTTGCATCTATTACGAAGGTATAATATGCCTCCAAGCCACACGCGAAATATTTTGGCTGCGCGCGGCGGCAAAGTTTGCCAAACGGCGAGCTGAAAACCGGCTTCGCTTTTCCTCCTCAACTCGCGCAATCGGGGCCGAAATCTAGCCTCTTTGTAGTGGACATCCTCCAATTTCCGTGTGCGTGACGAAAGCACGAGGCCCATGTTTCATTGGGCGCCCGGACCGGAAGTTCTGTTGTTAGTAAGTTTGTGAGAGCGCCGGCATCCGTCCGGAAAGTGATCTTCAATATGGACGTCGAAGGAAGATATGCGGAGACTTCGAGCCCGGAACTTCTTTCTGACCTTTCTGCGATCGAGAAGAAAATTCTGCGTGCTGAACAGCTCGGTAGGCTTTCGAAACGTCGCCGATGCCGCGAATGCGAGACGAAGTTAGAGCTCTACCAACATCGGTCACAGATGGAGCAAACAGCATGAGTCGCCTGTCTTCAGGTAAGGGATGAGCTTTTTAACGCACACTGTGATCGAACACGTAAACGTTCTCTGAAATTTCGTGTTCTGATATTTAATGCGCACTTGCTGTTCATGGTGCCAGTGTGGCTGGTGTGTCATAATGCCGAAGGTGATCGAATGCGTGTGCTGCCAGGAGCTCGAAAACACTGCCGAATGACTGCACTATGAGTGCATTACAACCCACGAAGATTTCCAACTTCTGTGCTTCAATATGACTGTTCTGAAGGTCGCATATTGAACTCCGTGGGCAGCGCGAACCTATGAGCGACTACATTCACAAGTAAGTCACATGTGTCCTTGTCGAACGATGTTAAAATTTGGGCGCCCAAAACTGGTTTGGTCCTGCATTAGGGTCGTTAAAAACTCCAGTACAGGGCGCAGCACGTAAAAAGACTGTACAGTACACAACTCTGAACTGGAGAAAACCAATAGAGGCAAATTTGTAATTGTCAGTGTGCTGTGTCCTGAGTCACGTTTTTATGTATTGCCCTGTGCATAAGGTTTTAGCGTAGGTTTTTAGCGATATTGAGTGTTCTTGATTGTCGATTCAGTGAAAATTAAAACAATGTTGGTTTCTAAAAGAACACAGCATGTTTAGTAATGTACAGGGTGTGGGCAGGTAAACTGCAGTTGCTCTCAGGTACATGTAGAAATGACACTGCACACACACTGTACTGTAACCAGTTACCTATTTGCCTAAACTATATTTTACGTACATCTGTGTAGACGATGCAGATACACTGCGTATCGCCAGTTTGCAAGGTGAGTATGCCACAAGCTTGGGAAAAACAAGAGCATGGTCATCCCAGCCTGTGCAGTGAAGAGGGTCTGGCAACCCTTTCCCACAGAAAATGCCACAGGCTTCAAGTACCCAAGATCCTAACTGGAGGTACCTCTTCGCACAGCTCGTCTATCGCATTTAAAATAATTCAGCATCTGTATTTGGGATGATTTATAGCTCTCAGGATGATGCATGGTTCATGAGTTCAATATGTTGTGTTGAAACACAACACTAGTCCTTTTTAATGAGTCTTGCGGAACGATAGATGAGCACTCCTTTCGTGACATTGTGTACCATTGCTACAGTGAACAATTTCTTGAGCAAGACTGATGAACGAACGAAACAGAGTCTGTCTTCCAAATATGTATGTTCCTTGTAACTTCCGTATTTGTTAAGTGACCCATGTTGATGTCCCCCCTCATGTAATGCCTGTGAGGGCCTTTGAGATATATTCATAAATAAATAAATATCAAAACCGGAAAAAGATGTAACACCTATCCTCTCTTTGTGTGAATGATACATAAACATTCTCAGAAGATCCATGTCTTGAAAACCCGAGACGAGGTAGGGACGATAACAGACAAACACGGAGACCGTGTTTGTGTTTGTCTGTTATCGTCCCTACCTCGCCTCGGGTTTTCAAGTCATGGATCGTCACCAACAGCTCACTTGCTACCTAACTTTCCTTTCGTTATCATTCTCAGAAGATTTGTACATAGTCACACTTTGCCTCATTTTGCCTAAAGCCTAGTTCCACCTCTTACATCATCTCCACATCTTCAATCCCCAAAGCAGTACAAGGCTAAAGTAATCAGCTACTACATAAAAAGAAGGAGGGGGAGGAAAACAAAAGCTGGCACATCTAAAATTCTAAGAAACCCTGGTGCTTTCACGGGGCTACTCACGGCTCAGTCCTGGATCAGATCCCGATGGAAAACAGCTTTTCTGAGCCTCAGTGATAGATTCCCTTGATTGCCCTGACTGTGAGGCACAACTCATTGGCTTGGTGGCAAGTGGGCTTGCATCTGATAGTACAATTTGGAATAAAGGGAGCAAGGAACATCTCTCTACGGTCTTAAGAAGGATATCAGCATTACCTGTCAAGGTACAGCATTTCATGTTGCTTTCAGTAAGTACACCACTCCTCATAGCAGTTACCATTCGTGTTGGGAAAGCATGCTGAAGTTAGCTCAGGCAGTGCATCCAGAACTGTTAATCAGGTTCATAGAGAGCAGCTGGTGAGAGGGACAGCAACAGTGTCCAGTAAAGACTCTCCAGGAATTTTGTGCAGGTTTGGGGGTCACACCTTTTAATAGTGTTGATGGAAAGCAGGGTGTGTGAAACACTGACCTCTGGTAGATGAATTCTTGTTATTTATAACCAGGTACCCATGTTCTAAAAATCTAGAAAAAGCCTTGGCTCTCTTGGAGGAAATTGCTATTGAATCTTGAGTGTCTTTTGTGGAAACAGGTTGTAACTGCCTTTCTATCCACCCTTCTTAGTTGCCCTAGCAAAAGCAAATATGTAATGCTGTACACCATATCTGATGCTAGCACACTAATTGCGTTGAGTGTTCTCAGGCTTCTGAAATGGAGCTACCTCGTACATACGCTGTGCCATGTCGGCAAGAACATAAATCAGACTGCCTTTACTTTTTAAATTGGCCCTTCAGTGCTTCATGTGACTGCAAGAATGGCACCCCCAAAATGATAGGCAGTGAGAATGATTTCTGCAATGTATTGAGCTTCGTAAAACAACAACTTTATTTGAAAATATATCCCAAAATCCGGGTGACGACCTCATAATGTAGCGTCCTTTACTGCAAACACCGCTCAACACAACGATTAAAAACAGAGCGTAAACGTTTTGTCGCCTATCCGGGTGGCATCATCAGTACAACAAAGGCCAAAGACGAGCACATCAACCTATCTAAGAGGGCATCATACACATCCGATAGGGGGCCACGGTTTGTATTACAGGCTGAAGCATCACGCCTGATAAAGCAGGATTCTAAGAACTTTCTAGGGCCCCATCGCTAGTCATGTGCAAAGGTTACTGCACCATCAAAATATATGTCCCTTAGAACAGCAATGGTAGATTAATTCAGTCTTGGTTAGTTAAGCTAAGCACTAGTAGCCCTGGCAACATCCCTTGTGTGCTCTTTTAGTCTTGTCCCACGTCTTTTGTCTATCTCGCCAATGTAGGTTGCATCACATTCTATGCACTCAACTTCATGTTCAACTTCATATGTACTCACTCAACTCACTGTCGAAATGCCTGATGGGCACAGTACCCTCCAAATAGCGTATGAAATACGTTGGATGAAAGGAATGCGCACCACCGATTTGACTCCTTTGATGTTTTTGATTGTTCTCTGTTGTAGGGATGATGCCAACTGGATAGGCAATGAAACATTTACTCTATTCTTAATTGTTGTGTTGGGCAGAACTGTGTCGGTGGGGAGTCAACCAAGTCGCGCACCTCGGAAGCATCAGTAGGGGAAAGTGCGGCAACGACGTGGTAGAACTTCGTCAGCTGGTCACTGATGCGACGAAGGGCGAATTGCGCCTCAGCTTGCCCGAACCATACGACGGGATCGGCGGCCCAAAACGTCGGCAGCTTGAGAGGGACGGCGGAAACTTGAGGTGGGGGCAACAGGGGCGCCGCAATAGGGGGCACCGCAACGTTCTGTTGCTGAGGTCCTGGGACTTGCTGGACTGGCGGAAAGTGGCCCGCTGGTCCTGGGAGAGGGCCAGTAGCGGAAGGGGGTCCAGTGGCCATCACGTCCGGGTCACCAGTTGTCGCGAGTCGAGTGAGGCCAGGAGACAAGAGGCGTCAAGTCGGACCAGACTATGTTATTGCCCGTTCTGGCCCGTCGCTCGAGTGGAAGAAGAACTAACTAGCTCGCATCTCGCAAGCGCGAGGTGGCAGGCCAGAAAAGGGTCATGTGGCCAAAGGCGATGGTGGTGCAGCTAGTGCTGCTACAGTCCATTTGCGATAGTTGATCAATAAAATATTTCGTCTCTGTACACCAGTACTAAGAATATTTCCGTTTGGATGAAAAAATGTGAAAGAGAGATAGAGTTCCCCACCCCATAGATTGACAAAGGACGTTCGCTTTCCTCGCTTTGGGCTGTATATAGAGGGAAATAGAGAGAGAAAGACCCCCACTAAGGTTCAAGTAGCAAAGATTGGCTGTACTGTGTAAAGCTTGGCTGTACTGCGGGTGTTGGATACCTCTGTCAAGGTAATGTTTATAGTGCCTGAGTAGGACGAAAATTGTATATTGTTCGACTAGATTAGGTCGCAAGGATGATTTTATGATAGTTCAAAAGATAGATTACTTCCATTTCAATTTATTAAATTTGTAATGTTTCTTGTTTGATAGTTTGTTTCGATATTATTTTCTTGCGTGTGTCTGTTGTTTACACAATGGCATATGCGCCATTTAGTGTTTCTCTGCTATTTAGTGTTAAGTCCGTGCATGTTTCTCGTTTTGATAGAATGTTTTCAATTATTTTTCCTTTGTGTATCTCTTGTTTACGTGTTCGATGGTTCGATAAGGGCACGCCAAGCCCTTCGGACCGCTGGTAAGCTCCCGGACAGCACCCATCGCGCGCACCACCCACCGCGCGCTGAAAAAAAAAAATCGTGAGAGAAGTCGGCCCAGGTTGTAAAATGCCCAACGGTAAACGAAGGCCCTCAGCCAACTCCACCGATCACTTCATAAGAATCTGATTGTGCCGCATTGGAATATTAGCTGTTGTGCTTAAAGTTACGTACATCTGTCAGAACTTTGTAATTAAAACTCCGCTATGGTGCTCACGTATAATAATGTTACTTTTTATAATAAAACTTTCAATTTTGATTGTAATTGTATTGATTAAAAATATCTTCTTTGATTAAAATGTGCTACCCCTTTTGCTTAATTGAAAAGTCTATCACAAATAAAAAAATATTGTGTATGATGTATGATACCCCTTCAATGCTATTGCATCATGCCTGTAATAAGTATAACCTTTGTTACGTGTATCACATTGTGTTTCTTCTACATCAGTTTTTTTTGCTGGGTTTTTCTCCTTCACACAGATTCATAACATAATTCCCGACACTAATGACTTCAATATATTTTCAATTGTACTTTTGCGTATGGCTATTATTTGCATGTAAACCGCCTACTGCACACCTGTTGTAGCGGGAAAAAAATTACGATTGAGGTCAGCACAGATGGAAAAATGACGAAAGTTGGCCCAGGCTGAAAAATGTGCGAGGGTAAGCGCGCACGCAGCCCTGTGGCCACACGCCGCCCGCCGATAAGCGCGAGGACAACCCTCCACCCTCGCGCCGCCCACCGGTCGCGGAAAAAAATACGCGAACGGACCAGACGCGACGGTGGCGCTGCCCTGGCGGGGGTGCCGGCATTTCGCGTTGCTGTAGTTTCTATCCCTAATAGTACTACTTACGTACTTGATCGGTTGTTTCGAATCCCCGTCTGTGAGAGAGTCATCTTGAATCGTTCCTGAATCCGTGAATTGTCTGTCCTTTCGTGTTCCCTAGTCTCGGGGTTTTACATAATGCATCATCTTCACCAGTTCGCTTGCTTGCTAGCCATTTTTGTCATTGAATTGTTCGTTTGCAAGGTGGCGCTATGCTACAGATTCATCTGATTTCCTTCATTGGTGTACAAGTCTTCAGTAACAGTCTTCAGTACTTCAGCAACAAACACAGAACGTGGCCACGTCGTCAAACAAACGTCGCTGCCACGAATGATGTTTCTAGTCCTGCGTGCTTGTTCTGCATACCGTGACCGGTCGTGTAGTAGAAGGGTAAACCAAGTGTAAACTACCGAACACACACAAATAAAACTGGAAGCACATGCATCACAAGGCAGATACCTGAGCGTCTGAGCTGAAATGACGACTCCCGTCATCTACATTGGGAGCTGGCCTGCGCATGCTCTTTCGTTCAGGTGAGCGGTCACATGGTAGACAGATGCATCCCAGAATGCAATGCGAGGCTGGCACGCTCGTCCCCATGGCAAAAACTTGGAAGAACCGCTCCTGTGCTTCCTTCCTCCATGCTCTGACGCCAAAACAGGCTTCGCCCAGGAACATAGAGTTAATATACGAAGACTCTGGAGAACGTACTTGGCGCGTCGTCAATGGGATTCTCCTATCCCCGAGCGTGACTGCCCGGGCGCAGCCATCCGTTGGTCATGGACAGTGTTGGTGGACGAATTTCTGCCCCCCTACCTACAGTGGAGCTGCTCCGTTTGTTGCCAACTTTGTGCAGTCACGTGGGATTACAAACGGGGAAACGAGCCGATGGGGGGAACGGCGTCCAGCGTGGGAAGCGAGGCAAGCCGTGTAATTGTGTTGAGTACGTACGAACCTACGTGATACATGCAGAATTGAGTACTACTATCGGAATCACAAGGTAAACGTTGACATATCAAACGTAAATCATATTTTATCTATGAGATTACCTGCGACACCGTCAAGCCTTTGCTTTCCACCAACCCAGAGGAACATGTTTACCGCCTATGACGTGTTGAAGTAGCGTTTGTACGCTCTACAAGCGAAATCAATAAATCGTTACCCATCGTAACAAATGTAGGCATGTATTTCCGAAGACAACAATAATCCAAAGATGAATACACACAGTAAACAGTCATCTTCATGCTGCTCTGCGGACCAACGGCAACCGGAAAGAGCAAAAACGAAACCACCCGCCATTCCATGCTCTGGTCTGTCGAGTTTCGTGATAATACGGTGACGAACGAACGACAGCACACAAGCAAGTGATGTAGTGGAAAAATATTCACTGCTTATTTGTTTAACAAATACGTATGAGATACCCACAAAGTACGCCGAATTTAGATAGCAAGTGATGAATTTAGGAAAACGAGCACGTAAAGTTTAGTGGAATGAAGCAGCCAACAGAAAGCAACGCCTTCCACATGGCCTTCCATGACCAACGGATGGCAGCTCCCCTTGTGGTCACGCTTTTTTGAGCGAGTCCGACCTCCCTGCCCAGGAAGCGTCGAAAGATCAAAAGGTGGCCAAACTCTCTCTGTGTACGGCTCTGCTAGGGAGCCTCCATGTAGAGGTGTGAGCGGTAGAGGTGTGCGCCGTGGGCATTTTTTTCGGCGGCGGCGTAGAGCACGTTGAAGGCCCGGCGGCGGCGGCGTCAGCGGCGTCACGCCGATGCTGTCATATCGGCGTGCGCCCCGTGGGCTGTCAATATGTTCTCTTCTCCAACGGGGACGCACGAAGAGCGGGGGTATTTTCTCCATCATAGTCAACGCGACGGTGGCAGTATTTACTGTACCTTGCACCAAACAAGTGCGTCAGCACTGGATAGTATTATGAAAGAAAACCGAACGCACAAAGGAACATTAGGAGAAGTAAAGCACTTCAAGAAGGTCGTCGCCCAAGAACTTCGACTGGGCGCGTTAAGTGCGCGTTAATCGCTGGAGAGAACAACATAGCTAGATAATCAGAACGACGAGCCATCCCTTTAATGGCAACTACACGTAACAGTTATAGCGAGTGCTGATCGAATGTTCACAGGACGGCGACGCGTGAAGGCTCTGTCTACTGATCCAGTGGCTCTTTTTGGGAAACCATATAAATATGCGAACGTTAGCAAACGATATGACATAAGGCGCACCCACCACGTCATTGAACAGTATTTTTGCAGAGGCTGTAGTTATCATGAATAAATACTGTAAAATCATTTAATTTCGCAGCCCTAAATTTTCGCGAATCGAGTAGGGATATATTCGCAACAACTAAATTTCGCGCACTCCACGAGTTCCTCGAATTTTCTCGATTCGCAAAATTCGCGAAAATTAAGGTCTCGCGAAATTAAAGGGTTTTACAGTATAAACTTGTCCTGAACGAGTGAGTTGAGTCTGCCATGCTTCGCGCGCATTATTGAAAACACCCTCTCTGACTGTGTGCTTTTCGCCGGCACACACAAAATGCACTATTTGCTACGCACTTTTCGAGCGCAGAAAGAGCGACGGGCAATCCACGTGAGAGGACCAAGTGCTTTGGAGCGATCGAGCTGATTGGTGTAGGCGCTAATCTGTTGGTCAGATAGACCGCTTTCCGACCCAGATAAGGCGAAAGTCGCGTCATTTCTGCGCTCGGAAATGGCGTACTTCTTGTTTCGGCTCATTTGCATAGCGACATTCAGCGTCGGATATTTCAACACACGTGCGCGTTTAAGAATTTCTTAAACATGGAATAGCTTTCAACGATGAGTATCTTCCGTTCTGCTATCCCGTTTTTACGCGAAATTCCTTAATTAAAGAATTAATGAATTTGAGGTAATTAATGATCTTATAGTTACATACTTTCTTCGAGATAATATTCGCATGACCAATTCAAAAGCGGCATATATTTCGTCCCGCTATTTTTTAAACAAAAATTCTGTGACGAATAAAAAACAAAACACCCTGTATATGGATAATGACCAGTGCTATGGGATTGGTGGATGACCGGCAAACAACCTGCAAGAATTGAATGACAAGTTTTCCTGGAGTTGTGTGCTTCCAGGGTCGACTATTGGCGAATTCGGGTGGTCATTTCGGAGCAACTTTTTTTGCCAGATCTCGAGCAGTCATGTTCGCTTGGTCAAAATGAAGCAAATCTCGCATGTTCGCGTGGCGCTTTCCGAGCGCTCGGAATTTGCTAGCTAGCACTTTTTTTGCCCGGTCTGAAAACGATCGAGCAGCAGATTGCTCAACTGTATCCGGTGTCGTCACATCCGCACTGCAACGGTGGCGAGTGCCCTCATTGGCCCGCATGTTGAAATCACGTGGTTTAGCAGACGACAAAACTCGAAGATTTGCGACCGCGACGCCCCTAGCGTGATCCAAGTACCTAAAACCGCTAGATTCCTATAGCGTCCTCGATAAACTTGCTCCGGAATTGCCCCGAAACCACAGTGGTGCGTGGCGCTCTACACTTGCGGTGCCCTGGGCGGAGGCATTATCGAACATGAAACTGCACTGCACTGGTGGATCTGATGGATACTAGCATGCGCCACCTAGAGATCTGTGCTCGTTGGGGCTCGTAGGCTGTGCGACCCGTAGCGAGAGGCACCTGGCGAGCGGCACCGATCGAATGCAATGCTGACGATGACTGTCTGGTGCTACTTGCACGGCTACATCTGGCTTGTTGCCGCTTCCGCCTTCCTCCGTGCTTCCGGCAATCGCGATGCTTCTTGGGATTGCACTCTGTCGCTCGGCCGATTTTCTCGGTGTGAGTTCGGGGCAACTCAGTGCTGCACTGAACGGGTGCACTCCTTTAATCGAGGACGTTCAGTGCGCACCAGTGCAGTTTATCGAGGATGGCAAGCCGCACCAGGTCGCACCGGGGCGCACCGGTGCAGTTTATCGAGGACGCTACTAGCAATCATGTTCGGGTGGCAACGGTCACGTGATCCAGCTCGGTCGCCGACCTAGCAATTCCCGAGCACTCGGCCGTTTTGCTACGAAATGACCACCCGAATTCGCTATATGAAACGAAACTCTAAAGCATAAACAGCATATCAGGAGATGAAATTGTCACTGCTAAAAATACCACAAATGAAGCCTGGAACCTAAGATGAAAGAAAAACAAACAAAATATTAGGTATGGGAGATATTCGTTTATAGAAAGTGGATCAAAATGGGCACATTACACAGCCGCGCCGATTTTTCAACATCGGCGGCGGCGGCGGCGGCGCCCCGACAGTTTTGGTACGGCGGCGAAGGCGAGACCCCGACCTCCGGCGGCGGCGCTTCGGCGCGGCGGTGCACACCTCTAGTGAGCGGAGGGAAATTTGTCGTCGGCGGCGTACCTCCTGTTTTTGTGCCGGCGGCGGCGGCGCTACGCCGATCTCCTTCTATTCGCGTGACCCTTCTCCGCCCCCGTCCCGCTTCTGTAAGTGTTATGTAAAAGTGCGGCGTGAACACGATGCCGTCGTTTTATAGGCTTTCAAGCACTAAGTTTCGAAGCTTTTAAGTACAAATTATTGACAGCATGCTCTGAATGGACGACTGTCGGAAAAAGCAGAGTTATATTTCGGATTTAACCAATACAAAGAACGTGTACGGGCTCTTGCCACTGCTAGCTCTTGCAGTATCGGCGACGGCGCCGCGCTGATCCCTCTGCATCGGCGGCTGCGCGTCGGCGCACACCTCTACCTCCATGTGCGTCCCCATGTGCGGAGAAGCCGCAGCAAACCATGAAGGCTCCCTAGCCTCTGCCAGAGCCGTATATTAAATGGGAGTCTGGCCATTAATGGGTCATGCCTATACCTGAAGCTCCACCCACTTTTTCAGCTTTGCGACCAATAGAGGTCTGAAATATGGGGCGCTATCAATCAACCTATCCTCACTATTTGTCCCCGTATCCAACATGGGCAGCGCCATTTTGGGTGGCAAGTGGATTGGATGGGATTGAAATGGATACTTCACGCAATCTGCAAAACTAGTGGATTTTTGGTGCAAATTTGACGTGCGCCACCTAGGGAGCGTAAGGCACGTCGGGAACTGTCGTCTGCTTCCGTCGTTGTATCACTGCCGGCAGAACCACCTGCTGGGACAGATTCTGTCGTCGGTATGTTTTTTAAACAAATCTACATGAATAGTTTGAATATAAAAGGCAAGAGTGTTTATATCCATGAAATCCAGCAATTAAATATAAGATTGTACAGCACAGCGCCGTTTTTCTTATGGTTTCGTTGTGACCGCCGTCTTCACTAGGCCTAATACGTCGACAAAACGTATTATTTTCAGTTAGATATCGATGGATGAGCATAAGATGAAACTGATTTCCGAGAAACTTATATTAGGATGTACATTTGCAGCGTAAAATCAGGTTAATCTGTGAAAATTTTTTGTCACGAAATCCCCGCTTCACTGTGTTTGTTTTGGTCGCCATTTTGGGTGGCAGTATGGTGTCATGGCGACCCCCTTGGTAAAAAGCAATCCAATCAGAGGAGCGAAACTGTGATTGACAGGTCGAGCCTCTTTTTGTGACTCCTCCCAATGGCCAGACTCCCTTTTAATATACGGCTCTGGCCTCTGCCTAATGTGACCGCCTTCTGTGAGGCGCGGGCGGAAGCGCTTTACTAAGTTACTTCAGACACTCTTCCGCCGACTCCAGCACCTCCCTCCCCTTTATACCTCCGCTGACCTCTGAACATTTCACGTGCTGAGGCTGTGCCTGTGTGTGAGCGCGCGCAGTGGGGGGGGGGGGGGGGTTAATTTGTAGCAGCGTAAACTTCATTATGATACACTTTTGACTTTTGTTGTTCCGCCTTTAGTAAATATTCATCCTAGTGTTGATTTCAAACCCAAAGTGGTTTCTGGACAGCGCAAGAAAGTGGCGAAATAAGATACTCACATCCTGTAGGGCAGAGCTGTGTTTATTTCTCTTAATTTAAGGAAACAAATTTAGGAGCTCTAAAGTTTTTTCATAACTTTTGAGCACTTCCTACATCGTTGAGGAAAAGTTTGACGTCTGCCGTACCAGCGCTTTTCTGTACGCTGATCGCGAGCATTCTAGGAGCAGGAGTGCTCTGCGTGGAAGCGCGTCACTCATTAGTCATTACAATGGGAACTAATTTACCTGTAAGGTGAGCCTGTCTGTATTGAAATAAATTAATAATAATAATTGGGAGTATTGAAATTATTTTGAGTTGCTTCATTTTTTTGTAGTTTTGCTCGTTCGAATGCCCCCTGCAGCTGGACTAAGCTATACTATTGTTTTTGCACCCTTGAAAATGGTGCTGTGATGTTACACGTAAGGTTTGTCTGCCTGTATGTATGTATGGCTACATGTCGCACGTGCCGCAGGGTAGGACTGTGGATAATTTGGACCACCTGGTTCTTTTGACGCGCGCCGGAAAGCTCGGACACACGGTGCTGGAAGCAATGTTTACCTCACCCGCATTGCTATCGCACCGGGATCGAACCCGCGATGTTGAGCTCAGCAAGCCAGCACGTTACCGACTGAGCTACCGAGGACGTAAGAAATACAATCTCACAGTCTTAGGAATGAACTTCACCGCATAGCGTCCTCCTGGCCAATCATAATCTCGAATAATATCGTTATCTGATGCGATTTTTGAAAAACGGGAGGCGTACGCCCTTTTTGTGACACTTATGCTGTTCATAATTGTCACACACAGCTAGGGAACTCAGGACCTTCGGGCGACCCGAGAAACAGTACTTAATTTTTTGACGGTCGTATGCTACTCTCACAGAGTCCCAACTGTGTGCGCAAAAGAAAGATTGAGTTTTGGACGGTCGACTGGTGCAGTGAGCACTTCTGGAGTAGCGGGAGCGGAATGAACTGGAGGCCAAACACAGGTGTAACCTTCATAACACAACAATTTACTTAATCAAAACAAATATCAGGTACTATAGAGGTATTGAATTATACAACACTATTTGAGTAGGAGTGAAATCGGAACAATGCGTAGAAGGGCAGTTAGACAATGGTCAACAAACTTTTAAACATGTGGAATTATGGGTTGAGGGCATACATTAGGTCCGTCAGAACATGATTGGAATTAGATAGCTTAGCTGTGTCGGCGGTGGAGTCCAGAGTCCGAAGTAATGCGTCTCGGGCGGAGTCAGCTGAGGAGGTGATGCTCGGTGTCGGGGATCAGCGGTGACCACACACACACAACACTTGGCGCACTCGATCCTTGGTTGACTGTCCCCAAGTCCTGTCTCCCGTTTTCAACAAATCGGGGCAGATAACGATATCATTCGAGATGATGGTTCGCTAGGAGCCGTGAAGTTCATTTTTAATAATGCATATCTTGGGGTAACTGTGCATGCTTCCTGGAGTGGCAACCAGTAATAACGCCGTGCTATTTTTGCGGAACTTGCATGCACATTCTTACCCATGCAAAATATAGCGTTCCTAAAAAAGCTTCCTTTGCCCATTTCTTGGTCATATACCACGCTCGCCAACCACTGCGTGAGCGGTACAGTTACCGCTTCTCATTTCAGGAGAGAGCGAAGCGTACGTCTGCTTGTGGCAATTGATTAATTCAAATTGCGAGGAAAAAGCGCACGTCTTCCATTTTCAATAAATTAGGAAAGAGAAAGATGCCATTCGTCATGGCGACGGTCTGCGAACGTGTCATGCGGTGAAGTTGTATTTTTATTATTTATTTTTGATTGTGTGTTAGCGCCGCGAAGCAACGGTGGCTACGAGCAGCATACAAACGTCGACATATGAAGAGAGGAAAGCAGGAATGAATGGGGGATTGTGGGGGTTAGTGTGCGTCCTGGGCCGACTTCTGGGAGACCTGCGCCGACATCGGTCTGGAAAGTCTTCAGCAAAACCCAGGGAAAGCCTCAGACGGCGGTCTAATTCGGACCCACGACCTCCCAGTTCTGGTTTCGGTATGTATAATTTAGCAGCCTAGTGCTCCGTTAGTGGGACACACATACAATGCTAGCATTCCACATACAATTTGCTTTTAACTGTTGTGGGGGCGCTGCAAGACAGTGGACATAGTGATGCTATGTGGGCGCTCTTGAGCATGCTCAGGTGGGGACAAAAGTTCACGGAACACGGCGCTGGTGGATTTCTTCATCGGAGCTGTCTCCCGCTACTACCAGAAAGAAATCGAATAAGAAACGGGTTACAGACCTGTTATTCTATCTGTCTCTCAGTATGTGTGTCCGATCTTGTTTACTGCTAGGGTGTCACTCCTATTGAGAAATGGGACACCATGGTATTCCGTAAACTTTTGTCCCAAGCTGTACAGGGGTGAGGCACTAAAATGATTTAAGAAATTGCAATCACTGCATTGTGGGTCGTTGGCCGGGAGCCTTGACGTTGTGGGGAAAGTAGGAAATTCGCCTCCGTGCTCCTGGCCTACGTCACCATCTTCGTCTGCAATGGCTAATGCGTATTCTACCTTACTGTCTGCTTTGAGCGTGACTGCCTAGGTTGCTAAAATAATTTGGTAATTTCTCGAGTAGGTGGCGGCACCAGCATTTCGGCTGTCTTCTCTCTTCGTAAGAGAAACGCATCACAAGCCTTCCAATGTCGCAGTACGTTGTCCCAGGTCTCCGATAGGGCGAGGTCATTGCAGTTGGCCCGTACCGGGTCAGTCGGTAATATGTGCATTGGGGTTCTGCATGTTAAGGGCCTCTATATTTGTCATTCTCCTTGGCCCGCTGCACCATCTTTTCGGAAATCTCGAGACTAGTATAGGTAGTTTCATTTTTTTTTATGAATGCGATAACATTTATGAGGTAACCCACTGCGTTCTCTTGAGGCAGGGTATGTCGTCGTGCAAGAGCTGCGCTCATTGGCACTCATTGGCAGCTACTTGGAGATCACGTCTGTTGTGATAACGTCGAAATGTTTCCAGGCAATAACAAACGTGGCCACGAAACGTGGAAAAACTCTCTCGCCGTGACGAGGGAGCTAAGCAGTTAAATGCGGCAGTGCCGGCAGCATGAAGCAGAGAGAAAAAGAAGAGACAAGACGAAGATGGTGTGGCCCATTCACAACAGCAGCACTGCACAGAGCAGACAGAGGACAGTACAGAGCTCAGTACAGGGCTCAAACACCGCAGCAGCAAATAACCATCTTTGCTTTTCGTTAACTTGTACGCTGCTGTGTTCTCTGGGCCAGCGGCTGTGGTCAGACAGGTCGACTTGTGATTTTGAGGTGGAATTTCCTATACTTGTTCAAGTACGGATATAAAACCGTCATGAGAGAGTCCGCGCTTTCAGATGTAACACCGTAGACGGTCCGACGCCACGCACGCCGGCGCAAGCAGTTGTCGGGGGAGGAACTTCTCCAGTTGAAGTGTAAGTGTGTTTGTGTACGAGGGAGACTTCAGACCAACGCAAAGCGCGTTTGTCCAAAATGCGACAAGCTAAGCGGCTGATGTCAAACGGGTCCAAGACGCCGACTGCAGCGAGCTATGCAGCCCACCAGCGCATCTGAACTCTGGGAGATTGTGCTTGCCAGCAAATAAGTTAACGGTCCTCCCCTTCCCTCAATCCCACTGTCCACTCCCCCGAGCAACGTGCCGCCAGCCTATAGGTAAGCAGATCACTCGTCTGCCCAACGTCCCCCCCTTTTTTTCCTTAGCGGGCAAGAGTGTCCTACGAAAACGACAAACAGCACCAACTTCATCTACAATTCAAGGGGGCCGCGCGCTAGACAAAAACAGGAAAATAATAAAAATAAAATACCCTACCTACTAGTCTCGAGATTTCTGAAAACATGGTGCAGCGGGCCAAGGAGAACGACAAACATAGAGGCCCTTAACATGCAGAACCCCAATGCACATGTTACGGACATAGCCACTGACCCGGTACGGGTCAGCTGCAACTATAAGGCCTCTTTCCGTTTACAAACAAAAGACGCCATTGTTGTGTGGGTAGCCACACGAACGCGACTCCCGATTGCCGTATGTGATGGCAGATTGATTCAGGTGTTGTCGAATGGTAATTTCTTGCAAACTGTGTCACATTATTCTTATTGTCCCGGACTCTCTGTTAATTTGTTTTGCCCACACCGGCCTTGTGACGTCACCCGCGGAAACTGGTCTATTGGAACGTAAGGCGACATTGGAAGGCTTGTGATGCGTTTCCCTTACGAAGAGAGAGGACAACCGAAATGCCCAGGGCCACCACCTACTCGAGAAATGACCAACCTACCTTAGCAACCAAGACAGTCACGCTCAGAGTAGACAATAAGGTAGAACACACCCTAGCGGCTGCAGACGAAATTGGTGACGTTTGCGTCGTGGAGACGGGGCAAGGGTGTTTGAGGGAGGTGCGGTCAGCCTGCTCGTGGGTGGCGGCTCGGCGCAGCCAGGTAAGTGAATAGAGGAGGGGGTGAAAAAGAAAGAAAAGGAAAGGGGAAATGTGGTGGTGGTAGAGGAGAGGGAGGGGTGTACAGTCCCTCCTGATCTGGAAATAGGGTATTCACGAACTACCCACCGCAGAAAATATACGAGCATCCCTCAGTAGCTTTCGTTGGGATGCTTACTGTACGACGGTGACTGCCAGTATGACTGGCGAAGTTACCCCACATATGCGTGTACAAGTGGACTATACATGGATGCCCATCACCCTCATCGTGCTGTATGTACTACGCCGGGACCCCCTAAAGCCAAGATCAAAAGTTCCTTTTAGCTAAACCCTTCATTTACTCAGCAAATTGAAGGAACACAACATGCCCATGTAGATGGGCAGAAATCCATCGAACCGGTAGAGATGTAGGAAGGGAGTTGCCTCAGGACAGAAGCCGCCGATATTTCGAACAGAGACTTCTGGGCACCGTCCTCATCATTGGCATGGTATTTAAAGGGTTAGGTGTGACGTGTTTAAAGGTTCATGCGAATTGTGGGTCAACAGCCCGGAGGGAAGAAAGGGTCCGTGCGGGCTTCTACGGCCGGAGTGAATGGCTGCTTTGTTAGGGTGTGGAGGGGATTATGTGAACGTAGTGATCTAGGCTACAGACCGGTTACAGAAAATGGAAGGTTCACGAACACGTGGACGAAACGGGACAACAGGCAACAATTGGCAAGCATAGCGAAAGATAAGGAGGTTAGTGGTTACATGGGGAAAATTCCAGAATAAGCAAGGTTTTTTTTAAATAATATTTTGTAATACAAAGTTGTGGCATGCAATAAAGAATGCAGAAAGCAGTGGCCATGCAGAACATAACAGATGATAATGGAGGTATAAGGGAAAAGCATATTTTATTTGTGGAGTGTTTCTAGGGTGCCTTGTGATTTGTTGATACCGGACGGGTGAAGAGCGTTGAACTTGTATATGAGATAAGACTCCCTATCACGTCTGTCACGTGTGGATCTAAACCCGGTTTCTAGAATATATAGTTTAATGTTGTCAAAATTGTGACCAGGAGCGTTAAAGTGTTCGGCGACTGCTTTGGGGAGTTTGTTGGACGTGTCGGTTCTGTGTCCGGTAAGGCGGTTGTTCATTTGTTGGCCGGTTTCACCAATGTATTGCATAGAGCAGTCGCCGCATTCAATGCAGTATATGACATTGGAGCTTGTGCATGTGAAGGCGTGGTTAACGGGGTGGGTGTAATTGCTCGCAGTGCTTTTGATGGAGTTAGCGTGTTGAACGTGCTTGCATGTTTTGCAGCGCGGGAGGTTGCAGGGCCGTGTTCCCGTGTACGGGGCGCTCGTTTTGCTGATTTTGGCATTGACCAAGGAGTCTGCTAGGTTTTTTGCGCGTCGGTATGTCACCTGTATGGGATGCGTGAATATATTGCTAAGTCGGTCACTGCTTTGGAGGAGGGGCTCGTGCTTCTGTAGAATGGCTTTGATGTTTGGAAGTGCGTTGGAATATCTTGTGATGAAGCTTATTTGGCACGCGTCAGGATTTTTTCGGTTTTCCAGAACCTCGTTTCGATCGAGTGTGAGTGCCTTGCGACGGAGTTCGGTTAGGAGGGAGTCTGGATAGTCCCTTTGGGCAAGTGTACTCCAGAGTTCGTCAAGCTTCTCAGCGTAATCTGTGTCGTTTGAACAAATTCTGCGTAGTCTTACACTCTGCCCATTAGGAATTCCAACCTTACAGTGGCGCGGGTGGTGACTCTTGAAGTGAAGGTATTGTTGTTTGTCAGTTGGCTTTTTGTACAGGGTTGTGATGAGGTTGCCGTTGTCTAGTGATATTGTGGTGTCGAGGAAGTTAATTAAGTGAGTTGACTGTTGTAATGTGAACTTTATGGTGCTATGCGCGGTGTTCAGTAGACCTACGAACTTTTGAAATTCATGTTCCCCGTGTTCCCATATTATCAGTATATCATCGATGTACCGAAGGTACACAGTGGGTTTTAATGAGAGGGCGCTGAGAACTTTGTTTTCCAAGAAACCCATGAATATATTTGCGTATGTGGGTGCAACAGGTGTGCCCATACTTGTACCGTGTACTTGTAGGTAGTATTCGCCATTGAACTCGAAGTAGTTCAGTTTAAGGACCAAGTCCATTAAAGCGAGTATGGTTTCCGTGTCTTTTCTGATGTTTGTTGTAGAAAGGGTATTGCAGAGGGCTGTGATTCCGTCGTTGTGTGGGATGTTAGTATACAGTGATGTCACATCCAGCGTGGCTAGTATTGTGTCCCTACCAAATGTACGAGTGTTGTTTATATCTCTGATTATTCTGAGGAGGCGGGGTGTGTCTTGTACATGCGATGGCAGTGTTGTCGGAATATGGTTTAAATAGTGGTCCAGGAATTTCGAGAGTCTTTCTGTTGGTGTATCTAGTGAGGTGAGGTTGGTGTATCTAGTGAGGACTATCCAGACTCCCTCCTAACCGAATTCCGTCGCAAGGCACTCACACTCGATCGAAACGAGGTTCTGGAAAACCGAAAAAATCCTGACGCGTGCCAAATAAGCTTCATCACAAGATATTTCAACGTACTTCCAAACATCCAAGCCATTCTACAGAAGCACGAGCCCCTCCTCCAAAGCAGTGACCGACTTAGCAATATATTCATCCATCCCATACAGGTGACATACCGACGCGCAAAAAACCTAGCAGACTCCTTGGTCAATGCCAAAATCAGCAAAACGAGCGCCCCGTACACGGGAACACGGCCCTGCAACCTCCCGCGCTGCAAAACATGCAAGCACGTTCAACACGCTAACTCCATCAAAAGCACTGCGAGCAATTACACCCACCCCGTTAACCACGCATTCACATGCACAAGCTCCAATGTCATATACTGCATTGAATGCGGCGACTGCTCTATGCAATACATTGGTGAAACCGGCCAACAAATGAACAACCGCCTTACCGGACACAGAACCGACACGTCCAACAAACTCCCCAAAGCAGTCGCCGAACACTTTAACGTTCCTGGTCACAATTTTGACAACATTAAACTATATATTCTAGAAACCGGGTTTAAATCCACACGTGACAGACGTGATAGGGAGTCTTATCTCATATACAAGTTCAACGCTCTTCACCCGTCCGGTATCAACAAATGACAAAGCACCCTTGAAACACTTCACAAATAAAATCATAGATTGAGAAGTTACCCGTCTAAAAGAACTCGTTACAAGTTCAGTTACCGTGTGCAAAATGTAACTAAGTTAATAACGAAGTTCTTCAGCCTGAAATGTAACTCGCAGTTACTGAGCTACTTAAAAAAAAGAACGAGTTACTTCCAAGTTACTTCGGCCACAAAACAGCATTACGCAGGTGCAGCGCGCGTGAGCAGTTGAGTTAGACCTGGAGTTGCCAGCGGAGGAGTGCAACACGCTTATAGATCGTTTTCCTTTATATCCAACAATAGACCTCTCCCTGTTTGTAAACAAATGACGTCATAGTGTTCGACAGCGTCAAAATTTGGTAGAATTGAACTACGCTCGAAGCTAGAGGTGAACAAGGTTGCACCCGAAAGCCACGGCCTTGAGGGGATTACGATGTGATCCCTTAAAGGGACGCGACCCTCGGTCCTACTTTTCTTTCAATGGGAGGTAGCGAACAAGTGCCCGTTTGTGGAACCCAGCCCTCTCCTTCCGATCTGTTTCGGTTTCAGTCTGTCTACCAATGTCATGATGACGTTTCTCTGGTGAAGGTCTATTCGAACGCTTTGCGTCTTACTCCCTGTGGGCGCACAATGGTTCAGCTTGATTTCAATGGCAGCGGTTCTTACTTCCTCAATAAAATACTGTCATTGATTGATTATCACGTTTTATGGCAAAAAATGCCATGAAGAAACCAGAGAGAAAGCAAGAAAATATGTGGACGTGAGTGAAAAGCGAGTTAAAAGTAACTTGGAACTTAACTTAACTTACTTTGACAAAGTTACCTGTAAAAGGAACGAGTTCCTCTGAAAGTTACCACGCCGCAAAAGTACCGAGTTAAGTTACAAGTTACCAAAAAAAGGAACTTAGTTACAGTAACGAGTTACTTGTAACGAGTTACCTCGAACTCTGAATAAAATATGCTTTTCCCTTTTACCCCCATTATCATCTGTTATGTTCTGCATGGCCACTGCTTTCTGCATTCTTTATTGCATGCCACAACTTTGTATTACAAAATATTATAAAAAAAAAAACCTTGCTTGTTCTGGAATTTTCCCCATGTAACCACTAACCTCCTTTTCTTTCGCTATGCTTGCCAATTGTTGCCTGTTGTCCCGTTTCGTCCACGTGTTCGTGAACCTTCCATTTTCTGTAACCGGTCTGTAGCCTAGATCACTACGTTCACATAATCCCCTCCACACCCTAACAAAGCAGCCATTCACTCCGCCCGTAGAATACCGCACGGACCCTTTCTTCCCTCCGGGCTGTTGACCCACAATTCGCATGAACCTTTAAACACGTCACACCTAACCCTTTAAATACCATGCCAATGATGAGGACGGTGCCCAGAAGAAGAACAGTCTCTGTTCGAAATATCGGCGGCTTCTGTCCTGAGGCAACTCCCTTCCTACAACATGCCCATGATTGTCATGGGAGACGTCAATATGGATATTAAGAAGTAACACAACAACTGGTTCGCGGAATTTATGTAGGAAACATTCGACTAGTCAGTGACGATAAATACAACCCGTACGGGAAGTGTTGTAGATTGCGTCTTCGTCAGAAGCATAGACAAGCTAGTGGTGGCCAAGTACGTCAACAACGGGCATCAACAACCGTGAATGCCTATGAGGCAGCTGTTGGCATCCTGCATTGGACTTATGAAGCCGCAGGGGAAGAAGGTGGATGGCTACACTTTGTGCAGGTGCGTCAGAGTGGGAGGTTCAATTTATCACGCCTAGTGGATGCGTTGGTTTCCTTGTGCACTTCTTCTGCAGCTTTCTGTTGTGGTTCTCCTTATGATTCTGGATGGCAGTCATGAT
The DNA here is from genome assembly GCF_037126465.1 of Ornithodoros turicata. Classification (NCBI taxonomy): domain Eukaryota; kingdom Metazoa; phylum Arthropoda; class Arachnida; order Ixodida; family Argasidae; genus Ornithodoros; species Ornithodoros turicata. The sequence continues at coordinate 67,894,895 of NC_088201.1, read as the reverse complement.
GCACTCAGGCTCCCTCGGTGGCATGCTCCTTGTTTCCCCTGGGTCTACAATTTCTGGCAGCATACACTCCTTGTAGAATAGCACAAGGGCAGGCCTCATCTTCTTTGCCCAGAAGTTGTCGTCCCTCAATATGCTCTCAACGTGAATAACTTGCTTTGAGTACACGATGAAGTCACAAAAGTCACGCCTTGTGATGTGCAGCTGTCATAGTCGTGCCCTTGATACAATGCTGCCTGGCTTTGGAACTTCACAGGGTTTATTGCTTTTGCTGCTTCTTCGGGTGATAGGTCCTTTTTTGATATAGGACACTTGACTTCCACGATCTCATCACTTCCAACTGAACCATCCGGGGATGCAGCCAAAAAACCATGCTCCAGATCGAGATCGTAAGCTCACACGATGAAATACACGCCAAACGTCAACGTGACACTGTCAGCAGCAACGCACATGCAAATGCGCCAACTCCAGCCACGACAGGTCACGCTTTTCAGTGCTTTTCAGCTCAATCAGCTGACACTAATAGTAATGATAGTGATTGGTCGTCGGTCAGGCTCCCCGTGTACCACTGGCACCATCAGCTCACATAATTCAATACGATTTACGTTATCAAAGAGCAAAAGAAAGCTCAAAGCACACTCTTAAAAATGAACTTCACCACATAACATGCTCCTAGCCAAACATAATTTCGAATGATGTCGTTGTCTGCCCTGATTTGTCGAAAACGGGAGGCGTACACCTTTTTTGTGACACTTATGCTGTTCATAATTGTCACAAAAAGGCGTACGCCTCCTGTTTTCAACAAATCAGGGCAGATAACGATATCATTCGGAATGATGTTTGGCTAGGAGCATGCTATGTGGTGAAGTTTATTTTTAAGAGTGCATAGCTTACAAACTAATCTTTTTTTTTAATCAGTGCCGCCTGCCGCAAAAGCCGTCTACTACCTCGCCGGAGCGGGTCCATGTCTCTACAAGAGGTGGCGCTAGTTTCCATTTCGACTTTTTCAACAGGTCTTTGATATTGGTCTGCGAAATACCCAACAACTTCCTCAGGAATGTTCCGATTGCGATGGATTTTTCTGGATTCGTTCTCGGAAGGCTCCCGCTTCGCCAACGCATAGCTTGGCCGTGTGCGGGCAGCAGGACGACTCGCACTGAGAATGTGAAATATACTATTCTTCACGTTTTGTAAGGAGCTATTGTCAATTAGTAACGCCGCCTGCCAAAATTATGATGTTGGTGCACCTCCCGCATAGCATTGGAGAACACACTGCAAACAGAAACACTGTCATATCTCTGTTTGTTTTCACATAAACTCTCTAAATGCAAGTGCAAAAATCGCATTTGTGGTCGTGTTTCTCGCTCTGTAGCATGGCTGTTATGCGACCTGTCAAAAATTGGACGTTACAGCGCCCTAGATTAAGGACGCAGCTTTCCAACCGTACCAAAATTAATGTTCTCAGGTATATAGAAGCGATGCAATTTGTCAGAGAAGGCCGTTTTTTGCCAAGGAGTGGAACCGTAGCCTTAAATGCTATCGCATTTCAATGACAATCTGCACAGCGATTTCTGCAGTAAATTTTCTTCTTCTGTCTAGCACGCGGCCCCCCTGACCTCCGAGTCTCGTCGTGGAAAGCGATCATCCTAACCACTATGCCACGGGAGGTGGTCTTTATGTGTGTGTGTGTATGTCGACAGGGTGTCCTCCTGCACGCTTAGAAATGAACTTCACCACATAGCACGCTCCTAGCCAACCATCATTCCGAATGACAACGTTCTCACCCACGATTTGTTGAAAACGAGAGGCGGAGCCTATTCTGTGCCGTGCATAATGAGCATGAGCGTGCTATGTGGTGAAGTTCATTTTTAAGAGTGTGGACATAGAAGGTGAAGTTGGTGTGTTTGTCGTTTTTGGTGAGACACTCTTGAGGGGTAACGTTGGGCAGACGAGCGATCTGCCTGCCTATAGGCTGCAACATGTTGCTCAGGAGAGAGGGCAGTGGGATGGAGGGAAGGGGAGGACCGCTAATTTATTTGCTGGTAAGCACAATCTCCTAGAGTTCAGATGTGCTGGTGCGCCACATAGCCCGCTATTGTCTGCGTCTTGCACCCGTCTGGCATAGGCCGCTTAGGTTGTCGCATTACGGACAAACTTTGCGTTGGTCTGAAGTCTCACTCGTACACAGACACACTTACGCTTCAACTAGAGAGGTTCCTCCGCCGACAACTGCTTGCGACGGCGTGCGTGGCGTCGGGACGTCGACAGTGTTTCATCTGAAAGCGCGGACTCTCTCATGGCGGCTTCATATCCGCGCATGAATACATATGAGAAATTCCACCTCAAAATCACAAGCCGACCTGTCTGACCAACAGCCGCTCCCCCAAGGAACACAGCAGCGTACAAGTTAACGGAAAGCAAATATGTTTATTTGCCTCTGCAGTGTTTGAGCTCTGTACTGTCCTCCGTCTGCTCTGTGCAATGCTACTGTTGTGAATGTACCACACCTTCAGCTTCGTCTTGTCTTTTCCTTTTCTCTCTGCTTCGTGCTGCTGGCACTGCCGCATTTAAAGGAGCTAAGAACTGTACCAAGCGAGCCCGCCGAGTCGGCTCCTAACGGCGATTTTAACGTGTTGTCTGTGACACCTTTTGTATAGGTGAATTTGATAGGTGTGTATCTTCAGCACATAGCACGCTCCTAGCCAACCATCTTCCCGAATGACAGCGTTCTCGCCCATGATTTGTTGATAACGAGAGGCGGAGCCTATTATGTATCTATTATGCACGGCTACAGGGTGGGTTACGCCTCCCGTTTTCAACAAATCAGAGACGAGAACGCTGTTATTCGGGATGATGGTTGGCTAGGGGCGTGCCATGTAGTGAAGTTCATCTTGAAGAGGGTAAAGCAGAACGTTATGTGTACCTCCGCGTTGGCGTCTGATTGGGTGCTACAATCCTTCAGATGACGTAACGATGGACATAGGTATCTGGACGGCGGTGGGGGGAGTCTACTCGCCCATATACGAAAGAGAGTGCGTTTTTTATTAACGCTGCACAAGTTATGAATTAGAAGAATTGAACAATAAATTGTAAATAGAATTACGAAGCGTAGAAGAACAATATTACATCTATTAAACCCCTAACTAAATACATGCATATAGGAGCTCTTACCTCCTTTAACGGCTTCTCTCCTCCACCCTCCACGTCACTACGCTCCCTCGTTCCGTCAACGATCCCTCGCCACCGCGAGGGAGTTTTTCCAGGCTCCAACAGCTCCCCATAGCGCCCATAGTTTGAGATAATTCACACAACACTGGGCACACGACCAATGAGAGTGCAACGTTGTAGAAATTATGCAATGCCAGTCGGCTAATCAGGAGCCTTAACTTTGGCTGACCTTTCGACCGGTTCTGGCTACCATCGATTTCTACCGGATTTCACGCCTACCACCGTTACCCGATATTCAAAATAACTGAAGCTTCTTTTGGCTAACAGAAATATTTATTTGACACAAAGCACTGATTCAAAGATCTGATACGTGGATGCACTGTGAATACAAAGTCCGTTGCTGACGCACTGTAACTAAGTTCGAACTTGAAGCAAAACGAACACAGCTCTCGAAATCCGACGGGGCCCGCGCTTGTTCTTCACTCTCCAACCGCTCCAACGCACGAAGCATTCCAGTTCCGGAGTTGATAGGCTGTTCGTCGGATAATAGTCGTGCCCAGGAACAGTACAACACATGTTGAATCACATCGACGCATGAATAAACCAGCGAACACTTCTACAAACTGTTCTGCCGATTGACATCACCGAAACACGGAACACAAGAGGACGCCTTGCCGGCCGATTTAATGATGAGCATCTTCTTTCGTTGTTTGCAGAGCGGAAAAGGCGCTTGTCTGGCACGTAATCGTAATCCTGTCTTTGTTGTCAGGCCTCAAAATCCGACGGCGCTCGAACGCGTTCTTCACGCTCCAACCGCACCAGCCCACGAAGCATCCCAGTTCCGTAGTTGATAGACTGTACGTGGGATAATAGTCGTGTCCAGGAACAGCACAACACGCGTAGAATCACAAACTGTTCTGCCGATTGACATCACCGAAACACAGAACACAAGAGGACGGACGCCGTGCCGACCGATGCGAGCTATTTCGAAACTATGCTGAAACGGCCGCCGGGACGCTGCACACGCATGCGCGCGTACAAAATGTGATTTCAAAACGTTGTCGACCAATCGGAGCACGCACACAGTCTGGGCCAATGAGCTTGCAACGTTGTAGATTGGCGCAGTGGTACATACTCTACAGCCGCATCCTCGGTTACCTGAGGAGGACTGGTTTTTCCACGTTTCATGGTCACGTTTGTTATCGCTTGGGAACATTTCGGCGTTATCACAACACACGTGATATCCAAGCAGCAGTCAATGAGTGCAGGTCTTACGGGGCTATATATCCTGCCTCAACAAAAAGCAATGAGATTGCTCATAAATGCTATCGCATTTAAAAATATTTTGGCAGAATACAATCGGCGACACGCAGATTGCAATAGTATAAATCAGGATTAATATAGGATCCTGAGACACGAGATTTAGACCGTAGTGGCACTTTCATAAATAAACAAATCACCAGTTGCCCGTGGATCGATGACAGCAGAGACGTCTTGTCGTAACTAAAGTGTGGCTCCGTTGGATGAGTAGCGGATGGGTGGCGCTGCGCATGCTGGGACTTCGAACTTCCGGTCCGAAATTTTAGTTCGCTCATTTCGAGCAAAGCAGTAGTTTATAAACTTCGGCTGAAAGGACTACCGAGATTAGGTCGCCTGGGAACGCCTGCCCCCCAAACAAGTACGTTATACTTTAACTAATATTTCACACGCACTTTTCTTTACGCGTTGAAATCGCGACCTTTTGCTGTGCGAAATGTTCCGTTAGAACGCGTCTAATTCGACGTAAACAAAGATAACAAGCAACATTTCAGATATGATACACCGAAATCTACAGGCAGTATTTGACGCAGCAATCTTTTGCACCCTGGGGACATGTAGTAGTTTCCTCTTAGTTTGAGATGAAGTCGTGACTTTAATGAAATTCTTTTCACATTATGAGCTTATATATTATCACAGTTACGCACAATTCAACATGGTAAGTACACAGCACGGCATATGGTGACAAGTGCCTACACCGCCTAGTTTAGTTTTCTTTTACGCTGATGACATTTTTCTAAGCCGCAGAATACCAGGGCCGCGATACATTTTTCCTTTTTGCACAGAATTAGTGCCGTTAAAGGGGCCGTAAACAGGTACAAAAGGTGCACATTTCTTTGTGTTATATTATTGGAACTTAGGCCGTGAAAACTCCTTGCAATTACTAACGCTCAAAAACAAAAGGCACTTGCATACGGATGAAATATTCACTGCACTCTTTCGCATTTTAGCTCCGCCCCACGCTCTAACTTTGCGTCATTTTGACGTAGCGCTTTCCCCACCAATTACGATTGAGTGTTCCATGTACGATTTTATTTCAAATGCGGAATTGGACTAGATGAACGTGAATCCTCTTCTATTTGAAGTCTAAACAGTTAGAGCCTCAAACTGAGACTTCGTCATCTTCGAATGGTTCCGACAACTGGGGTGCAGTGCTTTGGTTTGAGCCACGCGGCATCACGTCACGAGCTCGCGTGGTACAGTGGATAGCGTGCTGGCCATGTCACGTCGTGACTGGGAGGAACCCGGGTTCGAATCGCGTCATGTGATAGCAGCCCAGCTGTTGACGTTTGCGCCAGCCGGAGATGTTGAAGATGTCATGACGTTGAATTTCGGAACCACGGAACGCAAAACGTCGTTTCACACAAACAAACTGAGCGCTCCGACTCACAGCTGATAACGAAGTATGTTTATTGGCTGGTAATTTGAAACGTCATGTGCGCAGCTCGGCCCCCCGATTGGAAGGCAAAACGCTACGTAGCCATGTGACGTATGCGTTGTGGAGAGAGGCTCGCTGGTTACTCATCTTTGAAAGCAGTTATACGGGTCAACGAGCTGGCATGAGCCGAACGAAATGTATATTTGGGTATTATGAGCTGTGTTCTTTCATGGGGTATCATTATTTCAAAAATGTTTGGTGGCCTGTTTACGGCCCCTTTAAGCACTGAACGTCCGCCCATTTTGAAAACACGCAGACGCTATGTGACTCCAGCCAGTTGTACCTCGGACCGGAAGCGTAAATCCACGTAACTTTGAAACTTCCCTTACGTCATTTTGACAGGAAGTTGCAATCCAGCCATTGTAGAAGAAGACCTATGGCTAGAAGACCCCTGTGACCCATGCTGACGTCTCGCCCGGCTTCCTCTACAGAGTCAAGCCAACTGTTCCTGTGATGTTATCTTCACTTGCTTTTCAAGGCTTCATCGCGAATACAAGTTTAGGGTTACACCAACCACGCAAACCAATGCACGCGACGAGATGCAAACCAACATACGACCAAAGACCAGTGATGGCCACTAACTACTTCTACAGTAGTTTAACTATAACTGGTAACTACTTTGTGATTGAGTAGTTTAACTAGTAGTTCAACTACTTTTCGGGCGAGTAGTTAAAACTACTTTTTTAACTACTGCAATATAGTTAACTACATCTATAACTACTTAACGTTGTCCACCAACACTAATCTCTTGTAGTGTTCTTCGGCACCTAAATATGAATCACAAGCAATAATAAACTTTGCCTCAAGCATTGCTACGATCGTCAAATACAAAGCTTGCGGCGGGATTCTTTCTGTGGCTACGCGATAAACTAAGTTGCCGAATTATTTCACAGCAAATGAGGCTTCATTAGACAGGCATTAAAAGTGAAGATTTAGTACACATGCACGACACAATTGCTCTGCACCTCCTTTCTCATCAAACAACTAGCTCAAGGTATCTGTTTCTCTGCATGTTCTAGTGATATTTGAAAAATAAAGTGATTGATTGATTGATATTTATCACTTGCACCAAGTGTACTAACACACTAATTGTTGGGGAAGGGGAATGTACTTTTGTTTGTTTTGTGTTGTTTGTTTGTTTGTTTTGGGAGTAGCAGAACTAGTCAGGAGACAAGTTCAATTTCTCCCTGGTTTTCTTTTAAATAATCAATCAATCAATCGGAAGCCCAATCGTGCCGTAAAGCTTGCGGCAAAATCGGAAGTAGTTGGCGCCTTCGGTAACCTAACTACTGTAGTTAACTATAACTTATAATAACTATACTTAAAATAGTAGTTTACCTAGTAGTTGCCACTACATTTCTGCAAGTAGTTAACTACTTTTTAACTACAATCAAGTAGTTTAACCAGTAGTTTAACTACATGCAGTTAACTACTGGCCATCACTGCCAAAGACTATTCAAATACATTCCAAACGCTAATACCAAAACGGTGACGGTATAAGACAGGGTGAATCGTCCGGTACGCGTACGTTCCGGACCTCTTAATGCATGCATGGTCTTTTAGCTGCATTGGTATTTAGAGTCTCACACTTCCACTGTGCTTTACTACTGTTTATTAGTGTAATTTTATTGCTGCAACGACACTGCTACATAGCCTTGCTCTTTCACACCTCGAGTGAGCCGGAGTAGATGCAGACGACTTGGTTCCGTACCTTGTTCTACTCTTACAAATACTCAGATAGCGTGTCTGAGCAGTCATCCAACCAGTTCTACCTCAAAAGTTTGTCATTTCTGCGTACAACGATCGACATATCGTGACCCGACTTTGCGTGACGAAATATATCTGAGACGATATTAAATCGTCATCTCGTGTAAAATGTACAGTATATGTATATATTCTGCAAATCGGACATGAGAAGGCAACTGAAATCTAATTTTAAAGAGAAAAGCATCGCGATATTCTTGAACGTCTTCTAGTTTATGCTCTGTATGTAGGCATCACGAAGAGCTCTTCTCAGGTTCTTGCCCGTGTCTGACTTCGGTATGTTCTCTACGAATTCAATTCCACCATGCAAGCGCTTGTGAGGAGCCAGGTTTTCTGGAATGACAGCACGCAATATTTGCACTCAACATCTGCATAGCGTACATGCATTGAACATTGGTGTCCTAAACCTTACCTGCGATAAGACGCAGCAGCTCGCCTTTCACTGCGTCTTCTTTAGCTCCAGAATGCAGTATAATGAAAGCCCTGGGGGCCTCACCAAAATCCTTATGTGGAATACCAGCCACTGCTGCCTCTTTGACAGCCCTGTGCTGAAGAAGCAGGTCTTCCAACTCTGCTGGTGCTACTTGTTGGTCCATGCACTTAATGAGTTCCTTGATGCGATCGACAATGTAAAAGGTACCGTGTTCGTCGTAGTAACCAACGTCACCTGCACATATCACTTACAGTATAGAGGAATCCAATGATGTTACCTATACCCATGTGGGGACAGGAGAGGAGAGACGAATCTTATCCGCGGCATTCCGCGGCGTTCGCGAAAGCTCGCGACTCGCGAGACCGATGTTCTCTTGGCTAATGAGGTGACATGCCCAAACCACGCCTCCTTATTTTTCGTCTGCTGGTTTTCGCCGGTGTTGCGGCAGTTTTTTGCGCATTACTTTGATTCCTCGGCACTTGTGCCATTAAGACAATTATAAAGTTAAACCTAATGAGCTGCAGAAGCGTCGAAATGAGGGGAAATGCGCGCTCACTACTTGAAAGATTCACAGAAGACACTAAAATGAGAGCGGATCGAGGAAGTATCCCGAAGAGTGTCGTCAACCTCGGGACATAGCAGCAAGCTCTCTGTAGCGAGGACACGAAAAACATGCCCTCTCCAGACGTCCGCCGACGTCACCACTCGCGCCGTGATGACGCGTGTGGCGTCGCCAAGTGGGAACTGGGCATTAGAATTATTTGACGACTGGCGACAGGCGACTGCTGGTGGCCAGCCGCGACTGAGCAAAGTTCTATGGGCCAAACTCGTCTAACTTATCATTTAGTGTACAACATAAAACACTTTTACTGCAACAGCGCAACGACACAAGCTATGTAGCATACGCTTCAGCACGTTGTTAGTAGTTAAACGAAATGTTTTGAGTTTTTGCAGAATTATAAAAACTTGTACCGCTGTCATGAGAATGCGAAGATTTCCACTGGCTACAGATGTGTTACATTGTCACATGAGCACAGAAAGTCAAGGAACTTGAGACACAGGCTTTGCGAGAAAATCTGAATGCGCTTCATTGCTGTTGCGTTGCGCATGTGAAGACAGTGAACATGGCAATGCAGAGTTGAGGGATTGGGCGGGGGTATAGAGTTAAAATACGCGGAGAAATCAAAGATGGAGGGGTTGGACGCAACCACGAGAACCTGCTACTCCGCATTCATTTGCTGGGTCTGCAGGCAGTACAGTGCTGGATAAAGTTTACGGAACACGCGAGCGGCGTATTTTCTCTCGGCAGAAACACCCTAGCGGCGAGCGGAAGCGGCCGAGTTCACTCGTTCAGAGGGATGGAAGAGTGCGCTTGTGGCGACGCACTTTGGTAGTAGTGGTAACTTTGCTTTTGAAATAGTTTCGCTTTCGCTCTACTGCACCGGGCGCGAGTTGCTATCGCGGGAAGGAAGTCTCCGCTATCGTAGAAATAACAGGGCGCTGAGATAAATTGAGACGACAACGGGCTTCAGTGGCCTAGCTTCTTTCGTCTCTTTTTTATTCGACAAAAACAGAAAAGAAGAGCGTGTATACTTGAGCACAAACAAAAAGAGATAGGGGGATACGATGCTCTTTCAATACGTTGTAGCCCCCCCCCCCCTTTCGCAGCAATAATGGAGGCCATGTGCACAGACAGGGATGCGTATAGCCGACGGACAAGGTCCCCGTCTTCACGTAATAGGGACCACTCTGCTTCTATAAATTCCCAGAGCGCACCTTTGCTCCTTGTAGGTGTCCGTCTCTTGCTCATTCTGTTCTTCAGGATTCCCTGGACATTTTCTGTAATGTTCGGTAAGTCCGGGCTCTGCGCTGGCCATGTCCGCTGTATTACGCCGAGGTCGTCGAGAAGGCGTTGGGCAGTTTTGCTTCGATAGGCGGAGCTGCTATCGTACTGGAAATGGTAGCGCCCATATGGGAACGGCCCGTCCTGAGCATAGGGGAGCAGCGCCCTATCGATGACCTCTGCGTAATATCATTCTTTGAAAACAAAGAGTGCTATCCCACTTTCTCTTTTTATTTGTGCCCAAGGATACACGCTTTTTCTTCTGTTTTTGTCGAATAAGAAAATAGATGGAAAAAGCTAACCCACTGCAGCCCGTTGTCGTCTCAATTTATATTAGGGCCCCGTTATCTCTACGATAGCGGAGACTCCCTTCCCGCGATAGCAACTCGCGCTTGGTGCAGTATAGCGAAAACGAAACCATTTCAAAACAAAGTTATCACTACTACCACGGTGGGTCGGCACAAGTGCACTCTTCCATCCCTCTGAACGACTGAACTCTCCCGCTTCCGCTCGCCGCTAGGGTGTCTCTGTCCAGAGAAAGTACGCCGCTCGCGCGTTCCGTAAACTTTTGTCCAGCACTGTACACACAGAAACACGCGCACCGCTGGGATACTGGGATAGTCACAGTCAAAGAGACAGTCACAGGGTGACATGTAGGGAACGTCGAGAGGCAGTCAAAGTCGAGAAACGCAGCCCGTGTCCGTCAGAAATCGTATCAGAGCGTCTATCGCAAAGCGTTGGGATGCTGGATTGTTCCAGGGCCCTAGAAGAACTTGCAGATTTAATGGGCGCGTGGTAATCTTACGCAAAGCCGACCGTAAAGAAGATCTCGGTCGTTCATATGCAACAGAGCGTAGGACGATGTGATCAGCGTCCGCTGGTGTGCCACAGGTGGAACAATGCGGGGATCAACATTTCCTCATCCTGCACATCCTGATTGACGTGTGAGCAACATTCAGACGAAGTCGATACATTAAGGACGCATGCAGTCTACTTAAGCTACGAGGGATACAAAAATCCACATGCCCCCAAGTACACTCTTAAAAATGAACTTCACCGCATAGCACGCTCCTACCGAATCATCATCTCGAATGATATCGTTATCTGCCCTGATTTGTTGAGAACGGGAGGCGTACGGCTTTTCTGTGACAATTATGAACCGCATAAGTCACACAAAAGGCGATATCATTCGAGATGATGGTTGGATAGGAGCGTGCTATGCGGTGACGCTCATTTTTAAGAGTGTAGTCGCGTATATCGCTGCCACAGACTGGCGGTACCTCAACGACTCATCCGCAGCAAATTCTCGCAGGGTGGGCAGCAAGAGCTGCAGAATCTGCTGCCTCTTTGCGTGCGATGCCGCAATGTCTAGGAACAGATGATATCATGTCCACCCAACACTATACACGACGATGAATGGTTCTCGCAGTTTGCAGAAGCACATAGTTTGGAGACCGCAGCCCAAGCCCTGAAATACTTTCAAGTTCAGCCTTTGAGTGGGGAAAAAAATCCACCTCTGCGGAGGGCAAGATGTTCGAGAGCCTTGACAATGTCGTGTATCTCCGCCGCTGTGGACGATGTACGATGAAAGCTGACACTGACGTATCTATGCTGGGGGACGTAGAAGGCTGACGATGCACTGAGAGCAGTGGCATACCCGTCTCTGAATAACGTCTTAGGCGAAGTGCGAACAGCATCAAGGCACCGTAGAGTTAATCGTCGTACCACTGCAGTACTTTCGGATAATATTTTGCTTAGGCATGCCGAAATAGGAAGCTAGATCCAAAACTGCTCCATCATACTGCACGAGGAAAACCAGCTCGGAGATGGTACAAGGCAACCACTCACCACACAATGTCAGACCACAGGGGTGTGCGAGGAAGTATCCAGGAAAGGTAGTACTCATTGTTGAGACGCACATGACGAAAATGTACACGGAGGATTTCGACGGTATTAAGGAGATATTGAGACGCTTTAACTCATGAGCTTCAGCAATAACCGCGCTAGTCTATGTCGTATGTCGTATGCGTCGTATGTCGTTCTCAGGATGTCTAAACAGATCCTGAGAACATATGCTGCGCGCTATGATGTTCGTCAACTCTGCTTCACTTGTCTTGCTGACTCCATGGAGTACGGGAAGGCTGTACCTTAGTGACCCTATAATATAAGGGAGTTGTGAACACCGTAGATCACACGTTCCAGTTCACGTGCACATTTGAACTCCTTTGAAAGTATAGCTGGAGAGGGTAACTATAGCATAGATAACATTATGTCCAGGGCACCTTTCGTAAAAAAGAAACAAACTGAGCGACGTCTAAGCCCACACTCTAAAAACAGAGCTTCACCTCATAGCACGCTCTGCGCCAACCATTGCCGCGAATGATAGGATTATCACTTCCGATACGAGGAGAGAGGGGTGCATACGCCTTTTTGTGTCGATATGATAATTGACACAAAAAGGCGTACTACGCCCTCCTCTCTCTTCAAATCAGAAGTCATAACCCTATCGTTCGTGGCCATGGTTGGCGGAGAGCGTGCTATGTGGTGAAGCTGTGTTTTTAGAGTGCAGGGCTAAGTGCCACGTATTTCCCGTTGTTGTTGACGGACAAATACACTCTTAAAAACGAACTTCACCACATAGCACTCTCCCAGCCAACCATCATCCCGAATGACAACGTTCTCGCCCCTGATTTGTTGAAAACGGGAGGAGGAGCCTATTTTGTGCCGTGCATAATGGCACAAAATAGGCTCCTCCTCCCGTTTTCAGCAAATCAGGGGCGAGAATGTTGTCATTCGGGATGATGGTTGGCTAGGAGCGTGCTATGTGGTGAAGTTCATTTCTAAGAGTGTAGCGGCCCAGTAATCTTGCGTAGTCTTCTGCGGTGTCGATAGCCAGCAAGTGTCTGAAGACGAGTCGTTGACCTCTTTGTGTCAGTAGCTTGGGCTTCTCCGGTGAGCACGACGAGCAGGACTGTCAGGACGACATCAAAGAAAGAAAGAAAACAACAACAGGAGAACAAGCAGAAACAAGCAAGCAAACATGAAGGAGCCGCTTATAGATGTGGCTTAGCCACATTCTTTGTTCTGTAGTTCCGCGCTGCCGAAGTCGCCAGGCGGAGGTCCATGTAGTTGTCGCATGGCTACATACTTTATACCTAGGCTTCCGACTTTTCGGATTTCTCCGATAAACTCTCTCGGGTGTTTTTTTTTTTTTTTGCAAAAAATCGGATTTATCGGATGAACCCCGATTTTTCCAACGCCCACGTGGTGGAGTTGCGGTTTTTCCCGTTTCCTTCTTCCTCTGTCCCCCTCTTCCACGCCTACTTTTTGACTTCAAACTGATGTAAAAAAAAAAAAAAAAAAGAAACCCGGGTCACATGTGGTAGCTTTCTTCAGGGTCGCTGGACACCCAAAAGGAGCATAGTATACACATACTTGTCCCATCTGTTCTATGCATCCTCGACCCTAGTGACCGTACTTGACCCCGGGCACTGGGTTAGTTTGGAACAGAACAGTTTTGTGTTCGTCACAACTGCTACCCATTTTGAGCCTGGGCCCCATTATCCTCCTATCCTTCTGCTATCCTAGCACTGATTACGTCCGAGCAGCTGACGGGAAGGACGATGACTGTGTTTCTACTTGATCGGCAAGGTCAGAATGTTACCTGTTGCCTCCGTTCACATTCAGTCACCGTACTACACGGGGGAGCTTGAGGCAGGACGCATGGAGGATTCTTTATTTGATGTTCTTGGGAATGTGCACGGCGTGCGACGCGTTGATGAACAAGACCCAAACTGGGAAACAGAACCCAACAATGGAGAAGACACTGGTTCAAAGGGGCAAGACGTTTCAGAATTAGAAGGGAATACACCGAGTGTGGGAGATGGCAAGCCAGAAGTCCGTCATAAGATACTTGCGGTAACTACGCGACAACAGTCCAGAAAGCAGAGGGAAGATTTCCGGCAGTTGAGAAGTCGACTCCTAAGCGGGGGCATAGTGACCGAAGAATTCGGTAAATAGCAAAAGGACGATCCGACTTTGCAAAAGTTTTTTGCTTCCATCGGAAAACAATTCCAAAACAAGAACCGGCGTCAGGACAGCTACCTATTTTTTGAGGAAAACGATTTGCTTCACCGGAAGTACAAATCGTTTAGTGGGGTGACAACAATTCAGCTAATTGTACCTCGAAAATTCAGGCTTACGGTCTTGGAGTTGGCACACAATAGAATGATGGCCGGACATCAAGGGGCAAAGCGTACGGTCGAGAGAATTATGACAGAATTTTCTGGCCAGGACTACAGTCAGACGTGAAAAAGTTTGTCCTGACGTGCGTCATTTGCCAGAGAACCAGTGACAAGGGCAGGACGCGAACTTTGCCACTAGGGAAAATGCCTATCATCGACATTCCCTCCAAAAGAGTGGCCATTGATATCGTCGGACCGATAAAACCACCATCCGAAGAGGGCAATCGCTACATACTTACTCTCGTCAACTATGCAACCAGATTTCGGGAAGCCGTTGCCTTGCCAAGCATTGAAACCGAAAGAGTAGCCGAAGCTCTACTGAACATCTTTTCCCGGGTCGGGTTGCCAGATGAAATACTCAGCGACAGAGGGTCCAACTTCACTTCGGACCTGATGAGGGAGATCAGTCGGCTGCTATCGGTTCGACAGCTTACCACAACGCCATATCACCCGATGGCCAATGAACTGGTAGAGAAGTTCAATGGAACACTGAAGAAGATGCTGAAGCGAATGTGCCGTGAGTGCCCACGGGACTGGGACCGCTATTTGTCACCCCTTTTATTTGCATACAGGAAGGTGCGGTGCCACAGGCAAGCCTGGGATTTTCCCTATTGGAGCTTTTGTACGGCCGAAAGATCAAGGGGCCGTTGGCGATTTTGAAACAGCTGTGGGGTGGAGGCTGGAGCACAGATTGATGAAGAGGTGAAGACGACGAATCAGCACGTATTGGATCTGCGTAACAAGCTCGAAGAAACGTGTCAAATCGCCCACGAGGAGCTGGAGAACGCATCGCAGCGATACAAGAAGTATTATGACACGAGAAGCAGAGACCGACAGCTCCAGGTTAGAGACGAAGCCCTACTGTTACTTCCGACGGGGGGAAATAAATTATTGATGCAGTGGAAAGGGCCTTTCAAAATAATGGAAAAGAAAGGAGAAGCTGACTATGTTATCGACCTCGGACACAAAAGGAAGCTGTTTCATGCAAACATACTGAAGAAATATGAACAAAGAGAACCAGCGACACAAGTAAACGCACTGTTGGCGTCAGTGGCTGCGAGGGTGGATGCGAAGACCACGTGGATGTCGACGTGGAAGTTCCTAATACGTTAGGAGAAACGAGAGAAGGTTGCCGAGATGTAATCGTCGGTGAGGAGTTAATCACCCAGCAGAGAAGTGACGTGCGAAACCTGACGGCGGCGTATCAAGAAATATTTTCCGACTTGCCCGGCTCCACTAATTTGGTGGAATGCAACTTACAGACGGCAAATGACTCTCCGGTGCACGTGAAACTATATCCCCTTCCATTCCCGTAGGAGGTGAGGTTGAGAGGGAGTTGGAGGGAATGCTTCAGCTGGTATTGTTGAAAAGTCCAACTCTCCCTACCATTCTCTCCTTCTGATCGTAAAGATATCCGACGGATCAAACAGGGTGTGCATTGATTGCCGAAGACTCAACGACACCCTCGGTGCAGACGCAGAGCCCATTCCCAGGTCGGATTTCCTAATTGCAGAGGTTGGCTCTCGCGTATATTTAATTAAACTCGACCTTGCCAAGGGATATTGGCAGATTTCTCTCAATCAGGAATAAAAACCAAAAACCGCATTTTCGACACCAAGTGGCCTGTATCAGTTCAGGTACATCCCGTTCGGCTTGAAGACAGCGTCAGGCGGTATTTGCAAAACTCATGCGAGAAGTGCTGCAGGGAATCCCCAATGTATAACATTACTACGATGATGTACTCATCGCGACTGATACGTGGTAAGAACACGTTCAGACCCTGAACGACGTTTTCAGGAAGATAAGGGAAGCAGGGCTAACGGTACGACCCAAAAAGTGCGAAATTGGGTTCACTGAGTTGTCATTCTTGGGACACAAGATTGGTCACTGGAAACAAAGCCCCATCTCAGCTACATTGGAAAAAATCAAGAATGCACTGAGCCCGAAGACGAACACACAGGTCCGGTCGTTTTTAGGACTGACTGGCTACTATCGAGAATTCATCCCTAACTATTCGTCGATTGCTGCGCCACTGTCAGACCTGACCAAGAAACGAGAGAAAACCCACGTAAAATGGGGAGAAGAGTAAGAACGGTCGTTCTGTACGCTCAAAGCGCCTCTTGCTGAGGTACCAATTTTGCAGTTGCCCGATTTCACGAAGCCGTTCATTCTTCGAGCAGACGGCTCTGACACAGGCTTAGGAGGAGTTCTACTTCAACGGGGTTCCGATGATCTTCACCCAGTAGGGTATGCCAGTAGAAAGCTATTAGACCGAAAGCGAGCGTACTCAACCATTGAGAAAGAGTGCCTCGCTATTGTCTGGGCAATCAGACATTTCCACATATTTCTGTATGGGACCCAGTTTGTTATTCAAACGGATCATCAGCCGCTTAGATACCTTGACAGTGCGAAGTACACGAATACTCGAGTGCTCCGTTGGACACTAGCTGTGCAAGAGTATCATTTCAAAGTGGAGGGCACCAAGGGCAAAGATGTAGTCGGCACCGACACTAAAGCCACTGGATTCATGATGTTGATGTGCAGGAGTTATGCATGGCGTGTTAACTGTAATCTGTTTACATACCCACGTAACGTTTTTATTATAATTCATTGTAAGCTACTTATTCGTAGCATTCCTCAGTGCCAATCGTAGGCATGTGCCTATAGTGGAATAAGTAAAGCGTGCGCTGTATGCACAGCCGATCGAAATGGTACTCCATTTTCTTGTTCAAGTTGTGCTCATGTGTTCGTTATGTTCGGTTTTTGACGTCCCAAGTTGTTCAATCGAACGCTTGTGTTATTATACCGTCGGAATCTCGTCTATTGTAATGTTTGAAATGTTAACCCGTCAGCATTCTTGAAAAGGGGGCAGTGTCACAAATCCGTGATTCCGGCGCATTTCGGGAACTTTTTCGAACATGGATTATGTAGCCAAAAGTACGGTGGCCGAGAGCTGCATTTTTCTTTTACATCGTGTACATCATTTGTCTAGACGTCAAAATGGCATTTTTCTTGCGAAAAACAGTTAGTGTTTATGTCTGGGGACCGAATATTGGGAAGGGCAGCGAACCCCTGGCGTGTGGTCGCGGGTGTGAAGTGACACTACCGTGTGTGTTTGGAATTCCTGCGTCCCGGGACTTGAGAAAAGGTACAGAACAAGCCAAACAAACAGTGGACCAGACCAGGAACGAGACCAAGAAACGCCAGTCGTGGTTTGGAAACAAGCGTGTGCGGCAGCGTCAGTCCTCGAGGGGAGACGTCGGCGAGTTCCTTTGTTTGGGTGCGTCGTGCAAGAAACAGCAGAGACCATCAGACCGACAAGAACCCCCGCCGCGCGACCCGACTCATCCTAGCACCATTCTGACAACGGACATTCGGACTTTCTGTGCAAAATAGCTAAGACTTTGAAATTCGCTGTCACCGGTTGAAACTGTGTTAAGGCCATTTCCACATGGATAATGCTTTCTTAATGAGTATTGCACCTTGTATTATTTGGTTATAATTAATCTCTGTGTTGGAACATTCAAACCGGTTGTTTCTTTTTAATTTTGCAAGATTGTAGTAAAACGTTGTGTTGGAGTGTTATCGTTGTACCCTGAGTCACTCCTTTGACGATTACACCATCGTGCTCTAACGAGTGCTGATCGCCCTGGGTCGAACTAAGTATTGTGGAGGGAATAGTGGGTTGGCTAGAGTGTTGATTTGTCCGTCAGTAACCACCGACTGTAGGTCGGCGAGTGCACAAGTCTCTCAGTCTTCGGGACCGAGCGGTTAACGGAGTAACGTGGTGCACGACCACATCGCAATCTGCATCCTGACCGATTTTGGGAATCATCTCAGAACGGAAAATTCATTCCTTTTCGACAATATATCACAGTCTAGGTGTCTCGGTATCAACTTGCCATATGGCGCACGTTTGCAAGAATAAATGAATGAAGAAACAGGTACCAGTCTTGAGAAACCCTTCCGAGTCATACATGCCAGCAGTGGCTTCCGGCTTGTTGAAGTATCCTGGAACACAACCTGGACTCTTGACACGCAGTTCACCCTGCTCGTGGGGCCCCAACTTCATGCCGCTCACAACATCCACTACCTACATACCAAGGCAACAGGTGACTTCGCTTCTAAATTGTACATCTTATAGATTTGACACATGTATAGTCTGAAGGTGAAAGCCCTAAGGAAAGTCACCACACTGTTTGACTTTGCACTCTTGCCGAAATGACTAACCACGTGCACCCTAAAAGCAGAACTTCACCATCACAACACGCTGTTGCGACTCGCCATACCACGAGTTTCTTTTCCCACGTTCCAAGTTCCTAATCTTTGGGGAAAAGGAAGCTAACGGCGGGATAAACCATCGATTCTTCTCGCCAGCCAGCGGAACATGTGAGACGTGTCCCCAGGGACGAAGAAGACCTGACGAGAGGACTTTGTAGACAATGCTTAACGAAGCATGGGGGGGGGGGGGGGGGTCGAAAAAAAAAAAAAGGCCTGGAGGTGCAGAAATTATCGTTACAAGCCCAGGCATACATATTTGCACAAAGAAAGAGTACGAGTGCCGCGTGCAACCCCCCCAGTGCGCAATCGAGCCTTCACTCTTAAAAATGAACTCCACCGCATAGCACGCTCCTTGCCAACCACAATCTCGAATGATATCGTTGTGTGCCCTGATTTGTCAAAAACGGGAGGCGTACGCCTTTTTTGTGACAATTATGAACAGCATAAGTGTCACAGAAAAGGCGTACGCCTCCCGTTTTCTACAAATCAGGGCAGATAATGATATCACTCGAGATGATGGTTGACTAAGAGCGTGCTATGTGGTGAAGTTCATTTTTAAGAGTGTTCAATCCCGCGGGTCAGCAAAGGTGCTTCCCTCGGATGCCAGTTGGCGACGTCATGTCTTCCACCCAAGAGTGAGCACCTTCTTTTCTTTCTTTCTATTTTCTTTCAGTTCAGTCGACGGTGGTGGTGGTGCTGGTGAAAGGGCTTGCCGTGTTCTGCTCACAGAGGTGGGCAACGTCATGACTGACGCCCTGGGGGAATGTGCGTCCTGGGCCGACTTCTAAGGGAATTGTGCCGACATATGTCTGAAAGCGTCTGAGGAAAGCCCAGGTAAAACCCCAGATAGCACACCCGGCACCGGGATTCGAACCCGGGTACCTCCCAGTCCCGTGACGTGGCCAGCACGCTAACCACTTAGCCGCGGGAGCTGGTGTTCAGTCGACGTGTCGTCTTGCTCCCTTGCCATAGCAGACTATTTCCGGCAGCCAATAAAAGTGCTCGGATGATCTGACGTCACAACACGCCAGAAGGAGCTGGGAGAGAGAAATATGTATTCGAGGTGTCCATCCATGTTCCTTTGAGAGTGACATCAGTTTCCAGAATGCCTGGTTAAAAGAGCGATGCTCCAAGAGCTGTCTGCCCGTATGTCTCTCATCCTCCGTAGACAGCCATGTAATCAACGTGCTATGTTACTGAATATAGACCCTCGCCTGGTTTCCTCCAACACCCCACCACTCGGGTCCGAGATCGCTGCAACGCTCATGGTCAGTCACGGCACAGAATGCCAGCGTTGGCACTTCTGATTTGGGAAGAGAGCGCAGGTGCACGCCCTTTTATCTCGGGTTTTTAAGTTATGGATCTATACCACCAGCTCGCTTGCTACCTCTAAATCCTCTCTTTTAACAAATCGGCAGGGAGGACGATACCGTTCTGAATTCTGGTTGTCTATGTGAGTGTTGAACGGTGAAGTTCTGTTTTTAGGGTGTGACTGTACGCAGAACAGAATAAGTGGAGCACACCTTGATTTCAGTCATGGGAGCAGGCTTTCCCACGTTACTGTACTCGCATCTTCCCCGGGGAGTTGCCGTCAACGCGCCCGACACTTCCGTCATACCGTACACTGCAATAAAAAGTGTAGTCATTGACCTTTTAGTGCAGACCATACGGATGGAGCGATGTCTTGTCACGACTTGCTACGAACAGCGATTCTTCGTGGTTACTCTAAAAACAAAAGGTAGTACAACCGTGTCCCTAAAACATCCATTTGGGCTTGTTGGTACATTTCCTTGACGATAAAAGCGCTAAAGACGAACACAGACAACACAACATAGAGCACTCTATGTTGTGTGTGTCTGTATTGGTCTCTTTTAGCGCTTTTATCGTCAAAGCCGTCTCCCGCAGATAAAAGAGATGGTTATCATGCACTTATCGAAACAAAAGCGAGTTTTAGTAAACTGGACGATGTTCACTGCGATGGTAGTGCATACAACGCCCACACATCTGAAAACGGATGGAGGTGGTGGTGAAAGCAGTACTTCACCACATAACACGGCGAAGGCCAGACACTGCAAAGAATCACACCATTATTTATTCCTGATTTGTGGAAAGCACGTAGCGCATGTCTTTATATGACAATTAACGTAACTGCACAAGTATAGCAAAGAGGCGTGTCTCCCTCGTTCAAAGTGATGTCATTGAACGATGTCATTCGGAAACATTCGGAGAGAAGGATGTTATTCGGGATGAACATTGTCCTATCCCCATTCGCTGAAATTGGAAGGCGTATGCCTTTTTGTGACGCCTTTCATGTATGTTACACTCTTAAACCAGAACTTCGCCGCATAGTACGCTGAAGGACAACCACTGCATTGAATCGTACCTTGATTTGTGGAAAGCGCGGGGCGCACGCATTTCTGTGACATTTAACACAACTGCATAAGTGTCACAAAAAGGCGTCACCGTTTGCGACGGGAGAGAACTCCGGAGAAGAGAAAAGAGAAATCAGGTGAGAGAACAATGTCATTCGGGATGATGGTTGGCTAGGAGCCTTCTGTAGGCGGAAGTTCTGTTTTAAGAGTGCAGTGTCACACAAAAGGCATACGTCCCGCTCTCTCCTCAAATCAGCAGTGATAACCGTATCAGGGGTACGGAGGAGAGCGAGGTTTAGGGAAGGAGGTACGGTCAGCCTGCTTTGAACTGGCAGCACCGGGAAAAAGGAAGCGCGAAAGAGGGAGGAGAAAGATGATGGTGGTACAGGAGAGGGAGAGGGGTGCACAGTTCCCTCTTGCTCAGGGATTTTGGTAGTCCCGCAGAACTGGCAAACACGGAAAATATGCGGGAACAGTTCAGTAGCCTTCGTTGGGATGTTTCCCGTACGCGTATTTCAAAACCCTGACCGATATCGACCCTCGACGGCGGCGGCAGCACAGAAAACCCAGTGCGTTGCTGTACGGACGCAAATTCTCAAACGCCATGGCGGCACCCGTAAGCACGGTAACCGCCAGGACGATTGGCGGAATTAACCCATCTCATCATTGTACGGAGTGGTTGGTGTTGAACATTTTAGACTGTGAAATTATGTGTAGAGATGTAGTTCCTACACATTAGTCTTGACCAATACTACGGCGCGCCATATGGCACAAGCCAATGAGTTGTGTCAGCTAGAGTCACTGAATAGCTTCGCTCAGTGACTCTACTCAGTGAGTCACTGAAGGCTATTCAGTGACTCTACTGTCAGCAACGTCCTGGAGTGAAGCCACTGATTGAGTAGCTCCCCAGGACATATCCGGCCCTCCGGGAGATTCCAACATCGGCGACCAGGACTTATGTAGAGGAACAACATCTCCTCTGCATATGTTTTAGTGTGTACCAAAATGATACGACAGAGGAAGCTGTCAAAGCCATCCTGAGCAATGTGATATCAGCCGCTTCCAATGAATAACGCGATTGTATTATTGTGTTTCCATGAGCGCACACTTGCGATCTACGAAAATTAGTTTTTAGTCTGCACTCTAAAAACAGAACTTCACCACGCTGTGCGCCATGCATTACCGCGAACGATAGGGCTATCGCTTCTGATTCGAAAGGAGGGGGCCGTACCCACTTTGTGACAATTTGGATATATGATAATTGCACCAAATAGGCGTACGCGCCATCTCTCTTCGAATCACAAGCGATATTAACTCTATCATTCGTGACAATGGTTGGCACACAGCGTGCTATGCAGCAAAAAGCTCTGTTTTTTTTAAGTTCCGTGTTAGCGCCGCGAAGCATCTGTGGCTATGAGCGGCGTACAGACGTGGACAGAGGGAGAGAGGACAGCAGGAAGGAGTGGGGGACAGGGGGGTTAGTATGCGTCCTGGGCCGACTTCACGGGGAACTGTGCCGATATTCGTCTGGAAAGTCTTCGGAAAACTCAGGGAAAACCTCAGACAACACAGCCGGTGACAGGATTCGAACCCGTGTCACCTCCCAGTCTCGGCGTGGAACGCGATCATCTTAACCACTATGCCACGGGAGCTGGCAGCTCTGTTTTTATATCGTATAGAGAAACGCAATGATACACGTCACTTGTAGCTGTGGGAGGGGCTCACTGCCCGCGCTACAGTCTAACGACAAAACCTCACCAGATAAAACGCTCAAGGCCAATCAGCATTCAGAATAATATCGCTCTGTCTATAGATTTGCTGAGGACGAGGGCCGTCCATACATTTTATAACACTTTGCGTCATTGTACAGTGTTACAGAAACGTTTTCAACGCTTAGACAACAGAACGTCATTCATCATCATTCTGAACTCTGATTGAACGCAACGTTTACGTTATGCGGTGAAGTTCTGTTTGTGGAGTGAACCTTGGTCCTGCGCACTCCTAAAACAGAATTTCAGAAGTTCTTTGGGAAGACACACAAAAAGTTCCATTTACGCAGCTATCCTTGCCACCTTGATGGACGCATTGGAATTGGGTGTATTGTAGCCATAGAGGTTATAAAGGGAGGCTTTTTTCAAGTCTTGTTTCCCGACAGTACGAGGTGACGGTTCTTGACCTAGTTAACTAGTTAACTCACAATTCTGTGTGGTGGATAGCATAAATAGATCAAGGAATGCCTTGGGCATCTCTTTGAAGTGCTAAAACGTTCCTCTGAGCTCAAAAGTGAAAACAGACATTTTGTAGCAGCCTGTAAAGGCCATGAGGCCTTCAGGCGTAGAGGGAGAACTTACCATTGTACTAATGGAGAATGTCTGTCTGGGGAGGCAAGGGGGGGATTTATTCGCAGAAAAAATAAAAGGAAGGAGGCAAGGTATTACAGCAGTAACCATGGGTGTAGCTATAATTCGGTAAGCATACAACCTTTCTGACTTACATTGATTATTGTAACCGTAACTAGTGTCTTTTCCAAAACTGTGCTTATGTAGTGCTACATGTATCAAAACCTAACTTAAGTGTGACTCGCTCATCGCTTCATGACTTACCGGTTCTGTAGGTTTTCAACTTGAAACGTTCAATGACGTTGCGTGCCACAACAGAAGGAGTGGGAGTGCCACCGATGAGCACAGTCTTCAGAGTGCGTGTTTCGTATTTGTCCAGCAGCGGGCATTGCAGCAGCTTCTGAGCGTAGGTGGGGAATAGCAAGGTTGCCGTTGCCTACATGTCCATTAAAGACCAAATATTGGTTTACGAACCACTTATTGTGCCCTCGCATGCGTTTTATGGCATCGGGAACGATAATGGGTCTATAATCAAGCAGCGGGCAGTATTGATAAAAAAATAATAAAAAAATAAATAATCCGCTTCGGCGCTCCGTTGCTCGTAAATCACTATGTGGGCTGCAGACAGATACCTTGTATTTCTCTAGGGCAGGTAACAGCACTTCAGGGTCATTACTGTTAAGCATGACCATGGTGGCCCCAACACTGAAGAGACATCCCGTCAACCAGGTACCGGAGACGTGCATTAGAGGAGCTGTGGCCAGGAACACGTCGTTTCCGTCCATAAGCTGAAGCCCGTCGTCACTAAAGTAATTACATAAGGACGTTTCACATTAGCAGACGATCGAATAAAGGAGTAGCAGATTCTAGTCTCCAGGGGACCAAGCGGTGATGTATTTTCCGCTGAAGGGGCAAATATTCCTGTATTCCAATCCAATACAGTGCTGGGGGTGGTTTTGCTGACCTGTGCAAAATGTCGTCACTTTGACGTATGGCTCGCTATTTTCACGTTGAAGTCATCTTCGTGCACAGCTGAGGGTTGACGCGCATCGCGAAATAGTGCTTGCTTGTGTATCGTCACGCCTTCCAGTAAGCAATTCGTCTAACGAACCGACGTTGAATGGATAATGATCAGCCTCCCGCAGCCCATAAGGCCCATAAAAGCCAGTTTGGAACGTGTGGAACGCACCCATAAAGCTCCCATCCTTGCAGCATGGTGTTTGCCATTTGTGATCTCTTTTCCTCGTTAAAGGGGCCACGAAGAGATCCCCAAAACCCCTGCAGGCACATGTAATGCCTTCCTAGCCGCTAATCTGCTCACCATGTGGAGTAGGTTTGGTCAGAATAACGGAGATATTAACTAAAAACCACGGCCAGGAAAGGCGACTGCTTCGACGCCACTGCTGTTGGCACTACGGAGAAACTCGGCGTGACGTCAAAAGCAGGGGACCTGGTGTACTTGTTTCTAAATGCCCCCCCCCCCCCCATTTAGAAACAAGTACACTATTATTCATAGTGTAGGGGCGTCCATTAGTTTTCTGGAAGAGAAATGTTTGAAATATGTTCTCTGGAATTATGGAAGTGGACAACGACATTTGCTGACATTATAGCGGAGTAATTAGAAAACCCGTTGTTCGCTATTCTCAAACATGCTCCGCCCTCCGACTTCTCACATTAATGGCGTCGTCGTCATTTTGACGTTTCACGCCGATCTCCAGTTAAATTTGTGATTTTTGTGTTAGTTAGTAGACTACATTCATGAGGAATGTTCTGATACAACATATTATTTTGTACATGTCTTTTATAAGCACTCAGTGACCGACATGGCATTAGTTTATAAGCTGCACTATTCCCGTAAAGACAAGTCACTCCGCAGCAGCGGAGGCGCAATGCACAACTGTGTGGCGGTAAAACTTTGAGGACACTACATTGCTGAGTTCTTCCCTGTTGACCTCGTGGGAGGGACTGCTGGGCGACACAAGACATCATTCGGTGCCGAACCGGCAAATACAGGGTTCTGATAAGTCCGCACGTGTGACGTACTCAGTGACGTTTGCTGGCGCCTTGAAGGAAGGCGAGGGGTGCTATGATTCCTCTCCTTGACCGGCTTTGCAAATAATGAAAACGCTTATTGGGGTACACAAAATCTTGCAGATGTGTAGGGACATGCAGCCCCATTCTTTTGTGTATGTGCGGTTTTTAGGGAAAGTCTGGTCATCAGTTTAATGCCCTTTAAGGCGTCCCCGAATACAATGTACAATGAGATCCATGCAGTATTGTCCCGTTGGTATAGTGTACACTGTGCTACACGAACATCACTCACCCTGACATCACGGCCATGGCGATGTAGTTACGATGCGACAGCATCACACCTTTGGGTAAACCAGTCGTGCCACTAGAGTATATCGTCATGAGGATGTCTTGCGACTGCCTTCTTGGTGCTTTACGGAACGCTGAAGCCGGGGAGGTTCGAAGTTGGGCAAAAGGCAAACAACCATCGTGTTCCCCAAATACCACCACGTTCTGCAAGAAAAGAAATGGCACCGCATGGGCTATACCAACACTGTTTCAAACTGCTTCCCTCGTGCCCTCCCTATGCCTACTGACCTTACGTTAATATCCGCACAGTCTTCTCCCCCTTTTCTCCTCCCAGAAAACAAACAGAATGATAGCGAAAAAAGGAAACAAAGGGAGAATGAAGGAAAAAGCACACGACAAGAGATGCTCTATGTGCTCATAGAGTAGCACTGACTACAATTCGATGATGAGACTTGTCTGACATTGCGCCTGGGGCCTCGCTGAAGGTGTTATTCAGGAGGAGCTGGAGGCGGTTAAAGTATATTGAGAGACACGAGCACGCGGCATAACGTTCGGCTGTCGTCGCAAATGACGCATTATGCGATGTAGGTGGGCAGTCACTTCAATATGAAGTTTTGATATGAGAGGGACGTCGTCGATCTTGTCGTGTGTGGCGAAAAGTCTGTGTAGACCAGAGGCCTCAAACTCAAGAGTCGCGGACCACATCTTGGAGGGCCGCACGAAAAGGAAATGACCGTAATTACCATGAAATACCTTAGAATACAATGAAATAAAAATCTACACAAAAACAAGAGCGGTGCAATTATTGTAGAGCCCTGCGGTGCCCGTACAATCCCTTACTGAAAACCTCCATTTGGCACACCAAGAGAAAGCTGCTTTTCCAGGGCAGGCACTGAAACAAGAAGAAGAAGAAGAAGAAAAAAAAAACGATTCGAGAAAAATACGTGCATTATGACAATGATCAGGAGCACTGAAATTATTTGCTATTTATGCAATGTATTGCTGCTCATATGCTGTCACTGCGGTGCTCTATAGAACAGCGTTTCCCAAACTTCTCGTTGTGTCGGACACCCAAAACAACTGAGAATCCATTCGAGGACCCCCGTTAAGTACGATTCACGTTGACACAAATAAGGGACGTGAAGAAAGAAAAGAAAAAAGAACAAACAAGGCACCGCCATGCAGGAAATGAGAATTATTTCTGCATTCTCTAGTATAGCATGAACGTCTCGCACTCGCACTAACCAAGACGATCTTCGGGCTTCCTTCGATCATCGCCGACCAACACGAACACTCTCGGGGACCCCCGGGACTTCGCGGACCACACTTTGGGAACCATTGCACTAGAAGATCTAGAGCACATTCTTCTTCATTGCCCCTACCAACCTTCCCGAACCGCACTATGTACTCTCGGCCTCTCTGTCAAAATTGCTTGGTCCATGACCAAATCCAGCCCATCAACGCTGTACCCTCAAACCTCTTCTGATCCTTTTGGACATCATGGGACTTCGATCCTTATTGTGAAGGGGCTCATTATTTCATTCCCCACGTCACCACCAGCAGCGGGGATGAGTATCGCCCCCGGCAATACTCTACTCCTGAAACTCTACTCTGAAAAAACTCTGCTACTGAAACTCCCAATTCATCATCTCGAAACGAACTTATTGTTGTTGTATCGTTGTCATTGCTCATAGTTTCAACTTGGTGAAAGAAATAGATAGATAAAAAAGAGCAAGCTGACTTTATTGACACTGGATGACTTCGGGTTTGCTACTTTAGTGTGACTCCTAAAAAAATAATAAAATACAATGGCGCTTCTACATGGCTTCTCCGTCTTCATTTATTTTCTTGTCGTATTTCTCTGTTCCTTTCCAATTTCTCGCAGATGACATTCGTAGAGGCTTCTTCTTCTATAAGCTTGTCAACGTAGTGGGAGAATTAAAATGAGCCCATCTTAATCCTCACATTCGTTACAGTGTTAGTTTACGAACGTACACGCGAATACCACGTTCTGGTGATCGTAAATTATTCAGGGTCGTGAGACACAAGACAACAATAACAACAACAACAATAATAAATGATGACGATGAGACGGGATGTTTCACCGCGGTGGTGCGGTGAGACAGAAGAAGTGCTCACATACGTATGTGCTTCCTATAGCATGGACAAGGGCAGCACTAGGACAAGGGAAAAGAAATTACTAAAAATGTGGTTCATGCCAAATGCTTTATTCAACATTTTGACACGGAGGGCAGAAGGGGCTCCTCCAGGACTTTTCTTTGGGGTGGGGTGGGGGGGTGGGGGTAGCTTGCTACATGCGCTACCTATACCGTCAATTGAAGCAGTATGTGAAGAAACAGATTAGGAGTTTCGCGTTTGTTTTTTGCATGCACATTTGGAACGTAGCCGGCGGTAATATTATAACAGCGATTTAGAGGCAATGGCTAGGTTACGTTATGCTATGTTGGTCGCATAACGTTATCTGACAAACGTTGCACGTATACGTTGTTTCTTTGTATGAAATGTTTCAAGCACATACGTAGCAATTAACGATGAAAGATGAAAGTCCCTGAAAAGGTTAGCCAGCTGTAGGACTCGAACCCACATCTTCTGGATTACCGGTCCAGGGCTCTACCAATTGAGCGAAGCTAACACGCCTTCTCAATGACTTCCACGGTGCGTCATCTGAATGGAAAAACCAGTCACTCTCTCTCACTGATCCTCCTTTCATTCTTACATTTTTGCACGCTTATACACACATCCATACGACAGGGATCGACGCAAGCGGCGCAATGCGTAGAAGTTGTTTTTTTCGCGCGTAATTATTTTTCGCGTTTTTCGCTCATTGCTCCAAAATCGCGAATTTAAGTTCCGGCGTATAACTCTGGCCATATAAGGGCGAAAATCGTGCGGCGCTCGACGCTTTACCGTGACTACCTTGACCGTTTCTACTCCATACAGTGTAGGGAGTTTAAGCAAGCCGCAGAAGACTGTTTTATACCATCAGGCAAGATGTAAAGAAACGAAAATTGATCACGTTTTTGTTACTCCTAGAAATGCATTCCACTGTATGCCTTTCCCCGCCTTCTCATATCCAACTGGTATGATAGTATGGCATCTCAACCGAATTCTTCACTGCCCTGAGTGATAATGAATGATAACTGCTAAAATGAATTGGCTGACTTGCACACGGCCAGTACTATGTCCTCCTGCAGGGTCCCTAAAGGCCATTGTACAGGGCTTTCCCTCCCATGTCTGTCAGGAGAGAAAAGGGATTGACGTAGAACGCCGCCATCCCCAACAGATGTCTTGGTACGTGCCGAAATATGCCAGAGTGCGGATCGCGGCACGATAGGCCAGAGCAAAGCACTCTCGGAAACCTGTGTCGCAAATTTAAGTTCTCGCGAATCACTCCTCGAACCAGCTTTGTTCAAAAACGCGAAAATATTTTCCACACGAAAACAAAAAACAAAAAGAGAAACACTTCTACAGCGTCGAGGCGCAACGTCCCGACAGCCTTTGTACTACTTGGGTTCCTTATGTTGGGTTGTAAAGGGCCCTGCCGCCACAGAATAGCTGCCTTCCGGCCACATGCGTCCCGCGTGCCGGACACTGGTGTAGACACTCACGAACTCGTGGTTGTCTTTATTAGATCACTAACAAAAGCTAACACAAGTGGATCTCAGCCCCACCCTGCTGCAAAGCCTAAGACAAGCGTGTGGGAAACAGAAGACACAAAGAAAAGCGCCAAAAACCCTTTGTGCCAGCCCCAAGACGTAAAAGACGTACTCAACTTGAGCAACACAACGCCGAGCAACAGAATACAAAGCAAAGAGGTATGCAAGACAAAGAGGTTGTAGCTTCACACGACAGCCGCCGAGAAACCCGCCAGCAAATAACCTCATTTGGTGGATCCACGCTGGTTATGCAGATAATCCCCTTCGTAATAGCTGCACTCAAAGCAGTAGTAGCCTCGCTCCCAAATGCACGGGATATCCCAGAAGTCAAGCAAGTTCTCGCACTTGAACCGGAGCTTCTGAGAGTACTCACCGCAACCCATCATGGATAAGCTCTATACTCCACAGCTTTTGCCATCCAATGGAATACAAATCGACTGCAAAACAAGCTCAACGACCTAAGAAACGTCCTACATAGATAGTCCCAGTCCCAGTCCTAGCTATATGCGAAGCTAACATCAAGGGAACTATTCGCCTGGCTAACTATGAAGTGTACCTCTCACACTCTAAATCGTTTTACACCTTAAAGGGTGTAAATCAAAATGTTCATGGCGCACACCTTTTAAGGTGTATTTTAACACCCTCGTGGCAATTGGGGTGTAAAGGGTGTAATGCCGAATAAAACTGTTGGGTTTCTGGCAATATGCTGGTAACTGTGTTTTCACAATTACCAGCATATTGCGTATAATCACATTGAGGTCCATATATGTATGCACATCAAGGTGATTAAATATGTGGGTAAACATGCACAGCCGACATACAGACATGTATGGCGTGGCAGCTGTGCATGGCAATGAAGCATGGCAGCTGTATATAGCTTTTCGTGAAACTGTAGACCTTCTCATGAGCAGGCACCTCCCCCATATGCGTGTTCATTACTTAGAACGCTGCATTTATTCGCTTCTTCAAGGCTTTGCAGTGTTGTACCCACAAATATCTAACCCTTGTAAAATGCATTACGTTGTTCATTATCCGCGACTCATCAGGATGCTTGATCCTTTCCTATCTGTATGGTTGTACGCGTTTCGAAGGGAAACACCAGCATTTTAAAGATGTTGCTAGAAAAAATTTACATTTTAAGGGCATCACCCTTTCATTAGCAAGAAGGCATCAATTTTATCAAATGTATGTGTGGTCGCAGCCCTTCATGAGAAATGCCACATCTACTGATGATTCCAAGGAGATACTACTTCAACATGCCCAAGAAGCAATTCAGAGTTACATTCATGACCGTGATATTCACGCAGAATCTATAGTCTATGTGAAAAGTGCAGTTGATAATGATAACAAATTTGCTGTTGGCTTGCCAAAGAATCTTCCGAGGAGGACTTACCCGTGTTCATTGAGATTGCAGGCATACATGTTATTAACTCTGATACCATTTTTCTCATACAAACATTAACTACAGTTGAGTATGATGAGCACTATCATGTATTTGTTCTGTCTTGCAATGAGGAGCAACGTGTTTTAAGAAATTTAAGCACTATCTCAACAGATCTTCTAAATCTGCATGCATTACCAGATGGTAGACGTGTTGTAAATCCAGGGCATCCACTTTTGTAATGTACCTTCCTGTTCCCTGTTGTTGTATATATTTACTTTTGTTCATGTGAACGAAAACTAACATACTCCCTTTCTACACCCTGGCGACACACTATCACCATATTTCACCTGAGGGTGTAGTA
The DNA here is from genome assembly GCF_037126465.1 of Ornithodoros turicata. Taxonomy (NCBI): domain Eukaryota; kingdom Metazoa; phylum Arthropoda; class Arachnida; order Ixodida; family Argasidae; genus Ornithodoros; species Ornithodoros turicata. The sequence goes on along the minus strand of NC_088201.1, from coordinate 67,863,958 downwards.
CACCATTGTTACACCCTCAGGAACTTCCAAAACAAAGTCGTAGGGTGTGAAAGGGGTGTGATCTTTGTTAATACACCTATTTTACACCTTTAAAGGTGTGAAACGATTTAGAGTGCACAAGGCAACAACCCTCGTACCTTACTGGCAGTTCACAAAGACCTCCCTTCCAGCCTCCTCTACGTCTCCAATGCATGTGATATGGAATACGTCGCCGCAAAGATCAAACTGAAAGGGATAACAGTCACCGTTATCAGCGTTTACATACCCCCTCATTGCAGAGTCTCTCTACGGGAAATAAATAACCTACTTGGGAATCTACCCTCCCATACTGTCATCTGCGGAGATCTAAACGCTCATTCTCAGCTCTGGGGGGAGGGGGGGACACAAAACAGACAGAAGAGGACGGCTAATCGAGTCCGCAATTGAGCAAAACGACCTCTGCCTGCTCAATGACGGCTCCCCAACATACTTGAAAGGACCCACCTATTCTTCTCCACTGGACCTCACCATATGCACACGTGACATTGCGGCGCACCTAGGCTGGACAGTTGACGTTGAGACAAAAGGAAGCGACCATATAGCAATCCTCATCTCCTATGATGAATACAACCCAAAGCCTCAGAGGAGAACCTTAAGAATATACAACTGGAAAAACTTCAGACAGCACAATACAGCATCCCTCCATGAAGGACACACGCCGAAAGAATTTGCCCAGGAAATTGCAAATAACTTACAAGCAACCAGCAAGCAGATCAATGTTCAAAGTCGTATACAAGTATTGACACAGAGTATATGCTGCGAGCAATTCACCGCCGCGCAGAGAGAAAATACAGGAGAAACGGCGACATAAACTGTTGGATCGAAGCCAAAGCTACAAAAGCCAAAATAAAACGACACCTGAAGAAACTATCAATCAAGAGCTAGACAGATACCTGCAACAACTTGTCCTCGACAACTATCGCGAATAAGATGTGGACCATAGTAAAAAGCCTCAAATGTGTCCCCTCCCAAACAGCACCCTTCCGCACCATGTCTCTGAAAACGAACAAGACAGAAAAATAAATTGCCAACAGTTTCCTGGCAGCCCTAAACAAGACGTCAGAGGCCTCCACAAGTGCCCTTTACCACCAGTCTCTACGGTCAGCAATTGTGGACAACAGTATGCAAGGCAAAACCGCCCCCAAAGAACTGGAAATGGAGTTTACAGTCCATGAACTTAAACGTGCTATCCAAGCAGCCTCCACAAAAAAGACAGCCCCAGGTCCAGACGGGATATCCTATAAGTGCCTAGCAAACATAGGACCCAAAGCTTTGAAGATCCTCCTCGAAATCTACAACGAGAGCTGGAGGTCAGGGATCGTACCAGAAGAATGAAAAACTGCACGCATAATTGCAGTCGGAAAACCCCAGAAGCCAAAGGAGGAAATTACCTCCTACAGACCAATCAGCCTCACAAGCTGAATTACCAAAATCATGGAGCGAATGGTTCTGTCTCGAATACAGTGGTGGTTGGAGCAAACAAACTACCTACCCGAAGAATTCACAGGATTTAGAACATCCCGCTGTACAACAGACTGCATCACAGACTTCGTAGCGTTCGTACAGCATAACAAAGGCTTGTCCATCGTCACAGTAGTAGTCTTTCTTGATATCAAATCAGCGTTTGACTCTGCCAGCCATGCCCACGTACTGCGAGCAGCAAGAAAATCAGGGCTGAATGGAAAAACATTCGCATGGCTCACCAGCTTTCTCACTGACAGAAAAGTCTTTATGAACACCAACGAAGGGAGTACACCCCCAGTCCCACTGTACAAGGGGTTCCGCAAGGAGCAGTTCTCAGCCCGACAGGCTTCAATCTGCTCATGTCTGAGCTCGCCAGCTTACTACCACCCAAAGTAAAATATACCATGTATGCCGACGACTTCTGCATATGGAGCAGTGGAAGACAGATACAGGCAATAGAAAACACACTTCAGCATGCCCTAGTAACCGTCGCCATTTTCCTTGAAGAAAGAGCCATGGACCTCTCAACCAGCAAAACCGTCTACTTACCCTTTACAGGAAAACGGCTGAAAAAATTTAAACTCACAGTGGCCGGAACCGAAATAAGGCGGGTCACCAAGCACAAATACCTGGGATTCACCATCAACAGGAATACAACATGGTGTGACCAAGTTAAACATCTGGAAAAATCCACAAGAACCTACACAAACATAATGAAAATCCTTGGCGGACACCGATGGGGCAACAACAAGGCTCTTCAAGCAATGCATCGTGCCCCTCCCCCTCTTCAGGCAAACAATAGCTCCACAGCATGCCTTGTCTTCAAAATCTCTCTCCGTCTCAGGATAACAGACTGCAACGTATCCTAAGTCGCAGTCTACTCATCTGCCTGGGACTTTCTATAGAACTGTCAGAACGGATATAGTACTTGCAGAAGGAAGAGAGCCATCCATCCAAACCCTTCGCAAACAAGAAACTGAGCGCCACCTTATCCGTCTCCTCACAAGACACCACGGGCACCCCCTCATCGACAAGATAAAGCAACGCACCGCATCTACAAGGCCATCCGATACAGGGACCGCATCCTTCCTAAGCATCGTGAAAAAAGACACTATCAGGACACGGCCCCCTGGTTTCTACTCCCACCAAAGGTCTCCACTGAAGTACCAGGGATTGACAAGAAAAAAGAAATACCACAAGTGGCCTTAAAATTACTAGCCACGGCACATATTGAACAAAACTACCCGGTAGCAATACAGGTCTATACCGACGGTTCCACGTCGAAAAACAGATCATCAAGTGCTTTCGTAACCGACGGCATAACAAAAGCGTACAGGTTGTCGCACAAGACAACATCCACGGCAGCAGAGCAACATGGAATTTTGAAAGCTGTACGCCACATCAGAAAATCCCAAGCCGGGATATGGGTAGTGTGCTCCGACTCCAGAGCGGCCCTCTACTCCATCCAAAAGCAGGACCCATAAGACCATATTGTCTACAACATCGCGAAGGCGCACAGCGAAGCCGAAGCCTTGGGACACAATATATCACTCCAATGGATACCGTTTCACTGCAACATCTTCGGAAGTGAATGCGCAGACAGAGCTGCAAAGGAAGCCCTCAGCAAAAGTAGGATATCTGCAACCCCTTTACAAAGTCAGATGCCAAGAGCCTTCTCCGTAAAAGTACAGAAAGAAGATTGCGCACAATATGGAAACAATCAATGAGACCAAAGGGCTACCTTGCATTCATCGACCCTGAAGCAGACAGTATAATTCCAAATGGAATTGAACGATCAGTCAAAACAGCCACACATCGCACACGACTTGGAGCGCTGTACACAGGAACTACAAGGCACCAGCTGCGACCCAGACCTTTGCAAACGATGCAAAGTCCCAGAGGATACACACCACATAATCATGCACTGCCAGAATATAGCCAAGCCAGACTTAAACTCCAACAGACTCTAGCGGCGCTGGACAACAGGCCTTTCTCCTTTTGCGAGATTACCGGAAGATGGCCCACAAGGCACGAACAATCCAAACCACTGAAAGCGCTCTGCGCTTTCTTAGAGGACAGCGGTATAAAAGACCCCTTCTAAATTCCATCACTCCCAATTATTCTATTTATAACGAGTAAGAACTGAAGCTGCAGGCGCCCTCAGGGCAGCCACCTAGCTCCAATACACCACAATCCAGTTAAACCTATCTTATAGATCAGGACTGGACTGCATTATAGATCTGACTTATAGATCGAGGGTGCGGGTGAACAGTCTGTTACCCTCTGTATGTTATCACTCTTGGTAGTCCTCGCTTTGTTATATGCCACTGGGTAAACAGAGGGACTGCGTAATACACTGGTCTTTCATCTCTTTCATCATGCTATTTTTATTTCCAGCTTGCAGAATATGTTCCATCTAGATGATCGCGCTGTCATTCTGCATGCGTCTATGCTTACAAGCATTGGGTGAGAATCCCTTGACAGCGGAAGCGATAACATGCCATAAGGGCCTGATGCTGAGAGATAGTAGTAGTGCTCGTCGTCATCATTTTTTAAGTTGGCGCGCTTCAAAAGTCACGCGAGCGCACGTGAAAACCGTTTTGGTTGGAGATGGGGTTCCAAATAAAACGACTTGATTGGTCTCCACAAGGCATCGCATAACCAATCACGGGGAAGTAATGCGTGTATTCGGGAGCCGGCGGTGGTGTCTGGGGTTTTTCCTGGGTTTTCCTCAGACGCTGTCAGACATATGTCGGCACAGTTCCCTTAGAAGTCGGCCCAGGACGCACATTCCCTCAGAGCGTTAGTCGTGACGTTGCCCATCTCCGTGAGGCCGACAACGGCGAGCTATTTTAGCACCACCACCACCACCACCGCCGTGTATCGCACATTATGGGAAAACGAAAGGTTAAGAATCAGGCTTCGGCATTAATGCCACCAAAGGTGGGTTCACTCAGACGTTACGACAGTGCACTCGTTGCTGAAGTTGGAATGATACTTAACCGCAACACCTCCATGTGGCTTCTGGCGAGACACGGGCATATGATGACGAAACATGAAATTGGTTCAACAAATGTATCTGTTTATTGGAGATGGTGTGTTGATATGCACAGGAGCCGGTAGTGGTTCACCGTTACAAAAGGCATGATGAACGTCATTGTCAGACAAATCCGACTAGGAAAACAAAAAGAAATAGTGAAAGTCGGGGAACCGTAACGAGAACCACTCCCGGTCACCAGGGTCTACACCCTCCTCTACAAATAGGCGGTTGATGATCCCAAAAGATTGACATCCTGTCACCAGGTGCTCGAATATTCTAAGAGGCTACAGCTCGCCGTAGTCTTTTTGAACCTATGAGCGACATTATAAGTGCATATTTTTCTTCTTGTATTTGACCTCCAGAGGGCAAGATAGTGTTTAAAATGCTGTATTTGTAACCTCTGCGGGTCATATTTGAGAAGATATTTTCATAGTTCAGTGTAATCCGAATGTAATATGATGCCACCCGAATGCGGTTTTTAGATTGAACTCGAGTATAGTGCACTGGGGGGGGGGGGGGGTGACAGCAGGGTTGTGGGTCTGGTCGCCGTCTCAGACGGGAGTGTGGTACGGGTATAGCTCATGTACGCCGTTTTTCCACGAAGGAGTATACTTCGTGTGACCAGATTCCAGTGTGTTGCTAGAGAAACAATAGGCCGGACAATTGCATAAAACAATACCCTCTCTCGGGCAGCAGGCTGGTTGGCATGCTATCGGGTAATCTGGAGAAATTCCGCCTCCTTCCGCAAGTAGAAAAAGAAGACAAAAAGGAAAAAAAGTTCCCGTGAAGAGGCGACGGCGTGTCGTATAATATTGTTTGGTCCTCTGCACTGTCAATTTTCCCCGATGACCAGGTACTTATTCTCATTCAGTCCACCCCTAAGAAGAGCCATTCAAATGTCTACTGCGGATATAGCGGCTGCTGTGCAGTGCATGTGTGATGCATGAACTACAAAGTATGCTACGGAATTGAGCTTGAAGCATGTTCTGAAGCACACTACAACGACGACACCTGTCTCGCTGGAATTTCACACCGAAGTTGTGATAATGATCAAAACGATCAAAGTGATCAAAAGGACAAACAAGTGTCCAGTTCGACTTCGTGGAAACTCACACCCTCAGTTTTTTCTTTCTCGCATCGCATCACAAACAAGTGTGTGTAACCCACCCTGGGCGGTATGCCCACACCTGTTTGCCTTTTTCTTTCTCACGTCCCACCATACACTCTTAAAAGTGAACTTCACCGCATAGCACCGACCCTGTGGACGCCTGGGAACGACATTATGAAGAGCAGTATACGCAGAATATACACATAGAACCGATAGAGATCATGATTGGTTCGCGTACCTTAACGGAGTCGATAGTTTTGCAGACTTCCAGCGTCTTGGCAGCGTTGTCCTGACTGCAGAACACAATATCCGGCGGAGAATCTGCTAACTGGTAGTGAAGTTCGCCTACATCCGTGCAAAGGAATGCCATTTTTAGTACACACAGTGACATCCGTATAGCTGCACCAGTAACTGATTCCGCTCTACACCCGCAGGTTTTCGGTATAATTCCAGTTATAATTCCATTTCGTGGAAACGGCGGAGAGGGTGAAACTTACCGTCCTTTGTCATGCAAATCTCACCCCATTTTCCTCTATACGACGCTCTACTCTACTCTACTCTACTCTACACTCTTAAAAATGAGGGGGGGGGGGGGGGGGTGATGGCAGGATAGGCTCGCCGTTGTTGGCCACACAGAAGTGGGCGTCGTCACGACTATAGCCAAAAAAGGAAAAGGAAAACGCATAGCAAAACAAAACACAAAGGAAGGACGGACGGATGGAGGATAGAGGAGGTTGAAGGATGGGGATGCGGTGAGGTGCACGAGTTCATCGGGGAGAGTACAGTATTAGATGGGTCGATCAGCAAGGCCTGTCTTCAGCGGCCTGTCAGCGAAAACCGCGGAGCATACACTCTTAATAATGAACTTCACCGCATAGCACGCTCCTAGCCAACCATAATCTCGAATGATATCGTTATCTGCCCTGATTTGTTGAAAACGGGAGGCGTACGCCTTTTTTGTGACACTTATGCTGTTCATAATTGTCACAGAAAAGACGTACGCCTCCCGTTTCCAACAAATCAGGGCAGATAACGATATCATTCGAGATTATGGTTGGCTAGGAGCGTGCTATGCGGTGAAGTTCATTTTTAAGAGTGTACGCCTTTCAGTGACAATTGATGCAACTGCATAAGTGTCACAACAAGGCAAGTGTGTCTCTCGTTTTGACCAAATCAGGGAAGAGAACGATATCACACGGGATGATGGTTGGCTACACTCTTCAGAACTTCACCGCACAGCGCGCTCTGCGCCAACCATTGCCACGAATGATAGGGTTATTATCATATTATTATCATTATTATAGGGTTATTATGCAACTACAACATTGGAAGACAGAGGGGGGCGTACGGCTTTTTGTTTCAATTTTCATTTATCCAAATTGCCACAAAGCGTATGCTCCCTTCTCTCTTCGAATCACAAGCGATAACACTATCATTCGTTTCAATGGTTGGCGCACAGCGTGCTATGCGGTGAAGTTCTGTTCTTAGAGTGTATAAGACACATGCGTATCCAAGATGCGCGCTTCCTCCTGTTTTCAACGAACTCTGGAGACAGAAAGGTATTATTCCGAACGATGATTGCCTGGGAGCTCGTTTGGCTGTGAAGTGCTGTTTTTACAGTGTGCGGTCAACACTGGTACACGTGATGCACTATATAGAAATAGGAAATGCACGCCGTGAATAGGACCACCATGTGCAAAGTGTTTGCCTCGCCAATCATCAGAACAGAGCAAGACCTACGTGAAGTTAGAGCAGCCTTAGCGAAGACTAGTGTTCCACCAGCCAGGATACTGCCCAGGATGGCCTGCAAACAGTCGACGTTGTTGGCGCTGTGCAATCCCACCTTATGCCCTGCTTGGAATCCCAGCTTTTGAAGACCTGCGGCGACGCTGAGGCAAACCTTGTAAATCTCTGCGTATGTGAACCTCGCGCCAGTCGCGTAGTCAATCTGCGGATGACAGCAACAACAACGGATACGTGACGATTAGACGAAGTATTTTACCGTGGTAATGACAGTATACCCTACCTCAATGCATATGGGTTAATATATGGTATAATAATAGGGTGAAGTATAGGTGAAACATACACACACGACATAACACATTGCAAGTATGATACATAAAGGAGCATGCGAAAATTTCTCCTCGCGATATGAACGATTCTGCCATCGTGACAATAATGCAAAAGGAACGAGATTTACCCGTTGCGCCGTTTGTAATTAAAACGTGAATAAAGCTGCCAGTTTGTAGGTTCATCTTTCCTGCCTTGAATTGGCGCAAAACGTCAAGGGTACGTCACCCCAAGCGCATCCAATTGTCAAAGGAAATATACTGCGGGAACTGCCAACACCACATAGATACAGAAAGCCTGTGCGCTCGTCGACTTGACGTAACAACTAAGAGTCAGCCAATCAGAATGGTATTTTCAACGTCCCTAGTCAATCACGAACAGGCATTCAGCGGTCGTGGCCATGGAGGAGAACCACCGTCGTCTGCGAGTTGTGATTGAACGTCCCCCCATACTAAATGGGAAAACTTGGAAATAAAGCGCAAAACGGTCTCAATCTTTCTCAAAGCTGATTTGCTGAAAAACGTCTTGCACTTTTTGTCTAAATATTTAGGTCTGCAGGTTCCAGGTGAGTTGCAATCATTAGCGGGGTCCTGAATTCGCAGAATGGTGAATCGCAGTAGCAGACGAATTCTGACTATATATGTCCACGTAGCGAAGGAGTGAGAGGAGGGAATGGGCAGGCCTTCTCTATCGAGGTGGTGTTGGAAATGCCCCTTCCTGCATTTCTCTGTCCAATCAACGCGGTACGAGGGGAGCTTCGACTTGACTGTGACGCGTAGGGATACCCGTCGCCGGGACGCGTATGATACGCGCTTTCTGTTGTAGCGGAAGCTTTCACTTATACCGCCATACAAGGTGGAAGAAGTAGAATTAGCGCATCAACGTGATCAAACACACAAATTATAGTGAACGCTCGCGAAACGAAACGAAACCTTGCGAAACGGAGGCTACACAGTCACGGCGAGCAGCTTTCCCATCGCTTACCAACTACGAGCGGAGCAGTATGGATCAGATTGCAGATGCGTGCGCTACAGAAGCTAGAGCAATGCTGGGAAGGTTATAATGGCGCTGTTATGCGATTACGAAGTCCATCTCTTGTACTGTACGTTCCACAATGCTATTCCAGACAACAAAATACGGTTTCTAGTGGGACAATTATTGAAAAAAAAAAATCCATACGTTATCTCCATTGGCAGATTGCTTACCTCATTACGATGAACCCATTCGCCATTTTGGTATGAAGCTCCTTTTTACACACACCTCACAATCAGGGCGTATCGCGAAATAGCGCGCACTTGTTACTCTTCCAGCGTCGCATTGCGACTCGATTCGAAATAGTGAGCATTCAGGATAGAATATACCTGTTTCTTGTAGCCTGTGAGACCCACCCACAAACTCCAACCCCTTTAGAGCCCCTTTAAGAAAGATTGAAGTTTGGGCGCTTTGGGCTTGCTGGTATTGTATAGTTAGGCGTAAAGCGCGAAGCGGGACATTGACGGACAGGGCTTCTCTCGTGTCGTCCCTGACCGTCCGTGTCCCGCGCTTTTGCAAGTAGAGAGGTGTAATAGGATGAATTCCCATAGATGACATTGGCGCTACACAAGAGTATTGCCGCACTCTTGCTAAATTTATCACTGGATCTAAAGACGCTCTAGCTGAGCTGTGGACGTCAACACTGTAGATGACGGTTCATATAGGAAAGCCTCAAACAAACACTTACAACAACGTGAAAGTATTAAGCTTGTTAGTCTAACCTATGGCCAATTCGTGTCGTTATTTCCTGGCAGCATTCTATGCCAGATTCTGAGCAATTGTACTCTAAAAACAGAACTTCACCGCATAGCACGCTGTGCGCAATGATGCGTTATACAGCATGTGATTCGAAGAGAGAGGAGAGCGTAAACCTTTTTGTGTGAATTGGGACATATGATAACTGACGCAAAAGGCGTACGCCGCCTCTGTCTTCGAATCAGAAGTGACCCTATCATTCGTGGCAACGTATGGTGCACAGCGTGCTATATGCCGTCAAGTTCCGTTTTTATTGTTATAGTGCAGAACTGCGCATGCGCAACGGCAGCAATACCGTCTTATAACATACACCAAGCAAAAGCGTGCATGCACTAAAAGTCTATTATAAAGTGCCACACGAAGCTGGACAATCAGAGGTCACGACTGCAATCCGAGCTAAGTGCAGTATAACGCCGTACGGTATAGTTGTTGGAGAGCGCAGACACGAAAATTTGTTGAAACAACATTCATTCATGTCACCTCATAGCTCGTCCCTCGGAGTCAAAAAAAGAAGAGCAAGAAATGAAAGAACGCAAGTGAACTCAATAACGGCTCACCAGAGCCGTCCGATCCCTGAACCGTTCACAGCATTGGGTGATGTATTCCGCCGCATCGACGTCCGGAAAGTTCATGTTGCGTATCGTCGACTTGACCACTTCATCTTCGATGACGGCTGACATGATGTCTCTCACGCACGTGGAACCACTGACAATGAAAGAGCCGTCAGCTCCGTCTTTATAATGGTCAGTGTGATTCTAACAAATGAACGCAGAGAGTACCAAGCATAAGAATACCTACTGCCTGTCAACTGGCAACCTTCAACGGAAGATTAATGAAGTTCGCCGAATGCGTTATCCTGAAAGAAATGCATTCCTCTAATGGTGGTCCATAATGATGCTTTAATTGTGCAGCGGTTGTTTCCAGGTTTATCACTGTGGGATCTCCGGATGGCTTCAGGGACATCGCGTCCCGTGGTGGTCAAGCTGAACAGGTGCAAACGCTGCGCATCTCGCATAGTCGTTTCGTTGTCGCTCCTGCGCCACTACACTGTTCCGGAATTGAATATGGACGCGATGTGAACACGATGAAACGAAAGGCGGACAGCGGCTGCGTTCGATTAGCTCTATTCGCCGAATTTAACTCTAACCAGGAGTTCAGTGATGGATAAAAGACCTCAAAATTGTACTTGAAGTAAAGTACAAAGCACCAAAGTACAAAGCCAGTTGGCTAGTGAGTGTCTGTTCATGTGTATGTGCGCTGCTGCTTGTTCTACGTCTTCGTTTCGCACTCTTTTACAATGTATACAAAATACCATATTGCAAATGTAATTAATGTAAAGTACAACGCTCCTGGCAAAACAATTCAAAGTACTCGTGAAGTACATTATCTATCATTGTTAGGTGGCAACTATAGAAGTGAGAAAGTAATTATGCTTTTCGTTGTCATTTTTAGCAATTGCAAGTTGGCAAGTGCAAGGCGTGGCCAGTTCATTGCCTACTCATGGATATGAGGTAAAACAGATGGCATAATTTCTATTTAGACGCCCGCAAACAATTGGCTACGCTATTGGCTACTGGGTGCTAATCCCTGAGTAGAATATGAACCTAGAAGACGCGCCTTTATACAAAAAAAGAAAGAAGCTATCAGAACACCAGCCCCGTCCCTGTCGTTTGTGCGTATGAACTTTGAGGCTGCGATTTCACGTTTCAGTTTTGTTTTCATGTTACTTTCTTGCCTGGTCAACACCCCATTATGTGGTGAAGTTCTGTTCTAACATTGCATGCAGTTATGCTACACTCTTAAAAATGAGGGGGGGGGGGAGTGTCGAGGTAGCTTGCCGTTGTTGGCCGCACTCAAGTGGGCATCGTCACGACTATAGCCAAAAAAAGGAAAAGAAGGGAAAGGAAAAATGAACTTCACCGCATAGCACGCTCCTAGCCAATCATGATCTCGAATGATATCGTTATCTGCCCTGATTTGTTGAAAACAGGGGGCGTACGCCTTTTCTGTGACAATTATGAACAACATAAGTGTCACAGAAATGGCGTACGCCCCCCGTTTTCAACAAATCAGGGCAGATAACGATATCATTCGAGATAATGGTTGGCTAGGAGCGTGCTGTGCGGTGAAGTTCATTTTGAAGAGTGTAGTTGTCGCAAAAAAAAAAAAAAAAAAAAAAACGTACTCCTCCCGTTTGCAGCAAATCATGGGAGAGAACGATGTCATTCGAGTGATGGTTGGCCAGGAGCGTGCTATACGGTGAAGTCCTGTTTTAAGAGTACACTCTAAACGAGAGGTTCACCGCGTAGCATGCTCCTAACCAGCGTGCTAGGAGCATGCTGTGTGGTGAAGCTCTGTTTTTGGAGTGTATGGGAGACAGGTGGAAAAGGAATACTTTTCTCCTCCTCCGCAAAAGAGAATTGATTCAAAGTTGAAATTGATTTCGCAATATGGGAGGACATTACCTACCCGACTTCACTGAAGTAACTAGAAAGTGAGTGCTCCTATATCAGCCAGTGACCACATCAGGAAGGTCCAGAAAGACGCGATCCGAAAGGAGAAGTGTTCTGTAAAGTCAGGACACGTTGTATTTCATTTCGACTTTTCAGAAAATTGGACAGTTATCCTGCCCAAGGAAGTCCAGAGCTACCACTGGCACAAAACTCAAGATTCGATATTCACATGTCGTGTCTACTAAGTCAACTTCAATTCGCTGTTATGCTGTGTGTGTCCAACGACACCCGGCACGACAGCGCAGCAGCATTGCCTTCTCTTTTCAAGATCGAAGAACATATGGAGGACCACGGACCCCTGTATGGAAGCGCTGTATACATCTCTGATCGGGCCAGTGCGCATTTCAAAAACAGATTTCAGCTGTATGAGCTCGGACGCAACACAACTGTAAAGAGGTGGCTTTTCTCAGCTCTAGGTCATGGAAAGAACGCCTGTGACGGAGTCGGAGGTGTTGTCAAACATGCTTTAACAATTTTCAACTTGCGCTCTCCAGCAACGGAAGCAATACGAAACGCGTGTGAGTTCACTACCGCCGTGTCAAGGCATGTCAAAAATGTGACTTTATTGCACCTTCCCTCGGAAGGTGTGAAATACCTTCTCTCGGTGTATCACTTAGTCGAACACCACAGACGGCAATGCTCGTGAGTTCCCAGTTGTTCAATTCACTCCTGCAATAACCTCGAGTTGAGGATGCACAAATGATAATAAAAATAACAGATCGACTTGCAGACTGTCCTCAGGGCAATAAATTCGTGTTGGGAGTCATCTTCCGCCAGGAGAGGTTCCAACTTCGCGAGTGCCCATGCACTCTAAACCTTTTTACACCTTAAAGGGTGTAAACACAAATGTGCAGGGCACGCACCTTTTAAGGTGTAGTTTAACACCGTCAGCATTGTTAGGGTGTAATCATGTGGAAGGGTGTAATTCTCAACGCTGAATAAGAAAATACGCAGAAAATGTTGTCAGCTTCATGCGAAAAAACTACCTTTTTTGCATCGAGCTGACAACACTTTCTGGGTATATGCCGAGGACCATCTAGGAATGAAGTGTATTTGTATGCAATTTTGATAATCACCAAATGAACATATCTATAGAAAGTTTCACTGCATCTAAAGTATTCAGTAAAAGTTGATCTGCTCATGCAGCGTGTCTATAGGTAATTGGTGAACTCTAATGTGATCAAGTATGTGTATAAGAATGTTGTGCTAAGGAAATATATACGGCTATACATAGGTACTCAAGTATAGTACAATTTAGCAGAACACACTTCAATGAGCTATATGAAAAATGGTATGCATGGCTTCTTATATGCTCTGATTTTTTATTTTTATTTTTATTTTTTGCTGAAAACTAATGGAACAAGAGAGGTGTCACTTGAACAGGTACCAGAATGTCACAATGTATGTTTCTGACAATCGTATTGTTGTTGACATTGTGATGTCTGACAGAAGTGTCACGATCGATGGCTTCACAGTTTCGGCAAGTCGTGTAATTATAAAAGAAATTCCTGAAAATGACTTGCCTGTATTTTCAGAGATATTAGGAATATATGTTGTAAATTCTCAGATTCTTTTCATTGCCCTGTGTTTAACCACCGTTGAATACGATTGCCACTTGCATGTCCACAGTGGCGTAGCCAGACCACCAAGGTAGGGGGGGGCTCGATACGAAAACTCGCCCCCCCTCGCCCCCCGCTGATCCTGGGTGCGACAACACACAATACTTGTGCACACCGCAAGATGCGGTAATTGATTTGGGCGTTCACAATACGATTACGCAGTGATGTCCAATGAGGCGGTGTCACGAGATCGGAAGGATTTTGAAAAGCTCATACTTTGAAAACCATTCAAGAGTGCCGACTATATAGACGCCATGAACTGTAAGAACTTTCGCGATCGTCACTGTACCCCCCCCCCCCCCCCCCATATATTATTTTCTCCTCGGATTTGCTAGATTTGCGTGGGCCCGTCGTGGAAGGTAGGGGGGGCTCGATCTAGTCCCCCCTAGTCCCCCCGTGGATATACGCCACTGCCTCAGACAGCAGCGGGTGGGTGACAGCATGCTTCCCAGTTCCCAGGTTGCAGGGATGGGCATAAATACATTTCTTCAGTATTTAAATATAAATACAAAATACTTTGTTGAAAGAGGTATTTAAATACTCTTCATAAACACTTCTCCATATGAGTATTTAAATACAAAATGTAAATACTGTATTTAAATACCGTAACTACTACCATAAATACTGTGACGAAGATGGCTCCCAAGTATCTGGGGGTAGAATTCAGTCGTGCGCGCGTCTCTGCCCCTTCCGCATACGACTGCTTTGGGGTAGCCTGCCTCTGGTATACATGGTGTCCGACCGAACTCTGCTCGACCGAACCTGCTTGAACCCAATGCAGATCGGATGGTGCTATACGGCCGCTTCCAAGCAGGATCGAACTTTGATCCTGCTTGACTCAAGACAGTTCCCATAACAGGATTGAGAATTTCAAGACGGCTCGACGGCCGCCATTTGCATCCTCGACCCCGGTGAGCTGTCATAACTTAAGACGGACATGCGCGCGAAGCTACAAATGATGCTTGCATCGGTATACGATAAATTACCACTAATATCGCTGTTATATAGGAAACGCGAAATTAATGAGTCCCGTTTATTCATCTGCACAAGTCAACCATTCAATGCGCATTGAAAGTGGCCGTGTAGCAGCGTCAAAACTCGAGCGTGCTCGGGAAGTTCGATGCAGATCGGATTCGAGAAGGATCGAAATGCCCGTGTGACAGGGGTATTAAATGATACTGGTATTGTGGAAGGAGACCGTCGAGAGCGGTGTAGCAGTGCAACACAGCCGATGTCGCACCTGCGGAAAGCATTCTCACGGCTGCGTTCATTTTATTTTTCCAACACCTCCTAGATAGCATCAGGCCTGCGCGCTTGCGTCACCTCACGGAGGCCTGGTTGGCTTTGCGATCTGCTCCAAGTTTCCTTCTCGTTCGCTCTTTCATCGCCATCACAGCAGCATCCACAGCAGGCCTTCCTGTGTGACGCCGTGTCACGTGGGAGCAGGCCTGATGCTACCTAAGGAGGTGTTGGTTTTTCTCATACCAACTCCGTCCATGCGCTGATGGAGCTTCTTGCTTGAACGAACAAATCAGTTCTTTTCGTGTGCGGTTGTCGGGCGGTATTTCGAAACTTTAGGGGCACTTTTCTTTAAACCGGGGAAAACAAGAAAAAGGAAACAGAACTGAGAGGAAGTACATAATCACGGGTAACAGAGTCGAAGACCCCCTTACCCCTCTACAACTCCGCGATTGACAGTTTTGCTATCTCTGCAGTTAAAAGGTTCACCAAATAATTTTAATTAATGATTTATGTCATTTACGAGGAAGCAAAAAATAGGCTGATCATCTCTGCACCCTTTCTAACATTACGCACTAAGTCTGGTTCAAGTGCAATGTATACCATTTTTATAAAAATGTTTGACTCATTTTAAATGAAACTCTCTTCAATACTAGTGAAAACAGAAAGTGTCCGGGGTATGATGGCATTGGAAATGCCATTCGTGCCAGCGATACTCCTCTAAAAATAAATCTGGCATTTGAAAGTGACGAAGCAGTTTGAAGAATCCTTATCAAGCTCGTCACACGGTGCCCGTTATCACCAATCAAAAGGAATTGACCCGTGATAAGTGTTCGCTCTCTCCTGCCCTCCTCTTTCCTTTCGGGTTTCATGCCTCCTCTCACCTATACACGTGTACAAAGGTAAAGTTGTCTCACTTACACAACACGTGCTATTCGACTAAGCGCACTTAGGGAGACGTGTACGCGAATCTTGGTCATGCCACGGAAGTGCAGCAGACCATAGATACACCAGAATGTGAAGTACCGTTCTGTTGTGCACCAAGTGGAAGAAATTTCCGCATCTATAGAAAGCGGCTTCGCTCACGTCCGTACCCGTCCCTTGAGCTGAGCACTGGATGCGCAGTCTACGTATTACAGAGATCAGTGCTTCACACACCAGCGAAACTGTATGTCTAGCAGCGAGATACTTTCTCTTGACAGTACGCCCCGTAGGTCACCTGCTTAACTTTAATCCGTAAGCTCCCTCAGCCTGTGTGGCTGGCCGCTCCGATGCCAATAGAGGCCAGCGTGATATTGTGTTTCAGTGCGAAGATACATCTAGACGACCCTTGTCGTCTTAGAAATTTGTGAAAACAAAAGATCCTAGCTAAAAGACTTCACCGGGGAGGGCCCTACTACTTTTGAAGCGTGATGTGAGTGAGTGTATGCGTGTCCAAAGGGGACTACCTCCATAGGTGGCTTTCCTACTTGATGACAATACACACGTAGATGATGGTATGGACAGTGGGTATAGCAAATTCTCCTAGAGAGTGTCGCTATCCAGATTGTGGGATTGTAACGTGCAGTTAGTGTAAGTAAAAAGGGGACTACCTCCATAGGTAGTTCGCCTGCTTGATGACAATACACACACGTGATATTGTGCTTCAGTGCGAAGACGCGTCTAGACGACCCTAATGCTTGTCGTCTTATAAATTTGCGAAAACAAAAGATCCTAGCTAAAAGACTTTGCCGGAGAGGGCAGTACTACTTTTGAAGCGTGATGTGAGTAAGCATTGCTCTTGTCTGGGGTTGTCAATCCCGAGCCATTTTTGCAGTACCGGGATTTCGGGATTTTTTGTTGTCAATCCCGGGATTCAGGGACAGAATTTTGGGATTGTGATGAGTTCAGATGGTGCTTCCAAGTATAGTCCTGCGCGGGTCAGAATTATCTAACCAGCAACCGAGTCGTACACGCATGTTCACATCCGCACCCGACACGCAACCCGCGTCCCGTTACAAATTCAGACCGGCATCCGCCCGCAGCCCGCATATTTTTTCCAAATGCTCACCCGCACCCGACCCGCTACCTGCAACGCGATGAACGTTGACGAGTAAACTGGGAGTACTCCATTATGAAATAAGAGTGACCCGCTACCCGCACGACACCAATAACCTAGACCCGCAACCCGGAACAACGTGACGAGGGTCGCCTGCGGGTCCCACGTGCCATGCAGGACTCTACTTCCAAGTCAGTTTACCTAGCTCAAGTGAGTATATCTGGAGGTGAGTGCGGGTAAGCAAACTTGGACCCGCACAGTACCCGCGCGCGTGTGATCCGCACCCGCAAGAATTTAATCTGGGCGACCCGCACCCGCAGTGATGTCTGTATACCCGCATTGGAACCCGCAGGGGGAAATGAGCTGTATACACACGCTCGACCGCCACCTCGAACCCCAGTTTTCTTGTTCACCCTCTGGGTGATGAAGATGACGATGCGGGCACGATACACCAGCCTACCCCAAATCAATGGATGCGTTCCCTCTGTTCGTTATTGAACGTCCACTCGTCCCCTCGTCCACTTTACCGCTGTTTCTGTTTTAAAACAATGGACATTCTGAGTGTTGGCTACGTCTCTCGGACGGCTTCAATCGCATGCCAATAAAACTGCAATTCAACAGAGAGGATATATGTCTGCATTAATAATCGAACTCGCCCGCCAGCACTTGCCTGCTGCAGTCTGGTACATGGATTTATAACGCCAACAACATAGGGCACTGCTGAGCTAGCGTGTGACAGAGAGGGATCACTTAGTTGGCCATGGAGTGCGGGTAATGCGGGTATACCCGCATCACCCGCGGTCACATTGGGCGTACACTCGCATTTTACCCGCTACCCGCAGCGATCGCGAATTCCTACCCGCAAATCGTGACGATGTGCGGGTGACTGTGGGTACCCGCTTGTATACCCGCACCCGCGCTCAGCTCTAACTATATCAGCGTGTTGTGCGCAGTTCATATACGCTTTGTCAATCCTAGCTTTCCCTGAAGGAAATCACTCGAAAATCTGCAGTGTAACCACAGTGGTAAAATAGTGACGGACGGCGAAATGGTTTTTTTTTTCTGCTATTATAATGCCACTCCTTTTTTATTTATCTCCATTTCACTGCTGCGCGTGAAAAGAGGGCGAGTCCCGCTACGCTTGAAAGAGCAGGAAATATTACTTTATAATTCCCTCAAGCGGTGTAATATTCTACTTGCATGAAGAACAGGAACCATAACAAAAACGAATGCAATGAAACGAAACACAAAACGGTTTTCAACACCGTCGCTGCGTGGTTACCATATTGCACAATGATTAACAGACGACCTGAGAACAGAGTTGTACAGGTTACTCGAAAAAAGTAATTGATTACAGTTACTTTTACTTCTGCGAGAAAAGTAATTCTTTACCGTTACAAATTACTTCATGACAAATGTAATACGTTACCGTTTAAAAATGTAACGCGTTACTTTTCCCCTTACTTTTAAATTGTGGGCCATACCAAAGCGTACAGGCCTGCAGTGAATGCAACCATGCAGCTCTTATTGCAATTTTAATATGAGACACCAATATACATGATAAGTGAAATTCACAAATACATTTGAAAGCAACATACAAAACACATACACGCGTTTATTACAGATTTATATACATATTTACATATATATGTACACAATACCGTTATCGAACGACTTAGGTTCATACATATGTACATATACGCGTGCCTAATACGTGGAAATACGTGCTGTCTAGTCTATGAGTCACATCATATATTTACACAATTACATGCTGTAAGCAGTAGGTCGCGGTTGTAAGGGATTATCATGTTACTGTGGCGTGTATGGAACACGTGTGGAATAGAGACGGCTGTCACAGTGACCTCTGCGTCATTGCTTCAGTCGAGCTCGTGGTGGAACAGAAGAACAGATTGGCTTGCTGAAAAGGGTTGCCATTGTTGACAGAAGGCTAAAAAAGTAATCGATTACTCAGTAATTGATTACTGAAAATTGTAATCAGATTACTTGGAAAATTACTTGCTCACAAAATTAATTGATTACGTTAAAAAATTACTGAAAAAAGTAATTGATTACTAGTAACGCAATTACTAGTAACGCGTTACGTACAACTCTGCCTGAGAAAGCACAGAGCGTTGAGGGTGGTGTCTCCGAGTTCGGAGCGAACTTTTGTACCAATACTGGTAGCCGAACTGAAGGTCCACTCAGCTTCTCTGCTATAGAAGAAACCACAGTCAGCAAATATCTGTACGCACGTGTAGGCAGACGTCATCTGGTACGGCCAGTCATAAAAAAGTGCCACTTCCTTACGAAGGAGTGAGTCTGTGACTGATTGCCTACAGGTGTTTGATTTTCCTGTCAGATTTGCTCTCAAGAAATCCCGGGATTTTCCGAATGAAATCCCGGGACTCCGGGGCGTCAAAAATTGGCCGGGATCCTGGGATTTCGGGATTCGGGATATCCCGATTGACAACCCTACTGTTGTCCTATGCTACGGTTTGCAATACCAACATTTCTGTTGCCTGTTTGCCTCCCCTGGAGGTGTTACATTGTGTTCCTCAAATCAAATCCCCCTTTCTGTGGGATTCGGAGTCTATACGTAACGTCTGTAACGTTTTTCACCGGTACTCTCTCCTTTCAGGCGCACAGCTGAACTCATCAAAGAGCAAGATCATGGTATTGGGTTATTTCTCTGTGCCAGCCCTGGTTCCGTTCTCTCAGTGTACGGCGCTGCGGATTTGGGGGATCTTTTTTGACAGGCGAGGGGATCCAAGCTGCGAACTGGGACTTCGCTATCACCGCTGTCAATGCGAAAGTGCGATCGGCGCAACGCTTCTCTTTCAGCTTCGCTGAGCGGAGTTATGTCATTCACCGTGTATTCACACAAGCGTGTTTTCTGACGGCGCAACGACTGAAGGAGCGAGAGGGGTAAATGATAAGGCGCTGAGGCTACGCCCTTTTGGAATGCCTACACAGATAGTGTTCCAATGTGCTGTCAGCTCAGATGTTGGAGAAGCCGGAGATAACGTTCGCGCTGCGGTTGAACGTTGCAGCATTAATTTTATGTGCACGGCGCTTGGTACACAATGCACGAAAGAATGCGAAAATTGGTGGCTCTTGCTTTTCTAATTGACGATAGTGAATGCTGCCACGAAAAGAAGCGGTTAAAGAAGCTATGGACGAATGAATGGGTGCTGAGGAAAGAGTACGGTCTGCAAAATAACCTTCTACGGGAGCTACGACACGAGGACCCATTTGTCTACCGCAAGGTTTTGAGAATCGATGCGGCCACTTTTAAATACATTCTGCTCCGCATAGCAAAGCGCAGAAGGAGAGTATAGAGGCCAATATGCGGGACAGTATACTAGCCAGTGATCGTCTTTCCGCAACCCGTCTGCAACAGATTCGTTCGAATTATGTGCGCTTAAACATGCCTTTAAATGCATAAAACGTTCGTAAATAAGAGTGAGTGGGAAAGAGCGTAGGAGAGAGTACTGTGAAAGCTGTGCGTCGTCGTTTTTTACCGTGACTCCGCAGCAGTCTGACGGTGTTGAGTGTGGTGTAAAGCAGAGACGGCTGTGGCGTAAAGGTCGCACCTTTCGAACACAGTAGAAACAGCTTCACTGCATAGCAGATTCTGTGCCAATCATTGCCGTGAATGATAGAGCTCTCACTTCTGATTCGAGGACAGAGTGGGGCGTACACCTTTTTGTGTCAATTGTGTTCGTGTGTGTGGTGGTTCTTCTGCCGCACGTTCCGCTAAAGCAAGAAACCTTGTCCTCTTTCTGCAGAAGGGAGGTCTTGCTCAACGGCCCATCTAATACTTTGGTCTCCCCGACGAACTCATGCACCCTCAACGCATCTCCACCCTTCATCCTCTATCCTCCATCCGTCTTGCTTTTTGTTTTTTGACTAGCTTGGTTAGCTTTGGTAGCTTCCAATTCCTGCGTTTCATTGGCCCCATTGTTTTAGGCGTTGGACAGGCCATGTTTTTGTGTCTACTACTCATTCCCAGTAAAACGTTCATCGCGTATACTGGTGGCATAGCGAGGCAGAGTTCACACCCACTCAAACAACCATTATGATCTTTCCTGTTTCCTTTCTTTTTTTTTTTTGGTGGGGGTACGTTACCGTCCCATGCATACATATAAAATTATGGAACAAAACGAAATTCACGAATTGGCACTTTTTGCATATCGCGTTATATAGGAAGCTCCCCTAGTGAATAATTACGAAATATGTCATGACAAAGCGAGACGCTATCACGTAAGTGTTGCATTTTCAGCACTATAGCTTTATCTAGAGGCAAAGCACGTTACTCTAAAGCGCTGTGCCAGTTCCCAAACTGTGTGGCCGCGATGAATGGGAAACACGTAAGAATAGTGAAACCGCGGAAAACTGGCTCCCTTTATTACAACTGATCGTTCTCGTTGATGCCTGTAAGAACACAATGTATGCACACAGTGGCCCCCGCGAATGCACTGCATGACGTGATGATGACCCCGGGGTGCTACCATGTAGGCTTGTGTAATGACAGCCCTAAAATATTATACCATTACATGGTTAATTTATGATGCCAGACAACTATGAATATGTGTGACCCCAGAGTGGCCGGCTTGGGGATTAAATTTTGCCCCCCTTTGTCTTACCCGGCGTGCTGCATACTGCTCAAACATTTCTCGTTTTTCAACGAAACTCCTAGCGTCCTGAGCCGATACCTTCTGGTTTGGAACGCGAATGCCGCCAGCTCGTTATTATTAATTAACAGCAAATGATACAACGACTGCGCCGTGAATATGGGGACCCAATAAGTGTTTTGATGTACACATCTACCGTTGCTTCGACATCTGGGTGTCTCTTTTCCATTTCAAGAGCGATCTTTTCCCACATGGCATGTTTCCTCGGTGCATTTCGGTTTTGCTCATCGGCAAGCTTCCACAGATCGGGTGTTGCTCTACTCTGTATTAGATAAAAAATAATAGAGCTTGTAACATTGGCAACCTGGGCGTCATTCATCTCTAGTGCGCATGAGGGTGCTGCATTCGTAGGGTATGGTTGTCAAATCTGAGTATCCCCTGTTGCTCAGCTTGGCTTTTGAGTCCCAACTTTTGTACCTGGGAAAAGAGGAAACCAGGAGCCATAGCGGCCTGGAACCACTTCATTCGCCTTTGTATCTTTCTCATTAACACCTCGAAGATAGAACCAGTAATTAAAATATAGCGAATTAATTACCCTTAATTGCGTGGAACGAAAAATATATTCTTGAATGATCCACACAACAGGCAACAGCGCACCATTGGTTTCGTTCGCATAGAGCCCCCCCAACCCCGTTTTTTTTAAAACCCCTAGTATGCTGTATGTGGTATGCCTTGGAGGAGCTTTGCACAACACTTTGAAATTTGATTTCCTTATTTCAGGTTCCGGAAGTAAATGTGGCTCCCTACTGGCAATAAACCTTGACAGCCGACCTGGATGCACCAGCCTTGTCTCCAGCAACAAAAACCAAAAACGGCCCTTTTCAGGGCCACCAAACTTTTGCCACAAGAGGCTTTCCCTGCGTGCAGATGACCCTTTCAGAGGAACATTATAGAATGATAGCCTTTTTGATTTTTTACACACCGAGAACATGAAATATCGGTCCTTTCCTTTCTTTCTGGAGCAGTCACCTGCAACACCAGGGAACGTAACCACAGTGGGAGCCTACAAAATGTATCCTAACAAGGAATAAATGTCTACATGCTACTACAGCTTTTTGAGATTTTGTATTGCAGTTGAAATTAAGAGGAAAAATGTGCTTTGTCAATGAGCTGCAGTTGCTTTTGTTATCCCCTGATTCCAGGAAGAGGGAAACAAAGTGCAGACTTGCATAGCGTATTAGTACACCAGATATGGATCTGCCAACATGAACCCTCCTAACATCCCTGTGGCAGCGTACCTGTAGCCACCCAGACTTCACACCACATTAATTTAGAACCACAGCACAACATAATAAACCTAAGCTATTTCGTTATTCCCACTCCGTCATACTCCACTGTACAATAAATCGATACAATTATAGGGTCATCCTTTATTCCCGTCACTACACCGCATTGACAATCTGCACAGAGTTCAAAATATTTTGCTGTACAAACGGGTAGACAGTCTGTTGACTGCAACTGGAGATACAGAGTGACAAGAGAAAACATCCCCCACACTGCACTGACGAAAAGACGAAAATTGCTGCAACACGAAAGTTTTGCTGACATAGGCACACTTAGTGTAAGTGAGCCCTTTGGTCATCCCCCTTGCCTCCCATCAGAGGTTTTGGAGGATACTATAGGTGTGTGGTGTACGGATAAACCTATCCATACACTACACACCTATAGTATCCTCCAAAACCTTTGATGGGAGGCAAGGGGGATGACCAAGGGCTCACTTACACAAAGTGTGCCTATGTCAGCAAAATATTCGTCTTGCCACTACATGTCTCCAGTTCCAGCCATCAGTATGCACCAGCTTGTCTCTCTTGTCAAGACACCCTTGTTCCAAGGTCCTAACGCTTATAGCCTTGATAAGACGTAGATGGGAACTCGTTCCTGATTGCTCGGACAACGCATCCAGGAACCTGTCGTCTGTTCCTTGGACCAAGGTATCCCCAGACCTATCTTGTGAATGACGAGTATGCCGTGAACCTCAGGCAGCTGGAAAAGACAACTCCACGTATGACATTTATTTTTGTTTAGCATTATATCTTGTGGGCATTTGCATACCTGCCAGATCTCCCACAGTGTTGGGAAGACAATGACCAGAACAGAAGAACAGACACCGTCCCAACCTTGGAGTTGAAAGCCTGTGCATTCCTTCCTTAGTTCCAGGGTCTCCCGCATTTTCAATGTGGAAGGTTGGCAGGTGTGCAACATAGTACAACAGAAAAATGGTCCGCCTCTTTCAGGATGAACCCGATTCCAGTTGCTAACTCCCTCCCAAACCAGCTTCCCTCCAATTTCGGCAAAATCCAATTTCTCCCAAAATATATTACTCTTACATTCTTCAGTAACATGCCCCCCTTCATTTGGCACCTGAAATGCTTCTGTTTTCACACTTGTAAGACTTTCCTTCAGAATTCCCACTGGATATCTGTCAATCAATCAGGCCATGGCTAACTGAACAGTCTCTGTTCGAAATATCGGCGGCTTCTGTCCTGAGGCAACTCCCTTCCTACATCTCTACCGGTTCGCTGGATTTCTACCCATCTGGCATAATTGAGAGCATGTCGAGATTAGCTGAGGCGACTGTGTAGCTTCACCTTTCCTAATGGAATTGTTGGACCGGGATTCTCTGGATCGTCCCATGGCTGTCGGCCACGCTTATGATTTATGGGGGACAAACTTGTGCAGGCCAAAAAGCTGCTGAGAATAGTCGCCCTTTTGTATACAGCCTTTGTCCGCTTTAGGTGCGACAATTTGCATAACCAACAACACCCGAATAGCACCCGAGTTTACCCTTCCGAATCTTGATGGGAGGTCATTTAAACCGAAAAAATCATTACGGTCGTAATCATATAGCAAACGGAAGAGCACTGCAGCAGACTTACCTGTGGTCCTGGGGATTGAGTTGCCTAAAATGTTGATCATAGCGGCAGAATTGAGGCGCGTACACCACTAGAAGCTCTCTACGGAGGCAGATGTCCCTGAGTAATGGGTGTTGTGTTATGCACTGCACGGTAGAGCCCTGCACCATCCGCGGATGGAAGCGGATATCCGCGGATATCCGCAAGATATTTGCGGATTCGGATGAAAATTTAGCACTTTCTGCGGTGTGCGGATCGGATGCGGATGGCGCGAGGTCGGATGCGGCTCGGATGCGGATACGAAGGCAGCGGATCAGTAGCGGTCGGATGCGGATATACCGCGTGCTGTCATTTTTGCACCAGCAATTTATTTGTATTGCGCGCCGACAGCCGACAGCGAGCGCATGCTCGGGTTCACCTTTGACCATGCACGGCGGCAAGACGGGAGAGGAGGCATTCTGGCGTCTCGAACCGCGCGAGCACCGACGAGGTAGCGTTCCACGCGTTCCAGAAGTCTCTCCATATCGCGTTTTTTGAAAGGTTTACCTTTGCTTGTCGTCATGACTGAGCTGTGACTATGACTGACTATGACTGACTCCGTGACAGCATGGAGGCATCCGAAATTATACCAACATGCTTCCGGCGGTCTTTACGCGCCTTTCAAAACGTGCGGATCGGATGCGGATGGTGCGTTTTGCTCAGCGGATCGGATGCGGATGTAAACTGTTGTGTATGGTGCGGATACAGATCGGATGCGGATAACGTGTGCGCGGATGCGGGTCGGATTCGGATGCCAAAAATCTCATCCGCGCAGGGCTCTACTGCACGGCGGCACTGTTGCACATTTCTACCACCCTGGCAACAGAATGGCAACACAAGCGCTCGTCGGGCTCCTGTGGGTCGCAGACTCCACACAGACACCTGCCGACAAGAATTTCAACATTCTAAACTGTTTCGCACATCCGACGGCAACAATGCAAAGAGATACATCACCTAAAAATGTCATCCCGCGGGTTAGCCTCAGCCACATCTCGTGGATGGCCGGCGGGTTCCAGAGACATTGGGTCACTAGAGTATGGGTCATCATCCATCATTAACTCGTCGCAGCTACCGCTAACATGTTCGTCAGAATCTCCCCCAGACAGAGAAACATCACTCTCGTTTTCCGACTCCATGTTTGCTCCTTTCGTCTTCGCTTCGCGATCGCCAAACAGGCGCGCGGCTCGCATTTGCCAAGATCGCGCGCTGATTGGCCTTATCCGTGTGACGTTTGCTCCCACTTTTAGAGAGCGAGGGCGCAAGGATTCCGGTTTCCTTTTCATCGGATTGCGCGAAATGTACGCCTCGGATCGAAATGGTATTTTCGGGGCCACTTCAGTGGTCGGCAAGGAATTAGAATTCGCATTAGTTTCGAAATTGACCTCGGAGAATGCGACTGTCCTTTTAACCTGTACTGCCCTATACTGCATTGTATTGTATTATCTCTATTGTCGATACTGCCCTTCTGATTTAAACGTATGGTACAGACTTCAATTTTCTGTTGTGCTGTGTTGTATGTAGGTTGTGGCACAGCGTTAGAATCCCGTAATTAGTGCTCTCATCTATATGTTATGAGTGTCAAGGCATGTACATACTCTCTTTATTTGTTACATCCGAAACTTGCTTGTTGTATCTACCCTTCCTGCTACGCATGCCGATTGGCAGCGCATGCAGTACGAATAAATGAATAAAAAAAAAAGATGTAGATAATCTCCTGAGTGAAACACCGACAACTTGCAAAGATGTCAGCTACAGTGAAATAGTAGCGCCCACCAATGACTGCAATTGGACTGGTATGACGGAAAACATGGGAAATTCATAATGAGAAATTGAGAAAAGGTTACAAAGATGGATGTGCACAGAAAAGGTCTAAAAATTTTCTTCACATGCTTGTGGAGTCAATGATAGGGATGTCTCTGAAGAGAAGCCTCTGTTGAAGACATTGGCATGTCCCCACCTGAGGCCTTCTTATACTGATGAAGTCATGAACTCGTGATGTGTGATAGGCAAGGTGACAGCCTATGTTCTCTTAGAGCTTATGGACTGGAACGTGTTTGTAGCAAACACCTGTGTACTAAAAAAAAAGCATGCATACATTGCGTTACTGGTTGGTGGGAGGGGAAGCACTTGCAAATTGATATGGACACAGTATGGGGATGTTCTCCTTCCTTGTTTGTTTGTTTGTTTACAGGTATCACTCGTATGTTCATTCATAAACACAGTGATCAACAACGCAACATTTACAAGCTTTGATGTTTGTAGAATGTATTTTACTGTGTAGTGGCTGTCTGGTCACTCCAGAATTGTATATGGCAGACTTCTATTGTGCATGAAAGGAATGCTGTTGTGATCAACAGTGTTCAACCCAAACCATCTTGTGTACCTTTGTCAAGATAGCAAGCATTCAATGCTGCCCACAAGCACCTGAAAGAAAAGTGAGAGCTTCACCTCAGTGAGCGAATAAACATACACATGGTCGGACAGCACCTACTGCATCGCACGTCAAAAAGGCAAAAACCTTTGTATGCTTCAGAAGGAAAGTTTTCCCTTATGGCATGTACAGCACATGCTTTGAGGCATGGATGAGAAGTTACCCGTCAAAAAGAACTCGTTACAAATTAAGCTACCGTGTGCAAAATGTAACTAAGTTAATAACGAAGTTCTTCAGCGTGAAATATAACTCGCAGTTACTGAGTTACTTAAAATAAAGAACGAGTTTCTTCCAAGTTACTCCGGACACAAAATAGCATTACGCAGGTGTAGCGCGCGTGAGAAGTTGAGTTAGACCTTGAGTTGCCTGCGGAGGAGTGCAACACGTTTAGATCGTTTTCATTTATGTCCAACAGTAGACCTCTCCCTGTTTGTAAGAAAATGACGTCATAGTGTTCGACAGAGCCAAAATTTGGTAGAGTTGAACTATGTTCGAAGCTAGAGGTGAACAAGGTCGCGCCCGAAAGCCACGGTCATAAGGGGATTACGACATGGTCCCTTAAAGGGACGCGACCCGCGGTCCTACTTTTCTTTCAATGGGAGACAGCGAGCAAGTGCCCGTTCGTGGAACCCAGCCCTCCTTCCGATTTGTGTCGGTTTATGATGATGTTTTTTTTGTTTTGTTTGTGTTTCTTCTGTTTGCGATGATGATGTTTCTCTGGTAGAGGTCTATTCGAACGCTTTGCATCTTACCCCCTGTGGGTCAGTGGACACTGATGGATCAGTGTCTCGAGGCGGATCTGTACTGCAGCCTTTTATATGCCACATGAAAACCTTGAAGTGGCGCACAAGCTCCCCTACGAAACGTCATCTACTGAGTCCGTGCTCTTCGCCATACTGACCGCGTTGAACCACATAGCGGTATCACCGCCTTGCGCTTGGGTTGTGTTCACGGACAGTAAGGTGGCGCTAGAAGTTCTAGCAAATTATTGTTCCAGAACAATCGGCGGCCTAGACACCATGATAGTCGCAATATAGAACCGACTTCTGTCCTTTGGTCATAGCCTGTGTTTCCAGTGGGTACCCAGTCACACCGGCCTGCACGGAAACACCCGCGAAGACGCCTTAGCACGTCGGGCACATGGGGACGGCACCTCCAATAACTGTCCCCTACCACTTTCAGCCTCATCTAGTCGGTTACAGACACAGCGACTCCGTCATAACGGCACTCGGCAGTTTCAAGAGGAAGCTGTCCGACTGAACGACCATCTCCGGTCTATCGACCCGTCGATGGATTTCGTTGCCACACACTACTGCCCGCGTCAAGAAACGTCAATTCGCCAAGAAACGTCTGACTACGCCTTAATGCCGCCAGGACACCTCTACTTGTCTGTAAAATGGGTCTTCTCCAGTCGCCCAAATGCCCCACTTGCGCTGTTGAAGCTGATGTTCCACACCTTCTCCTCGACTGTCACAGATTCGACACCCCTCGAGCCACGCTGAGCCGACGCCTACTCGAGCTGCGGTGCACGGACTTTTCTCTGGCCACTCTGCTCGGCCCAGTACGAGATGACACAACGGTCTGTGACCAAAGCAGTTCTGACTCTCTTGAGAGATTCAGGTCTTACGGACAGCCTGTGAACTCAGTCGTGCAATCTCATTCTTCTGTGCCCCACTCTCACCCTCAACGCATTAACCTCATGCTTTCCTTTTAAAGTCATCTTCTGTGATCCATCTCATCATTCTTTCACCGTTTGTTAGTCATCTTTTTTTTTGTCTTTAATCTACTTCATCCTTCTTTCACCATTTGTTAGTTTATCCTTTATTTCCTAATTCTTTTTCTTTTTATTTATTTCTTATTTCTTAATCTTCTTTCTTTATTTATTTCTTATTCCTTCCTATTTCTTTCTTTCTTTAATTCTTTTCTCTTCTTTTTATTTATTTATTATTTCTCAATTTTATTTATTTATTTATTTCTGGAATAGCTAGCCGACGTCTCGTTTGGCTGACCTTTCCCCCGTTTTTTTCGTTTTCGTCTAATAAATATACCCCCCCCCCCCTTGTGGGCGCACAATGGTTCAGCTTCATTTCAATAGCAGCGGTTCTTACTTCCTGAATAAAATACTGTCATTGACTGAATATCACGTTTTATGGCAAAAAAATGCCATGAAGGAACCGGAGAGAAAGCAAGAAAATATGTGGACGTGAGTGAAAAGCGAGTTAAAAGTAACTTGGAACTTAAGTTACTTTGGCAAAGTTACCTGAAAAAGGAAAGAGTTCCTCTGAAAGTTACCACGGCGCAAAAGTACCGAGTGAAGTTACAAGTTACCAAAAAAAGGAACTTAGTTCAGTGGCGTAGCCAGACCTCCAAGGTAGGGGGGCTCGATACGAAAACTCGCCCCCCCCCCCCCCCGTTGATCCTGGGTGACATACTTGTGCACACTGCAAAATGCGGATGCAAAGAAAAAGTTAAAAAATGGAACGAAAATAATTGATTTGGACGTTCACAATACGACTACGTGTATAGGCCGTTATGACCAGGGTTGGCTACCGGAAACGGGAACGAGAAACGGTAATTACCGAAATTCAACAGGAAACGAAAATGGAAACGGAAACAAAATTGTTTTAGTTTCCACTACCAGAAACCGAAACGGAAACGAAATGCAAAAGTGGTAACGTTAACGGAAACCAAATTCGCAGGACGTTTCCCTCAGTGTTTTCGCGTTAATATGAAAATTATATATATCCGCACTATTCTTCCAATCATCATTCATTCACTCATGGATGCGAAAGTTTTGGATGACGTGTTATTTTTGCGCACGAGCGGATACTTTTGAAACTTAAAGGCATGTATTTCCGCAACCTAGAGAGGCATCTACTTGCGATGTATAATATTCGTTACTTTGCATTAAAGTCTTTAGTGTTTGTGTTTGGTGTGGCTGTCCTTTTGCATCCATTATGTAACTAGAATATCTGACATGAAAAAGCCAAAACAAGACAGTACGAGTTCCGGATGAGGAACAGAAACAAGTACCGAAATTACCTCGGAAACGGAAACGAAATTTTTAAAAGGAAACGGAAACAGAAACCGCTACCGAAAATGAAACGGAAATAGAAACGGGAACGAAAAGCCGAGTTTTTCAGTTACCGGAACCGGAAACAATAATATTTTCGTTAACAAACCCTGGGCATGACCAATGAGGTGGTGTCATGAGATTGGAAGTATTTTGAAAAGCTAATAGTTTGCAAACTATTCAAGAGTGCTGCTTAGATAGACGCCATGAACTGCAAGAACTTTCGCGACTGTTACACTGCCCCCCCCCCCCCCATATATTATGTTCTCCTCGGATTTGCACGATTTGCGTGGGTCGGTCCGTGGCAGGTAGGGGGGGCTCGGGCCCCCCCTAGCCCCCCCGTGGCTACGCCACTGCATGTCCATGTGGTAACCACCACTCAGGAATCCACTGTTTTGGAAAATTGGAAGAGCGTTTCACCTGACGGTGCTGAACCTGCACAAACTCCAGAATGGCAGGCGTGTTATCATCCCATGTCATGCGCTTCTGAAGTGTGCCTTACTTGTGTCAATTGATGTGACGCGCTATCTGATTGCCTATGTTATTTCTTAACTTACGTCAAGCTCTCCTTAGTGTGCCTGAATTAAACCACGCCTGGCTGTTAATCATGCCGGGTGTTTATTATTTTGTCATGTCGTGCGTTCTTCTAGTGTTTCGTAAGTGATTTTATGTAATGTGGAAAACCTGCCCACTTCATCGTCAAAATATAATTGTTGTTGTTGTTATGTAATGCGCTCCTTTATAATGTTCCCCTGTCATGTCTGCAGTATTCCATCTGCTTTCAGTGAACAAAGTAAATGTATGTTCAAGATTGGAACACACCCTAAATACACCCTGTATCACACTCTAACCGAGATTTTCCAGAAAAGGGTGTAATACACCATTCTTACACCCTCAAGAGCTCTCAAACAGATTTTTGGGGTGCACAAAGGGTGTATTATTGCTGTGTACAGCCATTTTACACCCATTTTACACCTTTAGGGGTGTGAAAAGATTTATAGTGTGGAAATGGTGACAGTGCACACTACACAATGTCGTTCTTAACCAGTTGACCCCTCGAATAGTACCTCCGTACTGCCTGCTGTACGTCGGAGTGGTGGTGGGCTGACCCCGTTTCAAGACGGACTCAACGTGAACGGAGGAGCGGTCAGTGACAGTGGACAATTTATGGCCGACCATTTCGGGACGATCCCCCACGCTCGCTCCGCACTGTAACGCCGTGTATTTCCCCCCCCCCCCCCATACGTGCATCGAGTTTCAGTTCTCTCTCTCTTTGTACAGTCTTTTGTCGTTGTAAATAAAGACAATTCTAACCCAGACCCCAACTGGTGAAGACGCTCCTTGCTTCTGTGCTTCGCGATATTTAACGAGGCTGCGAGTTGGCAAAACCCTAAGGGGATGTTGAGGTACACATCATTATGCAAGATATGTCAACTATTGATTTGGTTGCGATGGAGAAGCACCCCAAGCAGTACAATGTACTGAGAGTGGAGTGCAATCGGGGTGGACGGTATGTGGAGTTTTAGTGCATCGCACGCTATCGCTTTTGCGTACGTAAACGATAGCGTTGGTGGTTCTGAGCACGCGCAAAGCATAAAACATCACGCTATTCTTTGCGTACGCAAAGGCGGTAGCGTACGATACACTAAAACTCACTATTTATAGAGAGTTTTAGCAGGCCGTTGATAACGTGGCTTGCGTCGAACCGTATCAACCGGAACCAATCAGTGGAGAAAATTCTACGTCACGCACGACTGCCATTGGTTCCGATGGGCATGATAACCTTACCAACGGTATACTAAAGCTCGCTATTGTTCTTTAGTTTCACGGTTCTGTTGAAGGTCTTCCACCTACGCGTCCACCCCCCATTGCACTCGACTTTCAGTACATTGTGCTGCTTGGGGCCAGTCGAAGGCAGCAAAGGAAACTCACTGGCTGAGCAGATGTTGCCTGGACTGAGAAGATCTTTGCTATCAATTGAAACGGATGCGGAAAAAACATGCTCTAATCGAGCAACTTCACAATCTGGAACTCTGATATTCAGCTTCGATTGTCAACAACTTGCCTCCAGCGCAAGCACGCCCCCATATTCTTCATGAATTCATTCTATCATTCACACGTGACCGTGCTATAAAATTAAAAGCCCTGCACACTTCCACCGCCGTCATGGTAGACACATACAAACAGCTAGACGAATGAGAAGAGGAAGAAGATAAACTGTAGGTCGACAATGCGGAGTGTTCATTCTTGCTCCGATGTCTACTACAAGCGTTCACACCTTCGTTGCGTCTCTGAGACAGAATCTAAACCCAATGACATGGAGCAGCAGGCGCCTGTAGTGGCAGCCACCCTGCTCCAAGACTGTTTTCTTTCCGTTTTTTTTTTTCTCCAGATAATACTTACTTACTTACTACAAGCGGGCTGAACTTCGGGCTGTTCCTGTCCATGCATAACAAAACTCCAGGGGAAATCTCTGTGTGCATTGTGCAAACATTACCTGACGAGTGCCCATCATACCCAACCGCGAAGAAGTGGTGTGCCAACATTTAGCGTGGGGATTTTGACACCGAAGACTTCCGAAGGCAAGGGAGACCTCCATGGATGTCAACACCCGAAATTGTTGATTGTATCCATGGCCTCATTTTGAGAGATCGGTGAATCTCGGCTAACTAATCTCGGAGACTTTAGTCATACCCAGGGAACGCATTGGTTTTGTAATTCATGAAGAGTTGAGTATGCGGAAGGTGTCAGCCAAGTGAGTGCCGAAATATTTGACTGCCGATGAGAAACAACGCCGAATAGATGCCTCCAAGTTGATTCTGCAGCATTTTCAGCGTTCTCGTGACACTTTTCTTGAGCGACTTGTTAAAGGAGCAGTCTAAGACCGAGAAAAAAAAGGTTTTTGATCGTGATGGAATGTCCGGTCACTAAATAAAGTTTTCACGCAAGGAATATGAGCGTAGCAGAAAAATATCGCGCGCAGCAGTCGATTGATTCTCACGAGTGAGGAGGAGAGATCTCTCCTACTCTTGTGGAAGACATGTGAGAAATGACGGACACCTCCGTCACGATGTGACGTTGTACGATGCGCCCATTCCTATGGCTCGCAGGTGACCTCGGCTGCGATCTGACAGAGACAACTGTCAAGGTGAAGGCTGGCGCCTTTTGCGCGCGTTGTTCTGCCGAGAGACGCATGCGCATCAGAAACGCTTCTTTTTTTTTACAGAACATGGCGTCGGAACATTGATCGTCTGATCAGTCTGCCGCCAGTGAACTTTCTTCGATTCTTTTCGGCTGCACGGCAAAAACACACAGTGCAACGAAATCGGGAACTCGCGTGTGGATTGAGGTCAGCACTCCTCCAAAAGGGAATGGGGACGTGTGCAGGTGCAGTGCGAGTGGAAGTTGCGATCGTTGAACTATTTTTTTAAATTCCGTATTAGCGCCGCGAAGCAACTGTGGCTATGAGCGGGGTATAGACGTGAACAGATGAAGAGACGACAGCAGGAAGGAGTGGGGGAGAGGGGGGTTAGTATGCATCCTGTGCCGACGATCGTTGAACTAGTTCAATAAGTTGCAAACAGAAAGAACGCGCTTTGTCTGTCTTGTTTTCCAGGAACGAATACGAGGTGAGCCGCGTCATATTGCATCGCTTCGCGAAGAGCACGAACCGCCACCCTGCGTATCGCCTCATGTGAGACGCTGGCGCTTTTCGTTAGTTGTAGCCGCATATAATAACTATAGGACACACGATCGCGTTACCATTATGAGCGTAATGTTTTATTATTCGTTTGCACCTCTGTTTTATGCATCGAACCAACAGAACATACTGAACCGCTGTCAACAAGGAGCATGCCGTGCCCGAAGCAGACGAATTTTCCGTAGCGAATGAGAGCACTTTTAACGTTTGACGTCACAGTCAATGCGGAGTGGCTTGTGGCTCGAGCGCGCGAGCCTCCCGCCACGGGAGCGATTTTATAAATCGAGTTGCGTTGTAACAAAACATTGTTCAGCCGAAATATTTAACGAGAATGATTTTTACACACTGCTTGACAAATTAAAAACGGGTTTCAGTCATTCAAATTTCCTTTCCATGCTCCTTTACGGTTGATGAAACAGGGTGGCGTCACCATGAGCCCGAAGAAATTCGAGACTCAACGATAAGCGGGGAAGGCCATGGCCACTGGCCATGGTTTTCTGGGACAGGGAAGCAGTACGACTGCCTATACGTGATAGACAGAACAAAGAACACTCGTAGCTTTCCCTGCGTTCAGATGTCACCCCTGAAGGAGGACCCTCTCTTGAGCGAACTTTGGTTGGTGTTTGTCTTTTTCGTTCCCTTGAGCACACTACTGTAGCTGTCGGTTGAAGGAAGCTTTGAAATCAATATTGCCCGGGAAGCTACGGAAAGGCGTTCTGCTTTTGCAGGACAATGCACCGGCTCACAAAGCAGGCAAAGCAATGCAGGTTCTGAAGAAAAAAAAAGTAGAAGAATAATAAGAAAGAAAAAGAAGAAAAAGCGATTTGAATGCGTTGAACCTCCGCCCTAGGCGCCGATTTCGCCCCATCGGACTATTCTTTTTTTCTTTTTTTGTTTCCAAACCTGACAAAAGTTTGAAAACACGATTCTCGGAGGACTCGGAGGCGATAGGAGCACCCGAAGCATATTGCGGAGAGCAGATGCCGAATTTCTTTCGCAAGGGTTAACGAAGATTCAGGAACGACGTGCCAAGTGTGTTGAACTTTGAGGTGACTATGTCATGAAGGTTTACGATTCTAGACGGTGTTGTACGCTAGACGGGACACGCAGCATTGGTTTTGGATATTGACTTTTGACCAGACGCAAGTGATGACGCTTATCGTGTAGTTACACGAGTGACATTCCCTTGAATAATCCAGCGGAAGATGAGAAAAGTGTCATAGGTTTCTGCTGCCATGTAAGCGCGAGAACTCAACAGTCGTGTCATTTCATGCACACTTAACCCCGGGGAAGCAATCTTTTGTTTGTTCTTCCACTAGAATATTCCGCGAAGGAGTCGCTCGTGTGAACCCACGGTCACAATGGTTTATGGTGCTACATGAGCCTCCCCAATTCATCGCCCACTTGAAACAAGTCTGTGCCAAACCATTCTACATACTTTTTGTTTCTGTCAAAATTATGCACATGAAGACCGAACCATAGCCTTTCGGATATTTAAGGGGGGATTTCTCACGGCTTTAAAGAAGTGCCTAATTAAATATTCCTGATGTCAGTCATGCTATATCGAATTGAATCAGAAATGGGGAGTCATGCTTTAGAAAGCAATGCATTACATCGTGTTAATGAGTATGCATATTTTTTTTGCCTTTACAGAATTTTTATGAAAAAGATATGAGAACACGACAGATGCCATTTTTGCAATTGAGTTATGCGACATCGCCTCGAAGAAAGTGTGCAATTACAAGATAACTAATTACCTAAAATTCATTAATTAAATTTTAATTAGGGAATTCCGGACAAAGGTGAGATGGCAGATTGAGAGACTATCCTAATTGCAAGCCATTTCACGTTTAAAATCCTGAAACACGCACGTACGGTAAAATATATCCGTCCCCGAATTTTCATATGCAAATGAGCCGAAACCGAAACCACGGCGACCATGAACGCTGGGAGTACCGTACTCATTTCACGTCAGATGGCCACGTGATTTGGAGCGATGGAGATGATTGGAGTAGGTGCCGCTTAGCTGGCCAGATAAACCGCTTTCCGGCCCAGATAAACCGCCGTCGGCGAGGGCAATGCGCTCCTCAGGCGCGCTTTTTCGGTTTCGGCTGATTTGCAATTTTGCATACCTAAATTCAGCCATGAATATTTCACGGCACACGCTCTTTTCTTGATTTTTAAAAATTCCAAAGGTGGAAATTTCCTAATTAAAGAGGTAATTAATGAATATAAGGTAATTAGTCATCTTGTAATTACATACTCTCTTCCACAGTATCAGACATGTACAAGATACTCAAAGATGTATTTAAGATAATAAATACTAACGTTATAATGTAATTAAGATAGAGTATAAATACATGAAAATTAAAGTAATTAAGATAGAGTACAAAATACTTCAAAAAGTATTTGAAATACTATAAAGATACTCGAGTACCTCTCGCAAATAAGGCAGTCTTGCGTTTTAAGCGTACACTTTATTTGCCCGCGGTAGCAATTGCATTTCAAAATGATCGTCTGACATATTTCCCCTCTTCCTCTACAAAACATTGCCCGCAATACTGAACAGACGTTCCACAGGTGCACTGGAAGGCACAGCGGCGTTATATCCTAAGAAGAATTCACGTAGTCGAGGATATACTTCATCAATGCCGTGATTTCGCCGTCCCCGTTCATGTACCTGTGCACTTCTTGTACGGCGCTGTTGTCCCTTTCTGAGCCTCTGAAGACAGTGCTGCACCCTGCACCACAAAGGAATAGAGTACACGACGTTCTCCTTACAGCATACAAAAGGGTTCTTATGGGCGACCAGACAGCCCGTCGCCACAGAACAAAAGGCGACAACCTGAACGGAATGGACGCGGAATGATTTTCTATTTATCCTTGAACGCAAAAAGTAACCGGTCACTGGTAAATGCGGCAAGTCGCCGGTATGTGACATGAATCACCAAAACCCCGCGCACTACGCAAGCCGCCGCTGTGTGATAGGAGTCATCTAAACACAAGCCTCAAAAAGATGACAAAGAGATACCACATAACTCCACTAGGTATATGTGACCCAGAACAAAGCAAACTTCTAGCAGGTCCCTGCTCGGCGAGGTCAGAATTCGGCGTCACCACGTCAGGGCACACATAATAGAACCCTCTCTCGCCAAGGATTGGTACACACGGGGCAAGATCTCTAAATGGAGACTTCCAAGGAGGGCCAATGTCCGGGTCAAGCCGGAGGGACTCAGGAAATTTCCACTGAACAAGCAAGATAATGGAAAGACGAGACACAGAAAGTTTGAGAGGGAGATAGAAAATATGTAATTAGAGTATCGAGTAGAAAATACCATAAAATGTATTTTAAATAGAGTACAAATACACAAAACAAAAAGTATCGAGTAGAGTACCAAAATACCACCAATTGTATTTAAAATACAGTATTTTAAATACAATACTCCAAATACGTACAAGTCTGCACAGTATGTCCGTCTGGCCGTAGAGCTCAACTGCAAAAACGCGGCTGCACTCACAGCATTTTTAATAAAATATCTGTAAAGGAAAACAAGAAAAGAAAAGCACACAGACACCTTGAAAGCTCATGCGCCAACACCGGCAAAGAGAAAGAGGTTCTTCACATGAGAGGTTTACGTGAGTTTTTCGTCGGCATCCACACGGAACCATCTTTCTTCATGGCACAACTATGGTAACCGCCATAGCCCGACGGCGCGAGTCCAAAGCTCCCGGTTCTTTCGGTGATACTTTTTCGATGTACCGGCCTCGGTGGCTCAGTCGGTAGCGTGTTCGCCTTCTGATCCCGAGATCGCGGGTTCGAACCCGGTCGAGGACGCCAGCAACTTGGTAGCAGGTACAAGTTGCTTAGACACGCAGTCTTCCGCGAGGGACGTTAAATACGGGGTACCGTGTGGTGAGATTTCATCGCACGTTAAAGAACTCTCAGGCGGGCGAAAACAATCCACAGACCGACCGCTGTGGCGTCGCACATGATCTCAGTTGTCTCGCGACGTATACACCCAATTATTATTATATTTACTTTTCCGCTGCACTCTAAGAAAAAAGGGCGTGAAAAGGTGGTAACTTCTATAGTTACCACCTAGATCAACATAGCGCCTGATAAAGGGTGGTAAAAGCAGTTATCATATATCCAAATTGCTACAAAAAGGCGTACGCCCCCTCGCTCACGGAATCAGAAGTGGTAACCCCATCATTCGTGGCAGAGAGTGATGTAGCAGGTAGAACTTTGCTACCTTTTAGGCACAACATATGCGACAAATATTACCTCCTAAAAGGTATAACTGCTCTACCCTTTTTTCTGAGCTGTGGGAAGTGGAAGAATTGTACACCGACATGTGCCTTGAATGCTGGGGCGGATTTAGGGCGAAGGGTCAAGACCTGACCTCCACCGCAATTTCTGTCGTTACATAGAGTTTCAATTGATCTTGGTAATGTAATGCCATGCTGTGCAAAGCAGGACCCCCCTCAGAAAAATCCTGGATCTGCCTCTGCTTAAATGTTTCGGCAGTCGACGACGTAACACATTACAGGCACTTGGAGAAAAAGCTTCGCCAAGTCGCATCACAGCCTACAGCGTACACAAGCGCAAGTATAGTCATGATGTTTTCCTGTCAACAAACATTGCGGCTGCCTCCACAAGTGACTGGGCACGCGCATACGCGTACCCAGAAATGGTCCAATGGACCCGGGTGGGATACGGACCTTTCGGTACGGACATTTCGGTACACGGACCTTTCGGTACAAGGACATTTCGGTACACGGCCATACCGCTGGAATATGGTCTTCGGCTTATTGGTTATGACAACATGTTTTGTTCTCAATACAGATTTCTTATTAAAAATGTATGAGCTACAGACGTCCTGTTTTCACTTCTAGCATCTCTGGGACGCCAGATATTCTTTGCCAGCTATTGTCACCCAAACGGCATATCTGGGACTCTTATAGATTCTTAATAGTAAA
This sequence comes from Ornithodoros turicata, assembly GCF_037126465.1. NCBI lineage: Eukaryota > Metazoa > Arthropoda > Arachnida > Ixodida > Argasidae > Ornithodoros > Ornithodoros turicata. Next base: position 67,825,271 of record NC_088201.1, on the reverse strand, counting down.
TCTGTATATAAAAAAAGACACCTTGTATAAGGAAGGGCATTACAAGGTTTTGCACGTACGAAAACATCAGTTCGTTGTCCGTTGCGTTGTTCACTGTAAATTAATATTACCATTACTTTTCTCTCTTTCTTTTTTCTTTTCAACGAAAATACGTTTGCTGAAAAGTCGTGCAACCTCTTCATTTCCTTTTTTACGAACAAAACATTTTTGACGACCTACATTAACAACGGGCATCTGGGTTGTCTTCTGTGAAAGAGAGTAGGACAAAATAAGCCAGATCAAAATGGCCGCCTGCTATACCGGGGGCACTTTTTCCGGGAACGTTTTCTCCGGGGTCATTCTTTCCTACGCCCTTCTGGTTGCCACCCGTAAGGCATTGCAGAAAGGCCACTTTGCGATCATTGCAGCATGCAGATACAGGCAATTTTAGGGGAACATCTACACTCCCGTCACCACATTTACTACCATTCTTGAGCTCTTATGTGTCCTGCAGAGGGAAACCCATCAGAAGGTCAAAACACGAAAGGCCAAAAGATTAAAACGGCCAACAGACGAAGGGCCGAAAAATCAAAACATCGACCTATCTGAAGACCTAAGGACATTGTTAAATTTTTTCGCACAAGATTTCAACATAATATCCGTCCAAACGCGTGTAAACTGTAAACACTCTTTTTGAACTAACCATATAAAGAAAAATTAACCTAACCTTAGCCTTGAATTTTTACTTTCGGTTTGTTCGGGGATTCGATTTTTCGGCCTTATGGCTGCCACTCCCTGCAGAGGCAATGGCTGGAAATTATACTTTTCGCGGCGACCATCTAAAGACATGTATCGTGCATGGGATGCTTCGAGTATTTCCCTTGGATGACATACTGAAACAACGCATTGCATGATTAATGCATAGTCTAGGTACTCGCAAGTTTAGGTACTCGAAAAAAAAGAGAAGAAACAGTCATCGTTTTATGACTAAGAAGCCGAAGACCACCTTCCAGCAGTGTGGCCGTGTACCGAAAGGTCCTGTACCGAAATGTCCTGTACCGAAAAGTCCTAAACCCGACCCGGGTGCCTTTGGGATTGCCTCCCGAGGCGCGATTTATTGGTGCCTATGCAAGAGTCGGCAGTTTTGGTCTGCTGCATCGCAGCGACTCGGACATACATTGATCCTCGACATTGTGATATCTTGTTCAGGAGTCATCATTCTGCTCGTTGTACAAAGTCTGTTTAAAATGTTAGGAGTCAGTCGGCGTGACTTGACTTCCACGTGATGCCAATAACACTTTTTTTGTCTTTGCTTTTGTCCCATTTAGTGCCGTTCACGTGACGATCCTTCAAACGTGACGCGCTGCACACAGACGCAATACCGGGTCGTACTCTTCTGTATTCATCACGCATATATTTTATTTCATTCCATTTTCATTTTATTCCATCGGAAAATACTAGTGAAACAACAGGCTACATGATACTGGGGACAAAAAGCGCCGTTATGTAGCTTGACGTGTCCCAGCCGTATTTCACTTTGACATCATGCTTCTTCGCACTTTAAGGCGTAGTGCAAATTGAATGGCAAATTATAGGGCACATTTCCAAATAATTCCTGTACGCATTAGTGCAAGTCATAAGACCTTGCAACGATCGTTTTTAAAAAGTTTGGACAGCCTCCCGCAATGAAAAGCTTCGAAGAATTTCGGCTCATTCATCACCGCAAAATCGCAGAGAAGCTGAGCAGGCAGGTCGGCCGGTTGGCTACCGTAATCTGCGCGACAGAACTGTTGGCAGTAGCGACCGAAGAAAAGCACGTCCGCACCGTTGCCTGGGAGCGAACTCCAGGACAAAGCGAGATGGAGTCCCCGGGCAGTGGCGAAAAGGCGACCGCTTTCCAAGCGACTGTCGTTCACTTGTTCGCCATAGCAGGACACTGCTTTCTGATACTCGTCCGCAGTCTGCAATATGCGAACACGAGAGAAATTACATGCATGGAGGTTCTGTAGACTGCAACAAAACTGAAAAAAAAAAAAAAAAAAAAAGAGAGAGAGAGAGAGAGAGAGAGAGACAGTGTCGGAAGTACGGGAACAGATTATTCTGTAGTTGGATTTATCATTTTTTGAACCGGAGCTGTTCGAGATCATCACAATGTTACATGCTGTTGCTATGTAGCTTTTCAACGGGGTAATACGGAGACCTGAAACTGTTGTGCTTCATCTATTTAGATAATCAAATTGCAGCTCTACGGAAGAGTACTCGGTCCGGAGGACTTCGTATTCGTTCCCCAACGGCTACCGGGACCACGATGTTTTACATGACTCGCCCTATACTTTGTTGGGACACAAAGAACAACGAGCATTCAGGATGTTGGCAAGAGCCCAACTGATCTTTTAATGCATTGCCGTTCGTGCCAGCGCGAGATGACGATGAGTGCAGCCGACGATGTTGATGACTGTTCCGCCACTTTTGAATATCCGCGTAGGTTCATTCCCTTCAACGGCTGATAAAATGTACAAAAAATATATACGAATTTTTATGAATTTTGGCACGCTAGTTAGCCGGAGCCGGTTCGGAATATCAACTTTTTGAACGATCTCTGTAAAGTAATAAGGTACGCCAAGCACAGTGCGCGGAAGAGGTACCTTCAAGGTGGTCCTTTCCAGATTTTTCGTTCAAAAATGCGTAGGGGGAAGGACTTACCTTCTCATCCCACCACAACTCCTGCTTCCCATCCGAACGATACACGCTGCCGTTCTTCGAAAGCGCGAGCGACATCTCGGCCGCAATCCTAGCTCCCACGGTGGCATAGTTCACGAACAGTTCTTCACGCTTGTAAAACGTGGGCTCAATCAGCATAAAGTTAGCTATGTGCAACGTGTTCCCCGAATAGTGGTAACGAAAATCACTCTCTAAGATGTTTTCTCGGGCGTAGTTATTTCCCTTCGTGCGTACATAGCGGGTGATTGCGATGTAGTTCTGCAGAAAGTCAGTCTTCATGAGTGGCACCGAATCACTCTCTTCGTAAACATCCTTGCGAAGCACAATTACTTTCATCGAGCGGAGTTTTGCCGCAGCTTCCGTACGCGTCGTCTGGGCTATCCAAGAGGAAGAAGAAACGTCCTCGATTAACTTGGTGCGGATACCCTCGACGAAGGTGTCGAAAGAAGCGCTGGCCTCCATTCCATTATGAACATCATACACGAAATGGATCAAGGAACTCGGGAAATAGTTGCTCGTGGAATGCATGCAAGGAATATAATCCAGGCGACTCCTGTCGAACTGAAATCGCAGAAGGTTTGTAAGGACATGCATAAATATGTATATGACGAGGTTATTCGGTTCCTGCTCGAAGAACTTTTGAGTGAGCTTTCTCAACGTGTCCATTCCATACACAACAACCGAAGAGTTGTTAGAAAGGCGTTTTGAGGAGTTGATGTATTCGTTGGTCGCATCCTTCCATGTCAACCAATGCAGCACCCCGGGTATAGTAGGAAGGTCTTGGAGCGACATAAGGCTCCCATGTACCAGTGGCTTTAGCTCCGTGGAATTCAACCACGGATACAGGGAGGTAAGGGAGTTGTCATACTTCAGTAAGGCAGTTCTCAGGCTGTCAGTCAGCAAACTCGGTGCTATCAGGCGCAATATATTGGCCAAGTAGCTGTCTCGTACGTCTGAGTTCTTAATCAGTGATAACGTCATGCCTGCGGACCACCCCGGACGAATCGTGATCGCTGGCTCCTTGTTGTCTACCCATACTTCAATCTTGTAGAATGTATCCACCCCGCTGCCAAGGCTCAGGTTGAAAACGAGAAAGAACAAAGAAACCGAGTCATTCCGTGCAAGCCATTTTGTCAAGTTGAGATCCAGCAGTTCTAGGCTTCTGTTAACCAGCAGGCCGGTTGGTGGGGGCTTCCTGCGAAAACCCTGTCTTGCATCAGTAAAGGACATGTATGGCGTTGCGCCTTTAAAAATTGTAGGACAGCTGTTGCGAGATTTAGATCAATCACGCGAAATTGTTTAGATATTGACAATCGGAAGTGCCTACACACTACAAAAGGAGCTCCACTCCATAACGCTCTCAGGACTACCCGTCACTCGGAATGATTATAGCCGCGGCTCATATAGCTGGGTTACATGAACCCGACAGATTCTGCTCGAGTTGGCTTATCGCACCACCTCACATCGATCCTCCCTAGACGATTGGTTGACATGGCCTGATGGGAGAGGATATGCTGCGATAAACCAACTCGACCCGCTCCTGTCCGCGCCTATTGTTCGCTTTCCTGCTTTTAGTAGCGTGCACTTCCTGCTTTCAACAAATCGGGTGGAAAATGATATTATTCTGCATGGCGGTTGGTTCTCAGAGTGTTATACGGTCAAGTTGTGTTTTTACAGGGAAAGACAGAAGTGGCGCATATTTTGTGAGAGCTTGGCGGAAGGGAAGAAGAGGACAATTAAAGCCGCAGACAACACGTCACCTACAGTGTTATGACCACCAGGGAAGCACTGTTCGTAAAGGGAGTCTGGCTATTAGGAGTAGCCTAAAAATGATGCTCGACCTGTCAATCAAACCTGAGGGCTTTTCATTATTTGCTCTTTTCTGTGGGCGTCCCCATGACAACAAAATTTCCCCCAAAATGGCGGCATAGCTTGGAACGGTGCAGCGAGATTTTGTCACTGACGCAAAAAATTTCGCGTTGTATTACTGAATTTTATTTATATACACATTCTTGCCCGTTTTTTATTCCATCTAGTTTTGATTCGTACTTAAAAGAACATACCGGCAATCGTCGCTGTACCAAAAAGGCGTGTCTGCCGGTCAATCAGTTCTGCTATACCGAACGGTTTCCCGTTTCCAAGTTTACCGAATATGACGGTATCCAGTGAATATAGCTGAAATATAGCTCGGATAGCCTTGGATTAACAACGGACTGTATTTCGGCTCATGACTAGCCAGAGAGCTCAACAAGTGGGTGGAGCTTCATGTGTAGATAGGTCGCATTAATGGCCAGACTTATTTTTTTAATACGCGGCTCTGGTCGACCTTCACTTGCTTCACTGCGCCAGTTTAACAACATATGAGGGACACGACCTAGGTACTAAAAGATACCACGATATACGGGAGTCACAAAAGGCCCCAAAGCCACTTAGATACTATGGTCGTATGATTTCTAACGCGATTTAAAATCACCACGGAAGGTGTTTTCGAATGAGTAGTAGTTGTACGGACTTATTATGGAGTATGAATTTTTAGTGCGACAGCATGTATGTATTAATGCGAGCATGTTGCCAACACTTCGTAAAGCACATACGCCAAACCCGCTGTGCACGCAGCAGGGGGATTTGCGCCCGATGCGGTTCGACAGGCGTATTTTTCCACGGTGCGTGGTCATGCAGAGTTTTACGCAGCGCGATATTCACAGAAACACGCACCATGCGGGCCGGCTTAGAAACCCTTCCACTGGCAGAACTAGGTCAGACGTTGAATCTTACATTGGCAGAGCAGGTGGCCAAAGCAAACCCGGGAAGGCACGGGGTCATGCGTTATGCGCAGCGCGCGTATCACACCGCCGGGAGCATGCACTCAAACCCCACCGAGCACGGACAAAATCTGTTCACCCAATAGAATACGCCATAAGACAAGATGCCGAAGAGAATGAAAAGCTTCCTTTCAGATCAGTGCACGTACAGCTATCATCAGAGCTAACTTGAACGCCATTCCGGCCTGCAGTCCCTGCTGGGGCTTAGAGGCAATAGCGGATGGTGTTTGGGTCATCTCATTCCAGCTAGAGGGGATTACCATCTTTATGAAGGCGTTGTTCTCTGCTAGGCGCTGCCAGGGTGGCTGTCGTTCCGCTTCGCAGGCTGGAGCGGCGTTCAAGTTAACTTAGACGCGAGTTGTACATATCGTGCAAGCGATACAACGAAAGCCTCAAAGGAATGCCTTACCGTATAAAATCGAGGCAGGATCTGTAATACATGACGGCGTTCCAATAAGGTTCAGTATCCTTGGATTCAAGCTGTTTGTTCTGCAATCTGTCTGCCGTTGCTTGAATAATTTGCATTTCCAGTTGACCCTGATACGTCGAGTAACGTGGATTGTTCATCAACCAACCGCTACAAGCGTACATATAGAGGCTGTCGCACGGGTCGTACGCTATATTGCGCATGAGCCTGAACTGAGCGAGGGCAGCAGCACAGGCAGCGCTTGTGCAACTTGTATTATTTGCTGGAACGTGGACGGAGCCGATAGCCGCTTTCCCGATAGAGAGCAGAATGACTATGATAACGATGACTGCGAGGACTCCGGCCACAGTAATACAAACTCGACGAAGATTCGATTTTTGGTTTACTGCAACCGGTTGGTCGGCTTTTGGGACTTTCGGTTTATCAGATGGCTCTGTGGGGGCTTCTGGACGGGACGCAGCCTGCGATGGTTTTGGTACTTGTGATCTGTGGCGCAGCCTAAACGACGAAATTTTTGGTGGTTCTGCCGCTGGTAGCGATGTTGCCAAATATCTGCGCGTTCCTGCGAGTTGCGATGCTACTGCTGAGTGTTCAGCTGTTTCGGCATTCAGTGACCTTATTGCTGAATGTGCCGGAGACTCTGCTGCTGAGGGTGATTCTGCCAATCCTGGTGATCCTGCCTGTTGTTTTGATCTCGATGGAGATTGCACACGTGCTGGCGATATGGCTGATAGTGTTTTTGTGGCTAGTTGAGAATGGTCCGAGACAGATGATGCAGATGGCGATGACTTTGCAGGCGGTGTTGCTGCTTCCGGTGGTGATTCTACGACGGGTCGTGTCAATAGCTCTTCTGCCGATACATGCGAGTGCTCTGCTATCGTTGAATCTGTCGAAGGTGCCGCGGATTCACTTGACTCTATCAGATGAAAGAGGGATTACTGAATCTACCGAATGTAAGAGGGGAATAGCAGTGAGTGTTTTTTAAGTGAGGGATCCCAGATGACTCCAGGATGAAGACGGGAAGACGGATGGATTCGTCTGGGATCCCTCACTGCTATTCCTCTCTTAGAACGTCCTACCAACAAGTCCAAGTCCTTACTCTCTTCAGAATATGTCTATACTTCACTAATAACCTAGCGATTCCGAACCACTTCTGCAGTGAATACCAGATGCGTGCTTAGACGGCAGAGCGAAAAGGCTATATACTGCGAGGAGGCATGATGGATTGAGTGCCAACATATTCTCGAGCGGCGTCACTTAAGTGAGCGGAATTACGACACGGCATGCAAAAACGTAAAGCTAAAGATTTTCGCAGTTGGCTAGTCAGCAGGGACACCGGCACGAGAAAAAATGTAGCTATTTTGAAGGTGCAACAACATCTCTTCTAGTATGCTCTTACTTTAAGCTGCTTCGAAACACTTGCTAGGGTGGCCGCATGCCCCTAAACTTATCCCTGACCCATATCTCTGCATTAGGCCACAGGTTAGCCCCAGTCGGTCACATTCCATACGCGCTTGCCTTAGTCGTCCGCACCAAGCGGATTCCTTATTTATTTCCACTTTAGGACATTCAAATCTGCTTGACTCACTCTTGACACGTCCCTACATCTCTGTGTTGTCTCTCTTCTTGTCTCGGGTAACATCCCTTTTGTAATAAAAAAATGTTCCTATCTTACGCTACACACCTGGAGTCAGCCGCTGCTTCAACCTGACTGAGATCGCTACTGAACCTCCGACTAAGGAACGGCTGGTGATCGGTTTTTGGCCGTTATACGACTTAGTTCGGCCACTGCACATTGGACGTCACCCTAATGTTGATCACGGAGGTCGTTGGCAAACGGCGTTGGGCCGAGAGCGCCGTGCGGCGTTCTATTAAAAGCTCGGCATAATAAGGGCGGGCCGATGTCAGCCCTGCACCGAAAACAAAATCGAAAACAAAGCAACTGCCACTCGAGTCAAACACCGCGCCTTTGATGATGATGATGATGATTGAAAGAAAAAAATGGACCGCGCCTGTCTTGTCGTTGTATCGTGTTGCTACTGTATTGCAAGACTGTGATTGCAAGTGATTTGTAAATCTTTGTGCCATTGTAGCTTACGACTAGCCAACTAAGACTTTTCATGATGCACATTTACATTGATGTTTCAAGCTGTTACGCAGTATATAGCTAATACATACATTTTTGTTTATGTGGAGGCAAAAGAACCCCCAGTGTCTGTTGCATCTCCCTGTACCACTGCAAGAGCAAGACTTTTTGTCTTGAGAGAATATTGTGCGTGCACATGCATGTAGTGCTGAATTTTCAATTTTTCAATGTTCAATGTTTTCAAGTTTTTTAGTATATGTGTGCAATTTTACCCGTTTCCCTTTGCAGCAGTGTCTAGCAAGAGGCCATTGTGTGCCCTTTGCTAGAGAGAACAAAGAGTTTACAGATTTTCGAAGTGTGTATTTTATACGGTTCAATAAAGCTCTCATGTTGCGATTTTATGCCTCTATCACATGCTGTTTCAAAATACACACCCGCCAGATATAGTAAAAGAACACTGAGGGAATAGAGTAGAATAGTGCGGAGGGGGCAGCTGAATGTACATGGTACCACACTGCATAACCATGGTTGGGCCTTACAACACTTGGCCCATAGTTGGCCCATTATTGCTGTTGCTCCATGAGCCGCTGTGTAACCGACTAATGTCCAGCTACTACCCAGGGCTTGGTACAAGACTGCCCGTATGTTGGCCCCATATCTTTTAGGTCGCTCTCCTGCACTGGTCCAAGGTCGGCGGCATTAAAGCGACGCGAGTAAGGCCACTGTCAATCCCCTTGGCTCAAGCTTCTTTTTTCGCAATCTCGGCTTGGCCCAACGACTTTTAGGTCGGAAACACACGTCGGCCCGACATTTTGCCGAGGTTGGTTTTTTCCTCGGGTATACTACTACTTCCAGTAGCGGCATTCCGTTAATCAGACAATGGTTAGTCTCTCTCTCGCGAATAACAAAAATAAATATTGATAGATTTGGAAGATGCTTCGAGTCAGAGAGGTAGTGACGGTGAAAAAGGAATAATCATGCGAAGGAAAAGTTGCTTGCGGTAAGCAAACCTCATGCTAACGAACCTACAAGCATGGGCGTCGGAAGGTGGGGGCAGGGGGGTAGCCGCCCCCCTGACCAAAGACTAGGGGGGGGGGACGCCCCGCCCCACTTTTCGCAAGTGGCGCAAGGCCCGCGTGCCTCTTACGGTACTTGGCGACAACCCGGAAATGAGCCGGGAGCTTACATAATTCAGAGCTGCGGTTGTCGCATTATCTCAACTTAAAAAGCGATAAAAACTTGGCTGTTTGATGGTACATTTTAAAAGCGACAAAACCCCAGTGCAGGGGACACGAAAAGACAACACACGAAGCACTGAAATATAGTGCTTCGTGTGTGTGCGGTGGTGTCCCCTGGATTGGGGTTTTATCGCCTACGACTCCTCTGGGTTATGTAGCGATCAAATTGCATTTGTACAAGTGCAGAAGAGAAGAAAAAATCTTTGCTATATTGTGCCTCTGCTGCAGTGGTATTCCTATTTCACAATTTTCATCGATGTTACCACTACTGACTGCTATTGAGAGTACTGAGATTGATATATAGAGATGGGACAGCAAAAGTCGTCAGAGCATGATTTTGAAGGCAAATACACGTGTGTGATTTGTATCGTGCATCTCTGGGGGACCAGGGGGCTTAATCGCTTCATCGTCGTTATGGTCGTTACAAGCTAACGAGTGGCGGGAAATTCAAAAAGGAAGGCGGGAAATTCAAAAAGGTGGGCACGTGATAAAACACGTGCACGGCGCTCTTTGCGCGATACGTGTAGACCATGGTACACGTCACGCGCAATGTGTCACGTGCCCACCATTTTGAATCTCCCGCCACTCGTTAGCTAGTAACGACCGTAACGACGGTGAAGCGATTAAGCCCCCTGGTACGATATACAGAATAAGACAAATAGAGGTCCATATAGGAGCATGTTGCTTTCTTCAAAAAACATGTGCCCTTTTTGTGGAAACATTAATTCCACAGTCCCTTCTGATAAATGATGCCATTCCATTCCTCCGACCACTACCATGTGTCTTTCGGCGCACGTCCACAATCCACAGACAAAGCCAATCCACAGACCGACCACTGTGCCGTCGCTCATGATCAGAGTTGTCTCGCGACGTAAAGCCACGAATTACTATTACCATCTGTCATTCCTCATTCCTATTCCATTCTTAAACAGTTCACACCATTCTATTCCTATTTGCGATGCAGACGGGGTGATTCCGGGATAATTTCACTACAGGAATGCCTGTCCTGTAACCCTAATTTCTTCTTTTTTTCAGTTCGAACTGACAGACGCGGGACCCAGCGATTATTGCGTGAAGGAGAGAATTGAGAGTTTTGGTGCCTCAAAACTCGCATCATCAAGAAGACTTGGACGTGACCAGTACTATGTCACGCCCTCTACATATTCTTGCCTGTTTTATTCCAACTATTCATGCAGATAAGTTAAAAAATCGTACCGAAGAATGGTTGGTACGACTTTTTAACTTATGCAGCAATAATGACCATTTGCAGACGAAATCATAGGTTAGGTTAGGTTAGGTTGGGTTGGGTTAGGGCTCCCCCCACCCCCCCTTGCCGTGAAGGACTTCCGACGCCTTCGCCTACAAGCCTTGTAGAATTACGCCTTCTAAACGGGGATGCAAACCACAATGTCCGGACTCCGTGCATGAATGGGGGGCGGCCCTCTTGCCCCACATCCCGATGCCCCTGGATTGATCCACCGTACAGCTGACATCGGCAGGACTCAATGAAACGTGAATGATAATATGCTAAAAGGAAGATGGGAGTAAGTTATACGGAATAGGAGTTCGATACAACAAGCGGCCGACTGTGACATGCCGTCTGGACCACAAGCAGCACAACATCTTGGGCCAATATTGGTCCAATCTTACACCAGTATTGAGGCGGTATTGCCAATATTTGGCCAATATTGGGCCAAGGTGTTGTGCTGCTTGGGGAGCTTCAGTAGCGTAGTTCCCAGCGTCTTGCAGCTCCGAGTCCTGCCGAGATTCCATTTCTCTTAGGCCGTGTAAAAACGTGCGGAGAATGTGCGCGGTAGACGCTCGCCGCGGGGCGGGAACGCTGCTTTACGTCGCACATTTTCGGCCAATCAGGAGGTTAACAAGTTACGTCATGTTCTTGTTTTCTTCCAGCCTCTCGAGCGTTCAACAGCGATGACCAACAGGTTGTTGACAGCATCGACAGCTGGAAGGTATTTCGCAGCGAGGCTCATAAAATATTATCCCTGCCAATAGGATGCTGTCCTACGCCGTCTTGTCAGACGCGGACTGCGAGATCTCCTTGTGGAGAGCAGCGGGGCCGAGGGGTTTATAGAGGAAATGCCATGCATGCGCGCGGCAAGCCGCAGCCGGTTCCGCACAACTCAACCGCATTTGGGTCCTTACTGCCGAGCCCGTCTGACTAAGCACATAACGTCGTTCTAAGGGCCAGGGGATGATGCGCGCATGGTGAGAGTCTGTTTTAAATACAACATCTTGTGTTTTACACATGACAACTGAGCTGGTAACTAAAAATCTCATAAAAAGTCACAAAGTCATAAAAAAGGAAAACAAAAGTCTCAGATAGCTTCTAATAAAACATGGATGGAGGTGAAATTGCATTGCTAAAACGATCTGCTTAAAAATAGGGACGACGCCGTGGGTGTTGAGCAAATTTGAAAACAGCGTGCAAGGCGGTAAATGGTTAAGATAAAATGGCGAGAAATTTGACGAGGTGCAAAAGTATGTACGGTAAATGGTTTTGCCCTTTCTTTCTGCCGTGATCAAAGCCGTGTCTTTGACCACCGATCGTCACGACTTTTTGCAGTGACGAAGGTTGCGGTGAAGTAGTGCTTACCGTACTTGGTACGCCATGAAAGTATTGAGTTTGGCAACTCCCGGAATCTCTCAAGTTCAATGTTGCAGCTGCTCTTACCCTCCCCTAAGCTTTGTATCTTGGTGTCCTGAGCGCATGGGACGACTGTAATTTTCGAGACTGTGTTCGCGAATACATACATCGTCGCAGAGCACTCTCTATGGAATAAAATGAAGAAAAAAGACCTGGACCCGTGCCTCTCGAGGTACTCCGCAGTACACGACACGTATGGGAAGAGCCTCAGGACGAAAGTCGCTGATATTTCCAACAGAGACTGTTCTCCTGGGCGTCCAGAAGATGAACAGGATCTGTTGCAAATATCGACGGCTCTCGTCCCTTATTGTGGCTTCGGGCTCGGAGGAAAAACAATGTTTCAGTTTAATTTTTCACTATTCAGTGAGGCCGAGTGCAATCAAATCAAACTCTCAGACACCTGGTTCCTGAAAAAAAAAAAAAAAACAGATACTCACGAGGTTTACGCTTTTTCTTGTCCTTTTCCTTTCGACCTGGAAGGTGTAGCAATAAAGAGAACAATGAAGTGGGTACATTTGTATACGATACATATTTTGCGTCGGGAATTTTACGCCCAGGGACAGCTATGATCACGATGCCACAGTGACCAGTCCGTGGAGTAGTTTTGCCAACATGAGGGTTCTTTACTGTCAGCTGATCTAAAAAGTGGCGGGTTCAAACTCAGCTCAGAACACATTTCCCAGCATTTCTAAGCTCGTTTGAAGGTCTTCCAGAAAAATAGGAGACTCTCTATTCTTCGCTGATATTTTGCTGATGGACGCCTCCTGCATTCTCAACCACAAAAGCAGTCATCGTCCAACGCCTGATGTGATGTACCAGTGCTGCTTCGCAGAATTCATCTTGCGCTTGTTGAGCCGAGCTCCGGAAGCGTCCGTCAATAGGAATGTTTGGCACTTCTGCTTTGGATAGCGAGGATGGAGTTATAACGAGCAGCAATGGGTAGCTGTGGGTGTAATGGAACAACGGAAGAAGATGATAAAAAAAAAAGAACTGCTGATGCAACGAGAAGTAATGCGAGAGCGATCGTTGGACTGCTAAGAAAATGCAGGGATAATTTTCAATTACGCCTAATGGTTTGCCGACATGGGTCAAACGTAGGAGCACAATTGCAATGAGTATACATATGATGTAGTGCTAGAGAGGACAACGTGTTGTGGTTTACAACCCCCTTTTAGGGGGCCATGGATGTGCTCTCCAGAGGGTGCTTTCAAGAGGGTGCCTCCGAGGAGTCAAAATTTGGAAAATCGAAATGTGCTGGACGATGTACGAAGGCAGTAGAACTGCATACAACATATATCGTACAAGAGCAGCATTCAGGGACACCCCCTCTGAAACCCGGCTTGACCTGATAGCAGAGGACTACGCAAGGAAGCTAAGTTTACGGGGTGGTGCGTGAGTACGTGAGGAGGAACAGATCTGGGCAGGGAGAGGAGGACATATCTGAGGCGAACAATTCCCTTTTCGCGCCCCAACCTGATAACAACACCGATAACACGCCCGGGAGCATTCGCGTAAGATATAGAATAAGACGTGATGTATAACTGTGGGAACGAGCATGGGACTTTCCAGATATCGGGAGATTGTCGGATGAAATTGGCAGGTTGGCGCCTGTGATAGCCTTCTGGACGAGAAATTCACTAAATGCGAATTCTAAGAGTGCAGCAAGGACAGCAGCTACGGCCCGCAGACGATACAAGGACTACATAATTTTATGATGATACCGTCAGTATCAAATTGGTATCAAGAGTTATTACGAGCTAAGATAGAGGAAACTGACAAATTGGTGCCAGTGAGTGCCGCTTGGGCGACGATTTGGCAAAATGTCTGAAGTATATAGATTGGGCTGGTTGGTGTAAATCCACAAGCGACCAAAGAACAAACACGAAACAACGACAGAGCGACTTCTGTCTGACCTTGTCTCCTGTTTGTTCTTTGGTCGCTTGAAAATGAATGATTTGACCAAACGCTATTTCCCAGGCTCTGGCAAGGGTACCAGGTATGGGCCGCGAACTCATAGCTATTAAGCATGGATATACAGACTATGTAATTAAGTGATGACATCTTCGATATCACGTTTATATCCAGAATTATTACTAAATGAAATGGAAGATATGGAGGCGTCTGCGAGTGCTGTGGCGATGCGAGTGGCAATAATTTGAACAAACGCGACTTCTTTGGACCAGATATTTTGGAGCAGACCTAAATACCAGATTTGGAGATAACGCTAAACAAGTGCTACGCGCCCTCGAGTACATTATTTATTTCTCGCGTAAGATGAAGCAATGCTCAGATCAGGGCAATCAGGGCTCTCACACACGCGGGCTGCATGTGCATGGCTTGCAGTCAGCTATTCTGTGTCCCGAGGGCTCTTGACCACTAAGTAGAATAAAGCTCCCCCCCCCCCCCTACACGCGCACACCAATAATGAAGAATTCGGAATGAAACCAGGTTTTCAGGCATTGTTTTTACCCTTGCTCGATGTAGTGCTGCTCCTGTCGACGTTAGGAAGGACATTCACATTCGAGCAGTTCTTATGACTCATGAACCTCAACAAGTAGTTACAGCGATTAGCGATCTGGTCTGAACATGCATTTTGATAAACTACAGTGTAAGTAATATGATAATTGAGAAGTAATAGTGGAGACAAGTGCAGAGAATGACATCATCTTAATTATTACACTAAGTGTATGGGCTTACAGCATAGCAGCAGCCTCTCCGGATATCATGCGCGAAAAACTGTATACTGAGCACAGAGAGGCACAGAGAAAAAAAAGAAAAAAAAAGATTGAGTAGTTATGTTCGAGGGTCATTGTGTGAATATTTCTAATTATTTCTCTTTCTCCGATTTTCTTTTTCTTATTCACGTTGAAAATGCAAGCAAAATCTGCAATACAGTGTGTAAACCGACAATTTCAGTGCTCCTGAACGTTGGGATGATCGTTCGTGAAGAACTATGTACGAAGAACTTGCAACGCCTTTCAAATTTTCAATGTCTCATTTGGAAAAGAAGCTCATTTGTTTCTGTTGGTGTGTCAAGTGAAGTTTTTCATTGACGAATTGTATATGCGAATGTCTAATAACTATACCGCCCAGCTGTTTACGCTAAGGTACTTTGCTATAATTGCGGTCCTTTCCAGTGTCATTACCCCCACCCCCCAGGAAGGTGTAAACTCCCCCTGAATTTTTCCAACCACTCCCCTGTAATTCATGAGATTTCCCGATACACCTTGGCCACCAATGCATATACGCATAGATATGTATCCATATAGATATACCACCCTATGGTTCTCTCCACTCGAAATCACGCAGACATCTTATCACGCCGGGTACCGCATCTTGGCTTCTATGCGCATTGGTGATAATGCCAGCCTCAACAACAATGACAAAGAAGAAATTGTCGTTCCTCTTCGCTGCTGATACGAGTTGCGCAACGGACCAAAGGTTGATACCTTCCGTTTGAATTCAGCATAACAGAGCCGCGACGATATGGCAAGGAAAAAAACTTGCCAATATACGGGGCACAAAAGTGAACTTGCACAGCAAATCGCCGGCAGTCCGAACATTTACACGCGGCAACAGACACCTACGAGCACTGGTGCTAAAGTCTGAGGAAAAGACATCATAGATGAAAATACATATCGGTTACAACAACAACAACAAATAAATCATAACTATGGCCTGGGGTGGTTCACCGCTTGAGAGCATATCTGTTACGAAGCCGTTTGAATTTCACTGTTCATGGTAATCAACAAATTTTTCTCGAAGTGCAGCACGCATAAAGAAGTCCATGATTCGCTTACACGTCGACCTGCAAGAAATGACCCAAAGTATCCTTGTGATACATTGCATCACTGGCCAACTTCTTTGAGAAAAGTAAAGAGTAACCTTTCTGCAACCCGGATGATGGCTGGGGCAACCAAGGAATACACCACAAAGAGTCACTGGTGTATTCTGCATAGCGAAGCCATTATCAACTACTTATACTAGGCCCTGGGATTTTGTACTAGGATGTTAACAGTGGTGACCGCAAAATTTGGAAAAGGCGCCGGCAGAGCCCTGTAAAACGGGCAAAACCCTTTGTATCATGGTGCCAAAGGAATATTCGAGACGGCTTATGCTATTGCCCTTCCCACTGGGATTGTAACGGAGGCGACCGCAAAATCCGTAAAAGACCGCAGCAGAGCCCTTTAGAACGGGCGAAACCTCTTTAATCATGGTTTCGAATAGATATTATCAACGGCTTATGATGCTCTTCTACAGGGATCGCAACAGAAGCGACCACAAAATTCGGAAATGGCAGCAGCAGAGTCCTTTAAAACGTACGAAATCCCTTGTATCATGGTACCAAAGGCATATTAATGACGGCTTATGCTATGCCTTTATACCGGGATTGCGCAAGAGGAGACCGCATAATTTGGATACGGCGGCAGCAAGGCCTTTTAAAACGGGCGAAACTTCCTGTATCATGGCGCGAAAGAAAGAAAGTTATCAGTGGCTTGTGCAATGCTATTCTGCTGGAGTTATAACACAGGCGATCGCCAAATTCGGAAAACGTGGCAGCAGAGCCCTCTTAAACGAGAAAAACCCCTTGTGTCATGCTGTCAAAGACATATTATCAACAACTTATACTATGTCATTCTACCGAGATCATAACACAGGCGACCGCAAATATCGGAAAAGGATGCAGCGTAGCCCTTCAGAACGGGCGAGACCCCTTTATCAAGCTGCCGGTGACATGTCATCAATGACTTGTGCAATGCCCTTTTACTGGGATTGTAACAGAGACTACCGGAAAATACGGAAAATGCGGCAGCAGAGCCCTTTAAAACGGTCGATACCCCTTGTATCATAGTTTCAAAGTCATATAAGTATACGCAACGGCCTATACTATTGCAATTCTACTGGAATTATAACGGATGCGGCCGCAAACTCCATAAAAGGCTATACACCAGAGCCCTTTAAAACGGACAAAAACCCCTTTAATCATGGTGGCAGACATTTTACACACATATAAAGACGCGACGGCTTAAGTTATGCCCCTCTCCTGTGATTGCATCGGAAACCACCGCAAAATTTGGAAAAGGCGGCAGCAGGGCCCTTTACAATGACTCAAATGATATGTATCATGGTGCCAAAAATATACTATGAACGGCTTGTACTGAGATTGTAACAGAGGCTACCGCAACGTTCGGCAGCAGATCGAGCCCTTTAAAACGTGCGAAGCCCCTTTAATCCTGGTGCCAGGCCGTACTTGGAGAGGTCCCGTTTGAAGAAACTGCTTCCGAAACGACACTCCCTAAGCAGAAAGCGTCCTAAGCTGATTTTGTAGCATGTATATGTGAAAGTAAGATCACGGGATTTGAACCCTGTATCTTGCTCCCCCTGTTGCACCCTGACAGGGCGCGTTTTAAAAATCGCATCCAAAATGGCACTCGAAATGGCCAAATGGCCTATTTCATCAACTTCGGGACTTAATATCATTTGATATAAAAATAATATTAAAGATGTCCCGAGCTAATTTTGTAATATGTACATGTGAAAGTAAGATCACGGGGTTTGAACCCCGTGTCTTGTTCCCCTGTTGCACCCTGAGAGGTCGGGTTTGACAAAATGGCTTCCAAACCAGCACTCGAAATGGCCAAATGGCCAATTTCGTCAACTTCGGGGCTTAATATCATTTGATATAAAATAATATTAAAGATGTCCTAAGCTAATTTTGTAATATGTATATGTGAAAGTAAGATCACGGTGTTTAAACCTCGTACGTTGTTCCCCTGTTGCACCCTGAGAGGTCGCGTTTGACAAAATCGCTTCCAAAACGGCACTCGAAATGGCCAAGTGGCGAATTTCGTCAACTTCGGGGCTTAATATCAGTAAATATAAAAATAATATTAAAGATGTCCTAAGCTGATTTTGTAATATGTATATGTGAAAGTAAGATCACGGTGTTTAAACCTCGTACGTTGTTCCCCTGTTGCACCCTGGGAGGTCGGGTTTGACAAAATGGCTTCCAAACCAGCACTCGAAATGGCCAAATGGCCAATTTCGTCAACTTCGGGGCTTAATATCATTTGATATAAAAATAATATTAAAGATGTCCTAAGCTAATTTTGTAATATGTATATGTGAAAGTAAGATCACGGTGTTTAAACCTCGTACGTTGTTCCCCTGTTGCACCCTGAGAGGTCGCGTTTGACAAAATCGCTTCCAAAACGGCACTCGAAATGGCCAAGTGGCGAATTTCGTCAACTTCGGGGCTTAATATCAGTAAATATAAAAATAATATTAAAGATGTCCTAAGCTGATTTTGTAATATGTATATGTGAAAGTAAGATCACGGTGTTTAAACCTCGTACGTTGTTCCCCTGTTGCACCCTGGGAGGTCGGGTTTGACAAAATGGCTTCCAAATCAGCACTCGAAATGGCCAAATGGCCAATTTCGTCAACTTCGGGGCTTAATATCATTTGATATAAAAATAATATTAAAGATGTCCTAAGCTAATTTTGTAATATGTATATGTGAAAGTAAGATCACGGTGTTTAAACCTCGAACGTTGTTCCCCTGTTGCACCCTGAGAGGTCGCGTTTGACAAAATCGCTTCCAAAACGGCACTCGAAATGGCCAAGAGATGAATTTCTTCAACTTCGGGGCTTAATACCATTTGATATAAAAATAATATTAAAGATGTCCTAAGCTAATTTTGTAATATGTATATGTGAAAGTAAGATCACGGTGTTTAAACCCCGTACGTTGTTTCCCTGTTGCACCCTGAGAGGTCGCGCTTGACAAAATAGCTTCCAAAACGGCACTCGAAATGGCCAAATGGCCAATTTCGTCAACTTCGGGGCTTAATACCATTTGATATAAAAATAATATTAAAGATGTCCTAAGCTAATTTCTTAATATGTATATGTGAAAGTAAGATCACGGGGTTTGAACCCCGTGTCTTGTTCCCCTGTTGCACCCTGAGAGGTCGGGTTTGATAAAATGGCTTCCAAACCAGCACTCGAAATGGCCAAATGGCCAATTTCGTCAACTTCGTGGCTTAATATCATTTGATATAAAAATAATATTAAAGATGTCCTAAGCTAATTTTGTAATATGTATATGTGAAAGTAAGATCACGGGGTTTGTACCCCGTATCTTGTTCCCCTTGCACCCTGAGAGGTCGGGTTTGACAAAATGGTTTCCAAACCGGCACTCGAAATGGCCAATTTCGTCAACTTCGTGGCTTAATATCATTTGATATAAAAATAATATTAAAGATGTCCTAAGCTAATTTTGTAATATGTATATGTGAAAGTAAGATCACGGGGTTTGTACCCCGTATCTTGTTCCCCTTGCACCCTGAGAGGTCGGGTTTGACAAAATGGTTTCCAAACCGGCACTCGAAATGGCCAATTTCGTCAACTTCGGGGCTTAATATCATTTGATATAAAAATAATATTAAAGATGTCCTAAGCTAGTTTTGTAATATATATATGTGAAAGTAAGATCACGGTGTTTAAACCCCGTACGTTGTTCCCCTGTCGCACCCTGAGAGGTCGCGTTTGACAAAATCGCTTTCAAAAAGGCCAAATGGGGAATTTCATCAAGTTCGGGGCTTAATATCATTTGATATAACGATGATAATAAAGATATCCTAAGCTGATTATGTAATGTAATGTATAAGTGTATGTATATGTGAAAGTAAGATCACGGGGTTTGAACCCTGGGTCTTGTTCCCCTGTTGCACCCTGAGAGGTCGGGTTTGACAAAATGGCTTCCAAGCCAGCACTCGAAATGGCGAAATGGCCAATTTCGTCAACTTCGGGGCCTAATATCAGTGGATATAAAAATAATATTAAAGATGTCCTAAGCTGATTCTGTAGTATGTGTATGTGAAAGTAAGATCACGGGGTTTGTACTCCGTATCTTGTTCCCCTTGCACCCTGAGAGGTCGGGTTTGACAAAATGGTTTCCAAACCGGCACTCGAAATGGCCAATTTCGTCAACTTCGGGGCTTAATATCATTTGATATAAAAATAATATTAAAGATGCCCTAAGCTAATTTTGTAATATGTATATGTGAAAGTAAGATCACGGTGTTTAAACCTCGTACGTTGTTCCCCTGTTGCACCCTGAGAGGTCGCGTTTGACAAAATCGCTTCCAAAACGGCACTCGAAATGGCCAAGAGACGAATTTCGTCAACTTCGGGGCTTAATACCATTTGATATAAAAATAATATTAAAGATGTCCTAAGCTAATTTTGTAATATGTATATGTGAAAGTAAGATCACGGTGTTTAAACCCCGTACGTTGTTCTCCTGTTGCACCCTGAGAGGTCGGGCTTGACAAAATCGCTTCCAAAACGGCACTCGAAATGGCCAAGAGACGAATTTCGTCAACTTCGGGGCTTAATACCATTTGATATAAAAATAATATTAAAGATGTCCTAAGCTAATTTTGTAATATGTATATGTGAAAGTAAGATCACGGTGTTTAAACCCCGTACGTTGTTCTCCTGTTGCACCCTGAGAGGTCGGGCTTGACAAAATCGCTTCCAAAACGGCACTCGAAATGGCCAAGAGGCCAATTTCCTCAACTTCGGGGCTTAATATCATTTGATATAAAAATAATATTAAAGATGTCCTAAGCTAATTTTGTAATATGTATATGTGAAAGTAAGATCACGGTGTTTAAACCTCGTACGTTGTTCCCCTGTTGCACCCTGAGAGGTCGCGTTTGACAAAATCGCTTGCAAAACGGCACTCGAAATGGCCAAGAGACGAATTTCGTCAACTTCGGGGCTTAATACCATTTGATATAAAAATAATATTAAAGATGTTCTAAGCTAATTTTGTAATATGTGTATGTGAAAGTAAGATCACGGTGTTTAAACCCCGTACGTTGTTCTCCTGTTGCACCCTGAGAGGTCGGGCTTGACAAAATCGCTTCCAAAACGGCACTCGAAATGGCCAAGAGGCCAATTTCCTCAACTTCGGGGCTTAATATCATTTGATATAAAAATAATATTAAAGATGTCCTAAGCTAATTTTGTAATATGTATATGTGAAAGTAAGATCACGGTGTTTAAACCTCGTACGTTGTTCCCCTGTTGCACCCTGAGAGGTCGCGTTTGACAAAATCGCTTCCAAAACGGCACTCGAAATGGCCAAGAGACGAATTTCGTCAACTTCGGGGCTTAATACCATTTGATATAAAAATAATATTAAAGATGTCCTAAGCTAATTTTGTAATATGTATATGTGAAAGTAAGATCACGGTGTTTAAACCCCGTACGTTGTTCTCCTGTTGCACCCTGAGAGGTCCGGCTTGACAAAATCGCTTCCAAAACGGCGCTCGAAATGGCCAAGAGGCCAATTTCGTCAACTTCGGGGCTTAATACCATTTGATATAAAAATAATATTACAGATGTCCTAAGCTAATTTCTTAATATGTATATGTGAAAGTAAGATCACGGGGTTTGAACCCCGTGTCTTGTTCCCCTGTTGCACCCTGAGAGGTCGGGTTTGACAAAATGGCTTCCAAACCAGCACTCGAAATGGCCAAGTGGCCAATTTCGTCAACTTCGTG
Source organism: Ornithodoros turicata (assembly GCF_037126465.1). Lineage (NCBI taxonomy): Eukaryota > Metazoa > Arthropoda > Arachnida > Ixodida > Argasidae > Ornithodoros > Ornithodoros turicata. The sequence continues at coordinate 67,803,755 of NC_088201.1, read as the reverse complement.
GCTTAATATCATTTGATATAAAAATAATATTAAAGATGTCCTAAGCTAATTTTGTAATATGTATATGTGAAAGTAAGATCACGGTGTTTAAACCTCGTACGTTGTTCCCCTGTTGCACCCTGAGACGTCGCGTTTGACAAAAACGCTTCCAAAACGGCACTCGAAATGGCCAACTGGCGAATTTCGTCAACTTCGGGGCTTAATATCAGTGGATATAAAAATAATATTAAAGATGTCCTAAGGTGATTCTGCAGTATGTATATGTGAAAGTAAGATCACGGGGTTTCAACCCCGTATCTTGTTCCCCTGTTGCACCCTGAGAGGTCGGGTTTGACAAAATGGTTTCCAAACCGGCACTCGAAATGTCCAATTTCGTCAACTTCGGGGCTTAATATCATTTCATATAAAAATAATATTAAAGATATCCTAAGCTGATTATGTAATGTAATGTATATGTGTATGTATATGTGAAAGTAAGATCACGGTGTTTAAACCTCGTACGTTGTTCCCCTGTTGCACCCTGAGAGGTCGCGTTTGACAAAATCGCTTCCAAACCGGCACTCGAAATGGCCAATTTCGTCAACTTCGGGGCTTAATACCATTTGATATAAAAATAATATTAAAGATGTCCTAAGCTAATTTTGTAATATGTATATGTGAAAGTAAGATCACGGTGTTTAAACCCCGTACGTTGTTCTCCTGTTGCACCCTGAGAGGTCGGGCTTGACAAAATCGCTTCCAAAACGGCACTCGAAATGGCCAAGAGGCCAATTTCCTCAACTTCGGGGCTTAATATCATTTGATATAAAAATAATATTAAAGATGTCCTAAGCTAATTTTGTAATATGTATATGTGAAAGTAAGATTACGGTGTTTAAACCTCGTACGTTGTTCCCCTGTTGCGCCCTGAGAGGTCGCGTTTGACAAAATCGCTTCCAAAACGGCACTCGAAATGGCCAAGAGACGAATTTCGTCAACTTCGGGGCTTAATACCATTTGATATAAAAATAATATTAAAGATGTCCTAAGCTAATTTTGTAATATGTATATGTGAAAGTAAGATCACGGTGTTTAAACCCCGTACGTTGTTCTCCTGTTGCACCCTGAGAGGTCCGGCTTGACAAAATCGCTTCCAAAACGGCACTCGAAATGGCCAAGAGGCCAATTTCGTCAACTTCGGGGCTTAATACCATTTGATATAAAAATAATATTACAGATGTCCTAAGCTAATTTCTTAATATGTATATGTGAAAGTAAGATCACGGGGTTTGAACCCCGTGTCTTGTTCCCCTGTTGCACCCTGAGAGGTCGGGTTTGACAAAATGGCTTCCAAACCAGCACTCGAAATGGCCAAGTGGCCAATTTCGTCAACTTCGTGGCTTAATATCATTTGATATAAAAATAATATTAAAGATGTCCTAAGCTAATTTTGTAATATGTATATGTGAAAGTAAGATCACGGTGTTTAAACCTCGTACGTTGTTCCCCTGTTGCACCCTGAGACGTCGCGTTTGACAAAAACGCTTCCAAAACGGCACTCGAAATGGCCAACTGGCGAATTTCGTCAACTTCGGGGCTTAATATCAGTGGATATAAAAATAATATTAAAGATGTCCTAAGGTGATTCTGCAGTATGTATATGTGAAAGTAAGATCACGGGGTTTCAACCCCGTATCTTGTTCCCCTGTTGCACCCTGAGAGGTCGGGTTTGACAAAATGGTTTCCAAACCGGCACTCGAAATGTCCAATTTCGTCAACTTCGGGGCTTAATATCATTTCATATAAAAATAATATTAAAGATATCCTAAGCTGATTATGTAATGTAATGTATATGTGTATGTATATGTGAAAGTAAGATCACGGGGTTTGAACCCTGTGTCTTGTTCCCCTGTTGCACCCTGAGAGGTCGGGTTTGACAAAATGGCTTCCAAACCAGCACTCGAAATGGCCAAATGGCCAATTTCGTCAACTTCGGGGCCTAATATCGGTGGATATAAAAATAATATTAAAGATGTCCTAAGCTGATTCTGTAGTATGTATATGTGAAAGTAAGATCACGGGGTTTGTACCCCGTATCTTGTTCCCCTTGCACCCTGAGAGGTCGGGTTTGACAAAATGGTTTCCAAACCGGCACTCGAAATGGCCAATTTCGTCAACTTCGGGGCTTAATACCATTTGATATAAAAATAATATTAAAGATGTCCTAAGCTAATTTTGTAATATGTATATGTGAAAGTAAGATCACGGTGTTTAAACCCCGTACGTTGTTCTCCTGTTGCACCCTGAGAGGTCGGGCTTGACAAAATCGCTTCCAAAACGGCACTCGAAATGGCCAAGAGGCCAGTTTCGTCAACTTCGGGGCTTAATACCATTTGATATAAAAATAATATTAAAGATGTCCTAAGCTAATTTTGTAATATGTATATGTGAAGGTAAGATCACGGTGTTTAAACCCCGTACGTTGTTCCCCTGTTGCACCCTGAGAGGTCGCGCTTGACAAAATCGCTTCCAAAACGGCACTCGAAATGGCCAAATGGCCAATTTCGTGAACTTCGGGGCTTAATACCATTTGATATAAAAATAATATTAAAGATGTCCTAAGCTAATTTCTTAATATGTATATGTGAAAGTAAGATCACGGGGTTTGAACCCCGTGTCTTGTTCCCCTGTTGCACCCTGAGAGGTCGGGTTTGACAAAATGGCTTCCAAACCAGCACTCGAAATGGCCAAATGGCCAATTTCGTCAACTTCGTGGCTTAATATCATTTGATATAAAAATAATATTAAAGATGTCCTAAGCTAATTTTGTAATATGTATATGTGAGAGTAAGATCACGGTGTTTAAACCTCGTACGTTGTTCCCCTGTTGCACCCTGAGACGTCGCGTTTGACAAAATCGCTTCCAAAACGGCACTCGAAATGGCCAAGTGGCGAATCTCGTCAACTTCGGGGCTTAATATCAGTGGATATAAAAATAATATTAAAGATGTCCTAAGCTGATTCTGTAGTATGTATATGTGAAAGTAATATCACGGGGTTTGAACCCCGTATCTTGTTCCCCTGTTGCACCCTGAGAGGTCGGGTTTAACAAAATGGTTTCCAAACCGGCACTCGAAATGGCCAATTTCGTCAACTTCGGGGCTTAATATCATTTGATATAAAAATAATATTAAAGATGTCCTACACTAACTTTGTAATACGTATACGTGAAAGTAAGATCGCGGTGTTTAAACCCCGTACGTTGTTCCCCTGTCGCACCCTGAGAGGTCGCGTTTGAGAAAATCGCTTTCAAAAAGGCCAAATGGGGAATTTCATTAAGTTCGGGGCTTAATATCATTTGATATAACTATGATAATAAATATATCCTAAGCTGATTATGTAATGTAATGTATATGTGTATGTATATGTGAAAGTAAGATCACGGGGTTTGAACCCCGTACCTTGTTCTCCTGTTGCACCCTGAAAGGTCGCGTTTCACAAGATCACTTCCAAAACGGCACTCGAAATGGACAGTTTTATCAAGTTGTATATTTTAATAGAAAAGCGATATAAAATACAAAACGGTATCATTTGTATATTACTCACTCAAAATAAAGTGTCTGTTCTGTCAGCCACTTCGAGTTCTGGAAAAATGACCGTTCTCGTTTCGAACTCCTGCAGACGGGCCGTACAGTCTCAGCGCATGCGTATTACGATAATACTGGGACTTAGTCCGTCGAGCGCCTAGGAGGGGAACCCTGTCTGAGTCGCAACTTTGAAGGCCCTGGGTGCATCAGGATTAACACTCACACATCGTGCCGTGGTTGGTATGTGGCCTGGAGGACGTACTCAACGAAAATAGGCGATGACATTTCCAGAATTTGACTGCCTTTGTCAAAAAATTGTAGTCTAAACATGGGCGATGTGCAAAAATCGACGGAATCCCCATAGGCGCAATGCATTAAAATTCATTTGGCCAGGGTGCACTAGGCTTATATTCTACTGCCGCCTTTCATGTCTCCAGGGGTTCTTTACATGGTGTTCTTCTCTATTAGACGATGACATCTTAAAAATTTTATTCTGTTTTGCTGTTAATTGGCATAAACGCTGTCTCCCATTGAATTGACATCCTGTAAGGCCACTTCCCGCATAGCGGCTGAATATAGTGACGGAGTGCGACGGCGGGGGGGTGACCGCGAATTTTGGGATTGTGTACCCACTTGAAAGTTATCCCGCGAGTAAAATGAACACGTCAATGACACCAAGCATATCGACATGGGATGTTAGAACGTACCTTTCTTCTTTGCGCGACGGACTTCAGTAGATGTCGTTTCCGGAGTGCTCACCATGGTTCTAAAACAGAGCAGAGCCCAATCAGCGTTCTGTTGGTGCTTGAGCTCAGAGTGACGTTTGGGGACACTTTCCAAGGCCTGTAACTTAGGAGGAAGTACGTTTAAATGTATAAGTCAACTGAATAAGTTGAGAACATGCACCCCGTAATCTATCGAGAAAAAGGTAGCGCCAACGCAAGCCCTGTTACGTGCGTTCTTCCTTTCTTCATCTTTTACAGGTGATGTGACTCTTCCAATAGCGAGCGCTAAGCCTGTAGTAGAGCCAGCCGAATAGGGCAAGTAGTATAGTTTACTGTAGACAGAGGTCAGCCACCGGCTACCGACCTGCACCGACACTGGGCAGCCGTAAGCGGCTGCCTTCTCACTCTGGACCCCAAATAAAAAGAAACACACATGTGTCCGGTGCTGTCTTTGTACTGTTTCAGCGATCTACATTGTTGCATTGTTTCAAAACACACATAACAAATCAATATCTGATACATGTGCAACGCTTAAATGTTATAATCGCCGCTACACAAGTAGGGTCTGTTTGTCTTTCTGATGAACAGTTTTTTGATGGCTGGAAAATATGGAAACCAGTAATGAAAAGTCGGCTACAATTTTCCAATTAAGTTGCGCGCCCTCAAAACAGAATTAAAAATACCGTTCCTGCATATGTACAAGCAAGAACCTCAGCTCTGGAGCCAACAATATTTCGAACACGAGCCTGTTTTTGTTCTGGACCTAGAACACACGAAATGGTCATTGAGTTTCATGAAGAAGGGGGACAAGGGGAGAAAAGAGGGAGAGGAGAACTTCCCCCATTTAGGTCATTTGTGGGAAGGAATCTTCGAATTCTAGATATGCCCTTGATAAACTCCCAATAAAGTGCATCACGGCTTTCCTAGGATTCGACTGCACATGTGCATGCGCAAACGAGGTGGGACAGATCAACAGAGAAACCAAGGGCGCGTGGCAGCGCGTGAGCAATGTAGCATCGTAGCGCCCCTCACTGCACAAGCAGGGGCTGCGCTAGGATGCTGCAGTGCTCACGCGCTGCCAGGAGAGAGGGAAGGCATTCCCTGCGACGACCAGTGTCGTCTGCTTGTCGCCTCTGTTCTTTTGTTCCTTTCGTCGATCTGAATTTTTAATATGCAATCGTCAGAACGTACACCTTACACGGTCGAAAAGGAGGAGCTCTCGCTCAAAATAATGTCTAAGTACGAACGAACAATAGGAGATAAACTGTCGGATAACACGTCGCTCCAAGCGAAGACGTGGACGTGGCAGAAGTTGACCGAAGAGTTCAGTGAGCGAGGGAATGTCACCAAGAGAGACCCGAAGCAGTAAGGAAAATGTTTCGAAAACATGTAATCGAAAGCAAACAAAGACAATGCTGAAGAACGGCTACACTAGTACGCGACAAGTGGCTGACGCCCTCGTGGCATACACCAATGTGATCCACTGTCACAGAAGATTAACGCTGTACTTCCGCTACCCTGCATATAGAATCTCAACAGGTATCTACAATTAACCCACTTTTGTACTACAATAAATTAATCAAGCATGCTTACACTGTAAGCCGTGAACCAAGCGGTATACTGCATGGTATAGGTGGCCATTTTGTTGCCAGTGCACTCACCCTTATCTTACCTAACCTGATGTGCATGACCATCCTCACTGCATTTCGGAGTAAAAACCGGGACGAGTGTACTTAAAAAGGGGAAAACAGAGGGAAAACTATACTTGACGTTTCGAGCGGACGCTCTTCAGCAGAAAAAAGTGGGGCTCCCTTTTTTTCTGAGAAGGACGACGCGCACGTGACCGATGACAGCATATTTCAGCGCGGTCACTGACCAGTCCAGGTCAACACCTGTCTTTTTGGTTTTGCCTTGAGGGCTTTCTCCTTTTGTAGCCTGTAAACCTGTTCCCACGGGAGGATTTGGGATTGAAAGGGCGACCATGCGCATGGAGGATTTCCTTGTCCCGACAGATTTTTCCTGCGAGCAATGCTTCTTGAGGGCCCTGAACAGCTCGCTAGCAGACGGCAGCTGTGTAGCAGACGACATTTCTCTGGACCAGTCAACGAGCGCTGAGAGTATGACATCAGATCAAGGTCAGAGGATGTACTGCTCTCCACCACTGTCGCGCATGGTCGCTTTTTGCGGCACCCCTTAAATTCCATTTTCCCGATAATTATGACTCTGTAGGGTGAGTTACTTCTCATGATGTATTCTACTGGCCTGCTTAACAGTTTTACAGAAAGAAAACATGGTGTTCAAAATGACTTTTATGCTACTTTAAAGTGTTGCCCTCACAAGCCTTCAGCTCATCACCTAGAACCAGCCTCACGGCCTTCACCTTCATCTGCCTTCAACTCATAGTAGACATCAAAACCCTTCAAGGCCTCACGAGCCCTTTACCATCATATGCCTTCAACTTGCAGGCCTCACAACCAGGGGTAGACAAATGCACTCACAATTTTTGCCCTCACCCAATTTTTGCCAGCCGATGTCCTCCTCAACTCACCTCACCTCAATCCCTTTCCTAAAAGTTTTCATCACCTTACTTCAATCTCAATCCTTTTAAAAAATTCATTATCTCATCTCACTTCAACCCTTTTTCTGAAAATTTTCCTGACCTCGCCTCACCTCAATCTTTTCCATGAAAACTTTCTTCACCTCACCTGAATCCCTTTTCGAAAAAAAATTTCTCATCTCACCTGACCTTAGTCTCTCTTTTTGTAAGTTTTCTTCAGTTTACCTCACCTCAATGTTTTTTCTGAAAGTTCCTTCATTCAGCGTTCCTCCTAGAAATTTTGTTCACCTCCAAGGGAACCCCTTGTCCTGCATTTCAATACAAGGGATGTCGCGAAGTTTTTCAAACCACAAAGTTCGACAACGAACCTTGGGGTCTGAATGGATAGACGAACCTTCGAATTTTTTGCCACGTTTGAGCTTGGTTCGCATGATGCGATGTGGTTTCAGTGCAGAAAGGTAAACAAATGCAGTGGTTTAGAGTGCAATGAGTTTTATGGTCCGTGTGTATGTGTCATTGTATGTACATGATCAAAAATGTGAAAAGATGTCTTATGGCACACAACCAATAACCAATAGCTTGTGGTATTTGTTCTTCAACGGTACGTGTGGGCTATATCACATTTGTTACTGCAGTCAACCAAGAACGATTCTGACACAAGAACTAGAATAATTTACACATTCTATATTGTTCGTCTCTCTGACCTCTCAGCTGGTTCATGATCTGGTTCCAGAAAGTCCCATTTCACAACTCCGGAGTCCCACAACACCTCCCACTGGTTTTGGCGGTTTCCGGAGCCGGCGGCAGCAGTGGCCGAAGAACATACTCACAGGAATGTTACTTGAGGCGAGGTCACCAATGCCCTCACACTCCCCCCACATAAGGCTTGGTTACTGGCTTTGGCCGCAGAAAGTGCAGGGGCTTCTAGTCGAAAATGGGTGCAGGGGCGTCATCCATGGACGTCGGCACACAAGTGGTGCAAGTAGGGGCCGTGTGCTCGACTCTGGGGAGCAGCTCCGCCTTGAAAGCTCGCAGAACCTGGAGCGCCGCTTCAACGGATACTTCCGACGTGGGTTGTGGCGGAGCCCCAACTGAGACCGCGAGAATAGGTGGTTCCGTTGGGTTTACTGCGACCAAAAGTGCTGCAGCAGCACAGTGCAGGTCACCCCGGTCGCGGGCGGCTCGGTGCAAGATCAGGCCCGTGCATACATTACAGAGGCAGGCTGCCTCCTCCGCAGTGTCGGTGGCCAGGGGCTCTGAAAGATGACGGTCCACCAAGTCTCTGCCCAGGAAGGTAGCAGCAGCAACACCGGGATCAGCGTCGTGTAGAGGACGTGGCTGGTCCCTCCATCTTTCTGCTGAGACAAAGCCCACCGTCTCGTCCCCGGTCTCCGGTCCCCGGCCGCATAGGGGGGAATGGGGACACGGTCCAGCCTTAGCATGCCATCGGGACGCGGGCCCTCGCCTGCTCCTAGAACGGGAGGGGTATACGGCCTTCTGGCCTCCCTGATGCTTTCGTTCTTAGGTACTTTGATCTTGCTTCTGTTCTTAGTCTTCTGGCGATGAAACTCCCCACCCATCATCATTCAAATAAAGTTATTGTTGTTGTTAAGTGAGGAAACAAATGTGGGATATAGTGCAGAGCCACGGAAAAGTTATCACGTGAGCCTAACACCCCTGTGAGCCTGACAAGCTGTATGAGAAAACTGATGGAGAGAATGCTTTTGCATCGCCTCGCCTGGTGGCTCGAAAAGCAATGCGTTCCCTCAGGAAAGGGCTGTTTTGTCGCCACTGAAACTCCATGGATCCAGTTCACGACCTAGTCACTACAGTCCAACGTGCTCGTGCTCATCGGCGGCTCGTCGTATCGGTTTTCTTGGACATCAAGCGCGCGTATGATACAGTCTCGCACATTTGTGTGCTGCACGCCACGCGCTTTTTGGGGGTATCCGGTCGACCCTTCATCTAGCTTCGAGACTTCCTTACGAACCGAACTTGTCGCTGTGCGTACATCCCAAGGCCAAAGCCCTAAGGAAGACGCCCCCCAAGGAAGCATTTTGAGTCCAACACTCTTTAATGTGGTGTCGGCCGGCATACAATCGATAATTCCTCGCAAACTGTCGTTTTCCGTGTATGCAAATGACGTCACCCTTTGGACAGTAAGGAAATCAAGCCCAGCCTTTCAGCGTCGCTTGCAGCTGGCTTTAAAGTGCCACTCCGGACTCGGAAAACAGCGTTTATTTTATTTAGTCCATAAAAGAAAGGTGCCTTAAGGATTCTATACGCGAAACTGCAATCCAGTTTAAGAACGCTGCGCATTTCTGTCAATTTTTGAAGATCTGCTGAGACTCCACAAGTTTCGGTGACGCAGAGAGCGGGTGACGTAATCATAAGCCCACAAATTGCCATGATGTCATGTTCTGGAGAGGGTACTCGTCTCCTAGCATCGACGCCGGCGTCCAGCAGGTCACGTGGTGGAGAAGTCACGTGAACGCAACAGGCATATTTGAAAGACAGACTCTGCTTTTCATTTGTTCATCAGTCCTGCTCAAGAAATTGTTCAGTGCAGCAACGGTACACAATGTCACGAAAGGATCTATCGCTCCGCAAGACTCATTAAAAAGGACTAGTGTTGTGTTTCAACACAACATATTGGACTCATGAACCATGCATCACTCTGAGAGCTATAAGTCATCCTAAATACAGATGCTGAATTATTTTAAATGCGATAGACGAGCTGTGCGAAGAGGTATACATCCAGTTAGGATGTTGGGTACTTGAAGCCTGTGGCAGTTTCTGTGTGGAAGGCTCGCCAAATCCTGTTCACTGCACAGGGTGGGATGACCGCTCTTGTTTTTCCCAAGCTGGTGGTAAAAACACCTTGCAAATTGACGATACGCAGTATATCGATATCATCTACGCAGATGTACATAAAATATAGTTTAGGCAAATAGGTAACCGGTCACAGTACAGGGTGTGTGTCGTGGCATTTCCACATGTACTTGAGAGCGACTGCAATTTATCTGCACACACCCTGTATACAGGGTGTCCCAGAAAACGTGTCATTGAATTATAATACAAAAACTACACCACCTAGAGTCATGCGGTCAACGGCATTTGTTCTTACTGGGTTTTTGCCACCTCCTCGTGTGAATGTCGTGTGACGTAAGTTTAATTATGTAAATTTTTGCGAGCTTAGGTCGGAAATTTGCCTAGTAAAGGTCACTTTTTTACCCCACCAATGTGAAGAGCGTGTCTAATTTACTCAAATTAATGATAATTGACAGGGGTATTCAGGAGCTATCTCATCGGAAAAAATAGCCGAACATCATGCTCTACGGAGGTCGCACAGAACAGCGCACGATGAATTTTTCAGCGCAATCTTTGTCAGTCCTACGAAAGGAGGTTGGAAACCCAGCCCACCCCGGCATCGCAGAAAGAGATAACGCAGGCATGGCTTATCACGTCCGACTTTCGCTGGGATACTGCGTTCCCTCTCCCAATTTTAGGAACTGTTACTTTTTCTACTATCACTCTGTGGGCTGGCTTCGGAACCTCCTTTCGTCGGACTGCGAGCGATTGCGCTCAAAAAGACATCGCGCGTTATGGTCCGGTGCTCCGAAAAGCATGATATTCGGCTATTTTTTCCGATGTGATAGCTCGAGAATATCACTGACAATTATTATGAGTTTGAGTGAATTCGGCACGCTCTTCATATTGGTGGGGTAAAAAAGTGACCTTCCCTTGGCAAATTTCTGAGTTCAGTTCGCAAATATTTGCATAATTAAACTTGGGGTACATGACATTAACTTTACAAAGTGGCAAAAACCTAATAAGAACCAATGCCGTTGACGGCATGATTTTAGGTGGCGTAGTTTTTTTATTATAATTCAATGACACGTTTTCTGGGACACCCTGTATTGCTACCAGGGTATCGAACCGAACCCGAACCCGAACCGAAAACCGTACCCGAACCGTTAATTTTGCCGGAACCGTACCCGAACCCGAACCGAAATTTTCATGACACTGTTGAACCCGAACTGGAGCAGAACCGTAAAAAATAATAGCGGTAACCGTTTCGCAACAAAACGGTTCGGACATAAAAGAAGTCAGCATAAGAGTTCCTCTCAATCCCAGAACGAAGACACATTGGTATCATCATCACACGTCCACATCATGAATTTCGGAAATTGTCATCTAGCAGACAAACGAGGACATATAGTAAGTATACTCTCAGCGTCTTTTTAACACGCTGAAGCGGAGTTGTCCTTGTGAGCGCCGTGTCTAGCGCCCCACGCACGCGCTGCGGCGTCTACTCTTCAGAGACGAGGCGCCAAGCGGACGAATGAAACAGGAATGGAGTAGGCCAGTTATGTAGCTCTATAGGACGAATATGTGGTAAAGTAAGCTCCCAACATTTCCCTTTACACGTGAGCAGTAAAAATTACACCAGTTAGAAACATGAGAAGTGGAGAAGCAGCATACGCAGAACAGTGCCTGTTTGATTGGTCGTGGTTTGAAAAGTAAATGCAGTTCTGCTTATTGGTAGTGCAGTTGTGTCGCCTGTTGCCTTTGCCTTTGTCTTGCCTTTGTGTTGTGGATTAACTAGTACACTGCTGTGAGCTCGGACAGAGTAAGGCTGGCAGGCTTATTTTCGACATGCTTCCGTACGGCTTCAGATCGATTCACGCTACGAATGCAGTCTGCCGGCAAGTACCGTCGTCTATGTAACGCTGTCCATCTTATTAGGCTTCCTTTAAGTGTATCTTGCTGGCACTGTGCGTGCGAAAAAAGAGATTTTAGGAACAGAAAGTAGCAGGTCTACGACCGCTTCATCCATTTCTCCTTTCTCTCACTAAAGGGAGTACCTGACCGCTAAAAACGTCAATGCAGACAACAGCGGTACGCTATTAGCCACGCATTTCCTGATAAAAGCAGTTTTATGGAACATGGAGCGTTGAACCGGTTCGTGAACCGGTTCGAGGTTGAGAACCGGTTTGTGAACCGGTTCGATTTTTGGCATGGCCGAACCGGAACTGAACCGGAACGAAATCAAAGCAACGCGAACCCGTACCCGAACCGAACCCGTATTGTTTGCGGTTCGACACCCTGATTGCTACACATGCTGTATTCTTTTAGAAACCAACATTTTTTTACTTTTCAGTGAATCGAAAGTAGGAACACTCAATATCGCTAAAAGCCTACGTTTTTTTCCTTTTCGTCTAATAAATATATCCCCCCCCCCTTACGCTAAAAACCTAAGCACAGGGCAATACATAAAAATGTGACCTATAAGACACAGCACACTGACAATTACACAGCTGCCTATACTCTTAAAAATGAACTTTACCGCATAGCACGCTCCTACCCAACCATTATCTCGAATGATATCGTTATCTGCCCTGATTTGTTGAAAACTGGAGGCGTACGGCTTTTCTGTGACAATTATGAACAGCATAAGTGTCACAGAAAAGGCGTACCCCTCCCGTTTTCAACAAATCAAGACAGATAACGATACCATTCGAGATAATGGTTGGCTAGGAGCGTGCTATGCGGTGAAGTTCATTTTTAAGAGTGTACATTGCTTTTCTCCAATTCACAGTTCTGTATTGTGTCGTCTTTTATGTGCTGCGCCCTGTACTGGAGATTTTAGTGACTTTGATGCAGGACCAAACCAATTTTGAGCGCCCAAATTTTAACATCGTTCGACAGGGCAACACCTTAAACAGCAAGTACGCATTAAATATGAGGACACGAAATTTCAGAGAAAGTTTACATGTTCGATCACAGTGTGCGTTAAAAATTAGCTCATCGCTTACCTGTCTGTCGAAGACAGGCGACTGATCCTGTTTGCTTCACCTGTGACCGATGTTCGTACACTCTCATAAATGGATCGCTTAAAATACCACTTGCAGCATTTTTAACGCCTATTTAGATGTAAAACGCTAAAAACGCGACAAATTTTAGCTGTCAGGCTTACCCTTGCGTTTATTAAGAATAAAATCAGGCGGTATAACCGTTAGGACTTTCGGTTTAGGCGTAATATCATTTACTTTAGCCGCCATTTCCAGATGGAAGCGTCCTCACACTTAATTTATTGCACCTAAAATTTTCTGTTGACGGTTAAACGCTCACAAAAAGCCTGAAGGCGTCTTCACTGCATAATCTCCTTACCGTCCCCCTTCCCCTTTCCTCTCTCTTTTTCCCCTAAACAAATCGCGCTTAAACGTTACAGCGAGAGTTTCAGATTTGAGCTCCAACGCCTCCATCACGGCGTCGACGCCGAACTGTGATCCTGCGAACTGCTTGGCTGGTGTTTCATAGGACAGCCTCGTGCACGAAATGCTTGTTACCATGTGTAAATAAATAAGTTGCTTCTACCGTTTAATATCACTCTTTGATCTACTCATCACCGGCAACTTGACATCGCCTATTTTTCTGTCGTCGTATCTGCGAGTTGTACACATAGAACTGTGAAACTTTCAAGGAACTCATTGGGAATGGATATTCTGCAGTCAGCCACGAAGATACAGGTAAACAGCAGCAGGTCTTTCGTTTGGACGTCTTCGTTTGGGCGTTTTTGTTTTAGATTTGTTTTGCCTGTCGCTTGGACGAAATCGGTGTCGGAAATCTCGAAATCGGAAATCTCACGGTGTGCTTTACGCGGTCTTTCAGGCCTCCGGCTTTCAACGTCCCATGCAGAGGCTTCGCTGCTTCTGCCGAGTCAGTGTGGAATTATTTGCAGTGTGCTTTATAGGTTTGAATGCAACGAGTGGGTGAATATCAAATATTTATGTGCATATTTGTGATGGGCAGTGTTGCTATTTTTATCATTTAACTCAATTTCTGTATCACTTTTACTAACTTTCTCTGCCCGCGGAAATTCAGCTTGCTAAACGTAGAAAAACACATGTCAGGAATATTGGTTGCCATTTCACACGGCGAAAAGGGACCGTTATCTCTGCTACATTTGTTTCGATTTCCTTCCGGATATGAGCTGATACAACCCGTGAGTAACCTCGTTATTTCCTAATGCAGAAGTCCTGTTAGAAGTAAGCTAACTAGAAAGTGACATTTTGCTTTGCTGTGTTTCACATGTACTCTACGCCTGATCTTTGGCACATTTTAGATTACATACTGTACCTCTGAAGTCAGAGGTTAGACTTCTTTGGTGCAATCATAGCCCTCTTTGTATTACCCCCTCTTTTTTCTTCCTTTTAGACACGTGTCAACTCCTGTCACATACCTAAGTCTTCCTACAGGTATTAAGGCTGAAATGGTGAATGGCGGACTGCACACCTGTCTGATACTGTTCTGTCTTGTCTTTAGCTTATGGAATACGTAATACCGACTGTAAGTCATATATAGTTCTTGCCATGGTGCAGAGTGTTATTCACAATGACTCTTCTTGAAGATATTAGTGAAATGTATATGGAATGCACAGAACGAAGCAAGTTTTCATGCATGTCTATGAACAATGAAACACGTTGCGATGTGCACTCTGGCGTCCGTGCATGTAAATCACACAACGGAAATGTAGAAAGGTCATAATATTGCAAGGAAGAGCTGTATAGTCCCGAGCAGCTTCACAATGTCTCGTCTCTAGAACTATGATGCGACAATGACGCTGCTCGAGATGAAGATTGCGATTCTTCCATTAATTGCGCAAGCGGTATATGTGGCAAAACAGGTACGACACAGGTCAATTAAGAATGAACAACTGAACTATATGCGGAATGGGAGGGATGTGAAGCTAATTTTTTATTTTATTATTATTTTTATTTTTTATTTTTTAGTTTATTACGTTTGGCAGTTGACTGACGCTTCAGCGGTGTATACAGGGTGGTCCACAAACCATGATAGAAATTCATAGTAAAAAACGTAGGCCCCGGAGAGACATGCGGTCAAGGGATTTTTTTCTGCCAATAACTTTTGCCACATATTGGTAACATTTTTATTTCATTTCAATTGACGGAAAGTTAATTTCTTGAATTGAACTCCGAAATTTCCCAAGGCAACCAAACGGTTTCTTTGTGGAAATGGGTTCCCCTTACTCAGTATAGCACATAATCCCACTCGTAATGCAATGGCAATTGCCGAAATAAATTCGCCGAAACTCTGTGGAAATGAGCCCTTGGCTCTGCCTCTTTTTTGACGGCTCGTAGGTTGAGCGCAAAGCTGCGAAGAAAGGAGGTTACGTTGACACGCCACACGAGGGGGGAAAGGGTTACAGGTCATCGGGTGACATCATTTTTGATAAGAGAGCTCTAATTCCCGCACTCACCGCCCGTGTATGTTCCGTGGTAAAGCTTGTAACCCTTTCCCCCCTCCTGTGGCGTGTCAATGTAACCTCCTTTCTTCGCAGCTTTGCGCTCAAACTACGAACCGTCAAAAAGGAGGTGGAGCCAAGGGCTCATTTCCACGGATTTTCGGCGAATTTATTTCGGCAATTGTCATTGCATTACGAGTGGGATTATGTGCTACACTCTTAAAAATGAACTTCACTGCATAGCACGCTCCCAGTCAACCATTATCTCGAATGATATCGTTATCTGCCCTGATTTGTTGCAAACGGGAGGCCTACGCCTTTTCTTTGACAATTATGAACAGCATAAGTGTCACAAAAAAGGCGTACGCCTCCCGTTTTCAACAAATGAAGGCAAGTAACGATATCATTCGAGGTGATGGTTGGCTAGGAGCATGCTATGCGGTGAAGTTCATTTTTAAGAGTGTACACTCTTAAAAATGTACTTTACCGCATAGCACGCTCCTAGCCAACCATCATCTTGAATGATATCGTTATCAGCCCTGATTCACGCACGATTCACGTCACGCACACGGAAATTGGCGAATATCCACTACAAAGAGCGCTTTCGGTGCCGATTGCGCGAGTTGAGGAGGAAAAGCCAAGCTGGTTTTCAGCTCCCCGTTTGGCAAACTTTGCCGCCGCGCACAGCCAAAATATTTCGTGTGTGACTTGGAGGCGTACTATACCTTCGTAATAGATGCAAACGAAAGATTTGTTGAACTTCTGGTCAGAGTCTCTTTAAGCCCATATCGGGAGAAAGGAACGTCACGCGTCTATGGGACAAACACTGTTGGAAAGAGCACACCGAGACCGTCACAACGAAGGCAAATACGACCCTGTAACCGCAACGCAAACGTTTTTTTGAAAAAAAAAAAAGAAAAAAAGCTGTCGGTCCCATGTATTGGGACGACTGCAAACGCGGTAAAGCTGTCACACGAGAACCGCTAAAGTTGGAGAGCTGTGGTAAATTTTGCCACGTGCGCTGCGTCGAGAGCAGTATGGTCTCCAAAGGTGAACCGTGTCCGACGCGAGCTGCTTTGCGAAAAAGGCTCCGAAGTTCGAAAAAACGGCGTTACTAACGTGTCTCCACCCACAACTTCCCAACCACTAGAGATCAGCTCATGTGGTGTGATTTGAGCGATCGTAGAGCCATTCCAGGCCCGTTCGGGCCTAAATTTTGATCTCGATCCGACGAACGGGGGCGGCAGTTGCGGGATTTTGAATGTGTCGGAAGTACCGACGGAGGCCTAGAATTTCCAAATATCTCGACAACCGTCGCGATGTTTCACAAGCAGCGAGCATGCAGGTGAAGGGGGAGGGAGATAAATTCGGCTCGTATAGGATCTTATAATGACCTGCACAGAAGTTATATAGGACCGTACGGCTCCCACATTACTCCTGCACGGGCTCGTATAGAATCCTATAATAACCTGCACGAAAGTTATATAGGTTCCTACATATCGTATAAGGATGTTACAGGGTCCTATATATTTCTACATCATTTTATACAGGACCTACATGAATTACTCATAGCTTTTTCAATAGGCATCTAGATACACGTCAGACTTTTTCAAGCCGAACATTACCGCTAAGTATACTCTTCCTCCGTAACGGAATAATTTATCTCCGTCAGCGATAATGTACGACTGGCAAACACTGGGACACAAACCTCCATCCTGCTCCTGTAGCAATACTGCTCCCACTCCGCAATCCGTTGCGTCAGTTTGCATAACAGGGGCTTATTCAAGTCTAGCGACCATAGTTTAGCTGTATGCGCTATTGCTTGTATTAAAGAGAAAGATGCCTCCGCTTTCCTGGGGTCCCAAGGCACTGGTCATTTTTCTGCTACAGCTCGGAAAGTTGCGTAGTAAAGTCGGACATCACGGATGGCGATAAAGTCAACAAGTCCTAAGGATCGTTGCAAGCTGTTGACGAGGGTAGTCGATTATTTCTCTCAACTTTTTTTTTGTTCGGACTCAGTGTGCAGCAACCTACTCAAACCCTTCGTCGTACTCATCGAGGGATCGTGGTATCGGTTTTGCTGGACATCAAACGCGCTTTTACACGTTATCACGTTCCTAATACACCTCACACACACACACACACACAAAGAATAACTATACTCGTATTTCGCTGCAGAGGTTCACAACCGGCTGTTCTGATTTATTCTGTCTGTTGCCCAAGAAGAACAAATTAAGACAGATGAGAGCCCATACGTCTCTTTCAATCCCAACCTGGCTGCACGACCGCACATCGTTTATTTTTCTACGTTTTTTTTTTTCAGTTTACACGGGCAAGGTCTTGTGCCCTGCCCTTTACCTACAGCAGAAAGCAGGAGAAACGCAGATCCACTCACGAATGCAGGATGGTACAGGACATAATGCGGGCGTCCACGATGAGTACAGACTCCATTTATTTGCCCGTAGACACGTAGGAATTCAAGAAGTCTACGTGCTGTACACCATGTGGCCCTGTCCAATTTTCCCGAAGGCTTCATTGTTAGAGAATTCCAGGGAAGAATTTAAACGGGAGATAATCGAGGATAAGGGCGCATAAACATCGTACAGCATCTAATATTTTGTAACAGGATATGATCACCAGACGCCGGCAAATTACCATTTATTAATGCTCGCATTATATAGCTATCATGTGAATTTTTATTCCCTGTTAGCGCTGCGTAGCAACTGTGGCCATAAGCGGCGTACACACGTAAGACAGATTGAGGACAGGGGGTTCATATGGTATCCTTGACTTCGGGGGAAACTGTGCCGACATTCGTCTCGAGAGTCTGCCGGAAATCTCGGGGGAGACTTGGAGAGCACAGCCGGTGGTAGGATTCGAACCCACCACCTTCTAGTCTTCAGCACATACCTTGGCTATCATAAATGAGCGGATGCTTTTTACCCACTCGGCAGGCCAAGCCGCTGGTGTAGGAGTTGCGATCGGATGTGTATTCCTCTCGCTCTTTTATTGGGCATTATTTTCTTCCTTCCATCGTGTCAGTTTGAAATGGAAGTTGAGACAGCCTATACGCAGGCGAACTGGCCGTAGGCTCTGAGCTAAAGCGATAAGCACTCCTTGTATTGACTCTAAATCTCACTGCGAAAGCGGAGGCTACTAGAAAATAAATCCGTAGGGTAAGCGAGGATGCGAACGTGACCTTAATGCAACGAGAGAGATTAGTGTGTCACCACAAGGATAGTGGTGGACTTCAGAACTGGGCGCCAACTCGAGACTCGGGAGACGACTCGAGACAACTGCTGGGGTGGCTACTGCGTGGCAACGTGAGTCTGTGCGCTTTTCTATTCATTTTCTGCTGCAGTTTAACTGTCGTTGATCAGAATAGCTGAGTGCTGAGCTGAACAACAACAACATTAATATATTTAACTTTAATTAATTCTTTTTGCTGAATGCTTAGTGCTCCGCACTAAAAAAATCAATGGTGTTGATAATGGCATTGGCAATGATATTGTGGGGCCACGCTTCACAAATTGCTGTAAGGACTATCGTTGTAAGGCTGAGTTACCATTTCCAACGACTGAACAAATGGCGCTGAGAAAGTCACATTGAGCAAAGTGGCTGTCTTGCGCGATGAAAGCAACGGTTCTTGCTTGTAGCGCCCGATCTCTGCATGTGTACGTACGTCCAAAAGCGAATGTACCATCGCCAGAAATTACAGACACGGCTCCTGGACCCTGATCTTCAACGTGTCGTTATGGTGTGACGCGCGTTACGTGCATCATTTCGTCCGTGATTCGCCACGAGCTGTCGTGCCAGGGCGGTGACGGTGGTGGTGGAGGACCAATTGCAACGGTCATTTCAAATCACGGCCTATCAAAACGGTTTTCACGGGTCGCCGTGTGACGTTTTGAAGATCTTAACGTTAACGCTTGCTATGGGCGAGTTCAAGATTGGATCCCTGTACAGCATATTATACGCTGTTCATCCAAACACGTAACAATTCTCATCGACAACGGCTTCTCGATTACAAAGCACTTGCTTCCATTACAATATTATTCCCTACGATGCCTATTTAAGACACAGTTCCATGTATCTTTTGCAGTGTCTCTTATGCGCCTGTTATTATATGTGACGCAACAATATATTTAGCTACTTACTTATTGATATTGCTGGCTATATTGGCTGGGATGGCTGGGATTATATTACGTAAGTATGTCAGGAGACGGGCACTGGACTATTCTCTAGAGAACTGGCCTAGAATTTTCCCTCTCCCTCGCGCGCCCCGCCCACCCGGAGCGCGCCAATGGGAGGACGCGTGGGCGGAGTCGACTTTCATTGCCATCTGGGGCAGAGGTTCGAACGTAGACGGAGACGTGCTTTTCGCGATGCTACGACCACTGGGTCGTTCCATTCACCGTGGCCCTGAGGTGGCCCGTGTTCCAGAGATGGCGCTGCTCGATTTGTGAACCTAGGGACGTGCGTTCCTTGGGACCACGAAAATGGTCGGCGATAAGTACTGTGTCTGAGCGATGCTCGCGTTTGTCTGTTTGTTTTTGCTTTTAATGAACGTTTTATGATGGCTTGTTTTTGCTTTTAATAAACGTTTCATGATGGCTCGTTTTTGCTTTTAATAAACGTTTCATGATCGGCGTCCCTGAGCGATGCCCGCGTTTGTTTGTTTGTTTTTGCTTTTAATAAACGCTTCATGATCGGAGTCTCTGAGCGATGCCCGCGTTTGTTTGTTTGTTTGCTTTTGCTTTTAATGAACGTTTTATGATGGCTTGTTTTTGCTTTTAATGAACGTTTCATGATCGGCGTCCCTGAGCGATGGCCGTGTTTGTTTGTTTTGCTTTTAATGAACGCGGACGTCTTATCAAGATCATTCTAACAACGCGTGTTCCATATGTTTAATAAAGCAAACAAACGCGGGCATCGCCCAAGGACGCCGATCATGAAGCGTTTATTAAAAGCAAAAACAAACAAACAAACAAACAAACGCGGCCATCGCTCAGGGACGCCGATCATGAAACGTTCATTAAAAGCAAAAACAAACAAACGCGGGCATCGCTCAGAGACTCCGATCATGAAGCGTTTACTAAAAGCAAAAACAAGCCATCATAAAACGTTCATTAAAAGCAAAAACAAACAAACAGACAAACGCGAGCATCGCTCAGACACAGTGTACTTATCGCCGACCATTTTCGTGGTCCCAAGGAACGCGCGTCCCTAGGTTCACAGATCGAGCAGCGCCATCTCTGGAACACGGGCCAACTCAGGGCCATGGTGAATGGAACGACCCAGTGGACATAGCATCGCGAAAAGCACGTCTCCGTCTACGTTCGAACCTCTGCCCCCAGATGGCAATGAAAGTCGACTCCGCCCACGCGTCCTCCCATTGGCGCGCTCCGGGTGGGCGGGGCGCGCGAGGGAGAGGGAAAATCCTAGGCCAGTTCTCTAGAGAATAGTCCACGGTAGGTAGCCCATGCAATAAAGCCAAATTCCCTAAAACCAAGCCTCTTGCATGGCAGATCCAATTTTGAGGATAATTTGAAACAGGACTTCCTCTATCAACAAATAGGTTTAGTTTCATTATACATATATGTCCTAATGCATGATGTAGCTGTTGCAATAAATCATAATAAGCTTCTCCGACAAATTGCTTTAAGAAACCAAATACTCTACTATCAACCTAGCCTCCAATAGCCAATACCGAAACGAGTGGCACTTCTTAGTGATAGCTGACACAAGCTTGTGGGGTGTGCAGAGCTGCTACGCTTACGAAGACAAGGCCTTCGATATTACTAAGAACCTATTTGACTGCGACCGTGTCTCGCGCTCCGCGTTCCGAAACGTCACCCCCCAAACAAACAAACAAACAAAAAAAGCCTACGATCCCCGTGCAAAAATTCCTTTTCTTCCGCTCTCCCAGCGCCATCCTGTCATTGCCTAGTTTCAAACACTCTCCCCCCCCCCTCCCAAAAAAAAAGAAAAAAAAGAAAATCAGCTGTACTCATTTTATCGTTCGCCAGTTCTAAAGGGTAAAGGAACTGTACTGGTCGTCGTCGTCGTGTAGTCCCGTCCGGCAGCCACATGTCGCAAGCTCTGATGCCTTGGTATCTCTTCCATAAATTAAGCTTTCAGCTTTAAGATTTCACGGCTTTCGATGCATGAGCGAACGGAAGCTCCACAAGTATACTCCTTGCGCCACCGCTTCCAGCAACAGGCGATTTCCTTTTAGCGACTGGTCCAGATGGTCGTGCAATGAATTTGGCGTTGATGTAACATCTTTTCACTGTGGCGTGGGCAGTGAGGTAAGGCGCCTACGAACGAGAAAGTTCGATGGAGACACTTGTTTGTTCTCATTGCTGTCGCTGCAGAGGGATGTTATGGGACGTGAATTTATCGCAACTTCTACTTCAGTTATTACCTTGCGCATTTAGTCGGTGTCCAGGGCATGACTTTCTCCTGCACCCTGAGACACACGAAGAGACAGTGGGTAATGTGAGGTTCATTTATTTACAAAAAGTACAAATACGTGTATAAGAGTGAAAATGGAACAATCGCTCGCACTTGTGGATTTGCAAAATTCTATGGGGCGATGCCAGAAGCAGACGACAGTGCCGCCAAGAGCGATCGCTGGTTGTTCTAAACGCGAAATGACGCTGTTTTTCTTCGAGGAGGAGCTTTTGGAGGCCGTTTCGCCAATAACAGCCTGCCGGAAGTTCCTAGCAACGGTCCACTCAAATTAGGACACCTCTCAAAGCGTTCGTGCAAGCCACTTTCTGCTGCAACCCATAAATTCCTCAGATGAGGAACGAAATGCTTGAGGAAGGTGAGCATTGAGGACCGTACACTCTAAAAATGGTGACACTTTTGTGACGCGTTGCAAGCGTCACTTTTTTGCAAAAAAGTGACGCTTTGCTCAAGTGTCACTTCCAGACGCTTTTTGTTCCTTTTTGCTTTTTGAAGCATGTGTCACGAGAGCTCCCGCAACAAGTGTCACAAAAAACGTCGCACACTCTAAAAACAGGGCTTCACCGCATAGCACGCCGAAGGCCAACCATGGTACAGAATGATGCATTTATCACCGTCGGTTAGCTGAAAACAGGAGGCGCAAGCCTTTTTAGGACACTTATGCAGTTATGATAAGTGTCCCGAAATGGCTTAGCCTCGGCGCCTATGCGATGCCTTAGCGTCGGCGTGCTATGCGATGAGCTCTGTGTTTAAAGTGCAGGTGGTGTCGTGGTCACTACTGTGCTGGTGGTGCTAGCGAAAGGGCTTGCGGTTGTCGGCCTCACAGAGATGCCGGCTGTGCTGCTTGGGGTATTTCCTGGGTTTTCCTCAGATACTTTGAGCCATATGATGTCGGCACAGGACGGACATTCCCCCACGGCGTCAGTCGTGACGTTGCCCTCGTGGTCGTAACATCGCCTAGTTGCATAAAAGTTGAGTGTATTGTCTCAATCTCAATCCTGACAATCTTGGTAGTGCATTGAGTGCGCTTTCGGATGTCAAAGAATTCAAATGTCAAATTTGCGATTTCGGATGTCAAAGAATTATGCCGCACAGATGCACTGGTGAAGGACGCTCATTACGCGAATACGCGTCGTGCCCGTGGTGCAGACGCGCGGATGCGATTGTCTGCTTGGTAACAATTTCACATGCATAAAGTCAAGTATTTCCTAATGCTTTAGGGAAAGCAATGTGGGGTTTCCGAAAGTGTGCTCGCGTTCGACAGGGGGCAGAGACACAGAGACAATGCGGCACATTTTGCTCCAATTTTTCCTCCAGCCTCCTGTATTCCCATGATTGCATTGCGTTCGTCGTTTCGAAAAGAAAACAAATCCCAAAGAACTTACCGATACGTCCGTGCTTCACTGAAGGATGCCCTCACATGATGCACCATCCTGCCGTGCACACGCATGTGAACGGTGTGACCTCATATATGACAGGCACTAGCATAGGTCATACGCACAGATTCCTTGAGATGTTCCAGTAACATCAACGTCTGAGTCGTCACAGTATTACCGAAAGCGAGTTAAATAAGCTACATTAGCAGATAAAACCGGACGCGAGAAACCTCGTGAGCGTCCTCGCTTGAACTGGCCAAAGACTTGCCCATTGTTGGTAGCTGAATGAGAAAACATAGAGATCCGAAGCGTTCAAACAGCGAAAATATCAAACCATGTGTCACGGGCAACGGCCGCAGCTGCGGCAAGTGTCACAACTCCAGTGTTCAAACGCCCTCCCAGGCTTCAGTAATCATCTACGGCACCTCAGCCACTTCGGCGGCAACAAAAACGCGTTTCCGGTAACTGTATATGGACTAAGTTCACTCTGTGACACATTCCAAATCCAAGTTTGGGCTCGCCCCAAAGTGTCACACCAATTTCACGTGTCACTAAAGTGTCACCGTTTTTAGAGTGTACCGAGGATTGTTTCGTGCGAGCGGGCCCAGAAGCGGCCTTCCCAACACTTTTTTTTAGTGAAGTCTGCACGGTCCTCACCAATAGTTCGTAAAACCGCCCCGCTAACTTCCGCTCAATGTTGTAAGTGGAGAAATGATTCTTTACTTCGGGATCCCTGATGTGCCGCAGTTCTTTAAATTCACTCTTACTTCTTATAAATGTCTGGAAATTGTATGAATAGACCACACTGCACAATCATCTTCGGGAGACGAACCTTCGTAAAGTCTGTAAGGAGCATAATTAGATCATTGGCCGATTCTATACACAAAACGCGATTCAAGGAATGGGCGCCGCCATTAGTGCTGCCACCCGGTGGTTGTCACAAGAACTGTGCACGCGTGGACTGCCGTTTGCCGAGTTCCGTTATTTTTCCGTGTGTTTTTCTTTCATTTTCGTGTCCGTTCGTGTTCATTTCGTGCCCATTCATCTACTCCCTCTCGGGAACCGGTGTAGAAAAGATATTGCATTGGCCCCCAAGCAGGCAGAATGTACTGAAAGTCTGGTGCAATGGGGGTTGGACGGTATGTGTCTTATCAATGTTCTTTAGTTACACGGATCTGTTCTACGTACCCGTCCACCCCCATAGCACTTTCAGTACACTGTGCTGCTTGAGGCAGCGCTCCTCACGCGAACAACTGTGCATATCGCACGCGGAAGCAAGCAATCTTCTTTTTGCTTGATCTTTCGAACATTGATACGTTACCAGTGATTTCCCCAGAAATTCACTGCTGGGGGGGGGGGGAGCTTTCAAGGGGGGTATGTTACGCTTGGTAAAGGTTCCACTTACGGAATTTTTTCTTAGACACGGAAAGAATCATGGCACAATGGTGACATATCTGCACAGCTTTCCCGTTTTGTTTGTACATGTTATTAGAATGCAGATTCATTATGAACGGCATTTCAACATTAAGATGCATAGTCACACGACCGACAAAGAAAAAGGACTAGCACCTTATCTCATCAATCTCAATGAATACCTAGCAACCAACGGTGAAAACCTTAGAGGAAAAAAGCAGAATACCTCGCTTGATTGAATGGGGCACAAATGGTTCTTGATGATCCACACTGAGTTTGCGTGGCCGCACGCATTTTTGCTCGTATATGCGCTCGATATGTGCATTGAACAGTCACTTTCAAATAATTTTGGACAAATGCATGGTACGATGATCTGCATGACTGTGGTGCTACAGCCCAAGTTTGACAGTACAGGATGTAATTCGCTGTGCCGGACACACTACCAGAACGTGTTGGTGGCCGAGCTAGGTGGGGTCACCTGAGAAATTTCAGGGGAGGGGTTGCAAAAATGTAGGGAGGGTGTACACCCCCCTGGGGGGGGGGGGTGTAGGGAAATCCCTGTACGTTACTCAGACGTATAGCGGATGACTAGTTATATGGAATGCTACGTTATCGTCAGTCCTTAAAGACGGCGGCCACCAGTATTTATCCCAATGGGAAGAGCGATTTTGGCAGTCCACCCCTGTTGTGTCGTCGCTGGGAACGAGGCTAAGGAGCACACGGAGACTAGTGGTTTGAGAGTAACGCGACAGGGTCTATACATGTACCGCTTTCGTGACGCACATATATGAACAGGACGATCTCTTTTTGGTGGGGGAAAGGGGGCACATGGAAACACAGGGTACACTGAAACAGTCAACGTTTCTGGTCCCCTTCTGGCGCGAGCAGCGCAACCTTTCGATGGTATAGCATCGTTCCACACTTCTGCTCCATTCAGAACAGCGTCATGGTACTGTGGAGGGTGGATCGCCCCCGCGACAACAAAAAGTGGTTCCTGGCCTCAAAAGCAAATTTTCTCTGACTGCACTTATTGCCTGTGTGCTCGAGAGTGCTTGCACAAGAAGCACGAAAATTGGGACGTACTTGTGGGTCCTTCTTTCGCAGTCTTAGCTTCCCAAGCTGGAGTAACTTGTGGCGTCTCCCCAGTGGCGGATCTAAGGGTCTGTCATGGGGGGGGGGGGGCGGTCTTAAGGAAATTTCGTGCTTTGCGGCACAGCATCATCCAGGAGATAGAGTTTTTACATAGGGAACACAGCCGTATGGGGGGCGGTCGCCCCCCCCCCGCCCCCTTAAATCCGCCCCTGCGTCTCCCTCAGCGGCAAAATGGTGTTTACCGGCGCCATGCCGCTATGGGGCAAATTGCAACAAGTGCTTCAACTTGGAAACGTAAAGGTGGTATGTACATCGCAGAGAAAGGCAAGACACAGCAAACATTGAGCAGAGCATAGCCTAGGACATCCCATGAATGAACGGCGCCCAAATATTGTTGTGCATTACTTCATGGAATATTACTGCCTGGTGTGACATGAGAGGTACGAACCGAACCAGGAGTGTGTCGGATGAAAACCCTAAGTAGTCCGTCGCTGGATTGCACGTGAAACCAAGCACCTTGAGGACACCCGCTACCTGACCGAACGGTACTACTCCCGTTGCTTCCTTCTCGAATCGGCTGCACATTGTAGTGCTGTTCGAAGCCCATTTGTGGGAGTTCATAGGAGCAGCTTGGAATATAGCGTTAGTTTCTTGGTAGAGACCCTGGGCGCTGTCCTCATCCGCTGCTCCTATTAAGATGTCATCGACGTAAAGTGGTTCACTGATCAATGCACTGGTCACTGGATAGGCGTCTTCTATTGGTCCTAAGTGATGTCGTAATGTCGCTGCTAATAGGAAGGGGCTCGACGTAGTTCGGAATGGCTTGTCCGATAAGATGTCATCCGATAAGATGGAATGTACGTCCTGCAGGGGGATATACCAGGTGCAGGAGTTTCCCCTAACCAGAGAAATCGAAGCGCATCCCTGTTGCTGTCGTTGGTGCTTATCTGCAGAAATGTCTTTTCAACGTCAGCCAATGCCATCCACTACTTCCGGAAAGTTAATAGTAAAGCAACCAAGTCTGAGTTCAAATTGGGGACACTTTCCAGATTGTCGTTTAGACCTGGCCTTGCTTGAGGCATCACAGACAAACTGAATCTTGGTGCTGCTGCTACTTTCACGTACCACCGCCTGATATGGCATGTTGTAAGTTCTGACTTGTCGCGACACGGCCGGGTCAGTTACTTCCGCTATTCCTTCCCGCAGATGCTGCCGGATTACAATATAATAATGTGCTGTGGGTTCCTCCCCAGCTCCTTCAGAAGCTGGTGAAGTCGCTTCCGTGCAATGTTCTCGTTACTCTTCAAATCCACTTCAGAATTCCATGGGAAGCAAACTTGATACGATTCTCCACTAAGTCTCCTTGAACTCTACGGCGATGTCCTTCCTTGGGTCTTCTGGTGAGGTCTCCACTATTCCTAGACTGTCCAACTCGCAGAATTTCGACACGATATCTGCTATGTGTGCGATGTGTGCTATCTTGAAACGACGTCCGCAAAACAATGTTTTTTTTTACAATGCACCACCCCTCCGTCGGCAGGGATAGGCCCTTGAACACACCAACCGAACGTGGTCTCGATAGCTTTCAGTCCCTTACTTAGACTTGAGGCTCTTCCACTGACGCGTTCGCTATAGTAGTCGGATCCAATGAGTATCGAAATCTCGTTCGCGTCATCATGTGGAGTATCCGCTGCAGCAAACCCGTGTTCTTCTAGTACGTTGAATATTTCTGTCAATCTTCGTAAGATGCTGATCACAGATGCTATCTGTTTCCAGGGCTTACATTTCAAGCTTATCATGTCCGTTTCGACTTCTCAAAGTTGTTAGCGCTCTTCGCAAGCTCTGTTCCGAATGTCGTCCGCGAAAACCTTCAACGGTAAGATCTTCCGTATCGAGAAATCTGCGTTCAAGTTTTCTTGACATTATCTTCGTGATGAAGGACCGTTGGCTTCCGCCATCAAAGATGACTCTGGCCACAGATGATGATTTTTCACCCGCCAATGAAGCCGTTACGTTTATAAAAGAACCGTCAGTGTTTCTGTGCTGCCTAGCGGTAGAATATACGTATAGACTAACTGGCGTTATTCGTCAGTACTGTTTTCAGCTAGCTAAACTTGTCATTCTGAGACAGATATTCGTACTGGTAAATTAATCGTTTAAACTGTTCCCAGAATGACCGGAACTTCTGTTGCTTCCCATCGAACCTTTACAGCTCCAGTTGAGGAAGCTTTACCTTCACATGATTCGTAGTGGCGTTTTTCTCACATTTGAACTTCGCGATGCAAGTTATAGCCTTGCAGTTGTATTCGCAGGTGTCGCGATGTCCCTCTACCCCACCACAACAATTTCGTTTGAATGATGCTGAGCGGGGAGTCTCATCTCCAGGGGCACATACTCTACCCCACTGCTGGCGCTAATGTGGTGAGGAATAATGAGTCGCCTCAGAGTAAGAACCGAAGTCTTACGGTGTCTAAAAACTCTGAAAGGGGTTTCGTGGCAGAGCGTTAGTGGGCTGGATTTGGCCATTGGTCCAAGCAATTTTTACATTGTGACAGGGCGAGAGTCTAAGTGATTTAGAAACACTGACAGTGTGCATCTGAAGGGCTGGTAGCGTGTGGAACGGAGAAGGATGTGCTCGCTATCTTCTAGGTCGCTACAGTGACGGCATCTAGGAGAGTCAACTTATCGCAAGCGGTAACGCCATTGAGCTGTGAAAGCCACCTTGAGTGGCATTCGATGACAGCGTCTTGACGTGAGGTGTCCCGTGGCATCCGAAAAGAGAGCGTTGGATGAACTCTTGGAAGCACGAATGGGGGGAAAATGTCAATTGTCCATTGGCAAGAAGCCTTGGGTGCCACTAGACGTCGAAGAAAAGAACGACGGTCTACTCAGAAGTGCAATACTCGTTCGTCGATGAGACAGCTTACATCGAATCGAGTGCTCGCCGGAACGAAGGTGATGCGACCCCGTTTACATGGATGCGCATCGAGTTTGGATCAAAACTAGCGCCCCACGGTGCCACCTCTTCTTTTTCGTGCACAAAATCTACCCTGCGGCCACCTGGGAGGCCATGTTCGCTGATTGTCGAGATACTTGATGCGTCAAGATAAGTAATCGGAACGCGACTATTGGACAACGTTGGGCACGGCGCTCCCCGCTTGTCCACGTGACGTTCCTCACCTCTGTGAGACCGACAACAGCGAGTCCTTACACCACCGCCACCGAGGGAAGGGAAAGGATGTATTTTCGTTACCGTCATCCGTTTCTGATACCAGCTTTTCAATTTCGTTTTCGTTACGTTTCCGTTACTGTTTCCGGTAATGGAACGGCTGTTACAGAGCTGCGGGAGGACAGCGCGTCCTGGTTTGTAAGCACCCTGTTTTACCCAAGTGCTGCTTCGGTGTCACGCATAAACACTACACAGGTAATTTTACGTCGTTGGGATGCGCACATCTTGCAATTTTTTTAAAAGAAATATGGGAACATATCTTCAGTCTTCGGTCACTCTAAGTCCAGCAGCCCCAGATGGGCGTAACCTTCAATGTCGCATTCAGTGCTTGCTAACAGAACTGATTGGCCAGCAGAACCGCTATTTGGAACAGACTGCCGGTATTATACGTATTTTAACAATGAAACATAACAAGATTGAATCAAGAACGGGCAAAGGTGTGTATATGAATAAAAGTATGTCACACAATGCAAATGTTTGGCCATCCGTAGCGTTTTTCTTGCTATTTGCGTGTGTGCGCTGTCGTTACTAGGCCTAACACGGACGACGAAACATAGTATTTTCAGGTAAGCATCGACACTGGAGCGTAATTTAAAGGTGATTTACAAGATAATTGCAACAGAATGTACACTTACGGAATAAAATTGACTTAATTTGTGAAAAAAATTTGTTATGAAATTCTCGATTCGCCGTTCCAAGCTACATCGCCATTTTCGGGAAAATTTTGCTGTCATGGCGGCCCGCATAGAAAACAGCAGCCAATGAAAAACGCTGAATTTGATTGACAGGTCGAGCCTCTTTTTAGGCTCCTCCTAATGGCCAGACTTCCTTTGGCATACACGGCACTGACGGTGGGCGGGCAGATTCGTTGTTCTTCCGTGTCGTTTTTGCTGTTTGTCAGGATGCCGTCTGGTGGAGGGTCGGAGAGGCCCAGGGCAACCGCTATGTTTCTTTCAAATTCTTTTAGGCCTCTTCGAGTGCTGAGGTTTTCTAGTGCTTCACACTTGAATAAAACCTTTTCGAGGTTCTTTTCCTCCTTCCCGCAGAGTGGACATAACGGGCACCCGTCTTCAAAGAGTGCATGGATCCTCTTTTGGGCGAGAAGGGAGCCTGTTCTTGCCTGGAACAGCAGCACACTTTCCCGGACTCCTCGGTATTCAGTAACAGGCGATAAGGTTTGCTTGCAGGCTGTGTATGTATGGAGGCTTTTCTTTCTTGCTGTCTTCTCTTTCCAGAGGAGCTCCTCCTTTTGCTCTTACTTCTTTCCTTACAGTTCGGGCCCACTCTTTCTCCGACTTTGACAAGTGGCGCGTAGTACCCTTGCAGTAAACTGTATTCTGTCTGGGGCGGATATTCTTCTAATCCAATTTTTCTCGGTGCTTCTGTAGCGGACGTAACTATGTATCCTTTTAGCGTAGCTTTGGTTTGGCAGGTGGGCGAGCCGTCCGAGATAGGAGAGCTTCGCACGTCCATCGCGTTCTCTGTACGTGGACCAACCCATTTCGCCAGTCACTGCCGAACGGGCTGTAGCACAGTTGCCCCCGAGGAGCCATCGTCCCATCTCATACTGGTGTCTATCCAATGCTTTGATAGTGTGTGGGCTACATGTAATATAACATCATTTGCATGGGTTGCTGCTGGCACCGCCATGGTCTTCCATTGAATCCTACCCACTGTGTAGGGATTGTACGCGTTTCTTGCGAGATTCCAGATGTACCATTTCAGGCGGTTAGATTTCAGGATAATCTCTTTTACGTGATTGTTCCTATAGTGGGCATCGTCACTGATGGTGACTCCTAAAGATTTGCACGCTCTGCACTTCGTTAAAATATGTTCCTGGAGCCGTAGTGTGGGTTGATTCGGGACATTAAAACCCATCCATTGAGATTTCTCCGCGCTAAACCTCAGACCATCATCCCTAGCCACGTCTCCAGAGATGGTTAGGAGTTCCTGGGTGTTACTTTGCGTAGTGGCCAGGAGGACTATGTCATCGGCGAAGGCCAGGCATGGGATTTTTGTAGTTTCCATTTTGCCCTCTTTAGTTATTGTGGAGAACAGGGGGCCTGGTCCTGACCCCTCTCAAGCAAATCATTGATGTAGATATTAAAGAGCGTTTGAGATAGGGGACACCCCTGTCGTTATGGGAAGCTCTTCTGTTTTGCAGTCTCCGAGGTAGTAGGTGCTGTGGATGAAATCGATGATGTCCTCATCCATACCAATCCTACGAAGCTCGCTCCAGAGCCTCTGATGCGGGATGCGGTCATATGCTTTTTCTAGATCTAGAAAGACCAGATATAATTCGGATTTGTCAGCCATTGCTGTCTCGAGCACCTGTGTCAGGGTAAATACATTGTCACTGCCTCGACGGCCTCTTCTGAAGCCATTTTGGGCTTCGCTGAAGATGCCCTCTTTTTCGCACTAGTTCCTGATCCTTTCATTCGGGATCGACATCAGTAGCTTGTATACATGGCTCAAGACAGATATTGGTCTGTACGAGCTCAGTCGTTTACTGTCGTTTCCTTTCCCTTTGTGTATTAATTTTATCTTCGCTTTCTTCCATTCGGCGGGGCATTTTTGTGTGAATAGGATATTGTTTAGGTGGCTTCTAAGGGTGTCTACTGTTGCTGGCTTTAGGGATTTCAGGAATTCATTTGGGATCTCGTCAACCCCTGTTGCCTTTCTAGTAGAAAGGTTTGTGAGGTGCCTCTTCATTTCCCCCTCCGCTATTGGGTACATGAGACTCGGTTTCTGTCTGGTGTTTATATTGCTCGGTAAGGCCTCCACTTTGACTGTTAGCTCCTCTTGGAGCACACGGAAGTACGTTGCCATGTATGTTTCTATGTCTACACGGTTCTCTATCTCCCCCTCGGGTCCAATTATGGTTGTGATTTTCATCTCGTCGTCTTCCTGCAATGACTGTATGTATTCCCAGAACTTGCTTCCTCCTTTAATATTTCCTCCTCTCGTTCCCTGTCCGTTGCTTGTATTTTACGCCCAACAAGCTCGTGTACCTTCTGTTTTTGCCTCTTGTAGGCCTCCCATCGTTCTTTAACACTGGATTCATCCAAGTCTCGTTTTTTCGCCTTCCTGTGTTCCTTGCTTAGTTGTTTGCGCTTCCTAATTTCTTCTCTTACCTCCCTGTCATACCAATGCCATTTTTTCCTAGCCATTTTTTCATTGTCATACCAATGGTTTCCTTTCTTCCCAACTCTGCCCTTGCTTCTGCCAAGGGTCTCCTCTGCTGTCTCTGTCAATTTTATGCGGAATTCGTGGTACGTCTCTGGTGGTTGGGTTTCAACTTTGTTTTCCAGATCCTGCGTAAAATTTTCGAGGTTTTCCTGATTCCGGATCCTCCACGAACCGTGCTTACGCAATTGGTTCAGTGGCTCACAGATGGCGCCACAATAGCGCCGTCATTGCTTGCTTTCTGCTGCTGTGAGTTTCGAGATTGCACGAAACTACGGATATTACACTTGTGATCGCAATCTTATTGTGTCGGACTGCATATATGCTTTGTTTTTCAGAAAACGTGATGTAAATCTTATAAAGAATAGAAGTCAACAGGAAACACCTCACAATGTTCGTAGCAGACGGTTTTTCCTACCAACGAATGAGGGGGCTCTCTATACCACAAACGTCACACTATAGAGTGGGTGTGGTCTGCAGTTAAAGCGCTCCGACCTGTCACCGCGGCAACGATTTTGCAAATTAATTGCTCCGCGGTGAAACAACTTTGGACAGAAATATTTTGTGGGAATGCTTTTCACATACTGCTTTACAAGATGACAGCAGTTTTTGGCCATGTTAGATGCCACTTTGACGCTCCTTTAAACTTGGTGTTTCCTACCTCCTTCTTCTTCCTCTGAAAAGATGGCGTGAGCAACTAAGGGAGATTGGCCAGGGTCCGTAACGGCTCTTCTTCTATAGACGACCTGCAGCCCTACGTCATTGGTTACCTAACGCCACCGTGCAAACGATGCTGGTGGGCACTATCAGCTTTATCAGCCTATCAGCCGACACGTTCTTCCCGCTAACTTGCCCACCACAGTAAAATGTAACCTCGAACCTGTCTTCTCGTGACGTCACATGTTTGTAAACAGAGGGTCGTCCATACTTTCGCGGTCAGAGTTCTTTGTACTTTGCAAAAAACGAAGCATTTGCGTCAGAAGTGGCATTCGAACCCATGCCCGGAGAACCGGACTGCAGTACCTTGGACCGCGCGGCCATCCTGTCTATTTTTCCTTCTCCACCATTTAATAACGTGAACACCAAGTCACAACACATGCCGAGGGTTATTACACAATCGTTAAAGAGAAGGTTCCTAGGCTGTATAAGAGCGCCAGATGCACGAAAGAGCCATCCTGACATTTAGGCGAATAGAAGAATGCGAAAGTGAGGGTTTTGGGCGGAATTGCCTTAGCTCGCCCGAAAAAAAAAAGCAGAATTGGTGGACACGCCTGAACGCTGAACCTTGCGCAGCCGCAGAGATGTTGCCGCATTCGAGTAATAAAAACAGAAAATATCTCGAGGGTAGACAACGAGATTTGGCCGAGGCAGACCACACTTAGGGACGACACAAACAGGTTGGAGTTGTTCGTTATCTTCGTTTATCTCGAGGGTTTTTCGTTTAACTCCACTGAGGATTTCCTGAGCGCGCCCTGGTTGCGAAGCGCTCTACGGTGGGCGCGACATTCCGTAGGAAGCGTCCAGCCCACTAACAGGCCGCGTTAGGTCTTATCGTCTGTCAAGAGACCAGGTACCATGTTCTCAGATAGCACGAAGTCGTTCAGGAGATTATTAAGCCTCAGGGCCGCTTGACATGTGCTGTCAGCAAATGAGGTCATGCTCAAAACTTTGTTGTCTACAACAAGCTTTTGCCTGTAGAAAAGATGGGTTTCGGGGATAGCAGACCGATAGAATGCGAACAGGACCTGCTCTTTATTACTGTTAATGACGTAGTAAACACTGCAAACATATGTACACTGACCAACGTCCCACAGGGCAGATGTGCGCGGCCTAAGACTAGAACGGCGCCGGTGGAACTGACGAGCCAGCGCATTAGCGCGTGGCAGCAGAGTCCCATCGTCGCCTTCCACTAGGGCCACCACAGGAATTTTGTAATGTTGTTCTAATATTGGAGAGAGACGGTCTCCAGGTACGAGAGACAAGGACTGCAAGCTTTAGGATAAATTTGTCGAATAAATATCTTTGTACCTTTCACCTTTCTGTTGTGAACTGAGAAGGAATCAGCACATCTTCTCGACGCCAACACTTGCGGGTACTTAGAGGAATAGAGTTGCTAATGGTACCCACAAATTCCTCCGATACTTTTAACGTCCAGTCGAGGCCCTCGACGATATAATGTACTATAGTAATATAGTATAGTACGAGAGGTGTTCAAGTCAAACCGGGACTTTTCATTTTTCACAAAAGTAAAATGAACTTACAGGCGAGAAATTAGTTTTATTTTTCAACGTAATGTCCAGCTGCACTAATGCACTTGTCCCAGCGTTTCACGAGGGCTTGGATGCCAGCAGCGTAGAAATCCTTACCGGCGCGTAGCAGCCATGATCGTACCGCATTCTTGACCTCGTCGTCGCAGCTGAAGAGGCGGCCCCCAAGGAACGCCTTCAGTGGCCCGGAGAGATAGAAATCGCTGGGGGCGAGATCTGCACTGTAAGAGGGATGTGGCTGCAACTCCCAGCCAAGTTCCTGTCAGGTGCGTGTCGTGAGATGCGCGGCATGCGGGCGTGCGTTGTCCTGTAGGAGGAGGACTCCTTTGGTGATGAGGCCCGGCCGCTTTTGCTTCAGCGGTTTATGCACATCCCTGAGCATCTCGCAATAATATGCACCATTGATGGTGGTACCACTGGGCAGAAAATCAACATGAACAACGCCAACCTTGTCCCAGAAAACCGTGGCCATGACCTTACCCCCAGATGGGGTGCTTCGGAACTTCTTGGGAGCTGGCGAGCCCAGATGCTTCCACTGTTTTGATGCGCGTTTAGACTCAGGAGTGAAATGGTGCACCGACGTTTCATCGCACGTGATGATCCGATCAAGGAACGGCTGTCCTTCAGTGTCGAAAGGGTACCTTAGCTCTTGGGAGATTTCCAGTCTTCTCTGCCGGTCAAACACCGAGATCTGCCTCGGGACCCAACGGGCACTAACTTTCCGAAACTGGAGGTGTTCATGAACGATAGTGTTCAACGTTCTTACAGAAAGGTCCGTCTTTCGAGCCAGTTCGAGACATGTTATCCGTCGGTCCTTGAGGATCAGGCGCTCCACAAGTTGGATGTTCTCAGGAACTCTGACACTGGGCTCTGAGCCGCCCGGGCCGGGATCGCCCTGCACTGATGTACGGCCGTCCCGGAACCGTTTGCACCACTCAAGCGCTTTGCTGCGGCTAAGTGTATCGTGGCCATACTGAGCCTGAAGTCGTCTGTGAATTTCAGATGACTTTACGCCTTCATTCACGAGAAACTTCATGACTGTTCGATGTGCGCGCTCACCTCGTTGTCGGCCATCTTGTCCAGCATGTGTCTTCTGTTTTGCACAAACTTTGGACCACCACGTGATGAACGCGGAGGTCTGTCGCGTGTGAAAATGCCGAAAAAGAAGTAGGGCGAGCCATTTGTACACTCAGGAGACAGAAAGTCCCGGTTGGACTTGAACACCCCTCGTATGTATAGTCGAGGCCCTCGTCGCCCTCGACGATATAATGAACTGCTCCTCGCGCTGGAGCGTTGAAAAGTCAATGAAATGCGGCGCGCAATATGCTGCAGTTCTGTGTGCTGAACGTACACTCAAACGGCGTCTGAAGACTTGCAGCATCTGCACCAACACCACTAGATGACGCCTCTGCCATGCGCGCGCACAGTGGCATCGGAACTATTTTTCCACTGGGGGAGCGGAAAAAAATGCTACAATAAACATCATCATCATCATTATCATCACCATAATCATTTATTTTCCTTGAAGGCTCATGCAGGCAATACAGGGGTGGTACACAAATTGAAAACGTGCTCCAGGCAAATTACGACATGTGCGTACTTGTACACATGGAGGAAGGAAACACAGGAGCGGCCGTTTCGACCAGATTTCCGTGGGACCCATCTGGCGGTCGCTCGTGTCAAAACCGCCATTACTTCCTGTCCACCAGGTGATCCTGTCTAAAGTTTCGGTTTAGCAACGCTATGTTGCTCGCGCTGGTTTCTGTGCTTTTATGCTTTTCCAAAGCCCACTTAAACCTCTTAAAATGTGAGCACCATTGCGAAAGCAACGTTTTGTTAACGTGTTCCCACCACGGTTGCGGCTGTCGTTCAACAGAAGCAGCTCTGTCACGGGAATATAACGTTTCATTCCGCACTTGATCGGTTGTTTCGTACCCTTACCTGTGAGAGAGTCATCTTCAATCGTTCGTTTGCAAGCTGGCGCTGTACTACAGCTGCAGATTAATTTTGACTTCCTCCATTGTTGTACAAGTTTGGTTGTGGGCACGCTTTACCACTTCAGCAACAAACACAAAACGTGGCCACGTCGTCACACAAACGTCGCTTCCACGAATGATGTTTCTGGTCCTGCGTGCTTGTCCTGCAAGCCGTGACCAGTCTTGTGATAGAAGAGTAAAGCAAGAGTAAACCTCCGAACACAGACAAATGAAACTGCACGCGCGGCGTTCATCACAATGCAGATACATTAACTGCAAGACAATGAAGACTCCAGTCGTCTGCTTTGGGAGCTGGCATGCGCATGCTCTTGGGGTCACGTGAGCAGTCACATGGTAGACAGGAGCATCCCAGAATACAATGCGAAGGCTGGCATGCCCGTCTCAATGGGGAAAAGTTGAAAGGGACGCTCCTGTGTTTCCTTCCTCCATGCTTGTAGAGGAGACCTAAGGTAACATTGCAAAAGTAATGTGAATGAATATATCAGTGAGAAGGTAATGTTAATGTAATTACAAACATAATTTACATATCTTTTATACATACTTTACAAACAAGGAAAGATAAACGAACGCTATTGGCCGCGAGAATGCGGGCTTTTTCCAGTCAATGATATTTGTGTCTGGTCAGCTTGCTGCCGATGCGGCAGCCCCAACAATGAAAGACGCAACAGAAGGAACGTGAAATGCATGAGAGAACTGATGTTCTGAGGCTGGAACAACACAGGAGGACAAATACATACAAAGCCTCAAATTGCCTAAGAAATTGACGATGAAAGCCACTGAAAAGGTTAGCCAGCTGTAGGACTCGAACCCACACCTTCTGGATTGCCGGTCCAGGGCTCCACCAATTGAGATACGCTAACACACCTCCCCCAGCGACTTCCAAGGGTGCGTCAACTGAAGGGACAAACCAACCACTCTCTCACTCATCCCCCTTTCACTCTTACATTTTTCTCACTCATACACACAATCATACGACGGGATCGACGCAAGCGGCAAATGTTGAACATGAGAGAACTGATGATCCGGCAATCCAGAAGATGTGGGTTCGAGTCCTACAGCTGGCTAACCTTTTCAGTGACTTCCATCTTTCATCGTTAATTTCTTAGGCAATTTGAGGCTTTGTATGTATTTGTCCTTCTGTGTTGTTCCAGCCTCAGAACATCAGTTCTCTCATGTTCAACATTTGCCGCTTGCGTCGATCCCGTCGCATGATTGTGTGTATGAGTGAGAAAAATGTAAGAGTGAAAGGGGGATGAGTGAGAGAGTGGTTGGTTTGTCCCCGCACCCTGGGAAGTCGCTGGGGAGGTGTGTTAGCTTAGCTCAATTGGTAGAGCCCTGGACCGGCAATCCAGAAGATGTGGGTTCGAGTCCTACAGCTGGCTAACCTTTTCAGTGACTTCCATCTTTCATCGTGAAATGCACGTGGGAGCCGCCGCACGGAACGAAGATTCCCTTACCAATAGCCTCACAGCACGATTGTAGGACGCCAACTCCAACGAAAATCTGGAACTATACTCTCCGGGGCTGGAAACGAATATCGTCCGATCCTCAATCCTTTTGCCTTCTGCGATTAAACCAGGCTTTCCTGACGCGGTCTGGGGCTCAGCAAGAGCCTACAGGTGCGATACTGAGTAAAGTCTGGAGCTTACGGGCAGTGGTCTCGCGATGCCTCGCGATGAATACACGAGTTCCGTTTACGCTAGACAAATCTTCACCGATCACTAAAATTCCATACAGGCTGTCCAACAAATTACCTAAAGACCCTCTAAGCTCAAGAAACTTAAAATCGAACTCGCCAGACTGGCTTCTCGACAAGGTGCACAAAAGAGAGCTCTGCTCCTGACAATTAAAATCGCCACACAGGCTACCCGACAAATTGCACAAAAGTGATGTCTGCTTCTTAAAATCACAATCGCCAGGCTACCCAACGAGTTGCACAAATCCTTAAAACCAAAATTGCCACAGAGGCTAGCTAACTAAACAATTTTTACGTCATTCTCGTCAACTTCACTTAGCTGTAGGGGTGGGGAAGTCCGAATTTCTTCGAAGAGGCCTGAGACGTCTTCTTGTCGGAGGAGTGACTTCTGGTATTTTCCTCTACGTCACACCGTGGGACACAACACTTGCACACGTCACGAAAATAATCTGACTGACTGTGCAGCAACCGGCACTTGACACTTCAGACCGATCGTCGAGCCATACCGCTACTATTACCGCCGCCACTACTCCCAAACTTCCCCGGCGGGAAAACTGCTGCTATCCCCCTCGCGATTACATTCTTCCATCTTCCAGACCAACCACGGGACGAGTCTCTCAAGCTCATCCAACAATCCCTTATAAAACCTCGTTAAACGGGGCTCCCGCCACAAGTCACTCCACGGAACATCCCTCTTTTCTTGGGCTGGAAAGAGTCACGACGCCACTGTCACAAAACCCGACTATGGCCGCTTTACGTAAAAAAACAATAATTTACTTCCTTTCCAAATGTCAGGGTGCAAAGAGAATTCCCAGGTCTCGGGGGCCAAAAGATTCGGGGGGGGGGGGGATATGTTTATTAAGAAGAAGAAAGGAAAGGTCAGCCAGACGAAGGTCGGCTTGCTATTCGAAACAAAAAAAGGCAAGGGGAAGGGGAAGGAAAGAAAAGGGGACGAAAAGAAAAATAAGAAAAGAAAAGGGGAAGAAAGAAGGAGAAAACACGTGGCATCGGGTTACCGTAAATGGTCCGAACGACCCGAAAATGCCATGCCTGGTCTCGCCGTAGGGGGTCGAGAACTACTCGGAGGACGCACACTCGGACTGTCCCTCCAACACGTCCGACAAAACATCTGGAAGCAATAAGGTTGGGGATCCCGAAGCTGTCATGGCCAACTGAATCAGTGCCTGTTGCAACAACTCTTCTCTGACGTAACTCGCAATGAAACGAAAATTCGCACAATAACTTGTCGCCCTGTAGCAGTGCCCTTTGACTGGGGGAGCCGTGTTACCTCATCTGTAAATGAGGGGGAGCCGTCGCTCCCCCTGCTCCCCCTGTTCCGGCGCCCCTGCGCACGCAAGTCACTGTACTGCATGCAGCAGGTCACAAAACGCACAACTAAAGAGCTAATGTGTAGTTGCGTGCAATATCTCGTTCCTTTTGCTTCCTGTGAAGTCCTCGAATCGTACGTCACGTCCACCTACCAAAAAGAAGTTTCAAGGCAGGAACAAAGAGAAAAAATGAACCCAAATAGTTTAAATTCCCCAAATATTTGAAAGCGCCATAACCAGTATCACGAAAAAGAAAACGATATGGGTAAGTCCGTGCTCTCTGATGACACGGTGCCTCTCCTCTTGACAGATAAGACCTCACGCATCCTGTAAGTGGGCTAAACGCTTACCACAAAATGTCGCGC
This sequence comes from Ornithodoros turicata, assembly GCF_037126465.1. Classification (NCBI taxonomy): domain Eukaryota; kingdom Metazoa; phylum Arthropoda; class Arachnida; order Ixodida; family Argasidae; genus Ornithodoros; species Ornithodoros turicata. Next base: position 67,764,215 of record NC_088201.1, on the reverse strand, counting down.
GCACTGTCAAAAAATCCTGACCGGAGTTAAACGAAAAACACCCACAAGATATTTTCTGCTTTTATTACTGGAATGTTGGACAACACCTCTGCGCAAGGTTCAGAGCTCAGGCGCGTCCACCAATTCCGCTTTTTTGGGGGCAAACTAAAGCAATTTCGCGAGAAACCCTCACTTTCGCTTTTTTTAACCTCCTAAATGCTGCTTCGACCTCAAACATTTTTAATGCAGTGCATAGGTCCTCCCAAACAGAATAAATAATATTTTTTCTAGATTTCTGCATTTACAGGCTACGAGAATAAAATGCCAGACTTCGCAGACTTCGCGAGCCTTTCACTCGGCAAAAGCCGTTCAACGGGTTACTAGGGTAAGGCGTGGATGCGTCTGCAATTAGTCTTATCCTTGTCCAAGTAGGTCCTCTTGAATTTTTTGCTACACGTTTAGTTGTACCCATTCCACAGCCGCCCAAACGCACCACACTTTTGGGTCTGACGGCGACTTTCGGAGCCGCCTAGTGGCCGTTCTGCGCTGTGTTAAACAAATCTACTACGAGAAGCACATGTAGCCATTATGGCGAATATTATACAGGGTGTTTCAAAAAACGTGTCATTTGGACTTTATAAAAAAAACGGGGCGACTGAAAAATACGGGGTAAACGGCATTTGTGTGGCAACTGAATTTGCCATCTTGCAAAAATATTTTCATTTGATTTTAATTAAAATAAATTGAATTTCTTTAATTGAACTCTAAAATTTCCCAAGTCAACCTAACGTTTTTTTTTTTACAGAATTAGAGAGCCCGTAGCGAACTTAGTCAGATCCACCAAGAAATCCGCTCGATATTGCAAATGGAACTGCCCAAAAAAAGTCCCGAAATTGAGGCTTCAGAGTTTCGGGTACTCAAAGGCGCTCGAAATCAGACGCAAAGATTCGTGGAGGGGAGGACTTGCTCCTGCCCCCATGAAAGATAGAAGGTCGAAAAAAAAAAAAAACACTGCGGGGAAAAAAGGGGCGGAATTATTTTTGTTTGCCGCTTATCAACGTATGGTGGAATGTCACCCGCCTTGTTATCGGCGCGTCTCGTGCTGCATGCCGGTCCGGCGATAAACTGTTCTAGTTTCTTGGGATCAGGAACATGTCCTGCCCTCCGCGCATCTTTGCGACTGATTTGGTACGCTGTTGAATACCCGAAACTCTGAAGCCTCAACTTCGGGACTTTTTTTGGGCAGTTCCCTTTGCAATATCGAGCGGATTTCTTGGTGGTTCAGACTAAGTTCGCTACGGGCTCTCTAATTCTGTAAAAAAAAAAACGTTAGGTTGACTGGGGAAATTTTGAAGTTCAATTAAAGAAATTCAATTTCTTTTAATTAAAATTAAATGAAAATATTTTTACAAGGTGGCAAATTCAGTTGCCACACAAATGCCGTTTACCCCGTATTTTTCCGTCGCCCCGTTTTTTTATAAAGTCCGAATGACACGTTTTTTGAAACACCCTGTATATACGAGGGTGGTTCCAGAAGTTTCCGGCCCGAGGTAGAAAATGCGCGCGAATTTGAAAATGCGATTAAGGACGCGTGGTGCCATCTGTTGGAGGGCCGGAGCACCACCCTCAACCCTCTCCATGCTTTTGTCGGTTGGAGAGCGGCATTTCAAACAGCCAGGGTGCACTCTTCAGTTAAAATGGAAAAACCGCGCTGTGATAAAATTCTTGACAAAAGAGGGACTTTCGCCTAAAGAAATTAAAGGGCGACTGGACAACGTGTACAGGGAAGCCTCTCCGTCGTACACAACGGTACACACAACGGTACACAACGGTACACACAAGACTGGGCTAAGCAGTTTCGACTGGGGCGAGAGTCCATTGAAGATGATCCACGCGATGGTCGTCCAGTGGAAGTGGTGACACAAGAAAATTTATCTCTTGTCGAGGAGGAAGTGGTGAGCGACAGGCGTCTGAAGGTGAAGGAAATCTCAGAAAGGCTGGGGCTTTCCAAAACAACCGTTTTTGGCATCATCGGCGAGGGTCTTCACATGAAAGAGGTCAGTGCGAGATGGGTGCCACGACATCTCTCGTCAGTTCAAAAGCAACAGCGCGTCGTCTGTGCCAAAGAGCTTTTGGACCTCTGCCAAGAGAACGAAGAAGAAATATTGAAGTCAATTGTCACAGGGGATGAGACTATGGTGCTCTACTATGATCCCCTTTCGAAAAAGGAGTGGATGGAATGGCGCAAACTAGGAAAAACACCCTCAAGAAAAGCCAAGGTCACACAATCCACAAAGAAGATCATGGCAAACAATATTTTGGGCTTGTCACGGGATCCTCCTCATCGACTTCAAAGAGAGGAACACCACAGTGAATGCGACTTATTATGATTCACTCCTGCACCGACTGCGAGACGCCAGGCGCGGTAGGTTGAGTCGAGGTGCCTGGTTGCTCCAGGACAGAGCTGTACACGTTACCCAAAAAAAAGTAACTGAATACGTTACTCGTTCCTTCGGAAAAAAAGTAACTAAGTACGTTACTCGTTACTAAGAAATAAAAGGAACGCGTTCTCGTTACTCGGAAGTAATTAGTTACTTCTATACGTTACATTTGCAGCAGAAATACAGAAAAACAGCAGAAATTCGAAAGTATGACCGGCTTTATTTTACTCACGTCATCTATGAATTGCATTTCAATAGCAATTGATACTCGAAACTAGTATCTGACAAGCCAGTTCGCTTCCTTGTAAATATGTCAGCCGCCGAGCTGAAGAGCCGCTCCACTGACGCGCTCGAAGGGACCGCCGTATTCACCCTGAGGAAGAGTTCGTGGACGCGAGGAAAGTTTTCTTTCATCCTCGACAGAGGGTAGTCCTCCTCGATGCGCAAGAACCTCGTGAGTTCGGACTCTTCAGCAGTTTCCACCATACGACTCTGACGTGTAAATGCGAAGAAGTCGTCTGTGCTGGAGCTCGTTGCGGTCGTTGGTGTCTCCGTTGCTGGCGTGCTGACGTCGCACAGCTCTTTTTTCAGCATCTCGGTTACAAGCTCTCGGCGGGTAATGTCGGTCAGCCAGGAAATCTTGAAACGCGGAATGACAGCCGCAGTAAGGAGGAGCTCCTTATCTTCCATGAGGTGTCCAAACCTGTGAAAAGTGAGCGGTATAAAAAACACTCCAAAAACATGTGTCCCGTGTATAATGCACATGAAGAACCTTCACAGAAATATATAACACTGGCACCCGAGTCTGACCATTAAATCTGACGAAGAAAATTCACTAAAGCAGCTTATAATCCAGCAGGCAGCCGTTTACCTCCTCTGAATGCCATCGAGAAGGGCAGTGACGAGTGGCCCGCAGAACCGTAGCCCTTTCATTCCTTCGTACTGCAGTCGCTGTGTTACGACGGATACAGTTGGTAGAAGGAAGCCGACGAACATGTGTTTGTCTCCCTGCAGGATGTCGAGCGCTGTGCATAGAGGCTGCATTACCTGTACGAGGGTGCTAATGCAAGGTATAAAAGGAAGGATACAAAGGATGCACTACACCTTACCTTACAATACTCTTCAATAAATTTAATGTCTGTGCTCCGCTGCAGCACGGGAACGTTGAGCCTTCGGCACAGTCCGTCGATATCTTTGCCCTCGTCAATGACACGAATGATACACTCCAGTGAATCATAGAGTGAGTTCCACCGCGTTGGTACTGGTCTTCGCAAGTACCGGCCGCAAAAACCTTTTACAACGTCCGCGGCGCGCGCAGATTGGCCTTGTTTGCTCCACAGTGCCGAACATCTCTTGAAAACAGCTTCGGACACTTTCCTGTAGTCTGGGTCCATTTCGGCTCTTGAGGCATCCACCGTTGCGATCAGGTTAAAAGTGTGCGCCGCGCACCGTTGATGGGGTGGTAGACGGAGTCCTGTGTCGCCTTCGTCCAGCAAAGTATGAAGTTCTGTTTCCTCTCTGTTCAACACCTCAAAGTGCTCAAACGCATCGTCTGTGTCAAGTCCAAAACACCTGCGACAGGAGACAGAAAGAATGTGCTAAACATGAAAACAACAACTTTATTACGGGATGATGGGTGGGGACTTTCATCGCCGGGGGAGATACTCTATCCCGTTGCTGGAGGTAACGCGGGGAATGAAATAATGCGCTAAACATGAATGGTACATAGTTGCAATGTAAAATTCCACTGACCGAAATGCTTTGACGAAGTTCGAGCCGTTATCGGTGACAACCTTGGTCACTTTTCCGTGAAGCCCATATTCTTCGAGGATGCTGTTCATGGTCTCAGCGAGCTTGTCGTAAGTCACGCTGCCAATCATGCGACGGCAAGCTAAAGTTGCGATCTTTCGTTGCAAATTGCCCGTTTCGAGCCAGAGTGCCATGACACCAAGGAAGTGCCTTCAATACCAAGAAAAGTGTCAGATATATGAAGATACATATTATGAGCTAGTATTTACATGTGATGTGAAGACCAGCAGTCAGCAGTTACTGTCACGTACTGCACAGTCCGAAAAGTGTCTTGCATCCGCTGCTTCAGCTCCGTGAACCTGTCCTCAATTCTTGTGGCCAGCATCCTACGTGTAAGCACTTTCTTCTTTGGTGCAGCATATTGCAGCATGCGGACGAATGAATCCTCCTCGACGATCGAAAATGGATGGGATCCGTTGACAACAAAATCCACAACGAGCTTGTCTAAAGTTTCCTGACAGATGTGCCTATGGCATAGGCCCTGGTCATCGATCCGCATTTGCTTGAACGCGGGCTCTGCGCCTGTAGAGGGTTCAGCCTTCCGTTTTTTGTTCACAACCCCATCAAAGATTGCTGACCTTGTTGGATGGATTGCCTGCAAAGCACAGCACGTATGAAGTCAAAAAGGTTATGCGTTCTTGCACAGCAAATGAACAAAGGCAGTTACAGTAATTGTTCATTAAAACAAAATAATAATGAAAAGAAAAAGTTTGATGATTCTTACCTTCACATGCTTCTTCAAATTCGAGTAGGACGTACTCGAAGTGCTGATGCATTTTACCTTCGGAAGGCATAGCAGACACGAACATTTTTGAAACACTATTAGAAGAATTACACCTCACCTCCGTCAACGATGGGTCGCCCACTTTCTTCCGCGGACCGCGTTGTCACAGCTCAATAGATGTTACGATCTGCTCCACGGACATTGCACGCCACATCGAATGGTCTACGCACGTTGACTCCTTGGGGAGCGACCATATGCCCATTCTCGTTAGACATCGTATGCTCGGCTCTGAGAAACGACATCACCGCGTCCGTGTAGTGGACTGGAGGCTGTATAAAACCGAATCAGCTATAGATGTCGCAGATGCAACTACAGAGGAAGAGTTTGTCGCTGCTGTGAAGAAAACAGCAGACGGAGCCTCGAAGGTCGTCATAGCTCCTAACACGCACACGCGCGTAGACGCAGAGTATGAGAGGTTACGAGCGATTCGACGCAGAGCAGAGAGGAGGTTTCGCCGAACAGGAAATCAAGTCGATTACAGGGAAGCATGTCGGCTGCAGCGTGTAATACGGCGGCACCTACAACGATTGTCTCAACTACAGTGGAGATCGTTCTGTTCATCACTATCACCGTTCACACCTACGACACGCCTACGACACACTCGGAACAGTAAACACTACGCAATCGTACCCTTTCAGGGCGCTGTCTGTTCACCTCAATACCGACGAGAGGTCTATTGCAAATGAATTTTGTAGCCTACTGACGAAGCCATCTACCTCCTCTCTGACGCGTGCATACAAGGCATCTGTGGAAAATGCTACAAGGAGCACGGTGCTAACCGATAGCGCCCCGTGTACGTCCCTCGACAATGATTTCAGTCTAACAGAGCTGGAGGCAGCTATAGGATCAAGGCGAAGCAAATCTTCCCCAGGTCCGGACGGTATTACATACAAACACATCGCTTGCTTAGGACCCTCCGCTCTGAAGGCATTGTTAGGTATCATTAATAAGAGTTGGAACGACGGCAAGCTCCCAATTGGCTGGAAAATCTCTAAAGTGGTGCCTTTGTTGAAACCAGGAAAATCTCCCAGGAATATAGCATCTTTCAGACCATCAAGGTGAAAAACCGTGCGTGTTGGTGTTGATCTTGCATGACGAACTAGCACTGGGAACGGGACAGAGAGAGGAGACGACAGGACAGGTGTCGTCTCCTCTCTCTGTCCCGTTCCCAGTGCTAGTTCGTCATGCAAGATCTTTCAGACCAATTAGCTTATATCAAGCTGCCTGTGTAAGGTCATGGAAAAAATGATCCTTGGTCGAATAGAGTGGGTCCTAGAAAGCCAGAAGATGCTTCCGGAATGTATGTCTGGTTTCCGACAGGGCAGGGCTACTATGGATGGTGTTTTGGACCTCGTCACTTTTGTTGAACACGAACGCGCCCAAAACCGAACTACTCTGGCAGCTTTCCTTGACATTAAACACGCATATGATACGGTGAGCTACGGCCACGTGCTACATGGTCTGTACATTCGGGAGATAAGGGGTCGGGCTCTGCGGTGGATTGCTGACTATCTTCAAGGAAGGTCTGTGTACATACAGACCGAGGACGGGAACAGTGATTATCACGACCTCGGTAGCGGAGTGCCGCAGGGTGGGGTCCTGAGCCCTCTGCTGTTTAATGTAATCATGGCAGATTTACCGCACCGTTTACCCAAGAACGTCTACATCAGCATTTACGCTGACGATATATGTATATGGACGTCTGGGGCGCAATTGCCTGCTTTGCAACAGCGACTCCAGAATGCGTTAGATTGCACGGTATGCTTCCTCTCGGACAGAGGCATGGACGTATCTGTCGAGAAGACTGTATTTATCCCGTTTACTCGGAAAAGAATGAAGAGTCTTCAACTGACTCTCAATGGTCTACCAATTCAGAGGGTGTCTCATCACCGCTTCTTGGGAGTCGTTATAGACGCTCGACTATCATGGTCTGCTCACATAAAACATCTTCAGGAGCGGTCTGAGGCACGGGTCAACGTGCTTCGTCGTCTCTCCGGCCCCCGTTGGGGAATGTCAACGAAGTCCCTACTTACGGTACATCGGGTGCTTATTCGGCAAATGGTGGCTTACCATCTGCCTGTACTATATGGGATAAGCAACACGGCAGAGAGGACACTACAGAGAGTTTTAACAAGAGGTCTGAAAATCTGCCTCGGGGTACCTCGAGCCACCTCCAATGTTTTGGCAATAGCAGAAGCTAGAGAACTGCCTGTAGAGGTGCTGAGAACGCAAGAAATAGTGCGCCACTATCTGCGCCTGAATCTGCGCCATGACCAACACCCCCTGGCACGGAAATTGAAATGCCGAAATTCTGACTTCTACAAAGTCATTGCTCCTTACCAGCGCAACTTGCCAAAAACACAGCCTCCAAGAACGAGTCAGCACCCCCCTTGGACTCTAGAGCTACCCCGGATTGGCATCTCCGTGCCTGGAGTACACCACCCCAAGTCCACTTTGCCCACGACAGTGCTGAGACAGCATTGTCTATCTATGATGGAGCGTCACTGTAGCAGCATTGCTATTTTCACTGACGGATCGACGACGGCATCACGCTCAGCATCTGCTTTTGTGGTTCCACTGCACAGGAAACAGGAAATGGCACGACTGTCGCACAAAACAACTTCAACAACAGCAGAATTGGTGGCCATCCAGCTGGCAATGCAGTATGTAGTAGCACAACAGACACCTGCCGAGTGGGTAGTATACAGCGATTCAAAAGCCGGACTCCAAGCCATGCTTTCATTCTTGGGAAATGGCTGTATGACACCAACAGTTCACCAAATACTCCATGAATACAACAAATGTAGAGTCGCCGGCCACAAAGTAACTCTGCAGTGGATTCCTGGACATGTGGGTATAGGAAGGAATCAAGCAGCAGACGAACTAGCGGACATAGCACACCTATCTTCAACACTACATCCGGTGACATACTCAAAGTCAGATGTTACATCTTCATTAAGGTCATTGTCGCAGGAAATGTGCAGACAGCGATGGGTGCAATTGCAGAGCGATTCGTCGCTGCTACATCGCATAGATCCGGAGCTGAAGTTCTGTGTTCCGTCTACGTTGCCGCGCTCTGTTCAGACGTTCTTACACCGGTGTCGCTTGAATGTGCCTTATGGCCGTCATTTTCTTCATAAAGTTGGAAGAGCCGACTCATCGAATTGTTCAGTTTGTGCAACAGTGGAGGATAGTGAGCATATTATAATGCACTGCACTAGGTATGCATCTCAAAGAGCTACACTGAAAGCTACACTTGATCGGCTAGACAGCAGGGTCTTCGATATAGTGAAGGTGTTGGGACTTTGGGCACCGAACACGAGGGATGCTGCCTTGGCGGCACTTGTGAAATTTGTCCAGAACTGTGGGATGGATACAACCTTCTAGCATCCTGTGTGCATGATCTTGGGATAATTGTGAATAGTGTTTAATTGTGGACTTCTAGTGAACATGTGGATCGTGGACTTCTGAACAGTGAATAGCGAACTTGAGAGTAGAGGACCTGGGAAGTAGTTTTGGGGGTGGGGTGGGGTGATAATTTTTGTTAGGAGTAGCAGAACAAGTCGGGAGACGAGTTCAATTTCTCCTTGTTTTTTTTTTCTTACAAACAAACAAACTAACTAAATTCCCGTTGGCTTTAGTCTCCTTGATTCCGAATGTGTCGCTTAACGCAGGCCAGGGTGACGTCGTTGTTGACTCCGCCATGCTACTAACAAGGGGTGTAGCACGATTCCCCCGTCCCAACTCCCCCGTCTCATTTCCCCCACGCCGTCTCCCCCGTGTGTCAATTCCCCCTGTTCCAATTCCCCCGTGTCAATTCCCCCGCGACACTTTTCGCGCAGTTTGCGTTTCAGATACGAAACAAAGACTTTGATAGGCGTCGACAGTGACGCATTTAGTGTTTGAGCCGTCGGTATCTAATCAAGTGATCTCATCAATGGTCATCTATACGGGCCGTTTTTGGCGATACTCAGCATTTCATGAAGACTCTTCCTAGAAATACCTGGCAAAACCACCAATCATATGAAGGTACAGCTACTGTGATGACTAGAGCCTGCATATTTAGGCATGAAAAAATGTTGGTTTCAGGCGCCTATAAAAGGCAAAAAAACCTCTTTAAAGGCACTACAAAGGAGTTGTAGGCATCACAAATTACAGCCCAGTTTTTCGTGCTCTACGTAGAGCCTAACTCTAGTGTGGAAAGCAGAGAAAGGAGTGGATCTTGATGACACATGGAAGACAAAAATCAGCCCTGCAACTACGGTCTCAGGGCTACCGGAATCAACATAAATGAGTCGTTACATGACATCTGTATACATAGAACTAGAAATACTCGAACACGTTGCTTTTAACGCCAAGTGACCCGTTCCATCTAATGGCGCTATATTGATACTAACCAGCGAATGATCTCCAATCAAACCCCAAGCTTGTTATTTATCAGCAATTTTGTCAAAAGCGCCCCTTCAAGCAATAAATGAGTTCGAAAACGCGCGGGCAGGTATCGTAGAGCGACGCCTTCCACAAGCCTTATCTGTTTTTGCTGCCGAATAGTAGGAATAAAGCTAGTTACAGGCGTTTATATCAAAACAGGCACTAACGCCGAAATTGAATTCCACAAAAAAATTCAGCATTTTTACGGCATACAGACATGACACGCTTTAGCCTCGCCGTTTAAAAATAAGAGATGAATAAAATTCAGTTGCGATTTAGCGGTAAATGCGAGAGAAATGTGTTAGCATTAAGCGCCTTTTCCGGTCCATACTTGACTTCCGGTTGTCCACTTCCAGTCTAAACCCGACTTCCGTTTCTCCACTTCCGGTTGTCCACCTCCGGTCTATACTTGACCTCCGGTTCGACACTTTCAATTCGTATATGTAAGTCCATTTAGTTAACCTTTAATTACCCTCAATTACTTTCAGTTGCCCCGTATAATTACCCTTTAATTACCTGAGGTAATCTTGAATTTCATTTCCTTACCTTTAATTACGTTTACTTGCTTGAATTACTCTCAATTTCGATTTAACTGACGTTAATTACCTTTAATTACATTTAATTACCTCCGGTAACCTGCGGTTACCTTCGGTAATCTTTAATTTCATTTAATATTTCTCTGAATTACATATATCTTACATTCATTACCTTTAAACTCAGCTTTCTTGCTTTAATTACCTCTAATTACCTTCAATTACTCTTACCTCTTACTTTTAATTGCCTCCATTTACATTTGCTCTCGGCTTTACAGGGTCGTCATGACCGTTCTTGGGCACCAATAAAACATTATTATTATTATTATTATTATTATTATTATTATTATTATTATTATTATTATTATTATTATTATTATTATTATCATCATCATCTCCCCTTTGCATGTCCACTTATACCTCGGCCTCGGCAAGTCGGCTGCTGGAGCCAGGCTAACCTTTCCCCTCTTTCGTGTTTTTTGTTTTGTTTTGCAATAAACCTATATTCCCCCCCCCCCCCCTCGGCCTCGGTGAGGCCAAGGTATCCATCGGAGGCCATCTCATACAAGAACACACACACATACATATAGCTTTTTCAATTTTTAACACTCCTAGCGCTAACCCATTAAAAATTGTGTTATCTCCCGAGCCATTCTTCTGTTGTAACCGTTGCGGGTCACTGCACTACGGCGGGGGAAATCCGACGGGTGAATGGGGGGCGGTGGAGGTGAGCCGGTTGCTTCGTGCCGGGGGAATCGGGACGGGGGAGTTTAAATCGGGGGAATCGTGCACCACCCCTAACAAGCATCAGTGGGCGCTGCAGCCAGGCCAAGCGTTTTTTAAAGCGGCTGGCGACCCGGGGAGAGAAACAAACGAATAGCATGCAAACAATACAGCTAACGGCCATTTACCCCACCCCTTCGCTGCTTTCTGGTACAGTTGAAGAATGAAGGATTCCAGGGAATACCATGAAAAGGTGACCTGTAAACGGCATTTTGAGGACGAAACCGGCAATCGTTTACAAGACCGCCTTCACATTGTCAACGGCACGCGTCCCAGTGACAAAGCCCATGAAAAGGACACGAAGGCAACCCGCTAAAGCGCTTTAAGTGCAGTGATCTCTTCCAAAGAGTAACAAAAAGTACATATTGAGTATTCTGAAACACTGTGGACCTAAGAAGAATGATAAAGGTGCCGTGTTCTGGTATTTTCTCTCCCCTGGAGGTTTTTCCACGGGTCGTGTGGGTGAAAGGGGTGGCACGTGCATCAGCGGCGTGGAATGCCGTCATGCGTGCATGGAAACCGACCGCTAGCAGCCGTGGTTGATGGCAGTGAGACAAAAAGAAAAAAAAAAAGGAACGAGTAACTCGCAGTAACGCGTTACCAATTTTTGTAACTAAGTACGTTACTAGGTACATTTTTTTAAAAGTAACTTGGTCGTTACTTAGTTACCAGAAAAAGTAACGCGTTACCGAGTAACGCGTTACTTGTAACGCGTTATGTACAGCTCTGCTCCAGGACAATGCCCCTGTCCACACGGCTTCTGTTGCCAAGGCTGCACTGAAGGAGTGCGGCTTCGAAGAAATCCACCACCCACCCTACAGTCCAGACTTGGCACCGAGTGACTACTTCCTGTTCTCAAACTTGAAGAGGGATCTCAGAGGACGGAGATTTCAAAACGATAGTGAGGTGCAGAGGAGGAGGAGGAGGAGGAGTGTCGTTGGGAGGAACCCGAGAGGTCTGCCTGCCTGATTAGGCGGCATGTTTCTCGGGAGGGGAAAGGTGGTGGAGAGGAGGAGAGGAAAGGGTGAAGTGGAAGACCGAGCGGAATCCGCTCGGGGGGAGGATAGCTGCGTCCATGGGCCGACTTCAGGGGAACTGTGCCGGCATACGCCTATTACACATCTGAGGGAAACCCAGGAAAAACCCCAGACGGCACAGCCGGCCCGCGGATTCGAACCGCGGACCTCCCAGTCTCCAAGCGCACGGTGAGGTGCAAGAGGCAGTTTTCCAGCATTTTGCGGACAAAACTTCGGACTATTTTTTCAAGGGTATAAGAATGCTGGTTGACACGTGGCAAAACTGAATCGAAGTTAAGGGTGACTATGTCGAAAAGTGATACACTTGTTTCGTCTCTATGACTATTAAAAGTTGGTCGGGCCGGAAACTTATGGAACCACCCTCGTATATATAATGAGAGAAAAAAGCATTTTTTCTCTCATTATAATTCACTGGCTTGCACTGTGGCATTAAGGAGTGCTCAGTCACCCTCCCAGGTGTATATCGCTCGCTGAGTGACCCCTGGTTTGCCAATTCCGAACGATGCGCAGCTACCCAGAGCTGACGAGCCGCAAACACGGCGAAACACGTGTCCTCTGTGCTGTCGCATCGTTCCATGAGCATCGGTTTCTCTGCGTGCAGCCATAGAAGCCATCTTAATCTGCAATTTCGAATTTCAAACAGGTCTAGTGTCATTTACTTGTATGGATTTTTTCCCCCTCATTATAATTTATTGGCTTGCACTGTGGCACTGAGGAGTGCTCAGTCACCCTCCCAGGTGTATATCGCTCGCTGAGTGACACCTGGTTTGCCAATTCCGAACGATGCGCAGCTACCCAGAGCTGACGAGCCGCAAACACGGCGAAACACGTGTTCTCTGGTGCTGTCGCATCGTTCCATGAGTATATATATATACAGGGTGTCCCAGCTACGTGTATACAGATTTTTTAAGAAGATATATAACACTTTTTCCAAGGTGAAATCAATTGCAATATAGCATATGCTGAAGGGCACTCCCTAGGAGGGCATTAGCAAAGTCCAAAGGCAATGTCTTAAATAACTTTCATTAATTAACTTGTTAATTATAACAGCTACAAAGTTGTCCCAATGAGAACATCTGTTCCTTTCGGTCACCTGATATCGTAGCCGCTTTCAGAACAAAAATCCGTTCCATAGATCGCCCGCAAAAAATTAGTGAAGGAACGCCATTTTTTTCTTTATTTTGTTCATTGCGCATCTTCGCAGACGCGGATTTCCTTCATCTCCAACGTGAGAGGGGGAAGGAGCACAGTGCCGCCTCATGCGTCGAAGATGAGCTTTAACTTGCGGAAACAAAAGAAAAACAAATGTATCGGGTGACTCTATCAGAACTGGCCTTATCTTGGGTTGCATGTTCTGTTTCCTTTTAATCTTCTTCCAGGACGCGAGAGGCGATAGTGTGCTCTTTCTCTCTCTCACATTGGGGATGAAGGAAAGACGCGTCTTCTAAGAAGCGCAGTGAACAAAATAAAGAAAAAAATGGCGTCCTTCACGAATTTTTTGCGGGCAATCTATCGAACGGATTTTTGCTTTGGAAACGGCTACGATATCAGGTGACCGAAAGGAACAGATGTTCTCATTGGGACAACTTTGTAGCTTTTATAATTAACAAGTTAATTAATGAAACTTAGCTAAGACATTGCCTTTGGACTTTGCTAATGCCCTCCGTGGAATAGAAAGTGTTATATATATTTTTAAATAATCTGTATACACTTAGCTGGGGCAACCTGTATATATATATATATATACAGGTTGTCCCAGCATCTGTTTCCGCGTCTTTTTTGGAACTTCTATATATTATATATAGAAGTTCCAAAAAAGACGCGGAAACAGATTTAGGGAAGTTACAAACACTAATTTATTACATGGGGAGACGTTAAAAAGTAAAATGGGCAAGGGGTCGACGTTTCGACAGTGGCACTGTCTTCGTCAGGACAAAAGATGCGTAGCTGATTACACATTTCTTAAATAGGTTTGCTACATGACGTCATAATCGGTACGGGCAGGCCACAGGCGTTTGTCAGTGAGTCAGATTCGGGAATATTCCAGAAGGTCAAGTCCGGGTGGTGATGTCATTCGCCGTAGGTCACTGTCGGCTTTGGGGAAAATTCTGGGCAGGGTGAGCGCTTCAAACTTTGCTGAAAAAAAAAAAAAAGAGGAAAAGAAAAACAGAAGGGAAACGAAAAGGAAGAAAGTGTAGCTCATCTAGGCGGCCAAATTTCTTACCGTTGAAAGTGCTCCCAGATCTTCGTTAATGGTTGATTGGAATTTGTAAATGAGATAAGATTCGCGTTGTTCCCTGCACCGATCTGACTGGAGAATAAAAAGTGACACGTTATTTAGTGAATGACCTGGTTGTTTGAAATGGCGAGAGACCGGGAGGTTTGGCTTTTTGGTAACGTCAGATCGGTGGTTGTTGAACCTGATCCGAAATGATGTTTTAGTCTGACCTACGTATTGTGCTTGGCACATGCCGCACTGAATGACATAAATGACGTTAGATGAATTACAGTCGAAGTCACCATTAACGTCATTTATGTCTTTCAGTGCGGCATGTGCCAAGCACAATACGTAGGTCAGACTAAAACATCATTTCGGATCAGGTTCAACAACCACCGATCTGACGTTACCAAAAAGCCAAACCTCCCGGTCTCTCGCCATTTCAAACAACCAGGTCATTCACTAAATAACGTGTTACTTTTTATTCTCCAGTCAAATTTTAGCTCAGATCGGTGCAGGGAACAACGCGAATCTTATCTCATTTACAAATTCCAATCAACCATTAACGAAGATCTGGGAGCACTTTCAACGGTAAGAAATTTGGCCGCCTAGATGAGCTACACTTTCTTCCTTTTCGTTTCCTTTCTGTTTTTCTTTCTTTCTTTTTTCAGCAAAGTTTGAAGCAGCGCTCACCCTGCCCGGAATTTTCCCCAAAGCGGACAGTGACCTACGGCGAATGACATCACCACCCGGACTTGACCTTCTGGAATATTCCCGAATCTGACTCACTGACAAACACATGTGGCGTGCCCGTACCGATTATGACGTCATGTAGCAAACCTATTTAAGAAATGTGTAATCAGCTACGCATCTTTTGTCCTGACGAAGACAGTGCCACTGTCGAAACGTCGACCCCTTGCCCATTTTACTTTTTAACGTCTCCCCATGTAATAAACTAGTGTTTGTAACTTCCCTAAAATCTGTTTCCGCGTCTTTTTTTGGAACTTCTGTAAAACTTCGTGGCCGTTCGATAATCCTTTTACCTCACCCTATATATATATAGAAAGGAAAGGGGACACAACGACGGATTCGAGGTGTTAATAGAATACTAACAAAGGTTTATTTTACATAAGTAAGACATAATTTAGGAAATGGGGAAGTGTCGACGTTCGGAGGGAAGCTCCCCCTTCTTCGGGACAGAAGAGGCAACAAGACTGTCCAAGGCCTTTATGGATTCAGCTTGCTGACGTAATCTTGTGTATTCGCGCCACCTGGCGTTCGTCGATGAGTCACGTTCTGGAAGGTTCGTTTGTCGCTGTCCGGTGTGGTGTCACTGCCCTGACGATCCGGGATCTTCTGAAGTCAGAGCTGGGGGTCATCGTCTTTCTTCCAAAGGCGTCGTCCGTGGTGAAATCATTATCTGGGAGTCCGGGGTTTAGGTCATCGTGTCTGGAGCCTTAGGTGGCCTCCTCGGGAAGTCGTCGTTTGGGGCGTTGTTGTTCTCGTGGCTTCATCAATAGTCCATGTAACGCGAAGTCATCTATCGGGTTTTTCCGTAGCATTGTCCCTAGTACGGGGATATCCTCCAGCCATATCTGAAAGAGAAGAAGAACAGGGCGAGACGGAGGATAGCTAATTGTTTAAGTTTCTAACTGTTGACAGTACACCGGGATCTTCATTGATTGCGGATTTAAACTTATAAATCAAATATGACTCGCGTTGTTCCCTGCATCTGTCAGAATTGAAATTTGATTCAAGAATAAAAAGGGAGACGTCATTTATTGAGTGTTCGGGCTGTTTGAAATGGCGGGAAACAGGAAGCTTCGGCTTCTTGTCTTGTCTTGTCTGATCTGTGGTTATTAAACCTGATTCTGAAGGATGTTTTACTTTGTCCCACATACTGACATTCACATGCTTTACACTGAATGACGTAGATGATGTTAGAGTCAAAATCTCCGTTGACTTTGATGGAAAAATTGGAATTTGTACTTTTGACAATCTGGGTACTTTGCATTAGCTTGCAGATTTGACATCTGCTGCCGCCACAAGGGCGACAGCCGGTCAGAGAAGCATCCGGTTTGTCAACTTTTGACCTAACCAGGCAATCCTGTAGGTTCCGAGCGCGTCTGTACGTAATGCGTGGCGGTTCGGGAAATATCTGCCCCATCCGCTCCGACTGGAGAAGGATACTGTGGTGGCGGCGGAGTATACAGTTAATATTTGGAGCATTTCCGCCGAAAGTTACAACGAGGTCGACGCCGTCGTTGTCCGATGGTCTAGTGCGTTTTTCGAATAAGGTTCGGGGATCGATATTGCGGGCTTTGTCTAGGGCATTGTCAACTATAGGCTTGTAGGAAATTTGCGGTTGACAAACGCGCGTTTCAGTTTATCAAGATTTCTGTCTAGGTTTTCGTTGTTGGAACAGATACGTCTATACCGTAGCGCCTGGCTGTAAGGTATAGCGAGTTTAGTGTGGCGCGGGTGGCAGCTGTTAAAAGAAAGATACTGTTGGGAGTGAGTAGGTTTGCGGTAGAGGTCAGTGGAGATGACCCCGTCGCTTAATGTAACTTGAACGTCGAGGAAGTTAACTGTTACAGTGGAATATGAATGAGTAAATTTGATGGAAGGGTGGACTTGGTTGATGTCGTTAATAAATTCATTTAGGTCATCCTCTGAATGCGGCCATATCATGAAAATGTCATCAAGGAACAACAACAACAACTAAATAATGACTATGGCCTGGGGTGATTCACCGCTTGAGAGCAGTACCCTACCCCATTACACGAGAAGCATGAGATGTGAAATATGAAAATGAAGTTATATGCAAGTCCAACTCGAACTCCCGTCGTCTGGTTGCGCAACGCTATACGTCGCACAAAAGGAAGAAGCACATGAAAGAAGCGCCAGTGGTCCTTGAGATGCAGGGGTGGACCCTACAGCGTCTGGAGCAAGCCGGTAGCCAAGAGGAACTCCAAGAACATCAGAAGTCCTCGACGGTGTTGGACATGGCTCTGACATGGGCCAAGAATTGCAGCCAGGTTGAACGTCTGTCGGCTAGCACCACTCAGCTGAGCACAGAGTTGCCGCCTCTCCGTTTCGTAGAGCTTACATTCTATTAGGACGTGCTCAATGTTCGCTTCAACGCCACGTTTGGAGCATAGGCAGCTGTCACAGTATCCGATTCGGCACTTGAATTGGGGAGTGAAGGCAACGTTGAGACGAAGCCTGTGCAGGAGGGACGTGAAATAGCGTGGTAAACGGTCAGGAACTGAGAAGGACATAGTGGGATCCACAGAATACATGAGAGACCTGTCAGTGATGTCCCGACTCCACTGCTGGCGAGCTAGTGGCTGAATGAGCTCATTCAGAAGTGATCTCCTGTCTCCTCTTGATAACACCGTTGGTACAACAGCCGGAGACTGTTGGGCAGCCGTTGCCGCTCTGTCGGCTTCTTCGTTTCCGCTCAAACCACAGTGACCCGGGACCCACTGCAGGGATATATGATGACCGTGATCGCTTAGAAGCTGAACCTGATGGAGGATATCAGTGACAACTGGGGCGAGCGATCCACGTATTCCCATGTTGGCTATACATTGAAGAGCAGCCTTTGAATCTGAGTAGATGACCCAGGCCCGCGGATCGTCACAGGGCGTCTTACGTAGAAACAACAGGATAGCATATAACTCAGCCGACGTTGATGATGTGCGGTGTGAGAGACGGTATCCATGTGACACACCGTCAGTTGGAATAACAAATGCAGACGATGAACATTCATGACTGGAGGATCCGTCAGTGAAAACTGCAGTGTGGTCAGAATAGCGATTGTGCATCATATCCGCTGCAAGCTGTTTCAGTACTGATGTAGGCACTTGGTTTCGTTTGACATTAAGACCAGGAATTGACAATGCGATCGATGGTACTGGAAGCGATCACGGAGGCGTCGTGGGCACCAGTGATCTTGCAGAAAACGGGGGAACCTTAGGTTTCACTTCCATGAAACAGTTGTATGCGTTACATTGCTTCCGGCGACAAACTTTTGCTATTAGTGGATGGCGGCGGTGGTGTGCTCTGAGGCGCAAGTAATGGCGAATGGTCTCCCTCTGCCGTAAGACTTCAATGGGTATTTCGCGGGCTTCTGCTATCACCATCCGCGTTTCCGCGGCTCTCGGGACGCCAAGACATACCCTTAAGCTCCGTGCTAGAATACACCGCAGTCGATGTTCTTGCGTCTGTGAAATTCCGTGCAAGACTGGTAGGCTATATAGCAGAGTCCCTCGGACTAGGGCTTTGTGGATGGCCAGAAGAGACTTCTCATTCATTCCCCACTTCGGCCCAGCAAAGTGGCGAATGACGGAAATCCACCGGTGTGCCTTTGTGTCCAGGTGATCGATGTGTTTCTTCCAGGACAAGTTGGAGTCTAGGATGGCACCCAGGAATCTATGGTGTGCTACCAGCCTAAGAGGCGTATTGCCAAGGAAGAGCTGATACCGATGCATATGCTTCCGAGTAAAAGCCATGACTGCTGTTTTCTCAGTTGATATATCCATGCCTGCCTCCGTTAGGTACCGCAAGATGTTATCCAGGGAATGCTGAAGACGGCGTAGGATTGCAGGCCTCGATTTCCCAACAGTCCAAATGCAGACGTCATCAGCATAGATAGATATATTGACTTTAGGTGCGATACAGGACTTTAGGCCTGCCATTACAAGGTTGAAAAGGATAGGAAGCGCTTGTAGAAGACTGGCTTTTTCTCACGTTTGGACAGTGACACCACACCGAACAGCGACAAACGAACCTTCCAGAACGTGACTCATCGACGAACGCCAGGTGGCGCGAATACCCAAGATTACGTCAGCAAGCTGAATCCATAAAGGCGTGGGACAGTCTTGTTGCCTCTTCTGTCTCGAAGAAGGAGGAGCTTCCCTCCGAAACGTCGACACTTCCCCATTTCCAAAATTATGTTTTAATTATGTAAAATAAACCTTTGTTTGTATTCTGTTAACACCTCGAATCCGTCGCTGTGTCCCCTTTCCTTTCGCTCATATTGCACATCGCAGCTGTTTGATTTTTCATCTTCTGCAATTTATATATATATACATATATATATATCTTTTTTTTTTTTTGCGGTAATCGGAGATGGTCGAGCCACGCGTCCGGGACACTTGAGCTGGAATGGCCCGACGGGATATCTGGAAAGTCTCCAGCATACAGGTGACGCTGTAAAACACAAATTTATTGCGAACACTCAACTCCTGCGAAGCCACACACGTGGAAGAAAACAAGTCGACGCTCAAGTAGTCCCATTCTTGTGTCAGGAATTGCCGGAATTGGACATAGAACGAGGCGACTGCTCCCAGCACAGGAAGGAATTGCCTGCGATGCGACATTGCCCGATTGTGGGCCCGCCAGGGGGTATCGAAGCCGAGGAAGGTCAACCCTTCACCTGTTGCCTTATAAATCGCCTGTTGTTGCCGTCGATGGTCAAGCTGATGTCGGAAGAACGACATCAGCTTTGCAGCCGGCAAAGCTGATGGGTTGGGGGCCGAGCCGTGACATGTAGCCCCCCCCCCCCCCCCCCTCTAAGGGACACCGCAGGGAGAGACTGCGGGCAAGACGGGACCAGAAGATCCGAGAAACACGGCTTTTAACACGGCTTGTTTCTCCAGGACAGGCAAACAGGCAACAGAAGTGTTGGCATTGCAAACCGTAGCACGGGACAAGCGCAATGCTCATTCACATCACGCTTCAAAAGTACAAGGGCCCTCCCCGGCGAAGTCTTTTAGCTAGGATCTTTTGTTTTCGCAAATTTATAAGACGACAAGCATCAGGGTCGTCTAGACGTGTCTGCGCAGTGAAACACCACATCACGTTAGTGCATTGTCATCAAGCAGGCGAACTACCTATGGAGGCAGTCCCCTTTGCACTGACACTAATTCCACTTTACAATCCCAAGAGCTAGATAACGACACTCTCTAGGAGAGTTTGCTTTTCGTACTGGCCATACCACCATCACATGTGTATTGTCATCAAGCAGGAGAGCTGCCTATGGATGTAATCCTCTTTGGATAGACACCATCACGTGCTGTATCGTCATCAAGCAGGAGAGCTACCTATGCAGGTAGTCGCCTTTGGACACGCATACGCTCACTCACATCACGCTTCAAAAGTAGTAGTGCCCTCCCCGGCGAAATCGTTTAGCTAGGATCCTTTGTTTTCGCAAATTTATAAGACAACAAGCATCAGGGTCGTCTAGACGTGTCTTCGCACTGAAATAAAAATTTATTTACAGTGCACGGGTGATATTTGCAGGATGCAGTGAGGCTACAAACAATATGCCATGAGACTACTTACAAGATATGACTTCGTATTGCCAACTGTAAGATGGGATAAACGAAAGCTACACGATACAAGATATGACTTTTGTATTGTTGACTGGTTAGATGAGTCACAAAATTAGAGAGCTCTTCCTTATCGTTTTAGCCTACCATTTCCTATATCCTTAATTTATTGACTCGCTTTATTTTCCCCAACCAAGTCAACAACTGAGGCCAGTTCTAAAACTCTGCCCCATTGCTTTTGCACTTGCGTGTAACGCTGTATCGTGTGCTTCAGAAGAGCGCCAACACCCCTGTGCCTTACAGTTAACTCACTCCAAATTGCCGATAGCCCTCCCTGTGTTGCGGCGTTAGTAGATTCTAAATTCATCTGGTAATTTAAATTTAATAATACCCTCCACTACCCTGAACCCTTTACACTGTCACTGTTTCGCGAAGTTTTACGTAGTAGCTGATTATATTTCTCATTCGTTCTTTACCCCAGCAGTCACCACCGTGCACCACTCTACACCTGTTTACCCCAACTTGATATGCGATTTCGACTTCTTCTTCAGCTTCGACAGCTTCTTCAAACGTTAAGTTACTTAATCCAAAATATTTCTTAAAACAGGACCACAGGTACGCCGGTACCTGACACGCAAAGACGGCGTGCCTCACCGTTTCTATTTGACCGCAAAGCTCGCAGTCCCTTCTGCGGCTTTTCCCCCGCAGATAAAACTTGTCCCTCACTGGTATGACCTCAAGCGCCACTTTCTACAAGAATGATTTTCTTTTGATTTTTGATCAGGAACTATGTATTCCTTTCCAACCTTCCGCTGTTATTGGCTTGCACTGACATATGTATATGTATATGTATGAAAGAATAAAATTATTTCCCGGAACAGCACCGCAAGCGGTACTGCCCCGTCGACCTTTTTATCGGCCGTACCAGCATGACATTAATGTTTAGCAGGAGACCTGCGGAGAGTACGAGTGTGTCTCATACTGTCAAAAGAAGATATCTTGCTGCTAGACATACAGTTTCGCTGGTGTGTGAAGCACTGACCTCTGTAATACGTAGACTGTACATCCAGTGCTCTCCTCAAAGGACGGGCATGGACAGGAGCGAAGCCGCTTTCTATAGGTGCGGAAGTTTCTTCCACCTGGTCCACAACAGAACAAGTACGTCACATTCTGGCGTATCTATGGTCTGCTGTACTTCCGAGCCGGCTGAGAGAATAGCTCGGATGGGGCCTTGATATCGAAATTTTCAACAGCAGTACTTGAGGCGATGAATGGGTTTGCACTCCATAAGTAGGTGTTCCGCTAGTCATCATCAGCAAAAAGTGACTGTTTGTTTTGCTTTTCTTGTGTGTGTTGTCGCGTGTTGTTAGTTCGTTTTTCAGTTTCTCCGATTCTCCGCTGTTGAGTGTCGCCTCTCCAGCACTCTCTTTGCACGCATGCGCCGTACAGAGGGAGCAGACGGCAATTCCACCACGCAAACAGCCTACGCAGTCATACTTCTGCCCAAAGGGCTTGCATCGGCCAGACGTGTAGTATAGTGGTCAGTAAGCATGATCCATTCTGCGCTTACCTCTGTCATTCCTACACGCGAAAGGCTTCGAGGCGGTGCTGCAGTATGGTGCGTAGCCACCATTAGAGTCACTAAATAAGCTCTCACTCTGAAGCGTAGTTAATCTTGTGCACTCTATATCCACCATAACTAAAGCTCCTTCATCCTAGAATGCCACCCTGGCAATAAGCGACCCGTCTATAGCACCATAAAGGAGAAGTGGCGGAAATCATTTTACTACAGTTACAGCGGCAGCTGTTAATGGGAAGGTTTCAGGAGAGCGCCGCGTTCCTGTGCTAAAATCCTCCTCGCCTCTCCACTCCGAAAAGAGGAGAAAAACAGAGTAACAGGTGCGAGCACAGATTGAGAAAGGGCAAGCGGCGCTAGAGAGCGCTACCTGCCTGCGGCGCAGGGACAGTAAAAGGAAGCACACATTAGGTAGTTATAACACATAGGAAGCGCTCCATGGAAACAAAACAAAAAGCTTTCTAATCCAAGACCAGCAACGTGATGTCAGCAACTGCATAGACGACCGACTGTTTACAAACATGTGACGTCACGAGAAGGCCGGTTCGAGGTACTATTTTGCTGTGGTGGGCAAGAAGCGGGAAAAACGCGTCTGTTGACAGGTTCATAAAGCTGAGCCATTCCACGCCAAATGATCCAGAGGGTGCCGCTCGACCCCGCCAGAATTTATGTGAATTCGGTGGTTCCTTATGACTCCGAAAGCAATAGAACATCAGTCTTTTCCAACGAAATTGAAATTTATGGGGTGCAGAGCCCCTAAAAAATGCAGTGCTTTGCGAAGACCTATTTCGTTTTAAGCAGGCATTACGGCCCACGTAAGACACGGAGCATGTTAAAAAGCCTTTTATTTGATAAGGGAGAGTTCATTTTACCCCATGTAAGCAATTTGCACCCCATTAATATGTAGAAGCGTGATCAATGTGCCATTCGATGCACCGTCTTCGTAGCAAGACGTAGCAAAAAATCTCAGAGCTACTTTTTGTTAAGCTCAAATAATAATTTTTGAATTGAAGGTAACTTCGCAAACGTGTAGCGCGCTGCGGCGCATCGTACCAAATGAACTGAGCGGGTCATTCACAAAACACTAGTTGGAAGGAAAACACTAAGAGAGTTTGCTTTTCGTGCTGGCCATACCATCATCACGTGTGTATTGTCATCAAGCAGGGGAGCTACTTATGGAAGTAGTCGCTTTTGGACACGCATACGCTCACACGCTCACTCACATCACGCTTCAAAAGTAGTAGGGCCCTCCCCGGCGAAGCCTTTTAACTAGGATCTTTTGTTTTCGCAAATTTATAAGACGACAAGCATCGGGGTCGTCTAAACGTGTCTTCGCATTGAAGCACAGTATCACGTGTGTGTATTATCATCAAGCAGGCGCACTACCTATGGAGGTAGTGCCCTTTGCATTAACACCAACTGCACGTTAGAATCCGACAAGTTAGATAACGACACTCTCTAGGAGAGCTTGCTTTTCGTACTGACCATACCACCACCACGTGTGTATTGTCATCAAGCAGGGGAGCTACCTATTGAGGTAGTCCCATTTGGACACGCATACGCTCACACGCTCACTCACATCACGCTTCAAAAGTAGTACTGCCCTCCCCGGCGAAGTCTTCTAAGATATTTTGTTTCCGCAAATTTATAAGACGACAAGCATCAGGGTCGTCTAAACGTGTCTTCGCACTGAAGCACAATATCACGTGTGTGTATTGTCATCAAGCAGGCGAACTACCTATGGGGGTAGTCCCCTTTGGACACGCATACACTCACACGCTCACTCACATCACGTTTCAAAAGGATTGTGTGCTGGACGACACCATGCAACGATCGAAGACTCGTGGAAAGTTGCGTATGTGACAACGGTACAATCTTCATGGCCACCTAAAAGTGAAGCACATACGTACCTCTCTTCTTCAAAGAGGATCGAAGATGTCTGCCATCGCCTTGCGAAGTGCACAGCTCTCAGGACAGCTCTCTCTCTACGAAGGGCTCGGCGAATCCCTGCTCGAATATGATTTAGCACTTCTGCTACCGTACTCCGCCGAACAGGACCGTACGGACGCGGCCTCTTTGAGCTGCAATGCAACGAGAAATCCACACCTGGTAGTTGATCTCGACTGCCAGAAGAAGGAACTGGGACGGGAGGCTGGAAGAGCGCATTCCGAGAATCGCGGGACACCCTTCCTAAAGTCGGCTATACATGCATATCCCATAGCTGCAATGTATTGCACCACGTTTTCCTCTTGCATCTCAATAAACCCAGTGTTGCCAGAAAATGTCCACGTCTGGATGAACGAATAAGACCCCCTACGACATTTTGATAGCAAAATGGCGCCTCTAGAACCACATAATTTTTTGCCCGACCAACTTAGCCTATTCGCGTTTCTTCTACGGAGTAACGGCTAGCCGTACGTCTTTGCTTGCAAATATATACGAAACGCTAAGCTCCCCAAAAAATGTCCACCATGGGACGTGAAGGTGAAGGATTCTACTTCAAGCTAAGACGAAGGACGCCACCTAAAGTAGCGTAAATTTTTTGCCCATGGACGTGTAAAGTTCTCGATCAACCAACGAGGCCTCGGAACGAGCTTATGCCGGGTTACGCGGATGCAACTCGTGTTCAGCTGTCGTCGCCGGTAACGCATCGGCGTTCACCGAGAAATGCCCGATATCGCGGTTCGATATCGCGGATGCGTTGCAGCAACTGCTGTTTGAGTCTTTGAGTTGGCAGTTTGCTGATCTGCACGTTTGTACCCACAACCGGCTTAAATATAGGAACCAGTTCCTCCCTCCTTCCTCCCTCGCTATCGCGAAAGCAGTTTCGGAATAGTGATGTCTCCCGAAATTAAGTCGAAGCAAGTGATTTATGACAAATGGAATACCTCGTGTTATCACAGTTTATTCTTAAATGTGAACCTCGTTAAGGACTCTTCTAATCAAATGCTATTGCTCAAGTTACATTCTTCGCCCGATCTTTCAGACACAGGTCTATATCTGTCTTCACTGACCTGTGAATAGCCGTTGGTACATAGTAATTGGCAGACGTTGCCTGGATGATTCACACATAATAATAATAAGAAAAAAAATGTGCTCGCGAAACATGGAAGCAAGGGCGAAGTCTTCCTGTTGCAGAGAAGCTACCCCAGAGACGGTCATTTGCTTTCCGTCTTTTTTTTTTATGCTTAGCACTTTGTCATCCGTTTCTTTGCTATATCCATGCTGCGTGTCTTTGTGACAGACACGCCGTGTGCACTTCAGATCAGAGGGCGAAGTAAGCCTAAAGCCGAAACTTACATCACACCATTTCAGTTCACATGTACAATGTGTCCCACGATTTCAACAAAATTACAAGGAAAAGACCATTGCGATCTAAGACGGGGCTATTCGCGTTCTGTGGGAAGCAAGAACAAGACCTGTCGCAATCACACCTGGCAGCTCTATCAATATCTTTTGCCACGAACGGACAGTACAGGTGATAATTGTTTCTCCCAATTGGTACAGAAACGCTCACTCAGCTTGGTTGAAGCACGGTCACTCTATACTCTTTCTGGTCAGGAAACTCGTGCGAGAACTTCATTTCGGCTGCCAAGCGGCGCGTGGTGGCGCGGCGACCGTTCGGGGGCAGACTTTCGTGTCCGCCGGTGCCTGCGCGTATGGCTTGCATAGTGTTTCTATAGTTGTTTGGAAGTGTACACTCTTGCTTTCTTTGTGCTTGCGTTTGAGTACGTAAGCAGAGGTTCTTTTTTAAATATCTTTGAAGTTTATTGCAATCTTTGCACTCTGTTCCTATGTAAGAATGATCTACATGTACACATATAAAGGAGACTTCGCCTGATTCGAGCGTGCAGCATTTCGTGATGACTATACGTTCTTCATGGAAGGGGAGCCTTAACTTGACGAGGACTGAATGAAAGTATTTTTTATTTGTCTAAAAAACAGAGATGACTTGGTCTACGGGAATAAACAGAAAACATTCGCTAATAGTCTTATTGGAGATGTACTGCGATGAGCGTGGTTTGTTGAGCTCCTTCAAGTTGATCACTGTGTCACATATCTAGCATCAAACACTAAGAACCGTAAAATTTTCAAAGATATGTCATTCAACATGATATCAGTGCAATAACATGTCTTAGGGAACAACTTGGGGGGAAAGATGTAATGCCAGGTCGGCTTAGTAAACGAAGCTCGCTCATACCTATCAGATTTTGCTGCACCGGAAGCAGGCAGAGGGAGTGGTGATGTTTTTCTCTTTTTATCTGTTCATTTTTCTTTCTTTCTTTCTGCAATGCGTCAAAAGCTTCTGCGGACCATAAACAAGAGACTCTAGAGCCCATTCATGGCCGTGTATAGTGCTAAAAATATATAGTTTCCTTGTCTTCATCCTGAATTTGAAGAGAAAGGCTAACGCAAGAGATTTTCACTCCTTCCTCCTGCTTATCTCTTTCCATTTTTTTTGTTACCAGATACCACCATGTTGTTCTCGTAAATGTAATTTTTGGGCAATCCCAAAATTTCCTTCTGACCTCCCAAATAAAACTCCATTCCACCATTTTGAATATTTTGTTCAGTAAAATGTCCTGGCGCTGATCTGACTCATATGCCGAGGCTATCTACAACGCGATGATAGTGTAGCCGTTGAGTTTGATATCTGAATCGTGTCAGCCAAATCCTATAGCTGGAAAGCGCTATCAGGCCACACTTCATCAACAGAATTCTATCGTGTTAATTTCATAACCCGGCTTGGATCCTGTTGGAATCGGCAAAGGAGCATATCGTTTCCTCCGTAATTACATAGTATTCGTCCAAACTACATTCAGGAGGCACCAATAATTGTGCCTGCTGGTTTTGTTGTGATCTCTCACAACGAGTTTTCCCATTATCTCTTCCCAAAGTGTGTAAAAATTGCTCTCTACGATAGGTTAAACCTTGTGCATGGCAGTGCACCACATGAAAAAAACAAACAAACAATATAAGCATATTTCCTCGCGGAAAACGATCGAGCCATACCATTTATAGCATATGTGTATCCTCCGGCTCTCATACCGCCAGAGATCATTTTAGATGGTTAAAATACAGGATTTCTATACGCACTTCTTCTGAAGTCTTATCTGTCTGCGCTGAAATAGAATCACCTCGTCATTTTATCTCTGTTCAAGTTACAAGAAACTGCTACGAGGAAAACAAGAAAATCACGCGTTTGGAAAGTTTCGCCCTCACGCAATAACTACGGAAAGCGTCATTAGCTTACAATATATCACTGGATTGTGCAACAAAATGCAATAATATGTTTCCCAACCATCATTGAGAGCCCCGAGTGAGAGCAAAATTAAAAATTTCCGTGTCAAAGAAAGACAACAACGAAAGTTGCAATATACGCGCCGAGTCTGCAAATTTACGTTCACTGAAACGAAAAGTGCCGGCTCAAATCATGAATCGCTTCGAGAATTAATTGTTTCTGTTATGAACACGAAATGAACTTTACAAAGTAGCCTATTAAATATTCCCTGAAAACACGCAGTGCTGCGGAAACGTCGTCTGCTCCACGAGGGTGTCTCCCCCCGAACGACGCGATCACCCCAAGCGGGAGCAATTGTCCCTAAGTGACCTAGTCTATTGTATTCGAGGGGAGTTTCCTGACCAGAAAGAGTATTGAAGGATCGTGGTTGAAGGCAGCTAAGAAGAGTGGTAGAGTGTTTATTAGCAATGATAAGGACGATTGATAGGGGCGTCAAGCAAGTGGTTTCTTTTCTTTTATTTATTTATCTTTTCGAGCGGGGGGGGGATATATTTTTGCAATTAAGAATGTAGCACAATACAAAAAGCAACACTGAAGCTTCCTTAGTTTAATATATACAAGCTTTCGCGTGGGGGGCCACGCTTCATCAGGTATACAAGGTGTGAAGTTCGCGTATACAAGTATATAAACATATATCAGTCAAACTCCTTTATAGCGAACACCTTTTTAACGAAAATACCACTACAGCAAATTTTTTTGCGGTCCCGCTAGAGCCCTATAGGTCCAATAATGGGCATCCTTTTTAACGAAAATACCTATACTGCGAATTTTGATTGCTGTCCCCTGCGTTTCGTTGTAAAGGAGTTTGACTGTATACAGAGAGAGAGAAAGTTTACAATAAGCAGACCCCACAAAAATTGGTGGGAGGTACGGTAACATCTCATTACGGCCAAAGTCTCATTACGGCCGAAAATCCTTTAATCCCCAAGTGTCTCGTTACGGCCAAAGTCTCAATACGGCCGAAGGTAGTCTCATTACGGCCGAAGATGTCTCAAAAAGAAAAAAGAAGCATCCACCATATTAGCTGTGTATATACTGTGTTTTATGCTGCGGTATATTATGCGGTGTGCCCCCACGGCTTGTGTCACACACAATGGTTCATGCACACAATATTGCGACAGTGTTTCATGCATTCCCTCGTGAAAAATGTTTTTATTGTCATATGTGTCACACGATATTTGTATGTGTTACGCCATTTTCACTCAGTATTCAAGCAACATCCTACTCGTTGGTTCTGTGAGCAAACTGTGTGTGTGTGTGTTCTGAAAAGTACTCCAAAAGGGAGCCCACTGGGAGCTCCAGGAGCCACATGACCTATGACCATGATGTTCTCCCCTACTAGCTGCCTTCTACAATTTACGTCCACCTGAAATTTAAAAACAGTACATAAGGCACTGAACAAAATGACATATGCTCTTGTTTGATGATGACCATAAGACATATGCTGTCAAGCAGACTTTTTTTCCATATATTCAAAACATATTCAAGAATTATGGACAACAATGACAATTACGTCATAATGATGCAGCTGCATAGCCAGGAAAATATTTCAGGAGGTGTTTTATGAGGCTTGACATGGGGTGGAGGAGTCCCCCTCGTCAGTGCTTTATCCAGACCCCCCTACACCGTCCTAACTTTTTTGCCTCTGCACACCCTACAGGGGGTGCCCTTGCGATTTCAGCTTCAGATACGTCTGTAATGATATGTTAAGCTGTAATGACGTAACTATAATGATGACCTCCCCCCACAATTTTTTCCAACACCCCTCTCGTGTTTGAGATTCTGGATAAACCACTGCCCCTTGTTCATTTTCGTGGGGCACTACGTTAGAGCTTATGCCACTGCACTGATGTCACAATGTTATAAGTGTGTGTCCCTCTGAGCATTCGGTATTCCTCTAAGCTACAATATGTAAATTCAGAATATCCAAAGGGTAAGCATCAGATGTTACCTGCAGTCTTCATGCTGAAACGCGTGTACGCAGAACACTTCCGCCGTGGTGGGCGACGTCGTTAGTGTAATCATACACGCAAGACAATTGCGGGCACATGGAGTAGTGGCAGCAACCTGAAAGCGATACATTTTCTTGTTATATATGAGTAGTCAAAAATATACATTCCCACATGTTTCATTTTGTCGTTTGTAGGAAGCGCTAGTAAGGAAACAGCACTTTGTTGGTCACATGCAAGCCACAATGCGAGAGGTGCCGATATTTCGATTACGCGATCAAAAATTAAAAGTCTAGAACCATACACACTTCCCCATGCAACTACTTCCCCAGCATCGTGAGACATGACACCCATGACATGACACCATGTATTCACGTATAGTGTAATGTGACATGATATGCAGGAATGAAAAAGATGCTAACATACCTGTAATCCAGTGTCTCATAAGTTTGCTTCGTTTCCTGCAGCTACCATGAAGTGCAATGCACGATTTAAAAGTTTCGTTTCGCCATGATGCTCACCGCACATTGCTGCACATTTCGCAAGCGTCACGCAATCCCACGTGACCTCTTTTTGATCAGTGAAAATAACTCGCATCATGGACATGCATGTTCATCTCAGCGCTAATCACGTGTTGCATGCTATAGAAGTAGGGGCGATCAATACTCTTCCTTTCGTGTTTTGATATCTTATTATATATACTCTCACGCTGTCACTTCGGAAGTTCGGATGGTGTCTAGCAACGTTGGGTATCTCATTTCTTGTGTTAAGCTCCAGCTCCATCCATCCATGTGTTAGCGATCAGTTGTAGTTTACGACGCAATAATATTATCTATCGATTTGTAGTGCTGTAACGTGCAAATTAGCGGACTTAAGCGGCACTTTATTTTCCGTCGTTGTCTTTCGAGCAGCGCGTATTGTTCCGGGGAAAATTGAGTTGGTTGAATGAATCGTCATAGTCCCAACGTATATCGCGCTGTGTTGACCAAGACCGAGAACAAAGAATTCTGGTGAGTTATGCTTTCGTAGACTGTCTGGCTTAGCAGTGTGTTATCCACACATAGTTGCATTCTCATACGAGTTTGACTGAATCAAAACAGCCGAAGTGCCTGTAATAGATGTAGGTGTGTATGTGTTAAAAGATTAGATTTGCACCGTTTGTGGTTCGTTGCGCGTTTTGGAACAACAAAATCATTCGAAGTTAAGACACCGATAATACCGCACCGTACAGCAGCATTTATCATTGTGAGCCATATTTCATTTGTTAAAATTTGTCGTCATATTTGTTCAAAAATAACAGCACAAGTCGGCATACTTGATCTCCTCGAATTGCTTACCGCGAACATCTGCAAATATTGCGCTGGCTTTTGCACTGTACTAAGCGCAAAAGCATATCTGATTACAATAAATATTTCAAGAGGAAGTCATTTAAGTACATTGTTATTTATAGCTATTTTCCATTTCAGTCATGTTATGTGGGTACGCGAAGGATTCCGAAAAAAAAAAAAAAAAAACACATGGCTAACAGGATGTTGCTGCCCAGGGAGTCTTGGCTGAAGAGGTGAGCTCTTAAGATTACCAATTGTATCATACGGTTCTGTTGTGAAGTGAAAAATTGTGTATAGTAGTGCACGAGAGTTAATTCGTGCACTACTTTTATAAGAAGAAACGAGAAAAGGAAAGTCATGCATGCATCATTTCATGAATTGTAATGTATCACTGTTTCATATTCACATGTTTCCATTAAGTGAATGAACTAATGCAACTAAATTCATCTCATGGTTATGCATTGTGTTTACCTGGAAGTCACATTTTTTTTTCATTTTTTTGTCTAGATGAAGGTTTATGTTAGCCTTGTATGAAATAACAGACACATATCAACATGTATGCAGCTTGTGCACATTAAAACCACATGTAGAGTGAAATGCCTGTTTTTTTTTAAATGTTCTAGCCTATTCACGGTTGCTCTTTGCTTATTGCAGGGGGGGGGGGATATGTTTAATGATAACAAACAAACAAACAAAGAAGAGGAATGAGGGAAAGGTCAGCCAGACAGGGTGTTGGCTTGCTATTCCCCCCCCCCCCAAAAAAAAAGGTCAGGTCTACTCATTCCAGAAGCAAGAATTGTACCAATGTAAAGCGAATAGAAATAAACTGACGTCGACTGAGATAGGTGTTCCTTCTTGGCCAATGACTGTAGGATGTCTCCAAAAAACGTCACAACAAAGCCGATGGTCATCTAGCTCTCCACAAGCAGCTAACTCCACCTAGTAGCCTGCTGCTTCACAGCAACATCAACACTACCTTTGGGGTGTACACATTACACAATATGCTGCATTGTGCTGTGGTATGATAACATACTGATTGTCACACAATATGTTTATATATATATGATAAGGGCCCTAAGGGCACACTGCATGGCTTATACCCTCTGGAATGTATATCCATACCTGGGCAACATTGCATGTCAATGCACGATACAATACACATTTTGACTTTTGGCCGTTATGAGACATCTTCGGCCGTAATGAGACTACCTTCGGCCGTACTGAGACTTTGGCAGTAATGAGACACTTGGGGATTAAAGGATTATCGGCCGTATTGAGACTTTCGGCCGTATTGAGACATCGGCCGTAATGAGACTTCGGCCGTAATGAGATACAATCGGAGGTACATACTGAAAAACAAAACAGATACAACTGGAAAGCTACCAGTTTATCACTACATGAACGTTGGGGGTCAACGCGTTGGGAGGGGAGAAAAGCGGAACCTCTCATAAAGGACACCAAGGTCATGGTGACGCATCTTCGCGGAAGTCAACCTCCAAAAGTGCCAATCTGTGGGACTGTCTGGATGGAAGGGTAGACTCCATGTGTTTCAAGGAAAAAATAATTACAATTGAGATATGTTTTGAGTAGCTAAACGACGGTGTACGCATCAATAATTAAATTAATTGGTACAAGGATCCAGGGCTGAGATTTAGACCATGGGGTTGAAGGGATTTGAATTTGTATATTAGACAGGATTCCTTATTTTTACGTTTAAATCGGTGCTAAATCTACATTCTAAAATAATAATTTTTTGGTCATTTTCAATGTTATGGTCAGGAAGGTTGAAATGGATGGATACTGGAGATTGGCGGTTGTTACGAATATCGAATTTATGGCCGTAGAATCTCTCTCTCATGGTTTTAGAGGTCTCTCCAATGTATTGGACACTACATTTGTGGCAGAATATTAAATAACATACACTGGATGAATTACAATGGAGGGATTGGTGTATTTTGAAAATAAAATCGGAAACTGTGCTTCGTGCTATAGCACATGGTAGGATAAATTTACAAGTTTGGCAGCGCGCGCCACCGCATGGATAACAACCAGGCTTGTTCTGAGTCATACAAGAAGAAGTGAGAATATTACGTAAGGTACTGGATCTGCGGAAAGCAACCTTTGGAGGGGATGGGAATATTTCTTTCAACTTATCGTCACCATGAAGAATATTAAGGTGTCGTTTGAGAATGGAATCAGTATTAACGAGTGCCTTATGGTATCTCGTGGCGAGAATTACTTCATTTTTGTCATTTTTGGGTTTAGGAGTGAATAAAGACGCCCTGTCTACTGCGGAAGATTTAGCGAAAGAGGCATGGACGAGTTGAGCGGGATAATTTCTTCTTTGAAAGTCGGAGGACATTTCTTGTGCGTGTTTAATAAAATCGTCATTTTCTGAGCAGATTCGCTTAAGGCGTAGAAACTGGCCATAGGGTATATTTCTATTTTGGTTGTTGGAATGGTCGCTGTCATAGTGAAGATATTGTCGCTTATCAGTAGGTTTCTTGTAGAGATTAGTGGTAAGCTGACCAGACTTGAAAGAGACTGTCACATCAAGAAAGTTGATGGATGTTGCAGAATAATTACATGTGAATTTGATCTTGTCATAGATAGAATTGAAATGATCAAAGAACGATTGCAAAGTTGATTCACTACCAGACCAGAGAATAAAGATGTCATCAATGAATCGGAGGAAAAGCAGCGGTTTAAAGGGGAAATAATCCATCGCTAAAGTTTCAAATTGGCCCATAAACAAATTGGCATAGTTAGGGGAAAAGCGAGAACCCATGGCTGCGCCATGAATCTGGATGAAGTGTTGGTTGTTAAAGACAAAGTTATTGCAAGTAAGAACTAACTCTAAAAGAGGAATGATTACAGAGACTGGGAGGATTTCAGAGGGGTGAGTATCAAGAAAAGAACGAACTGCTGAAAGGCCTTCGTCATGGGGGATGTTTGTGTATAGCGAAACCACATCCATGGTGGCTAAGAAGATGCTACTGTGATTAGCAAATTTATCCTGAATGGCGTTTATTTTGGAAAGGAAATCATTCGTATCTTTGACATATGACGGAAGGAGTGGTGGAATATGTTTCAAGCACTGGTCAACAACTAAGGATAGTTTTTCCGTAGGTGTGTTGATCCCGGAAATAGTGGGTCTTCCGGGATTGTTTTCTTTGTGGACTTTAATAAGAAGATAGAAATTACCCGGTTTAACATTCATCGCAGAAATTTAGAAATGTGGAGAAGGATAACGTTGGCGTTCGCTAGTTCGTTGATTTTGTTGTTAATGAGAACGCAGAACGAGGAAGTGGGATCATGGTCAATGGCCCTGTAGAGCGTCGAGTCATTCAGTTGTCTTTCTGCCTCTGCGATGTAATCCGATGTGTTAAGTACTACTATACACCCGCCCTTATCTGCTGGTCTGATGATGATGTCTTCGCGTGTTTTTAGACACCGTAAGGCACTTTTCTCTGAATTTATTAAGTTATTGGGGTTTATGTTGCTAGATTTGGAGAGGTTGCTGTGAATGTCCTTATAGACCGTCTTAACGTAACTATCAATGAGAGAACTAGTTTTCGAGGAGTCTGGGGTCCAGCAAGATGGAAGTTTGAAGGGTGAATGATCCGAGTTGGGTTTGTCATGGAAGAGCGTTTTAAGGTGCATCCTTCGGCCGAGGTTATGTAAGTCGTTTAATATCTCGAACTCATTAACATTGTCTGTCATCGGTGCAAAGGCCCTTGGAAAGAACGTTCAGTTCAGCAGGATTGAGAGACACATTGGAAAGATTGAAAACAGTACTGGGGCCGGATATTGAATAAGAAACACAACGTCCCAACACATCGCAAATATCATCAGCCAATGCACATGCACATGCAGCCCTGCGCCCGCCAATTTTGAGACCAACGATAACCCTTGCTGTGTGCAGTTCATGATTAGGCCTGTGATGGGCTTTTTATATTCTATTCACCTATGCCGTCAACACAGCTCGGGACAAAAGTTTCTATAACGCTGGAATCATGTATTTAAATTCTTCCAGCCTCCCCTGCGGCCCTAGGGAAACATTTCTTGAACACAATCCGTGAGTTGATTTATTCCAAGGATTCTGCTCAACACCTGCTCCCCTAAGCAGCACGAGGGGGCTGAGAGAAGTTCAATACAAAATCACAGCGTTTCAGAAGCTTTTTTTTCTAAGCTGTACTCCCGTAGCCTGAAAACGGCGAGCTTTCAAATCGCCGTACAACCGAAGCGGATTACTTCTTCAGCTTGTTTAGGAGACGTCTGGTAAAAAAAAAGCAGGGAAACAAGAAATGATAAACTGATAACCGTGCTGGCAGAAGGATAGCGAAACAATGATAAGTCGTGTCACACGGCCTCCGGCTTACTCTCCCACCCTACCCAACAGTTCCTCCTTTCAGCTGTTGTGACCCGTGGCATAGTTTATCTTACAAGGCATTTCTGAAGTAAGGTGAAGCCAGCGTTCAGAGGGAATGTCCCTGAATTCTCATGTTTGAATGACACTCCACCGAATCCGGGGCACGCCGAACAGGACCTCAACTCTGTGCCACAGCGTATCAGGCACAAGGCACTGATGAAACGCGTGCTCTGTAGTCTCGTGACAAGAACAGAATGGACAGAAAAGACTGGCAACTCCGAACCGAGACAGACGGTCCCGAAGCGGTAAAATGCCGTGTACCAGGCGCCATTGTAGGCTAGCCTGACGGGCGTTCAACCAGCCCGCGGTGACACGACGTCAAGCAACATGCCGCGGCACACCGAGGCACAGAGCCGCCCGGAGGCATGGGGAGTAGCTCCAAGAGGGACTGTACAGACGCTTGACAGAGTAGAAACGTGAGTGCGTAGAAATGCGTTCACCAGGGAAGGACTGACGCAGGCGCAGCATGGAGTATCGAGACATACTCTCTGAGGTAGGGTGCGACAGACTCAGATCGAGGCCTACTCAGCGAAAAAGCAGCAAAAAACCTTGATATCGGGACCCAGGAGGTACTGCAACAGATCATGCGCAGGGTGGTACGGCTCCATGGGCGCATCAAAAATACCTTTACGGCCAAGGGCAAGACACTTGGTCTTCATATGTGGAACTCATGGACCACTTACCTCCCGCTGCAGGCACATGCGGGCACGTGATACCCAATCCACACTGCCACCCCAAATGAAACGAAAAGCGGTGCAGGTCGCAGCCACCAAGATCTGACGAGGGGGAATAGCGACACTGCCGTGGTACCAGCACTTGCTGAAAAATCATGAGGTGGCAAGACGGGCTCGACACGTGATAGGAAGCACCAGACCTCTGAGGTCAGCAAGAACACCTAGACTGCGCTGGTGCACCCGCAGCCACAAGGAGGGCGAAGCGAGAGTCCGCAACCGTTAAACCTATATCCCATTATACGAACATCGTCCTTAACAGGAATGCCAACGGGCGCCGTGCACGACGGGGTAGCATTTAGAAAGAGGAAAACACTCTTCGCCCGATTAATGCGTTTGATAGCTTGCCATAGGCATCTAGAACGCCTAAGACGGCGGCTACAGAAGCTTCATCTCTAAGTATTAGACACAGGTCATCTGCGCACGCAAAAAGCGGAAGAGCTGTAGAGCGAGGTAGCTTCAGCATGCGCGTAGGAAGTGAAGTTCCAAGAGACTCCAAAAGCGGACTAAAGACCATTGCATAGAGAGCAGGGGACAGGGGACAACGGTGCCGCATACCGGGCCTTATTGAAAAATTGACAGATAGACCCCCATTTAGCCCAATACTAGCTGAAGCTCCGATGTATAGAGTTCTGACCCAGCCAATAACCGTAACGGGAAAACCAAAAGCGTGCAGTACCTGGTACATGAACCCGTGGTGCACTCTGTCGAAAGCCTTCTCTTGGTCCAAAGAGGCCAAAACTGTGGGTTGAATTCGACTATGAGCCCAATAAAGGGCATCACGCAACGCAGAAGAATGGAGCTGCAGGGACCGTCCGGGGATAGCGCAGGCCTGCCAAAGGGGAATGACGAGAAATTCCCTGCAATAGCACATTAGAAATAATGTTATAGTCAGTATTCAGTAGAGACACCGGCCTATACGCCTTGTGCAGAGCGCTTCTCGCGCCGCCCTGCGTCAAGCACGGAAAGTTTTTCCGGGGCTCCGTAGCGCGCAGCGTCCAGCCAGCCTGTTGTTGTTGTGTGTTTGCTGCACGTCTTATGGCGCCGAAGAAGCCGAAGAACAATTGTTGCGTGATGAAATCTGCATTCACTTATAGAAGTGCACCGCCTGGAACAAAATTGTATTCGTTTCCTGGAAAGCCTCATGAAAAGGAGAGAAGATTGAAGTGGATCGCTGCAGTGAAACGTGTTCGCTTTGAGAGATGTTAACCACTGTCGGGAAGCTAAGCGAACTCCGTTCGTTGTTTCTTTTAGTAAAGACAGCTCGCCGTGGATGCCCACCATCATATGTAATCACCATATTGAAAAAGGCGCTATGTCAATTGATCCAAGAAGTACTTCGTATGTTCCGTGTATTTTTCCTTCCCCTTTACTAGGGAAGTCTGCTCCTTCAAGCTCAAGCTCCTTGCAAAAGCCAATAATTAAGAACAACCATTCTCACTCTACACTTACTCACTAAGAACAAAATGCCGCGTGGCTGAGGTGTCAGAAATTGACACAACCTGTCTTACATTCCCAACATAAGCATGCTCTTCTTCATTTGACGTACCATCAGGGTTGCGGGATTTATAGCATCTTGATTTTAATCGCGATTTTAATCACTGGTGCTAATCGTGATTTAAAGCATCTTATAGTTTTTTACCAAATAATTTTCCTTGGAAAGGAAATTGCTTCGTGAAATTGAAGTAGGCTCCACGATGTATAGCGTAAAATCTCAGCTTGTATTCCTCAACATCATTCCAGAAACGCTCAGGCCAATAATTGCATCGGCCAAGCTCTGTTGTTTAACTCATGACACTATACATCATCAAGGAAACCTACGTGTCATGGGGCGTAAATTTAATGCCATGCCCGAATTACTACGAATTATTACCACGTCGTCGTACTTCACGATTATGAGGAAAATGGTCAGTTAGGAGGGATACTTTTAAAGCATTTTTTTTTAGATTTTTAAAGATTTTTTATCGCGGTTATTTGCAACCCTGTGTATCATGCAGTCATGTTACACTCTTGAATAAAATTAGGAACCCTGCATCAGATTTTTTAATTCCTACAATATAAAAAATACTAAAAACGTAATTATTATGATTACAAAACATTTGCAGTAGCTTCCATGGTCTTCAGATCATTGCATTGTATCATAAAGCAAAATTGCACGGTGTATATAAAATGCAACAAGCACTTTTAAAAGCACAGCAGTAGTCTTTTTTTTTGTGTGAGAGAGATTTACTAGACGGATTTCACATGGTACTATACAACAAGCACAACACACACGTAACATACACAACACAAGATCAACGATACAGGGCGATGCAAATTGCGGATATTAACATATGAGAGTCAATGAATGATAAATGATCATGGATGGGAAAAAATATGGATGGTGAAAAAAATATGTACAAAAATTGAATTGGCTTATGACGGGACGCCGGCGATGGTGACGAGACCGCCGACAGCGCGAACAGAAGGGTGATGGCCCCAACAGCGCACAAAACCATCCTCCCCTAGCGCAAACAGTTCCCTCTGGAGGACGCTGACGACGCGAACCCGCAAAGATCTCACAAGCAGGAAGATCGG
Organism: Ornithodoros turicata; assembly: GCF_037126465.1. Taxonomy (NCBI): domain Eukaryota; kingdom Metazoa; phylum Arthropoda; class Arachnida; order Ixodida; family Argasidae; genus Ornithodoros; species Ornithodoros turicata. The sequence continues at coordinate 67,725,967 of NC_088201.1, read as the reverse complement.
GACGTCGCGCCTACGCTGCGCCACAGCCTTACATCTGGCACCCCACAAGACCTGGGCCCCACAAGCCGTCACAAGCACACTGTACCGCTGGCTGGCACATCTCCGGTCAAGGGGTATTTGGCACATAATGTTTGTATGCCGCCTGACTAGCTGCCAGAATATGCGGGCTATGCGGCATTCGAAGAGCACATGGCAGTTGGTCTCTACACTGGCGCAGTACGGGCAGATATTCGTCGGAGTGATGTTCCACACGTGGAGGCGATCACGCGTCGGCTGTATGCTCCACGCAAAACTCCACAGTGTGTCGAACAAGGAAGGAGGGAGCCACGAGCACACAACCCTGCTCCACGCGATGGTGTCCACTTGCCGACGACGGTGGGCCCAGATTGTGCTCCTGCACGCCTCGTCCCACAAAACTGCCTGCGACATATGAGCGGGGCTGGTGGAGTTCGGGTTCACAGGGGGAGTGATCCGAGCTAGTATGCGATGGTAAGCGTGAATGACAGCATGGAACCGCCGTGGTGATCGCGCTGCCGGGCGTGACGGTGCAAACGACTCCGGTGAAAGAGTGCGCACCAGAGGCCCCATCCAGTACATTAGAAGAACTTGCGTGGGCGATGGCTCTCCACAGATGATTCGCAGAACGGTCTTGAGTGCGATTCCACGATTCATGAGGCCCACGTCCGGAAGGGCTAGGCCCCCTCGAAACACAGGAAGACTAAGGAAAATGCGGGCCACAGGCCTATTGCGCCTCTTCTGCCAAATGAAGGCTAAGATGGTAGTGTGGATCCGCGAGACAACTGAGCGCGGTGCGATCAGCACATGACTCAGATGCCACACGCGTCCACAGAAGACGCTCCGCACGAGATATGCGCGCTCGAGGTACGTCAAGTTGAATGCGCTGGCAGCCTCGCAGTTCGCGCAAAGTTCTTGCAAAGCGCTCGACCAGTTCGCAGGCGTGGGCCCGGTGCTGTCAAAGAAGACGCCGAGAATTTTTAAGGAAGTAGTGCACGAGAAGGGTAGACACGCGGTGGACATACGGTGACCCAGCGGCAGCAGATAGGTCTTCCGGAGGTTTAGAGCTCCACCTGAGTAAGCAGCGTAGATGTCGTAGACGCGACGCACCTCAGACACCGAAGACGGGTCTCGCAGAAGAAGGGTGACGTCATCTGCATAAGCTGCGACTTTCCAAGATCCAGATGAAGGAAGGGGCAGTCCGCGTATACTGGTGGCCGTATCAATGCTCCACAGAAAAGGGTCGATGGACAATACAAACAGAGCAGGTGACAGCGGACATCCTTGCCGGACTCCCCTGGAGACCCGGAACTCCCCAGAAAAGTGACGCAGCATGTACAGGCAGCTACGGTGGTTGCTATACAGCCGAGCGATGATGTCTCGAATCCACTGAGGGAACTGATACGCTCGTAATACAGCAAGCAGGTATGAGTGTTCCACACGATCGAAGGCCTTTGCTTGATCGAGAGACAAGAGGCAACCGTCAACTCCGGTGGCGGCAGCGTAATGCAGGGCATCGCGTAATCCATTGAGCGTGTCGTACATGTTCCGGCCCGGAACGCTGCACGTTTGGGAGGGATGTATTATTGCCGGCAGGACACTCTGGATGCGCTGGGCCAATATATATGACAAAAGTTTATAATCACAATTCAAAAGCGTAACAGGACGCCAGTTTTCTGGGTACGCAAGGTCACCGCTGTTCTTGGGGAGCACAATAATGTGCCCGAAGCCAAAGGACTCAGGGAATGCCACCCCACCCAGGCAAAGTCGCATAAGCTCAAAGACGAAAAGGCGGATGGTAGGCCAGAAAGCTGCGTAAAATTCTGCAGGCAGGCCATCAGGGCCCGGGCTAGTACCAGAAGCTGCCCTGGATACAGCGTAGTCCAGTTCTTCAATAGTCAGCGGAGCCTCAACGGAACGCTGATCTGCAGGTGAAAGGGACGGCAACGCGTCAAGAAAATCACTGTCCTCGGTACTCGCAACTTGTGTGCTGGTGTAAAGAGAGCGGAAGAAAGCTTCAAAGCCGCCTACTACCTCTTGTGGGTCCTCAGTAATAGTGCGGTCGGCGTCACGAAAGTTGTTAGGTGGCGGCTGGCTGCTGTGCGAACGGCGAGCATAGCGAAGGTAGCGCACGACACCGGGACCAGCAAGCGCCTCAGACTGGGTGTGACGCATACGAGCAGCCCCAGCTGACGACCGAAGGAGGAGCCTATATCGCTCCTGGAGACTCTGAAGGTATTCCTCCATCAAAGGGGTTAACGGGCGCCCCCTGCGCACTGCACGTATCTTTATAGCAAGCCGTCTCAGAAGAGCGTTCCGCCTCCTGGCCCGCTGTTGGCCCAGCGACTGAAACAGGCGCCGTGTCCATATCTTGAAAGCTTCCCGCGACTCCGGGGAAGGAGAATGACGAGAGAGGTAGTCAGCTATTCTGGATCGGGCCTCAGCCACAATGGCGTCATCGTAGAGAAGCGAAGTGTCCAGTCTCCAGCGCGTGCACTGGGCAGCTTCAAAGTGCGCCATGTCCAAGGATAGCAGGACCGCGCTGTGGTCGCTCACATGAACACCGAGCTGGTTGGTGGGGACAACAACACAGTCCACAAGACAAGAGCGAAGACTTGAGGGTATATAAAAGCGGTCGATCCTGCTCGACGACCCCGCCCGTGACCAAGTCGCCGAGTATTGAGACCCGCGCAGGGCTGTCCAAGCGTCGATAAGGTTACGGTGCACCAGTAGACGTCTCAACTCGCGGGCACTCCACGTTGGTCTTCCCCGGCCGGGTCCACGTACGTCGCGGTTAGAATCCAGCACACAGTTGAAGTCCCCACCGAGAATAGCCCCGGAGAGGGGTATGAAGCTCGTATCCAAATCTTGGAAGAAACCGTTGGCTGCGGAAGCTCGTGCCGGGGCGTAAATGTTCACAATTCGGAATTTTGTGCGGCCGACGAAAAATTCAAAGCACAGTACTCTGCCATCTGTATCATGTCGCGCTGTGCAGTGTGGCAGTAAGGCACTGTTGAGCACTACCACACCCACTCCACACTGACGAGTAGTACCAAAACTAAAGAAGCCGCGAACATTGCAATGCTCTGTGAACTTGACTACGTCGGAGAAGCAGGTAAAGTGAACCTCCTGCAGAAGGAGCAGATCACACCTTACGCTACGAGCGAACTGTATTACTTCTTCCTGCTTTGCTGCAGTTCGAAACCCCTGCACATTAAGAGTCAGTATGCGTAGCACCATGTAAGAGATTAGGGCAAACCACTGTGTTCCAGTTCCCATGGTAGGCAAGATATCAAACATGTCCACGTCGTCGCCACACGAAACGGTTTTGGCTTTTTTGTGTGTGGGCATTGTCTTCCGCGCAGCGGGGTCGCTATCACTGGGTGAAGAGTGGCGGCAGTGTTTCCCGGAGACTCCAACAGCAGGGTCGTCAACGACTAGATCACACAACTCTGCGGCTTCACCATGAGATCCCGCCAGAGAGTAGAGTGACGTTGATGAACCAGGAGATGAAACTAAAGGGCTCACTTCATCACCGCTGGTGGCAAGGCCAGCTCCCTGCACATGACTGAGCTCGTGCAGACCATCGGGGCCCTCCAAGTTATTAGACCCGTATGGAAGTTCACTTGCTGGTTCGTCACATGAAGAAAACAGAACCTTCTCCACGGCGTCCACTGCCGGCGCGGCCTCAGCAGGCGATGTCGCCTCGGAAGAAATAGGCTCATTGCTAGCGGGTTCACTCAAGGCGGGAAATTCCGCATCAGACTTCACGGGGACTACTTGCTGAGTGGGTGCAGCAGCAGACACAGGAAAAGCAGCCGTCCTCGATCCGTGACGCTCTCCCTTTGCAGCTGACGAGTATGACCTGCGCATGACACAATCCACCGTGGCGTGACCTTGGCCGCAGCGGAGACATGGGGCTCTGCAGCCGACGGTGTGGTGACCAAATACGGCGCATCTTTCACAGCGAAGTGCCTTGCAGTCACCGCGGATGTGCCCCTCCGACCCGCACCTTCCGCAAACCTTCTTGATGCCCTTGTAGTCTACCAATGCACGATCAGACCCAACAGTGAGGAAGTTGGGTACCGGCTTCTTCATCTCGAACTTGACTATGCGAGTCCCGTTGCGGATGGTAGGGCGGTCCTTGTATACCGGAAACGAAAACGCCAGTACAGTGCCGTAAGGCGCCAAGGCACGCACCAGGACGTCATCGGGAACATACTCCGGAAGTCGCTTGATAGTGAGATAGGCAGTTCTTGTCGAAGAAACTGGGGTAAGAAGAACGTCAACCTCCTCAAAGGTTACCTTTCCAACTCCGAAGACCAGATCGCGTGCTCTCTTGTTCGAAACAACAACTTGGAAGTTCAAGCCACCCCGATGCTGAATGGAATGAACCTGGTCGTCGACCAGCTGACAGATAGCGTCGAGGACACCATCTACGGAAGCCCCGTCGGGCACAGTGAAATCGAAGGCATGGTCTTTAGGAGGCCTTACGGTACAAAGAGCTGCCGAGACAGTAGCCGCGGGAGCGGTGGGCGTCGCCTCAGCTGACATCGTGAAACGGACCGGGGGCAGACCCACACAGTAGGAAGTCGAGCCCCAGGAAATTCTTAATCGTAGAAGGGGTGTAGTTCCGTATCGGGACCACTCGTTTTTAAAAATTACTGAAACAGTTAGGAAAGTAAATATTGCATAGAAGTGGAAGAAGATCATATACTGAATCTAAAAATGTAAGAATTATAAAATTCTGTGGACTAGAAGTTTTTTTATATGCATTTAAACAACCCCATCTGATTCACTTTTAGCGCAGGAGAAACACAGGAATGCTAAGCCTAACGGATTCGAAACTTGCCGTCTTGCGAAAGGTAGGGTCGTTGAAATGGGCTAAACCACCTCACTTTAGTGAGGTTGGGTTAAGTTAGGTTCTACAGATTGGGGGGGGGGTCTGGGGGGGGCGCCGCCCCCCCCAGGCACGCACTAGGCGGTGCGGGCGTCGAGACTGTGCCTCGGGTTGGGTCAGTAAGGTCCTCAGCCAAGATGGCGGATCGCCATCAAGAAACCGGCGATAAAATTTAATTTTTATAAGTTTTACGCAATATACGAGGGACATTCCTGTTGAATTTCGTTACTAATTACTTCCTCTTTCACGTAAAAGCGTTAGATTTTTGTTTTTATTCGTTTTTCTTTAAAAAAAGCCAGTGGTCCCGATACGGAACTACATCCCGTAGAAGAGAGCAGTGAAGGCACGTCCGTTCGCTATAACAACTTCTTCTTCTTCTTCTTAGTCTTAGTTTTAGTAGTCTTAGTTACATAGCGGCTTTGCTAAGGATGTGCACAAAGTGCGAATTTCCCCATTCATAGTCATTAATTTATCTGTTGTTGCGTGAAATAAAACTCTTCAAGTCTGGGAACAGCTTCACCAAGAAACCTGTCATGTCGCAAGACTTGAATTTTTGTTTTGTCGAATACACATAAAAAGAGCATTTCTTGAGTTGAGTTCAAGCACGTATAGTGAAAGCTGCACCTGCACGTTTAGCTTTGCATTTTGACCTCGTCGAAAGCGAGGTAGGGAATATATAATGTCCCTCTATTGTGGTCCACTATGTCCATGTTTGCACGTGAGAATGGACACGCCAGCTCTGTATGTAGAAGTACAACAACAACAACAACAATAATAAATGAAGGAGAATCAATGAATGAATATGTCATTGTCTTTCACGATACCACCATCGGGCGTGCAACACAGGCATGGCTGATGCAGTAGTATTATACATACAGTAATATTATATCTCTGCGCTCTGCTGTCGTAGTATTTCTCAAACTGGATGATTTTTCACACTGCTCCATGTACCGTCCATACCTTACAGCTTTTGTGTTCGGAATATCAAGCTGCTTACGGTAAACATGATGCAGCAGGCCGCATACAGGCAACACCGCGGAATGTGCTACGAGCCCCGGAAAATGTGGCGCTCCTCCTGCTAGGGGATTCGTTTGTGGCGCCCCTATAGGCGCTGCACGGGGCGTGCCTTCGAGACACGTCCTTGCAGAGCGGGATAATAACGCTATCTCGCATGGAAGGGCACAAGAGGCTGCCCGCCAAACAGCTATTGAAAATAAGAATCAAAGGACGGGACAATGTCGAGTAGAGACATTTGTAGAATTCAGCCGGAAGTCCATCAGAGCCATGAGAGTTCCCAGTGTGCATGGCCTTGACTGCAGCCGCGTAGCGTGTAGCTTGCGTAACTGAGAGCAAAGTGCTTTGTACAAGGCAAGAAAGAGCGGGCCTCCCCAGTGGGTAGGGTCGCAGCGTCATATAGGGTCGCCAGATTTTCTTCAAAGGGCAACCTAATGCCATCGTCTGCACGCAGACAGACCTGTCAGCCGCCGGCAGCTCCTCAATGACGCTTTGAGGACGGCGATAGTGTGTTCACACGAGCGCCTTTTCTGGCTGCGCAGCGACTGAAGGAGGAGAAGGAGGTATCAGCGCAATCACCCAATCATCCAACCATGCGGTCGCGGGCGGGGCTTATCGTACAGCAGAATCTAGGAAGCGCGCACATTCTTATCTTATTTTTGGCGAGATATGAAAGAGCCTTGTGCAACATCACTGCGCTCGGCAGCTCCGTCCGTCAGAAAGAACCACGCGGATAGTTTGTTCGCGGGCACAGAATCTGACGACTGACGCGCAGAGCCTTCCGGGAGGACGAAAAAAAAAAGAAAAAGCCACCTTTTGTTGCCAATGTGACAAGCTCTTTTCTTTTATCTAATACACCTGGTAGAGCAACACTCGATTTGTGGAAACTTGCCGATGAGCAATACCGAAATGTACCATGGAAACATGCCATGTGAGAACAGATCGTTTTTGAAATAAAAAAGAGACACCTAGATGCCGAAGCAACGGTATGTATGTGCACCAAAGCACGTTTTGGGTCCCCATATTCGCGGCGTAGTCGTTGTATCAGTTAAGAACGCGTTAATTATTAATAACGAGTTGACTGCATGCTCGCATTCCAAACCAAAAGGTATCGGCTCAGGATGCTGGTAGTTTCGTTTAAAAACGAGAAAATGTGTGAGCAGTATGTTGCACGCCAGGCAAGCCAAAGGGGCTCAAAATTTAATCCACGGGCCGGCCACTGCGGAGGTCGCGCATATTCATAGTGGTCTTGCATCATAAATTAACCGTGTGATGCTATAATATTTTAGGGCTGTAATTACACAAGCTTACAGGTAGCACCCTGTGTTCACCATCACGTCTTGCAGTGCGCTCGGGGGAGGCTACTGTGCGCACACATCGTGTCCTTACAAGCATCAACGAGGACGAACAGTTCTAATAAACGGAGCCAGTTTTCCTCGGTTCCACTATTTTTGCGTGTTTCCATCCATCGCGCGGCCACAAAGTTTGGGAACTGCCACAGCGCTTCAAGGTAACGTGTTTTAAATCTGGATAAAGCTAGTGCTAAAAATGCAACATATTGACGAACTTACGTTATAGCGTCTCGCTTTGCCATAGCATTATTTCGTAATTATTCACTGGGGGAGCTTCTTATACAACGCGATATACCAAAAGTGCGAATTCGTAAATTTCGTTTTGTCCCATAATTTTATATGTATGGATGGGACGGTAACGTACCCCCCCCCCCCAAAGAGAAAAAGAAAGGAAAAGATCAGGAAAGATCATAAAGGTTGTTTGAGTGGGAGAGGATTATTTCCAAGAGAAGTTATTTTCCCGTTCTAATTGCATTACCAACGGTGCGGGTTTATGGTGGTGAACTCTACCTGGCTATGCCACCGGTATATGCGATGAACGTTTTACTGCAATGAGTAGTGTACGAAGGAAGTAGACACAAAAACATGGCCTGTCCAACGCCTAAAGCAATGGGGCCAATGAAACGCAGGAATTGGAAGCTCCCAGAGGAGGGCATCGCACCTGAATCATCCCATTTCTGCACTCTAAAAACTGAACTTCAGGGCATAGCAGGCTATGCTCCAACCATGGCCACGAGCGATAGGGCCATCGCTTCTGATTCGAAGAGAGAGGAGGGCGAATGGTTTTTTGTGTCACTTATCATACATCCGAACTGACACAAATGAGGAGGGGAGTTATGGAAGGATCGGCTCGCCGTTGTTTTCCACACAGAAGTGGGCGTCGTCACGACTTTAGCAAAAAGAAGAAAGGAAGCAAGCCGGATGGAGGATAGAAGTGCGTAGAGGGTGCATGAGTTCGTTGGGGGGAGCAAACTGTTAGATGGGTCTTGGCAAGACCTGCCCTCTGCAGAAAGAGGACAAGGTTTCTTGCTTCAGCAGAACGTGCGGCAGAGCTACTGTACACACACACACACACACACACACACCACTGAGACAAAAAGGTGTACGCTCCACTGTGTCTTCCAATCAGAAGTGAGCCAGGGCTATTATTCGCGGCAATGGTTGGCGCAGAGTGTGCTATGTGATGAAGCTGTTTTTACTGTGTTCTAAAGGTGCGACCTTTTCGCCACAGCCGTCTCTGCTTTACATCAAACTCATCACCGTCACACTGCTGCGGCGTCACGGTAGAAAACGAAGACACACAGCCTTCATAGCACTCTCTCCTACACTCTTTCCAGCTCAGTCTTATTTACGAACGCTTTATGCATTTAGAGGCATGTTTAAGCGCACATAATTCGGAGGAACCTGTTGCAGATGGGTTACGGAAAAGCGATCACTGGCTAGTATAATGTCCTGCATATTCATCTCTATACTCTCCTTATGCGCTTTGATATGCGGAGCAGAATGTATTCAAAAGCGGCCGCATACTTTCTCAAAACCTTGTGGTAGGCACATGGGTCCTCGTCTCGTAGCTCCTGTAGAAGGCTATTTTGCAGACCGTGCTCTTTCCTCAGCACCCATTCTTTCGTCCATATCTTCGTTAACCACTTCTTTTCATGGCAGCATTCACTATCATCAATGAGAACAGCAAAAGCCACCAATTTTCGCTTTCTTTCGTCCATTGCGCACCATGCGCCGTGCACATAAAATTAATGCTGCAACCTTCAACCGCAGCGCGAACGTTATCCCCGGCATCTGAGCTAACGGCACATTGGAACACTATCTGTGTAGGCATTCCAGAGTGGCGTAGCCTCAGCGCCTTATCATTTACCCTCTCGCTCCTTCAGTCGCTGCGCCGTCATAAAACACGCTCGTGTGAATACACGGTAACGGGCAAGGGGGAGGCGGGAACAGCATAATTCCCGTGACCAACGCTAGACTATGGTGGGCTAGAAGGACTGGTGAGCCGTTCGGCTGTTGTCATATGTACCCGCCGATGTTCCTGCCGAGAGATGGCGCCAAGCGCATCTCGGCGCCAGAGCCGTATATAGGGAGAGTTTGGCCATTGGGCGGAGCCTGATGGCGTGATGCGTCATATGACGCCACCCGACTTCTCCGTGGCTCCGCCCTCTCGCGTTCCATCGCGCTTGGCCGCCATTACGATCCTAGTTCTTCGGGTGGTCCCATAGAGCAGGCGTTGCTCAGTTCTTGAAGCTGGCAGTCGTACTTAACTGTTGATGATAAACGATGAAATGAACTTTGAAAGTGCGTGCTAATGATTATGTCTAAATGCCGAAAAGTGGACATTGGTCACACTAAATACAGCGGCCGTCGGAGTCAAACGCGAGTATAAGCAGACGCGACTCTGAGCGACCGTGATGGAGGCTGATGAGCAGACGTAACGATATTCGTGAAATGTATGGTCTTTCCGCGTGACAGTAACATATGTAGTCGTCCATTGTGTAAAGCTTACTGCTCGAGTCAGAAAACGCGGTACGATCTTCATGCGGTGCATACCGCATCTGTTCATTCGACCCTTTGCATCCTGCGTGCAGGCAGCACAGCTGATAATGGGGCGAAGAAAGGAAATAAGTCCAAGAAATTAAGTCATCACGTGCGCTTTCGCTACGTAATTATCAAATTGTCGCACTCATGCTTGCTTATGAGGAACAAGACGCATATGAGAAGTATCAAATTTTGCTCTCATGCAGTACAGAGTTTGTAGTTTACACACAAGCTATCCTCTTTAAAACAGTTTATATATTTTGGTTCACAGCATCACAAAAATACAAGCTTAGATTTATTAAAAGTAAATTTACTTTTCCTCAAGTTTAGTTAATGCAGCACTGGAAATACTTAAAAATGTAAAAAGTCACAGCCAAAGAGAACCAAACAAGACACTCAACTCAAGTAAGTGTTGCAGCCGTTTATTTCACGCATAGCACACTTTCAGGACAACAAGAAATAGCAGCCAAGCTAGTATCCCGCTTCGTCAGGCCCCTCAATCGTAACCTGTCCAGTATGGGTGGCCCTTCTGGCATAGCTCACAATATCATAGAAGCACACAAGCCCCCTCACCACGTCAAGGTAGGGATACACTGGAGGGGTTTTTTTTTTGTTTTTTTTAGGGGAGAGAGAGAGAGAGAGGTAATGTACACGAAATTGTCTGTGCAAACATAAGAGGAAGCATCAGCATAAAAATCTCACTGCACACTAGAAACCTTGTTTTTCACTGGCATTCACACGAAAAGTAAAAGCTGTCATTTCAGCACACAAGCATAACTGTACAAGTGTCACTGCACCACAAAAACACTTTCAAGCAAAAGTGCACATACGTATAAGCATCAGTGCAACCGAGGAAGTGTCATAGGCCTATATCTGGCGTCGTGGAGCACACATACTTTTGCTTCCCATGTCCTTTGTTTTTTTCTGCATTTTTCGGCTGAGCTCGGAGAAGTGCAGCTGAAGCCGTGCATGGCAGAATCGTCTGATTATTTTGTCTTTGATGGCATGGCAGTCTTGAATGTCAATATGTTTTACTGCTGCGGACATTTTGTCATGCAACACTGAAATTATGTTTTCTTTGTCACAGCACTTGTCGATGTTTGCTCCGAAGCAGCTTTCACAAAACAGAAGCATGTTGTATACTTTGTCTGAAACATACACTAAGGCACCTGCTTTGTAGGACTTTGCTGTTGTGAAGGTGCTTTGTCCACATGGCGGGGTAGCGTCTGTTGTCACTTCACGGTCACATTTGGGACATGTCACATTGTTCTTCATGACACGTGAAATAATATATCCCCAATAGTAGTAAAAGGCACTCTCTTCAGCTTGAGAAAGGTGTGGCCTTCCATACAAGAGATTGTCTTCATCAGTGTCAGGTTGAGAGTCTTGGCAAGCCTTGGAAGTGTCGAAATCAGCAAGAAAAAAGGCCCCGCCATCGATGTCATATGACCCTGAGGTAGATACCTTCAGGTACTGTGAGATGCTGCTTATTTTGAGGGCCATTTTGAACTCCAGTGGTGTTGGCATTGGATTTCGATGACGAACTGTAGAGAACAGATTTTCAAGGGTGTCCTGAGTGAATCTTGACGTTAACACAAAGTCAAACGAAAGGTCCTTTAGTAGGTGGTCCTGCAACTGCAGGATTGAAGTTGTAGAAAGTAGGACACCAGCCTGACATGGCTTGAAATGTCCATTTCCAATATGAAGACGTGAGAACATCTCCATGAAGACTCTGAGAAAAGTAACGGCATCCTCATGGATCCTTGCGTTGTGGAGGCTCAGTGCCATTACAGGGTGCCGGCTGCACATCAGGTCGAACCAGCGGTTGACTTGTTCAATGAACCAAGCTGTCACCAGGATATGTTCCGGCCATCCGTGCTCTTTCACCATTGTACGCAGAGCTACAGCTGTGGAATGGCTGAAGACAGACATGGCATGCGATACTTTCATTTTGTCAAAATGGTTTGGTTCTAGTAGGTCTTTGGTCACTTTAGGTGCAAGTTTGAATGTGCTGTGTTCCTGGAAATCAGCAAGGCGCTTCACAGGCTCCAGTGAGATGACACAACCAGGTAGTTCATGGGTTCTGACATCATCTGGGTGCAACACAATCGACTGTCGATTTATAAGGTGGCCACACAAGTTCTTAACGATGTGTGGCACATCTGCAATTACACGAAGTGTTGTGTCTTGGAGAAGGTCATGTTTGGCAATATTGGCAACAACACTGTGTTTCCCAGCGTTGACTTTGAAGTGTTTCCACATCGATCTGTTTCCGGGTCCCATGTCAGTAGTGATGGCAAGCACTTTAAGGCCAATATCTTGGCTTTTCCGAATCACAGATAGAACAACGTTTGCAGCATCCACACCATTGAATGAATCACCTGTAGACAAAGGAAACTGCCATATTAACCAACACATTTAACATGGCAGCAAAAGGTCACCCATATATTCCCCCAAATTCTTCTTACACAATGGAAAATGAACAAAGATCAATGAACAAGATGTCTACCAAAGAGCATAAACAATGAACCAAGAATCTCGACTTGGATCGTAGATACTATGCAAAAAGCCAAAGCCAGATTTACCTGTGTAGTGGTAGGCCACAACCTGTTTCCATCGTGTAGAAATGCCGCACAACATGAACACCAAGCCATGTGTTGCAATAGCCTTGAGTTCTTTCCCAGGAACTGGAAGAGGGGCATATCCACAGACTGTGCTTGTGCTTGGGTCATACTCGAAGCGCTGCTGTATGGCCATTTCGTCTACCATTAACAGACAACACCGCTCCTGAGCATTAAGAGCAGCAACCTTTGCCTCAAGTAACTGAAATAATTCATGTAAAATTCCAGGCCGGAACTTGATTCCTAAAAGATCGAAGCAACATATAGGCTCAACTGAACTTTCCGGACTTTCTCAAAGCAAAAGAAATACCTTGCACTCTGCGTCGGAGAGTCCTTGATGATGGATATGGCAATTTCTGGTCCAAGATATTGGAGTACCCGGTACTCCCACATGAGAAATGTAGCAGCAGGGCCTTCTTTATTGTCTTCTCAGACCACTTGCTCCCTCGATTGCTGCTACGTGTTAGAGAGGCAAGCTGGTCATCATTGAATATTATTTTCAGTTGTTCTTCCATGTTCTCTTTTTGCCCTTCCAGTTTTCGGACTCCCTTCTTTGTTCTTTGATTCTCACGCTCGAACTGTTTTATTCTTTCAAGAAGCAGCATTCTTTCTGAATTGGGCAACGGCTGCACAAATTAAATAAGCAAACATTAGACATAACATTACAAGAAAAAGGTGAATTCAATAGAGTACAGCACCTAACCCTCACCTGTAGATCTGGTTGATTTTCACTAGCAGACAAGTTATTATAGCTACATGAGGGTCCAGCAACGTGAAGTGTGGATGTCTCTGCATCTTCCTGAGGAACAAAAAAAAATAATTATGGGATATTCTACACCAACATTCGGTCAATTGAACCAGTACCTCCGCACCATTGGATGTTTGGCTTGCCAGTGAAATGTTGAGCACACTCGAGGGCTCCTGAAAATGTTTACATGCATGACGTAATGTTTGCTGGAACACACATGTGTATATAGTTGAATCAAGAAAGGTACCTGTGGCAAGCATGTGTCGGAGAGTCCAGCAGCTTGAAGTGTGGACACCTCTGTCTCTTCCTGAGTAACAAAAAAAATAAAAATAAAAAATAATTGTGGGATATTCTACACCAACATTCGGTCAACTGAACCAGTACCTCCGCAACATTGGATATTTGGCTTGCCAGTGAAATGTTCAGCACACTCGAGGGCTCCTGAAAATGTTTTACATGCATGACGTAATGTTTGCTGGAACACACATGTGTATATAGTTGAATCAAGAAAGCTACCTGTGGCAAGCATGTGTTAGAGGGTCCAGCAGCGTCAATACTAAGGTGCAGATTCACCGGAGGTGTTCAAGCCGGCAGCAAGTTCTGAGGTGGATCCTCTTCACTCTGTGGAAAACACATACCGAGAAATATTTGCTCTAAGTAATTTTTACCACTGCTTGAGACGAAGCTTTCCTGGGTGCCGTCCGTAGCAAGTAAGCCAGGGAAACTCTCTTGAGCTGTTGGTGCAACTGGAGCAGCATCAAAAGGCTACAGAAAGGGCACACATTTAGCAAAACAAGCAGAATCCTCTGAACAACTTTTGAGCAAATATCACAGGGCTTTGTATACATGCACACATACACATAATGTTTACAACAGAATGTTAATGTCACAGTAAATAGAACTTACATGGTATTCTGACCCCAGCACATTCCGACATGAAAACTCTTTTCTCAGTGGCATGGTGCCCTGCATAAGAAATGGCCATATATGTGAAGTGTCAGCACTGTTGTGGAGTAAGGGTGGTATGAAATAGAAACTGTTAATGTGCAGATTTTATTATGTACTAATGATATTTCACTATAGTGTTGTCATATATATATATATATATATATCTTGAAAAGTTGGAGTTGGATCGGAAGGCTACGTAATTATAGTTGAAATAAATGGGAGACAGAAGACGAAAGTAGGGGAAGTAACAAAAAAAAAATTTAATAAACCTCTTTTTTTGTTACTTCCCCTACTTTCGTCTTCTGTCTCCCATTTATTTCAACTATATATATATATAGTTTTTTAATAAAGTCCCCCTTTTATTCCTTATCCTGTAGAAGCACCGTCTCCACTTCTGATCTTTATTGAATACCTATATATGTATATATATATATATATATTACCTATACCATAGATACGTCGGATATGTGCACAGTTAAAAAAAGAAAAGAAAAAAAAAACACTGCAAAATGTACGCTAGTCATGCTCACAGGGCGGCTCGCAGTGGCTGGCGAGCTTCTTTCTCTCGGGGGCTTCCTCCGGGCTTCAGTTTTTGTATGGGAAAACACAGTGGGGACAGCATTTGGTTTGAGTTTTTTCCAGCCATCCACACGATGCTGTTCAAATTGGCTTTCCTCAAAGTGCACCTGGAATGATACACTTATTTACTTATGTGCATGCGCAAAACAGTTGTTACAACGTACACGTCGCAAATACGCGTATCCCGGGCAAGCAGGTCTAAGCTACTTATTGACGATAAGTAATTATTCCGCAACACGGCAGACACAACTTACCTCACAAAGTTGGCTTTTGGGTGTTGGTTTCCAACTGCCGCCACGCTTAGTCTTCAGTTGCCACAGACGTCGCCTTTTTGGGTCGGAGGGGAAACGAAACATGCGGAAACCTTTTCGGTCCGAATTACTGCACCCAACGGCGCTGCAGTAGTGATATTCGTGATATGTGCTCATCGTTCCCTTCATCTGAGCGACCTTTACCTTCCAGGTTGCGAGGTCCGGTGACGGGGGATTGTGATAGAAATGTTTAATACCCTAGTCAGACAGCATTTCAAATGCCAATTGCGAGAAATGGCCTTCGGCCTCTCGAATGACCTTTGTTCGGGGGCGCCTGCCAGACAGGCGGGAAAGGAGTGCTCCTCAAATGACTGCTCTCACCGGCTCCCTTTTTCGGTTTCGTTTTCACTGTCTGCTGTGGAAATTTGAAGTTGGTCTTTGCGCCACAAATCAAGATGCAGAAGCCATATGCACTTCTTTAAATAGGATCTAAATACGTTTACACAGTTTCACTCCATTATCCGCATTTTATAGGTTTTCCTACATTCAGCTGCGAAGGTAGCGAGGGTACAATGGCATAACACTGTTGTCGAGATTGCTCCTTTCTGCTCCTCAAATGTCGTTGGGGGCCTCCTTTCGCGTTGATGGTCATTTCTTAGAAAGGTCCTTTGAGCTGCCGTCTGACACGGCTGTCAGAGGTCATTTTTTGCAAATGAGTATTCCCCGAAGTCCTTCGAGCATGCCGTCTGACTGGGGTATAAGTCGGTGGTGGGCTATAAGCGTGAGATATACGTTAACCGCAGCTAACCAACGGAAGCGATAGAATTGCTGATTACAGTCTGCATATGAGCAGTCAGTAGAGGGAAGGAATCCGGAAGACAAAGGGGACGACACGAAAATATAATGATTTATACATTTATTTCAGAATACTGGTACCAGAAGGGACCTGGGAAGGAGTAGGGAACGTACATTAATTATATAATATATACACATGATACACTCATATAGTGGCGACAATTCGAAAGAAACCCGCAAAAGAGATGCAGCAAAGGGGTCGCAAGTTACCTTCGCGAACGTGACGATCGCTAACACGAGTGTTCTATATACCGGTAGTCTGACCTAAACAGTAACATAATGAAGTGTTCTTCTGAGATAGAAGAGGCTTTCTCTTGACTGCGATGCCTATTAAGCGCACGTGAAAATTCCATCTAAAATCGGACGGGACGGCGACCCCAAGATATTTCTACTAAGCTCCCTTGCAAGTATACTATGATGTTGGCAAAGCCTTTGTTCTACATATAACAGCATAGACACAGTCTTGTCGGTGTTCAAATTGATTTGCAATTCGTAACACCACTCGTTGATGTGTTCTTAACTGTTTTGCAAAGGTGCATCCAGGAAGCGAGCAAGGTGAGCCATAAGCAAAGCACACAGAAAAAAAATAAAGAAAGAAAAAAAGAGAGAGGAAGAGAACGATCGGCATATTGAGGACGCACGTTCAGACATCCCTATGTTTTTCGGAATATATCGCGCGATATGTTATGCAGTCATCAGCGAATAAACATGCTTTACAATTAATGTTACTTAACATATCGTGCATATAGACAAGAAACAGCAAAAGTCTCAAGACTGACTCCTGTCGTATACCCCAGGTGTATGGGGCTCGATCAGACAGGGAATCAGTCCCGAAGCCAATCCATTATCTTGGTATTAGGTGTCAGCTTTCTATAGGGTACGTACACGGTCAAATGCCTTTGAGAGATGCAAAACCAATATTTCATTTTGCAGGTTATTATATAAAGCAAATGCAAAGTCGTGGATGAAATCAAACAGGGCCATGACAGCGGAGTAGCCCCCACGAAAGATATGCTGCAAGGAATGGTGTTACTTGATCATGATGTTAATTGTTTGGAAAAGATTTGCTTTAGCAATTCACAAAAGCTGGAAACAAGAGAAAATTCGAAACCAAAGTCGGGACTCCTGCTTACGTATCGGTTTTATACGAGCGCCATTTCCATTCGTTCGGGACAGTCCCTTCGTCCAGCGATATCTGGAAAATAATTTTGAGGAATTGCGCAGCTTACTCGGCGTACCTTCTAAGAAAATCATTCGGAATATTGTCTTGCCCAGAAGACCAGAATATCGCGTCCTGGAGTAATCAGTCCCAAGACTTTTTGGACTAGCATATCCACTTTTTTTCTTTGCCAATCTACCCTCAGAAGACTTCTTCATATTTAGCTCCCACAGTGGCATAATAAGAAATAGAGATACAAGTCCTGCTTTAAAGTAATGTCATACTAATAATAATTCGCGAGTTTAAGTTGTGCGACAACAGTGACAGATCTGTTAGGAGTTTCCCACATCTTCTATATAATCTGTTCTCTGCTGTGCGTCATTTTGTTCCTCTTTTGCTCGATACTTTGAGTAGTCATATGCCAAATTTGCTGGGAGTACGCAACAAAGACGTAGCTATAATATTTCTTTTTAGTCTCACTTAATTTCCTCATTTCCTCCTTCAGTGCCTTCGTCAAACCTGAAACCAGGGTTAGTTTTCATCGCCGTCTAATTTTGTTTATGCGACGTTTAAGATGCTCAGCTTCGCGTGTCAGCCATGGTATTTGAGTGTAAACCTTGTCTTTTTCGGACACGAACTTTCTTGTGGACATGTGTACAGTGGCCTTGACAAAATTTCAGGCCATATTAACATTTCTCGGGATGCTACAGATCCAGTTAAAATGAAGTCTCAAACTCCGGTTAGGGTTTCCTAATTTACACTTCAACATGGGACCATATACTCAACATACATATACTCATACATACATATACTTAAGATGCTAAGCTTCGCGTGTCAGCCATGGTCTTTGAGTGTAAACCTTGTCTTTTTCGGTTTGCCCGTTTTTTCCTTTATCTTTCCTTCCTTCTCTTTTTCGTTTTTCCGTGGATCAAGTTATTATATAAAGCAAATGCAAAGTCATGGATGAAATCAAACAGGGCCATGACAGCGGAGTAGCCCCCACGAAAGATATGCTGCAAGGAATGGTGTTACTTGATCATGATGTTAATTGTTTGGAAATATTGGAAATATATTGGAAATTTTGTTGCCTTATTTTCCGTTCCGCACCAGTGCGGAACTGAAAATAAGGCAACAAAATAAGAAGCAAGGAAGAAGAAGCAATGAAATAAGGAATATATCTTTCGCGCTATATATATATGACTCGGTCGTTCTACTAGTCAACAGTAAAACCGGGCGTGCAGAGAGAATACTACTGCGGTGCTACAATTTCGTTTTTATGGCCGATACCATGTTCCTTTATAGTTACATAGGGAGCAAAAGAATTACATAACAACTAAGATGTGCGGTGAGGTACACTGTATAGAAAGCGTCATAGTTTAGCTAAATGACAATTTAGTTGAACAATCTACCATCGGCCTATGTTCCGTGACAAAGTGTTCCCAGCTTCCTGTACACAGCAACTCGATAATCTAGGCTGAAAAGAAAAAGTGAAGAAACCATCAAGGAGGCGAGCTCTCGGACGCAGTAGCCGCTCTTTATTTTGTTTTTCGACCCGTCTGTCATAATCCAACGAAGATAAGACATGCGGTCACGTGCTTCGCAACATTCCGATATCTTTCGCTTGCAGGGATCGTCGGCTAGGCAGACGTGACGGTAGCAAATGTCACATGGTTTAGTTACAAAGAACTGCGGATGCTAGTAAACAGTCAGTGCGGCCAACCAACGTAGTGCTGGTCCAAATGTATTCACTATAAAAATAGTCAAGCACACATACACCGTCACACACGGCACATGTTGGACTAGTTCAACGAGAACCCGCTTGGTTCGCAGCGAGCGCATAGCGCCGGAGCTCAGGAGCTTGGCATCGCGCATTCCATGTATTGAATATGGCGGTAAGCACACCAGTCTTTCTAGCCCACCATAGCTAGACTGACTGGAGCGAGTCAAAACTATCGCAGACCTTCATTTGCAATGAGGAAATCCTCCGCAGGACTTCCTGTTTGGCCTCATCATTTCCGGGGCTCCTAGGCCCTGGATGACGCCAGTATAGATAGCACCAGTCGAAGATGCTGCATCAGCTGCCGACCTTCCCATGCACGTCTCGCCCGCCACTGATGAAAAAGCCTCGCGGCCCCGATCATAGGTCGGCGAATTCATCATGATAGCCTTCACCGACTTCATTCACCATCACCTCATAGACAATGATGTGATGTTGAATGAAGGGCATGATATGATGTGAAGTTGAAGTTGAATGAACGGCATGATGTGAAGTGAAGTTGAAGTTGATGTTGAAGTTGAATGAAGGGCTATGATGTGATGCGATGGGATTTGAAGTTGAAGTCAGGGCGATAGGATTTGAAGTTGAAGTCAGGGCGATAGGATTTGAAGTTGAAGTCCGCCTGATGGGATTTGAATTTGAAGTCCGCGTGATGGGTTTTGAAGTTGAAGTCAGTGTGATGGGATTTGAAGTTGAAGTCGGTGTGATGGGATTTGAAGTTGAAGTCAGCGTCTGTGGGTTTGGAAGTTGAAGTCAGCGTCTGTGGGTTTGGAAGTTGAAGTCAGCGTCTGTGGGTTTGGAAGTCGAAGTCAGTGTGAATTGGTTTTGAAGTCAGCGCGATGGCTTTGAAGGCGAAGTCAGCGTGATGGGCTTCGAAGTTGAAGCCTGTGCGATGGATTTTGAAGATGACGGATAGGTTTCGGAGTCCTCATAATAGTTTTTGAAGCCGACAGTGTTTAGTCGCTGTCTGACGTTCACGTGCTGTGACTGTTACTTGTGCGAACGCGTGTGGAGTGAATGGCAAATGTGTACTGGAGTGCGGCTAGCGAACATAAACGCTTCGCGTTTTGTGTCTGGTGGGGTGTGGGGCCTGACACTAGGCAGATGCATGGCTGAGTCCCCTCCCCCCCTCGTTCTGTATCGGCGGACACAGAGAGGGAAAGTGTTTGGAACGCGTTACACTCTCGCGTAGTGGGGAGCGGAGGGCAATGTCATGTAGCCAGAGGCAACTGTAGGTTGCAAACGTAAGCGGTAGACTAGATGGAGAGGCGATTTGGCGTTCTGCGGTCGCGCGGTGTGCACGTTGCGGTTGTTCTGTTTGACTCATTTGCTCGCCAACAGCTTTAATGTGCGAAAAACACAATTACCTATCAAATATATATATATGTTTATAAGTCCCAAACGTCGCCACACCAGCACTGTGCTGGTGTGGCGACGTTTGGGACTTATAAACATATGTTCAACGTGCAGCCAAAGAGCGTATGCTATTTTTTTTCACTTATATATATATATATATATATATATATGTAGGTCGAGGGAAGTACAAAAAATCAAACGGCCACGAAGTTTTACAGTTGTGGAAGGAAAAAGACGCGGACAGCAGATTTTAGGGAAGTTAGAAACACTAGTTCATTTAATGGGCAGAAATTAAAAGTTGAATGAAAAAAGGGGTCGACGTTTCGACAGTGGCACTGTCTTCAGGACAAAAAAAAATTTTTTTTTTTTTGTCCTGACGAAGACACGAAGTGACAAAGTGACGAAGACAGTGCCACTGTCGAAACGTCAACCCCTTTTTTCATTCAACTTTTAATTTCTGCCCATTAAATGAACTAGTGTTTCTAACTTCCCTAAAACCTGTTGTCCGCGTCTTTTTCCTTCCACAACTATATATATATATATACATACATATATTTGATAGGTAATTGTGTTTTCCGTCGTACGTGCTTTTCCCTGGTCGATTTTTGTCCATACAGTATTCTTGCAGTATGGCTTCACCAGCGGCCCGATTGTAACTTTACTCTTTTTGCGGTAAGGCTGGTCATGCCCCGAGTCGGAACAAGACAGTGTCAGAAATAAATACCTATTACATGTGCACCCTGAAAAGCCAATGTTTGCGGCTCAGCGTGAAAAATTCTAACGGGAATACAATACTTTTTACACGCACTTTTGAGCCTTCGCCTTCAGTCGCGTATGCGCGTTTTACTAGACGATGGTAGATTGCTGTCGTGCTGAACACGTGTGTTTTAGTAGACTTATTTTGTGCCTTCTTAGATTGCATTTTTTTTTTTTTACTTGGGTGATTGAGATTCAAATGGGACAAGATCGGGCTGGCATTTTCTTCTTTTTTTGTGTGTGTGGATGCCTTTTATTTTAAATGTAATACACAGGAGTCACTATAGGTCTCTTATTTATCTGAGGTGCATAGATCAGGTTTCGGGGAATTATCTGTTCCGCACGCGTGACGTAACTCGTAACTTACGAGTTACGTTAAAAAGTTACAACCTTCAAGTTCTGAAAATGAAACTAAATGAGCAATGAAAGTTCTTACTACCATGCCGAAATTAAGCTGCGAGCGGAAGTCCGAATAAACTTTGTCAATTGGGCACAAAGCAAGAATTGGAATTCCAAGTTGTGCAAGTTATCATTTTCCGCGCACATTTCATAGAACCTCTCCCAAGTGTGGCCCTACCACCTCCCCCATTAAAAAATTCACAGGTAACTCCAAACGAACGTTCTGCGGCGATGACACAGAAACACGCCACAATCGCCTTCTTCTTCTTCATCTAACTGGATGGTGTCTGGAGCTATATGTGGTCTCCCTGGTGGGCACCTGCAGCTCCATTTCTTTGAAGCTTCAGCGTAGTGTGAAGACGTGTCTTGAACGTGCGACGCTCTGCCATGAGCGTCACTGTTTCCTTCAATCTCTCATTTTCACATCGAGAGGACGGCTTAATACTCCCCCCTCCCGGTTGACGGTACCGCTGTCTTTTAAAAATGCGCAGAGAGAGAGGCTTTCATTCCTTTCACTTGTTGCTGTTTGCAGCACCAGTAGCCAAATAGTTTGCAGAAGCTGAAAGGTCGAGAGTCAAGCTTATCGAGCACAGCCTGAAGTCGTTCTCTGTTAGTCTCGTAGGATGGATGTGAAGTGTGTCTTGAAGTGAGTGTTGCATGTGCGGCATAACGAAGTTGATATGAGTTTCATTCTGTAGAGTGTTGTCCGTGAATAAAGTTGACCTAGGCGGATTCTGTGGATGACTGTTTGCAGAAATCTCTCCAGGCTTCTTGGGACGATAGCTGTCAAATTGGGATCGATGAAACAGAGATAATCAGTAGGTCGGAGGGACGACTTCCATAGTTCTCTGGATTTTTGTGTCGTCGTTTTCCTTAGATAGGCTTTTGAGTCAGCTTTGAGTCACTATCGTGGTAGCGTACACCCAGTACATCGCGCGGCATCAAGGCAGAGCAGACAAGCTGGCGCCGCGCACGTGCAAGGCGCGGGGTCACTGTCGTCGGATTTTTCAGCAGTAAAATAAAAAGAAAGGAGCCCGCGTTCTGGGTTCTATCTGCTTGGACATGAAGCGAAATAGAAGATAATTTTTAACTTTGCTCATGGTACTTTAGCGAAGTTACCTCAAAAAGTGACTAACACTAGAGTCAAGTGATTATGATGAGAGGTTGTTTCAAACATCAAATAAAGACAGGCAAGGGTGGCAATTGTTGTAAACTGTGTCGACAGATATTTATTCACAGATTGGGAGAGAGAAAAAGAAACTGTTTCACGGAATGTAAATTGGTGGTCTTCCGGGCTCCTTGCAGTCTTCACTTCAGTTTGCGCCTCACATTCTGTATGTATTACATGTGTTCAAATTTCTCGGTCGTTAAGAATTCACTAGCGTTCATCCGTATATCCTCCTCGAAGGAAAAAGAATACAATGGGTTACACTTTTCTGAGGGCAGATTCTCAGTTTTTAGTGTCAGTGATTTATCCAGACCCTCCTACACCCCAGCCCAAATAAAAAAGAAAATTCGGCGACACCCCCCGCAAAAAAGGGGGCTTGCTATTTCAGCTGTAGTGACATGTCGGTAATTATACGTGCAAAGCTGTTATCACGTAGCTGTAATAATGACCACGCCCCCTACTTCGGATTCCGGATAAACCACTGCAGTGGTGTATTGCATGAAAGAATGAGAGTAAAATCATATGTCCAGCAAAGGTGATCACAGATCGCTGCATTCGTTCATGACGGCTATTTCCAGTGTCAATATGCATCATGTCACAAGAACTCATGTAATACTGAGTGACAGGCCACGATATATTGCGATGTAGAAGCTAATACCCATGCGTCTCGAGTGAAAAATGGCACGGCAGAAAAGGCGGTCGTACGAAGCCACATGAACGTGCAATGTGCCGGCAGACACGGCGGTCGTACGAAGTTACCTGAACGTGCAATGTCCGGCAGGCAAGGAGGTCGTACGAAGCCACATAAACACGCAATGTGTTATGCGCTCGCTAACTGTTAACAACGAGCGCAACATTGTCTAACAACCCTACCGCGTAAGCAACACACCCCCGCCGCCGTTCACATGTGACAGCGGAGGTCAAACCTTGCATCCCTCCCTTTCCTCTATTCTTGGTGCACCCTGGTCCAAGCCCAACCGAGAGCAAGCCGACCGCAACCTCCAAACAGCATACCCCTCCTCCGCTTACGCTTTCGCCGCCACCACCAGGAGATCCACGCAAACAGGGGCGAGGAAGACGCCAACGTCGTAAACCTCCAGCAGCGGGCAGCCGGGCGCACCAACGTAAGCCTCCTTTGGAATTCAACTTCAAAGCCCCATCAGCGGTCGTCCGAAGACACATTAACGCGCAATCTGCTATGCGCTCACTTATCTATCAACAGCGGGCGCCACATTGTGCAACAACCCTACCGCGCAAGCAAGACACCTCCCGTCATTCGCATGCGACAATCGAGGTCAGACGTCGCATCCCTCCCTTTCCTCCCTCATTGGTACACCCTGCTTCCAAGTCCAACCAAGTGCAGGCTGACCGCACCCTCCAAACAGCATACGCCTCCTTCGCTTGCTTTTCGCCGCCACTACCAGGAAGACGAGAAGGACCGTATATAGCGTCGTAATCCTGCAGCCGGGCACACCCAACGTAGGCCTTTGTTGGAGTTCAACTTCAAAACCCCATCACCGACTTCAGAACCCATCATAGGAATTCAACTTCAAAACCCCATCATAGGAATTCAACTTCAAAATCCATCACCGACTTCAGAACCCATCATAGGAATTCAACTTCAAAACCCCATCATAGGAATTCAACTTCAAAATCCATCACCGACTTCAGAACCCATCATAGCAATTCAACTTCAAAACCCCATCGTAAAATTCAAAATCCATCACCGACTTCTGAACCCATCATAGGAATTCAACTTCAAAGCCCCATCAGAAACTCCAACTTCAAAACCCATCACCGACTTCGGAACCCATCATAGGAATTCAACTTCAAAAAGCGCGAGCGATGGGATCTGAAGTTGAATTGTGATGATGGGCTCTCAAATCGGCGATGGTTTCTGAAGTTGAAGTTGAATGATGGGTTATGATGTGGTGAATTCTGAAGTTGATGTTGAGTGATGGGCGTGTGATGTGATGGTTTATGATCGTGATGTGATATGATGGGCTTTGTAGAAAACTTACTCTGATGTGATGTTGAATGAATTCTTAGGAAAATGCCGACCTATGCGTGGGAGCGCCAGGGAGTCTCCGCGATGGGCGAAATTGAAGCAGTCCATAACAGATACGGGGAGGAGAGAAAAAAAAAAGTGTGGACGTGCTCATACGTCACACTTCGCAGATATGATTACGACGGACGGACGAGTTCGCGTTTGGAATGTTGTGGTAAAGGCAGCGTCTCAATGCGTTCCAAGGAAAGGTCACTCGGCTTATCTTCCGTTTTGGGACGTGGTGGAAGGTTGCTAAAATTTTGGCTGCAGGCTTTTTTACATTCCATTGTTGTACAACCCAACATAATTGCGCTTATCGCATAATGCAGTGATACACTGGTGCACAATGTACAAAGTTTTGGGCGCGACAGACTGACCATCGTGATTCACGCTCTGAAAGTCACACAAATCCTTCCACACTCATGCTGAAATTTTATTTTAGACGCCATTTCCGAAAAAAGCGACATGTACTAATAGATGCAGAGTATTTGGAAAACGAATCAGATATCTTTTTTTGAAAAGGTTTTATTCACAGTGATTACTTAAGTGTCAGATATCTAAGTCAATCCTTGACATCAAATTATGCAAGCGGAAGAACATCTCCTTATTATAACATGTAATCGCGTCGTTTGACAAGCAAAAGTCGCGGTGTATTATGTATTTGTCGTGAACATCGTACTAGAGGTAGTGGAAGGTGACATCCTGTTTAGAGAGAAAGTCACATCCGGTAGGAACACTCTGTCTCTTTATACCTTCGTCGTACAAGCAATGGGCTTCGCTTACGATTTCAGAACAGGGTTTATACACTATATCACTGCTCTCCCCATTTCCCAGTTTCTCGCGATGCAACAAGCTTTTTATTTAACAATTTAATACATTACAATTAACACAATTAACAATTAACAATACAATTTATTTTTAATACACCATCTGACAGCCGGGATGGAGACGCGCGTTGACGGTACCAGCGTGCCCGCTGTTTCTGCTGGCTTTAAATGTAAAGTTGCACATAGTGGTATGTTTTTTAAAACTGCGTAGATAGTTGCAACACATGTTTAGTTGTGAAGGTGACAGTTTATGCACGATGTCCTACAAACTTAGCGCATTCGAATTCCTGCTGCGCTTGCGCCGTACGCATTTCTTGCGTGAGCAACGAGATGGCGCCACAGGCGCCTCGGCTAGGCAAGCCTGTTCCAATCGTGACAAGCAAAGGGGTCTACTCAGCTGCCTAGTCAGGCGGCTTCGCAGGCGCAAGGTATTGGAACGCAGCCCCAGTTTCAGTCGCCGTTCAGCACACCATTCATTCTAGCTCACCATAGTCATATTTTGCTGTGGTGGGCAAGAAGCGGGAAAAACACGTCTCTTGACAGGTTGATAAAGAGCTGATAGTCCCCACCAGGGTGCTTTGCGCAGAGGCCTTACGTAATCAATTACGTAGGATCTCAGGCGGTTGCTATTTTGTGGTCTATTTTTGAAGCGTGTTGTGGGCAAGCTAACGCTTGTCCCATCCTACAGTTGGCGATACAAGGTCCTCGGGTCGTCGGGAATCAGTTGCTTCCCAAGCAGCACAATGTACTGAAAGTCGGGTGCAATAGGGGTGGACGGTATGCGTCTTATCAATGTTCTGTTGATTCACGCGTCTGTTCAAGGCCGTTCACCTACCCGTCCACCCCTATTGCACTCGACTTTCAGTACATTGTGCTGCTTGGGTTGACTAACCCTGTTTACCGAACTGTTATCGTAAAATCATTCCTATCTGACAAATCGCGCTTTCGCACCCAGCACATTCCAGCAAGGAGGAAAGCGATACCACGGAGGAAGCATACGTCCCGTGTGTTTTCCTTTCCTCTGGCATGTGCGGTAAACAGCCTTCAACGTGCTTCCCCAGATTGACAGCACTGCCGTTCAAATATGGCGACGTCCACAGGAAAACGGTGTATACTTCTAACCGTTCTAAACTTCTCGACTGAACATACGCGATAATTGAACAAACCACAGTGTGCAAAGTGACGTCACGTAAGATGTGGATTCTAGGTGTAGAGGCAAATGCGGCATTAAGCGATGATATCTTTTGACACCCTTGAAGGAGAGATCGGATGTGGTCTAGCTAATTGCACATGATGGAAGGAAAAGATGTACGAAGAGACGTTGTTGTCCTAGCTATGTACGTCCCTTCCTTTCGGAGTTCCCTTCCAGTAATTAATAATAAAAAATACACCCTTTTGTGCACTGCCATACGCGTACGAAATGCGATAGAATTCCAGCAGACGAAGGGCGGTCCCTGTGCTGTGACCGCACACGATTTACGTGCGGCGCAACCAAAAACCCGACCGTAGGTCGGCACGGGCCCCGTCCAGACGACGTGAATGATTTGAGTAGGTGCGTGGGATATGTAATGGGAGTAATGTAAATAAGCAATGTATTGTATGCAATTGCTTACGAGTGCAACAGTATCTTTGGATCGAGAAAAATGAGCCTAAGTATATGTGAAATAATAGGAAGCCAAAAATTTAACTTGTAAGAGCATGAAATATGGGGAAATAAGTAAAAACATTAGATATTTCTCTCGTTCGCGTGCTGCTTTCTGTACAAATATTCACGTAAACGCTTCACGCACGAAGAAAGCTATATCGGAATTACAAGTGCATCCAGCAAAAAAAAGAACATTATAGACGATAGTTTGAATTAGAAGCACAGTATATAATAGGTAACGAGGCCAGAAATGTTAACGGATTAATTTGGCGACGTTCCACGCCTAGATTAATTGCAAAGACACATTCTTGTCACCGTTGCAGATATTTCACGTCCCACTACACTTAATCAGCGTCCCTAAAAAAATAGCATTTCAGTATACGGTTCAAACCGGTATGGTAATGTAGCTGGTCTGCTAACGATAGATGCCAATGTTTGCATTGCGCAGCGGTTTAGATCTTACGCCGGGGGGGATCGTCATATGAGCACCTGCTCTTCGTTTTAGGGCGAGGGCAGTATTGTTTTTGTTACGGGATGTGCTCAAGCAAGCTTGCATTCCCACTGCAAGCTACATATACGTTCTAAAATTGCTTAATCTGGAAATAAAATGTATTAGTGCATATTTTGGGAGTCCTTGGTACCTTTTCAGGAGTGCATGTAGCAGAATTGGGTCAGCGACTGCTGTAGTGTGTGGCTGCTGGACAGCTGCTGTGTGGCTGCTGCATTTAATGGTTGACTAAAGGGCGTTTGAAAAACCTCCCATTTTCGTCATATATCCAAAAACTTTTATCGTAAGGACGTTCCTGCGATGTGCATTTAGTGCCGAAATCCTGGTCTCCTGAGATATCCCGTGGATATAAATGGGCCCTATAGTTTGGTCCCCAGGATAGCCGAACATCCAAATCAGGACATCCTGCGTACGTAACAGGGCTCTATCTTGCCCACTGGGTCCTTCCCCACTCATTCCTGCTGTCCTCTCTCCATCTGCCCATGTCTGTACGGTTGTTTCGAGGCGCGAACACGGAATTAAAAGAAATCATACATTAGGAAGTTTTTTAGCACATCGAATGCGTTGTTCCACAGAAACAAAGCAAAAACAACGTCAGCGTCAGCAAAAGTGCCTAAGAACTGCCCTCTCTTGGTCGTCTGTAA
This sequence comes from Ornithodoros turicata, assembly GCF_037126465.1. NCBI lineage: Eukaryota > Metazoa > Arthropoda > Arachnida > Ixodida > Argasidae > Ornithodoros > Ornithodoros turicata. The sequence continues at coordinate 67,697,854 of NC_088201.1, read as the reverse complement.
TTGTTACAGCGGTAGCTGTTGCCGGGAAGGTTCCAGGAGATCGCCGTGTCCGTGTGGCAGAAGCCTCCTCGCTTCTCAGCGTGAGAGAGGAATAAAACTGAGAGTGACAGGTGCGCGCGACTGTGTGGAAAGGGCATGCTGGTGCGAGAGAGCGGGAGCTGGGTACGGTTGACGGAGATCAAAAGGAAGCCTACAATAGAGAGACTTAGCACATCGGAAGTGTTCCACGGATAAAAACCGAAAACGAAAAGGAAGCTTTCAAATACAAGATGAACAACGTGATGTCAGCTATTTCAAAGGAGAATTATCACATTTGTTCTACTTTGCAACAGTGAGTGCAACACAGATTCAAGTTCTTTTATGAACCCAGCTGTATTTACCGAGGGAGACCTGAAGACAACGTCAACTGTTAGAGGTAAACCTTTGTAAGGAAGCGCTTTGGCAATCACCGACCCGGACAGCTGAACAAATAAACTTTCACGCATGTCATGTTTAATTGATAAATCTGTACGTTGCTGGAATGGTAATTCTTTCTGTATATATAACGCGCATCCCCCCCCCCCCCAATGATCACGCTCAATTCTATTGGCAAATACAGCGTTATATCCATCAATATTGAAATGTTTAGAAGTCTCATCAGTTAACCACGTCTCGCAGCAAGCTAGCAAAGTTGCATGCGTCAGAGGAAACACAGTTTTAACCAGGGTGTCGAACCGCAAAAAATACGGGTTCGGTTCGGGTTTGGGTTCTCGTTGCTTGGATTCCGTTCCGGTTCGGTTCAACGCTTGTATTTTATATTTCACATAAAAACTACTTTTATTAGGACATGCGCGGCTAATAGCTTACTGCTGTTCTCTGCATTGACGTTTTTAGTGGTCAGGTACTCCCTTTAGCGACAGAAAGGAGAATAGATGAACACTTGCAAATAGCGTCCATGTTTATGAGGCGGTGTAGTTCCGCTATTTTCTGTTCCCAAAATCTCTTTTTTGACACTGACAGCGCCAGCAAGATACACCTAACGGAAGCTTAATAAGATGGACAGCGTTTTACATACGACGGTACTTTCAGGCACACTTCATTTGCAGCGTGAATCGATCTAAAACAGTACTGAAGCGTACGAAGCAGTACGAAGATAAGTCTGCCACCCTTGCTTTGTCCGGGCTCACAGCAGTGTATCAGTTAATCCACAACACAAAGGCAATGTGTCACAACACAATTGTACTACCAATAAGCGGAACTACATTTACTTTCCAAACCAAGAACAATCAAACAAGCACAAACACAGACTGTTTTTGTTGGGTGAGCAGGAGTTTTTGCGACAGTGGTCCTGCCGCCACGTTTCTCTTCACAACGGACGTGTACGACTAACGGGGCTCATCTATACATAGTGTACTTCTCTTAGTTAGGCAACCACAAGTTAATGCACTTATAGTACGTACCTTGCAGTTTTTGTATACTGGAACTGGAGAAGGTAAATGACATCGTTTTGTTTCTGAGGGATGGCGGCCGTGTGGCACACTGGTCTGAGATTTTTCGGCAGTCAGGCTTTGTGATATTTTGAACATTTCGTAAACGGGTGAAATAAATATTCTATTCAACAAGTACCGTACTGCGTACGCTCCTTCTCCGCTTCTCATGTTTCTGAGGCTATATGTTTATTTAAAAAAAGAAAAAGAAAGGAAAGGTTAGGTGTTATGTTTCTGTCTTGTTTACTGCTCACGTGTAAAGAAAAATGTTGGGCTCTTGCTTAATCACATATTCGTCCTATAGAGCTACACAACTGGCCTACTCCATTCCTGCTTCATTCGTCCGCGTGGCGCCTCCTCTCTGAAGACAGGCGCCGCAGCGCGTGCGTGGGGCGCTAGCGGCGGCGCTCACAAGGACAACTGCGCTTCAACGTGTTAAAAAAGACGCTGAAAGCATACTTACTATATGTCCTCGTTTGACTGCTAGGTGAAAATTTGCGAAATCCATTATATGGAGACCAATTTGTTCGGGGATTGAGAGACACTTGAACTCTTATGCTGACTTCTTTTATGTCTGAACCGTTTTGTTGCGAACCGGTTACCGATTGTTTTTTCAGTTCTGCTCCGGTTCGGGTTCAACAGTGTCATGAAAATTGCGGTTGATGTTCCGGTTCGGTTCCGGCAAAAATAACGGTTCGGGTAAGGTTTTCGTTTCGGGTTCGGGTTCAGTTCGACACCCTCGTTTTAACATCATCAAAATGTTTATTTATACTACGGACATTCAAGTGAACTACACAGTGAAGCCCAAGCATCGCGTAGCATCACGAAACTCATCTACAGAAAGTAACGACATCAAAAGAAGAGAAAAGAAATGGAGAAGAAAGGTAGCATTCAGAGAGGGCAGTGACCGCTCTACATCCGTTTTATCTCACTGTCATGTTCAATACAAAAGCGCTAAGCCAAATCATTTTTCATAGCGAAAATACGGGCCGCACCCATACATAGGCGTAACCCTTAAGCTTAGCATGCTCTTTAGTCAACCTCAGGATGTTTTTGTTTTGTAGTGTTAGATTTTCACAAACAAAAATGTTCTAGTAGGGTTTTTCATTTGTAACCTTTTTGATTTCAACTTTGGCATTAAGCAATTCCTGCACAGCAGAACACTCCTTAAATCTTATCAGGATGACAGGAGGCTTCTCTGAAGATATTACCTGAAGTGTGTGCTATGCTAGTAATGTCTTCACGAGGAGAGTATGGAATCCCGTAGATTTCTACGTGGAATCGTCCGTCGTACTGCTCGTTGTAGCTTATTGTCTTTACCAGTTTCATGATCTCATCATTTTTTTCTCTTAAAAACTACTCTACTTCGGCTAGCTTTGTGTCCGTTCCGTTCATTCGTTTTGTTAAGTCGTCGTATTCCTCCTGCATGCTATCTAGCCTTCTTTCAATACTCCTTATCCTCTCGCGAACTTGCCCAGTTTTTTTTTTTCCATTGCTTTGTATCGCCGAAAGTAGGATTTGGGGAATTATCTGAGGCCGATCTTGAGAAGTCAATTTTTTTTATTTACATTGCATGTGTTGCACAACCATGATTCACGTTGGGAAATCGGGTTGGGACTTTCAGAGTAGTTAGGGCCGTTAGCACTACATGCGCCATGGTGGTAGTAATTATTGCATGAAACACACTTAAAGCGGTCCTCTCCGCTCCTTGTTTGCGCGCTACCATCGAGGGATGGCAGTACCGCCGCGAAATTGTTTTGTTCATATTTTTTTCCCCTCGGCGCTGGGGGCGGAGCATCCCGCTTGCGCATGTGTCGCAGGTCGCAGTGGCTTTGGAGGAAATTGTCAAAATTGTGTTCTGTCTCTCGCGCGGCGGCCTTTCCGAAACCTTCGCTCGGAGGGAACGTGGCAAGGAGGCTGGTTTCACACAAGTTTTCATGGGCCGAGCACGGGCATATTTATGTGTATGGGGCTGTTGACACAACTGCTGCTCTCAATTCCATATGTTTCAATGGAATCCGTGTTGCTGACGCCTGACTCTCCTGACGCCGCTGTTTCACTGGCGCCTTTTCGTTTTCTGCAATATGCAGTGTAAGTTTGCGGACTTGGTTTTCGTCGGCCATCACGTCGTTCATGCGTCCAGCGTGTTACGTCAAGCCTGGGCTCGTAACTCAAGTTTCTGCTCTGCGCATCACATTCTCATCATGATCATCATTACAGATCTCATCCCCCCTGTGAGCCATGGGGTAGTGGTCCAATATTGTAGTGGGGAATTTCCTCAGTCATCATTATCACGTATGTGTATTGGCTGTTTGCAGACTTGAAACTCTGGAGTCTGTTTGATTCGGGTAAAATTCTGATTTTTAGAGAGTGGAATGAAATGGCGACAGTACCAAGAGAGGGGGAATATACGGATATCGCTGCTTCAACAAAATGAAATAGCCTTGGTGGCCCTTTGAGAATCGTTCTTTCGAACACACGACCAGTAAGTGAACAATATTAGGAATCCCCTAGGCTTGAGATGTAAGGCTGTAGATAAAAAAAATCAATCGTGTATAAAAAGCTAATTTTTTTATGCTTCGCTTTTTTTTTCACCCTCCTTGCTTTCCTTAATGGAAGTGGTGGTTTCCTCCTCGTAAGCGGGGAGCCGTCGAGAGCAAGGGGGTTGCGGCCTGACCTTGAGCTGTGATTCACGTATCGTTTGCTCCTACATTTGTCGATGCTTTTATTGTTTTTAGTGGCGGCGCGTGTTCGAAATGTGGCATGTATGGCTCAACTGCTCCGATCGTCGCGGCTGGTTTGTCATCGCTTCGCAGCTTTGCTGACCGTTTCGCGAACGGCTTGAAGTGATAATCCATTTGGACTTGCTTACAGAATGAGGGACGCTAATTGGGGAGACGGAACTGAGCAAAACCGAGCGACCAACTTGTGTCTCGATTTTTCGTTCTTCGCAATTTGGGTGATAACATTGTGCACATTTACAGCATGCGGATTAGGCGATACAAATCTATCAAGTAGCTATGCGTGGCATATTACAGAGAAAGCACAGTATTCTGTACCTGTCTGCTGCAGTCCCAGTTGGAATCACACCTATATGGCTTTACGAGCAACCATAAAGGTAGGAAGGGACATATAGTCGCTGATCATGTCTCCTGTCTATGTTGGTATCCGGCTTTCTCTCCTACTGCCCACGCGTTGGAGATAGCGAATTTGGGGAACCAAACAACCACTACATTCTGACTATGGCTGGAGACACAGTACATGCTGCACAGCGGCGCACTATCGCTATGATTTCACGTGCCATGCGCCTCGCCTCATTTTGAGTGTGCGTGCCTGTTTAAGAATAGTGGAACACAAAACAAATAAATAAAAATTAAAATAATGAAACGAAGCGGTCTTCTTGCTTGACACACACACTCACGCACACACGTAATAATAGATTGACGATGGAATGGGAAGTTCACGGAATGTGTGAACGTTTTCAAGTGCACTGGAAAATGGGTGAACACGAAGTAATCTTGTTCTTCCGTACTGGTTTTGCACTAATGAAAAGCATCAATGATTGATATGAGGAGGTTGAAGAGGTTGAAAAAAATAAGCCCACTTCGCATATGTAACCATAAAGGTCAGAATGGGAAAACAACAGGCGCCTGCGACAGATTTGTGTCTGTTCCCGCGGTCAGCTTCTGCTTTCAACAATGCATTTTCGAACAATGTACAGGGTGACCTCTTCTATTCCATACATATTTTTATATTATTAACTAATACTAATCTTTTGTTTTTCTTTCTTTCTTTTTTTGCCTTGAACCACCAGCAAAACTGTCTATATTGTGGTGAGATACAGTTGTACAAAGAAGTCAGGGTTGGACTTATCGCCACTCTGGAGTATCGTTGTTCCAAGTCACCTCTGTGCAGTTTCACTCACTTCGTGTGAATGGAAAAAGTGACCGCCACAAACGACAGCCTAAATCTTGATCTTGTTAGAGGATGCCTTTTTTATCGGGATCGGGTACAAGCAGGCTCAAGAACTAACAGCATCAGTCGCCCCTCCCATTCCTGTCGAGTAAGCTCTACCAGAAATGTGAGAACAAAGTTGGGGAAAACCTTCAATCAGCGACATTAGACTCCATGAAGAGAGCCGCGGCCGAAAAAGGTTGAGCTTACCAAACAACGGACGGAGTGTCGCGATCCCGACGGCTTTTGGAACATCCCAGTCATTGTAGATGGAGGATGGATGGAGCAAGCGATCTTTCGGCCATGGTACAATGCGAATAGCGCGGTGGCTGTCATTGTCGGTCGTTACACGCGCAAGATTCTCTACATCGGAGTACGCAACAAGTTCTGCAGAACTTGTCGACGCGCTGAGTCGGAGCATAAGGAGCCTCTACCACACTCGTGTTCTTGCAACTGGAAATCGTCTTCAACGTCCATGAAGCGAGACATTATTGTACAGGGATTCAAAGAAAGTGAAGAAATGTACGGCCTTAGGTACACTACATTGATTGGAGACGGAGATAGCAGTGTTTTCGTTGCAGTCCAGGAACAGGTTCCTTACGGTCGTTCAGTGAGAAAGATAGAATGCGTCAATCACATGGTAAAAAACTATACCAAACGGCTGTATAACCTAGCAAAGGATACTAAAACATTCGTCACAGCTGAGGGCAAAGACGCCAGGAACCTATTGTCTACCGCTAACATCAAAGCCCTAAAATTTTAGGTCTTGCCAGATCCGCAATAAGACGGCATGTACAAGAGAACACTGCAGTATATCGCCTGCTGCGGTCAGTAGCCTGCGCCATCAACTGAAGAACGGCCCATACCACGTATTTGGTATCCACAGCGGCTGTCCAAGCGAGCACTGCTCCGTCAAGAGAGGCGATGCTGTGGAACTTGAAAGCAGAACGGAAAAGGGCAATCTTCTTCTGAGATCCAACATGATGACTGAAATATGGTGAGCTAGAAGCCTTCTAGCTCACCATAACTGAAATCCAGAAAGCAATAGACGTACTCGCAGACAGATCTGATATGCTGCTCCTCGACGCAACAAGCAATGCCGCTGAGACCTACATGAGCATGGTGGCGCGTACAGTCGGTGGCAAACGCGTTGACTATGCAAAAGGTAAAAGTTACGGTAACAGATGTCGCGTCGCAGCACTTGCATACAACATGAGAGTTGCAAGATGGCACGACTTCTATCTGCGCAAGTTCGTCGCGAAAAGTCCATCATCCGCTCTGAAGAAACTGATAACATCAAGACAAAAGCGCAAAGAACGAAAATGCAAAAGAGCGTTGCGGTTCGACAAGGCTCCAATGTCGAGAACACCCAAATTCGCAAGCACCGTTGAAGACAAGGACTATGGAGGACAGTCTCAAAGACCAGAACTGGACAGGACAATTTTTATTGAGAAAGCTAAAGCCTTTGTGCGTGGCATACAGTTGACCAGCCAGGAAGCTGACAGTCTGCTGAAGTCTACACTAGAACATAACAAGTCTGACTTATGGCACTCACAAAGAAAGATGAGGATACCATCAACCTCAATACATAGTATACAGGGTGTTTCAAAAAACGTGTCGTTCGGACTTTATAAAAAGACGGGGCGACGGAAAAATACGGGGTAAACGGCATTTGTGTGGCAACTGAATTTGCCACCTTGAAAAAATATTTCCATTTGATTTTAATTGAAATAAATTGAATTTCTTTAATTGAACTCCAAAATTTCCCAAGTCAACCTAACGTTTTTTTTTTACAGAATTAGAGAGCCCGTAGCGAACTTAGTCAGATCCACCAAGAAATCCACTCGATATTCGCAGTCGGATATGCGCAGTCGGATGTAGTGCCGCAGAGTCTCTTGCATCCTCAATACATCCACCGGCGGCTCTCTGGCCTCCGCTGTAGACAGTGTGTTAGAAGAAGCCACGGGTACACCTAGGCAGACTTTGAGACTTCTTGTCAGGACGCTCTGTAGCGTCTTCTCCGAGGTCTTGCTAATGCCATGCAGGACCGGTAGATGATATGCCATCACTTGCCGAATAAGCTTTAAGCCGAATAAGCCGAATAAGCCTGCTTTATGAGCAGTGAGGAGGGACGAGGTCGACATTCCCCAACTGGGACCTGCGAAATGACGCAGGATGTTGGTACGCGCGACGACTCTGTCCTTCAAGCACTTAACGTGAGCAGCCCATGATAGCTGACGGTCGATGACAACTCCTAGGAAACGGTGACGTGGCACTTTCTGAATCGGCTGATCGGTGAGCTTCAGTTGGAAGTTCGTCATCTTCTTCCTAGTGAAAGGCAGGTACACAGTTTTCTCGGGGGATATGTCCATACCCCTTTCAGTCAAGAATGTATGTGTGCTATCAAGGGCTGCCTGAAGCCGCCGCTGCAAGGCTCGCAACTGAACTCCCGATGACCATAGGCATATATCATCGTACACACGATATGCACACCCTTAGGGAGTTGCTGAGGAAGAAGTGCCATAACTACATTGAATAGTAGAGGACTAAGTATATACTCCCTTGAGGTACACCGCTGGAGACGTCGTGATTGTCACTGCCTCCGTCTTCCGTGCGCATGTGTACGGAACGGCCTCGCAGGAAGTCCACAATTCAACGAAGGAGCCGACCGTGAATTCCACGGATGTACAGGCCATGAAGTACATGGTGATGACTAACCATGTCATATGCTCTGCGAATGTCTAAAAAGGCCGCCACCGTGACTCGACCTTCGGGTCGATCATGCTCCACGAAAGTGACCAGATCCAATATGCCGTCCATGGTGTATCTGCCCTTCCTGAAACCGGACATACAGTCCGGAAACAATTTGTTTGTTTCTAGGGTCCACTCGATTCGGTGTAGGATTATTCTCTCCATCACCTTGCAGACACAGCTGGACAGGCTTATTGGTCGAAAGGCTGCTATATCACGAGGCGACTTTCCTGGCTTAAGGACTGGGACCAGCTTCGAAACTTTCCAAGCGGGGGGAAGCACACCGTCATGCCAAATCTCATTGAAGATCTTCAGCAAAGCTTCCTGCGCCGCGACGCCGAGACATTGGATGTGTTTGTAGGTGACTCCGTCTGGACCTGTCGACGATTTGCTTCGCCTTGACTTTGACGCGGCAGTAAATTCCGCAACGCTGAAGTCGACGTCGTGGGAGGCTACGAATGCATCTTTTGTCAGGTCTGTGGCCTTCCAAGCCTCCTCAGCAGAAAGATGATATGCCTGTGTCTGCGATGATTCAGATGATCTGATAACCAGCTTGCAAAAGTCATTTGCAAGTGTTCTCTCGTCTGTGTTCCAGTGAAGAGCTAAGGCTCTGAAAGGCTGCAGTTGTGTGTTTTGCGACCCAAGTGACCGGATCAGCTGCCACACACGAGTCGTCGGCGTAGACGGAGTAAGCACTGAGCAGAAGTGTCGCCACTGCTGCCGGGACACTTTTTGCGGGTGACGTCGGATCACCCGCTCCAGTCGGCATGACTAGCGTCGGCGATAGTCGTCCTGGTTGCCTGTCCGACGGAATCTCCTTTCCGCTCTGCGGCGAACCGCGCGCAACCTCTCGAACTCCATGTCAACTCGAGTGTAAGTGTCACGTATAGTGACCACCTTGGACGCCACGTGAGCTGCGCCGTGCAACGCCTCAGTGAATTCTTCGATGGTGTTTGCATGAGCTGTAGCATTCGTGGTCTGAAATTGATAGCGTTTCCAATCAGTTAGTCGTATCTGTCGCGGCTTTCTCGGAGGCTTGAGGAACGGAGCGTGACCATCACGGGGATATGATCACTCCCCATTGTGTCCGTGTATGTGCACCACTCAAGTTGTCGCGCGAGCACGTTGGAACAGAAGGTAATGTCAATGGCACTGTTGTATAACTGACCGCGAAGGAATGTGGGTGACCCGTCATTAAGGGTGACGAGGTGCAGTTCGTCCATGACATCTTGAATCATTCGGCCTCGAGCGTCAGTGTGCTTGCTGCCCCATAGAACGTTATGAGCATTGAGGTCTCCACAGACAATGATGGGCGGGGGAACACCATTAAAAAGGGCCCTTATGATGTTCTCTGTGATCCGCACGTTCGGGGCTATGTAAAGACTGCACACAGTAACCCGACTGTCCTCCAGGCGAGTGCGGCATGTTACATATCCGAAATCGTCGTGTGTAGAGACCCGCAAGACGGCACAAGGTAAATCCTTTCGCACGCACAGCATAGCCCTACTTTGACCACTGGGACGTTGAGAGAAGTGTGCCTCGTATCCCGACAGCCTGAAATTGTCGCCTACCCCGGGTTCGCTGAGGGCTAAGATGGGGAAACGATTGCGAAAAAGAAAATTACGAAAGTCTCCCATTTTTGGTTGCAGCTAGGCTGTTACAGTTCCACTGGAAGATTGTGGCTGCCGTAGATGATCTGTCGAAGTCTGAATGAAGAGCGTTCGAGGAGGTTGGTACCATGATCGGCTGCACCTAGCTTGAGAGTATAGGATGTACGTTATATCAGCCTTTCAGGACCTCCTCCATGGAGAGGACGATTTCAATGGCAACTCGATTTTGTAAGTGAATAGCTGGCGATGTAAGGTAGTTCCACATATACTTAGTGGAGTTATGTGGTACCTCTTTGTCATCTTTTTGGGACTTGTGTTTAGATGACTTCTATCACACAGCTGGGGCTAGCGTAGTGCGCGGGGTTTAGATGATTCATGTCACATAGCAGCGACTTGCCGCATTGACCAGTGACATTTTGCGTTCAAGGATAAATAGTATCTTAATTGTATTTCAAATACCATTTGAAGTATTTTACTCTATCTTAATTACTTCAATTTGCATGTACTTGTAATCTATCTTAATTACAATCTAACGTTAGTATTTATTACATTTTCTTAAATACATTTTTGAGTATCTTCCAGACGTCTGACTCAGTCTACATGCAATGCAATCCCGGACTATGCACTACTTTATACGCTCCTGTTGGTGAGCGCATTGCGGAAGCAATCTGACTGTGCATGGCTGGCGCTTCCCTTTCATTCTTTTCGCAAGAAATATATCCGCCCCCCCCCCATCCCCCCATCGAAATGTTGTGCAAATCACACCATGGGGATAGGGTGACGGCAGGAATATCCCCATGACATGCCTGCGTCTGTTATTTCACGTATCATAATCGCACGATTCAACATACGTTCACGGCCGAAAATATGATGTGCTGCACCATCGGTGGAAGCACGCGAATAACCGTTAATGAAGCCGTGTGGTTGGTCTCACACAAATTCTGTAGCTAGACCCGGAAAAACTCAACGGACATCCATAACGAGCAAGACGCAAGCAAGATCAACCGTCGTCTCATATGTTAATAACTGTAGCTGGATATTTTGTACCTCTTGTACATACGGTCATCTGCATGAATGTTACTTATGGTCACCTGTGTGTCCTTGCTGCAACTAAGCAGAACTGAGTAACACTTGTCTATGCAGATGAACAGTCCAGTTGATTGACTTTTATTTTGTCCTCTTGACAACTCGTACACACTCCCACACTTAGGGATGACTCAGAGCACATAGAAATGACACTGAGGAACGAAGAGAAACACATGCACGATAAAATTCCATAAACAGATGGTCTGATTTATGACGGACAGAACCTGCTGTTGCATATGAGGACAGCCGCACACGGCGTTCGAAAAGACCTCATGAGTGGAATGGTACACAATTCGCGCGTCTTTCCGACAAACTTGTTCAAAATCAAGACACGTGTTCTCGTTCTCAAGCCATATTTCACGGGGGCTCTGCCCGTAGCGGCCACCTAGTAACATCTTCGACATCTCAACATGCACACCTCATGTTATCGTGCACTTGTGTTGGTTGCATGACATGTCAGCACATCTTGACCAAGCCAGATTCAGGTATGAATACTGAAAAATATATGTCCTTCGCTCCATATTTGGGCTGCAGCCTACACTGGGTCGTGAATCAGTGTAATCAAACAAGCGCACCCCCGAAAACAACACCCACCTCACACACAGAAAGCACAAGACGTACCTTCTCTTAAACACCTATTTGTATTGTGCACGGAAAGTGATTACGCCAATTTATGTCCTACTGATTGCAGCCGAGGTCGCAGTAACAGGTCATGCGTGAGGAATATCGATGCACGACGCTGACGCTGGATAGAGCAGTCAAAGTCATCTTGGATCCTCTTCCGAGCAACGAATTTGGGCGCATACAACTCACTTCGTTCGGCAGAAAGTGGGCGGACCTGCTGTTCGGTCTTGGTTATTAATTAGCTTTCACCATGATAAGACACGCGTCGTTCTGGCCCGTCGCCGAGGCAGGTTGAAACAACAACCAGGCTCCAACAGCTCCCCATAGAGCCCATAGTTTGATATAATTCACACAACACTGGGCACACGACCAATGAGAGTGCAACGTTGTAGAGATTATGCAATGCCAGTCGGCCAATCAGGAGTTTTAACTTTGGCTGAGCTTTCGGCCGGGTCTAGCTACCATCGACTTCTACCGGATTTCACGCCTACCGCCGTTACCCGATATTCAAAATAACTGAAGCTTCTTTCGGCTAAAAGAAATATTTATTTGACACAAAGCACTGATTCAAAGATCTGATACATGGGTGCACTGTGAATACAAAGTCCACTGCGTTGTTGACGCACTGTAACTAAGTTCGAACTTCAAGCAAAACGAACACAGCCCTCGAAATCCAACACGGCCTGAGCGTGTTCTTCACTCTCCAACCGCTCCAACTCACGGAGCATTCCAGTTCCGGAGTTGATAGACTGTTCGTGGGATAATAGTCGTGTCCAGGAACAGCACAACACACGTTGAATCACATCGACGCATGAATAAACCAGCGAAACTTCTTCTGCAAACTGTTCTGCCGATTGACATCACTGAAACACGGAACACAAGAGGACGCAGTGCCGGCCGATTTTATGATGAGCATCTTCTTTCGTTACTTGCAGAGCGGAAGGCACTTGTGTGGCACGTAATACTGTCTTTGTTGTCAGCCCTCAAAATCCAACGGCGCCCTAACGCGTTCTCCACTCTCCAACCGCTCCAACCCACGAAGCATTCGAGTTCCGTAGTTGATAGACTGTACGTGGGATAATAGCCGTGTCCAGGAACAGCACAACACGCGTAGAATCACAAACTGTTCTGCCGATTGATATCACCGAAACACGGAACACAAGACGACGGACGCCGTGCCGGCCGATGCGAGCTATTTCGGAACTATGCGGAAACTGTTGAAACGGCCGCCGGGACGCTGCACGCACATGCGAGCGTAGAAAATGTGAATTCAAAACATTGCCGACCAATCGGAGCGCGCACGCAGTATAGGCCAATGAGCTTGCAACGTTGTACATTGGCGTAGTGGCACACATTCTACAGCCGCATCCCCGGTTACCTGAGTGAGGACTGCAACAACCTCGCGCACTGCTCCTAGCCGTTTGCCTTCCCTCTCGCTCTCGCTCCTCCCATCTCGATGTATCCCTCTCTGTCGCGGAAGCCCATTGCGGTGGCAGCACAATGCAATCCAGGCTAGCAGAAGACAAATGTCCACACTTTTGTCCAGTTCATCTCGAATAATACGAAGGTTAACGCTGCAACTTAGCTTGTACTGTCATCAAAAGACACAGATGCACGTCCTCGCATATTTTTCAGGCGTTTATTTCGTCGCTGAGAGATCTGAGGAAGTGTTTTCTGTTGCTCCCATAGGACTCCATGCTATTCGCACTAACAGAAACAAAAAATCGTATAAATTCGCCTATTTGCTGTATTCCGATAAAAAAAATGTCAGGACGTGCAGAATTTACCCATGTATTACCAGCTCGGCGTACTGCTTCATTACTGCAGTAGTTTTCGAGATGAACTGGACACAGCAATGCCCATAGAGAATACATTGGGGTCACTCCGCCTTAATGGCACTATCATCAGTAGGCACTGATTTCATACACGCCAAGCATATATCAACCATGACACTTGACGTGCTAAATAGGCACAAAATAGTGCTATAGTAACGTACTTATGTGAGCAAGAATGACGATTATATCAGACTGTATCAGATTGCTCCAAAGGACTGGACTCCAAAGAAAATGACAGCGCAAGCAGCCCGTGGTAGCCACCTGTCGACGAGCCGTCGTCCCGACCCGACTTCATCCTTCGCTCAGCATACCATACCATTATAGGTAACCATACATCGAGATCAGTGAGGCCAACTACGCGGGAAGCAAGGTGGCGGTGCCAACCCCCGTAGCATTTTTATGCTGCTCAAAGTGATTGCGAGTAACCCTTTCGTGGATGCAGCGAAATGGATTGCAATAACAGAACTCATCAACAGCATAAGATCGAAAGGCTTCACGGTTCATAGTTCACGATTTGCCATACGGGAGTGCTACAACGTTAATTAACCGTACCGTCTAGGAAGATGGTGAATTCGACCCGATCGTATCCGGAGAGAACGCCAGCACGAACACTTTTAGCAAAGCGGAGTGAACCGGGGACGCGCTGGCTGCCTGACGCCTGACGATACCCAGGCAATTTTTTAGAGAAAGAAGAAGTCCTACGTCTGTCCACATTTTCACTTTTGAAAGGGTTTTCAAAGAACTGTAATGCATTTTTCCTGACCGTGAGGGGATGTGGCTTCAAAAACGTGTCACTTAAACTGTATTCTTCGAAACTAAGTTACCGAGAGACCAGGCAGTTGCACACGAGTTGTCACACGAGCAGACGACGCAGCCATGATGAGGTTTTCCAACCGTAATTGTGTCCGGTAAAACGTCAACAGCATCAGTCTCGCGTATCGTGATTTCATTTCGAATTATCGTACCGTGTACCGTACCGGGAGGTTGCAAAGTGGTTTACTAAAACTCACTATTGGTGATGGCGATCTGATAAAAAGAAACTATTAATACAAACAAAACTCATAAGGGGCGTACGCAATACATGTCATACGATGGTCATCCGATTGTGGGTTCAAGCACATAAGATGGTATGTTGTCTACACAACTTCTGAATGAAAAACACATGAAGAAGAGATCTACTTTAACAGAAGCACGTATCCACTAATCAGAGTTGTAAAGCGCTACAAATATCGCATAAAAGGTGGCTCGCGTTCACGCTTGTACCGATCCTTAAGAACCGGTAACCGAAATCTCATTTTTCGGTTCGGGTTACGGTTTCGGTTAATTGCCGATGGTGAATTGTGGTTAGGTTCCGGTTCCGGTTCTTGAAAAAAAATTTGGGTTCCAAGCAGTATTCGGTTTTCGGTTCCGTTCCGGTTTTAGCGTCTGGTTACGATCTCGTATTCGACGCGCTATCCACAGAGAATACACGCCAACCAAGACCAGGTAATATTATAGGAGGTCTTCCCCTGGCCTAACAGGAAGAAGCCCAAGCAGCAGAGGGGACCAGGAAAAGGTTGGGAAGGCAGCGGGGATACTGGTTCTGCAAAGGCCGGTATCGAATGCAGGAACCCGAGGCTATGCCGATAGTATCCCAGAACCAAGAGAAAGGAGAAATGCGAGAGGGAAAAATTGTGAGGTCGCTCCCCGAAAAATCCCCGATAGTCACCCGATTCGTGATCACGTGGTAGATGTTAAAAAAAGCAAAATCGTAGGATTTCACCCCGTTCATTCCCCGACACCATGCCGATTGCATATCACGTGGCCGGGCCTCATACGGAGCAAGCAAGCGCACGTTTAGGACATCCAAGCTTACCATGCAGAGGCTGATGCAATACAGAACCATGAAGGCGCCACGGCGGCTGCAAATTCAAACGGCGAGAGCAGAGAGGGTGAGAGGCGAGAGTGACAGGTGATAGTTGGGAGTTGGACGCGTTGCGGTGAGTTCGTTTTGTCTTTGGTTGCCGTAGCAAGGATCGTATAACTTCTGTGCAGTATTTGCGTGTGCTTTAGTGCGCTTTTTAAAACAATGCGATGACAGTGGTCCCTGCGCAACACATTGTCGATTTCCCGGAAGAGTTTTCACAAGAAACGGACGGTGAAACGCCAACCGGACTGCACGTGGTGGTGCTTCTGATGTTCGAAGGTATGAGTGATGACCGTGATGTTTTCCTTACTATTAATTAGATGTTTCATTTTACAAACTTCGGAGAAACTCAAAGATATGCAGATTCCGAACGTATCGTGAAGAGGAAGGGGGTATATGTCGCGACCTGCATGGAAAACAGGAGTGTTATATGTTATCTTCTCTGAGAAAACAGAAGATGTGAGGTGGCCAACAAAACGTAAAGCTCCCTGTGGTCCGTGAGTGCATCGCACAGTCAGGCATATGCTTTGTCTGCGCAGTACGTATATATGGAGATGCATTGATTATTTCTTTCTGCTTAGTCCATGCTTTGAGCAGAATAAACAGTATATTTACTTGAGCAATATGTGCATTTCCACGTATTATTTTCGATTATGCATTCAGTGGTCCCAGCTGCCAAGTGGCCGGGTTAAGTTTGAGTTCTCATGAGTGCTAATGCAGAAGAGGTAATTGGGATGACCGTTCATGATGCAAACTCGCCGTACATTACCAGGGAAAGGTCCACAAATTCCACAAACTATACCAAACGTTACACATAGACGAGCATCCCGAGAAAAAACTGGTTTGGGAGCACATGATCAGTTGGATATCATGAACCCAGACATACGATGTACTCTCATTAATTTTACTACCGCAACGTCTTTCAGTTTTACTTTGTGGGACAGCGTTGGCCTCGGTCAAATGCTGTTCTGATATTTTCTCCATGTTTGAACTGTCCCAACTGCATTTGACTTGTACATGGCTGTCGTCAGGTGTCTTTTTACCTCTTTTACTATGACTTTTTTAAACTTTTGTTTATATTGCTGCAGTGAGTCTTCTAGGACCCTGCAAGGGTGCTTCATTATACTTTCCTTTTGACAAGCAAGCACCACTGAGTCTAGACGAGTGCTGCTTTGTAGCGGTTTTGGTAGGCTGGAAAATATGTTGTCACTTATAGTCAACCTGCTTGTCTTGTTTACCTAATAATAAATGAGAGCGTCACGTGAGCGTCTTGTTCTTTTTGGATGCAGAACACTTTCCGAACAGCCGTATAGGAGGAAAGCTTTTTTCCTGTGGTACGTTAAAGGGCTCTGACCAGAAGCTGGAGAGACTTTTCCGCAGTGTCTACCGATAGAATACACAAAAGCAACTTCACATACGAAAATGCATGCCTCAACACCTCGTAGTTTTGGTAAACTCGAATTTTGAACATCGCGGTTCACGCCGACGCTGACACACCTAGCATCAAACCAAGAAAACGTACGCATATATAGAAAACTCATCTGGTCATCCCACTGGGATGACGTCAATCGTCCATGCAATCAGCGCGCAGAATGCCGCCACGTGATCGAGCACTACAGCAACAACTTTCAGCAAGAACCAACATTTTTACGCCGATATACTGTTGTCACAATGTCTGGAAATAAAAAGTAAGTATGTACTTCAAAATCTGCGACCTGTTTTATAACTGCGATAATCCAACTAGCGACTTCCGTGGGAAGAGGAACTAGCTACGAGGCTATGAGCTACGACCTACGACGACTTTCGGGATCCAGCGCGCTGTTTCACAGCGTTAGTGTAGTGTGTGTATTTTCACACTTTTTTCATTTATATCTTTTGGAACAACGACCAATTTATCGAGGTACACACACTTCATTTGACATGCCTCGGTTGTGTCGTCAAAGCGAGATTTCTTGGCGGGCATTCAGTTCCGTACGATACTGCGCGTTCAACCGCAGTGGCAGGTATGGTTGGCAGGGGATTTTGCCAATCGTATTTGAAGAATGCAGACTATGATGCGGACCCCTCAGTTTGAGTACAAAGAACCTCCGCCTACAGCAGTCCGCAGTGCTTTCCTTGAATCTATCTTCCAAGACGTCTCAGCCATTAAAGCCCATCTCTTTCATACTCCTTTGATTACCAGATGAAAGGTATCAGGCCTGGCATTCTCTCATAAGTTATATTACGGTCACCCTCCTCCCCACCCCACTTACTGTCAATCCCCTCACAAGTTACTTCCAAAACTTGATGGCCCGCACAAAGTACTTGCTCCACCTACACAAACAAAAAGATTCCTCTACTCTCCGCACCAGCTGATGGTGTCAAACTGGAATGACCTTCCTGCCCACATAGCATCAGAACAAAATATATCGTCATTTATTTCCAAGTGCTATGTTCATTTTCAGATCGAATGAATTTCTTTGTGGTGAGCGAACGAATTTTGTGTATTTTTGTGTACATCATTTTGGTATTTGTTTTTTTTTTATACAAACCTCCCTCCTCTATGTAAATCCCTTCACAAGGGTCTTTAAAGGACAGATATGCCGATTTTGAAGTGCCGCAGAACTGAGCGATACTCGCGCTGTGTGTTCATTACCGAACACTGAATATGTGTGCGAAATATCTTGCTCCAACTGTTCGTAGTTTTTTAGAAAACAGTTTTTTTTTAGTTCCCACGCCCGGCCGTCAGACCTCGGCAAACCCTGCGCACGGGCGCACCGACGTCACTGCTCTCGGTTTATCTGTCTTTGGCTTGGCATGGACTCTTGGCTTGGCCGCTTGGCTTCTTTCGTTTCGTCCTCTGTGCATCGTACATAAGCGAACAGCTGTTATGTTGTTTCTAAGCCGGAAACAAAGCATGTGAATATATTTTTTTTTGCACGGCGTCGTTTAGAAAGTGCACTTCCTTGTTCTGACCTTGCCTTTTATGGGATGGAGCGATATGATACGTTATATGCCACGGCGAAGTTGTCTAAGATACGACGGTGATACGCTGTTAGAACAATTCATCGGAGCATTCAAGTGTTACCTATTATAAGCTGCCAAAAGACCAAGCAGTGCGAAGCTCTTGGCTGACAGTGGTGCCTGCTAATTTCCACTGCAAGGATTTCGTCCACGAATGTTATCATAGGTTACGCTCGACTCCAGAGGCAATTTGGAATCTCGGCACGAAATGATCTGATGAAAATCTGAGGTGCCCGACACACAACATTTTGAACGTGCCACGGGAGGATCAAGGCAAAAAACGAGAGCAAAAAAGGTAAGTCGAGGTTCAGATATAAGAAAATAGCAAGCTTAATGAATCGATTGTGCAGCTGTCCTACTGCGCTTACTCTGATATAACCACGATTAACAACACAATAGTATTGACAATCTAACTTCTGAATTATCACAGGTGCACGCTCAAGGCGGAAATGAAGCAGGATCTGGCTTGCATCTGGTGCATGAAGAAATTGATGACACGTTAGTTGCGGTCTACCTCCACCAACAGGTATGACAATGTGATGTTATAATTTGAGTATTCACCTATGTTCAACTTTTCATGTGCGCTCGCATGCAGACATCTTGACACCACTTTTAAATCTGCCCTCAAAGTTACAACCTGTGCTTTCAGGGTGTAAAACAAAGGTCGCCATTCCGATTAGCTGCTATCTCCCAGTTCAAGCACTTTTGCTGTCTGGACACTGGTTCCTGTGGATGGGGTGTTACAAGCTTCACTGTCTGATATAGAAGGTACGTTACATTAGTTCAGTTAATTTGTCTTTTGCACATTTTTGTTACTGTTAGCTGGATTGCTGTTGGACATACAATCCTTTTACACACAGAAGCTGATGTCGCCTCTGATAACGTTTTAGAATTTTCGGTGTCATCAACGTCCATTGAGGAAGGTGCCTTTACTATCTGTGAATTCATGTTAACATTGTCTACTCTTATTAATTCACTGTCTGTGTTCTGAGAGCTAAGAAAAATGGAAACTATTTATTTGTTACAACTTCACACTGGATGTGGTACTAGATTGACATGTAAGCTAAAATACCTGGATTCTACAATAATTGTGTTGAACTTGGTGCGTTACCGTTGCCAATGCCACATTCATTACATTTTTAGTGGGTCCGGTGCACAAATACTGTGTGCATACTGCATACATACAAACTGTTCGATAGGCAAAAATACCTAAGCAGTGCTGTGTAGTCTTTTTACCCAAAGTCCATACTCTTACTGCAAAGTCACACTACGTAGAACAGCAATGTGCAGGTATGCTGCGATAGAGATTCACAACAGAAAGAAGACTGTTGAGAGCATCTAAATTTTAATGAGACGAGACTTTCGTGCACATGGCTGCTCTTGTTAATGTGTAACATGAAGTTACAAAACCCCAGAATATATAAATCATGTTGTAATGAAGAGAGCGAGGGTTGGTACAGACATAAAAATAATTATACAATCATATATAATAAAATAAAAAGGGGGTACAACTCCCCCATCAACTGAACTCGACAACTCAATAACTCTACTTGTTCTCTACCTTACAACATGTCTTATATATTCTGGAATTTTGTAACTTGATATTAGACCTTAAGAAGTACAGCCTTCTGTGCGAAAGTCTTCTTTCTGTTGTGCACAATCATTATACAGTAAATACGACTATCCATTTCTTGTCATTAAATGCTTTTTCTTTTTTTTTTTTTCTGCAGTGATGAGCATCCATAAGGACACATGCCAGAAAGAGAGTCTCTTTTGAATGACAAACCCTTATCACCTCATGAGGATACAGTGGTTGACGAACGGTTCTCAAGCACATCGAAACTTCAACAAATAATTCATGAAAAAGCCAGTCAGTGCTAGCACCAGGAATTGAACGTGGACCGTCCTGCTACCAGTCAGATATGTTACATTTCAGGCGCTCATTGACTTTTGGTGAATTACTTGTTGACTGTCCCAAGGTGGAGCTCGCCACAGCTCATTTGCCTATCTGTTAATGTTGTGGCGTGTGTTGCGTTTTTCTCTTTGTGTGTTCCAGACTCAGAACGGTTAATTTGGATCCGGTCAGGTACGTTTCATTTAGACATGGCAAACATAAAGTGGTGTTTCTCAACACAACTTAGCAGTGGCCTTCATGCATTACTGCTACGGCCATTAAGCGTGAATGGAAAGCTGCACATTATGCATGATGTAAAACCCCAAGACTAGGGAACACGAAGGGACAGACACAAACACGTCCCTTTGTGTTCCCTAGTCTTGGGGTTTTACATATGCATCATCTTCACCAGCTCGCTTGCTTCCTAGCCATTTTTTCTGCACATTATGTTCACTCTACTTTTATCGTGTGCTATATAATCTTGTTCAAGTTCTGTCAAATGATGTGTAATGCTATAAAAAAATTCAGTACACTGTTTATGTGGGTTGAATGGTAGCGCATGAATGCAGGAAGGAAAATGTCATGTTATGGCAAGTGTTTACGTATTGTACATTTAACTACTAATTTCATTGGTTAGCTTTCGCCGGCGTATCGTGTCAAGCCACGTTATATTAATTTGGAACATGTTCTTCTTAGTAGCCAGAGCAGCTGATACACAGTGAGAACATAGCCCGTGTGTGTTTGTCTTTTCCACCGCAGCCCTTGGGTTTCCTCCCTGATGGCTACACATGTCAGGGATAGGTTTCAGAACCGGTAGTTCCGGCCAAGTGTGAATTGCTTTTCAGTGGATCATCACGCTGGCAGATCAAACATATCGTTTAAATTATTTGCAGAACAGGAATTGCGTAGCTTCACACAAATACTACTACTACGACGTAAGAGTGGTTCACAAATCTAGCTTTTTTGTGTTCCTGACATTATTGCACAAGATGTAGTATCCACTATGATCCTTTGTGTGGGGGGTATGTACAGTGCAATCAACAGATGCTATTTACAAATCTGTGTTTTCTACTGTGTTGAAATGGGGTAGTTTGTATCTGAGAGCCATAGTGAAACATAGGCAGCCAAGGACAGACTTTTGATGCCCTCGAGAAACCAGGTCACCGGAGCTCATCGAAAACTGCCGTCAAACTAAGGAAGCCGCCATTGGGCGTCCCCGTGTTGCCAGGCCAGAACTGGCGGAGCCCGCTAGTTTTGGCGGAGGAAATCTGAACAATGGTTTTGGTTCATGTTTGTCGTTTTGTCAGTGTGTGTACCAAACAAAGACGTGTGAAACGTGATAAAAAGCGATTAAATCTAGAGTGGGGTCATATCTTGTGTGTTTTATTGTTCCGATGTATTCTTTTAGACTAGCCTCCACCTCTGAGCTTTCTAACTCGAGCCTACTTAGAGTTCGGTTTATGGAGTTTATTGGAGATTTCAAAGATATCGTGGTTACCGATGCCTTTAAATGGAGCCGAAATCCGAGAGCTCCGACGCTCCGTTTCGGAAGTCAGCAACATAAACATGAGACTCCCCATTGGCCTCTGGCGATGGAACTCTCCATTCATAATCTTAAAATAAAGTTGTTATTGTTATTGCCCAATAAATGCATAAAAGAGAACTGCAAGCAGTACAGAGAGGGTGGATGAGGAGCATCTTTCCTAAAGTAAGTGGCCTGTTTTTCTTACTTTCATGTGTGTGAAATTCTTTTTGAGTGAATTAAGTTCGTCTTTCCCTGGCCGTGCAGTTTTGTACATAAGACTGCCAATATGTACAAACATAGCTTTATATTTGTAACATTCACTCAAACCAACAAATTTCAACATCAGAAATATTTTACTAAGACAGCATTGACTAGACGGCACATGCCGCAAGGTAGCATGCCGCTTAGCACCCACCTTATTCCGGTTACTTATATTTGTTTGATCCCATCTGCCATGTCTTTGTTCAACCATCTGAGAAAAGGTCCCCAAAGAAGAAGGGCAAGTTACTAAGACAATAATTGCATTTCAGATACAAGTACACACACATATAGGAGCACCTTGTATTTTCCTCAAGATAATACAAGCACTCAGATATTTTCACTCTGGGAATATGGCAAGCAGATGCTGCACCATCCCATTAACAGATCCACTCGGGAAGGCTCTGGGGATGCATGCACCTGCAGATGGAGATCCTATAGCTTTTTCTGACACATTTGAAGGTGTATTATGCGTGTGCTACATAAAGATAAAGAGGACACTACTTCTGTTGTTTCTGTAACATTGTTAATGAAAATTTGTCGCCCTCACAGGCTCCCACAACAACATACGAACGATATTCGAAATGGGTCCAGCGACTTGAGGAAGTGAATGCGAAATCCTACACTGACTGCAAACACGACCTCATGTGCTCCACTCATTATCAGCAATGCCTCTTTTATGGTGGACACAGTCGAGCTGTACTGAAGCCAGGTGCATGCCCTAGCGTTCCGGCACTAGGTCAACAAAGTACACATGTTCAGGTGATAAAGCTTACACTGTTTCATTGCTTTTAGTGTCGGTGTGCCTCTGTACTTCTCTGTGAATTTTCTCAATTTTTTCCTCCTTGTGCTTGTGTGCAGGTCATGCAAGAGTATACCAACAGCAAAGTGTGTCTCAGATGCAAACCTCTTCAAGCATTTGCCATGAAGCCATGACACAGGAACGGCTTCACTTGGGCCATTCAGTTGAAAGTCTGCTTGCAGCGTACTTTTTGCTTGAGCAAGGGTTTTCAAATCCTTTAAAAAGTAAAGCACTAATTAAAAGTACATGATTGCTGCATAAATGTAATTTTTAAAAGCCAGAAAAGCCAAAAAAGGGTGGCCAGGTAGTTTGTGTGAGGCATATTCATCTAGCACATGTTACATGACTAAAATTCATGTACGAACCACAGAACTATGGCTTAAAGTTGTGTGCGATTATACCAAAACCAAGGAAGAATCTCCGGCAAAGTACGCAGGCACTACGACTGTCTACATCAAGCAGCTATGTGCTACAACATGTTCTACATGGTGGCTCCTCAGTCGATCATCTCTTTTATATGGGGAGTACCGACACTGACAGTGCAGCGTGGCGTGGTGAATGCTCCTGTGTAATACAGTCACAGCTTGTTCCAAAGGAAGTCAATGCAACTGTATTTTCACTGAAACAAAATAGAATCATCTCTTGATTGATGAAATTCCTTTATTTTGTTAACAATGCCCTCTCAAACAAAACCCATTTCCTTATTATTGCAAAATTACGAGCCTGGCTTTATGAATCTCAATTAATTACAATATTCTGCAGGAATATTGACCATTCATAAATTGTGTGTTAATTGTATTCGGTACAATAAAGTAGACCACTCATGATCACCCTCCATTATTTTAATATAGAGGTGTATCTGTGTCGAACAGCCCGTGTACCTACAACATTATATTTACGGTCTGATTTTTTCAAGTTAAACTCATCTCCTACTGATTATTACCCCGAACCAGTTGAGCCCCAATTTTGGTTGAACATGATCTCTGTCTGAACTCCAATCATGTATCATATCTACTAATTAGTGGCAATATGAATGTATATGTATGATGTAAAATTATTTTAGTGCAAAAATAAACTATGCAAAGCACGTTTGACATCACAACATTCAGCATTTGTGACCATTAATTGTGACAACTGTATATTTGACTTCCTTTACCTGAGGTCCAATTGCACAGAGAAAAGAGAAAAATTATGAAACTGATAACACCCAAATGCATCAGCAGCACCAGATGTCACCGTGATTTACAGATGGGAAACTGAAAGACTGTACCTCCACATTTTTCTTCCCTTTTCTAGGGAGCATACTTAAAAAAAAAAGACAGACGCAAGTATAGTTTGCTCAGACGTAGCGCTGTAGAACAGCATCCCATCCACAACTACGTTTTTACATGCTTGTTGACTACCCCGTGAAACAGTTTAATTTTACTGTACTGTTCTCTAATGAAATCGTGACTCGCATTAATAAACGGATTTTCTTTCTTGCAACAAAGTTGTGTTTTGCTCTCTCATTCACCTACACGTTTCCCTCTACTTCGTGCATTCGTATAGCTATTCTACCTGAATCACGGCAGATTGTGATATCGCACATCGACCTACAGAGCTCTGTGCCAAGTACCGTCAACATGCGCAGTTAATTCGATGCAAACAATTTGATGCATCTGTTAATAGTTCAATTGCACTTCACTTCGTGCACTTGTACTTCACTTCGCTAAACGTGAAACGAATTCACAAAAACGAACGCAGGTCATCGTTCATGGTAGAAGCGGTAAATGGCACGCAAATATAAAGGCCACAGCACCGACAACACTACTCCAACAAACGCGACGACGTAAACAAGGCTTGAAGCCCGGAAGCCACAAATCACCAATTTCACAAAATTGTGCAGCATATTGTAGGATCAAGAACTTCGAAAAATACTTTTCCTCAATTCACAAACCGACGATTTCGCATTATCTCCGCCTTCGCAGTGCTTCTTGTTGACATTAGGAGCATTTCAGCTTGGCTTGGACAAGTTGCCAGTTGAATGACTTGGATTGAGTCTGTAATCCACTTGGATCCAAACAAGCATCCAACTTTAGGCACAGTGTACCCAGACACTTTATACTTTGCGCTAAATATGGGGAGAGATATTTCTGTGCCAATAACTGTGGGACGTCTGATGTCTGCCGCCGCCGTTTGACGCGCTGAATAGGGAGAAATGCATGGGAAGATGGCTACTTACTCCCACCTGCGAGAAACATGGCAACACATTGCAGGGACTCTGGATGCTGCCTTAATTTGCCAGAACACGCAGCACAAGGCAGCGATTAAATAACAAGTGGTTAGAGAAATCCAAGACAGTTGCATGTGTAAGCAGTCCGCTGTTGGATTTGCTTCTGTCCGAGATACGTTATCTCAAAGGGAACGCACGGACACACTCAAAATGATACTAGGGCTGCCTGTGAAATAGAATGAGGAGAGGGGAAGATATATAACCCTTTTTTCTTGTCTGTTATTCTGTTGGTTAAATTGTCATTTGCTTAGTAGCATATAGGTGGGGTGCATTTGCGTAAGTCGGATCACCAGAAAGAGTGAAAAGAAGCACGCGTATAGGCAGGGTGCGCCGGTTCACCAGAAAGAGGGAAAAAGCACGGGTAAAGCTATGGTGTTACGTCATATGCACGCCACCTATATGTGTATATTCCAGAGTCAGCTTATAAATATATCAGTTTAGAGCTAGCAGTCGCATTGTAGATGTCTCATCCTGTCCTTGGCTGCTTGTGTTTCACTATGGCCATGCTTGCTATTGCAAAAACAGAAAACAAAAAAGACAATAGAAAAACACGAAAAGAGCGACCTAAAAAGCTGCCTGTTCTAGTGCTCACATGGAGGCAATGCAATGTGGTAACATGTTACATTCATGAACTGTGCATAGTAGTACATATCACAACGGCAACCGATTATTCAGATTTTTCTTGAAGTACTTTTTTTTAAGAATTTTTCTTTAGCTTTGTTTGCACAGTCTATTATTGGAGCTTTATGTGATTCCCCTCTTGAGATACTTTAAGATTGCTGATGCTGTGCAGTTTGTTAATTTTGAAACTGTACTGTGCTGAGGTACAAAAAGAGAAGTGTCATATCTGCATTTGAGTACATAGGAATAATTTGTAAGTACTTTCCTTGTTGACATTAATATTTGCACCAGGTCACAACATTGTTGATTGATGGAAAATGTAAATAAATATATTTATTTGCTTACCAAACAATGCACAAATGTCTTCTTTTCTAGTGACATATTCCCTGTTCACCCGACATGAATGTGGAAAAGTTAAAGGAGCACAATGATGGTAGAGTCTAGCGTTGCTTTTTGCCACTTCACATATATTCACTGTTATTCGTGTGCACATGTAGGAATAGGAAGGTAGAGCATGCGCATAAAAAATTTCGTATGCAGCCACACATATGGTTCAGAAGACTAATTAGATGATGTCCAAGCATATATAATTGTGCTTCATGTGCAATGGGTATGCTAACGCATTGCTTCCATGAAGCCTTTTTATTTATTTTTTATAAATTATATTTATAAATGTTATTTTTATTTTATATAAATTTCATATTACATATTGTATACTTATATTTTTATAAATTTTATAAATTAAAAACTCAAGTTACACGGCCCCTGTAAGAGTGCCCTTTGCAAATGGTTTGGTAACGTGCCTCTAACTGTAAAGGTAAGAGGCAATCGAGAATGCTGCAGACAAGGTTGCAACTTACATATTGCTTATCATGTCCTACATACAAATTGATTTGTACAATAATTCCTGAGCACGGAATTAATTCCGAGGCTGCCCAGTGATGTCACCCAGGACGACAAGTCACATAATTGCCTCTAACACTTTTACACCCCATTGGCTGAGTTGTGAATTGAAAGAGCACTCTACAGAAGGATAAGGTGCACCTGATTTCACGGATCTATGCTATGCCCTAACTCTTCATACACCATATTTCTAAAAACACCATTTCTAAGTGGCAATATGTGCTCTGGTACGTCTTTTGCGTCTGCATGGCGTGCAACCACAGGGCTACTAGAGCTTTCGTGTGCATGTTTTTGTGCGACGGTGCTCATTAGAAACAATATCCAGATGTTAGACATAAAATGCAGTAGTTTGTAGCGTGCCACACAACGTAGCGTGACATGGGAGTGTGTGATTCAAAGAAATCTTCTGGAAAATGCACAGAATCCCACAAAAAGTTTAAAATGTGATTTGTATTTCATTTTACGTCTCTCGTCGTTACATACCATCGTCGACGCTGTTGCACATTGATAAATCATACGTAAAACTTGTCCCACAGCAGTATGCGGTTTCTCAAATACATAACACAATTTTTTTCCTACAGGAATAAAACGCTGTCGGCATTTTCTTGCTAACATGGCTGTCGAAACATCAGTCTCTACAATGGGCAAGTGCCGTAAAGGGGCTAACGCAGACGCGACTTGATACAAATTGTACGTGCTCACAAAACACAAACGACGAATTCCAGTCACAACATCGCACAGAGGTTGGTTCGCGAATGAGTTCGCAGCTGCTGCACTATTTACTTATCGCGGAACGGTGGAACCCGGCTCTCCGCCATGCATCTTCAAGCACAGATACGTGAAGCCACGAGAAGCCCTAGCTGAAATCCACTGACAAGTACGAAGGCGCGTACACGTCACAATGCCCGTTCGGGTGCATCTACGTCATTAAAATGGCTGCGCCCATGTGTGTTTCGGAATGAATTATCTATTTTTTTACATGGTACTGTACCGAACCGAGAGAATGAAGGTGCATTTTGGGGAGAGCTGGATGTGGGCTTTCAGAATATCACAACCGTTTCGACTATTTGGGATATCGGCATAGCTGACCTTTAAAGTAAACAAATGGAATGAAGAACTTTGTGATACTTTCATAGTTGGAGCATTTTTAATGCATATTTTAAAACAGTGGCTGCTAAAAATGTGTCAGACACCGTTATAAAGGCTGCCGTCTGTATCAGGTGAATCATGATTTTTCCCAGAAGCCCAATAATGTATGACGCTGCATCACATATGGTATTTTGGAACAATATCTGCAGACATATTATGAAGGTATTATCTGAGTGCCACAATAAACTATATGAACCACATTTCATGTTACATCATCTTTGACTGCAACATGCCTACTTGAGTATTTGAGCAGCCCAAGATACAAAGCTTGGTTCCTCAAGGTCTACATCCTACTCGAACTGGGTGCGCACTTTGCACACAAAAGGAAGATCGAGAATTTAAAAAAAAATGGCTAGGTAGCAAGCGAGCTGGGGTTTTATATCATGTATGGAAGATTGAGGTTTTCGATAGTCAACTTGTGTAGTGAGCACTTCTGGAGGACTGAGAGCAGGAACCGGAGGTCACACACAGGGTAACCTGCATAACAGTCTGATTTACTTCCACATAACGATAATTAAAATACTTGAGGTGCTTAAACAATACTATTTGGGTGCTATCAGACAGTAAGAGTTCGAACAACAGTTACGGCATACTGACTGAATGGGTGGGCAAAAGGATGTGTCAGAAGAGGATTGGATTTGTGTCCGTGGTGGAATTGAGAGCCCAATGTAATTCTTACCAGGCGGAGCAGGCTGATGAAATGGTACTTTGTGCCAGGGATCAGCACAGTGGTTTATCCAGAATCCCAAGCATGGAGGTGTGTCGAAAAACGTTGGGGGGGAGGGTCATTATTATTGTTACATCATTACCGACATGTGTGTACAGCTGAAATTTCAAGGGCACCCCCTGTTGGGGGTACTTCCACCATGTATCTTGAGTATTTGAAGCATGTAGTAGTTACTATGGGAAAGGCTTTGCGCATCCTGTTCACCGCGCAGACTATAGTATAACGATTCTCTTGTTTTTTCCAAGTTTTTGCAACACCCATCTCACGAACTGTTGGTATGTAGTGTATCTATTTCCTGTATGAGACACACAAGCTTTGAACAAAGCTAAAGCTAGTAGGACGCCGAGTATTAATTCAGGTGCACTCTTTCCGAATAAGTGACGAACAATAACGAAAAGTTCAGGATAGCTATTTTGTATTTAAACCAACCAGCATGATTGTGCATGAGACACGCTTCTTACTTGTGAATATGAGCGCTAGGTTCGTGCTGCCCTCGAAGTTCTAAATGCTCCTTGCAACATAAGCACTCGACTTCTTTCGGCATTATTATGCATGAACCACTCCGGCCCCTTTACACGGCGCCGTCAAACACAAAATTTACACAAACTGTTCAGGTGCTTCAGCATGATGGATGCTGTAAGCTCATATAACAGTCTGTCGGTGGAACTTCCTCTTCATGCTGAAGTCGATTCGCGGCTCAACATTTCAAAAGCAAGGCCTCCAAACTCTGCTGCACGTAGCAGGTGCCTCTCAGCTGCTGAAAGGTAGCTGAAAAGCTGGCTTGTTGACTCCGCTGTGCTTCCACGCCTACATTGAAAAAGCACCCAGCAATACGGAAGTTGCGGAAACCACCCGAACTTCCGGTGTGGACTTTCCACCAATAAACGTCGCGGGCGTTTTACGCCATACACGTGGGAAAATCACTGCATAATAGCAAGAGGTTTGCGTTGATCGCACGAGTTGAGGGCAGAAATCAAAACCGCTTTTCGGCTCCTTGTTTGGAATAGTTCGTGGCTCCGCAGAGACGAAACGTTTCAGTTGTAACTTGGTGGCACCATGTAGGTTCGTTATCCATACAAACAAAGACATTGACGAGGTTCTGGTCAGAGACCCTTTAAAAACTGGCGGCACTAAAATTGCTGCCATTTTCAATCCTGCAAGTACAGCAGAAATAGTCAGTTTTCCTGTTATCGCTCGGTTCGGAAAGTGTACTTCGTTTGAAATAAAAATGTTATCATAAAAGCGAAAAATGAAAAATAAAAGCGGGCGAGGAGGAAGGGGAGGGTAGGCTCCTACTCAGTAACAGGAACCAGTCGGGTTCGCACCGGGCTCCGGTACCAAGACCCAGTTTTGGTCCGATGTGTTCCCGGTGTTGCAAAACCGGTACCGGTCTGGCGTTGGGCCCCGGTACTATCGTATCTCATAACGCCGTCGGGCCGAAGTTTTCCCGACGCGCTGTGCTGCTTGGGAACCTTATGTTGCGCGGACATATAGGTAGATACTATATTTACGGAATGCCCTCTGGAATACTTCCCAGAAAAATACTGCGCCCTGGCAGTAAAGAAAAGCGTGCTCTAGGGTCTCCTCCTCAAAAGCGGGAATTCAGAGAATTTGCGTTTAGAGAGATTTTGAGATTTGAGAGAGAGAGAATAAGATAATTCTTTGTTTACAGAACTTCTGACGGCAGTGAGAGAGAGAGTGGGGGAGGGGCGCTTCACGCTTACCCTGCCCCGGGCGCAAATTCGTCACGCTATGGCTCTGCTCAGGGCACATCGCGCACGAGAAATTATCAAAAGGAGCCCAAAACCCACGATCACGCTCGAGATGCCATGCTCGAACCGGGAGAGTGCCAGTGTGCAGGCACAAGAAGAAATCCTTAACCTTGGATTCTAGAGGCATTCGCATAACTCGAATCAGGACATCTCTCCCTGGATCCCTAAAGAGCAGGCTTCTATATACAGGCAATCGGCACAGCATGTCCACAGTAGCCCAGTACGAACGATGACGGGAACAGTCAAAGACGTGCTTAAAGGGAGACTCCGCACCAAAAACGTGTTGAGGTAAAAGTGCGACATCAATCCGTACCATATGATATTTCAGTGAACACAATTTCACATCCCCAAGTGGCCCAGATGACTAGAAAATGAATATTTTCCTTCGAGTGATTAGGCGCTCCTCCACGGAAAATCAGTCCAGCAACACTGTGCTTCACCTCAACGGTATTCCTCGTATGCGGCTTTCTGTAGCTTTTGCTGTTACCGCTGGCGAATATTTTAGAACGAAATCGAGGAAGCAGACGACTGGTCATCCATAAAACACGAAGTTACAAAGCGCGTGCACGAAAAACAGCCGGTGGCCCACACGAGACTACCGGTGACGTCACGCATGGTACAGGAGGTAGCAGAGGGTAGCTTCAGAAGTTTCGGTTTCGTTTTGAGCTTCCTAGCTCTTTTGGCAACTAACGAGTCCCCGATTGCCAAACCAACTGTATTTTTCATTTCGGAAGAATGTATCAAACTTATTGACACAGCCAGTGTAATAGTTTCGGATTGTCCCGGAGTCTCCTTTTAAGGGAAAACAAGGATATCAGAAAGTGAACGGCTGCAGCTACTTCTTTGTAGATGCAACCCCTAGATGAACGGCAGAGTGTCATATACTGTGAAAACCACAATATTAAGAAGCTCCTCCTTCAGAAAGGTGGCGATGCAGTGCGCTAGTAGAGGATTATCAACATATTTAAGGAAACCGACACGCCACCGCGATTGCCTCGCAAACGGTAAGGTGTTGACGATCATTTCCATGACAGTGCAAAAGACTTGTGCGTCGAGCGCGCTCGTACGAGGAATTCCAAAGGAAAGTAGCAGAAACACGGTGGATACTATTGATCTGTGTCCGGCTCCATGGAAGAGTTTGCAGAGAGTACCCCACACGTGGAGACAGATGAATTTTACAAACGTGCGCTCTAGCAAACACAGAGATCCAGCGCTTTCCATGACCCAACGCACGTACGCAGTTTGACAATACGTTGCCACCAGAAGGGAGCTGCACGACGAGCAGAGCTAAGGGGGACCCCAAGGTAGAGAGGAGGCCCAATACTGCCCATGCCAGACACCCCGAGCTAACAGGCTGCTCCCACCAATGTTCAATCAAGACGCCGGAACTGTTAGTCCAGCTATAGCTGGACTAAAAATCTGTGCCGCATCCGGTGTCAGTGTTATAACACTGACAGCGGATGCGGCACAGATTTTTTGTAATGTGCCCAATAGCACGACATATTTTTCGTCGACATGAACAAAAGACCGAAACATCCTCGGCATATGCCAATACCTTGATAGGATGCGGCCCTCGCACGAAATCCCTAATGAGTCTATCAGCTATGATAGACCTACAAAACGGTTCGAGATATGTAGAGAAAAGAATGGGTGACATGGGGCAACCCTGTCGAACGACCATCTCCGGTCTATCGACCCGTCGATGGATTTCGTTGCCACACACCACTGCTCGCGTCAAGAAGCGTCCATTCTACACCGACTACGCCTTAATGTCTCCAGGACACCTCTACTTCTCTGTAAAATGGGTCTTCTACAAGTCGCCCAAATGCCCCACTTGCGCTGTTGAAGCTGATGTGCCACACCTTCTCCTCGACTGTCACAGATTCGACACCCCTCGAGCCACGCTGAGACGACGCCTACTCGAGCTGCGGTGCACGGGCTTTTCTCTGGCCATTCTGCTCGGCCCAGTACGAGATCACACACAGCAGTCTGTGACCAAAGCAGTTCTGACTTTCTTGAGAGACTCAGGTCTGATGAACAGCCTGTGAACTCAGTCGTGAAATCTCATTCTTCTTCTGTGCCCCACTCTCACCTTCAACGCATTAACCTCATGCTTTCTTTTTAAAGTCATCTTCTGTGATTCATCTCATCATTCTTTCACCGTTTGTTAGTCATCTTTTTTTTGTCATCTTTGTCTTTAATCTACCTCATCCTTCTTTCATCATCTGGTAGTTTTTCGTTTTTTTCCCTACTTCTTTTTCTTTATTTCTTATTTCTTAATTTTCTTTATTTATTTCTTTCTTTCTTATTCCTTCCTATTTCTTTCTTTCTTTAATTCTTATCTTTTCTTGTTATTTATTTATTATTATTTCTTATTTCTGGAATAGCAAGCCGACGTCCCGTTTGGCTGACCTTTCCCCGTTTTTTCCCCTTTTCGTCTAATAAACATATCCCCCCCCCCCCTGTCGAACTGACGGCTAACTCCACCGGTCGGTGTGGAGCCAACACCCGAATCCGCGTAAGGGCAACGAAATTCGGCACGCAGGCACCTAATTCGATCAAACAATCCAAAAACGATCTAAAAACAATCGCGCTCCAGCCAAGATAATGACGGAAGTCGTCGCGCATATCCGACAAACTCGGCCAGCCTGCCCGACACTTGCTGTTACTCGGCCTTGACAACGCGGAAGTTACGACAATGCTTCGTTAGGGTTCCGGCTGAATCCGAGCTTTCTTGGCGCAGCCAGAGGGAGCATTCGGTCGCGGAGGGAGTTGATCTGAAACGACCAGCAGACACGACCTACTCTATAATAGAGATCTGGACAACTGGAGATCGCCTATGGGAGAGCCGGGTCATGGGATAGTTACGGTAGTGGCCACTGCAAGCGCCACATGTCATTATTGGGGAGAGGGAATGACGCTGTCACTCTTGCAACCGTCTTTCATGCTACACAGGCTGTTGCTAAGCACGCGGTACACTTATTGCTTCGTCGTCGTCAACACAGCCTACCATGTATTGCCGCGGTTTCGTCAATTCACGTGGTAACGAATAGTGCGAGCTACCGCCAAATCCCTTAGCCAAGCGGCGATTGTCAGAACTACTACCCCGGTGCTGGGAGCTTTGCGGATGGCCAGGTCTCTAGTATAGTAGTAGGTCGTGCCAGCAGAACACACGAATCCAATCCAAACCGCCCAGTGAAACACGCTTTTCCCGCCGCGGAGCAAAGCTACTCCAAACCGAACAGCGGAATTTGCTATGAGTAACTGTTGGAACGCCTGTCGGTCGGTCGCCAAAGCTACCAAGGTTCCTCCGGCCGCTCCATGATTGGTCTTGTTCATCTCAAAGGGCACGCAGTGATTGGCCTCGTCCGGGTAACGTTTCCAGACAGGGAATCCTGGAATGCGTCGTCTGCTCTTGCAAAGTTTTATATCAAACTGCACAGGAACAACACCACCAATTCGCGTCGGGTTTTCGGCGTTATTATCAGTGATGAATGCGGAGTAAAACGGCACTACAGTTTCGGCCGGACGGACGGGATCGACCGGGACGGACGCGATAGTCCTTTTAATATACGGCTTTGATAGGGGTGCTGCTGCTCGTGTCCTTGGCGGAGAAACAGCGGAAATGCTTCGGGACACGTTGCCCGCTAGCGGGCGACGCTGCGTCCGTTTGCATTCATGTTTCCTGGAAGCGTTCTCGCGTAGGATTGCCTCATATTAGATATAGTGTGCCCCGTTTTCGAGTAGGCTCTTCTTCGTAAGGGTAGAACTATTTGTCATTTTTACCACATAACTCACGTGTCGTCGTTGGCATTCAGGCAAACCTTGACATGCAGCGGGTTAGCGCTCGCCCCATGTCTCTCCATTTGCCAAAACTCCTGAATCGTGAGCAACAACAACGGAGTGGGAATGGCGTAAATGTAGAAATTTACTCCCCCCCCCCCCCCCCGTTACTGCTTTGTTTTCTGAGAGTGCTATCCTGGTAAGCGGAGGCATAACCTGGCCCAAGTTCCAGAGTGCAAATCAGCAAGTAGGAGAACTGCCCATGGAATTGCCCCCAGTCTACAGTCGTTACAGTCGTACATGCCAGATAACAGCAATCTCTAGGGGAGTTTGCTGTTCGTACTAGCCATACCAACCGAACAATCCAAACACGGGAGGGTCGCTGCGGAGCGCAGTGCAGTCCTAGCGAGCTGCCTAGAACATGATTTGCCATTCACCCTCAACATGACGGAAAAGACGAGAACACGTCAGCCAGCGGCGAGAACACTCCACGAGGTCCCATCGTGTTTCTTGACGGGCGATGTAGTTAAAGAGTACTGCCCTGACAGCCCGATAGAAAACTGCGTCTGCGAAGCCTGGGCCACCGAAGGCTGGTCGGAAACGGCGGACCCAGACTTGGAAGTTTATTTCCGCAATTAATGAAGCCAGTTGTCTACGCTGAGCGTGCAGAATGGACAATATGGCTCGAATAACCGCACGATAGTTCACTGTAGTTAGGTAGCGACTGTCGAGAGCTGAAATACTTGTGTAAACCTGCGCCAGAGCAATAGAGGAACGTGGCAACGCCTGAAACAGTGGTCGGCCTTTACTCACATCCCGCAAGACAAGAAACCATTAGACTGCACGGGTTCACAAACTTTATGGGTCCAGGGAATCACTGCACATTATAGGCACACTGGAGGAACTCCCAACCCCACCCCGCTCGCCAGATCTACTTTTGTAAGAACACAAGCAGGATCACACAAAACTAATAATAGAGCGCAGAGTTATTTTTATTCCACCGAACAAACAAATACGTCTGGGACAACCCCAGTGGGGATATAGCAACTGTAACACCAACGCGTTCCTTATACCATATTTACTCGCGTATAAGACGCACATTTGTACCCAAAACATCGCGCCATTGTGGGGGTACGTTCAATACGCGGGGCTAAATTGGAACCCAACAAGTAAGGTACACTTGAGTCCCGGTTTATCCAGAGATATCCACGGCGGTCTCCCGGATGTGAATGTCGCGACTGTGCTTCATGATTAGAGCAAGAGCCATGCACGAGGCCAAATGGGCCTCGTGCGTTTATCCCTTGCAACGCTGTCCTGCGACAGCTTATTTATTTATTTATTGGTATTTTTATGGTGCCCATGAACAGCAGATGCCTAGGTGATGGTGCACCCCAAATTCAAACACTATCAACAACATAATAGAAACTAGTAAAGGTAATACTGGCACATCTAAAAATGGGAAATACTCCAGTACAGAAATACAGGGTCTGAAACAGAGGTAATTGTGCAGTCACAACATATTAAAGTCAAAAGAAAATCACACTAGAGTTGCAATTGTAGAGATGAAAGATTTAAATTTCGCAAAGATGTCCAAATTGCACTCACGAGAGATATTATTAAAATTAGCAATGACACGTGATAAAGGACCGCTACCACAATGCCTATCGACATGAAATGCGTGCGAATATCTAAGCATCTTAGATGGGGCGTTCAAATGGACGAGAGAGAGAAGGGCTGGGCAGTCAAATCTCGAATGGATTACATTATATAGAAAAACAAAATCGTAATAGCTACGTCGAAGTGACAATGTTCTAAGTTTAAGTTTGTTAAGCAAATGATAATAGTCGTAGTTACTTGCTGATTCCGACGTACCTATCGTAAAATATTCGAATAAAACGCCGTTGAACATTTTCGATCATTTGCTGTCGTGAGGCGTTAGCTGGGTTCCATGAAGTAGAAGCAAATTCTAAGTGAGGTAATACGAGAGTGTGGTATAGGCGGAGAAAACAAGAAGGATCCGAAAATGGCTTCGTAATACGCGCAATGTGGCCGAGCTTTCTCATGGCATCAGATGTTATCTTTTCCACGTGTAGATTAAAAGACAAAGATTAATCAAAAAGACGCCGCCCAAGCAGCACAATGTACTGAAAGTCGAGTGCAATAGGGGTGGACGGTATGTGTCTTTTCAATGTCCTTTACTTGCAGGAGCCTGTTCAAGGCCTTCCACCTACCCGTCCACCTCTATTTGACTCGACTTTCAGTACATTGTGCTGCTTGGGCGAAGTCGCGAATGACACGAAAACCGTGCGAACCTGCGAAAACCGTGACAACGTTCGTCCTATGTGGCTGAGATAGGTGACGAGATTAGTCTCAACTGCCCTGCCAGAAGTAAAACCATGTTGGTATTTTACCAGTAATGGTTTAAAAAACCAGGAAAGGTTGAAAGATGAAAGTCACTGAAAAGGTTAGCCAGCTGTAGGACTCGAACCCACATCTTCTGGATTACCGGTCCCGGGATCTACCAATTGAGCTAAGCTAACACGCCTTCTCAGCGACTTCCAGGGTGCGTCATTGTGTTGTTCTATGTTGTTCCAGCCTCAGAACATTAGTTCTCTCATGAGGAAAGGTTATTATGTACTATTTTTTCAAAGACTCTCAAAAGCCAAGGGAGTAATGAGATGGGTCTGTAATTAGAGGCAGATGCAGTTGAACCAGATTTGTGTACGGGTACAATAATAGAGTTCTTCCACAAAGACGGGAATACACATAACTTCAGGGATTTGTTAAACACAGAGCTTAAGACCGTTGATTCGCCCATCAATTTTCAGGCTCACCTGTGACAATACAGTCGGTTGTAGTTCCTAGGAGCCATTACCATGCTGACACCGTTAATCGGTGCTGTCATCACGAGACACGCCATTCCGTTTTCTTAGGGGCGATCGGTGGAGTGACTCGCAAGATCCCGCTTGCACCGAACACATGACCAGGGCAGTTTAGCCCTGCCGGTGGTGCCGTGCACTTAGACGCGCGTTTTTTTTTCCCTTCTTTTTATTTATTTTTAAGCACCGCATACTACTGAACAGCTCCATGTGCATTAGTGCAGTGCTTTCTGGGATGCGCCACCAGGTGGTTTATCGACAGTCCCGGTTTCGGCCTACAGGTCCGAAGTCCCGCCTCGGTAAATTTGATATCCGACCTCACTGGAAAGCGGAAAGGAGCCTAGCAGGAAGGCTGGACCTCCAAAAATACTGCTGCATTTTTTTTATTCGTGCCTCTGAAACAGCTTCGTAGTCTTCAAATGGCCTCAAGATGGCCTTATGCAACACTCCAGCGACAGGATCACAGATATCGTCCGCGAACGCAAAAACAAGTGGAGGGCATCTATTGGGTAGTGCCAAAGTAAGGGGCAGCAAACACAGTCAGAGGGATGATGCGATGGCGTACAAGGCCGGAGACAGAGAGCTTCGTTGACGGACGCCACAAGTGAACCAAAAGGGCGACAACACCGCCAGCGACAGAGGCAACGCTTCTTGCGCCTGTATATACAGCGTTTCCGCAAAGCATATACCCATACAAGGGCGAACCCTTATGCCCTCAGCCGAGAGAACATGCGTGTAGCACACGATCAAATGTCTTGGTGTATGTATATATATATATATATACTGGAAGAAAGGGGTTCGGGCGACCGCGAAATTAAATAGGTACTAACAAAATATGAGGCAGACAACGAAGATGTAGGAAGTAGAAAAAGGGGGAGTTATTTATTTACTAGTGGAAAGTTAAGGGGGAAGTCAACGTTTCGGCGGAAGCTCCGCCTTCGTCAGGACTGAAGAATGACAAATGACACTTGGAGTTTTATACAGTGCTACAATGACGTCACAATCGGGGGGTCCCGCCACCTGGCGGCCGTCAGCAGGTCAAGTACAAGGAAGTGGTTGAGTCATGTCCGGTGAAGAGGTCATAGTCCGGGAGGTGGGATGGAATCCAAGGGCTGTGGACTGTTGTTCTGCAAAGAAAAGGGGAACAAGCAGCAGTACACTATCTAAGCAGATAAGTTTCTTATTGTTGACAGTACACCGGGGTCCTCGTTTATGATAGATTGGAATTTGTAGATAAGGTAAGATTCGCGCTGTTCTCGGCACCGGTCGGAACTGAAGTTTGTTTGAAGAAGGAAAATTGAAACATCGTTAACTGAATGCCCTGGCTGGCTAAAATGGCGTGAAACTGGAAGATTCGGTTTTTTCGTCACACATATATATATATATATAGGGGAAGAAAATTAGCAAAAGCTCTTTGGCTGCACGTTGGGCTGCACGATATTTGACGTGTTAATAGAATACAAACAAAGGTTTATTTTACATAATTAAAACATTATTTAGGAACATTAAAACATTTAAAACATTATTTTGGTTGCCTCTTCTGTCCCGAAGAAGGAGGAGCTTCCCTCCGAAGCGTCGACACTTCCCCATTTTCCTAAATAATGTTTTAATTATGTAAAATAAACCTTTGTTTGTATTCTATTAACACCTCAAATCCGTCGATGTGTCCCCTTTCCTTTCGCTCATATTCCACGTCGCGGCTGTTGGATTTTTTCATCTTCTGACCGTGCACTCCCAGCCAAGGACAGCTGTTTCACTCTACTTGGAGCTCGTCAGCCTAGCGTAGGGAAGTGACACGATCTTGGGTCGGCACAACAGTGCGTCTCGGCGAGACGTCAATGTTCCACGGTGACGACGCCACCTGTGGAGGCCGCAGTGCAAGCCAGCAAGTACATATAAAAAGTAAAAAATAGCCGAAGCTCTGTAGCTGCACGTTGAGCATATGCTTACAATTTGACCGTGCACTCCCAGCCAAGGACAGCTGTTTCACTCTACTTGGAGCTCGTCAGCCTAGCGTAGGGAAGTGACACGATCTTGGGTCGGCACAACAGTGCGTCTCGGCGAGACGTCAATGTTCCACGGTGACGACGCCACCTGTGGAGGCCGCAGTGCAAGCCAGCAAGTACATATAAAAAGTAAAAAATAGCCGAAGCTCTGTAGCTGCACGTTGAGCATATGCTTACAATTTGACCGTGCACTCCCAGCCAAGGACAGCTGTTTCACTCTACTTGGAGCTCGTCAGCCTAGCGTAGGGAAGTGACACGATCTTGGGGCGGCACAACAGTGCGTCTCGGCGAGACGTCAATGTTCCACGGTGACGACGCCACCTGTGGAGGCCGCAGTGCAAGCCAGCAAGTACATATAAAAAGTAAAAAATAGCCGAAGCTCCGTAGCTGCACGTTGAGCATATGCTTACAATTTGACCGTGCACTCCCAGCCAAGGACAGCTGTTTCACTCTACTTGGAGCTCGTCAGCCTAGCGTAGGGAAGTGACACGATCTTGGGGCGGCACAACACTGCGTCTCGGCGGGACGTCAATGTTCCACGGTGACGACGCCACCTGTGGAGGCCGCAGTGCAAGCCAGCAAGCACATATAAAAAGTAAAAAATAGCCGAAGCTCTGTAGCTGCACGTTGAGCATATGCTTACAATTTGACCGTGCACTCCCAGCCAAGGACAGCTGTTTCACTCTACTTGGAGCTCGTCAGCCTAGCGTAGGGAAGTGACACGATCTTGGGTCGGCACAACAGTGCGTCTCGGCGAGACGTCAATGTTCCACGGTGACGACGCCACCTGTGGAGGCCGCAGTGCAAGCCAGCAAGTACATATAAAAAGTAAAAAATAGCCGAAGCTCTGTAGCTGCACGTTGAGCATATGCTTACAATTTGACCGTGCACTCCCAGCCAAGGACAGCTGTTTCACTCTACTTGGAGCTCGTCAGCCTAGCGTAGGGAAGTGACACGATCTTGGGGCGGCACAACAGTGCGTCTCGGCGAGACGTCAATGTTCCACGGTGACGACGCCACCTGTGGAGGCCGCAGTGCAAGCCAGCAAGCACATATAAAAAGTAAAAAATAGCCGAAGCTCTGTAGCTGCACGTTGAGCATATGCTTACAATTTGACCGTGCACTCCCAGCCAAGGACAGCTGTTTCACTCTACTTGGAGCTCGTCAGCCTAGCGTAGGGAAGTGACACGATCTTGGGTCGGCACAACAGTGCGTCTCGGCGAGACGTCAATGTTCCACGGTGACGACGCCACCTGTGGAGGCCGCAGTGCAAGCCAGCAAGGACATATAAAAAGTAAAAAATAGCCGAAGCTCTGTAGCTGCACGTTAAGCATATGCTTACAATT
This sequence comes from Ornithodoros turicata, assembly GCF_037126465.1. Taxonomy (NCBI): domain Eukaryota; kingdom Metazoa; phylum Arthropoda; class Arachnida; order Ixodida; family Argasidae; genus Ornithodoros; species Ornithodoros turicata. The sequence goes on along the minus strand of NC_088201.1, from coordinate 67,657,682 downwards.
TGACCGTGCACTCCCAGCCAAGGACAGCTGTTTCACTCTACTTGGAGCTCGTCAGCCTAGCGTAGGGAAGTGACACGATCTTGGGTCGGCACAACAGTGCGTCTCGGCGAGACGTCAATGTTCCACGGTGACGACGCCACCTGTGGAGGCCGCAGTGCAAACCAGCAAGTACATATAAAAAGTAAAAAATAGCCGAAGCTCTGTAGCTGCACGTTGAGCATATGCTTACAATTTCACCGTGCACTCCCAGCCAAGGACAGCTGTTTCACTCTACTTGGAGCTCGTCAGCCTAGCGTCAAATGTGCACGCTCAAATGTGCACGGTCAAATTGTAAGCATATGCTCAACGTGCAGTTACAGAGCTTCGGCTATTTTTTACTTTTTATATGTACTTGCTGGCTTGCACTGCGGCCTCCACAGGTGGCGTCGTCACCGTGGAACATTGACGTCTCGCCGAGACGCACTGTTGTGCCGACCCAAGATCGTGTCACTTCCCTACGCTAGGCTGACGAGCTCCAAGTAGAGTGAAACAGCTGTCCTTGGCTGGGAGTGCACGGTCAAATTGTAAGCATATGCTCAACGTGCGCCTACAGAGCTTCGGCTATTTTTTACTTTATATATATATATATATATATATATATATATATATAGATAGATAGATACTCATGGAACGATGCGACAGCACCAGAGGACACGTGTTTCGCCGTGTTTGCGGCTCGTCAGCCCTGGGTAGCTGCGCATCGTTCGGGATTGGCAAACCAGGGGTCACCCCTGTTTGTCACCTAGGTGACCCCTGGTTTGCCAATCCCGAACGATGCGCAGCTACCCAGGGCTGACGAGCCGCAAACACGGCGAAACATGTGTCCTTTGGTGCTGTCGCATCGTTCCATGAGTATCTGTTTCTCTACGTGAAGCCATAGAAGCTATCCTAATCTGTAAGTTTGAATTTCAAACACGTCTAGCATCATTTACTTATTTCTTTAATGGCTTTTCCCCCTCTTTATATATATATATAGATATATATTTATATATATATATATATATATATATATATAATGCAGGGAAAAAAGCCATTAAAGGAACAAATAAATGATACTAGATGTGTTTGTAATTCAAACTTACAGATTAACATGGCTTCTATGGCTGCACGCAGAGAAACAGACACTCATGGAACAATGCGGCAGCACCAGAGGACACGTGTTTCGCCGTGTTTGCGGCTCGTCGGCCCTGGGTAGCTGCGCATCGTTCCGAATTGGCAAACCAGGGGTCACTCAGCGAGCGATATACACCTGGGAGGGTGACTGAGCACCCCTCAATGCCACAGTGCAAGCCAGTGAATTATAATGCAGGGGAAAAAGCCATTAAAGGAACAAATAAATGATACTAGATGTGTTTGTAATTCAAACTTACAGATTAACATGGCTTCTATGGCTGCACGCAGAGAAACAGATACTCATGGAACAATGCGGCAGCACCAGAGGACACGTGTTTCGCCGTGTTTGCGGCTCGTCGGCCCTGGGTAGCTGCGCATCGTTCCGAATTGGCAAACCAGGGGTCACTCAGCGAGCGATATACACCTGGGAGGGTGACTGAGCACTCCTCAATGCCACAGTGCACGCCAGTGAATTATAATGCAGGGAAAAAAAGCCATTAAAGGAACAAATAAATGATACTAGATGTGTTTGTAATTCAAACTTACAGATTAACATGGCTTCTATGGCTGCACGCAGAGAAACAGATACTCATGGAACAATGCGGCAGCACCAGAGGACACGTGTTTCGCCGTGTTTGCGGCTCGTCGGCCCTGGGTAGCTGCGCATCGTTCCGAATTGGCAAACCAGGGGTCACTCAGCGATCGATATACACCTGGGAGGGTGACTGAGCACTCCTCAATGCCACAGTGCAAGCCAGTGAATTATAATGCAGGGAAAAAAGCCATTAAAGGAACAAATAAATGATACTAGATGTGTTTGTAATTCAAACTTACAGATTAACATGGCTTCTATGGCTGCACGCAGAGAAACAGATACTCATGGAACAATGCGGCAGCACCAGAGGACACGTGTTTCGCCGTGTTTGCGGCTCGTCGGCCCTGGGTAGCTGCGCATCGTTCGGGATTGGCAAACCAGGGGTCACTCAGCGAGCGATATACACCTGGGAGGGTAACTGAGCACTCCCCAATGCCACAGTGCAAGCCAGTGAATTATAATGCAGGGAAAAAAGCCATTAAAGGAACAAATAAATGATACTAGATGTGTTTGTAATTCAAACTTACAGATTAACATGGCTTCTGTGGCTGCACGCAGAGAAACAGATACTCATGGAACAATGCGGCAGCACCAGAGGACACGTGTTTCGCCGTGTTTGCGGCTCGTCGGCCCTGGGTAGCTGCGCATCGTTCCGAATTGGCAAACCAGGGGTCACTCAGCGATCGATATACACCTGGGAGGGTGACTGAGCACTCCTCAATGCCACAGTGCAAGCCAGTGAATTATAATGCAGGGAAAAAAGCCATTAAAGGAACAAATAAATGATACTAGATGTGTTTGTAATTCAAACTTACAGATTAACATAGCTTCTATGGCTGCACGCAGAGAAACAGATACTCATGGAACAATGCGGCAGCACCAGAGGACACGTGTTTCGCCGTGTTTGCGGCTCGTCGGCCCTGGGTAGCTGCGCATCGTTCCGAATTGGCAAACCAGGGGTCACTCAGCGAGCGATATACACCTGGGAGGGTGACTGAGCACTCCCCAATGCCACAGTGCAAGCCAGTGAATTATAATGCAGGGAAAAAAGCCATTAAAGGAACAAATAAATGATACTAGATGTGTTTGTAATTCAAACTTACAGATTAACATGGCTTCTGTGGCTGCACGCAGAGAAACAGATACTCATGGAACAATGCGGCAGCACCAGAGGACACGTGTTTCGCCGTGTTTGCGGCTCGTCGGCCCTGGGTAGCTGCGCATCGTTCCGAATTGGCAAACCAGGGTCACTCAGCGAGCGATATACACCTGGGAGGGTGACTGAGCACTCCTCAATGCCACAGTGCAAGCCAGTGAATTATAATGCAGGGAAAAAAAGCCATTAAAGGAACAAATAAATGATACTAGATGTGTTTGTAACTCAAACTTACAGATTAACATGGCTTCTATGGCTGCACGCAGAGAAACAGATACTCATGGAACAATGCGGCAGCACTAGAGGACACGTGTTTCGCCGTGTTTGCGGCTCGTCGGCCCTGGGTAGCTGCGCATCGTTCCGAATTGGCAAACCAGGGGTCACTCAGCGAGCGATATACACCTGGGAGGGTGACTGAGCACTCCTCAATGCCACAGTGCAAGCCAGTGAATTATAATGCAGGGAAAAAAGCCATTAAAGGAACAAATAAATGATACTAGATGTGTTTGTAATTCAAACTTACAGATTAACATGGCTTCTGTGGCTGCACGCAGAGAAACAGATACTCATGGAACAATGCGGCAGCACCAGAGGACACGTGTTTCGCCGTGTTTGCGGCTCGTCGGCCCTGGGTAGCTGCGCATCGTTCCGAATTGGCAAACCAGGGGTCACTCAGCGAGCGATATACACCTGGGAGGGTGACTGAGCACTCCTCAATGCCACAGTGCACGCCAGTGAATTATAATGCAGGGAAAAAAAGCCATTAAAGGAACAAATAAATGATACTAGATGTGTTTGTAATTCAAACTTACAGATTAACATGGCTTCTATGGCTGCACGCAGAGAAACAGATACTCATGGAACAATGCGGCAGCACCAGAGGACACGTGTTTCGCCGTGTTTGCGGCTCGTCGGCCCTGGGTAGCTGCGCATCGTTCCGAATTGGCAAACCAGGGGTCACTCAGCGATCGATATACACCTGGGAGGGTGACTGAGCACTCCTCAATGCCACAGTGCAAGCCAGTGAATTATAATGCAGGGAAAAAAGCCATTAAAGGAACAAATAAATGATACTAGATGTGTTTGTAATTCAAACTTACAGATTAACATGGCTTCTATGGCTGCACGCAGAGAAACAGATACTCATGGAACAATGCGGCAGCACCAGAGGACACGTGTTTCGCCGTGTTTGCGGCTCGTCGGCCCTGGGTAGCTGCGCATCGTTCGGGATTGGCAAACCAGGGGTCACTCAGCGAGCGATATACACCTGGGAGGGTAACTGAGCATTCCTCAATGCCACAGTGCAAGCCAGTGAATTATAAAGAGGGCGCAAAAGCCATTAAAAAAATAATTAAATGATGCTAGACGTGTTTGAAATTCAAACTTACAGATTAAAATGGCTTCTATGGCTGCACGTAGAGAAACAGATACTCATTGCTTCTTTTGCCCCCTCTTTATAATTCACTGGCTTGCACTGTGGCATTGAGGAGTGCTCAGTCACCCTCCCAGGTGTATATCGCTCGATGAGTGACCCCTGGTTTGCCAATCCCGAACGATGCGCAGCTACCCAGGGCCGACGAGCCGCAAACACGGCGAAACACGTGTCCTCTGGTGCTGTCGCGTCGTTCAATGAGTATCTGTTTCTCTACGTGCAGCCATAGAAGCCATTTTAATCTGTAAGTTTGAATTTCAAACACGTCTAGCATCATTTAATTATTTTTTTAATGGCTTTTGCCCCTATTTATAATTCACTGGCTTGCACTGTGGCATTGAGGAGTGCTCAGTCACCCTCCCAGGTGTATATCGCTCGCTGAGTGACCCCTGGTTTGCCAATCCCGAACGATGCGCAGCTACCCAGGGCCGACGAGCCGCAAACACGGCGAAACACGTGTCCTCTGGTGCTGTCGCATCGTTCAATGAGTATCTGTTTCTCTACGTGCAGCCATAGAAGCCATTTTAATCTGTAAGTTTGAATTTCAAACACGTCTAGCATCATTTAATTATTTTTTTAATGGCTTTTGCCCCCTCTTTATAATTCACTGGCTTGCACTGTGGCATTGAGGAGTGCTCAGTCACCCTCCCAGGTGTATATCGCTCGCTGAGTGACCCCTGGTTTGCCAATCCCGAACGATGCGCAGCTACCCAGGGCCGACGAGCCGCAAACACGGCGAAACACGTGTCCTCTGGTGCTGTCGCATCGTTCAATGAGTATCTGTTTCTCTACGTGCAGCCATAGAAGCCATTTTAATCTGTAAGTTCGAATTTCAAACACGTCTAGCATCATTTAATTATTTTTTTAATGGCTTTTGCCCCCTCTTTATAATTCACTGGCTTGCACTGTGGCATTGAGGAGTGCTCAGTCACCCTCCCAGGTGTATATCGCTCGCTGAGTGACCCCTGGTTTGCCAATCCCGAACGATGCGCAGCTACCCAGGGCCGACGAGCCGCAAACACGGCGAAACACGTGTCCTCTGGTGATGTCGCATCGTTCAATGAGTATCTGTTTCTCTACGTGCAGCCATAGAAGCCATTTTAATCTGTAAGTTTGAATTTCAAACACGTCTAGCATCATTTAATTATTTTTTTAATGGCTTTTTCCACCTCTTTATATATATATATATATATAAATAAAATTTATTACATTAACCTGCTGATATGTACAGTGTAAGCAGTGAACAACAGTTGTATATACAGTGAAACCAGTTAATAACATACAACGAATGACAGTGGTACATACAGAGAAACCAGTTAACATACAATGAAACAGTGAAGAATATTTCATACAATGAACCCGTAAAATGAGGAAGAAAACCTGTACAGTGCTAAAATCGTGAAAAAAGAGAACTAAGAAAGAAAGATCAGATAGCTTTCATTTGGATGTTTTAACACTGTATGGAGGTGACTGGCAAGACGACTCAACAGTTCGTGAAAAATATTAAGGAATTTTTCACGGTGAAAACGTTCGTGGCTAGCCACGTCAATGAGAAAGCAGAGAGGTCGAAGTGGTGCAACTCACGGGACAAGAAGTTTCGCACCTCACCACGAAGGGATGCCACTGCTGCCAGGACCGGAAGGAACCTCGCACGTCTCACCACTGCCCTGCTACGGGCCCTCCAGAGAACATGAAACCCTTAAAACGTAACCAAGCGGCATAACCGATACGTTACCGATCGCGGTGCGGCACGGAGGGCACCCCACTCTAACGGGCACCGCAACGAGAAAGAACGCGCAGTTCGCGACCAGAAACATTTTGAAACCCGGCATTCGTAAAATATGTGGTGTAAGGTTTTTTTCTTGGTTACAGAAGCAACAAGAGGAGTTTCTTGTTACACCCATCCGAGAGAGGCGCCCGAGGGTAGGCAGGGTATCCCACAAGGCTTGCCACATAAAGTCACGTGACGGACCGGGGAGGTCGTTAAGCATGCGACTTCGGAAGGGACGACGCAGGTTACGAAGGCGGGCACGAGCCTCGGCCGCCGTCAGTGCTAGGCGCTCAGAAATCTGGACAGGAGGCACCTCCAAGACATCCCTGTCCCGCAAATGGTGCTGTATCTGACAGAAGAAATCCATCAACGAGCCATGTAGCTGAAGAGCTGCTTCAGCGCTTACTTGACTGTCCAGTGGAGGAAGACCTGGTAGAAAGCGCGTCTGTTCAGAACTAAAGTACACTGCCAGTGGGTGTGCTGGACACGTGACATCACGAAGTACCCTTAACAGAACGTTAAGCGCCAGACATTGACAGATAACCGAGATGTTTGGTATACCCCAGCCGCCCAAAGAACCTGAAAGCATCAACGTTGGGCTGTTAACCACTCCAAGGCAGCACAATGTACTGAAAGTCGAGTGCAATAGGGGTGGACGGGTAGGTGGAAGGCCTTGAACATACTCGTGAAGCTAAAGAACATTGATAAGACACATACCGTCCACCCCTATTGCACTCGACTTTCAGTACATTGTGCTGCTTGGGCTGCTTGCCTTCCAGACCAAAAGAACGAAAACAAGATGGCATTCAAGCGAATGACAATTCGAGGAGGAGGAGGCAAAATCTGCCCCAAGTGCCACAAACGAGCTCGAAGGATAGAGTGAATGACATAACTCCGCTCAGCGAAGCTGAAAGAGAAGCGGTGCGCCGATCGCACTTTCGCATTGACAGCGGTGATAGCGAAGTCCCAGTTCGCAGCTTGGATCCCCTCGCCTGTCCAAAAAGATCCCCCAAATCCGCAGCGCCGTACACTGAGAGAACGGAATCAGGGCTGGCACAGAGAAAGAACCCAATACCATGATCTTGCTCTTTGATGAGTTCAGCTGTGCGCCTGAAAGGAGAGAGTACCGGTGAAAAACGTTACAGACGTTACGTATAGACTCCGAATCCCACAGAAAGAGGGATTTCATTTGAGGAACACAATGTAACACCTCCAAGGGAGGCAAACAGGCAACAGAAATGTTGGTATTGCAAACCGTAGCATGGGACAACAGTAGGGTTGTCAATCGGGATATCCCGAATCCCGAAATCCCAGGATCCCGGCCAATTTTTGACGCCCCGGAGTCCCGGGATTTCATTTGGAAAATCCCGGGATTTCTTCAGAGCAAATCTGACAGGAAAATCAAACACCTGTAGGTCATCAGTCACAGACTCACTCCTTCGTAAGGAAGTGGCACTTTTTTATGACTGGCCGTACCAGATGACGTCTGCCTACACGTGCGTACAGATATTTGCTGACTGTGGTTTCTTCTATAGCAGAGAAGCTGAGCGGACCTTCAGTTCGGCAACCAGTATTGGCACAAAAGTTCGCTCCGAACTCGGAGACACCACCCTCAACGCTCTGTGCTTTCTCAGGTCGTCTGTTAATCATTGTGCAATATGGTAACCACGCAGCGACGGTGTTGAAAACCGTTTTGTGTTTCGTTTCATTGCATTCGTTTTTGTTATGGTTCCTGTTCTTCATTCAAGTAGAATATTACACCGCTTGAGGGAATTATAAAGTAATATTTCCTGCTCTTTCAAGTGTAACGGGACTCGCCCTCTTTTGACGCGCAGCAGTGAAATGGAGATGAATAAAAAAGGCGTGGCATTATAATAGCAGGAAAAAAATAACCATTTCGCCGTCCGTCACTATTTTACCACTGTGGTTGCATTTCAAATTTTCAAGTGATTTCCTTCAGGGAAAGCTAGGATTGACAAAGCGTATATGAACTGCGCACAACACGCTGATATAGTTAGAGCTGAGCGCGGGTGCGGGTATACTCGCGGGTACCCACAGTCACCCGCACATCGTCACGATTTGCGGGTGGGAATTCGCGATCGCTGCGGGTAGCGGGTAAAATGCGGGTGTACGCCCAATGTGACCGCGGGTGATGCGGGTATACCCGCATTACCCGCACTCCATGGCCAACTAAGTGATCCCTCTCTGTCACACGCTAGCTCAGCAGTGCCCTATGTTGTTGGACTTATAAATCCATGTACCAGACTGCAGCAGGCAAGTGCTGGCGGGCGAGTTCGATTATTAATGATCCTCTCTGTTGAATTGCAGTTTTACATACGATTGAAGCCGTCCGAGACACGTAGCCAACACTCAGAATGTCCATTGTTTTAAAATAGAAACAGCGGTAAAGTGGACGAGGGGACGAGTGGACGTTCAATAACGAACAAAGGGAACGCATCCATTGATTTGGGGTAGGCTGGTGTATCGTGCCCGCATCGTCATCTTCATCACCCAGAAGGTGAACAAGAAAACTGGGGTTCGAGGTGGCGGTCGAGCGTGTGTATACCGCTCACTTCCCCCTGCGGGTTCCAATGCGGGTATACAGACATCACTGCGGGTGCGGGTCGCCCAGATTAAATTCTTGCGGGTGCGGATCACACGCGCGCGGGTACTGTGCGGGTCCAAGTTTGCTTACCCGTACTCACCTCCAGATATACTCACTTGAGCTAGACTTGGAAGTAGAGTCCTGCATGGCACGTGGGACCCGCAGGCGACCGTCGTCACGTTGTTGCGGGTCTAGGTTATTGGTGTCGTGCGGGTAGCGGGTCACCCTTATTTCATCATGGAGTACTCCCAGTTTACTCGTCAACGTTCATCGCGTTGCAGGTAGCGGGTCGGGTGCGGGTGAGCATTTGGAAAAAATATGCGGGCTGCGGGCGGATGCGGGTCTGAATTGTAACGGGACGCGGGTTGCGTGTCGGGTGCGGATGTGAACATGCGTGTACGACTCGGTTGATGGTTAGATAATTCTGACCCGCGCAGGACTATACTTGGAAGCACCATCTGAACTCATCACAATCCCAAAGTTCTGTCCCGGAATTCCGGGATTGACAACAAAAAATCCCGAAATCCCGGTACTGCAAAAATGGCTCGGGATTGACAACCCCAGACAAGAGCAATGCTTACTCACATCACGCTTCAAAAGTAGTACTGCCCTCTCCGGCAAAGTCTTTTAGCTAGGATCTTTTGTTTTCGCAAATTTATAAGACGACAAGCATTAGGGTCGTCTAGACGCGTCTTCGCACTGAAGCACAATATCACGTGTGTGTATTGTCATCAAGCAGGCGAACTACCTATGGAGGTAGTCCCCTTTTTACTTACACTAACTGCACGTTACAATCCCACAATCTAGATAGCGACACTCTCTAGGAGAGTTTGCTATACCCACTGTCCATACCATCATCTACGTGTGTATTGTTATCAAGCAGGAGAGCCACCTATGGAGGTAGTCCCCTTTGGACACGCATACACTCACTCACATCACGCTTCAAAAGTAGTAGGACCCTCGCCGGTGAAGTCTTTTAGCTAGGATCTTTTGTTTTCACAAATTTCTAAGACAAGGGTCGTCTAGATGTATCTTCGCACTGAAACACAATATCACGCTGGCCTCTATTTGCATCGGAGCGGCGGCCGCTGGCCTCTATTTGCAGCCACACAGGCTGTGGGAGCTTTCGCATTAAAGTTAAGCAGGTGACCCACGGGGCGTACTGTCAAGAGAAAGTATCTCGCTGCTAGACATACAGTTTCGCTGGTGTGTGAAGCACTGACCTCTGTAATACGTAGACTGCGCATCCAGTGCTCAACTCAAGGGACGGGTACGGACGGGAGCGAAGCCGCTTTCTATAGATGCGGAAGTTTCTTCCACTTGGTCCACAACAGAACGGTACTTCATATTCTGGTGTATCTATGGTCTGCTGCACTTCCGTGGCATGACCAAGATTCGCGTACACGTCTCCCTAAGTGCGCTTAGCCTAATAGCACGTGTTGTGTAAGTGAGAGAACTTTACCTTTGTACACGTGTAGAGGTGAGAGGAGGCATGAAACCCGAAAGGAAAGAGGAGGGCAGGAGAGAGTGAACACTTATCACGGGTCAATTCCCTTTGATTGGTGAGAACGGGCACCGTGTTACGAGCTTGATAACGATACTTCAAACTGCTTCGTCACTTTCAAATGCCAGATTTATTTTTAGAGGAGTATCGCTGGTACGAATGGCATTTCCAATGCCATCATACCTCGGGCACTTTTTGTTTTCACTAGTGTTGAAGGGAGTTTCATTTAAAATGAGTCAAACATTTTTATAAAAATGGTGCATTGCACTTGAACCAGACTTAGTGCGTAATGTTAGAAAGGGTGCAGAGATGATCAGCCCATTTTTTGCTTCCTCGTAAATTATATAAATCGTTAATTAAAATTATTTGGTGAACCTTTTAACTGCAGGGACAGCAAAACTGTCGATCGCGGAGTTGTAGAGGGGTAAGGGGGTCTTCGACTCTGTTACCCGTGATTATGTACCTCCTCTCAGTTCTGTTTCCTTTTTCTTGTTTTCCCCGGTTTAAAGAAAAGTGCCCCTAAAGTTTCGAAATACCGCCCGACAGCAGCACAACTGCACACGAAAAGAACTGATTTGTTCGTTCAAGCAAGAAGCGCCATCAGCGCATGGACGGAGTTGGTATGAGAAAAACCAACACCTCCTTAGGTAGCATCAGGCCCACTCCCACGTGGCACGGCGTCACACAGGAAGGCCTGCTGTGGATGCTGCTATGATGGCGATGAAAGAGCGAACGAGAAGGAAACTTCGAGCAGATCGCAAAGCCAGCCAGGCCTCCGTGAGATGACGCAAGCGTGCAGGCCTGATGCTATCTATAGGAGGTGTTGGAAAAATAAAATGAACGCAGCCGTGCGAATGCTTTCCGCAGGTGCGACATCGGCTGTGTTGCACTGCTACACCGCTCTCGACGATCTCCTTCCACAATACCAGTATAATTTAAAGCTATGAAGGAATCACACAAGTGTCGCTACAGGACCAAGTTGTTTATGAGCGGTATACAACGTGACGATCTTTTTGCGCTACACATCAAGAACTGGACAGCCCAGCCACAAAACATGCCGCCGATCACGATCACACTGTAGTTTATCTAATATTTTCGCCGAGCCGGCTCATAGCTGATATTGTGAAAGCTGAAAGTCACTGGAAGCACGCAATTACTTCACCTTAGGCGAGCTGTTTGATCGGGGCGTTTCTGAAAACAGCGCTGATTTGGTACGGTTCACCGGTTCATGTTAGCGTCGTTTTTTTTTTTTTTTGTATACAGGTATCATGAGGGAATCTCGCAAATGCGATGTCAGGGAATCTTTCCTTTTGCCTGATCAAAACGACTCTAATCAAACGACTTCTTCGTTCTGCGTTGCGCAGAAACTTATGAAAAGTTGTTTCAACCTCTAATTAATAATAATAATAATAATAATAATTTTTATTAGTGCCCAAGAACGGCCGCTAAGGCCTTGGTGTTGGCGCACACAATACACATAACTCACAGTAGATACAATACAGACATATATATAATACATATACAGTGGGATACAAACAGAGGTACATTGCAAACATAACAGGCATACGTACTTACATATTTACAGACAAGTATACCAGGCAGTACATGCAATGAAATATCAGCAACAAAACTACAATACATAGATTACGCGCAGCACATAAGTTATAAGATGGAATGAGACGATATACTGTACAAAACAAAGGAAATAATATCACGATTGAAAATTCACTGATGAAGGAAAGAAATAACGTCGCGTTTAAGGGATGCGCTGGAGGCGTGGAAAATATCACATGTGGGGGGAAGCGAGTTCAGAAGAATTTGGCATCGGGTAATTGGATCGCTGGGGCAGAAGCGTTTAACGTAGAAGACTGGTGGATTACGAAAAGCCGCGCGAGGAATACAAAAGTTTAGGAGGCTCAGCAGGAGTGGCGAATCAACACGGGCATGAACACATTTGTACAGAAATAGGGCGTCGGCGATAGAGCGACGTGTGGCCAGTGGGTGAAGGTGAAAATATTGCAATAGTGTGTCATAGTCATACAATAACTTTTTTCGTAAAAAGCCATTGTGTATGATATGGAGCGCTCGTTTTTGTACAGCCTCAAGACGCTTTGTATCAGTACCTGAAAGTGCGTTCCAAGCAACAGAGGCATATTCAAGCCTGGGAAGAACATAGGACTTGTAAAGTTTAACGAAGACAGCAGGAGTCTGAAACTCCTTGCATGTGTATGACAGGAGGCCCAGCGTGCGAAGAGCGGAAGAACGAACCGCTACGACATGTTCATGGAATAGCAGCTTGGCATCAAAAATAACTCCTAAATCTCGGATACTGTCAACACGACATATTTCAATGTCGGAGAAGTATCGAAACACAGAGATATTTGTCTTGCGTGTGAACGAGACAACCTTCGTCTTTGCGCTGTTAATTTTGAGACCGGTGGCACTGCACCATGACAGTATACTGGATATATCTGCCTGTAGCTGTAAGCAGTCGGAAACCGAAGAGATCGCTTTCATTAATTTGAAATCGTCCGCAATCGTCCGCAATTATATGATAAAAAGTTGAAAGTTCGGCATTTCCTGTCTGCCTCGATGTTGCTTTCGACGTCTTGGCTAATGACTTTCTAAGCCTGTCTCAGCGTCAGATTTTTACTCGATTAGTATTACACTCCTACCAAACTTCTGAGCAAACCCTGCAAGGCCGATTTGTAATATTAGCGTCTTCAAAGCTACTAGACACGGACCGGTAGGCTTGGTGATCTCCCGAGCGAATTCGATCATCTACAGGGTGTCCCAGAAAACGGCAGAATTCGGCACGCTCTTCATGTTGATGAGGTAAAAAAGTGACATTTACTTGGCAAATTTCTGAGTTCACTTCGCAAAAAATTACATAATTAAACATAGGTTACATGACATGCACATCAGGATGCGGCAAAAACCAAGTAACAACAAATGCCGTTGACAGCATGATTCTAGGTGGCGTAGTTTTTTTTTAAATTAGAATTCAGTAACACGTTTTCTGGGACACCCTGTATACCAGAAGCAGGCTAACCCAAATCAGTCGTATGCGGAAGGGGCAGAGACGCGCGCACGACTGAATTCTTGGGATCCCCCAGATACTTGGGAGCACTCGTGGACCCCTCGAGGTTTGCAAAGAGGCGGGTGCGGAGTTCCATATGCCGAACCAAGATCCGCTGCTCTTAGATCAGCTGATATGGGCGCCATTTGCCTCACAAAATCTTCGGGCGTGGCCCACAGCATGGTGGCACAACACGTTATGCCGTCGGTGTACGCGAGGACATTGATTTAAAACGCATGTCTGCGGAAGCCACGTGCATATGGATCACCGATGACTGCACAACAGAGAGGTTCCCTATAAACTGCAAAGAGCAAGGGCGAGAGTGGGCATCCATGCCTCACAGAAGACCTGACAGGCATTGGTCGCGAGAGTCTGCCATTGTCTTGGAAGATGGTAGTGACCCCATGATAGCACATGCGGGCCCACTTGAGGAGTACACTTCCTGCGTTCCCCTGCCGCAACACCAGTTTGTCAGCCAGTGGCACTCCACGCTAGAGCACTGCACGGGCCTAATTTTCAGGATCGTGCCCGGCCTAGACCTGGCTGCTACGGCCCGGGCCCAGCCCGTACCCGACTGTTTCCATGCTCAGGCCCGGTCCCAGCCCGCCTCTGCTCTATGAGCTCTCGAGACCCGGAGGCGTATTTAGATTTACTAAAGAGCACAGAAAAAGGACGCTGCTAATTGGTAGAGAGTGATGAGTTACACTCGAACGGAGCGGCTGTTTCTCTGCCTGTAAGCCGCTCTGTGCATGCTTGCTTGCTTGGGCGGTGACCGCCTTGATCAGCGTCTCACTCTGCTTCACGGAGAGAGCGGTATCGTGTGCAGACATAATACGCGACTGCTCCTCTCTGGCTTTGGTGAAGCGAAGGACGCTCCTGCTGTTGCCCAAATCGCCCAACTCCTTTCGTCTTGTCAGCAAACATCTCGGCGGGCCCGGCACACCGATCGTCCCCAAATGTATGTGAGTGCACGTGTGAAATCCAGACCCATTACACGAAATAAGCATAATCACATATAAAAAAGCGATAGTTCTCAGATGAGAATGCAATGATACCCAATACCCAATGTAAACAAAAGTTACATGAAAATTCAGCTGTCCAGTCTCGTGTAATATGTTCGCGTACATGCCCGACCATGGCCAGCGTTGTCAAGCCCTCTGTTAAAGAAAGCCTTTGTGTCAGAAGCGGGATTCGAACCCACTCCCGGAGTAATGGACTGCGGCATTAAAGCGGTAACCGAATACGACGAATTCTCGACGGAAAACCGGCCACCGTCACCGTTTTTCCGGTGAGCCGACGCGAGCAATGGGAACGTAACCGATTTCTTGACGACAGCTGTGGACAGAAAATCGGTAACGTCATGATTAAAATCGTCATGATAATCTAACAAGTAAATGTTATTGTCGCTTGCTGATTTGATATGAATTTGATATGATCATCATTATTTCTGTAATTCCAGACGCCATCTTCCTCACAGTATTTATGGTAGTAGTTACGGTATTTAAATACAGTATTTACATTTTGTATTTAAATACTCATATTGAGAAGTATTTATGAAGAGTATTTAAATACCTCTTTCAACAAAGTATTTTGTATACTTAAATACTGAAAAAATGTATTTATGCCCATCCCTGCAACCTGGGAACTGGGAAGCATGCTGTCACCCACCCGCTGCTGCCTGAGGCAGTGGCGCAGCCACGGGGGGGCTAGGGGGGGGGGGATCGAGCCCCCCTTACCTGCCACAACGGGCCCACGTAAATCTAGCAAATCCGAGGAGAAAATAATATATGGGGGGGGGGGGGGCAGTGTGACGATCGCGAAAGTTCTTAAAGTTCATGGCGTCTATCTAGTCGGCACTCTTGAATGGCTTTCAAAGTATGAGCTTTTCAAAATCCTTCCGATCTCGTGACACCGCCTCATTGGACATCACTGCGTAATCGTATTGTGAACGCCCAAATCAATTACCGCATTTTGCGGTGTGCACAAGTATTGTGTGTTGTCGCACCCAGGATCAGCGGGGAGGGGGGCGAGTTTTCGTATGGAGCCCCCCCTACCTTGGCGGTCTGGCTACGCCACTGGTCTGAGGGCGCCTTTATAGCGCTTGCTTCGCGAATATGCTTTGACCGCAAGTATGTGAGCCACTATAACTTTTCTATGTGTAGCAAAATATTTATCAGTTAATTTGAAATCAAAATTTAACACCGACTAACGAAACACCCGCTAGGGCGCCACCGTCCGCCGCAGTGGAAATTTGTGCATACGGTTAGTCCCGCCGTTTTTCCGTCGAGAAATCGTCGTATGCGGTTACCGCTTAACGCGCAGCGTCTTAGACCGGTCGGCCATCCTGGCACTCGCAGGATGTCGCCGGTGGCACTCCACGTCCATTTTTTCGTCGTTATATTTACAGAAACAGTGTGAGGACAAACGGTGACGAATGTAGCAGAGATTTCTCATTATTCGGTAATTATAACTCTGTGTTCCCCATCTGTAACGGCGCATTCATGCGTATCCTCTTCCGTTTTCGCCCTAGAGCATTTTATACTTTCGGCAAAAGGAAGCGTTTGTACCAGAAGTGGGACTCGAACTCACGCCCGGAGAACCGGACTGCGACCTGAACGCAGCGCCTTGGACCGCTCGGCCATCCTGACACTGGCTGTTTGTCACTGGTGGTATGCGACGTTCATTTTTTCTTCGTGATATTTACAGAAACACTGTGAGTCTTCATTTCGAATTATTTCGGAATTAGTACAAACGGTGACGAATGTGCCACTGGGTTGGGCATAAATACATTTTTTGAGTATTTAAATACCAATCAATATATACAAAATACAAATACCGTATTTCAATGCCATAACTACTACCATAAATACTGTGAGGAAGATGTCATCTGGAATTACAGAAATAATGATGATCACAACAACAAATCAGCAAGGAACATGTTGAACTCCATCATTTTAATAGTGCCGCGCGAATATTCGAATTTTTTAATATCGAAGCTAGTATACTTATATATTCGATTCGAATTTCGAAAGGAATACGAATACCGGTATACGAATTGCGAATCGAATCGAATGTCTCTTCCATACTGAATATTTTCGAATAGTTGCCGTGCAAAAAGCCACGCAAGAACAAACAATCGATCTACAACAAAACCACCAGAGAAGTGCACTACGCCGGCGCAGCACTGTGTTTCGTCCTCGAATGCACCACCTTCTGAATGCATACTGACAGAGATTTGGCGCTGGTATACCGCTGCAAATTCAAATATACCTGTTCACTGCTAACGTTTCTTGTACGTCTGCATTTTATCCACCCCGGCTATGCGTGCAAGCATTTGATTTTGCAGCTATTTCTTCGTATTCGCTTCGGCCCTATAACTATTAACTTCATATTAGCTTCGGTTTTCAAACCACTATTCGCACAGGTCTACATTTTAACTCATTCGTCTGTTTGTATTTTCCGTATGTAAGCTGTAAGCGTTCTGGGGTAGTGCCTTGGTGTCCCGCGCTGCGCTGAGACACGGATGGTAATCGCCGACGCCGGGGAAATACCCATCGATGTCCTCCGCCGAAGAGAAACCATCCGACACTATACCTACGGTTGCTCGCTCACCACCGGCGTCATCCTCTGGTTCAAAAGCTATATACGTAGGCGGAAGAACAGTAAACTCTCGCTATGTGTTACAGCAACATCTGGAAACATCCCTGGCTTCACTGTTGCCCCGACCGCCCCTTCAGTGGCACCATGGACACTGCCGAGCCCATCCCTCTCGACACACATCCCTGGCCTCCTGGGGCCGAAGCGCCAGATCCCCGTTTCGGTTCTCAAGCAGTCTACTTTGGAAATGATGAATACAAAGTACAGAGGCCGCACGGCTGTGTTCACAGATGGTTCGTCTACGTCGGATGGCTCCTCCGCTGCCTTTGTCATACCGGAGGAGTCACTATCATGTGGGTTCCGCCTGTCACATCGCACTTCGTCGACCTCTGCGGAGCTGTATGCCATCTTGTTATCTCTAAAGTCTGTCTCCAAATACCCTCCCCGCTCCTGGGTGATATACACTGACTCAAAATCAGCCCTGCAATGTGTAGGAACCATGGGCATCCGCGGCTCGTTGGCCCCAGTGGTTGTTAGTATCCTGACGGCGCTCAAGGTTCTCGGCGAACAGGGACACCGGGTGACCCTACAGTGGGTCCCCGGCCACACCGGCATTCAGGGCAACGAAGAGGCAGATTTGGCGGCTGCTGCGGCCCGTCGTATCTCCAGAGCCGTGCCCATTATCCTCTCCAACGGAGATAGGCGCTCCTACTTGTCTGCGTTGGTGTCACCCTTGGCCCGCCAGCAATGGCTGCATGACGTCACTCAATGGTCGCTCCTCCATGCAGTGGACCCCTCATTATCATTTAGGATGCCAGGTGGCTTCCCTCGCAGCTTTACGACACTCCTGCGGCGTCTACGACTCAACGTCGCCTTCACCCTTGTGTTCCGTGTTAAGCTGGGTTACAGTAACACGGCGCTGTGCCTAGCTTGCCGCACCCCAGCTACGATCCCCCATATCATCGAGGACTGTGAGCGGTACACGTGTGAACGCCGGGTACTTCGACGCCAACTTGAACTCCTCGTTCAGCCTGTCCAAAGTACTTGGCCCATGGAGCTCCCCTGCGCATCAGTGCCGGGCTCTTCGCTCCCTTTTTGCTTTCATGCAAGCCACTGGACTCTTCGAAGAGCTCTAAACCGAACTCCGACCTGTCGTCGCTTCAATCTCACCATAATTCATCCTCTCATATTAACCACTGTGAAGTGGGGTAGGGTCCTGTGGCTACGACGGGGAAACATCCCATGTCATCGTCACTTCTTCATTTATTGTTGTTGTTGTTGTTGTTCTGGGGTAGCCGTTCGATGTCATCGTAACTCACATCCCCATTTTTTTTTCTTTCAAATCACCATTACCAGTCAGGATTTATCATTAGCAAGGATCACCATCATCAGCATTTATTTGTTAGATTATCATGGCAATAGGGCTTTTGCACTGAAGTTTGCACAGCGCCATTTCAGGCCCTAGCGGCCACGGATCAAAACAGTAAGGAGTTTCATCAGCGGGTTTTGCATGGTGTTTCAAACGATATGGTGCCATGGAAAGCTACAAAACTTGTAGGAAATCCACAGAAAAGGCGGTGCTTCTTGAAAACTGCGAACAACTCGTGACCGTGTATTTGAAAGTGCCACGTCGTCTGCTAAACTGGGGAGTGTTGCATAATTTGGGGCGCTGATGTTGCTGCTCACTTGCGCCACCTGGCCCAGAGCAACAGGTCTATATAAATTAGAAGTTTCTCGAAGATTGCATCTTCTAGGTATCTTCTTTTTGACCGTATACTCTTAAAAATGAACTTCACCGCATAGCACGCTCCTAGCCAACCATCATTCCGAATTATATCATTGTCTGCCCTGATTTGTTGAAAACGCCTTTCTTGTAGCACTTATGCTGTTCATAATTGTCACAGAAAAGGCGTACGCCTCCATTTTCAACAAATCAGGGGGCTTAATCGCTTCGTACGTTCAACTTAACGACACGAGACGGCTGAACGAGTCGTCCAGGCTAACGAAACGAGCAACTTTATCGATGCTTTGCTGTAGTCACAATCTGTGCACCTCGTGAAACTCCTTCTTTGTGGCTATTGTGCACATTACGAGAGCTCACGTGTTGTGATGTAACCATGCCCAAGAATTAGGGACAAAACGTAAAGCAGGCTTCACCTAAAACTGCTCCCATAGAGCCTGTGTATTCTGGAACAAAAAGCGCGTGCTACAGCTACAGCGTGCTACAAAAGAGCGTGCTATTCTGCTGGCAGCGCTTTGCATTCGTTCTCTAATGGCATCTTGCTTCTGCCAGGACAAAACTTTCGAGCAATTTTTGGGGCATGAATAGTGGCATCTTCAAGGTTCCATTCGGGTTCCAAATTTTGAACCTGTAAAGGAGCCTTCTATCGCCGCACGAGCACGTTGCGGCGAAGCCTACGTTCAAGGCCGTGCGCTACCACAGGTTTAGGAAATCGCTCAGCGCAGAAGAGACTACAAGAGAAGACAAACAAGAAATAACAACACGGGGAGCCCAGATTTGTGTGTAACGTCACGTGGTAAGGGTATAGGATATAAAAAACTAAAAACTTGACAGCTGTTAGGAGAACTAACATCGTTGAGGTTGTTATAAAGAGCAAACGTGTGTACATTATGGCTGTTACGAAGTCTGTTGGTATCTGCTAGACTGTGAGCAATCAAACAAAACATAAAATAAAGGTGTGGTCGGAGTGAACGGCACAACAAAAACAACAATAAATGATGACGATGAGATGGGGTGTTTCACCGCGGAGGTGCGTATCCTACACCACTGCCCGTGGAACGTTATGTGAAGATGATGAAGGAAGGATGCAAATACAAGAAATAACGAAAATGAACGGCAGAAAATAGACCAACGACAGCTTAAGACAACATGTACTACTTTGCACAGGAAAATGTGATACCTGAGATTCTACGATGTGCTAAGGTTGTCCAACCAAGTTTATCGAGGATAGGTTCATAATTATAGACACCAACGTGTCGGTCATAGAGAATGTACAATGACTCCACGGGCTGAAAATTAGTGAAGCTAATTAAGTATACCATTTTAGTTAGCCATCGAACACTGATGCGACCGGCTAGGAAAGATATCCGAGAGGCTTCGTTTTCGTTTATTCTTTCTCGCTCTCTCCTTTCTTCTTTTTTTTTGGGGGGGGGGAGGTGGGAGGGGGCTTATTAATGCCCGAAGACAATTTATGATACAGCTATAGGATGTCACGCTTCCTCGCGAACGCAGGAGCCTCTCTAGCGAGGAAGACGCAATTGTAAAAGGCGGTCACTTGGCCCATTTGTATTATAACGCATTACTCTGCTCTCTTTTGGTCACAATAATGCTTGGTGCCTTGTTAATGTCATCTGCATTTTTCAGATACTGTATATTTGTCGTTCACCTCGAAACTACAACAACAAAAAAGTTAAGAGATCACGATTTGCTGTTGTTTGAGTTTGATTTGCGATTTTCTGGCGACTTTCTGTTGCTGTCATCTCTCAAAATGTATCTATCAAAATCCATCAAAATACGCACAATTTCAGACAACGAAAAAAAAAAAAAAAGAGGAAAATATTGTTCTGCGTTCCTGTCTTTTATTTTCCATACTTAATACAGCTAACGCCGTAGTGGATCAAATCTATCCCTATTGCAGCCTAATGCCGCGTGTTTTTCGACAGCCGTACTCTTGGCTTTTCTTTTCGTCTGTGGAGAGGGTGCTAGCAGGTGTGCTGTCTTCTCAGCGTTCTTCTGAAGATTTACAATCTTGATCCAGCCGTACATGCTCGCGCTTTCAGCAGTACTGCTTGGGACTCTGTTGTTCGCTATCGCGTCTTTTTTCATTCGTACATCTTTGTTTCTGTAGGTGTGAAGAAAAGTTTATTGACTGGTTGATAAGCAATTGCGTGCACCACGTAAACGTCAGTAGTGTAGCACCGATTGCTAGTACGTATGAGTCTAATAAATACGAATGAAGCACGATGAACATTTGATTTACACATCAGAGTCTTCATGTTGGGAAAAACTTTGCATGGCTGCATATGCGATCACAATGTCCTCCTTTTAACGTTGAGGCCAAAATAAACGGGGGCACTTCAAACCACCTGACTCAAACTGTAACGCAACATTTGCGTCAGCTGGATTGGGTTCTGGATCTTTGGACGTCTTTCCCGATTTCCGTTCTTAGCTCACCTCGCGTCATAGAGTCCACATCTAACACGCGTGACACGCGCTGTTCCAGTTCGAGTTCGACACTTAAACGTGACCTCTTTCCTGTTGTCTCTTGGATGCCACCTTCTTCCCAGTATGTGACGTCACATTTCTGATATCTCCTAGCCTGTAGCGCTGATGAATTTTCTTCTATCCTTTAACATATATTTTAGCCCATCCCATGTTGCGTCCCATTTGTTTGTTCGCCGATGATGTAGGTTCTCTAAGGCACGGTTTTTCTTTTCTAGTCCTTGGTAGAAAACCATCCTAGTCAGCGCTGCTGCATGTGGCTCATCGCGGCGTGATGCGAAAAAAAACATGTATATACGGGGTCGCGCTCTCCTGTCCGTACCCCTTGCGTTTGGTTCCCAGATCTAGAAACATAGTTAGGACGTTTAACACCTCCTGACGCAGATCTTTCCCTGCAGTATCTTGCTCAAATTCTTTTATCACACCTCTGAAAAGATCCCATAACTGTGCTCGATCATCTCTGGTGTCCGAGAAAAGGACTAGGGTCACAAGGCGTGGTAGATTCTCAAGAAGTAAATCGACATTCTTTCATCGACATCGTTTTTCTGTCAGTCAGCAGTATGACGTTCGCACAAGATCCCTTTATAATGGGCACCAGTTTTCTCACGGATGTGTAATATATTCCTTGCATATTCTCATACAGATTATGGATTACCGTTCTAGCAATTATTCGTTCTACGGCGTACAGGCAGTCTGAAGACATATAGGAAAGCCCATCTGTTCGTACTCCCGTCGCAGACTCCCAGAATTTTTAGCCGCAGAGCTATACGGGCACAAAAGCTCTTGCGTACAAGAACAATAGCAAGAACGCGCGCAGAGCGAATAAGCTTTGCCAACATCCTAGCATACTTCCTACTGAAGACAAGACCGCAGTGCTATCAGCTCCAGTAGATATCTTGATGAACAAGGAATGATTTCATTGGATGAAGTATGAAAGGAAAAAGAAAAGTCACTAAAATCAAACAAAACAATAAGTCAGTCGTTACGTTTGTGCACGGGTTTCGTTGATAGCTGCTGTAATCGCCCTCGCCTTTCTGTCTGTCATGTGGTTAACGCGGAAGCCGTGATGAAGCGGGCAACTCTACAAGATACAGATAAAATAATAATTCCGCGCTTGATGCCCCGGTACAGTACATCATGAGCTGTGCAGCAGTGGCCGGTCTGCGGCCGCTGTAAGAAGAAAAAAAAGGGAAAACAGAGAGAGAGAGAGAGAAACTTCAGTAGTTGCGTGGCATCGGCGAGTCGCGCAAAAGAAGCTGATTTATCGCGCTCAAAGAATTTGTAGTCGGAAGATGGACGGTTGTTGTGCTGTAAGACCTACAGACTAATTTGTTTATTTACCCTCGCGGCCATGAGGCAATACAAACAGGAGATTAACATTTGGTAGAATAATGTTAACAAAGCAGCATACAAGATTTACAACCGCATGAAAAAATTGCGCAGATACGTGGAGGTATATAAACAAGTACATGAAACATTTTGGTCAACTGGAGCAATGACAACACGTACGACGTGGAAATTGAAAAATGACCATGCAGCGCAACGGTCATGTCAGCCAGACGCGTGAGCCTTCCTCTTCATCTCCCCCTCTTCGTCCCTTCACCGAGCAAAGTGCCGCCAATCACCCCCCCCCCCCCTAGCGGTCGCATAAACATTTCTTAAATCGTTTGGCATCGGTAATGGCATGCATATAAGCTCTTGGATTAACGATCCTCTTAGGAATTATTATGATAATCAATTTTGTGAAACAAACACCCACAAGTTATTATTCGGCGAGTGGAAAGCAGACGCAGATTGAGGGTAGGGTAACATGAAAAACTCAGTGCGGCATCCCCCATTGTTCTCCACACAAACCCCGCTTCATTGTCCCTGATGTTTTGCTCATGAAGATACGAATAGTCGAGTGGCTTCTTTAAAACCTGCTCTTGGAAATGCAGGACGTATACACTGCTAATAAGTGCACCACCCGAAAGGAAAAGACACGTCCACGAGAAAGCTGGTGGACATTATAAAGGGATCTGATGCGAATGTCAGACTGCTCACTGACAGCAAAACGAAAGTTGCTAAATTCACATCATTAACAGGAAAGAATGTCGATTTACTTCTTGAGAATCTACCACGCCTTGTGTCCTCTCCTCGGACACCAGAGATGAACGAGCACAGTTGTTATGGGGGGGGGGGGGGGGATATGTTTATTGAGAAAAAAAAAAACAAGGAAAGGTTAGTCAGGCAAAGGCCGACTTGCTATTCCTTTCGTAAAGAGGAACGGAAAAGGAAAGGGGACGAAAAGATAGGAAGAAAACGAAAAAAGGAAAGAAGGCGGCAAGAAAGAAAACGAAAAAAAAAACGAAAGAAGGAAAACGAAAAAATAGAGAGAAAACGAAAAAATAGAGAGAAAAGGAAAAAAAAGAAGGAAAACGAAAAAAAGAAAGAAACGAAAAGAAAAGGGAACGAAACGAAAAAGAGGAAAGAAAACGAAAAAAGGAAAAAAAAGGAAAGAAACGAAAAAAAGAAGAAACGAAAAAAAAGAAAGAAACAAAAAAAAGGATAGAAAACGGAATACACACACACATACACACAGACAGATACACAAAAGGGCCTTAGAGGCTGGTCGAGAGACCGGTTGCACGGAGAAAGCTCACGAGGGCAGTCGTAACTGCCCCCTGGTTGTGCAGGACCGGGTCGAGCAGGGTGGCCAAAGAGACGTTAGGGTAGCCAAGTTGTCGCAAGTGGCGTTGGAGGACGAGTCTTTCTGGGAGGTACCGGTTACAGGATAGGAGGTAGTGCTCGATGTCGGCTTCCACATAACAAGTTGTGCAATCGGGGGAGTTCGTCTGGCGCATTTTATGCAGGAGTGAGGGTGTCCGTGCAACATTCATTCGAAGGCGGTGGAGGAGTGATTCTTCAGCTCTATTGCAGCGGCAGGCAATAGTGAAGTCCTGCATGGGGTCAATGAGGCGTACGAAATGATGATATGAGGTAGAGTCCGCTCGGAACTGCCGGGTACGGACATAACGCCACCAACGAATGTGCAGGGAGCAGACAGAGATCGTTAGGGGCAGAGGGGTGGCAGGAAGAGCTCTGTTAGATGTTGCGTCTCTTGCTATTGTGTCTGCGCGGGTGTTACCCAGAAGGCCTACGTGTCCCGGGATCCATTGAAGCGTCACAGAATGGCCAGTTACCGCAAGTTGTGTCAGAGCTTGTAGTATGAGCGTGTGGAGAGTGCATATGGTGCTGGGGCGAAACGAGAGCAGCAAATCCAGTGAAGCCTTGCTGTCAGTCAGAACAACCCACTGTGCAGCCGGCAGACCGAGCAGGTGCTGTAGAGCAGAGAGGATGCCGAGGAGTTCCGCTTCCATAGAAGACATTGGGTATGGGAGGACAACGGCTTGCTGAAAGTCACTATCAGGGATATAAAATGCAGCACCCGAGCTGTCTGCCGTGACTGAGCCGTCCGTGTATACCTGGCGATGATTCTGATACGTGGAGTGCAAACAATGGAGAGCGAGTTGGAGGGCTACAGGTGCGGGAGTGTCACGCTTGCGCTGAAGTCCAGGGATGGTGGAGCAGATATCAGGACGCGCAAGGGTCCACATTGCTGGCGCATATGTGGGAGTGGTTGGGGAGGGAGGAAGATGATCCTTCAGGCGGGCGATGGCCTTGCCGAAAGCTGAGTCAGGGCATTCGTCGTCAATATGGCAAAGATAGTGGTGAGGGTGACTGGTTAGATAGCGAGAATATACTCGAAGTGTATCAGCATCCCGCAGAAGAGGGACAGGAGTCTCCCGTGCTTCAGGAAGCGTGCCGTAAGTCTCTGATGTTCGTGGTACTCCCAGACAAATGCGAAGGCCGCGGGCTTGGATGTTAAGGAGCTCGCGCTCCTGTGTTTGGCTGAGGGCATGCAAGATAGGGAGGCTGTAGCATGGTGTCCCCAACACGAGGGCCTGATGGACGCGATGAAGATCAGAGCAGGACGGGCCCCAGGACGCACCAGCGATACGTCTGAGGACGTGAACTGAGGCAGTCGCCTTTGTGGTAATCATCTTCACATGGCGGGACCAAGTTAGGTCGCGATCAAGTATAACACCTAGGTATCGGCATGAAGTGGCGAAAGTCAGAGGGGAGCCGTCAAGGTAGAGCGGATACCTGCGGAAGCACTTGCGCGAGAACGCCATTGCAACAGTCTTCGCCGGCGACACTGTTAGGCCACGGGAGGCAAGATAGGTGGTAATCACGTGTAGAGAGCTTTGCAGTCGGCGCTGGATCGTGTCTCGACGGGTTGCAGAAGTCCAGATGCAGTTGTTATGGGATCTTTTCAGAGGTGTGGTAAAAGAATTTGAGCAAGATACTGCAGGGAAAGATCTGCGTCAGGAGACATTAAACGTCCTAACTATGTTTCTGGATCTGGGAAACAAATGCAATGGGTATGGACAGGAGAGCCCGTGACCCCGTATATACATGTTTTTTTCGCATCACGCCGCGATGAACCACATGCAGCAGCGCTGACTAGGATGGCTTTCTAGCCAAGGACTAGAAAAGAAAAATTGCGCCTTATAGGACCTACATCATCGGCGAACAAAACAAAAGGGACGCAGCATGGGATGGGCTAAAATATGTTAAAGGATAGAAGAAAATTCATCTGCGATACAGGCTAGGAGATATCAAAAACGTGACGTCACGTACTCCGAAGAAGGTGGCATCCAAGAGACAAGAGGAAAGAGGCCCGGTTTAAGTGTGGAACTCGAACTCGAACAGCGCGTGTCACGCATGTTAGATGTGGACTCTATGACGTGAGGTGAGCCAAGAACGGAAATCGTGAACGACGTCCAAAGATCCAGATGACGGCAAGCTGAAGCAAATGTTGCGTCACAGTTTGAGTAACGTGGTTTGAAGTGCCCCCGTTTATTTTGGCTTCAAAGCTAAAGGAGGACATTATGATCGCATATGCAGCCATGCGAAGTTTTTCCCAACATGAAGAGGACACTAACTCTGATGTGTAAATCAAATGTTCATCGTGCTTTATTCGTATTTATTAGACTCATACGTACTAGCAATCGATGCTGCACAACTGACTTTTACGTGGTGCACGCAGTTGCTTATCAACCAGTCAATAAACTTTTCTTCACACCTACAGAAACAAAGATGTACAATGAAAAAAGACGCGATAGCGAACAACACAGTCCCAAGCAGTAATGCTGAAAGCGCGAGCATGTACGGCTGGATCAAGGTTGTAAATCTTCAGAAGAACGCTGATAAGACAGCACACCTGCTAGCACCCTCTCCACAGACGAAAAAAAAAAAAAAAGCCAGGAGTACGGCTGTCGAGAAACACGCGGCATTAGGCTGCAATCGGGATAGATTTGATCCACTACGGCGTTAGCTGTATCAGGTATGGAAAATAAAAGACAGGAACGCAGGAACGATGTTTTCCTTTTTTTTCGTTGTCTGAAATTGTGCTTATTTTGATGGATTTCGATAGATACATTTTGAGAGATGACAGCAACAGAAAGTCGCCAGAAAATCGCAAATCAAACTCAAACAACAGAAAATCGTCATCTCTTAACTTTTTTTGTTGTAGTTTCGAGGTGTACGACAAATCTACAGTATCTAAAAAATGCAGATGACATTGACAAGGCAACGAGCATTATTGTGATCAAAAGGGAGCAGAGTAATGCGTTATAATACAAATGGGCCAAGTGACCGCCTTTTACACTTGCGTTTTCCTCGCTAGAGAGGCTCCTGCGTTCGCGAGGAAGCGTGACATCCTATAGCTGTATCATAAATTGTCTTCACGTATTAATAAGCCTCCTCCACCCCTCCCCCCAACAAAAAAAGAAAAAGATAAAAGGAGAGAGCGAGAAAGAAGAAACGAAAACTAAGCCTCTCAGATATCTTTCCTAGCCGGTCGCATCAGTGTTCGATGGCTAACTAAAATGGTATACTTAATTAGCTTCACTAATTTTCAAAGATTGACCCAATGACAGCATCGAAGCCCTTGGAGTCATTGTACATTCTCTATGACCGACACGTTGGTGTCTATAATTATGAACCTATCCTCGATAAACTTGGTTTGACAACCTTAGCACATCGTAGAACCTCAGATATCACATTTTCCTGTGCAAAGTAGTACATGTTGTCTTAAGCTGTCGTTGGTCTATTTTCTGCCGTTCATTTTAGTTATTTCTTGTATTTGCATCCTTTTTTCATCATCTTCACATAACGTTCCACGTGCAGTGGTGTAGGGTACGCACCTCCGCGGTGAAACACCCCATCTCATCGTCATCATTTATGGTTGTTGTTGTGCCGTTCACTCCGACCACACCTTTATGTTAGGTTTTGTTTGATTGCTCACAGTTTAGCAGATACCAACAGACTTCGTAACAGCCATAACGTACACGCGTTTGCTCTTTATAACAACCTCAACGATGTTAGTGCTCCTAACAGCTGTCAAGTTTTTAGTTTTTTAGATCCTATACCCTTACCACGTGACGTTACACACAAATCTGGGCTCCCCGTGTTGTTATTTCTTGTTTGTCTTCTCTTGTAGTCTCTTCTGCGCTGAGCGATTTCCTAAACCTGTGGTAGCGCACGGCCTTGAACGTAGGCTTCGCCGCAACGTGCTCGTGCGGCGATGGAAGGCTCCTTTACAGGTTCAAAATTTGGAACCCGAATGGAACCTTGAAGATGCCACTATTCATGCCCCAAAAATTGCTCAAAAGTTTTGTCCTGGCAGAGGCAAGATGCCATTAGAGAACGAATGCAAAGCGCTGCCAGCAGAATATGTAGCACGCGCTTTTCGTTCCAGAATACACAGACTCTATGGGAGCAGTTTTAGGTGAAGCCTGCTTTACGTTTTGTCCCTAATTCTTGGGCATGGCCCTGAGAGAGGAGCAGGTGGTGGTGGTGATGGTGAAAGGGCTTGCCGTTGTCGGCCTCACGTATATGGGCAACGTCACGACTGACGCCCTGGGGAAATGTGCGTCCTGGGCCGACTTCTAGCGGAACTGTGCCGACATGTGTCTGAAAGCGTCTGAGGAAAACCCAGGAAAAACCCCAGACAGCACAGCCGGCACCGGGATTCGGGAGAGAGGAGCAGGCTGGCAGCGAGGCTGCATTTTCTCTGACCAATATGGCTGCTTTATTTGTTCTGATGGCTCGCATTCTCGTGCTCTCATACATGCTCGTTCCATTCCAATGTTCGTTCCCATGACCGTTCATCGTCATCCTCTTCTTTCTGTCCAATGATACGGCTCGCTAGTCATCTAAAAATAACGAACAAAAAGTATGTCGCTGTAACTACAATCGTCGAACAATACGCAAAAATTCTATATCATATTTCGGCCTCCACGACTGTGTCGGGTAAGAATGGTCTTAAATACGACACGAGAAGTAGTGTGTGCTGAGTTCTAGGGCACACGGGAGTCCGAGGCCAGAAAGGGAAGACGTAGTGGTATCACTAGTATCAGAAAAAGAAAGGAGGAGGAGGCTGGCCCCTCCTTCGGTCCTTCCTTTCCTGTGCCCCCTTTCTACTCAGCGTAAACACTTATTTAATTACCTCTATGTAAATTGTTACTTCAAGCACGGAAGTACAACGCGCAGCCTTTCTGTCAGGCTTCATAAACGGCAGGCTTAAAATAAATTTGCAGTGCAATAAAACGTTTTTCTAGTGAGTTTGAACAGAACGTTCACGAACGTTTTTTTTTAAATCTGTGTTAGCGCCACGAAGTAGAAGAATGTTATGGAACTATTCAAGAGAATTTACCACAGGAAATGTACAGAATGCTTTACTCTTCCCACTCATTTCAACATGAACACTATGTCCGCAATGTACTCTAAAAGAGAAGAATTCGAAAACCGCTATAGACATCCAATTCGCCTTAGTTGTTAATCACACACCCGCAGCTACGAAGACCGTGTGAAGTACGGTCGCAAGTCCTCACAAACTGTGAGGACAGTGGTTTTCGGCGGAAGGAACAACTTTACAAAATCTGTCTCGTCAGTAGTAGGAGGGCTGGCTGAGGTAGACCGGGGGCGACTGCGTTCCGTGGACCCCTGGGCCGTTGACCCAGGAGTCCTACGGTAATTTTTCCCGGCGGTGTCCGGAGGGCTGCTCGCGCGTTTACCCTCATACATTTTTCAGCCTGGGTCAAGTTCTTTCGCCATTTTTTCAGCCTGGGCCAACTTCACTCGCGTATTTTTTCCTATGCCCGAAGGGCGGCGCTTGGGTGGAGGGTTGTCCGTGTACTTATCGGCGGGGGGAGGGCTGCGTGCGCTCTTACCTTCGTACATTTTTCGGCCTGGGCCAACTTCTTTCGCCATTTTTTCAGCCTGGGCTGACTTCAGTCGCGTATTTTTTCCCGCGTCCGGCGGGCGGCGCGAGGGTGATGGGTTGCCCGCGAGCTTATCGACAGGGGGAGGGCTACGTGAGCACTTACCCTCGCACATTCTTCAGCCTGGGACGACTTCTTTCGTCATTCTTCCATCTGTGTCGATTTCAATTGCAAATTTTTTCATGCTACAACATGTGTGCAGTAGGTGGTTTACATGCAAATATAGACATGCAAAGGATAGCCATACACAAAAGTACAAGTGAAAACATATTTATTAAAGTCATTAGTGTCGGGAATTATGTTATGACTCTGTGTGAAGGAGAAAAACCCAGCCCAAAACCTAATGCAGAAGAAACACAATACGATACACGTAACAAAGGTTATACTTAGTACAGGTATGATGCAATAGCATTGAAGGGGTATCACACGTCATACACAATATTTTTATTAGTGGTAATCATGTAAGTTTTCAATTAAGCAGAAGGGATAGCACATTTAATCAAAGAAGAGATTTTTAATCAATACGATAGCAATCAAGGTTAGAACTTTTATTATAAAAAGCCTTACATTATTATACGTGAGCACGATAGAGAAGTTTTACTTTTCATTTTTCAACCTGGGCCGACTTCTCTCACAAATTTTTTTTCCAGCACGCGGTGTGTACTGCGCAGGTGAGGGCTGCCTAGGAGCTTACCAGTGGTCCAAAAAGCTGGGCGTGCCCTTATGGTCGTGTATTTTTCACCCTGGGCCGACTTCTCTGGCGATTTTTCCGCCTATGTCGACCTCGTTCGCAATTTTTTAGGTGGTGCGTGAGTGGTTTACATGTAAGTAGGGTCATGCACACTGACAACACCTGGGCTGAATTCATTCACATTTTTCACCCTGGATCGACTTCATTCGCAATTTTTTCAGGCGGCGTAAGTGGTTTACATGCAAGTATGTACACGCAAGTGAGGGGCTGTCCAAGTGCCTACCAGCGAGCCGGAGGGCTGTGCGTGCCCTTATCGGTCTGTATCTTTTCACCTGCGCCGACTTCTTTGGCGATTTTTCCGCGTGGGCCGACTTCTTTCGCAATTTTTTCAGGTGGCGCGTTAGTGGTTTACATGCAAGTAGGGACATGCACATTGTCATCCCAGCCAGACGATGATACCGTCGCACCTGGGCCGACTTCTTTCTCAATTTTTCCGCCTGGGCTGACTTCTTTCATATTATGGCGCGGTGGTCAGTTTACATACAAGTAGGATCATGCACACCGATAACCCCACTAAGCGATGGTCCCGTCACACCTGGGACGACTTCACTCACGATTTTCAACCTGGACCCACTTCATTCGTAATCTTTTTTTCGATACAACAGCTGCGCGGTGGTCGTTTTACATGCAAAGTTTAGCCATACACAAAAGTACAAGATTAAATATACTAAAGTCAATAGTGGCAGGAATTATGTTATGATTCTGTGCAAAGAAGAAAAACCCAACCAAAAAAACATGAAACGGAAGAAACACAATACACATAATAAAGAATACTGAAAGCTAAGTTTAATATTACAACATGACACAATTAACCAATTTCTTATGATGTGAATAGCACACATGCAAGGAAATAACGAAAAATCTTTTAAATCAACAATTTTAAATAAAATCTTTTGAACTATCACAAAATCATCCTTGCGACCTAATCTAGTCAAACAATATACAATTTTCTTCCTACTCAGGCACTATAAACATTACCTTGACAGAGGTATCCAGCACATGCAGTACAGCGAGGCTTTACACAGTACAGCCAATCTTTGCTACTTGAGCCCGGTGGGGGTCACCCTCTCTCTCTCTCCCTCTTTACAGCCCAGCGAGGAAACCGAACGTCCTTTGTCAATCTGTTGTTTGGGGTGGGGAACTCTCTCTGTCACGTCCTTTCATCCAAACAGAAATATTCTTAGGACTGGTGTACAGAGGCGAAATTTTTTATTGATCAACTATTGTTCGATTCTCAAGAACACTATAAGAATTCTATCAAAAACAAACAATAGCACGCAAAAAAATCTAAGAACAGACTTCCATGTCAGTGCAAACTGGTTTTAGAGAAACATTATCTAAGCGAATGAAAAATATTAACGATGGAAACAATACTCAATCAAAATGAGAAATGTTGCATTTAGTGTATTTCAGATCAGACACAACTATCATGCATACATTATTCTCAACCAACAAAATATCAGTCGAGTGAAAGTCAAATTTATTCAGTGATAGAAACAATACTACCGTAATTTCACGCGTATAAGCCGTACCGCAGATAAGCCGCAGGACGCGTTTTTTGGGACGTTTTGAAAATTTTCTGGCAGATAAGCCGCACCCACAGATAAGCCGCGGGCAATACGAGACGACTGATTTGTGCGACAAATGAGATCATAGAGAAGGCCATAAACCCTGTGGTCCATACTCCGGGATCGGCACAGTGTACAACAGAGGAGGTCAGTTCTGGAGTTCTACCAAGATCGGATTGTACCCTTGTCGGGTGTTTTTCGTGGACTGATGGGTCAGTGGTCTTCCAGAAGACGTGAATCACTGTCACCACTTTCCTTAAAGCTGCTTGGGGGAATGCACCAGGAAGATCAATCTACTCGAATGTGGACCCGTCCCTCTGTTACGCACTGTTCGTGCATCGGCAGGGCAGTGCTGTTCCAGCACTGCCCTTTCGCCCTTGTCGGCCCTTTCGTTAAAATCGGCGTATGGGGAAAATAGTCATCAGATAAGCCGCAGGGCGCCCGTGAGAAAAAAAAATCGCGCATAAGCCGCGGCTAATACGCGTGAAAATACGGTAATTTGAAAACGAGAAACAAATTTTATGACATAATTTTTTATGATAACTTTGCAATAGTAATTTCTACATGCAGAAGCAAACATTTTTCGTAACCACGCAGCGCAAATACACATCACAGAAACACGTCTTTTTCATTCAGGACCCACTAGTGGAAACGAAATAGAGAGGGAAGCTGCTAGCCATAAAGTTCCCGTACACTTTCGTTAAGGTTACGCCCGCAGGGAGTAGGGGAATCCAACAATGGTCTTGGTATACAATGTATAGTTGAAAGCCATAAACTGACTCCTGCAAGTCAAGTTAGTGACGGAGGGTCTTTAGCGCTGTCTTGTACGTAGAATCATTGAAGGCACACGATTTTTCCTTACACATCGCATCGCTTTGTAAATGAATTTCCATAATTCTCACGTCAGGTTCATATTAACAACATCCTAAACGAGATAATAAATTTTTAAACAATAAAATGAGCATAGATATGCTTTTAATTAAGTGTAGAGGCACACTCGAAAACAGAACAGACACTTGCTCTACATTGAAGAGATGGACGGATTTTGTACTCGCTACCATAGGTCATGGGAGGACATGATAAAAAGCTGCTTCGAAAAAGAGCAGCGAAATGATTCTATTATCACAGCATTTCAATATGCCTTAGACATGGTCGTATTCGGAGATATTACGGAATTGAAGGTGCAAGTACTTTATGCCGAATCTACAATAGTTATAAAAATATTCATACGTCAACATTGGAAGGGCTGCTGGGATTGATGGTGGAGTTTTTGAGGTTTGCTAATGAAGAATTGAAATACACTAGACCAGATGTAATTGCATTGCAATGGGCATTGCATTAATCAAGAAAGTAATCAGATCAAATTATCATATACAAGCAGTCTATATCGCGTGATTCATTACGGATTTGTTGAAATTACACCTAACGGTTGAAATGAAAAATGCATAAAAAGATCTTATCACGTGATATGTTCCACTGGAGCCTTTACACATTTATTTTCGTCTACCAGTTCTTGCAATGATGTGTATTATGTGTATTGTTTTCCGTTTCATGTTTTTTGGGTTGGGTTTTTTTCTTCGCACAGAATCATAACATAATTCCTGCCACTATTGACTTTAATATATTTAATCTTGTACTTTTGTGTATTGCTATCCTTTGCATGTAAAACGTCCACCGCGCAGCTGTTGTATCGGAAAAAAAATTATGAATGAAGTCGGCCCAGAGTGAAAATCGTGAGTGAAGTCGGCCCAGGGGCCCTATTCCGAGGTGCCCCGCTCGCGCAATCGAGTCGTTTGCAAGCGACGGCACGTGGTGTGTGATGTCATCGAAGGACAGCGCCGAGAATTTGGTATTCCAGTGCTTCCAGACGAGTCGCGCGTGAACGATTCTGTCCTTTGACCGATGCGCATGCTTGTTCAGCGGGGAGAGCTCAGCAGAAGGGAACGTGAAAAAGAGCAACTTTCAACACGAACCACCAGAAGACGACTGCCGCCTGGTTCTGACCCTCATAAGCTAGCAACGTGTGTAATGATTTTTTTTTTTGCTACATTCTATAGCGGCTTCCCGCTCTAGCAAATTTTTCCACGGCTGACAGTGAATACACGCAGTGAAAAGCAGTCGGAGGTGCGAAAGGCAAAGGCAAAGGAACCACTGACAACTTCCCAATCCGTTGAGCAGCTACCACATGTAGTTCCGGACCACCGATGGTGTCGGTAGGCGAAGCGATCGAGGTGGCGGGAACGATACCTGCCACTTTTGGTATTTCGGGTTACATCTAACGATCGCGCGCTTGGGTTATTTACTATCGTTCCACTGTCACGCGCATCCCAGATGACGACGACAAAGCGATTGCACGAGCCCTTGGGACACCGCGGCCCACTCCAGGGCGATCTTACGTCATGCAGTTGGCTCTTTTGAGGCGACAGGCCTAAGGAACTCATTATGACCCCACCAGCGCTCTCGGACATTTCCACCATCACGATCACGTTCATCATCGCCATCGCCGCTCCGATCATTCCCGTCATCTCTCATTGTCATCACTCATCATTGTCACCACTCATATTAGAACCCCTAGCTATGGAGTAGCTTTCCACTCATGGAGTGGAAAACCGCCCTCCTGCATCATCAGAATATATATGTTGTTTTGTTGCAATATCCCACTACTTGATTGATGTTGTGTTTAATAGAAACTTTTAGACGTGGACCAACTGGAAAAGCGCCACCAAAGCCAAGGCAGCTCGCATCTCACATCACACGCGGGAGACGGGAGGAGGTCCCCCACCGAAAAAGAATCGCTCTCTGAGCTGGAGGAGCGGCTCGCCTCTGTGATTGGGCAAGTGGCGACGACCAGGATGCAGGAGACTCGGGATACGGGCACTGCCGGCCTCGGAGTCCGCATCAACGATCATTTATATGGCACCGCCCGATGCAGCTTCTGCCTCACAGAGCGATGAAGGCAGGTCGACATGCACATAGGTTCCGACCGTTTTGTCCTCGATAGCAGCCACGCGAAGTAATTTGGAGCCATCTCCGTTGAATGCTCTGGCTACTTGACAGGCCAAACGACTGGGTCCGAGAAATCGCTCGTGCACCGACACTCAGCCGATAGCATCGTTCACAAGCGACACGTTTAGAAGGCAAGGAAATACCAAATGCTCGGTGGTGCCGTCCATACGTGACATCGGTTGCAAACAGCTCGATTGCTCGTGCGGTGCACCTCGCGATTCAAGCACGCTATCGTTAGACGCGCGGTCGGAATATCAAAAGTTGCATGGGTCGTTCCCACAAGGTCGATCGAGAGCGAGCGATCCTCGCCTACGGACAGTGTCGGTCATGCGCAATCGGTAGCTCGGAATAGGGCCCCAGGTGTGACGGCACCATCGCTTGTGGGGTTGTCAGTGTGCACGTTCCTACCTGTATGTAAACCGACCACGGCGCCACTGTTGTATCGGAAAAAATTACGAATGAAGTCGGCCCAGAGTGAAAAAATGTGAATGAATTCGGCCCAGGTGTTGTCAGTGTGCATGCTCCTGCTTGCGTGTACCGCCTACCGCACCGCCCAAAAAAATATGTCAGCCCAGGTGGAAAAATTGCCAAAGAAGTCGGCCCAAGTGTGACGGTATCATCGTCTGGCTGGGATGACAGTGTGCATGTGCCTAATTGCATGTAAACCACTCACGCGCCGCCTCAAAAAATTGCGAAAGAAGTAGGCCCAGGTGAAAAGATACAGACCGATAAGGGCGTGCGCAGCCCTCCGGCTCGCTGGTAGGCACTTGGACAGCCCCTCACCCGCGTGTACATACTTGCATGTAAACTACTCACGCACCACCTGAAAAAAACTGCAAACGAAGGGCATAGGAAATAAGATGCGAGTGAAGTCGGCCCAGGCTGCAAAAATGGCGAAAGAAGTTGGACCAGGCTGCAAAATGTATGAGGGTAAACGCGCGAGCAGCCCTCCGGACACGCGCCGCGCGGGAAACAATACGCGAAGGACTCAGGGGTCAACGGCAGAGGACCCAGGGGTCAATGGAACATACTCCCCCTGGTCTCCCTCGGCCAGCCCTCCTACTACTCTTGTCCAGTTGAAAGGCATCCATCGAGTCTATGGGCACGGTTAGCCGCTTGTGTGATAGCCAAAGCGAAGAATCCTTCCGCCATCTTTCTTTGGCAGCTTCAACGTCAGCGAGTCGTTAGGAATAACGAAATGAGGGACCTTATTGACGCTTTGCTGTGGTCAGAATCTCTGCTCCTCGTTTAGCTTCCTCGTTGAGGCTATCGTGCTCGTTACGAGCCCTTATGTGTTGTGATGTCACCGCCCTGAACCAACTACAGCTGCGAACGAGGCTGCAATGTCCTCGACTAATGGCGTTGTTTAATTTTGTTTGGATAGCTCGTACGGCTTGTCTACGGCTTGTCGTTGTCACTTCTTCATCTTCTTTCTCATCTTGATCTGCATCTTCTAGAAAATATCTCACAGCCCTCATGTAACCACTGGTATAAATTCGGTGAAAGGGGAAGTGCGCCATTTTGTACACAGTCGTGGAGCAATATATGTTCGTTTCTGCAGAAATCCCCTTTTTGCAAATCTCTAAATGAAGATGTTTAACATTCTAACGAGTGGGTAGACCCACTCGTAAGGCAATCGACTGGATCGTTACTAGACCGAGAGATTACGTCCCTGTCACGTTAACTGAACGAACGCGTCATACACCACGCGCTCGAGCTCACGAGTGCCTCGCGCTTCGTTAGATCATGAGCCATGTATGCGATGAAGCCTGTGCGCACGTGAACGCACTCGTTATGCAGAAAATACCGTTAATCGGTATCATTTGATATCAACGATATCATTAAATATGATGGTTGGCTAGAAGCGTGCTATGCGAAGAAGAAGTTAACTAGAAGTTCATTTCTAAGAGTATAGTCTCAGATTCGCAAAGAACCCCTCTCCACATATGCCGGAAATGGCTCGTATTAAATTTGACGAAGCTGCTTCGTACAACAAGGTAGTCGGGTAGTCCCGACCGTTGTCCACAACAACAGTGCCATCCAAAATGGTTTGCCGCATGTGCGGGCATAACTGCGCGGTATCGAAACTCTGCTTTGTTCTTCGTACCGAAATGTCAAATGCAGAGTAACTATAAGATATGAGTCAGTACCGTGCGTATTTAGGAGTACTTATGAAGTATTTACAAAAATAAATACCCCCAAATTTGTATTTAAATATAATTATAAATACATTTTTCGAGTCTGCATTTAAATACAAAATAGAAATACTGTTTTAATTACAATGTATTTAAGTACTGCCCCTCCTCTGATGCACCCGAGACTTATCATTATGCCTATTCGGAAATCAGGACTCTGCGTTCCCTATTAACGGCTCATTGATGCTTTCCTCTTCCTTTTTCGCCCAGAGCATTGTACTTTTTCTAAAACGAAACGTTTGTGTCAGAAGGGGGATTCAATTTGTTTACACAGTCTGAGGGCAAGCACTACTGCACAGGGTTGCAATGATGACACATTTCGCGACAACAAAGTGGAGCTGACACAGTCTTCTACATTTCACAGTGAGGATAGTCTTTCACATATGATCCCCAAACACTCAGGCACCTCCAAGACGCGGATGCAGCCGAACTCAGCTGCACTCTTAAAAATGAGGGGGGTGTCGAGGTAGCTTGCCGTTGTTGGCCGCACTCAAGTGGGCATCGTCACGACAAAAGGAAAAGAAAGTGGGAGAGGGGAGTTGAGGACTTCAAAGTGATGTAGAGGCAGGATGACCGGTACGATGGGACGGAAGCACACTGTAGGTGAGAGGTGCACTAGAGTGGTCTCTCCGCTAGGCCCGTTTCTTGCAGAAAGCGCACGAGGCTCTTAAAAATGAACTTCGCCGCATAGCACGCTCCTAGCCAACCATCATCTCGAATGATATCGTTATCTGCTCTGATTGTTGAAAACGGGAGGCGTACGCCTTTTTTCTGTGACACTTATGCCGTTCATAATTGTCACAGAAAAGGCGTACGCCTCCCGTTTTCAAGAAATCGGGGCAGATAAAGATATCATTCCAGATGATGGTTGGCTAGGAACGTGCTATGTGGTGAAGTTCATTTTTAAGAGTGTGGGCTGTTTCAACCCTAAAATAGCACATGGGCTCTACACTCTTAGAAATGAACTTCACCACATAGCACGCTCCTAGCC
This sequence comes from Ornithodoros turicata, assembly GCF_037126465.1. NCBI lineage: Eukaryota > Metazoa > Arthropoda > Arachnida > Ixodida > Argasidae > Ornithodoros > Ornithodoros turicata. The sequence continues at coordinate 67,619,707 of NC_088201.1, read as the reverse complement.
AACCATCATCCCGAATGACAACGTTCTCGCCCCTGATTTGTTGAAAACGAGAGGAGGAGCCAATTTTGTTTACATTATGCACGGCACAAAACAGGCTCCTCCTTCCGTTTTTAACAAATCAGGGGCGAAAACGTTGTCATTCGGGGTGATGGTTGGCTAGGAGCGTGCTATGTGGTGAAGTTCATTTTTAAGAGTGTAGGAGCGGTTCTTCGTGTCTGTCCGCCATACGCAGTTTCCATACATTACATCACTATGCGCATTATAGTATCATACTGCATACTTCATCTGGGTGTAATCGGAGGAACCTAATAGCGGGCGGATTCAGATGTAGACGTCTTTTTGATGCGTTCATCCGAATGTCATCCCAAAAGAACTGGGCCTCCGTAGATCCAAGAAAGATGCGGTCGATATGGTCTCAGGGACTCTTCAGAACCTGCAGTTGATGGACTACGGCCGTAAAAGCCAGAGGTGGTCAAGTTACCCTGCAAAAAAATAACTAGTTACCAGTTACGTTATTGAGCAAAGTGTGTAACTAACTTACTAGCGAGGTTACATGTTCTGAAAATGAACATCAAGTTCCTTAGTTTCTTATGGAAAGGAACGAGTTACTTCGAAGTTACTTGTTAGCATGCCGTAATTAGGTCGCGAGGTATGCATGAGCGAAGAACAGTGCAGTTCAGACGTTGGTGTCATCGAAGTTGGGAGCGGGGGACAACAACACGCCAGAACGATTTTGGTCCATAACTTAAAAACCCGAGACTAGGGGGCGAAAAAACAACAAACACAGACAAGGTCTGTGTTTGTGTTTTTTTGTCCCCTAGTCTGGGGTTTTTAAGTTATGGATCTATACCACCAGCTCGCTTGCTACCTCTCTATCCTCTCGTTATCGATTTTGGTGTCACGGACAATTCGCATGTTTTTTTCTGTTCCCAAGGGTGCGCAAATGATGATGGGTACCAGACTGAGTTTCAGCAGTAAAGGTTCCCGAATGCTTCGCCTAAAGCAACAGCAACAACAGCATTGTTACTCTCACAATGTGAATAAGCGTATGACGGGAAAATAAAAGACGCACAAAATTCCCCAAGTGCGTACGATAGAGCAAAGCATAATTAAACTATGCCAAAATTATATGAATGATCTACATGATGGAGGAAGCCGTACCTTTGTGTGCTTCCTTAAGTTCGCGTTGGATGACCTCAAGGTTCGAATATACTTTGTCCATGGGGTACAAAGTTCGGCAGGTTTGGGCATCCACCGGAAGCTTCCATTGATGCAGTGGTCCAGTGGTACAAACCTTCCTCCACCAGCCAATATTTGAAGCGACTATCGCATCCGGAAACACGGGTCGGTGACAGCTACGCAACTGCATGGCACCATTGAGTGTTGCATTTCAGCATTTTTTTTTTGTTTTTCAAACGGGGAAATGCTGAAGTGTTAAGTAAACGAGTTTTTTCGATCATGCAAACTCTGAGAAAACGAACGACGACGTCATCGTGACGCATTAGATAATTCGGCCAATCCAAGGGCGGCGCGGCGCTCCCTCATTTTCTCTCCAAGATATAATAATAATAATAATAATAATAATTTTTATTAGTGCCCAAGAACGGCCGCTAAGGCCTTGGTGTTGGCGCACACAATACACATAACTCAAAGTGGATACAATACAGACATAAACGCACAAATAATTATGTACAGACATATATATAATACATATACAGTGGGATACAAACAGAGGTACATTACAAACATAACAGGCATACGTACTTACATATTTACAGACAAATATACCACGCAGTACACGCGATGAAACATCAGCAACAAAACTACATGAGACGCATACGTACTTACATATTTACAGACAAGTATACCAGGCAGTACATGCAATGAAATATCAGCAACAAAACTACAATACATAGATTACGCGCAGCACATAAGTTATAAGATGGAATGAGACGATATACTGTACAAAACAAAGGAAAGAATATCACGATTGAAAATTCACTGATGAAGGAAGGAAATAACGTCGCGTTTAAGGGATGCGCTGGAGGCGTGGAAAATATCGCATGTGGGGGGAAGCGAGTTCAGAAGAATTTGGCATCGGGTAATTGGATCGCTGGGGCAGAAGCGTTTAACGTAGAAGACTGGTGGATTACGAAAAGCCGCGCGAGGAATACAAAAGTTTAGGAGGCTCAGCAGGAGTGGCGAATCAACACGGGCATGGACACATTTGTACAGAAATAGGGCGTCGGCGATAGAGCGACGTGTGGCCAGTGGGTGAAGGTGAAAATATTGTAATAGTGTGTCATAGTCATACAATAACTTTTTTCGTAAAAAGCCATTGTGTATGATATGGAGCGCTCGTTTTTGTACAGCCTCAAGACGCTTTGTATCAGTACCTGAAAGTGCGTTCCAAGCAACAGAGGCATATTCAAGCCTGGGAAGAACATAGGACTTGTAAAGTTTAACGAAGACAGCAGGAGTCTGAAACTCCTTGCATGTGTATGACAGGAGGCCCAGCGTGCGAAGAGCGGAAGAACGAACCGCTGCGACATGTTCATGGAATAGCAGCTTGGCATCAAAAATAACTCCTAAATCTCGGATACTGTCAACACGACATATTTCAATGTCGGAGAAGTATCGAAACACAGAGATATTTGTCTTGCGTGTGAACGAGACAACCTTCGTCTTTGCGCTGTTAATTTTGAGACCGTTGGCACTGCACCATGACAGTATACTGGATATATCTGCCTGTAGCTGTAAGCAGTCGGAAACCGAAGAGATCGCTTTCATTAATTTGAAATCATCCGCATACTGAAGTAGAGTAGAATGTTTGAGGCAGGATGACATGTCATTCACAAAGATATTAAAAAGCAGGGGACCTAGGTTGGATCCCTGAGGGACCCCAGATGTGGGAACATATGCATCTGAGTACGTGCCCGAGACAAAAACAGAACAGGAACGCTGACTTAGGTATGACTCGAAGAATGCAACAAGCGGGTCAGAAACACCGGATGTACGTAGCTTATCTAGTAGGAGGCCGTGACTCATTAGATCGAAAGCTTTTGACACATCGAAGTAGACAACATCAATCTGACCGCGAGCACTGACGACAGGGGCAACGGAAGACATGAAGGATACCAAATTTGTTACCGTAGATCTGCCTGCCATGAAGCCATGTTGAGAGTCAACGAGCTTGCGTTTGAAAAACGACGACAAGTGCGTATATATGATGTGCTCAAATGCCTTAGAAGGCGCGCATAGAATACTGATCGGTCTGTAGTTGGTCGCAATGTGCCGGTCTCCTGACTTGTGGACAGGAATCACAACGGATGACTTCCAGTGACTAGGGAAATTATTGCATCTCAGTGACAAGTTATAAATAAACGATAGTACAGGTGTAACAACATCAGAGTAAGCTTTCAGAAAAATAGCTGGAATTCCATCAGGGCCAGGTGTTGTTGTGGGTTTCAACCTGCGGATCGCGTCGCTTACATCACTCTTAGTGATAACAAATGTAGGCAAATCATCAGTGTACGGTGCGGTCTTGAAATCAGCGGAAGCAGTAGTGTTACTGGTACCGTCGTACACCGAACTAAACTGCGCAGCAAACATCTTTGCAACGGTTGGGGGGTCAGAGTACAAGGCGTGACCGACCGTCACTGAGAGAAGGCGACATGACCGGACCGCGTTTCTGAAGTTTGTGCCACTTCCAGAAGTTACGAGGATTATCATTTACATTCGCTTCGACGGTGCTCAAGTGCAGGCTGCGGTCGTGCACAACGGCTTTTTCAAACGTGCGCGAAAAATAACAAATTGTTCGTAGTCAGCCGCGTTCCCATGTTTTTTATACCTCCTGTGAAAATACTTTTTCTTACTGAGATAGCGACGCGATTCAGGGGAAAACCAGTGTGGATACTTTGAACGACGAGGCGTATACTGCGGAACATACTTAGTAATGCTGTCAACAAAAATTTCGGTAAAGCGGGATACGGCGTCGTTGGGGTCAGAACAGCTAAGTACAGACGAGAAGTCACACAAATCAAGATGATGATAGAGGCCGACATAGTCTCCTCTATTGAGAGCCAACCTCGAGGACTGGGGACGCGTTACATGGGCCCGTACGTGTGGGAGTACAATGGACAGAGGGGGGTGATAACCATCAATAGGAACGATAGGCGAGAGAGAGCGCTCGACAGAGGCACTGAAGTTCGAAAAACATAAGTCCAGCGTGTAACCGTCCTTGTTAGGGACATTATTCAGTTGCATGAGCTGATGAAAGTGAGCAAAGTCAAGAAGTGAATGGCTGAAACGGACTGAGCAGGAGCTATGCGCTGTTACGTTATTGCTAGTAAAGTCGACACCAGGAGCATTGAAGTCACCCAAGATTAATATTTTACATTGTAGTCGAATTAATTTTTCTCCCAGAAGTAGGAAGTACCTTTCAAGGGCATCTGAGCTATATCCAGGGTGAAAGTAGTGCACGCCTATTAGTATACGGTCATTGCCACTGAGGATGAGCTCAACCCAAACACAATCGGGCACTAGCTCAAGATCGGAACGACGGCGACAGCTATAACGGGATCGCACAGCAATAAGCGAACCGCCACCCCTTTGGGCTTGCGTCTGACAACGGTCGGACCTAAAGACAGTGTAATATTCTGGAAAACACGAGGAGCTTGGTATGCCTGGCCACAGCCACGTCTCAGTCAAACAAAGGACATCAGAATCAAGATCAATGACATTGCGGAAGCACTAAACGTTTTTCGTACGAAGGCCGCGGACATTCTGATAATATACGGTGCAGTCAAACACATTATTTCTGCCGTTATGCAGGTACTGCATTGTGTTGAGGGGAGGTGGCTGCGTCATCGCGGGGAGCCGCTTGAATCATGGTAGGTCGGAGAACACCAGAAAATTCACGGAATAGACAGTCGCTTGGCCAGACGTTCTCATCCAGCAACTTCGTGATGTCGGCGTCACTGCAAGTAACGTGGAATGACGCATAGGCCGGGCTGCGGGTAATCAACTTGGTGCACACGGGAGACACTACACCTACACTGTCTCGCAAGTAGGACGCGACGTCTTCGTATCGTGCTGCTTCAGGTGTGAATGATCCTGTAAAGGAGATGGTGTTCCTCTACACGACCTGACCGGCGATAATGGAATGTCGCAGCGGGAAGATGGTCGTGGCCTCACGCTAGGACGGTGCCGGTAGAACTGACTACCGGGCGCAGTTGCGCGCGGCAGCAGAAACACGACTATATCGTTGTCCACAGGTCGCCACATCACTCCGCCCCACTCCACTCAGACGCGGAGCTGCGATAATATTGAAGGCAACCGCGTCTTAGCCGCACGACGTCAGCGAGGATGACCCAGGACGAGATGCGTTACGAAAGTCGTACACAGCAAGGCACTCGTTGGCGACATGTCACAGCCTCGTAGTGCAGGTAAGCAGCCGAAGAATTCTGCGGGCACGTGGCGAGATATACCAGAGATTTGCAGCGAAGTAGCAGAGGGCGCTCTCGAAGTCGATGTCCGGCACGGGAGCTCGTAAGGTCCCACCGAGGATGAGGCTGCTAGCCGAGATGAGTGCAGAGTCGCCGACTGGAAAAATCGCGCCCTGGCGTCGGCTGCTGCAACGTACCGAAACCTGTAGGCGAGCATGAGTCCCTGTCCGTGTATTCACACGAGCGTGTTTTCTGACGGCGCAGCGACTGAAGGAGCGAGAGGGTAAATGATAAGGCGCTGAGGCTACGCCCCTCTGTAATGGCTACACAGATAGTGTTCCAATGTGCTGTCAGCTCAGATGCCGGGGATAACGTTCGCTCTGCGGTTGAAGGTTTTGCAGCATTAATTTTATGTGCACGGCGCTTGGTAAACAATGGACGAAAGAAAGCGAAAATTGGTGGCTTTTGCTGTTCTCATTGACGATCGTGAATGCTGGCATGAAAAGAAGTTGTTAAGGAAGATATGAACGAAAGAATGGGTGTTGAGGAAAGAGCACGGTCTGCAAAATAGCCTTCTACGGGAGCTACGAGACGAGGACCCAGGACCCGACCGCTTTTCAATACATTCTGCTCCGCATAGCAAAGAGCATAAGGAGAGTATAGAGATGAATATGCGGGGCATTATACTAGCCAGTGATCGTTTTTCCGTAACCCATCTGCAACAGATTCCTTCGAATTATGTGCGCTTAAGTGTGCCTCTAAATGCATAAAGCGTTCGTAAATAAGACTGAGAGAGAAAGAGTGTAGGAGAGAGTGCTATGAAGGCTGTGTGTCTTCGTTTTCTCCCGTGACGCCGCAGCAGTGTGACGGTGATAAGTGTGATGTAAAGCAGAGATGGCTGTGGCGTAAAGGTCGCACCTTTAGAACACAGTAAAAACAGCCTCATCGCATAGCACACTCTGCGCCAACCATTGCCGCGAATAATAGCCGTGGCTCACTTCTGATTTGAAGACGCAGTGGAGCGTACACCTTTTTGTCTCAATGGTGTGTTTGTGTGTGTGTGGTAGTTCTGCCGCACGTTCTGCTAAAGCAAGAAACCTTGTCCTCTTTCTGCAGAAGGCAGGTCTTGCTCCAAGACCCAACTAACAGTTTGCTCCCCCCGACGAACTCACGCACCCTCTACGCACCTCTATCCTCCATCTTTTCTTTCCTTTCCTTTTCTTTTCTTCTGTTTGCTAAAGTCGTGACGACGCCCACTTCTGTGTGGAAAACGACGGCGAGCCGATCCTTCCATAACCCCCCTCCCTTGTGTCAATACGGATATATGATAAGTGACACAAAAAAAACCGTTCGCCCTCCTCTCTCTTCGAATCAGAAGCGATGACCCTATCGCTCGTGGCCATAGTTGGAGCATAGCCTGTTATGCCGTGAAGTTCAGATTTCAGAGTGCAGAAATGGGATGGTTCAGGTACGATCCCCTCCTCTGGGAGCTTCCAATTCCTGCGTTTCATTGGCCCCATTGCTTTAGGCGTTGGACAGGCCATGTTTTTGCGTCTACTGCCTTTATACACTACTCATTGCAGTAAAACGTTCATCCCATATACAGGTGGCATAGCGAGGTAGAGTTCACCACCATGAACCCGCACCGCCGGTAGTGCAATTAGCACGGGAGAAGAACCTCTCTTGGAAATGATCCTCTCCCACTCAAACAACTCTGATGATCTTTTCCTTTCTTTTACTTTGGGGGGGGGGGGGGTACGTTACCGTCCCATCCGTACATGTAAAATTATGGGACAAAACGAAATTTACGAATTCACACTTCTTGCATATCGCGTTGTATAAGAAGCTCCCCCAGTGAATAATTACGAAATAATGATATGGCAAAGCGAGACGCTATAAAGTAAGTTCGTCAATATGTTGCATTTTTAGCACTAGATTTATCCAGATTTAAAACACGTTACTTTGAAGCGCTGTAGCAGTTCCCAAACTTTGTGGCCGCGATGAATGGCAAACACGCAAAAATAGTGTAACTGAGGAAAACTGGCTCCCTTTATTACAACTGTTCGTCCTCGTTGATGCTTGTAATACGTATGCACACAGTGGCCACCCGCGAGCGCACTGCAAGACGTGATTGTGATGGTGAACACAGGGTGCTACCTGTAAGCTTGTGTAATTACAGTCCTGAAATATTATAGCATTACACGTTTAATTTATGATGCAAGACAACTATGAATATGTGCGACCTCCGCAGTGGCCGGCTCGTGGATTAAATTCTGAGCCCTATTGGCTTACCTGGCGTGCGACATACTGCTGGCACATTTTCTCGTTTTTAAACGAAACTACCAGCATCCTAAGCCGATACCTTTTGGTTTGGAATGCGAGCATGCAGCAAACTCGTTATTAATAATTATCCAGTTCTTAACTGATACAACGACTACGCTGTGAATATGGGGACCCAAAACGTGCTTTGGTGTACATACATACCGTTGCTTCGGCATCCAGGTGTCTCTTTTTCATTTCCAAAACGATCTGTTCTCACATGGCATGTTTCCATGGTACATTTCGGTATTGCTCGTCGGCAAGTTTCCACAAAATCGAGTGTTGCTCTACCAGGTGTATTAGATAGAAACAAAAGAGCTTGTCACATTGGCAACAGAAGGTGGCTTCTTTTTTTTTCGTCCTCCCGGAAGGCTCTGCGCGTCAGTCGTCAGATTCTGTGCCCGCGAACAAACTATCCGCGTGGTTCTTTCTGACGGACGGAGCTGCCGAGCGCAGTTATGTTGCACAAGGCTCTTTCATATCTCGCCAAAAATAAGATAAGAACGTGCGCGCTTCCTAGATTCTGCTGTACGATAAGACCCGCCCGCGACCGAATGGTTGGATGATTGGGGGATTACGCTGATACCTGCTTCTCCTCCTTCAGTCGCTGCGCAGTCAGAAAATGCGCTCGTGTAAATACACGGTGTGTTGCGGCCGGCAGGAGAAGGGCGAAATGTTGCGGGGCAGGTCTGGTCCGTGAATGTGACGCTCGCAGTGGAGTCGCCTGTGTGTCGATGGCTGTGCGTAGCAATATGGCCATTAACTTGCCAAGTACTGAAAGCCGGTCAAGAATGTGCCCACAGTGAGACATGTACATGAGCGGTCTGAAGCCTGTTGAATCAGTGGTCGGATAGCGAATAGAGTCGGGGTAGGCGCAGTGACGGTACCAAGACCGGCATGGGAGCAACGATCTCCAAAGGGCTGCTGCAGTTGATGGCTGTGAGATCGTTTCACGGGCGTATGTCGCTGCTGGAGCTTCCAGGAGCATGGATGGAGTATGGGCTTCCAGGATACGTTGCTCGGCAGCATGGTGTTGAATCTGTTGGAAAATTTGGGATGTCAGAAGGCCGAATTGTACACCGGACTGCGGTGTTCGTTGCCCGGGTCACGAAATGTAGAGGAGACGGTGTTCTTCTACACGAGTCCTGACCGGCTATGATGGAATGTCCCAGGGGGCAGATGGTCGTGGCCTCACGCTAGGACGGTGCCTGTAGAACTGACTGAGAGGCGCAGTGGCGCGCAGCAGCAGAAGCACGTCTGCATCGTTGTCCACAGGCCGCTACAAACTTATTAAAATTGCTGTGAGTTTCGCTCAGTAGTGAAATTGCGACGTGTGGCGGAGCGTTGGTTACGCAATGTTGTGTTCCTGCTGCAAAAAATCGTCTGGGGCTCGCCCAGAATTGACATTTCGTGGACGCAACGACAGGGGTGCCAGCGAAAACGGGAAGCAGCAATCGCCATCAAGCTTGCTGTCGAGGCAGGATTGCGTGTTCGGCTCCTTTGTTCGTCGTACTTTGCCGACAAAGGGTGTATGTGAAATTTTGCGACGAATCGGGATCATTGCAAATCCGTATGGTGCTAGCTGCAAAAAGAAAGCGGGTAAAACCCGATTGTGTCCAAATTATTTCAAGGCGAGCGTTTGTTATAGGTGCGCCTGTGTGAAACAGGAATAAAGGAAAATAAAGTATTGATTTACTTGACCAAGAGAGGTACGTAAGCCATGTATCACAAAAAACTTTTCAGTACAGCGCGTTGTACTCAAAATGAAACTGTCGTGTTCGAGACGTTTTTCGACATCTACCTATTGTCAAGTGACTCAAGAAGATGCATGCTGCGGTCATCGCAACAAAAGATCCGTGCGTAGCGTAAACCAAGGAGCTCCGTCCGCAGACACAGGTCAAGTACAGCTACAACACCTGGCTAAAAGAACTACAGCATAGGCGTTCGTCAGGTTCCACTGGGGCACAGAGGCATATCGAGTGGACAACGGAAAAAAACTCTTTGCTGACTGTGCACAATCATAAGCGATTATATATGAAGCGTACACGAAAGTATCATCGAACCGTTCGTTTGCAGTTCCTGTACCTTCACTAGCGACAGGACGGTGTGGCAGAGGGTCTACGGAGTAAAGGTCATCACCTAGCACAATTTCCTTACTGCTGTATGCTCCTCGAATCGCTTGCAAGCGAAGCGACGTATTCAGACGATCCCGACATAACTGGCGCTCGTTGGGGGGGGATATTTATTAGACGAAAGGGAAAAAACGGGGGAAAGGTCAGCCAAACGGGACGTCGGCGTGCTATTCCGCAACAAAAGGAAAATTAATGAAGAAAGAAGAATTAAATAAATAAAAAAAGAAAAGAAGAAGAATGGAGAGGAAGAAAGAAGAATAAAATAAACAAAAGAGAAAAGAAAAGAACTTGGAAGTAAATGATAGACCAACAAACGGTGAAAGAAGGATGAGACAGATTAAAGACAAAGATGACAAAAGAAAAGATGACTAACAAACAGTGAAAGAATGATGTGATGGGTTACAGAAGATGACTTTAAAAGAAAAGCTTGAGGTTAATGCGTTGAGGGTGAGAGTGGGGCACTGAAGAGTGAGATTGCACGACTGGAGTACACAAGCTGTTCATAAGACCTGAATCCCTCAAGGAAGTCAAAACAGCTTTAGTCACAGACCGCTGTCTGTGGTGCCGTACTGGGCCGAGCAGAGTAGCCAGAGAAAAGTCTGTGCACCGCAGCTCGAGTAGGAGCCGTCTGAGCATGGCTCGAGGGGTGTGGAATCTGCGACAGTCGAGGAGAAGCAATACGCAACCTATTAAATTGAGGCTTTCGCTGCCATTCTCAGAGATCACTTAGGAATATCGTGGCACTGAAGTTTCGGAATTTACCGAAATGGATACGTTAGTCCCTTTAACGGGTTAATTGAACGTGTGAAGCTTGAAGTTCTTAAGTCTCCGCAAAACGTCAGATCCACGCCATCCTGCCATGGCGGGTTTGTGTGACCAGCTGCACCCTACGCCCATGTTTTTTTTTTTTTTTTTTTTTTTTTTTGTTCGTGATATTTTCAGAAAGGGTGTGACGCTTGGTCTCGAATTTTGAAATTGGCTTTTGAAACCACCAACGCTATCCCTTGCGTACGCAAGAGCGATAGCGTAGTAAAGCTCACTATTGAGTTTATCCTCACATCCGCGGTCATTGTATTTGTAGGGTAAAAAATTCGCATGACGAAGATATTACGTCACAGCCATTTCACTTTTAGAACGCAAACCACTCAGCAACATTATGTAATCTACAAGTATCCAATACACTGCAATTAAAGGCCCAGAAATGGCACACATCAGCACTATTTTGAATTCACATGCTTGCTAGGTCAACTGGAGGACGTTGACAGAGACAGTAATGATGACCGTTCCCTTCCTTGCCTGGTCATCTTTAGCACAAGCAAGTTCCTTCAATGCCGTGTCTAGTTTTTCTTGAGGTGACATGACTTCTTCTGTGACTGTGTCCGGAGAATTCCTGCATACGACATAATGCATACATAATGCATCCGAATATGCTTATTTGTGGTTAAAGTGCGGACGTCCGTGCGCATCACAGAGGTTAGCGGTTTTATCGAACTTCAGCCGCGCGGAATTCAAAACGTTATATTTCTATCCGCAAACCAGGATATGGCGCGGATATCTGTGAGCATCCGCGGGTATAACCGCACTTACACACACCTTTGGAGATCTATATAGGCTCCTGCGGTCACATATGCATACTATTAGGGTAAAGTGGGGCTACTGGAAGACGGGGGAAGCTGAACACAGTTTGATTTTTTTCGCGTGGCATTTTCTTAGCAATATTGTTTTTCTCGTCTGTGACACCAAGGTGAGCACAGTCGTTGTCTAGCCTTTGAAGTAACGTTTGACCTTCTGCACGTGACTTCTTAGAAACACGTGAGACGCTGTTTTGCAGATGTGGTCGAGGTAAGAGGGACCTTTTTTTTTTTGTCCCATCTGTAACTTTCGCGAGCATTGACTTCCATTTTGTTCATTTCTGCTCCTCGGCTAATAAAATATGACCTCGCCGTTATGATGCTGTGTCATTGCCCTGTGTTTCCATGTGCACTACTCGTGCCTGACCGTTTCGGCTGGCCCAAACAAAAGACAATGTTTAAACCCGGCATTAATTTTTTGATGTCCTCAACTTACCCATAGGGTGGGATAAGTTGATGGAAATATGTAGCCTGTCGTTTTTGGCTCGTACGAAATAAATATCTGGTTTAGCACCACAGTAATTTGTGGATTATATCTCAAAGGTTTGGGGTACGGATTCTGGTACAATTTAGGCGATTATTCTTACTGCTATAAAGAAAATAGTTCAACTGTCGTCAGCATAGACCACCTTACCCTACAGTTTACCTTTTTATTGTCCCATTCCGCAACTCCTTTCATTTCTTGACTAATGACAGAACCGTTTGGCACACGTAATAATTTGCGTTTGCTGAATGTTTCGGTTTTGCAGCACTCTTCAGCTGTGCCTGTGTGTGATTTGTTTGTACCTCAAATGAAGCTAAAGAGTTTGACCCTGTAAATAAAGAAACAGTCACAAGTAAAAATAAATAAATAAAGGAAGATGCAGATGCTCATTAACTCTGATCACCTCGTTACATTGCGCAGTTGCCCGGGTGAGGACTAAATGAAACGTTGAAACCGATCTTTGCCATCAAATTGGAGTAGGGTGATATGTTCTGATCTTTCTAAAGCTGAAAGAGCGCGCTTGTTAAGCGAATGTACTCTCCAGTGCAAGAATGTCGTAGAGAGTGAACGAAGGGTGATCACTCCTCGTTCTAATCACAAAGGCAATGCTTAATCTCAACGTCCTCTTTTCTGTTCTACAGCAGCAAAACACCTGGAACGTCACATTTCCTCATCATATCAGGTCACAGAATGCCATCCTCCCAATGGAAGAAGACAAAACAAGGCGACCGGACTGTGTGGTCGACCGACAAGGGTTCCCGTGACGAATCGACAAAGTGTTTAGAATATGCTGAGAAATTTCTCACTGTCTACAAACGAGCTCTGTCGGCCGGAATTACGGCAGAACAGTTATCGGGACTTCCATCGGTGAAGAAACTTCAAGCACTGGAGAGTTCAGCAGTACGTACAGGTTTTCAACACTACTCGGTACGTTGCGTTCATAGTATTTAGGTACTTTTGCTTGATCGTAACATAGGGATCGACATCAAATAAATGACGAAAGATGGAAGTCAGTGAAAAGGTTAGCCAGCTGTACGACTCGACCCACATCTTCTGGATTACCGGTCCAGGGCTCTACCTCTCATGAGGTCGCTGATCTCATGATGAAATAAAATTTTGAGAGTTAACTGCCTGCTACTTTTATTTAGGTCGTTGAATGACGAATTGATTCCTGGTACTTCAGCGGTTGGAATGCAATTCACGGCATATCTGTTATTGTCGTGTTCTCGCTGCGCCTTAGGCCATCCCTGAGGGACCATCTTCTTCCGCTGTATTCTCGCAGCCCAGTGCGCCTTCATGTGCCGTATTTTTCGGCTACACTCTCGCTGCACCATCGGGCATCACTAGACATTTGAGTGGCTCAAGAGGCCCTCTTATTCCACGGCCAAACATATATTGCATAATAGCTACTGTGTCTTCATTGAACTTGCATTGAGAAAAGTCAGTGGAATAATTGAAATTGAGAAACACTGAGACAGGTTCCAGGTCACAGCTATTTGCCTTCCCTAACAGCTAAACCTGCCAAGCCGTTCTTTAGTTTAGTGTCATCATTCAGCTCGAAGGCTGACATCGTGTAAGATGGAAAACAGAATTGCTGTTTCTGCGCGGCACGCATATAACATTCTACAGCTAAATTCTTTCTAAGAATAACTTGTTTTTCTTTTAGCATCATATGTCGGTTCTATGTACAGGACAGAAGTTTACGGAATGCGCTCCGACGTATTCATTCCTCCGAATGAGACGCTGGGAATGGGACAAACACGCGAATGGGACCGTTGACTTACATACATGTGCCTAGGTAACTAAGTCACATATTTGCAAGTCCGTACGGTACCATTCGCTGCTGGCGTGTCACTCTGAGGAAGGAATGCGCCTGGGCGTGTTCTGCAAACTTTTTCCCAGCATTGTACGCACTCTGTCACCTTCATATTGATCGACTTGCATGGAATACAGGTTCAATAGGTACATACTAATTCATTTTGCAATGCAGGCTCAATATAAAATTTATAGACTCTGTCGCAATAAAAGCTCAATATGTAATCAGTGGTCAGTTCCCAACAGACCTTCTACAAGAAGTTCATACAGGGTCTCTAAACTTCTTGTTGATTGTACGAATGCTTTGGGTTGATAGTATTTAGAGGTTCTACAACGATTTGGTTATATATTTTCCACGATAAGGGCTCCATAACAAATCAGTGGCCAATTCCCAACATACTTTCTATACAAGAAGTTCGCGCTTATAAACACTTTATCGAATTCATTCGTACAGCTATTGGCGAAGGTCAATAGACATTTTATATACCCCCAATACACTTTTTTATAAGGAAGTGAGTCCCCAAGAACAAGATATCAGTGATACAGTAGAAAATATTTGGTAACAAATGCAAAGCATTACGGCCGAACACCCAAACTTGTTCTGTCCCTGCACATGATATAATGTCGGATTTCACCGCGTAGTAGTAGTAGTTCAATCGTACCGACACGTCAATCGCTAGCTGATATTATGTATTATATATTCCATTTTTTTTCTGTAAAACCACGTTTCAATACCTGGTTTTATGTGGATTTTACTTGTTAACTGATCATTTGTGAACACACACACACAAGTATTAAGAGTCTAGGTACTACATTTTTGTGGAAGTTTTGGGACATCTGATGCTTTCTTTTTCATTGCTTCAGAGTATCAACACATCTATGTATGTAATATAGTAACATGTGTCTGTGTCAAATATTTGTGTGAAATAATGTCACGAAATATAAATATACACATTTATTATTAGCACCTCTTTAATCCTTCACTATTATTAAATAACTTTGGAAACTGCATTTAATATATGTTGTCGACACATATCTTGTACACAACTCAACACATGAGTAAAGCAATATCCAGCCTATAGGCTGCCTATGCACAACACACAATAGACAGAACATAAATAAGAAGAAACCAATATGTAGCATATAAGCAGCCTATGTACAACACACAACAGAAAGAACATAAATAAGAAAACAATATGTTGCTTATAGGCAGCCTATGCATGACACACAACAGACATAACAGACATAAAAAGTCGATACATAGTCTTGAGAGTTTGTATTGATAATTGGCAATAAAAATTCAATATTGTTAGGTAAAAAAGCGAGACAGGTGTAGCCAATGGAGGTAAGGTTCTTTATAAGCAGCCGGAAAGGATGGAGGCCGAGACCAGAATGAATTGGGCGCGGTCTCGCGCGATGATCAGAGCGATGGGGATGATTGGGATCGGTGATCTTCCTCCTCACAATATCAATATGTAGGCGATATAATACGTATAAAATACATATGATGCTAATAGAAAAATAGCAATCATCCACGGGCATCCTTAGAGCCTACTGTGCTTTAAGGGACCCTCTGATTCCGCTGTGTTCTCGCTCCGTGCTCTGGCATCCTATAGCCTAGTGTGCATCAAGGGACCCTGTTTTCGCGCTGCACTCTCATTCCGTTCTTAGGCATCCCCAGAGCCTAGTGTGCCTTAAGGGACCCTCTTGTTCCGCTGTGTTCTCGCTCCACCTTCGGGCATCCCTAGAGCCTAGTGCGCTTCAAGGGAACCTCTTCTTCCACTGTGCTCTCCCTCGGTCCTCGGGCATACCTAGAGCATAATGCGCTTCAAGAGACCCTCTTTTCCCGCTGTACTATCGCTCCACCCTCGGGCATCGCTAAAGCCTAGTGTGCTTCAAGGGACTCTCCTATTCTGATGTGTTCTCCTTCTGTCCTCGGAAATGCATAAAGACTCTCTGCATAAACATAGCGTAGTGCGCTTGAAGGGATCGTTCTTTCCCGGTGCACTCTCGATTCACGCTCGGACATACCTACAGCCTAGTGCGCTTCAAGAGATCATCTTTTTCCGCTGCACTCTCACTCCACGCTCGGACATACCTAGAGCCTCGTGTGCTTCAACGGACCCCCTTATTCGGACGCTTGTAAAAATCAGATACAACGGGCTCCTGGCTTCCGGCCACAGCGTACGGCTCCAGTGGGTACCCAGTCACGTCGGGCTGTCCGGAAATACCCGTGCCTACATTGCTGCGAAACGTGCCCATACCACGGCTGCCTTGAGTCTCAGCATCCCGCTTTCAATGTCAGCCTGCCTGCTCCAAATACGTCGCTTGCGCTCTCGCTGTGTCCGAGATTTCATAGAACGTGCCATCTCACCCAATACATTTCTGCACTCTATCGACCCAAAAATGCAATACGTCCCTCCCCCAAACATCACGAGGAGGGAGGCGTCTGTTATCCACCGTCTGCGGTTAAGCGTGGCTCGAACGCCAACACGGCTCTTCCAACTCAGCACGCTTGACACCCCTACATGTGCAGCCTGCTCTACCGAGGGCAACACTTCCCACCTACTCCTCCACTGTCGCCTGTTCGCCGCTCCCCGTGCCACTCTGATGGAGCGGCTAGCTGCCCTAGGGCTGAGGGAGGTCTCGCTGGCAACGCTACTCTGCCCTCTGCAACGCCCCATTCAGTGGCGCGTCGGAAGGGAACTCGTACGCATCCTTACTGACACAGGGCTCGCGTTGAGCCTGTGACTGCGCCCCTTTTCTTTCGCTCCTTTCGTTTTGTTTTTCTTTTTCTTCCTTTTATTTTTCCTTTATAAGCGGGAATAGCGAGTCGGCTTCTGGAGCCAGGCTAACCTTTCCCCTGTTTCGTTCTTGTTGTTTTTTGTAACAAACCTATATCCCCCCCCCCCTTATTCCACTGTGTTCCGCCATTATCTCGCGGCGTAAAGCCCCGAATTATTATCAATCCGCTGTGTCCTCGCTTCGCCCTCTGTCATCCCTAGAGCCTAGTGTGCATCAGCGGAGCCTCTTATTCCACTTTGTTCTCACTCCGCCCTCGGGTATCCCTATAGCCTGAGGGACCCTCTTCTTCCACTGTATTCTCGCTCCACCCTCAGGCATACCTAGAGCCTAGTGCGCTTCAAGGGACCCTCTTTTGCCACTGCACGCTCGCTGCACCCACTGGAATTCCTAGAGCCTAGTGCGCTTTAACGAACCCTCTTATTCTCTTGTGTTCTCGCTCCGCCCTCGAGAATCCTTAGAGCCTAGTGCGCTTCCAGGGACCCTCTTCTTCCGTTGTGCTTCCGCTCCGCCATCGGGCACCCCAAGCTCCTAGTGCGCACCAAGCAGGGCTCGAAGCCGTTATCTTTTGGGGTTCGGTTCAAGTTCCGGTTCAAAGTTATCGGTTCGGTTCGGGTTCGGGTTCAGCGCAAAATAACGGTTTGAACCAATATTCATCGGTTCGAACCAGTTTACGTATGCTATGCTAATCAGTGTACCACATGTGAGAGGTTGGGTTCTGGCGATCGCTTGCTCCTCCTTTCTTCCTCTTACTCCCTCGCCTCTACACTTCATAGCTACAAAGAACCACGCATTTCTCTGCAGATAATCCTTTACTGTACCTAAAAGTGATGGGAAATGGTGTACAGCAAACCATTTAACTCCAGTGCAAAAAGCTTTCGCCAGTTTCTAAAGAAAAAGAGAGGTCGCGTCTCTTAGTTCGGCGTCTAGCTGGTGCCAGACCTAGACGGTCTGCAGTCTGCACGATGCTCTGGACCACACGCCAACCTCTTTCCCGTTGTCGCTAGGTGCCCGCATTGCTTGTGGATGTCACTGTGAACTATTAAAATTTAAAGAGTGACATTAAACGTTAGGTTTGTAGAGGAGGTGGTGTCCCTGTACATGAGTCCCGACCGCGGATGATGGTATGCCACGGAGAGGCGATGAGGGTGGCCCATCTTCGTGGCCGAGCTGACGAGCGGGTGCTCCAGGTGCTTGTCCATCCTCGTCGTTGTCCAAAGTCCGCCACATCACGCCCCCCCCCCCCAGACGCGGAGCGGCGATAAATCGGAAGAAACCCACGAGTTCACTGGAGGAGGACAGCGAAGGCGACCGTGGATGACGTGCACGCTTGAACAGGTGCATGGTACGGCACACGCTGGTGATCAATCACAGCTAGTGATGAACGGCAACAACGATCCGTCAGCCAGAGACGAGTGGGAAAGAGTGAGACGCGGTCTGTGTCGTGGTCCTGGGGTGCCGTGACCGGCACGGGAGCCGAAGCTCCGAGAGTCCCAGGTTGGGTGAGTGAGGCGAGGCTGTGCGAGCCGTGGTGAGATGCCGAGACGCCGGCTAAAAGGTGCCGTGGTGTCGGCTGCCGCGACTGCCGCGACCGGCAGGTGAGTGCAAGGCTCGAGTGTCGCGGCGGCAGTGAAAGAGCGTCCTGGTGCGGCAGGAGTGAAGGCGGATCCAGCTGTGAAGCGCATGTGTGCCGGAGGGATGTGCTTCGCAATATGGCGTCTGCTGTACAGATGTGGTCTTGCCGAGCAGAGGAAGCCTTTGGAAATGTGACCAGGTCGTGGCGTGTGAATGAGCCGGTTCGAAGAAGTCGAGTCGCAGTTGAATGGTCGGGCCGTCGCGTGAACGCAGGGCGTCGTTGGGTTGGGAGGCTTCAAGAATGGGATGCTCAGCACCGTGCCGGTGAAGCTGTTGCACAATTTGGGATGGTTGAAGAGGCCGAATTACGCCGAACTTGGTGTTCATAGTTCGGGTCACCAAATGTCCCTCTACATGAGTCTCGACCGGCGATGATGGTATGCCACGGAGAGGCGATGACGGTGGCCCATCTTCGTGGCCGCGCCGGTGGAACTGAGGAGTGGGTGCTCCAGGCGCTTGTCCATCCTCGTCGTTGTCCTGTTGTCCTGTTAAAGGCAGGTAAGGTAAAATCCACGTCGCCTTCACACTGCGACGCTGAATGAAAGGAAGCAACCGAGGCAACAATGCGAAGTGTAGCTGTCTTGTAGCACATCTTTTTTTTTTAACACCTCGAGTCACAAAAATGTACGTGGATACCGTGAACCTTTTGGAGGTGAGGCTGTAGGAGGTGCATTGACTCACCACTTCATGGGTTTTCAATTTGATATATCCGCTCTATGAATTCGGCAAGATTCCGAGCGATGCAGGGAGCTGGTGGGAAGCAGTCGAGTGGGAAGGTATAAGCATTTTTACCGTCTGCCGAACCGGTGACCGCATCATATCTTTTCGGTTCAGTTCCAGTTCGTTCAAGGGGAGAGAAAAAACGTTTACGGTTCGGTTCGGCAAAAAAATGACGTTTTTTGTTTTGCGGTGTTCGGTTACGGTTCAGTTCCGGTTTCGTCCCCTGGCACCAAGGGACCTGTAGAGGAGGCGGAGTTCCTCATGCTGAGTCCCGATCGATGATGATGGTATGCCACGGGGAGGCGATGACGGTGGCCTATCTCCATGGTCGCGCCTGTGGAACTGAGAAGCGGGTGCTCCAGGCGCGTGTCGATCCTCGTCGTGGTCCACCTGCGCCATATTACTCCCACCGTCAGACAGCTGTGTTCTCGCTCCATCCTGAGGCATCCCTGCAGCCTAGAGTGTGGTTCAAAGAACCCTCTTTTTCCCCTGCACTCTTCCTTCGTCCTGGGGCATCGCCGGAGTCTAGTGCGCTTCATAGGACCCTCTTTTTCCGCTGTGTTCTCGCTCCACCCTCCGGTATCCCTAGATCTGCGCTTCGAGCGGTCCCCTCTTTAGTTCTCGAAGCACACTCTGCCCCAGCGCCTTTCCCTTCCGTTCTATCCACTCAAGGTGCGCTGAACCACCATTTAGCACCCCTTCAAGTGTCCCGAGTGAGCTTCAAGCAGAGCGGACAATTGTGGTGACGTTTTCGGCTTTGAGAAATACACCGTTTGGTTAAAACAACATCGAATTTCACTCCTAGAATACAGCGGTTACAATGCAACTTTCCCTTTGCACGTGCACATTTTATACAACTTCTGCGGTAGAAGGTATTTATGGCCCTTTCTCATGAATTCATTCCCTGTGTTCCTGTTGAATCTGCGCAGCAGAGGGTAAATCCGTTCAACGTTTCGCACATATTTGTCTATGATAGGCATGTATGTAGTGCATGTATCTGTGTGCATGCGTATAATGGTGCGTGATATTTCTGCTACGGTGCCTGAATGATACACTGTTGTCAGTGACACAGTGAAACATAGGATTTAGTATTCTAATTCTCCTTCTGCGGCCTTAAGCGAGATTCTATTTGATGAGATATCTTTACATGCTACGTTGTGCTCCAAATCAGCATGTTCTGTGGCGTCATTGTAAATGCACCGGCCCGATACTCCAAAGATGAATTTTAATCAAGCAGTGGCGTATAAATTTGTACGTTGACAACTACGTAGACAGAGTTTTTCACCGATTCCACGCTGTCCTTCAGTTCCCTGTGCGTCCTGCTGAAGAACTTTCACATCGTTATGCACATACCTCTCTCCGTTCCATCTCGCTACATGGCTGTTACCAGTTACGCGTTTCACGTGACTCGAGTTTCCGCGCAGTGCTAAATCAAGATAAAAATGGTGAACCTTGTTTGCAGACCAGAAAGACGTATCTCAGCTTGGCGGTCGTTCTTTTGGCGCTCGTGTGGTACCTGGAGCTGCACTGCCGTGAGGGCTGGATCAAGCTCTGGCTGTGGCAGTCGGACGTCGAAAGGGAGTTCTGCCTTGTGGAGACGCCGCCAAAGGTGCAGAATGCCTTCATGCCACCCGTGGATTGTAGTATATGCAAAGGCCTCTCGCAAGTGGAACGGCGTCAGAAACTGACACCACAGGAGTTTCAACAAAGGTGGGATGAGAAGTTTGCACTGGTGATAAAGTCAGAAATTACTAGAGTCAATAAGATGATGCATGATGTAAAACCCCAAGACTAGCGAACACGAAGGGACAGACACAACCACGAAGTCTCAATTAGATCAATAAGATGAAGCACGAAGAAAGCAAGCTACTGAACGGGCAACGGGAAAACCATGCTTAACTTTAACTATGCGTCTATTGTAATGCGTGACGAACGACGATCGAAAGGTGGATAGAACGACTACTGACGTCTTGTGTTAGTACTTTCTTGGGGCTGCTGAGAGTCATCTGTTTGTATCTGTACTTCCTCAACCACAAGAGATCTTGCTCACAGCTACGCACACGGTCAAAAATTAAGCAGTGTGCTAATTGTGCGTTGTCTGTTTTTGCGGCGTCACAATGCAGTATATTGAATGAGTATGGCTCAGCGAGCCCATATGATGACCTTTTACGATGAAGAGTCATCGGTTGACTAGAGGTTGGCCAAATTAGGGTGGTAATGATCCGCATGACTTTCACAGTTTCGTCTTCGCTGTTTTGACGACTTCCATACAAAACGCCCGTTGCTTACAACGCGCCACAAAATCGTCTTTTTGTCACTAGCTGCAAGACGACAGAGGGGGAGCATTGCGGGAGCTCATATTAGGGACTACTGTTTCCACGCATACCGTGTTCGGGCGTCTAGGGTAAATGAGCATGGTGTAAATGACCGCATGCATTCATTATGCGTCCCGTTAAATGCATCCCATCGAAGACATCGTGCTTGGACAGCTGACTAACGTGTCATCTCTTGTGACGAATCCAAGTTGACCTTGCAGTCGTACATGTTCTGTGTCTTCATCTGGAGAGAACATGGGATTCAGTTAGTGCGTACATCATCCTAGAGTATCGTCGTTGTCGGCAGTGCGTATTGTAGTGTGGCGCGGCATGATGTTAGGTTTGCACACGCTTTTCCATGAGAATGAGGGTCAGTGAATAACCAGAAACATGGTGGTGTGCACCTGTAATGACATGTCCGACGAAATAGGGGTGCAGCGGAACATCTGTTCATGCATGACGACAAGCGTCCTCATCGGGCCGCTATTAGCAAGGAGCGCCTGCAAAGTGAGGACATCTCTTCCGATTTACGTCCCATTGAGCATGATTGGTTCGCACTCGGAAGACGCTTTCCACAGCGTTATACACCTTCTAGGACTATCTTGGAGCTCTGAACAGCACTGGTGCAAGAGTGAAACTCCATACCCGAAGAAATGTTTCATGATCATTAGCCCAGTATGCCCTCGTATACTTGTACTCCATGCGTGGGTGTCGCGGGCGAAAACACACAGCATATTGAGAGATTTCTTCGCTGTAAAACATGTGCGCTGTGGATTCTATGTCGATCTCCACAGGCACTTAGCTGCGGGAAGCAGTTTCTCTGTCCTTATTTATTTATTTTCCCACTAATGCGGAGCCGCCTTTCTTATCTTTTTTCTTTTTCTTCCAGTTTAAGGTTTAGTTCAATATACTGCATGATCAACAAGATTCTCGCTACAGCATGAGTGGTGAAGCAGCCTGCACTGCTATTGTCCTTAATTTAAAGCATGAATGTACTTTTCTCTTCAAAATTAAACTACAACGGGAATTACCAGATTGTACCAGTTTCAACAGACTGGAATGAGGGAGAGCGCTCGAGCGCTCTGTACAGATTAGTAGGTTGCTCATGCACTACAGGGCTTCGATTTGATTGCATTGGGAATGAAAGAAAAATTTGGAGATGTTATTCCACTCAAGACTGGCTACTCCAAAACGCGTTTGTGGGTGCAACAATAGAGCCAGAGAAAAGAGAAAAACAAACAAACAAACAGGGAGAGGAGAGGGAGAGGGAGAGGAACGGTGCTACGAAGAGCAGTATAATCTATTTGACTTCAAGGGGCAAACTCGATGGTGCTTATACTATGTCTCCCTTGGAACTAATCACTTTTGTGAAAGCTACTCCAGCCTTTCATGGGTGGTTCCTGAAGCCTCCATTGACCCTCCGTTATCGATGATGTCCCATCATTCCTTGTTGAAGCGTATACGAAGAGGGGACTTGTAGATCACATGAACAAAATACAGAAACCGACACTGAGGATTTTTGTTTAAGTGTAATTGATACAAGCTTTCACGTGGAGGTTCTTCAGGAGGTCACGCTTCTTCACCTGAAGAAGCCTGAACCGATGTAGTGATACAAGCTTTCACGTGGAGGTCCACGCTTCTTCACTGAAGAAGCGTAGACCTCCTGAAGAACCTCCTCCTGAACCTGAAGATCTCCTGAACCTGAAGAAGCGTGGACCTCCACGCGAAAGCTTGTATCAATTAAACTTAAACAAAAATCTTCGGTGTGGGTTTCCGTATCATTCCTTGTTGTAAGAAGGGATTGGTTAGCTTCGTAATTTTCTGACAATGATGATGTCTCAAAAGTTAACGGTCTTTAGAAGGTGTTATTGTGCATGGCGATAAGCTTACGGTGGTTACTTTGCGATTAAGCAGGTTGGAGGACAACATTTAACTGAAAAAATTGTAGCCCAGTACTAAACGTTTTTCTTAGATTTTACTGCACTTTCCACTTACCAGAAACTGACTTACCCTGAGGAAAAGGCAGCCGAAGCTCTTTGGCTGCGCGTGATGTATGAATTTATAGCCCAAACGTCGCTATACCAGCACTGCACTCTCAGAAATATGGGTAGAGTGGTTACACCTTTTGGGGGTAACTGACCTGCTACATATGTTGTTCCTCAAAGGTTCTAAAGTTGCACCCCATGCAAGGGTTACCACTTGAAGCAGGTAACAATGCCACCTATAGAATGGTGTAATAATAATAATGATAATTGGGCGCTTTATGTCGCAAGACAACTGCGATCATGAGCGACGCCACAGTAGTTGGGTCTGTGGATTACTTTGACCACTTGAGGATTCTTTGTCGAAATCTCGGCACACGGTACACCACATTCAAAGGGACGGTCTCGTACAGCCGGAGCGATTCCGAAGCCGAACTCAGCCAAAACCGTCTTCAGGAGTACTGTAAACATGCAACCGTCAAAGTTTCGTTCAGCATAACCAAGTCATTTTTGAGGAATTTGTCGAAACGTGCCGTAATAGCAGACGACGAAACCTGCGCGTCACTCTCATGCAACGTCACGCGTGACGTCGGCTTGCGGGTACGTCACCGCTCATAGCAATTGAACCTGCAGTTGAACCTGAACCTGAATTGAACCTGACCTTGCATTCAGTCGTCCCTTTCAGGGTGTCAAACCGAAACGTTTTTCGTTGCGGTTTTCGTTCCGGTTCTATCATAAACGGTCCGGTACCGGTTCTGCTCCGGAGCAAAAAAAAATACGGGTCATACCGGTTTTAACCGGTTCCGCTTCTGGTGGGCATATTTATTCCCAGAAAAAAAAATCAATCTTGCAAACTGTAAAACCGTTTATTCCGCATACATGGTATTTAATATGAATAGGCAGCTGTGAAATTTGTAGTTCCTGGCTCCTGTAGGTCTGTTCAAATAGGCTTTCTCCTTTCTTGAAGCGCATCATATAGACGGACTTGTTTGTCGTGATGTCATACGTAAAGTACTTTCTTGCTGGATTGGTGCGATCGTGTCGCATCCGAATGTCTCTTGCTGCTTCCGAGCCAGCAGGCACCACCGCACGAGTACGACGCAAATCGAGGAACACCTTCACTCACAACCGCGCTCGACGGCTCCGTTTCGTTTTCCTCGTGTCCTGTCCACAAAAGAGGCATTGCTTCGCACGCGCTTGCCCTCGGGGATACATAAATGTATTCAACTTCGCTGCTCTCAAACAAGGGACGCGTTGCGCGACATTACCGACAGATAATCTGTTATGCAGCCCCCTTGGGGGCTGTTTAGTTGAGGAGAGTTTGGGCGGATGAAATTAAAACGAACACTACGGCACATCGGTAGAGAGTCACAACCGGTCACACGTACCTCTAAGCCTTTGTGCGCGAACGATAAAACGTTACAAAGGAAGCATAATGGTCATGGTATACCGGCATACATTCCATCGTAACCGTAACCTTCGTAAAGTATCCATGACATGACTTCAGAGCACACGACCTCAGTTTCATTCACCTATTCGTAGTCCAAACCAGCGTAGTTTTTTGTGGACTTGAAACCGTTAAATAATTTTTTCGGTTTCCCTCCTGGGCGAAAAAAACGTATACAGTTTCGATTCCGTTCCGGTTCGCACCAAAATAGCGCTTTTTTTTTTCGGTTTTCCGTTCTGGTTTTCGGTTCGCTCCGACACCCTGGTCCCTTTTGCTCTCGAAATGGGGACACTCAGACATATGTGTCCGCGAGCGGAAAATGTAGCCCGTGCATTGACTGGGTCACCGATAATGTGGGACATAATCGGATACGTGGAAACTAAGTCACGTGTTTTCTTCCTGCGAGTATTTATAGCGATTTTTAAATAAACATGCACTCTTTCTCTATGTACGGCGTCAGCGACACTTCATTTCGAAACATGACCAGTGTGAAAGGGGGGTTATTGAAGCGCGCGTAATATATTTTTGGTCGGAGCTGTAATGCGACCGCGCACGCCGATGGTCGACGACTTGAGATTTGTGGGTAGGATTGTCCTTCGACTTTTAACTTGTCTCTGAGGATTAACATAGTTGCTCTAAACCACCATGTGGCCACTGCTTAGAATGTGCGTTTTTCGCCTGAGAACTGAAGGAAAATGCACGAGAATTACCGCTGTCCCCAGTCACTTCTGAAAGTCGTCTGCTCACGTCAGTGCACTAGCGCGCGCAAAAGCAGGCGATTTCTGTATCCCATCACGGACTTTCCCGCTGGGCGACGTAGCCGTTCTTATTGTTGTCAACACAGCTCGCTGCAATCAATTTAATATTCGGTTATTTAATAAGCGAATAAACCTTGACTTACCATGACTTACCATGACCAAAAACCATGACTTACCTTGAGTACAGGGCTAATTTTCCTTAGTTTATGAGCCTTTACTATTCTTCTGTGTCCTACAGGTATGCATATTCCGGCGTGCCACTGGTGATAACGGATGCTGCACACAACTGGACAGCGCTGGAAACGTTTTCACTGACATTCTTTAGAAACCTTTATGAAGGCGCAGCAACAACTAGTTCGTCGAAGCATTACTGCCAGTTCTTCCCGTACAAGACAGAATTCAAGAACTTGTACGATGTATTCAATATGAGTCCCGAACGTGCCAAAAGTCCCTGGTACATTGGCTGGTACGTGCGGTTCCACGTTAGTGCAAAGTTGTGCAACTTGCTTGTCTACGTTAAATGCACGTATATACGTTAAATACACGATGCATACATTAAATGCACGATATCTTTTCAAGGAGCAACTGCAATCCTAGTGTGGCAGACATCCTTCGTAAGCACTACCAGAGGCCCTATTTCCTGCCGGACCATTCGGAGGGGTCAACACTAGACTGGATCTTCATGGGGAGCCCTGGCTATGGTGCCCACATGCATGTGAGTAGTGAGAGCTCAAGAGCCCAGCAATTGCAGTGATATTTATTTCGTTAAGAGCCAACGCGTCGCTTCCAGATCGACCATGTAGGCAAGCCTTCTTGGCAGGCACAAATTCGGGGGCGGAAGCAATGGAACTTGGAACCGGTACCGGAATGCTACGCTGACTGTCACAATCTGCAAGTCGTTGTTGATCCAGGAGAAATCAGTTAGTAACGACATTGTTCCTTCACCTATAGTATGGTGGGCTCGAAATACGGGTGTGCCAATCGGCAAGTTTTTCAGGTACCCGAAAATGAAGGATGCTCCAGGGACGCTGAAGTCCGCGATAGGGCCGCGCTCTGGCGGATTTTCCTAAGTCACGTGATGTTCCACTGCAGTTTGCCCAAGAGCGCTGGTGTGCGAATGTCAGTGCTTGGGATGCGATACGGACAAACAAGGACACGAGTCACTCGTTATCAGTTGTTTTGTTGCAGGTATCACCGCGGCTGGCCTTCACTGCTTTTTTATTTGTTTGCTTTTGAACTGAGGCAGCACGACGAAACAAGAAACTCTATACAGCAATCTATCAAGCATTAACACAGTACCATATGACGACAGTGGCATGTCTTGCGACTTATGACTTACGGCAAGAGAGACAGGTTTCATACGAAACGCCGCAAAACTGTGACAAAGATTCTCAGCAGGTGAAGATAGGCGAATCGACGATACTTTCGTGTCGCTCGTATACTATCACAAACTGACGAACAAAATCTGTTGTGGCCCTTAGTACACTGCGAAACCACAACAGGAACCATTCTGCTGTCTACTGATCTCACTCTATGTTAGAAATGTTAGAAATATTTTCACCAGTGGAATATTATTTCACGAGAACCCCTTCATTTTACGTCTGTCGAAGCAAGAAGTAGACGAGATAGCGTTTTTTTTTTACTTATTTATTTTCTTCTCCACCGAACTTGGGAATCAAAGCATGTACACGCCCACGCGCTTTACTGATAAGATGACGAACGAACATCCACAGCATGGCATGTGTTATCACATCGAGACGTTCAGGTGCGTGCCATTAGGCACACCCGTCTGCCGTTGTCACGTGACGACTTCGACGTACTGTCCTCTAATTGACAACCATCAATGCAAGCAGAAGGAACAGTTGCCGCTGAAGAAAGCTTCGACATCAAAAATGTTTTATTGGTTACACTGAGACACAGGTGGAGACTTAGTTTTCCTTTGTAGTTCGTGGCGAATCCGCATGGTTCGCTGCGAGCGACGACTCGATCTATCCTTCATTTGAGGGACCCCACTTCCCCATGCATTGGATAGGCCGATTGGCACACCCGTATTTCTAGCCCACCATACCTATAGTAACTTCGAAGATTTCGCGAAATTTCGCGAACCGGGCATAGACTCCAGCAATAAATGAAAAAACAGAGGTCATGGCTTTATGAAAAGGTTGTAAGGGAAATCGCAGGGGAAATCAGGGGAAATCGCAAGGGAAATCGCACTTGTCGTTCAGAACAACCGCAACTTTATTTAAATGGTGGTTAGTGGGGAGGTCATCGTTTAGAACACACTCAGCGAAAACCCGAAAGTAAGTGCCTACACTTGCGTCCAGGGTCGATGAGAGAAATTACAAGCCACGGGGACGAGTCCTGCCCGGGTCCTCTTTTTACGTCTCGATAACACTGCCTTAGTGCTTCTGGTTTATATGATTGCGTGTGTCCGTCAAGTCACAGTGAACCACATGTATCGGCTTAGTTCCTGGTACTAGCAACCGTCGTGCCTTGAGTCGGACGGTCCCCTGAAGAGGCCCAGGTACCATAGAAATCTTAAGGGGAGAGGCTAGAAGGAAAGCTGGGGAGGAGGACCGGAGGAGAGCAAAGCACTTGAACGGGGCTCTTCCTTCTCTCAATGTATGCGCTCGGAGGCAGCCATATTGAATCAGCCGAGGAAACGTCGTATATTTCCAGCCCGTGAAAGCAGCCACATTTCCAAAAACTGTTGCAACACTTGCTCGGTCCTCTGCTTCCGTCGGCTACATATTTTGTCAGTGTACGCCCTATCCAGGCTTGTAGTCAAGGCTGGTTGAGGCAGCGGCGGAGACGGCGTCCCCATGTGGCGTCCGTGTCGTGTCTGTTTCTTCGTGTGTGTGTGTGTGTGTGTGTATATGTGTTTTCGTATATCATACGGTTTCATGGGTTCTGGCGGTGTGTGACTGTTCCAAAAACATTTTTGGCGTTATGTTTGCTGTATGCTTACTGGATTCCTTTCTTTGCATGCGCCGCGGCAACAGTAGTTTTTTTCAATATGGCGCTCCCCTCGCCCGTACGTCCCAGTTTTGGAGGTTTCCTTCTAGCATACTCCTTAAGATTTCTATGCCAGGTACCGAGGCTCCATCCCCGGCTGCTCTCCCTTCTCGCCGGTCCTGCATGCGTCATGCACAAAAGCGAAGAGGGTTGATGGCGACTTAAACGGTATAGCCAGAAAATTTATGCTTTAAGCAAAGCTTGATTTCTGTTCACAAGGAACATGGGAGCAGTGCGAGGTAATGCCAGAATATAGAGCATGCAGTGTTAGAAATTATGCTGAGCAGCGTTCTAGCTTATAAGCACGATTTCGCCACCCACTCGGCTGTCCCATCTCCCAGAGAGTGCCCTTTCTCTAAATATGTTTCTCTCTCCCCCATGTACACGGTGCGCTTTACATATTACGTCCCTTTATGGAAAATAACCACGTGCAGGTATTTTCTTTATTTCTGTACACGTTATAATTATGTTGCGATATTTGATGTTCATAACACTGTGCACACAAAGGGGCGTCTTTGCTGCTGTCGAAGGATGAGCATGAACTGTCCTGGAGCTAGTTTAACTGCACTATTAAGAAATGAAGTTTACTAACCTATGGAAAAATATCTTGTATAAAACAGCCTTCTCAGAAAGGTTGAGTTGAAATGATAAGAACCGAAAAAAAATGAAGAAATAGGCACTCATTACTAGAGCCGGCTACTCCAGATCACTTCGGAAAACACAAATGGCTATCTACAATAAAAGCAATGAGTGACAAAGACACTCAATCAGTCACTCACACACACTGTCAACACATCCAGCCGAGCTAAGGAACCTTGTAGAGATTGTCTGTGCTGCTGATATTGTGGACAGGATAATAAGATATGTTCAGTGTCCTCAACAGTCCCACAGGTGCCACAGTTAGGTGTTCTCAGAAAGGTGTTTTCATTACACGCAATGTTTACATGTAAAGTTAAGGTTGACACGGCTACAGTGTGTGAGCAATACAGCAGCTAGGAAGGAAGTCGATGAGTTGTCCAACAGACAGAAACCCCAGCGGCAACCCATAACGCGACAGAAGGGTCAGAAATTGATTTCGCCTTGTCCCCCTGTCTGTCTCCAGAAGGATAGTGATCCTGATGTCTCATGAGTGAATCCAAAGTTGAATGGCTGCTGCCTGAAGCTGAAGATTGGAACCAATACGAAAGGTCGAGTGGAAGATATGTGCGAGCTGTACTAAAGGCCAGCTGCTGACGTGCAAATCCTCAGGACAGTCTACAACAGGTTGCCATGGTCGGTGAGGGCGCATCGCTAAATATGAGGCTATGTGACGCAACATTCCATGATGTATCGTGGCCGGTATACGTTATCGGGTGCCGGGGCTCTTGATGCCGTGGAGAGGCATCGTCTGATGCCGGGTCGCGAATTGTCGCCGCCTGGCAAACCCCAGTGACGGCTCAGCGTCGCCCCACAGAAGACAGTACTGCTATCTTGAGCTAGAATGAATGGCGTGCTGAACGGCGACTGAAACCGGGTCATGACGATGGGCCTGCCGATAGGTGGCTACCAAGGGCTCGGCTCGCTGCCGCTTCTTGCGCCCTCACGCCCACGTGACCCCATGTGCTAAGAGCACCTGGGAGCGCCAGGGAGTTCCCGCGATGGGCGAAATTGAAGCAGTCCATGGCAGATACGGGGGGAGAGAAAAAAATGTGGACGTGCGGATACGTAACGCTTCGCAGATATGATTACGACGGACGGACGAGTTCGCGTTTGGAATGTTGTGGTAAAGGCAGCCTCTCAATGCGTTCCAAGAAAAGGTCACTCGGCTTATCTTCCGTTTTGGGACGTGGTGGAAGGTTGCTAAAATTTTGGCTGCAGGATTTTTTTACACCCCAGTGTTGTACAGCTTCGTCCAAACTTAACTTGAACACGGCGCCGGCCTGCGGAGCTAGAGTCACTGTACCCGGGGGAAGAGTATCGCATTCGCTTTCCCCGTGCCGCCGCCTTGCTCATTCGCCGAGGCGCGTCACGTGGTGTGTTTTCCTCCTCTTTGCTTCCAACCTCCCGCCGGGTCTACGGGGAACGCAATAGCTGGGACGCATGTGCGCGTATGTTCGTGTGCCGTTCTTGGTTTTTTGTACGTGAAATGGATCTCAGAGAGCTGAGGAACTACGAACAACCATGGATGGATGTTGGAAGGGAGTTGCCTCAGGACAGAAGCCGCCGATATTTCGAACAGAGACTGTTCTTCTTCTGGGCAGTCTCTGTTCGAAATATCGGCGGCTTCTGTCCTGAGGCAACTCCCTTCCTACATCACTACCGGTTCGCTGGATTTCTACCCATCTATGTCTGGATGTTGTGCTGCAACAGGACAGAGTCAGTCAAAGCATTTTTCTACATTCCGACGGGCAAAAGTGACGAGACGCGTAGGTCGGCACAGAACCTGCCGTAAGAACTTCGCGCCTACGAATAACATACGTTTGAGCGAGGTAAATTTCGTGGCGTGTTTATTTTTCATTGCAGAACCTTTGCACACAGTATTGAATAACAGTTCAACTGTGCGTAGAACAGCCGGGCGTATCAAAGTAGTGCTTGTTGGATCTTCCCATTGCGTTCCCTGTCCTGCGGTGCTAACAAAACGCCACTATCAGGACCACTTCACACGCGACGACTTCGAGGACAAGGATATTCGAAAGAAGTTGAAGTGGACGGCAGTCCCAAACAGTTTTGCATACCGGACACCTACGAGGCTGAGGAAGGCTCCTATCCCCCGTTCTTCGCACGCAGTTCTACGAGGAGTCACCAAAAGACTTGCACACTGAAGTTGATGACAACATAGTGTAAGATCAAGGGGCAGTGGAGGATGGTAATGCGTCGAAATATATGTAGATATGCACTATGAGAATGAGAACTATTGAAACTTATGAAAACCATTCCTAAATATTGAGTTATGGAAACTATTCCTAAATATTGAGCTGTAATTGTGAGTGAATCAACTTTGCAGAGGAAGACAACACCGTCACAAATTTCTGTGACCGGAGCATCGAGGAATATGCACAGGAAAAACCTGCAGACAAGTCA
Organism: Ornithodoros turicata; assembly: GCF_037126465.1. Lineage (NCBI taxonomy): Eukaryota > Metazoa > Arthropoda > Arachnida > Ixodida > Argasidae > Ornithodoros > Ornithodoros turicata. The sequence goes on along the minus strand of NC_088201.1, from coordinate 67,588,145 downwards.
TGTGATGGTCCCCTCGACGAGGTCGCAGTCTTAAAAGAAACAAGCAAAGCCTGACACGGAATGTAGTGACTTGAAGCTCACGGTCTACTCCTCATGGAAGATCAACTGCTTGCGTTGGAGCGGGGGATTGGAAGAACAACCCACAGCACTTTACATGCGCGTGAAAAAACGTTGGCATTCACATAGCCATTGAACGTGTGAAATAGAAATTTAATTGCGAAGAGATGAGAATAAAACTGGTGGAGGTTATTTATGTCAATCTGAAGCTGCACACACGAGCACTATAGTTTTATATCCACAAAACAAGTGAACTGAAAGAAAAAAAATACTCATCTATAGAGCGCAAACGAGACTCGACGATGCCTTTTAGAGGCGAACACGCGCCAACGTAATTCGTCTGTTAGCTACAGAATAGAACAAACTATACTGTAGTGACGCTCGTGCCCTGTTTCATTAAGTATTAGCCGAGTCCCACCACTGGAAGTCACAAAATGTTTGGTGCACAGCCGCGAAATCAACGCGATGTAACACTGACTACAGCTATCCTAACACACGATCCGCGGCGGCTTGGAAGCAATATGGCTGCCGCAGCAGACGACGCGGAGCGGTTGCGGTACTCTTCCCCCGGTACAGTGACTCTATGCGGAGCAAGAGGGACGACACCCTGGCGGCTCTAACTGGAATTATCGGGAGAGAGCGTTGAGGGCTGTACTCGCATCACGGGGGTTGCCATCTGAGAACTGGTGCTCCGCTTTGAATGGGCAATGATAGGAGACGCAAAGCTTCAGCTTGTTTGTAGTGATTACGTGACCTTGTGCCACCTGATATCACTGATCGCTGTGAAGCATCAGTTGCCTCAAAACTGCCGTTCCCTTGCTATTAACTGCGCGGGAGAAGCTCTGCGCGTTCAAGGGCTACAAGACAATTTCACTCTCATAACAAACCCGAGTTATTCTTGAAGCAGCATGGAAGTGGTAATGGACAGTGAATATGTGAATAATGCGAGCGAGTAACCACATTGTGATCCACATTTTGTCGCATGGAAAATTCCATTCTTACGACGTTCTACAAGGTGTTCTTTACCGTAAATTATTTCGCCGTATAGCAAGCTGCTCATTCTCGTTGTTGTTGTTTGAAGAAATAAAGGGTAGAAGGGAAGAAAAATAAAGGGTAGCACTCATAAAAGCGCCGACTACTCCACATTATTTAGTTAACATGTTTAACTTCTTCGTTAGCACACAGCGACACAAGGAGAATCACTGGGAGAATGGAACAAGCTCGTCAACTGGCTGGCCACCGCGAACATATGATACAACGTGGCGCGGAATCCGGTGCTTTAAGTAACGATCTTTTCCAGCGTAATGCATTTACGTGTATTATTATTACATTGCTTTCATTCTATTGCTTAATTCCCATCAATGTGACGCCACTACAGCAATATGACGCATGCCAATGACATGGGTGCTAACGGCGCGGACAATCACTGATCAGATGGCGAAGATTTCAATCGCCCGCAGTAATGTCCAGAACAGACTGGAACGATGGGCAGATAACAAATATCCACGTAAACGTCAGCGCCCGTTCGAAGCGGAGCACCAGTTCTCAGACGGGCACCACCGTGATGCGAGTAGAACAGCCCTCGACGCTCTCTCCCGATAATTCCAGTTAGAGCCGCTAGGGTGTCGTTCCTCTTGCTCCGCAGGCCGGCGCCGTGTTCAAGTTAAGTTTGGACGAAGCTGTACAACCCAACATAATTGCGCTTATCGCATAATGCAGTGATTGCACAATGTATAAAGTTTTGGGCGCGACAGACTGACCATCGTGATTCACGCTCTCAAAGTCACACAAATCCTTCTATACTCATGCTGAAAATTGTTTTTAATCGCCATTTCCGAAAACAGCGACATGTACTAATAGATGCAGAGTATTTGGAAAATGAATAAGCCAATTCTTGACATGAAATTATGAAAGCTGAAGAATATCTCCTTATTTACCTCATAACATGTAATCGCGTCGTTTGACAAGCAAAAGTCGCGGTGTATTATGTATTCGTCGCGAACATCGTACTAGAAGTAGTGGAAGGTGACATCCTGTTTGGACAGAAAGTCACATCCGGTAGGGACACTCTGTCTATTTTATGCCTTCGTCGTACAAGCAATGGTTTTTTATTACGATTTCAGAACAGGGTTTATGCACTATGTCACTGCTCTCCCCCTTTCCCAGCTTTACGCGATGCAACAAGCTTTCTATTGAAGAATGTGAACACCAATACACAAAAATGATGCTGGACTTTTATTTCACAGCAGATATACGAGGGGTGTTCAAGTCAAACCGGGACTTTCATTTTTCGCAAAAGTAAAATGAACTTACAGGCGAGAAATTAGTTTTATTTTTCAACGTAATCTGCAGCTGCACTAATGCACTTGTTCCCAACGTTTCACAAGGGCTTGGATGCCAGCAGCGTAGAAATCATCCCTACCGGCGCAGCAGCATCCATGGTCGGACCGCATTCTCGACCTCGTCGTCGCAGCTGAAGTGGCGGCCCACAAGGAACGCCTTCAGTGGCCCGGAGTAAATGAAATTCGGTCGGGGCGAGGTCTGGACTGTAAGGGGGATGTGGCAGCAATTCTCAGCCAAGTTCCTCTAAGGTGCGTGTCGTGAGATGCGAGGTATGCGGGCGTGCATTGTCCTGTAGGAGGAGGACTCCTTTGGTGATGAGGCGCGGCCGCTTTTGCTTCAGCACCTTATGCACATCCCTGAGAACCTGGCAGTATTATGCAGTTATGCACTATTGATGGCGGTACCACTGGGCGTAAAATCAACATGAACAACGCCAGCCTTGTCCCAGAAAACCGTGGCCATGACCTTACCCACAACTTCGGAACTTCTTGGGAGCTGGCGAGCCCGGATGCTTCCACTGTTTTGATGCGCGTTTAGACTCATGAATGAAATGGTGCACCCACGTTTCATCGTACATGATGATCCGACTAGAACGGCTGTCCTTCAGTGTCGAAACGGTACCTTAGCTCTTGGGAGACTTCCAGTCTTCTCTGCCGGTCAAACACGGAGAGCTGCCTCGTGACCCAACGGGCAGTAACTTTCCAAAACTGGAGGTGTTCATGAATGATAGTGTTCAACGTTCCCACAGTAAGGTCCGTCTTTCGAGCCAGTTCGAGATATGTTATCCGTTGTTCCTTGAGGATCAGGCGCTCCACAAGTTGGATGATCTCAGGAACTCTGATATTGGGCTCTGAGCCGCCTCGGCCGGGATCGTCCTTATCTGAAGTACGGTCGTCTCGGAACCGTTTGCATCACTCAAGCGCTTTGCTGCGGCCAAGTGTATCGTGGCCATACTGAGCCTGAGGTCTTCTGTGAATTTCAGATGACTTGACGTCTTCATTCATGAGAAACTTCATGACAATTCGCTGTTCGATGTGCGCACTCACCTCGTTGTCGGCCATCTTCTCCAGCACATGTCTTCTGTTTTGCACAAACTTTGGGCCACCCCGTGGTGAACGCGTAGTACTGTCGCGTGTGAAAATCACGAACAAGAAGTAGCGCGAGCCATTTGTACACTCAGGAGACAGAAAGTCCCCGTTTGACTTGAACACCCCTCGTATAATCAGAATGAATCAGCTGGACTAGAAAGCATGGTAATAAAGGGGAAAACAAAAAGAGTTCCAGCAGACGAGACTCTTCCTACTGGATGAAGTGAGCGTTTCTCAAAACAAGGGCGCACTCTCACCGCAGCAGCTCTCAGTGTTCCCTCCATGCTGAGCAGTGACCTGTACTTTGTTTTCATGGACGCCACCACAGAACAGCCAAGTTCGCAAAGTACATCATGACGAATAAAAGAGAGAGGGAGAGAGAACTTTATGACTTTACTGGCTTAGGAGCAGGTATCCTCCTACCAAGGCCGTCCAAATTTTGGAAGATAGCTTGAGCAGAACCAGTAACCCCAAACGGGGTCAAGTCCGGGCCACTCTACGAACCCTGCTGAACCTGCGGTGATCCTCCTGGTGCTGGATGTCACTATGTGTTAAAATGTAAGGTACCCTTTAATGCTGGCATGGCATCCCGAGACTGGGAGGTAACCCGGGTTCGAATCTGGGCAGATGCTGTGCTGTCTGAGGCTGGGCAGAGTTGCCTATGAAGTCGGTCCAGAACGCTCCCCGACAGCCACCCAAGCAACATGTGCCGCCAGACAGGCAGGCAGATGGCTCCGAAGTAGCCACCTTTTATGCTACGCAGACAGTGTATACCGTCCTGTTTTGATACAGCATTCAGGGTTACCCCCGTAATCTCAGGGGGTCACTAATATTTATCACTTTCAGAAAGACATCGTCTCGCTGTTATCAAGTATCATGATACATACCGAGCGCCGCTGCTATTTTCTTCATCTTCGTTCTTACGGAAAATATTTGTGTGTCCGCTGCAAACGAAGCTGTTCCATAATTTATAGTCTTTTTCTTCAGAAATTCGAACACCAGTAGTGTTGTCTGACTGCCGGCACTTTCACGCGTTCAGCTGATGAATATTCGGGGACCAAGAACGCTGTAATATTTATTTTATTGCACATTTTATATTGTCGTTCTTACTTCCAACTTTAGCGACGCTCTTCCATTGCTTGCTATTGAATACTGGCATTCAACAAGCTAGTTATATATATAAATAAATTTTATTACCCTGATCTGATGGTGTGTACAATAAAAACGGTGCGAGATGTACACATACAGGCTGTACGGGCTAAAACAGGCAGTGGGTTTCCGAAACACACTTCCTTCAATTCATACATGGAGTTTCATTTCTTGAAACTAGCCAGCAATAAGCAGTAGTTATGATGTGACTGTGAACAGCAGGCACATTATCGCCGAGTTCTTTCCACTTGTGCGTACTCTAGGTTAGGGGTCTGGTTAAACGTCTGGTGGCTTATCGTTAAGGGATAACAAGTGGAGATAATGTCGTACGCTTTAATGTAATCTATATCGCATCAAATACGTTGCGGTGTACTACATATGATCGCCATATTTGATGAGGCAATCGTGTGTAAAGTACTGCGCGGTCCTATACGTTTGTCAGCCGGTCAGTGTCCGAAGCGACGAGGGTTTATCTGACCCCTGATTAGACCGTCAAGAACTGTTTGTCCGCACACTTGGTGCGCTTCCCTACTTATCCCGGCCACTTACCGGCCTAATAAAACGCGAACGAATACGCATCACAAACCATGACCAGGGGGCTTAATCGCTTCATCGTCGTTACAGTCGTTACAAGCTAACGAGTGGCGGGAAATTCAAAAAGGTGGGCACGTGACACATTGCGCGTGACGTGTACAACGGCCTTCACGTATCGCGCGAAGAGCGCCCTGCACGTGTTTTACCACGTGGCCACCTTTTTAAATTTCCCGCCCGCCTTTTTGAATTTCCCGCCACTCGTTAGCTTGTAACGACCGTAACGACGATGAAGCGATTAAGCCCCCTGGTTCGATAATTCTTGCACTGCGCACGAGTCCGACCTGTGCCCTAACCTGTGAGTCACTGAGGGAAACGGTTTCTGAAAACTGTGTGAAATGTGAAAATATAATATCAAACGATTTGTTGCTGCTGATTTCTCTATGGAAACCGGGCTGTCTCGGTCATACTGTGAGGTCCTGTAGTGGCCCTTCCCTTACCTTCGATAGACAATCCTGACATACTTGTGCCTGGACGCGGCCCTTATGCGAGTGCCGATTTCGAATGCGAAGAAACAAGTACGGTTAGATTGCAAGGAATAGCCATTCTAGTTCGTCTAACCAAATCTACCCGTACTTTACAATCACTGATTTATCGAGGCCTCCTCACCAAATCCCTCCAATGTTTGGCGTCAGGTTGTGGATTCGATTCCGGCTGAGGACGCTATCAGCTTTTCGGCGGGGAATAAGTTGTACAAGTTGCCTATATAGATTGTGCACGCGCAGCGAGCGAACGCCCAACGCATTGCCAATGCTACTGGAAGGGTTCCTCAAAGCGCAAGGATCCCTCAGGGCTGAGCGAGAATACGGCGCTATGCAGAGACCGACCACTGTTGCATCACTTATGATCATTGTTGTATCACGACATAAAGCAACAGATTATCAATTGCAAGAGAGAGAGACATAACCTCAAGCAGCAAGCAACGACCTTGTGCTGAGCAAGAGCTCGTGATGCCCTGATAACCCATCCATCGACACCATCGGCACTGTTCCGTTTCTTGGACGGCGCGGTACGACCCTCTGCATTTCACGGAAAGGGCATGTGATACGAAACAGAAGAGTATTTCGGATCCCCATAAAAATCCTTCCGCAAGGCGTGCAGCGAGCTTCAGCGCATCCATGTAAACAATCGCACGTGGCTGGGTGCCACGGGGGCGACCAAGCGTTCCCATGCATTGGATAGGCCGGTTATCACACCAGTCATTCTAGCTCACAATAGTACCGCTCTACTAGGGTTTCCATGACGATAGGGATGTTGCCTAAAAACGATTTTGAAAGATGAAAATAATTATAGTAATTTGAAAGATGGTCAACGGTCTAATCGTTTGACGGGCAGATGTGTTCCTTGTGGGAGAGAGAAAACTATTTTGGAAAAATTGTAACCTGAGATGAGGCTCCACTTGCGACGGCAGTCGATGAACTGGTACACAACGGGTTAAACGACCCGATACGTCCGAATGTCACTCGTGAATATATGTACTACCTTCCTTATACTACTACGCCTCCAATGCGAGTGAGAAAAAAAATAGAATATTCCACACAAAATGGAGAGCGCTAACACATTGAGTGATTGATTGACTGATTGATTGACGGGCGGACGGACCGACCGACCGACCGACCGAGTCAGTGTGTGCGTGTGTGTGCACGAGGGTTCCTTGACATTGACCAGTTGTTATTGCAAAACAAATTTCGAAGACCGATCAAAATATTCTTTCTTGTTCTCTACAGTTGTGGTGGATTCCAACCTGTGGTACCACAAGACACTCATCATTGGGGACGAGTTGAGCATTGCCATCGGGTCAGAATACGACTAATCCTTCACAGCCTGACTCAAGCAAGCGCAGCAACAGTGTCGCCTGCGGTCGAGGATACAGTTCCGATGCTCCAGGCAACCATGTCTTGACTTCAAGCTTTTACTTTCTTGCCATAGTTTAAACTGAAAAAATAAACATTAGAACCTTGGTTTGCATTGCAGTGTCTTCATTGAACCAAATTCACCAAATCTGAAGCAAATTTGAAAATTGGAAAAACTTTTGGCGCCATAGAACTTCGATCACTATTGTGAAAGGGCTCATTATTTAATTCTCCACATCACCAACAATAATGGTGTTGTGATGTTAGACGTAAGGTTTGTCTGCCTGTATGTATGGCTACATGCTGCACGTGCCGCAGGGTAGGGCTGTAGATAATTTCGATCATATGGGGTTCTTTTGACGTGCGCCGAAAATCTCCGACACACGGGGCTGGAAGCAATGTTTACCTCCCCCACATTGCTACCGTCCTCGGCCGGGATCGAACCCGCGATCTCGAGCTCAGCAAACTAGCACTGGGGTAGAGTATCGCCCCTGGCGACGAAACTCTCCATGCATCATCTCCAAATAAGGTTGTTGTTCTTGTTGAACCAAATTGAAGTTGCAGAACATAAACAGGTCCTAACTATTTGGATAACTTGAAAGCACACGCGTATCGGAAGTTATCCTGCAGGGCTAAGTTTCCCCGAGGACGTAGCACTTGCAGCCTATGAGGCAGGGATTCTGAACCGGTGGGAAATTCCGTCCTGGGGGAATCTGGGAATGTCAAGGGGGGAATGACACCATGTAACAGTCCCCGCCAATCGACCCTTGCGCGTACCCTGAGTAGTATAATATTCACAGGAGACCTGCCCCGCCAGAAACGCTCGGACGGTATGTCGTGAAGGCTCCTGGGCGCGCACACTACCGGAAGGGATATCTAGTGATAAAGTCGCCGGCCAGAAACAATATTTTCAAGAAACTCGGAAGATGCAATAAAATACCTCAAGTTGTTATGCGTGTATTGCTTTGAAGTTAGTATGGGACGGGGAGGGCTGACGCTTTGATGAACGGAATAGAAGCAAAAAAAAAAAAAAAAAGAGGATGAGAACCACTGCTATATTAACATATAACAACTTTATTGCGGGATAATCGCTGGGGCGTTTCATCGCCTACTCTATCGCATACTCTACCCTCTTGCTGGTGGTGATGCGGGGAATGAAATAGTGAGCCCCTTAACAATAAGGATCGAAGTCATGTGGTGTCCAGAAAGGTGAAGAGAGCCTTGAGGGCAGAGCGTTGGTGTGCTGGATGTGGCCAGCGACCAAGCAATTTTGTGAAAGAGAGGGGGCGGGAGTCTAGCTCGTTGAAGGATGCGGAGAGTACGGTTCGGAAAGGTTAGTAGTGTGGGCAATGGAGAAGAATGTGCTCTAGATCTTGAACAGCACCGCAGTGGCTGCAGTGGGGAGAGGCAACTTGTATCAAGCACAGCGGTAGCACCGCTGTGCTGTGAAGGCCACGTCGAGGCGCATTCGATGAACTAATGCGGCATCTTGACGAGAGATACGTGCAAGCACGCGGAAGGCGAGCGCTGGATCAACTCTGCTCAGCATGGCGGGAGGTAGAATGTCAGCGGTCCGTTGGCGGGAAGCCAGAGGAGCCACGAGGCGTCGAAGTGCGGATCGACTATCTCCTCTCAGCAGTGCAATACGCGTCCGTCTCCGAGACGAGAGAGCTGCTTCGACGGCGTTGTCATCCTGTTCATTGCCTACGACACCGCAATGGGCTGGAACCCATTGGAGAACGAGCCTGTGCCCTGCTTCGTAGACAAGTTTGTAAGCCATTAACACATCCATAACCAGGGTGCGGAGGAACCTCGTATGCCAAATTTTTCAATTGCTTGCAGCACAGATGTTGAGTCAGTGAAGACCACCCGATTCCGTGGGGTAAAGTGAACGATATGCTCCAGAAAGAAAAGTATGGCATAGGGTTCCGCAGCTGATGAAGTATGATGCCAAAGGCGACGTCCTTCAACTACGCCTTCGGATGGGATGGCGAATGCCGACGTGGACTTGCCATTTCGAGATGCGTATCGGTGTATGCGGCGGCAGAGGTAGAAAACTTCGCGTCTACGAGAGCATAAAAATGGGCTCGAAGGACTTAAAGGGGAACCTGATCTCTGCGGTCCTAGAGGTCAGAAAGACGTGCGAGGGTGGGTGACACAGGCAGACACAAGGGGCCGTTCGGTGATGTGACGTTCTTAGGTGTGAGCCAGTGAGAGCCTGGTGTCTCCTCTGCGCTACGCGATGGAAATCACTTTCATGACGGTATCGAATTTTCCTGAGGAATGGGTGACGGGGAACGCGCGCACACAAACGTAGGAAGTGTCTAGCCGTTTCCCGCTCACTGAGGACCTCCAAGGGATTTCACCAGATTCAGCTAGGACTTGCCGTGTTTCAGCCATTCTTGGATCTCCAAGGCAGCGACGAAGGCTTCTTGCGAACAGGGTCCTAAGGGTATTTAACGATGTTGTAGAAGCCCTGTGCAACATTGGCAACACTGTGCAACACTGGAAGGCTGTAAAGCACAGTCGCCCTCACCAAAGCCGCGTGAACGGCTAGAAGGGAGCGCTGATCACAGCCCCAGCCTAAGCCAGAATGATGTTGATTTGCAGGAAGCCATTGCTGCACCTTGATTTCAGGGTGCTTAATGTGGCGAGCCCAGCGCAGGTTCTGTCCAGGACCACACCAAAAGCGACGGGAACGCACAGACTCGAGCTTCTTTGAAGCCACCCAAAGAGGGAAATTACTCATAGCCTCGTGAGTGAAAGAGAGCTCGACGCACTTTTCGGGCGAAAGGTCCATTCCAAGTCGCGTAAGGTAGAGAAGGACATTGTTTAAGGCTTGTCGCAAACGGCGCTGAATGGCTGGTCGTGACTTGTCTGCTGTCCAAAGGGCAACGTAATCGGCATACACGGAGAATGCTGCCTTGCGAGGAACTATCGATTTTAGTCCTGCCATTACCACATTAATGAGTGTAGGACTGAGAATGCTTCCTTGGGGTACGCCTTGATGAACAGGGTGCTTGGGGCTTTGGCCGTGGCACTTGCGGACAACGATAGTTCGGTCCGCAAGGAAATGGTGGAGCCAGCTGAAGAGGCGACCAGATACTCCAAAAACCGCAACCCGTGGAGCACACAGATGTGCGAGACGATATCATACGCGCGCTTAATGTCCAGGAAGACCGATAGAACGATCCGCCGATGAGCACGAGCATGTTGAACTCTAGAGACTAGGTCGAGAACTGGATCCATGGAGCTTCGGTGGCGACGAAATCTAGCCATTTCTTGAGGGAACGCACCTTGTTTTTCGAGCCACCAGTCGAGGCCAGGCAAAACCATTCTCTCCATCAGTTTTCCCATACAGTTTGTCAGGCTCACAGGGCGAAAGGAGGATAGGGCATTTGGGGGTTTGCCTGGTTTCAGGATAGGAACAACATGAAGGAGAGCTTGGAGTGACTGCTCGAGAAGGTTTCGCAGTGCGGCATAGGTGATTTTCTCTGGTCCTGGGGGCGATCGCACACACAAGTTTCAACGCAGACTTCAGCTCGATTACAGTAAAGTCGCAGTTCATATCCTCCGGTGGACGGGGCCAGTCTTGGTGGATTTCTGTTGTCAAGCTCTGGATAAAACTGTTGTGTACCGCAGACGTTGAGGCAGCCGCAGGTGTCGTTAGGATGACGGAGAAATCTGTCGCTAGCGTGGTGGTGGTGGTGGTGGTGAAAGGACTGTCGCTAGCGTGATTTCGTCTACACCCTTAACGAGAGCCAATGCTGCGAGAGGATTGGGGGCGCATCCTTCAGAGCTCGAATTGTCCTCCAGATATTTGTGGCGGGGTGAAACTGTGAAAGGTGTTGACAAAACTTACGCCAACGCTTCCGGTCTTCGTTCTTAAGTTCTCGTGTTGCCTTAGCTTTCATCAAGCGGTATGCCGCAATGTCAGGAAGTTGCCCAGTTCGGCGAGCCCTTCTCTCTGCTCCGCGACGTAATGCTGTAAGGTGGTTAATTGCTGGATAATGACCTACGTGACCTGTTACCCTCTTAGACAGGGCCACTGCGTTCTGCATGGTGGAACGAATGTCTTGTGAGAGGGCCTCTGTGGACATACCGGTGTGCACAGATGCTCGGAAGCCGGCACGAAAGAGTCTCCAGTCTGTGAAAGGGATCAGTCCAGTAGTGGGTGACAGAAGCAGTCTTTCGTGCGAAATATAGGGGGGGGGGGGAGTGGTCACTACCTCGGGTGTCGACATCGGTAGCACAAGACAAGCGGCGAATTATGCCTGTTGAGCACCAGGAAAGATCCAGTACATCGAGTGACGTTGGTGATCGCTTATAAGTTGGCTGTCGGTTGTTAAGTAGGCACATGTGAGCAGTCTCCATTGCTTCCAACAATCCCCTTCCCCGTCCGTCCGTTCTACGGCTTCCCCAGGTCGCATGATGAGCATTGAAGTCACCCAGTACGAAAGCTGGGGATTCCAGTGAATTGGATAAGTGTTAGAGGTCAGTCCACGGAACCTGTACCGCGGGACGTAAATAGATACTGAGAACTGTTTACAGCATGTGCCTAAGGCGGATCTTGCAGGAGACATAATCATAAGAGCGATGACAAACTAACCCTATGGGTGCAGCAACGATGTCATTACGAATGTATAACGCTGTTCTGCATGCTCTCAGAGGAATGATGAGATCGATAGATTGTATAACCATTAACGCGATGTGCAGCATCCATGCCGTGTTCGCATACAGCTATGAAAAGTAACTTGTACTGGTGGAGATGAGATTTAAAATCAAGAAGCTTATTACGTAGGCTGCGAGGATTCCACTGCATCGCAATGGCCTTTCTATACATTTCCATCATGCGGAGGTAAAGGTAATGTCTCCAATGCCAAAAGCGCTTGAACCCCAGGCAGTTGCGACGCACCAGGAAATGCAGAGACAATTGCCTTGACTGCTGTGAGTGCCGCAGAGAAGAATGTCAGAGAAGGGACAGCTTCAATGGTTGATGGTGATAACTGTCTTCTCATGCCTGATGGGTCTGTTACACCGGCGTAAGTGCGTGCAATCTGCATTGATGGACCAGGGTGTGTCGGGTGGCTGGTTCTGATGGGCTTCGTCGCAGTGGTGTTCTGCAACCTTCGTTCGCCTTGTGCAGACCGAGGTGGGAGTGTAGGAAAGTCGTGTTCATTCGTAGGAGTCGTGACGGTGACATTACCGCCCTTGGCAGCGAAAGAAGGAAGTCGTAATATTCAGTCTTGATGTCTTTTCGTGGCGGCGGTCTTCACGGGACATAAATAGAACGATGCAGGATGGCCGGATTTACAGTTAGCACAATTTGGCTCTCTCTTATTGTTAAAGTTTGATTGGTGGTGAGGCCCAGCGCATATGCCACACCTAGTAGCACCTCTGCAATTTCGAGCAATATGGCCGAATCGTTGACAGTTATTGCACTGCATGGGGTCTTCTATGTGTTCTTGAACGATGAAGGTCTGAAACCCGAGGGCAATTCGGTGTGGAAGAGGGATTGTGGGTTGAAAAGTTAGGATGACGTTGCGCAACGGGGTGAACACATCTCCGCCATCTTCTGTCATAGAATGACGAACCCGTCGCCTTGCAGATATAACCCCTGCGTCTTTCAGGTAGAGAACGAGATCGTCATCGGAGTAGTCTTTAGGTACAGCAAAAATCTTGCCCATATTTCTGGCGTACGATTGAGGTACTGAAGGTAACACAGGGATTCCAGCTAAACACTGAGCTGACAAGAGGTTGCGGGCAGCCGCTTCAGACTGGACGGAGACGAAGAGAGATCCATCTCGGTGGAAACGGTGGTGCATAACCTGTTGTTGGGCTAGCAGGCGCATTTCGCTGGCGACTACATTAGGGTTGACCTTCCAGAAGGAGTAGTCACTAGTTGCTGGTGGGAACAGTACGGGAATACCACCGGCTCGGTTCTTCCTGTAAGTGACAGTGGCCGGGAACGGGTCATGAAGAGAAGTGTCGGCATCGTTCATCTGATCTGTCTGCTGGGGAGCGGCCGGTACCGAAGTGTCCATGGTATTATCGGGAACATCCACGTCTTGCGGATTGTCGGCATCACCCGAGGAAGATATCCCCAACCGCTGTCGTTTGGCAGGGCTGGCGGGGACCTGTTCACCTGTAGGAAGTGTCATACAGACGTCGGACCTCCCGTCCAGATTACAACGGGAGGAACGTGAAACGTTAGGTTCCTCCTTTCAAAAAGCCTATTGTTACCGTTGCAACTATCTCACATAATAATCGAAAGTGTATGTACTGTAGCTGCTTAGTTGTAAGCGAGCTTCCTGTGCTTTTGAAGTACCGGTACGGCTCTCAGGTGTCAAGGTAGCCAAAACGGTGAGAACATGCTCCCTCGAATCTGAAACTTCTGCAATGGGGCAAACGTGTTATCTATCGCGTCACAGGTATCGCGATAAGCGAGGCATGTAGGTTCGCTGTAGAAGGTGCGGTGTAAATGCCTCTCTCACTGTCAGATAATGCTCTTCCCACGAGCCCACCAGTCCATAACCCACAGTAAACGTCACTGAAATATAACCATTGCACATTCCCTACATGCCAAATTTCTAAGACTGAATGAGGACCTTGATGTGCAACAAGGACTTACCCTTTTTGCGTTGGCTCTTCTGGCAGCTGGAACTGTCGCTCGCCGTACATTCCAAGACCAAAGCCATAGGCATGTTGTTTAACAAGGAGTCCCGCAAGGAAGCATTATGAGTCTGATACTCATTCATGTGGTGATGGCGGACCTATCAAATTGATAATTCCTCGATCGCGTACTCCCATCTGCGTGCGCACCACCGCCGTCAACCGCTCGTCAGGAAAGATCGATACTGCCCCGAAAGTGATTTTTACCGAGTAGCGCAGATGACACGCCCGAGCCTCGCTTGCTAGCTAAGGATGTAACACTGTCTGAAGCCACTTGGTATCTACCCGTCGCGCCCATATTCGTGAGTCTTTAGGATCTTCGGGAACGAAGAGACCAATCCCTCCCCCCCCCCCCGCCCCCCAGTGTTTCGAGCCCACATTTATGATCTGGCAGAAGATACATTTTTCGCGACTGCAGACGTATACACGGATGGTGCTTCCAGAAATGGGAAGTATACATCGGCGTTTGTAATACCATCCGAATACCATCCATCAACGCCTTTCGCATTGAACCTCATAAACAGCTGAAGAACTCTATGCCATTCTATTCTTTCTGCAGCACATAGTTGATTTTAGCGTGCGTGTTCACCAACTCAAAGTCTGCACTGCAAGGTAGTTATTGAGAACACAGGCATACGACGCTCGTCTGCACCCCTATAGTGACGGATGTGATAATGGTTACCAGTATGTGTACGAAGCAGGACACAGGCAGGTTCTCCAATGGGTTCTATTGTGGTGTCGTGGGGATGAACAGGCAGATGAACAGCGCCTCAGAAGCACATCTTTCATCTAGGAGACGAGTCAGTATAGCACTGCTGAGGGAAGACCTTCGTTCCAATCTTCGGCGTCTAGTGGCATCCATGGCTTCCCGCTGTAACGTCTTGGCGTCTTTGGTAGCGTGACAGCAACGAAAGAAATGCGGAACTGACTCAGGGAGCAAAGTATAACGAAAGTGATTATTTAATTATGTACAAGAGATATGCAAGTGGTCGGCGGTGCGGCAGTCCAGCAGCATGGATAGTAGGGGAAGACCAAGATGCTCCGATGGCCTCCGATTTTGTAGACTGCATTGGGACCACGTCCTTGTCGGCTCCCAGGTACGCGACCTAGTATTTTGGTGATCGGAGTCCGTGGGAAATGACGAGGAGCACAAACCCTCCTAAACGACAACAAGGGAAGTTGTGTGCTTGCTTCCCGCAATGTGTGTCCGGTTTGGTAGTCCAACCTTGACCCTCAAAATTCCCTCCTGCTTCCAATCCGTCTATGAGGTCATCTGCTTTGCATGCGATCGTAACACCGCCAATGGACAACTGATATTCTCCTTCCATCTATGCTTCTAAGCGTTATCCAACGCTACTTTCCACCTGCAAAGAAACACCTCTCATTAAAACGCTGCATTAATTCATAGGCTGTGACTCAATGTTGCTTATACAGGTCAGTGGCGCTACCGGTCGTGGCAAGTTGACTCTCCGAGATGCCATCACTGCGGTGATTTGGGAGATCTAGAGCACATCCTTCTCCATTGCCTTCACTACCAACCTCTCAGGACTACTTTATTACGTGTTGCTGCACTCGTCACGAGGAATTGCTCCTTCACCGTCTCCGCCTAAAGGTCGCCCGTACACCGCTGCAGCTGTTCAAAATGGGTCAATCTAGCACTCCCCTCTGCACTAGCTGTGGCGTGGTGGGCGATATTCCTCACTGCATCATACACTGCAGGGGCACCTTCTGCACCGTGACGCCCTCTGTCGTCGTCTACCCCAACTTGGCTACGGCACTATGACACTGGCTACCTTACTGGGTCCCGTTTGTCAGTCGACCGAGTGGGCAGTCACCACTGCGCTCCTCCGCTTCCTCCACGCTTCGAACCTTGCCAACGCCTTGTGATTGTGTGACCGTGTGTGACTTTTCAGCTTTAGTTTTGTGTTCTTCCTTTTCCTTTTATTTTCTTCTTTTTCTTTTCTATTCTTCCGGCGATGATAGAATGTACCAGCGGGCAGATGTGCATGGCCTCACGCTAGGACGGTGCCGGTAGAACTCGTGTGGAGGAAGACCATCGTCCTCTACACTTTTCTTTCCTTCCCCTTTTCCTCCTTTTCTTTCCTTTTTCTTTTCTTCTCTTCCCCGTTTTTCCTTTTTTTGGAATAGCAAGCCGACCTCCGTCTGGCTGACATTTCATTTTTTTTCTTAATAAACATATCCCCCCTCTCAGGAGCACACTTTTAGTGTCTCTACATCAACTGGACTATCGCCCTCTCACTACGTCTAAACTGCTTGGTCCAGGGCCAAATCCACCCCACCAGCGGTCTGCCCTAAAAGCACTTCTAAACTTTTTGGTCACCGTAGGACTTCTGTCCCTCACGGTGAGGCAGCTCATATTATTTAATTTCATCACATTACCGCCAGCAATGGGGTACAGTACCGTCCCTGGTGATGAAACTCCCTATTCATGATGGTTAAAAAAATCGAAAATAAATATACAGGGTGTTTTTTATCCGTTACAAAATTTTTATGAAACAGCCACGACAGCAGCATAGATTTCAGATGCAGCTGAGATCTACGGCCAGGCTCACATCTTCTCGAAGAAAGTATGCAACTACAAGGTGAATAATTACCTAAAATTCATTAATGAACTCTTTCATTCGGGGATTTCGTGCAAAAGAGGGAGATCAGAATGAGAGACCCTCCTAGTTAAAAGTCATTGCACGTTTAAAACCGTGCGTGAAGATATCCACCACCGAATTCTGATATGCAAATGAGCCGAAACCGCGTCGACCTGGAACTTAGGGGGTACAGCCCTCATATCGCGTCAGAGGGCCACGTGATTTGAGCGTTGGAGATCGTTGGAGTAGGTGCCGACCTGTGGGCCAGATAAACCGCTTTCCCGCCCAGATAAGCCTCCGTCGGCGAAGGGGATGCACTTCTCAGGCGCGCTTTTTCAATTGCGGCTCATTTGCATATCAAAATTCTGGATGAATATATTACGTAGGCGCGCGTTTCAAGAATTTTTGAAACGTGGAATGGCTTTCAACTAGGATCGTCTGTCATTCCGCTATCCCGCTTTTGCGTCAAACTATTTTGCGTTAAACTATTGCGTCAAAGTAATGAATTTTAGGGAATTAGTCATCTTGTAGTCGCATACTTTCTTCGAGAGGATGTCAGGATGGCCGTAGAATTTAACTGCAAAAACGACATCTATGCTGCTCTCATGTTTTTTTTAAATAAAAATTATGTAACGGGTAAAACACACCCTGGACAAATACAGGGTGCCCCAGAAAACGTGTCATTGAATTATAATAGTAATAAAAAACTACGCCACCTAGAATCATGCGGTAACGGCACCTGTACTTAGTAGGTCGTTGCCACTAGAGTCACTAAATAAGCTACGCTAGCTTATTTAGTGACTCTAGTTGCCACATGCTGATGTGAATGTCATGTTTTTGCGAACTGAACTCGGACATTTGCCAAGTAAAGGTAACTTTTTTACCCCATCAATGTGAAGAGCGTGCCGAATTTACTCAAATTCATGATAACTGACATATTAAGGAGCTATCCCATCGAAAAAATAGCCGAACATCGTGCTTTTCGGGGCACCAAGAGCATAGAGCTCGATGACTTTCTGAGCGCAATATAGTTGTCAGTCCGACGAAAGGAGGTTGCAAACCCAGCCCACAGAGTGATAGTAGAAAGAGATAACACAGGCACGGCTTATCGCATCCTGCTTCCTCTGTGATCATGCCTTCCCTCTCCCAATTTCAGGGAACTATGAGTTTTTTTATGCGACGGAGCCCCCTCAGTACCACCTATGGAGACACCTTACTACCGCACCTCATTCGAGCGATTCCTGTCGTACCGAAACGCGAACTCATCCGTTGTGCGTACCGACCCTCCCTTCAACGGGATAGTGGACCATCCCAATCTCGTTTCTAGCTGTCTATCAGTGTCCGATGACACGCGCTCCCCTGTTTAAGGCGAGTCTGCGCGCCACTGTACAACCGAACCGAAAAACTTGTTACACCCATCCAATGTTGCTCGACACCAACTCGCTGTATTGTGCTTATGAAGTGACAGTAGCATAATAACAATATGTCAATACCTTAAAGGGTCCCCCTTCTATCATATGTATAACATGATTCGCACTGAAATGAACATGTTAGTGGATGACTCGAGTTATTTTATCTGAATAAAATGAGGTCATGTGCGACTTATTGAAGCTACCGGTGATGGCAAAATGCACGGCATCGCGAAACGCAACTTGCGTATGGCGCATTGCATTCCATGGCACGCTGCCAGGAGATCGAAATAAACATATGAGACACTGAATAACATGTATATTGGCATCTTTTTCATTCCTTCACACCATTTCACACTACACTGTGGTCATACGTGGATACATGGTGTCTCGCGATGCTGGTGTATGTGCATGGTTCTTTCTCTCTCGCGCGCGCGCGTAATCGAGGTATCGGTACCTCTCGCACTGTGGCTTAGATGTGACCAACTGCACATAACTTAATTTTCATATCTCACATCTCATGTTTCGCGTGTAATGGGGTAGTGTACTGCTGTCCAGCGGTGAATCACCCCAGGCCATAGCGATGTATTTGTTGTTGTCGTTGTTGAATTTAAATCTTGTTGCTTGGGGTAATTCCGAATGCTCAAGATACCACACGCTTACAGCGTTGTGACATCAATGTAATGGCATAGCCAGAAGGGGGTTTTGCGCTTCATCCCCCCTCTCACTGAAATGATACCTTTGGGAGTGCATTTTGGTTCGAGAAATGAGGGGGAGTCTTCCTCTGCCATATAAAGTCCAAACAGAACCCCTCCCGAAATATTTTTCTGGCCACGCTACTGCATCGACATAACTGTCCTTGAATGGTCATTCATACTTAAAAAAAAAAGAAAAAAATCGTTGTCTCGAATATGTCTACCTATAATCAATAAAAAATGTCTGGTTGGTGATATGGCGTATCATCATGATCAAACAAGCAAAAAGCAAACAAACAAAAGCATATGTCATCTTGTACAGCACAAAGTACCGTAGTCATGGATAAGGAAGCATACAGCAGGAAAATTAAGGAACTGTTCCAGGACGAATCTCGCTTTGTCGAACTACCCGCTGATCCTACGCAGAAATCGGAACGAGCATTAGTCCAGCGTCTTCGACAATTAAGAGAGTGCGGAAGCATTTCTAATACGGTCTACAAACGGCTGTTTTCGTCCAATGGAGCAACCCCCAGAGCGTACGGCTTGCCTAAGGTACATAAGCCCCAAGTTCCACTCCGACCGATAGTGTCCTTCACGGGTGCACCAACGTATCAGCTTTCAAGGTTCCTCGTTGAACTGTTGAGTCCCATTATGTACAAGAATGGACACTCTATAAAGAACTCACGTGAATTTCGCTCCAGTGTTTGTGATGTTGTGATCAACAGTGATGAAACCGTGGTGTCGTTTGACGTTGTATCACTCTTCACGAATGTCCCCATTGCCCTTGTTATCGACGTGGCCAAAGATCGCCTGAACAGTGACGACACCCTTTCTGAACGCACTACACTTTCCGTGACCGAAGTTATATCCTTGTTAACCTTTCGTCTCCACGAAACATATTTTAAATTCGACATCGTGATATATAAACGGATAGAAGGCTGCCCTATGGGAAGTCATGTCTCGGTCTCTGCTGCGAACCTTGTCATGGAATATATTGAAGAACAGCTTCTCAGCTCCCACATCAGCGATGTTAAATTCTACAAACGCTATGTGGATGACACTTTTGTAGTTCTGAAACGCACTGACGTCATCCCATTTCATTCATTACTCAACAGTGTTCATCGCAACATCCAGTTTACCCTAGAGGAGGAGGAGAATTCACAGCTTCCATTTCTTGATGTTTTAGTATCACGTAGTGACTCAGGTGCAATTAACACCAGTGTCTATCGTAAACCCTGTGATAATGGATCGATTTTAGATTTTTACTGTGACCATGCGCCCGAACACAAGCGGGCTGCCATCAGGTTCCTTTTTAATCATTCTGATGAGGCACCTAGCACGTATCAAGCTAAGAAATCTGAGCAGTTTTTAGCCACTAACATTTTATCCAAGTATCATTACTCCGAGCGTTTCCGCAAAGACACGGTCTCTAAAATTTGTTCCGTCTCAGATAACCGACCTGCTCCTGACACTATTGTATGCATCCCTTATGTACGTGGCCTATCGGAGTCGGTACGAAGGCTTTTAAAGCCACTTGGTATTGTTACCACTTTCAAGCCCCGTCAAACATTACGTAACATTCTGTGCCATCCCAAGGACTTTGTGCCCCACATGTACAAAGCAGGGGTCGTATACAAACTGGAATGTCAACAATGCTACACGTGCTATGAAGGGGAAACTGCGAGGAAGAAGGTCACCAGAATGAAGGAGCACAAGGCACAATTGACAAAACCACCAGCAAAGAATCAACGCACCGAACTCGTCGCTCACGTGGTAAGAACAGGACATTCTTTCAATTTTGACAACGTGACAACCTTGGCTTTTGAACACAGATGGGGGGAGGGGGGAGTAAATTCCTTGAATCTTGGCACATTCAATGCGAGATAAATGCTTGTAACAGTCACAGGGGGCCCTTACCAGTCTGTTACAAGCAGAGTACAAGGGTTTAAAAGGATTCCCGTTTTAAACCCCGTTTCACTTTCCTGTGTTTATGATGACGCCCGAAGTAGGTGTCGAAACGTTCACGTATTCTGTTTACAACTTGTTATGCAAGCCAGTGTTCACTTCATACTATATATATATATCTATATATATATATATATACGCTACAAAATTTAGGTTCGAACGACCAGGATGTTGAATATAGATAGGGGAGAAAAGACACCAGAGACTGAAGTAGGGAGTAGGGGAAAGTTATTTATTAAGCTGGCATTTAAACTAAGGGTCTGGGGAAGTCTACGTTTCGGCGGAAGCTCCGCCTTCTTCGGGACTGAGAGGAAAATCTCTGTACAAGGTCTTTTAAGAGGTTACAAAAGTGTCGTCACAGTTGGTACAATTCCACTGCGAGGCAGTCGTCAGTGAGTCATGTTCTGGAAGATTCCGGAAGGTTCCTGGGTCATCGGCCGGGGAGATTACGTGTCAGAGTCTTGGGTCGCGCTCGTTGAAAACCTGTTGTCCGGGGTGCTCTTAGAGTCATTGTGTCCAGCTGTAAAGAAAAGAAGAAAAGAGGCAGCGGGCACTCCGAGGACATACAGAAAAAAAGTTATCCGGATATGCTTCTTACAGTTGATAGCACTCCTTTATCCTCATTTATTAGAGATTGGAATTTGTAGATCAAGTACGATTCGCGTTGCTCTCTACAGCGATCCGATGTGAAATTTGACTCTAAAATAAAAAGTTCGACGTTATTAATGGAATGACCGGGTCGACTAAAATGGCGAGAAACCGGGAGGCTACCTTTTTTTCTAACATCTGATCGGTGGTTATTGAATCGAATCCTAAATGAATTTTTACTTTGACCTACATATTGCGCGAAGCATGTTGTACATTGAATGATATAAATAATGTTACTGGAGTTACAGTCAAAGTCGCCATTGATTTTAAGGGAGAAGTTGGAGTTTGTACTCTTGACCGCTGCCGTGCTTTGCATTGATTTGCATATTTGGCATCTTTTACCATTGCATGGATGGCATCCCGCCGTAGGTGTTAATGGTTTGGGAACTTTGGAGTTGACTAGTCTATCTTGGAGGTTGCGGGCACGTCTGTAGGTAACTCATGGCTTCTCGGCAAATATTTGTCGTGTCCGTTCAGATTGCAGAAGGATGCTATGGTGGCGGTGGAGGATACTGTTAATATTACCCGCGCCTGCACCAAAGGTAAGAACAAGGTTTACGCGGTCGCCCTTGGGTTCGTCGTTGCGTTTACCGAATAAGTTCCTCCGGTCTGTTTGTCGTGCTTTGGACAGGGCGTCTCTTACTAGACTGGGTGGAAAATTACGATTACCGAAGGTCTGCTCTAATTCCGCGAGGTTTTTGTTTAGAACATCGTCGTCCGAGCAGATCCTCCTGTATCGGAGTGCCAGGCTATAAGGAATGGTGAGTTTAGTATGGCGCGGGTGGCAACTGTTAAAGGAAAGGTACTGCTGAGCATCAGTTGGCTTTCGGTACAGGTCAGTGGAAAAACCCTTCTCGGTTAAGGTTACTTTTACATCTAGGAAATTAACAGTCGTTGCCGAGAAGGAGTGGGTGAACTTCATGGCGGGGTGTACCAGGTTGAAATCGCGAATGAATCCTGTGAGATCTTCTTCGGAGTGTGGCCAAAGCATGAATATGTCGTCCAAGAAGCGTTTGTATAGACTAGGTTTTTTGTCGCGCACGGCTAGAAATTTTTCCTCTAGTGCACCCATGAAAATATTTGCGTACGTTGGTGCCATCTTGGTTCCCATAGCTGTGCCATTTATTTGTAGATAGTGGCGGCCGTCAAATTCGAAGTTATTATTTTTGAGGATCAAGTTGAGTTGAGTTGGTAATACAGATGGGTCAACCGCGCGATCGGAGTACTTCAGATACGCCGCCTCCGCTGCTAGCACGCCATCCTCATGTGGGATGTTAGTGTAAAGGGAGGTAACGTCTAGCGTTACAAGCAAGCTTGCATTGGGTGGTTCACATTTGCTAAGTATTTCGAGGAAATGGTTGGTGTCCTTAATATATGAGGGTAATCGGGGAGGTATATCTTTAAGGAGGTGGTCAACGAAGCTAGAAATTTTCTCCGTGGCGGTGCCGATTGAGGAAACTATAGGTCGCCCTGGGTTTCCTGGTTTATGGATTTTCGGTAACATGTAGAACCTGCCTGGTTTAGGGTTTTGGGGGGCTAGAAATTCATATAGGCAGGAGTCGATTATTTCACGCGCTTTTAGGGATTTTAGGGTTTTGGTGATTTCGGCAGCTATCTTATCTGTTGGATCACTGTCAAGCGGCTCATAGAACGTGTTACAGCCCAGTTGTCGGAAGCCCTCGTTAAGGTAGTCCTGTTTGTCCATCACTACGATTGCCCCTCCCTTGTCTGCCCCTTTGATAATGATATCGCCACAGTTCTGTAAGTCGGAGAGGCTGCGCTGCTCAGCTGCTGTTAAATTTGGTTTAGTTTTGCGGTTAGATGGATTGTTGTATGCGTCAAGTACATCCCTTTGAACAGCCTTGATGTACATATCCAGGGCTTTGTCGCCGTTGGCATCGGGTGTGAAATCAGAAGTTGGTTTAAAGGGATTCGGATTGGAGTTAGGTTTGTCGAAAAAATATTCTTTTAGGCGCATACGTCTTGCGAAATTGTCCAAATCACGATGGAGTTGATATTCATTTAGTTTAGCGTTGTTGGGGCAGAATGACAGACCCCGATTCAGAAGTGAGAATTCTGAGTCGGTGAGGGTGCGGGATGACAAGTTCACAACGTATGTGATACAGTTACACGTTGTTGGACGGAAGAGGCCGCACCGCACATGATGGTGAATTGGACGGTGCGGCCTCTTCCGTCCAACAACGTGTAACTGTATCACAAAACGTTGTGAACTTGTCATCCCGCACCCTCACCGACTCAGAATTCTCACTTCTGAATCGGGGTCTGTCATTCTGCCCCAACAACGCTAAACTAAATTAATATCAACTCCATCTTGATTTGGACAATTTCGCAAGACGTATGCGCCTAAAAGAATATTTTTTCGAGAAACCTAACTCCAATCCGAATCCCTTTAAACCAACTTCTGATTTCACACCCGATGCCAACCGCGACAAAGCCCTGGATATGTACATCAAGGCTGTTCAAAGGGATGTACTTGACGCATACAACAATCCATCTAACCGCAAAACTAAACCAAATTTAACAGCAGCGGAGCAGCGCAGCCTCTCCGACTTACAGAACTGTGGCGATATCATTATCAAAAGGGCAGACAAGGGAGGGGCAATCGTAGTGATGGACAAACAGGACTACCTTAACGAGGGCTTCCGACAACTGGGCTGTAACACGTTCTATGAGCCGCTTGACAGTGATCCAACAGATAAGATAGCTGCCGAAATCACCAAAACCCTAAAATCCCTAAAAGCGCGTGAAATAATCGACTCATGCCTATATGAATTTCTAGCCCCCCAAAACCCTAAACCAGGCAGGTTCTACATGTTACCGAAAATCCATAAACCAGGAAACCCAGGGCGACCTATAGTTTCCTCAATCGGCACCGCCACGGAGAAAATTTCTAGCTTCGTTGACCACCTCCTTAAAGATATACCTCCCCGATTACCCTCATATATTAAGGACACCAACCATTTCCTCGAAATACTTAGCAAATGTGAACCACCCAATGCAAGCTTGCTTGTAACGCTAGACGTTACCTCCCTTTACACTAACATCCCACATGAGGATGGCGTGCTAGCAGCGGAGGCGGCGTATCTGAAGTACTCCGATCGCGCGGTTGACCCATCTGTATTACCAACTCTACTCAACTTGATCCTCAAAAATAATAACTTCGAATTTGACGGCCGCCACTATCTACAAATAAATGGCACAGCTATGGGAACCAAGATGGCACCAACGTACGCAAATATTTTCATGGGTGCACTAGAGGAAAAATTTCTAGCCGTGCGCGACAAAAAACCTAGTCTATACAAACGCTTCTTGGACGACATATTCATGCTTTGGCCACACTCCGAAGAAGATCTCACAGGATTCATTCGCGATTTCAACCTGGTACACCCCGCCATGAAGTTCACCCACTCCTTCTCGGCAACGACTGTTAATTTCCTAGATGTAAAAGTAACCTTAACCGAGAAGGGTTTTTCCACTGACCTGTACCGAAAGCCAACTGATGCTCAGCAGTACCTTTCCTTTAACAGTTGCCACCCGCGCCATATTAAACTCGCCATTCCTTATAGCCAGGCACTCCGATACAGGAGGATCTGCTCGGACGACGATGTTCTAAACAAAAACCTCGCGGAATTAGAGCAGACCTTCGTTAACCGTAATTTTCCACCCAATCTAGTAAGAGACGCCCTGTCCAAAGCACGACAAACAGACCGGAGGAACTTATTCGGTAAACGCAACGACGAACCCAAGGGCGACCGCGTAAACCTTGTTCTTACCTTTGGTGCAAGCGCGGGTAATATTAACAGTATCCTCCACCGCCACCATAGCATCCTTCTGCAATCTGAACGGACACGACAAATATTTGCCGAGAAGCCACGAGTTACCTACAGACGTGCCCGCAACCTCCAAGATAGACTAGTCAACTCCAAAGTTCCCAAACCATTAACACCTACGGCGGGATGCCATCCATGCAATGGTAAAAGATGCCAAATATGCAAATCAATGCAAAGCACGGCAGCGGTCAAGAGTACAAACTCCAACTTCTCCCTTAAAATCAATGGCGACTTTGACTGTAACTCCAGTAACATTATTTATATCATTCAATGTACAACATGCTTCGCGCAATATGTAGGTCAAAGTAAAAATTCATTTAGGATTCGATTCAATAACCACCGATCAGATGTTTCGAAAAAAGGTAGCCTCCCGGTTTCTCGCCATTTTAGTCGACCCGGTCATTCCATTAATAACGTCGCACTTTTTATTTTAGAGTCAAATTTCACATCCGATCGCTGCAGAGAGCAACGCGAATCGTACTTGATCTACAAATTCCAATCTCTAATAAATGAGGATAAAGGAGTGCTATCAACTGTAAGAAGCATATCCGGATAACTTTTTTTCTGTATGTCCTCGGAGTGCCCGCTGCCTCTTTTCTTCTTTTCTTTACAGCTGGACACAATGACTCTAAGAACACCCCGGACAACAGGTTTTCAACGAGCGCCACCCAAGGCTCTGACACGTAATCTCCCCGGCCGATGACTCAGGAACCTTCCGGAATCTTCCAGAACATGACTCACTGACGACTGCCTCGCAGTGGAATTGTACCAACTGTGACGACACTTCTGTAACCATTTAAAAGACTTTGTACAGAGATTTTCCTCTCAGTCCCGAAGAAGGCGGAGCTTCCGCCGAAACGTAGACTTCCCCAGACCCTTAGTTTAAATGCCAGCTTAATAGATAACTTTCGCCTACTCCCTACTTCAGTCTCTGGTGTCTTTTCTCCCCTATATATATATATATATATATATATATATATATATATATATATATATTTTCTTTTTTTTCAGAATGCACAACAAGAGTTTGCTCACCGAATCAATGAGTATAGCATGTTGCTTGAATACTGGGAGAAGATACATGTAACAGATACAAATACCATATGACACACTATGGAAATAAGGCATTTTTCACGAGGGATGCATGAAGCACTGTCGCGGAGTATTAGTGAGGTTAAGTGTATTGTAAGCTATCGCCTTTGCGTACGTAAGGCATAGCGTGGTGTTTTTGCGCACTGCGCGGAGCTTTCTTTGTTTTGCGCGTGCGCAGAACCACCAACGCTATCCTTTCCGTACGCAAAGGCGATAGCGTGCGATGCACTCAAATTCTCTATTGTGTGCTTGAACACATAACACTTTGGCCACACGTTGACAACACATATGGCATGACCAGCTTCCGTGGCATAGTGGTTAGGATGATTATACTTTCCACGGCGAGACTGGGAGGTGACACGGGTTCGAATCCTGTCACCG
The DNA here is from genome assembly GCF_037126465.1 of Ornithodoros turicata. Lineage (NCBI taxonomy): Eukaryota > Metazoa > Arthropoda > Arachnida > Ixodida > Argasidae > Ornithodoros > Ornithodoros turicata. The sequence continues at coordinate 67,561,748 of NC_088201.1, read as the reverse complement.
GCTGTGCTGTCTGATGTTTTCCCTCGATTTTCCGAAGACTTTCCAGACGAATGTCGGCACAGTTCTCCCTGAAGTCGGCCCAGGACGCATACTTACCCCCTCTCCCCCACCTCTTCCTGCTGTCCTCTTTCCATCTGTCCAAGTCTGTACGCCGCTCATAGCCACAGTTGCTTCGCGGTGCTAACACGAATTTAAAAAAAGAATGGAGAAAGAAAATAAGTCAATATGGCAGGAAATACAGCACAGGAACAAAGAGACATACAGCGGCCAACGAAAGACAATGGACCAAAATTATCACGGAGGAAATCAACAAAATTGAAATTGAAGACTGGAAAAAGAATATCACGAAGAAACAGAGTCTAAAACAGTATAACCATTACAAACTGAAACCAGAGGTTTGTTACGGCTAGAGGCGAGACTTAGAAAGTGCGCTCCTCTTCCGATTCACTACTAACGAATCTCAGAAGGAGTCAACTGTTTGATGACATCGACCCCACCTGTCAACTATGTCGTAAAGCGACGGAAGCCCAAAGACACGTCCTCCTCGAGTGTGAACAAGTGACACAGGAAACGACACCAAACAACATCTTGGAAGAAAACGCCAGCGAAATAATGGACATACTACACGGGCAATCCCCGACCCGAAAACGGAGCCGAGCCATATACGAGGGCTGTTCAAGTCAAACCGGGACGTTTGATGTTTTGCAAAAGTGAAATGAACTTCCAGGCGAGAAATTAGTTTTATTTTCAACATAATCTCCAGCTGCACTAATGCACTTGTCCCAGCGTTTCACGAGGGCTTGTATGCCAGAGTGTAGAAATCTTTACCGGCTCGTAGCAGCCATGACTGGACCGCATTCTTGACCTCGTCGTCACAACTCAAGTGGCAGCCCCCAAGGAACGCCTTCAGAGGCCCGAAGAGATGGAAATCGCTGGGGGAGAGATTTGCACTGTAAGGGGGATGTGGCAGCAACTCCCAGCCAAATTCCTGTAAGGTGCGTCTCGTGAAATGCGCGGTATGCGGGCGTGCATTGTCCCGTAGGAGGAGGCCTCCTTCGGTGATCAGGCCCGGCCGCTTTTGCTTCAGCGCCGTATGCACATCCCTGAGAACCTGGCAGTAGTATGCACTATTGATGGTGGTACCACTGGGCAAAAAAATCAACATGAACGCCAGCCTTGTTCCAGAAAACCGTGACCATGACCCTACCCACAGACGGGGTGCTTCGGAACTTCTTGGGAGCTGGCGAGCCCGGATGCTGCCACTGTTTTGATGCACGTTGAGACTCAGGAGTGAAATGGTGCACCCACGTTTCATCGCAAGTGATGATCCGATCACGGAATGGCTGTCCTTCAGTGTCGAAACGGTGCCTTAGCTCTTGGCAGATTTCCAGTCTTCTCTGCCGGTCAAACACGGAGAGCTGCCTCGGGGCCCAACGGGCACTAACTTTCCGAAACTGGACGTGTTCATGAATGATAGTGTTCAACGTTCCCACAGAAAGGTCCGTCTTTAGAGCCAGTTCGAGAAGTATTATCCGTCGGTCCTTGAGGATCAGGCGCTCCAAAGTTGGATGTTCTCAGGAACTCTGACACTGGGCTCTGAGCCGCCCTGGCCGGGATCGTCCTGCACTGATGTACGGTCGCCTCGGAACTGTTTGCACCACTCAAACGCTTTGCTGCTGCTAAGTGTATCGTGGCCATACTAAGCATGAAGTCTTCTGTGAATTTCAGATGACTTTACGCCTTCATTTACGAGAAACTTCATGACAATTCGCTGTTCGATGTGCGCGCTCACCTCGTTGTCAGCCATCTTGTCCAGCACGTGTCTTCTGTTTTGCACAAACTTTGGACCACCACGTGGTGAACGCGGAGGCCTGTGGCGTGTGAAAATGACGAAAAAGAAGTAGCGCGAGCCATTTGTAGACTCAGGAGACAGAAAGTCCCGGTTTGACTTGAACACCCCTCGTACGTTTGTAGTGTACATAAGTGTAAATAAATCTAGTCGTTGCTGAGCCCCTTGTCCGTCAGACGTCTTCATGGAAACCAGTTCCCGATCATCGGACGTCACCTCGAACCGACCTTCCAGCTAGAGCAGCAGATGGAGGAAGACATCTTACTGGTTCAAACAAGTAGAGCTCCGACTAGTTACATGGGAACGACTGGAAACAACAAGCAGTGGAAAAGATAAAAATCCCAGAACAAGCCACCTTCGTTCTTCTGTGCATGACTCAACGTCGCCTTTTCTCCTTTATTTTCTCTATTTCCTGAATATTCTGGCAAGCATTATTTCATTTTCTTTCCCTTATCTGTGTACATATTTTATCTATTTCTTTCCTTCCTCAATTTCCTCTTTTATCTATGTACATATTTTATTTCTAACTCTGTGTCTACATTTTGAAGACTTCCCTGCGTCAAAAGGGACTAGGAGCGAATACTTTACTCTACTGTCAAGTCAGCGGGCTCCCCGTTCCGTCAGGTGGCGCCAAATCCATAGTATACGCAGAGGGGTCGGACTCGCTCAAAAAAGAGCGACCACAAGGGAGCTGCCATCTTACGTGTAGCTTCTCTTTGTAAAACTCAATTCTGTAAAACACAGTGTACATCGGTGTTTGTGTCTCCGTATCACTGCATCTTGTTAGTTTTGCGTCTGCTTGGTGAAGTGCTGTAGGCCTTGCATCCTCTGTTCGCTTGTTACCACTGGGTCGTTGGTAGTTATTACTATATTGTTCACTGCCAGTGGCGTAGCCAGGGGAGGATTTTTAGGGGGGGGGGGGTTTAGAGGGTTCAAGCCGCCCGAAATCGTACCCATGGTAATGCATTTGGGAGAGGGAAACGTGGGTGAAATCCTGCTCCCACATTTAAAGTCCCCAAAAATCCCATCCCCAAATATTTTTCTGGCTGCGCTACTGTTTATTGTTATGTATGTTGCATCATCATCTTTTTGCTAGCCATTTCTCTGTCATTCTAGGTATCATTTGCACCCGGTGTATCATTGTTCTATTCTCTTATCACTGCTGATATCATCCGTTCCTTGTTATTGATTTTTGTTTTCCAACTTGAACGGTCGCGGGGCAGTATTGCTAGAGTACTGCTCCTCATTCCAACATGAAATTTCCAGTTGGATTTTTGAAGTCGCTCACTATCTCCGGAGGATGGCCTACTGACCTACCTACTGCAGTAGCACAATGACCCCACACTTATTCTAGTGGAGTAGCAAAGCAGATAGGAAAACCTGCGATTGAGGCTGTCGTTTGCTTTTGTTTATATATGAGCCCTTAGTGGAAAAGAAATCATTAGGCCAACTACCGAAAATTGTAATCAGGTTACTTGAAATATATTTGGTCATAGTAAGCAACCAATTATTCGCTATATTTCTCAACATAGTCTGGTATTATATTACCATATTATTGACACAATATTTTAATATTTGTATTCGTATTGCCAACTGTAGGATGGGGCAAACGCCGTCGCCCTAAACACGAAGAGCAGGATCAACTAGAGCTAGACACGCAGTCCCACGGAATTGCCAAACATCCCAAAGAAGCCTTCGTTGTGATCGCAATCGTATTGTATAGCTTTTCAGCTACAGCTTTGTGTGCTTTACAATAAACTCACCCCAGATTTCCGATAGATCCCCTCCCTATCCTGTGGGGTCAGCATATTCTAAATTCATTTACCTAATCTGGTAATTTAAATTTAATAATACATTCCACTACCCTGAACCCTTTACACTGCCACTGTTTTGCGAAGTTTTTTTGCTTCTAACGTTAGCCGCTCTCTTCCAAGCCAAGTTCGTACGTAGTAGCTGATTATATTTCTGATACGTTCTTTACCCCACAGCCATCACCATGCACCACTCTACACCTGTTTACCCAAACTTGATATGCGATTTCGACTGCTACTAACATGTAAAATTTCTGTTGTCTTTTGATTACTTTCCCCACATGTATTCCCACAGCTTCTTCAAACGTTAAGTTATTTAATCCAAAATATTTCTTCAAACAGGACCACAGGTACGCTGGTGCCTTACACGCGAAGATGGCGTGCCTCCCTGTTTCTATCTGACCGCAAAGCTGGCAGTCCCTTCTGCTGCTTTTCCCCCACTGATAAAACTTGTCCTCACTGGTATGACCTCATGCGCCACATTCCATAAGAATGATTTTCGTTTGCCTTCTAGAAAGAAACTATGTATTCTTTTCCAACCTTCCGCTGTTATCGAAGATTGATATTTTTCTATTTATTTCCTCCTCAGATCTCTCTATAATTCTCCGATTGAGCTTCCGCTGTAGCCTTTGCTCCTCTCTAACCTTTTAAATTGCAGCAATGTGTGCTTACCTGCTTCATAAATTGCTGGCTGCCATTCCGACATTGGACTTCTGCGATCTATGCCCAGTTGGCTAAAATGTCGTTTGTTTATTCCCAGCCAATATCTTGCTACCTGCTGCCCGATGTCCTTCCCATCCAACATACCATGTATTACACGTAAAGCATATGCTTGTGATAACTGTTTCAGATCAGAAATCTGTAGGCCCCCAATTTCAATAGGCAGCTTCATTTTCTCTTGTGCTACCAATTGCGTTTTCCCTTCCCAAATAAATTGAAAGCAGAGTTTCTCAATTCCATGGCATATTTCAAGAGAAGGGTAAATGACAGAAAACAAGTACGCGCATTTTTGTATCATAATTCTTTTGTCAATCTGCGCTCGAGCTGTAAGTGGCGTTCCCGGTTCAACACGCTCTTCCCTTAATTTTTCCAAGTACTTTTCTAGCCGCCTCCAATTGCTGTATGAAACCCCGTCCTTGTTAAACATAACTCAGATAATTGTGGTCTCTTCCACAATGCTCAGACCCAGATTTTTCCTCGGTTGCTCCCCACCTAAATATATTAATAATTAATTAAATAAATAATTATTTATAATAATATAAATAATTATATTAATTTTGATTTGTCTCTATTTATTTTCGTCCCACTCATTGTCCCATATCCTTCCATTACTTACAGAGCTTTCTCAACTTCCTTTTCTCCTTGATCCCGGAATCCCGGAAATCCCATTCCTGTCACTTCCAACAGGACACCGTTGAGGTCGGAAATATCAATTGTTTCGATTGTTTTAACTTCCGTTACTCTATGTGCCATTCGACTTGATACATATATTCTGTCTATTTTGTATATTCTGTCTGTCTGTCTATACATGTGTGTATTGTCATCAAGCAGGAGAGCTACCTATGGAGAGCTACCTATAGAGTGTATTGGCATCAAATGGAAGGCCGGCCACAGGGGCAGGCTTCCTGTGCATCTCAAATAGACTCGAACAACATTCTGAATACCAACTCTCACCCAGCGACTAAGGCTGGTCAGAGATTGCTATACGTGTCCGTTTCGCCATGCAACAGTCCATGACACTGGAAAGCTGCAAGTGGGAGAACAACAAGAGGATGTGGACATCTCATAGATTAACATGGAACTTGCCATTGTCCACCCATACATATACCCATACCCATACCTATACACTGCTCAACACTGCTTACGAACCAGATCGATATTATTTGTGCGTGAAGGACCTGGATGTCTTCTCGAACCATGATATTCCTGGTGTCTCTAAGTGCTACAAGGCAAAAAAGGTCATTGGAGTAGATTTACACGTACGGCGTGTCAGTCTCTTCGTGTGACGGAAAGATAAGATGGACTGCCAGGTACGCAAAACATAAGCGTAAAAAAAACCGGAACTAGTGTACCTAAGGGGGGAAGTGAGTGGGAAGTTGAGTAGTGTATAGATTAACTCTGCAGCCAGGAAATGACGTCAAACAGGAAATGACGTCATCAAGGACGTATGACGTCACTCCAAGCCGCAGCCGCTCCACCCTCATATCAGTGAGGTCAGTGGATAAGATAGTTAATCAGTGACGTCACATAGTTAATCTTAGTGATATGATATCAATGATAAGATTAAGTAACAATAATGACATCATTGTGAAACACACTAGGAATCGAACTTGGGTCCTTTAGGTTGTCAGACGAGCAGCTTAAGCCACTGGGCCACGGGGTCTACATGTTTACTTGCGTCGCTAATCAGAATAGAATTGTGTGGGGTGGAGAGGTTGTTTGATTTCTTTTACTCCAGGTGGCGTCATGGGGAGTTGAGTTCGTTCATCTAGAGATGGCAGCACTTCCAGCAAATTTACCACCGTTCAACAGATGGCGCTACTCGCGCCCCCCCTTTGCGCCCGCAGGTTTTTGTGTCATGTTCAACAGCTTACAGCATATTTTAAATTTGCCCGCCTTTTCTGACATTTTAAACAGATGGCGAATTCACTTTTGCCTCAACAGATGAAGCTATGACGAATTAAAAAAATTCCCGCCATTAGTCCATTAGACTCCTCACGATGATTTCGTTCAAAAAAAAAAATTACGAAGCACTTCTACGTCAGTTTACTGTCAAACGGCTCGAGTGATGTATGTCTTAGTAACACAAGGAGCAAGTTTAGAATGAAACTCGCTCTCTCAGTGCAATTATATCGAAAGTGGCAGGTTGCTCTGACTGAGATGAATATTCCATTTGCAATTAACAATAACACGAGGAGAGCCCCTCCTCGATACTGTAAGCATGAGAGAGCAAGCAAAATGTGGGAGAAAACATTATTGTAAATTTTTCTCCATCCCTAACGAAACAGTAAAAAATAACGAGTATAAAAAAAAGAACAAATTCATTCGCTTTTTCATGACTTATTTTTATTATAACAGTTAGATCACAGTTATCTTTCAAGTCTATAGTCATTTCAAAGAATGAGCAAAGCATAGTGCTACTCTAGTTGACAAAACAGTTGAGCTTCGTTGACATTTGGATTTTCATACTCTAATTCACTGTGTTATGCAAAGTAAGTAACGGACATATTGTAAGACAATTACACACATGTCTCGCTGTAGGGATAAATATTCCTTCTATTGACGTTACATGACATGGTCAACCTAACACAGCATCGAATCGACATTTAAATTAAGTCGATCCACATACCGTGTGAGGACGACGATGAGGCAATGTTGATTTTGTGTTGGTGATATCCAAAGCGAACAGAAAGTCCAACAGATCACTGGTCTCTTTGCGGAGATTTTCCGACAAAAGGAGGTCATCACACTCAAGTCTTGACTGATGAAGTTGTAGGACAACTTTCCCGTTGCATGAGAGAGTCTTAGAAAGGCTGTCTCGCTCCGATGAGGAGCAAAGTCGCTCTACACATGATGCCGACGAGCCGCTGAAGTTTCTACAGTGAGCCAGACGGTATGGGGAAGTGACGGAGACAATCATGAACCGTTCGTACTGCATTTCCGTGAATGCTACAATGAACTCGGATGCTATGAACATTGAGCAAAGCTCAGTCTCACCAGAGAGGGGCTCGCAGTGACGGCGAAAACATAAGGATTTGACAGGCAGGCCACATGACTGCCCCCCTCTCTGGATTCGACGCTGTGCTAGGAGTTCTGTTGAATGTTTCAGCCATCTTTATGTCAAGGTTTTCTTTCCCATACTTTTATTGACAACTTCCACGTGACAACAGCGTGCCTTGTAGACGTCATAGACACTAATCACCTCTTTCCGCAAACTCATCGCTAGCCTAATCTCACTTCGTTCCGCTTGACAACTTTTGCGCATTCGACATCGTGTTACATCTTTTCCTTCCACGTGATCGCTCCATGCATATGGCTTCGTGTTACATCGTTGCAGTCAACATCCTCGTTACTCACGGTCCGCAAACTCTTCGTTAACCTTTTTTTCTTTTTTCCTTTGCAAAGTAGAGCGTGGGTAGCACTTTCGAAATCTGCTTTCGCAAAGGAAGAGATCCAGCGTCGTCTGCTTTTCATCACTCTTCCGAAGAGAGGCGAGCATGGAATGATAGAGACACATGTTAAGAACGAAAACAAAAGAAACAAGTTGAAACGAAATAGTAATGTCTTCAAAGAGTGCTTGATTATTATGTACATATTTCTACTCACTTAAAAACAAAATAAAATAAACTAGTGATTCTCCGATTAAATCTTTTTATTGAGATACTTTAACAGCCCTCTTCGACAGCGTAATTCCATATCCAGAATGATGTTGGCCATGTGTTCGACTGAGTGTGTATACATTTTGTGGGCAGCGGTGAACTTTTAGCTCCCGATCCTCACACAAACAACATACTTCTACACATTCCTGATCGTAAAAGCTATGACTGACATTCACCAATCTCAAGCACATCTGTAGCTGTTGTGTTTCATTGTGTGTGAGAGTAACTCCATAGCGTGTTGGAAGACCAGTCTTGTCCCAAAGTCGTAACGCCACCAGTTATGCATTAGGAGGACACGTATGGGCATAAACGTATTCTTCCAGCTCAACTTCTTTGCTACAGTTACCTTGTCGAAGTGAAGATGATGACTTCGTTAACTCAAAAGTTACTATGACGAGAAAGAATATGTGACACAGAAGACAAAATAGAAAACACACCCTATCCATTTCGCTCTTTTATGATGAAGTGAGAAAGTCTTAGTATTGAGGATGAATTTATTTCTTATTGACGATACATTTTTCTTATTCACAAACAAGTCGATTTTTCAAAAGGTCCAGAGTAAATAAAGTTATGTACTTGGCAGTTGAATGGAATCCATGCTTTATGGCAGTGTCGATAAAACATAGACTCTTTGTAGCAAGTTGCATGGCATCGAAACGAGTCGAATAGTCAAATAGCTCACTCATTTGCCGTGACCATTCGGTTAGTAAAACGAAGGATGAACTTGTTAAAAACGAATCGTCTGTATGAAGCATGGAATACATTTCCTTTGCAGTTTCCCAAATGACTTGATTTGGAGGATTATTCGGTAGAGCTCGAAACAGCACAATGTTCGTCACAATTTGAAAAGCTTCCGCTAATGGCGTCCTCTTGACCGTTGTTAACCCACAATTTGATAGCTGCTTCCAAGAGGTATGTTTCTCATTACATGGCAGATGGAGTTGAAATATGTGGGACCTCCTATTCCATTTACCGCGTTCATCTTCTCCTTTTTCCGATTGCTCTGTTTCGTCGTCTGTGGACCATGAATCGCCAGGCTGGGTTTCAACGTCGGACCATGCTGTACTGGTCATTTTTTTTTTCAACCGAGGTAATTTTCTGCTATCCACTTCTTGTCCGCAGTTCCACTGAATCTAACTAAATACTGGAGCTTTCCATTTCTAACTCGTCTTTTTATAATCTTTTCTACTTTCAGTACCCTTCTCTCACTCTTACCATTTCACTCTCGTAGAAACTACCAATGATATCTTCATTGTTAAGGTCACGCAGTAGGTATGTATTAGGATAACCTATTTTGATTGCTCTCACCGAAAAAATCTCTTTCGTAAATGACTGTAAATATCTCTTTGTTAACTGGTGTCTATATTTGGCAATTCCAAAGAGATTACCAAGATTGTAACGTGGTTTCTTTGGGGCTTCAGTTGGGGTGGGGTAAAGTCTTTCTCGGAAAATGTGCTCGTTTTCTTTGGTTACATCCACAGGTCTCGCAGAGAGAGTCTGTGCACTCGATTGTTGTACGCTTTGATTACTTGAGGTAGAATCTTCACATAACGTTTATGACCCTGATAGGTAAAGATACGGTAAAGTGTAGACACAATACTTCGCTGACATCTCTCAACGATCGCACATTTATAAATAGACATAGAATGATATAACGTTATGCCTTTTCTTTTCAAGAACTCTCGCACTACCTTGTTCGTAAACTCTGTTCCTCGATCACTATGTATCAGCCGTGGAGTACCGATCCTCTTAAATGCAACTTTAAATGCTCGAAGAATCTCAGGAGATTTTTTATTGTGAATGGGTACAACAGCGAGGAGCCGGGAAAAAGCATCTATACAGAAGAACAAATAGCGAAAACCATCATTTTGCCCTTTTAGAGACTGCATGTCCTTTAGGTCGCTTTGGAACATTTCCTGCTTTCCGAGTGCAATTATTTTCCGAAAGGTCTTGGGTCGCTTGTACTCCTTATGTAAGCTGTAAACATCACTTGTCTCCAGATATTTAGCAACTCTGCCCTTCTTTTCACCAATGGCTTGAGCGAGTCTCTGCACTCCACCAAAACTGCCGGCATGTTCTGGGTCGTAATAGGCGGCCATTAGTGCTTTCTTCTGCTGCGAACTCGAAGAGCGTCAAGGGATAGATAGGCATTTATTGTAGCTGACACGTCTCCTCTCATCCAGGAAGGTTGTCTGTTGTGAAGTTCATACTTCAGCAATTCGACAATGGACGAGTGTGGCACTACCTTCCTGTGACATATAACTCTTCCGTACTCGTCGTAAGCTAGAACAGTTGTTATCAGTTTGAGTATTGCTAATACCTTTTTATGATGCCTTGGAGGGAAGTGCGACAATATGGTTTCATCTTGAAAATAGTCTTTCTGTTCCTCCTGCACAGGCTTCAATATGGGCTCCATGTTAGGTTTCGGCGGGCACGCTTTGCAGCACGTGTGATTGCTGGCGAGGCACCTTCAGGTGTGCTTGCTTCACTTGTAACAGGCGATGCTCGACTGCTCGATGCTCCCGTTACTCTGTGTTTTTTTAAACGATTTGGATGCACAATAAGTGTTGGTAGATTCAGTTTGACCAATAGCGGCAAGATGCGATCGAAGTAAGGAGGAGTTGGAGCATTTCTCGCTCTTGAGACAAGATAATAAACGAGATCGATTATATTGCTATTCTCCAACGTTTGACCGTCAACGATTACTTCGAAGGTTTGCGCATTCCAGGAGATTGTTGGTTGTAGAAGTTGCAGAAGTTGGTTTGCTCTGACCTTATAACCACTACTCATAAAACCAACAATTGTGTCACTTTTCTCCCCCTCCTCGGTCTGTGTTCCTTCTTCTCGCGATCCAGGAAGTGTTTCGCTTGTATGTTGTTTTGCAGCTCTACTTGAATGTAGCAAAGAGTGAAGATACTGAATTATCTCTTTTGCCTTGATGTCATCCGGTTCATCTTTCTTCAATATATTTGGGATGTGATCTTCTCGGTAAGGTACAAGTTCGTATTTCTGCATCGATTATACTCCGATTGCTTTTGCAATCGCTCTTCCACCCAATGAGGAGATGAGACCCAACAAAGGTGGTAATAGAAACTGCAGAAAACCACCTGATTGTTGCAAGACCTTTTTAGCTTTCTTGACCCCCGTTGCGTCTCGTTTTGCCAAAATGCGAATTGATGCTGCGTAAGGTTTTAATTGCTTTCTTACTCTCGGAGTTACTGTGACGTTTCCTTCAGAAAGGTTCATACAAATTTCTCTGACCGTATTCAACTGATCCTTTGTAGCATGCTCCAAAAGATAATAACGTTGCTCGGGTGACGTAGTTTCTGCGAGCAAGTGAAGAAAATGAATATTCTTCTTTACACGTTTCATGTTTTATATACTATTTGGTGATGATCGTCGGGAAATATGTTCGTCCACACTCGATAGTGGTCTGAACAATTTTGAGACAAGTCAATTACGATGTATGAATACGGTTTCTTACAAGCATCCTTATATATGCTTGTCAATAAGTCGCTTTTGTTCCGTCCAAACAATTGTCGTGAAAGTATTTGTAATTGATCCACAGTTCGAGCAGAACGACATAGAATTAGAGCACTGCTATTGAACTGAATACATCTATACAGAGGATCATTAACAAATAAATATTGAGTAATGAAGATGGCCGAACAGTTGAGATGGTGGCATCCAGCTACATAGAAGTTACAGATTTCTTTTAGCCTTTTCTTGTCAGCCAAGCAATCGTCAAATATGATTAAAGAATTTCTAACATCCTCCAGGTTAGTGGGAATATCTTGACTGAAAGTTACCTCGGGAAAATCGTCAAAAATAGGTTGCTTGTACAAGTATATGTATAGTATACGATCGAAAGGTTTATCGAAGACAGTGGCTCTATGCTTGATCAAACGTGTAACGAGTGTCGTCTTTCCACTTTGACTTTGTCCAGATATAGTCATTGAGACAGGAGTGATAAACCTATAAGGTCTAACCTCAGTCATCTCTTCCAAGTAAATGAAGACTGGTATAAATAGCACATTACATAAGACTTTTACTCTTTTTTTTCTTCAAGCATGTGTGTTTTTTTATGAAAACGATAAATGGCAAACGACACTTAACCTTTATGCACTCCTTTAGTTTGTCAATGTTGGATATGGGAGCTGAGAAACTCATATCTGTATATCTTGTGCAGCAAGTCAGTGTAGAATTCTCAAGTTCTAGCACTTTCAGTTTGTGCAAACACGCAATATGAGTCTGTGACTGTACCTTTTTTTTTCGGAACAAGTCTGTTCTAGACGGTTTTTTTCTTACTTTTTTCCTGTTCAAACTTGTCTAGACATGTGATGAGCACGTGATTGGTTACGTCAGAGAAGGTAACCAACAAAGTCAAACATGTCTATGCATGCACTGTTCGCAAAGAGCTATATAAGACTGCCCTCCATGACGATTCTTCGCACAGATCCTCACAGGAGGAAGGGTACATTACACTTTTTTCCTTTCGCTCCGATATGTGGGAAAGTGTGCTTATATTTATTCTTATTTTCAGCTTCACTCTGTCTGTAGAAAAGAATAAGTGAGCCAGAGTGAGAAGTCACCACAAGAGAAGGTATGACATCTATTTTGGATAAGCTCGATAAACTCAAGAAACCTGGAGATGGAGATATTCAGAAAATGAGTACCCTGCCGAAGAATGAAAAGCTGGAGGTCTTGGATTTGCGAAAGATTGACACGGTGTACGGCGAAGCGGTCTATGTAGAAGTGTTGATGGAGAACGACAAATGTGTAAAGTTCTACCTTCCTAGTCGCTTTAAGTGTTTGACAGAGGATGATCTAGAGGAGATGAGACAACTGCCAAATCTTAAAATTGAGAAAAAGGAGAGATTCAAAGATGGCAAGAGAGTTGCCTCGCCCGACATTCTATTCACTCATGGGAAGAAAAAGTGATGATACATCGACATATCGGCAGCTCCTATCCTGAGACACTTCTCTCCACATCATGGTGACCTGTCACTTATGTCCTCAACATGAACGTCAGTACTATGCAACAATAGAGGGACTCCAAATTCATCTGGCAAACGTTCACGAACTCCAGACACCCTGCATACCATATTTTGTGAGACTCTCTGCACACTACAGAACTACACGAAACGCTTCGAGTTGCATCTACATGACAGAGACGAGGCGGGGCATGAAGTGACAACGTTTTTTCATGAGTATGAACACTATCTTGCTAATGTATTGCGACACTTTGGATTCCCACTGCGCTACTTCACATTTCTTAAGGTAGAACTTGGGCGACATACTCCCGATGAGGAGTTACGACTTGAGATTCATTTTGTACCTTCTAAAGTGAGAACTGTTTGGTCAGAGGGAGATGTACTGCCTTCGATTGCGCAGTCGAGTAGTGAGATAGCACAAACATTAGAAAACTTAGAAATTCAAGGCTCCGTTTTTTTCTCTTTCGCATTCTTGCTTGTATTCTAAACATTGGACGTTTGGCTCCTCAACTAATTGGATGTTCCCAATTTGAGTTACCGAGTGAATTGAAACGAAAGTATCGTTCCCTGTTGAATGTGGATTACGGACTACATGAAGATGAAGAGAACATGTGTTTTGCCTTCTCCGTGATTGCTGGACTACATCCAGCTGCCTCGCATCACAGGCGGAGGGCATCTTCCTACAGACCATACATAACACAGTATGTATTTCCTGATACATTTCCCGTAGCTTTCCCAAAAGATGTAGAGATATTTGAGGAACGTAATGAAATTAGCATTAATGTGTACGCGTACGAAAAGGAAGAAAACTACATTTACCCCATCAAAGTTGTTGATGAGGAGCGTCAGAAACATGTGGACTTGTTAAGTTGACTCTCATTTTGTGCTCATCGCAAATTTTAATGGATTGTTTGTTCCACGTGGACAATTTCATTGTAAAAGATGTACAATGGGCTTCTGCTCAGAGGGAAGTCTGAAGTGTCATTTAAGTATGTGTAAGCAACAGAAAGTAGCCAAGACCATTTACACAAAGAAGGGAGAGACATTAGCATTTGCAGGGGAACATCTCATGTCAGAAGTTCCCTTCTACTGTGTGTATGACTTTGAAAGTGTGCTGTCACCGTGTCTGGATTCAGGAAATGTGTATGAAGATCACATCCCCTCTTCATTTTGTCTGTTAGTGATACGCGCATCCGACTCATATGTCCTCCAAAAGCATCTGTATCGTGGACCTAATTGTGTCACTGTCTTTATGGAGCTACTGCACAGACTCCATGACGACATTTTGGAATGGATACGTACAATTGCCCCTCTAGAAATGACCACAGAAAACGAGCAGCAGCATGCCACAGCAAGTCACTGCAACGTTTGCCAGGAATCTTTTGCAAAGAAGCAAAAAGTTCGTGACCATGACCATGTAAGTGGAAAATTTCGACAAACTTTGTGTAACACCTGTAACTTAAAACTGAGAGTGCCTCCTAAGATTCCAATCATTGCACACAATGCCAACTATGACTTGAGTTTTCTTTTGTCTCACTTGCATTTGCTTAAGAAAGTAGACATAAAGGTGATTGCCAGTAGCTCCCAAAAATTCAAGGCTATAGACGTTGGCTCTTATCGATTCCTAGATAGTTTAAACTTCCTCAATGCAAGTCTCGAAACATTAGTGAAAAATCTACGTGAGAAAGGTGAAGACAACTTTCGTTGTCTTCGTCAATTTTTTCCAAACGAAGAACACTTTCAACTAGTTGTTCGCAAAGGAGTGTTTTGTTACAATTTTGTCACCACTTTCGAAGCCTACGAAAGAGAGATATTTTCTACACTATCGCAATCTGCAGTTGTATATGCATTTGGGCTTGCGTCTCACCAAAGTTCACAGGGTTCTAAAGTTCAATCAAAAGCCCTTTCTCCGATCCTATGTGGACTTCAATCACGATCTTCGAAAACGAGCTACGAATGCCTTCGAAAGCTCCCAAGCTAAGATTGCAATTGATAGCGTGTACGGACGTTCGTGTATGCAGGTTAGAAAGTTTGTAAACTGTCGTCTCACAGTAACCGACGAACAAGTGCTCAGACTCCTACGCAAACCAAACCTAAAGGAGTTCCGACCGCTGAGCTCTCATGTTATCCTCTTCCAATTCTCTCAATCTGTGCTCCGCATGAGACAGCCACTGTACCTAGGATTCGCGATACTGGAACTGTCCAAGCTGAAGATGTTTGATTTTTACCACAACCACCTTCTTCGTGTAGCTCCAGATACTAGACTGTTGTATATGGACACAGATTCCTTCATCATAAAGTTGAGTGAAGAGAAAGCGCTTCTCGAACTAGCTGACAAGCATCTGGATAACTCTAGCTATGACCCCGATCATCCGTTATATTCGGCGAAAAATAAGATGGTACTGGGAATGTTTAAAAACGAGATGCCTCGTGATCACATTCTCGGTTTCTGTTGTCTGAAACCAAAACTGTACGCTCTCGAACTGAGTAGCAAAAAGCAGTACAACCGTGCGAAAGGTGTGAAACATTCTGAAGCACAGAAGCTTCTTTATTCCCTGTACACCGACGCTCTTGAGTATGGCAGAATACACTCTATTAAACAGAACCTGATCGTACACAAAGACAATGTAAACAAAAGTGTCTCAGTGACAAAGATTGCTCTCAACCCTTTGGATACAAAGCGTTACATTTGTGCAGATGGAATTGAAACGTTCCCTTTTGGTTTTCACACCTAATCATATGTATGCATCGGACAAGTGTAAACAAAGATGGAAGCATCAGGATGGTAAATGATGGAAAAGCCAATTACCATCAATATAGATGTTACCCTTTCTTTATTCTTGTGTTTTTTTTTTCTAACAAGTGTTTAACACTAAAGGAGTGTTGATTGTACTGCTTGCGACATACTTGTTTGATATCTCCAGCCCCCGTAAAAGCGGGTTACCGAACCAAGTTGCTGTGCTACCGTCGCCTTCGCCTCACTTCCGTTCCCCTGGTGGCGGCGGTGCTGCGCAGCGCCACCAGACGGGAGAGATGGCGATCCGATAACCGCGCGTCGTCCGCTAGCTCCAAATGCGTCAACGGGGCAGCGCTTTTCTCGGAATGTTGAGTGCAATGGGAATTGTAACCTGTTTCCTTTTGTTCCTGTTTACTGTTTTTGAAACATAAGTACACCGGGATTAGGCCACATTTGAGCAGTTCCTGCGGTCGTCGACTTTTTGTGAAAGGTGTCACAGTAATGCAATGGACAACGGCTGCTCCGTGAAACTGGCACAAGCGAGGGATTACCTCATTTTATTTACTGGTGTTTTTTGAAGCAAGAAAGTCTCGCTTGCTGGCTAGGATTAAAAAAAGAAATAATACATTTATACAAAATGAGGCAAAGAAACGCTGTGGAACACTGAACCTCAGTAACGCGTTGGTGCCCCTCCACTCTCAATCACTGCGCTCATTCGCCTGGGCAGGGAAGCGTAGAGGGTGGAAGAACACCTTAGGAACAATCGAGAAAGTGTTGATAATCTTATCAACACTTTCTCGATTGTCCCCGATGTGTTACCCCTGAGGTGTTCTGACCATTCATTGGTCCACGCATCCGCACTCCGCACTCCGAAGAAAGCGCTGCCCCGTCGACGCATTTGGAGCTAGCAGACGATGCGCGGTTATCGGATCGCCATCTCTCCCGTCTGCGTCTGGTGGCGCTCGTAGCTGGTGGGGCTGCGTCTGGTGGCGCTGCGCAGCCCCGCCGCCACCAGGGGAACGGAAGTGAGGCGAAGGCGACGGTAGCACAGCAACTTGATTCGGTAACCCGCTTTTACGGGGGCTGGAGATATCAAACAAGTATGTCGCAAGCAGTACATATCTTCATTTGACTTATTCAGTGCACCTTTTTTCCTAAGTTTTTTTATGTGAATGAGAGAGTTGTCACTTCCTTAAATAATGAAACTTTTTCAAAGTGTTTGCAAAAAAAGTGGAGTATGTACTTTGCAAAATAGCTTGTTTCAGTTCTCTTGTTTTCAAAGTGATGATGAAATTGTGACTGTATAATACTTTTCGCCATTTTTGTGAGCTGTCTGATGTAATGTATCCTACTTTCTTGCTAAGATGACTAAATAAAGGCTCTTTTCTTTTCAAAAACAAATTTATTCACTTTTAGAGTACACTACAACATGACATATTATCTGTTTTTCGTGGTATCTGTTTACGCACAAGTATTGCTATCAACCTATCATTGAGTTTAAAGTTGGTGTGTGAGAACCTCCGAGTACACTCTTCAAGTAGAAACCCACAGCAGAGAAGACTACCTACATAGAGACAATAAAGTCCACATGTGGCTGAGCCGTATCCCTGAAGTCGTTTCCTGTTGTAGTAAAATGAAGATGCTGGGTGTATGAATTTGTAGAACTCCTTGTATAGTGGTCGCATTCCGTAGCTATCGAAATAAGAAATGCTCCTATCGTTAGAGATATGGAATAGAGTCCAGTGTTCTCCCGGGGAAGATCTTGGAGCTGTATTCACCACATAAAGACCCGGTCCAGCTTTTTGCAATGCAATTTCATCGCGAGCGAAAGTTCCACGAAAGCATGTCCTTGTGCAATGGTTCCGAGCAAAAGCTGCATAAAATTCCCATTCTTCCATTTTGATTCGTTTATACGAATTTAACGCGTCTGTCTTTGTTTATTTCCAGAACACGAGGTGTCTCGGAAACAAAGAGCACCGTGACAGCTTCTGTAAGGTTAGCAGCAAATGTCAATGTGAGACGAACATTAGCTTGAAGCACTGGACTTAGTGACTGCAGTTCCACATCCGGTGTGAGGTGATAATAAAGCATAAATGTCTCTTTTGCATATGCAGCCGGAGCTAGAGGTATATCCTTGCTCTTAAGTTTGTGAAGCAAATTCATGTATCCCTTTGCATAGATGTCTCGTTGAAAGTCGAAGTCGTCGGTGTAGTGTTGACCGCCAACGTCGAGCACTGCTCTTTTGAGTTTAAAATTTTTAAGCTTAAAAGGGTTCCGTTCTCTATGACCCTGATATGCTTCACTCTTGACCATCAATACGGTCAACTTAGAAGGAACTCGTTCACTATAGAGATCATCAAATATCACCTGAGATTGGTTTGGAGCGATTGTCCTATACTTAATCTCTAAACCTCGAAGAAGGTATGTGCCCAGTTGGAAAAACAAAGTGGAATCTGAAGTGGTTTAAACAGGATCCACTTAAAGGCTAAAGTGGTTTAAACAGGATCCACTTGAAGGCCAAAGTGGTTTAAGCAGGATCCACTTGGATGCCAAAGTGGTCAAGCAGAGATCCACTTTGGGGCTAAAGTGGTCAAGCAGAGATCCACTTTGGGGCTAAAGTGGCCAAGGAGGGATCCACTTAAGGCCAAAGTGGTCAAGCAGAGATCCACCTTGGGGCTAAAGTGGTGAAGAATTGATCCACTTAGAAGCCAAGGAGGTCAAGAACGGATCCACTTAGGGGCCAAAGTGGTCAGAAATGTACCCACTTTGAGGCCAGAGTGGTTCAGGATGGAAGATCGAGAGGTCGAGTACAACGGTACATCATCACTCTCAAATTAAGTAATAATATATGATTGGGGAATTTATTGGCAGGAAAAAGAAAAAATGATTAGGATAATATATAATTAAGAAGAACGCTTCGTGTTCGTGTTGAGGAAGAACTAATTCAAACCAATTCAAACAAGTGAAATTCCATCACACGAACCGTATCGAAATTATTGCAAGTGCAATTTAAATGAAAACTTGAAATTAAAATTTATTCCGAACAAATCGACCGAGGAGGAACGTCGGTCGCGATATCGCATATCGCCAAGAGGGCGCGTCGTAATACGTCTCCGTGGCGCACCACATCGTGGCTCGTGCGAGTTGAAAATAGTTCGCGTCATTTCAAATGTTTGTGAACGTATTATCCTCAAAAGTACGTGTGCCATGGTACCTTGCTATTTCACCTCTTACTGTAAGCCATTTTTAATGCATTCCGTACAACAATCAGTGGATGTATGTCGACTCGTCCTCCAGAAGCGAGGGGGGACGCCGGCCGGCCGGGACCGCCAACGGTCTCCACTCTCCAGTCTCTCACGAAATGTTGGAGCATGGGGTTGTGCGCGGTCGCTCTTAAGTACTCGGCATCATTCGTGCTTGATTTCGAGGATTTTATCCGTCTCTAAGGTCAGTAGTCGATTTGTCAAGCATTCCCGTTTTTTCAACACCGCTGTGCATGTTTTTACCCTTGCACTCGCAGGCACCGCGGCCGTTGACGGGAGGATCGTGCTCTCAGTGTGTTGCCACACGCGCTGTCTCCAACGGTATGTAATATATTTTGCTGCTCACATACGTTGACATGCGGCTGTTCCAGAAGCTTTTGCATTATCTTTCGAAATGTTATTACTTGAAGGTTACCCTCGTTCGACGCGACTGGCATAGGGGCGTCGGCATTTGGCAGGTGGACAAAACGGATTCTCAACGAAGCGGGACTTAAATTTCACGCAAGAAAGGCAGGCTGGACGGGCATTAGAAATCTCCTACGAAAAAAAGCTTCATGCCATTTTTTTCGTCGTCACTGTTCGGACATGGGGAGACATCTCTGTGAACTTTCTCATTGTGGATTTATGGTGTGTGTTGATGATTGACAGAATACCTTCACAACATGTAAGTGCTTATTACGGTTTCTGTTCTTGGCATTTCTATGTCCTGCTAGCGATTTTCAACCGCTTGGTGAATACTCGCTCTTATAAAAACATCACAAATAACTTTCACAGTTGTATCTGCCACTTTAAATATTTTCACATCTACTGTATTTTTATGTGTGTAAGAATAAATGTTCACGCAGGAACGGTATTTTGTGTAACTCATTTTCACAGCGAAAACATGCTTTCTGATGCAACAGAATAATCACTGCGCATTCAAAAAGTGCATCGGAAATTAGAATTTCAGTGTGACTTTAATGGGAAAATCCTTGATGCTGTTGGCCAATGGGAAACTATAGGCAGACCTCCAATTGTGCGACTGGTTCCACTTCACATTCACATTTAAAAAATTCGTCGATTCGGAATGATAAATTTTGGTCACTTTCAATGAAAATTGTGTATGTGATCTCCGCTTAAACCGAATAAGATTTCTGGTCTGGGAGTGTGAGTTTGTGGAGTTAACTTGGACAGTTAAATACATATGTTGTGTTCTGCACTGAAGTAAGCACTGTTGTACTTACGCCTTCAGGTTCACGTTAATGTTGTGTGATTATGTACTGAACAAAATACTGCAAATGCTGTTATAACGTTCCCTGCTTTACCACGTGTCATTTCTTCCTCCATGTACACACTATGCAGCAAGGAATGTCTTCTTTCACCATCTACAAGTAGTTTGGTTTATGCAGTGATCCCTACCTCAGAAACCAGTTGGAGCTGGACCCACCTAGAAAAGCCACTTGCAGCCCTTTCCACTCTGGAAACCACTTGTAAGTACATCCAGTCTGGAAACCACATCGTGGTTTCCAGAGTGGATCTGCTTGCAAGTGGGTTCCAAAGTGGACTTGGTTACAAGTGGTTTTCATGGTGGATCCAACTGCAAGTGGTTTCTCAAGTGGGAATTGTTTCATAAACCACTTACAAGTGGTTTCCAAAGTGGACATGGTTGTAAGTGGTTTTCAAAGTGGATCTCAAAGGGGTCTGGCTGAAGTGGTTTCTCAAGTGGGAATTGTTTTATAAACCACTTGCAAGTGGTTTTAAAGAGGATCCACTTGCAACAGATTTCCAACTGGGTGGCGGGTGTCGTTTGAAGTCTTCTTTCAATGCCAACGAGTACGCTTGGAGAAACCTGCACACGTCGGAGATAGAGCACAATTCGAGAAAACTCTATTGTATGCTTTTCAGTCTCGCTGGGACCAGAGAGGAGCCTAAATTCGTCAGTGCATTGTCTTAGCACCACTCGTATATCGGTGTTATTAAAGACAAATTTCTCTTGCTGACAGATGTCGCTAAAGATAGGAGAATAAAGATCACAGAGAGTTGATCCTTTGGTGCGTTTATAGCGTGCGAAAAGTCCTTTTGCTTCGTTGGGGACAGCAAAATTTTCAGATTCTCCCACTGTATCTGGTTCGTAAAGCATTGCAGACAGGGTGTGAGTTTGAGTAACATTGTTTGCATTTGTAACAATGTCCAAGTAAGAACGATAGGCATAATGTTCGAAATTAGATACCAGAGTCGAATTAAGATAAATGTGGACATGATGAAAGAGAGAAGATGCAAATGCTTGTACAGGAATAACGTTGTCAGTTGTCACTGTACTGCCAGTTGTAGTCAATGCTGCGTCTCCATTTTTACGCACAACTCTACATTGAATGTGTAAGAAACTCGACTGGAGATCAAAGAAGCCGCCACCGAGACCTGGAACATTATATTCAATCACACCGCTCGAGGTAGGTGCAGAAATGGGGAAAAACTCCACATATTCTGACTTCTCCAGAGAAAAGTTTGTCGGTGGAACAGAAAACAGGTCCAACTGATTCGTTGTGCAGAAGCAAGAATTTTTATGTACTAAGGCGATGGTAGACATCTTTTTTTCCTCAGGTGAAAAAGTCAACCTTTCTTCGTTTCTTCGTTGGTTTTACTGATCGATCAATTCTGTTGCCCTTGCTTTTATTACGTTTCCTACCCTTCCCTCTGAGTCTATGCAGCAACTCGTCACGAGTTGAATGGATGGTGCGACCAACCCCTTTCCTTAGTGCCTCTCCAAACGTTGTTCCCTGTTTCACTTCCTCCGCTATGTGACGTCCTGTGTCAAGAAGTTTCCGACCTACATACCCCAACAACACACTGTCATCCCAGGGATATCCTAAGAGCATCATGCATGGACGGGGGTGACATCCGCAGGACGGTGAATCTGATCCTCAAATCATCCTCAACATGTCATTTTGGCACTATATAGCGTCCCTATGGCATCCTCAGATCATCCACAGATCCTACGTAAGGACCACTTGAGAATACTGCTAGAGCATTACTAGGATGCAATTTTTTTTAATATTCATATCCCTTTTTCAGTATGCGCACTTATAAAACACCCCCGAAGTGGTCAGGGAACCCATATCAATGTTTTTTTTTAATTTATTGCATAGAGAACAGTTGCATACTGACTCTGACTCCATTCATCTTGGTTAACTGCCAGAATGAAGCCTGAGTGTTCCTTTCTAGTACATAATGGACAATAAGCGCAGACGCACTCCGAAAGGTATTAGGAAAAATCTTCCCGGAAACAACACCGAAAGGTATTCTCTTCCGAAGCTGAAACAGACACTGTTTATTACTTTCACGCGCCTCTCCGTATATTCGAGAGCCATGCTCGTCTGCGACACAAAACAAAGGGTGAGCTGTCCATGTTTGTTTCGATTACGCGAGGAAAACTACTAAAAGCGAAGAATTAATTTAAGTATTAGCTCTACATCACTGCAAAGTCTATGTTTCTTACTCATTCTGGTTTGAGAAATTCAGGTGGGGCCTTTGCAAGTCAAAAGAAGTAGGACAGAATCGCACGTTTCTGTCATTTCCACGAGGTGGTGGTGGTGGTGATGGTGATTGGGCTTGCCGTTGTGGGCCTCACGAGAAATGCTCCATGTAGCATAGACAATCATCCTTTCCGGAGGCAGATAATTTTATGCTGGACCGCCCTTTATTTCAGAAGAATGTCAATCGGGTCCAAGCATCGGCCGGAGAAAAAAAGTGTTTAGGGAGTCTGCGCTGGTAAACTAAACAAAGTAATATTTCTCGTCCCGCTATCTACCCACAGGGACGGGCACAGGACGTACCTGAATGACACTTCACGGACTGTCCGCGAGTGTCATCCTCAGGATGTTCTGGGGATACACCTTGAAGGACGAGGACATGATGATACTGTGGGGACATCCTGAGGAGGGTGTGTGTTCTTGGGGTAGGGCGCTACCTGTTTAGTCAGTATAGGTATAAACCGCTGCACCAACTCAGAAAAAAAGCCAGATCCAACTTGATAAAGAGGAGCTGAGTAATGTGGCAATGGTTGATCTCGTTTACCGCTGCCGAAATGCGATATACAACAGGGTGTCTGAGTTATATGCATTTTCGAAAATGTAATGTTACTCCCACACGACCAGAACCAGCAATGAAGGAATGAAATCACCTATCTCGTTTGCCAGTTCGATTTGAATGCTAGTCAGCTCCTTGACAGTCACATATTTATAGTAAAGATTTGTGAAAGAGTAGGACATAACCTCATTCTGACTCTGCAGTCTAAATGGGAGAAGTCGAAGAAGGGGTGCGGTTATATCACCTACAGCTTCACTTTCGATGATATCGCTGTAAACGAAAATGTAATTTTGCGCTGGGAAGAGGCAGACATCACGCTGAGCAACTGTGAAACTGGAGAAGGTTGTTCATTTTCCAAATCCAAGCATCAGAGCTAAATATGGGTGAAATGTAACGTAACCCTCATTGCGACGTTCCAGTTGACAAACTCCATTATAGGGATTGTAAAATATGAGACGAGCATCTTCTGGTAGGTGTAAGTTTGCTCGATATGCGTGATTTATCGCATCGGCGAGGTCCTTCCCTGACTCATAATACCCTTCTCTAACTTCGTATTTGGTTGTACGTGAACGATACGTGATTAGAGTGACTTTCTCTTCAGTGTCCACCTGATATTTCAATACTTTTACTGGCTGGCCTTCATCCAATTCCGAAGAACCGATAATCTTTTCAGGAAGGCCAAGCTTAGCAGAGAGAGTTGAACTTAATTCCAGACCAGTATTTAGTGGAAGTTGTATTTCATAATGACCACTGACTCGTATTATTTTGGCTTGGTTTTTGAAGTGTTTCGTTAGAAGTTGACGAAAAGGTACAATAATGTTTTCTCCCGCAAGAAACTTAACTTGCTCTGTCGTGGTTACGCCACCGAAGAGGCTAGTCTCCGATATACCATTAACGATATCTGTGACATTATTAATTGCAAATGGGATATTCACCTCCGCCAGAGCAACCTCCCACTTTCCATCTAATTGCACTGGCTGAGCTAGTTTAACTCTGAACTTGCTCATTGTGTTACTAGGAAATACATCACTCGAGGCGTTTGACAGTAAGTTGACATAGAACTGGCTCGCCATTGTTTTTCTTTTTCTAAAATGAAAACAACATGATCGTGAGGAGTTCTTTTAAACCAAGAGCGAAGTCAAATGGGCGCGAAATTTAAAATTTGAGGGCGCAGGTAGCGCCATCTGTTGAACGGCGGTAAATTTGCTGGAAGTGCTGCCATCTCTAGATGAACGAACTCAACTCCCCATGACGCCACCTGGCGTAAAAGAAATCAAACAACCTCTCCACCCCACACAATTCTATTCTGATTAGCGACGCAAGCAAACATGTAGAGCCTGTGGCCCAGTGGATTAAGCTGCTCGTCTGACAACCTAAAGGACCCAAGTTCGATTCCTAGTGTGTTTCACCATGACGTCATTATTGTTACTTAATCTTATCATTGATATCATATCACCAAGATTAACTATGTGACGTCACTGATTAACTATCTTATCCACTGACCTCACTGATATGAGGGCGGAGCGCCTGCGGCTTGGAGTGACGTCATACGTCCTTGATGACGTCATTTCCTGTTTGACGTCATTTCCTGGCTGCAGAGTCAACTGTCAACTGTGGCAACGTCAACTGTCACCTTAGTAGTGTATAACTACTAAGGTGACAGTTGACGTTTCGAGCGAACGCTCTTCATGAGAAAGGAGAGAGAGGACAGCTGTCTTCCCTTCTTATTCCTGATTACTTTTTGTTTTAATGCGGTAGCATTAGAAGCCCCATTTCGAAGAGAAGCCGGCGTCGTAGCGGGGTGACCGAGGTGTCCGTCTACAGCAAGGCACGTGACGGATAATGAAGAAAGTAGGAAGTCACTGAATAGCTTAGCCAGCTGTAGGACTAGAACCCACATCTTCTGGATTACCGGTCCAGTACTCTTACCAGGCTTCCAGGGCTCGTCTTAGGCATTGAGGCTTTGTGTGTATTTGTCCTTTCTATGTGTTCCAGCCTCAGAACATCAATGACCACCATGTGACGGATAATAGTGAATCAGGCTGCACTCCGCAAGCTGATTCGCTGTTCTACGTCACGTGGAAGCGCGGAGTGCGCAGAGCGACGTCAGCCTTGATCGACGACCCTCTGTTTACAAAGATGTGACGTCATGAGAAGACCGGTTCCAGGTTATATTTTGCTGTGGTGGGCAAGAAGCGGGAAAAACGCCTCAGCTGATAGGCTGACAAAGCTGATAGTGCTCGCCAGCATGCTTCGTCCGGCTGCCGTGGCTGCTTCGTCTGCTCCTGCCGACGCCGCGAGATTGTACTTGGCTAGATGCCTGCGTCCCACTGCGTGCGTGATTATTTTATGACTGAATGAGCTTTTTTGCGTTGTAGCATGCTTGGTCGACGAGCCCGCGGGCGCCAGGTCAATTATCACACGGGTCCGAAACGGGGGAATTTTAGCTCTTCAGAAGCCTAAAGGACAAAAGTAATGATACAAGCTGCCCCCCCCCCCCCCAACTAGAAAAACAGATATCACCAACCAAAAATCCACGAAGCGGGTTTCCCGACGTTTCGGAGCTGACTTGGCTCCTTCTTCAGGGGTAAATAAATTGGAGAGGAGCAGATTCTTTTATACTGTAGGTGACGAAGTCGGGATCACTTCGGGGCGTTGGTTGTGGATGACGTGTCGCAGGTCGTTGACGTAAGCCACCTACAGTATAAAAAAAGCTGCCCCTGCCCAATTTATTCACCCCTCAAGAAGGAGCCAAATCGGCTCCGAAACGTCGGAAAACCCATTTCGTGGATTTTTGGTTAGTGATATCAGTTTGTCTATTTTGCTTCCTCACCAAACACACCTGTGTCAAACACGTTCACATTTAAGCTGTCAACTGCGTCCATGAGATTTTCTCTTTTGTTCAACTATCATTGGACCTTGCCAACAAAATAAAGAAGGATAAGGAAATGCACACATATATAATACATATTTAGATCATGAAGTTAAAGCACTGCATACAAGGCCTTAGTTGTACAAATTCTACATTTCCACATAGGCTTGCGAGCTTGATTTGAAGACAGAACCAATCACAAAAACATCAAGCATGTTGAAGGCGAGATAGGGAAGGAAGTCGTAGTCCTACTGAAGGTCCCAACCCTAGTAGCACACATTGTTGCCGTGACGTTGAAGCAACATTACAAATGGTGTCCAATGTGGAGCAACGTTTTGCAACATCCGTTAACATTATTATAATATTACCAAAAGTGGGCCAATGTTACTATCCATTTTACGATGTTCCTGCAACGTGGCAGTGCAATGCTCCTCAAATGTTGCTATGGAACAGTGTCTGAACATTCCTCAGTCACCTTACTCGAGCAACATTACTCATCCAAGCACCTGACCGTAACATATAGTCGCGAAATATTTTGCAAGACAGTTGTGAACATGTTACCTCAAACATAGCGCGAACGTGGGTAATGTCCCCTTGATAGTTTGTTGCCAGCAACGATGCTGGAGAACATTTCCGCAACATTGAGACAGCGTCCCAGCCACATTCGTCCAACACAAATAAAACATGGAGGGAACGTTTGAGTTATGTTGCTGAAACATTGAGACAGCGTCATAATCGTATTCCGTCAACGCAAATAAAATATGGAGGCAACATTTGTGGTATGCTGCCGCAACATTGAGACAGCATTACAGCCATAGTTTTCCAACAAAAATACAAGATTAAAGCAACATTTGTACATGAGAGAACTGATGTTCTGAGGCTGGAACAACATAGAAGGGACAAATACATACAAAACCTCCACTTTTGAGGCTTTGTATGTATTTGTCCCTTCTATGTTGTTCCAGCCTCAGAACATCAGTTCTCTCATGTCCAAGAGTTGCCGCTTGCGTAGATCCCTGTCGTATGAATGTGTGTATGAGTGAGCAAAAATGTAAGAGTGAAAGGAGGATGAGAGAGAGAGAGTGACTGGTTTGTCCCTTCAGATGACGCACCCTGGCAGTGGCTGAGAAGGCGTGTTAGCTTAGCTCAATTGGTAGAGCTCTGGACCGGCAATCCAGAAGATGTGGGTTCGAGTCCTACAGCTGGCTAACCTTTTCAGTGACTTTCATCTTTCATAGCAACATTTGTGTTATGCTGCCGCAACATTGAGACAGCGTTACAGTAATATTTTTCCAACAAAAATACAATACTGAGGCATCATTTGTGTTATGTTGCTGCAACACTGAGACAGCCTTACAGCCATAGTTTTCCAACAAAAATGCAATATTAAAGTAACATTTGTGTTATGCTGCCGCAACATTGAGACAGCGTTACAGTAATATTTTTCCAACAAAAATACAATACTGAGGCATCATTTGTGTTATGTTGCTGCAACACTGAGACAGCCTTACAGCCATAGTTTTCCAACAAAAATACAATATTAAAGTAACATTTGTGTTATGCTGCCGCAACATTGAGACAGCGTTACAGTAATATTTTTCCAACAAAAATACAATACTGAGGCATCATTTGTGTTATGTTGCTGCAACACTGAGACAGCCTTACAGCCATAGTTTTCCAACAAAAATACAATATTAAAGTAACATTTGTGTTATGCTGCCGCAACATTGAGACAGCGTTACAGTAATATTTTTCCAACACAAATACAATATTGAGGCAACATTTGTGTTATGACAATGAAAAAATGCCTAGGAAGCAAGCGAGCTGGTGAAGATGATGCATGATGTAAAACCCCGAGACTAGGGAACACGAAGGGACAGACACAAACACGAAGTCTCAAAATTCAGACTTCGTGTTTGTGTCTGTCCCTTCGTGTTCCCTAGTCTCGGGGTTTTACATCATGCATTTGTGCTATGTTGCTGCAACATTGAGACAGCCTTAGAGCCATAGATTTCCAACAAAAATACAATATTAAAGCAACATTTGTGTTATGCTGCCGCAACATTGAGACAGCGTTACAGTAATATTTTTCCAACACAAATACAATATTGAGGCAACATTTGTGTTATGTTGCTGCAACATTGAGACAGCCTTACAGCCATAGTTTTCCAACAAAAATACAACATTGAGACAACATTTGTGTTACGTTGCTGCAACATCGAGACAGCGTTACAGCTATATTTTTCCAACCAAAAATACAATATTAAGGCAACATTTGTGTTACGTTGCTGCAACATTGAGAAAGGATTACAGCCATATTTTCCCAACACAAATGCAATATTGAGGCAACATTTGTGTTATGCTGCTGCAACGTTGAGACAGGATTACAGCCATATTTCTCCAACACAAATACAATATTGAGGAAACATTTGTGTTCCCTTCATGCAACGTTTCTGCAACGTAGAGACAGCGTTACAGCCATATTTTTCCAACACAAATTCAATGTGGAGGCAATATTTGCGTTCTGTTTCTGCAACACTGAGACAGCATTACAGCCACATTAGTTCAGTGCAAATGCAATACGAAGGCAACATTTGTCTTATGTTTCTGCAATGTAGAAACAGCGTTACACCAATATTTCTCCAACCCAAATACAAAGTGGAAGCAACATTTGCATTGTATTTTTGCAACATTTCAACGTCATTACAGCGATGTTTCTTGGAAAAGAAATACGACGTTTCAGGCATCATATCCGTAATGTGTCCAGGTTTTGTGAGGGGGCCTCGTCCATTCCTCTCAGTTAATATCCCATGTAGTACAAGTCTGTCTTAAAAACATGGTACTCGACAGGAAGGGATGTCAGGAATGTTGTTGGGTATAGTTGACTCGTTATAGATACATGGGTTAATTGCAAGTATGCATCATCGTCCGTTACAAATGCTGTACATCCCACTACACCTGATGAAAGTACCCCAACAGTTTGTGTTTCAGTATATGCTCCATCCAGTGGGACGCCCAAGCGGTTTCCCCAGCAGAGACTACCTCCATAGGTAGCTCTCCTGCTTGATGGCAATACGGGTTTCCCCCAACCCCAGTCAGGCGGGAGGGGCACGGCACTTATGTAGTCACGCATTGAAAAATGTGTACATACGGTGTAGCAATGTTATTGCACTGTTGTGTACACGTTGCTCGGGTGTTACGAATGAATGTCGCAAATGAAGTTAAAGTCGTGGACATTGGTGACGTTTGGGCAATGTTGCAGTATGATATTGATGAAATGTTGCCACACCATTGTTCTGTGTTCAACAAATATGGATGCAACGCTTTACAATGTTGCACGAACGTTGCATAACTTTGCGTGAATGTTGTGTTGTGTTAAAGAAATATGGCTGTAACAATGTCATAATGTAGCAAAAACGTTATCCAAATGTTGCCTCAGCATTGTGTGTACGTTGAAGAACATTGCTGTAACAGTGTTACAATATAGTGGAAACATGCCGGAAACGTTGCGTCAATATTCTATTTGCGTTGGGGAAACATGGCTCTAGTGCTGTCAGAATGCTGCAGAAATGTTTCCAGCAATGTTGCTGCAACCGATTTTCAAAAGAACATTAGCGACGTTTCTGGAACGTTTGAGTAAAACATTACCACAACGTTCCGGCAACAAATTGTGCTACTAGGGAAGGCTGACTTTTGATGGTATGTCATGTATATGTTCACCGCCTGCCCCAGTTATTTGTCCACTGCAAGCACCAAGAGGCACCTGAGAAGTAAAAAAAAGCGAGTACTGAAGCAAATGCTTTGCTACATATCATGTGACGCAGTCAATGAAGACTCATGAACAAGGAAAGGAAAAGAGGAGCGCATCATTTCAGCAGCTGCTGAATCTGGTGTACTCACCTATGTTCTACACATTCTGGACAGCCGTCACAACAACAACAACAACAAAAGTATAATATTCATACATGTTCTAGGCGATGATTCCCCACAGGCACGGTTATCTGTCAGAATGACATGTTGATAGGTTGATTTTGTGAAGACTTGTCAAGACATGTAAGCTGCATGACGGTGAAAAAGTCAACGATGTCACAAGTTTCTCTAACCTATTAGACAAAATGGAAATTCAACTCCTTTTTTTTACATCGTTGACCCAGATCACCTCCTAAAATATATCTGCAACAACTGGTTCAACCAAGGAGTTTCTTCTCACCATCAAGCTATGACCTTCTGCATGTCTCCCTTGAACTCCGCGTACGCAGTGGAGGGAGGCAAACGGAAGCCGGTCCTTCATATTTTGGGAAAGGGCCCCTTGATAACGTGTTCCTCCCTCGGGGTGGCCGTGGCCTTGAACACGGGACCAATAACACGGTCGTCGGGGCAGCGACGCTGTTTCCGGGAAGATTTTTTCGCAAGACCTAATTCAAAATTCAAATACGCTGAACAGCCTTATTTTATTTGTTGCGCTCAAAACGGCCAGCTCAGCGCACGCGCGTACGTACGGTTATAGTGCGGCATACGCGATCGGCACCCCTGCTGTTTATGCGCGCGCCGCCGCGCGGCAGCTCCGGTCCCTAGGCTAAATTAGGCGGAGTTTCGTGACTAGAAAGAGTAGCAAAGGGCCGTGCTATCGGTTTATTACTCACCGCATCGCAAGTTTTGACCTGGTTATCAAACCGAAATTACAGACGTTTTCACGCCAGAAGAAAGGGAAAAGCTAGAGCCATCGTTTCGAGACGCTCAAATTGACAACCGCTGTCAGTTCACCGTCAATTTGATGCTACGGAAGAAAAGGGTTTCCCGCCTGTTCGTGTTCCATTGGCACTGCTCTTTCAGCCTAACTGGCGTGTACCGTTGCAGCCGGTCCCAGCAGAAGCACCGAAACGGTGACGTAAGAGTTCCTTGTCCTCTTTCAGCGCTTCTTGCATTGACGGAGAATTGATGGCGGCCGACAGTTTCGTCTTTCGAAACGAAGGCTTCTCGCTTAGTTTGTTCGGTGTATGTTTTTCGCCTTGCAACGATTATGCGGTGAATGTGTCCAGCGCAACTTGAAACAATGCATCAGTCTAATTCAAACGGCGGTTCATTAAAGGGCAGCTTTAACCAGGCTTTCGTGTCGCGCATTGTATTTCCAGGAGAATTACGCTACCAGTTTGAAGATGCGCAACCGGACGTGGTGTTCTACGATCAGTCAAACGCTTCCAAAACCCAGGAAACTTGCAAGTTCATTCCGTTTGTTAAAGGGACTACGGAATGATTTTTTTTCACGGTTTCATCAGAAAGAAAACCTTTTTCCGAGTCTAGAACCAAAATTTTACCTTCATCACGCGAGGGGTATGCTCGGGAGCGAATTTAAACGGAGCGGCGAAGGGAGGACAGCTGGCGCCGCGCCGTGGCGAGCTGCCGAGCGGAGACGGCGGAGACAAACTTGACGGCAACTTGACGGCAACTTGAAGGGCAACTTGACGGGACCACGGCCGGCTCGGCAACGCGTCATCGTGACGTGTTGCCGAGCGAAGGATCCCGCCAGGAGCATGCGCCGTAGGATTCCGCGCATGCGTTCATCGGGAGTGGAAATCTCCTTTCTCCATGACGGCAGCTTCCGCGCGATGGTCGCAGTCTATCGCAGTCGCATAGTCGCATCCTGTGGTTTTCGTCGACATGCCGAGACGATGTTGGGTAGTTGGTTGCCCTAATTTACGTCCATATTCACCTGGTATCCAATGTCTCATGCTTCCCAGTGACGAGACGGACGGACAGCTTTTGATGCCACGAAGCAATCGGACCGCCGGAGTGGAAAGACGATGTGGTGCCATCGACTGCTCGTGTTTTTAGCGGACATTTGCATGATCGAATTTACGAAGGGTACGCTGAATCTCTTCAACGTACCGGATAACGAGCTCAGTGTCGTCTGAATCAAGGTGTAGCACCATCACAATACCTGTCCACCGGGAAAAGAACATCCACCTAAACGGCGCAAAGGTGTGAGTATTTTTCGTTGTTGGAGCTAACAAAGGTATCTCAGCCCGTGTGGTTCAAATGCTATCATAGATTTCAGGATCGCGTGAATGGGTTAATTCTCATCTGCGTGACGGTGAACCTTGCCACCGCTTACGGCACAGAGAGAGTAAAAAAAAAAAAAAAAGAAAATTGAAGTTACCGAATCTAGTCCCTAAACTCAGGTGGTGCACTGTTGATAAAAGTACACTTCGTTTAGCATGATCTTAGAAACCATACTTCAACAGAATATTTATGTAATATGTTGAACATACGTATGCGTTCTTTTCTCTTCACTCAGCTGCTTTCATGTTCACAGGTGACTTCCTCAGCGGAGCCTGAAACCCCTTAGGTGAGACAGCATGATCATTGTAACCCACTATTCAGAGCAGACAAATGCTGTGCACCCTCTTTCCTACGATCATTTTTAATTTGTTCCCCTGTACTAAAGCATTCACTCTGTGAAATATGAAGTTGAAAACCGTTCAAATAGCGAAAATATTCTACATTTACCACGGGCGTGAACGGCAGCTGATACGGACCGCCTCCGAGGCGAACTGGCCATGACGTCATACACAGAACATGTTGCCGATTCGCGGACGGGCTTTTGCGAGCAAACTGCAAAATTTTCAAACAAGCTTGCATACTTCGTCATGAAATATGTTTTAATTTGACTTGGAGACAAGGTTTTAACTAACCGTTGACACAGAATCCTACGAGAAATGTAATATAGCCGTTGACTGTCAGCATGGCTTCCGGAGCACGTTTCTTCGTCAGAACACACCTTCGTCGGTGACATTTTACGAGCTGCTGCGTACCGAACGATCCATAAACGCTGTGTGTTTCGCATAATCTCTTCCTCCATTGCTGAAATTTGCCTTTCGCCATATTTGAAGTGATTTCGACGGCAAATATGCGACGTCGTTGTTGTCCAAACCGAAACCATGCACCAACGTGGTCCGGTGGGATGTGTCCTCCTCGTCGTTTACAGTTGGCTGAGAGGATCGGATGCCGATGACGTAAGCCCACTTCGAAGGCATATATCCAGCGGTCACGCCCTGCTATTTTTGTCTGATAACTGCGCCCACGTTGTACTGAATACGGTTAAAAGTCGATGTGTGTACGATAGTGATGGATCATGAGAACGGTTTCCTGCAGAGCACTGGGAATTCTCGAAAATCGTTTCATGGGCCCTTTAATGCAGTGTCTTGCCTACCATTCGGGCTCTGTATATTGTTCACAAGTTTTTTTTTACCTTTTTTGTCATTTGATTTACAGTTTGCTTTATCATGTGCAGAACTATGGTAATAGGTCGGCATTTTCCTAACAATTCATTCAACATCACGTCATAGTCAGCTTTCTGCAATGCCCATCACATCACATCACCGTCATAAACCATCACATCACGAGCCCATCACTCAACTTCAACGTCAGAATTCATCACGTCATAACCCATCATTCAACTTCAACTTCAGAATTCATGGCATCATAACCCATCATTCAACTTCAACTTCAGAACCCATCACATCACATCACATAACTTCAACATCAGAATCCATCACATCATAACTCATCACTCAACTTCAGAACCCACATACACTTCAACAAGCCACCACCGACTTCAGAGCCCATCATCAAATTCAACTTCAGATCCCATCGCGGTTTTGAAGTTGAATTCCTATGATGGGTTCTGAAGTCGGTGATGGATTTTGAAGTTGGAGTTTGTGATGGGGCTTTGAAGTTGAATTCCTATGATGGGTTCTGAAGTCAGTGATGGATTTTGAAGTTGAAGTTTGTGATGGGGCTTTGAAGTTGAATTCCTATGATGGGTTCTGAAGTCGGTGATGAATTTTGAAGTTGAAGTTTGTGATGGGGTTTCGAAGTTGAATTCCTATGATGGGTTCTGAAGTCGGTGATGGATTTTGAAGTTGAAGTTTCTGATCGGGCTTTGAAGTTGAATTCCTATAATGGGTTCTGAAGTCGGTGATGGATTTTGAAGTTGAAGTTTGTGATGGAGTTTTGAAGTTGAATTCCTATGATGGGTTCTGAAATCGATGATGGGGTTTTGAAGTTGAACTCCAACAAAGGCCTACGTTGGGTGTGCCCGGCTGCAGGATTACGACGCTAGCGTCCTGCTCGCCTCTGTTTGCGCGTGTTTCCTGGTAGTGGCGGCAAAAGCGTAAGCGAAGGAGGGGTATGCTGTTTGGAGGGTGCGGTCAGCCTGCACTCGGTTGGACTTGGAAGCAGGGTGTACCAATGAAGGAGGAAAGGGTGGGATGCCACGTTTGACCTCCGCAGTCGCACGTGAATGGCGGAAGGTGTGTTGCTTGCGCGGTAGGGTTGTTGCACAATGTTGCTCCCGTTGATGACAGATAAGTGAGCGCATAGCACATTGCGCGTTCATGTGGCTTCGGGCGACCGCTGATGGGGTTTCGAAGTTGAATACCAACGAAGGCCTACGTTGGTGTGCGTGGCTGCCCACTGCTGGGGGATTACGGCGTTGGCGTCTTCCTCGCCCCTGTTAGCGTGGATTTCCTGGTAGTGGCGGCGAAAGCGTAAGCGGAGGAGGGGTATGCTGTTTGGAGGGTGCGGTCGCCTTGCTCTCGGTTGGGCTTGGAAGCAGGGTGCACCAAGAAAGGAGGAAAGGGAGGGATGCAACGTTTGACCTCCGCTGTCGCATGTGAACGGCGGCGAGCGGTATGTTGCTTACGCGGTAGGGTTGTCGCACAATGTTGCGCCCGTTGTTGACAGCTGAGTGAGCGCATAGCACATTGCACGTTCATGTGGCTTCGTACGACATCCTTGCCTGCCGACACATTGAAAGTTCATGTGACGTCGTACGACTGCCTTTTCCGCCCTGCCATTTTTCACTCGTGACGCGGGGGTATTAGCTTCGGCATCGCAATCCATCGTGGCCTGTCACTCAGTATTACATGAGTTCTTGTGACATGATGCTTACTGACACTGGAAATAGCCGTCATGGACGAATTCAGCGACCTGTGATCACCTTTGCTGGACATATGTTTTTGCTCTCGTTCTTTCATGCAATACACCAATGCAGTGGTTTATCCGGAATCCCAAGCAGGGGGCGTGGTCATTATTACAGCTACGTGATAACAGCTTTACACGTATAAATACCGACATGTCATTACAGCTGAAATAGCAAGCCCCCTTTTTTGCAGCGGGTGTCGCCAAACTTTTTTTCTTGGTGGAGGGTGTCACAAGGATCTAAGACGGTCTGGATAAATCACTGACACCAAAAACTGAGAATCTGCCCTCGGATCTACCCATTGTATTCCTTTTCCTCCGAGGAGGGTATATACGGACGAACACTAAGTGAATTCTTAGCGACCGAGACACTTGGGCACATGTAATACATGCAGAATGTGAGGCGCAAATTGAAGTGAAGACTGCAAGGAGCACGGAAGACCACCAATTTACAGTCTGTGAAACAGCTTCTTTTCTTCTCTCACAATCTGTGAATAAATGTGTGTCGACACAGTTTACAACAATTCCCACTCTTGTCTGTTTTTATTTGATGTTTGAAACAACCTCTCATCATAATCACTTGACTGTAGTATTAGTCACTTTTTTAGGTAACTTCGCCAAAGTATTATGAGCAAAGTTAGAAATTTCTATTTCGCTTCACGTCCAAGCGGGCAGAACGCAAACGCGGGCTCCTTTCTGTTTATTTTGCTGTTGAAAAATCCGACGACAGTGACCCCGCCCCTTGCACGTGCGCGGCGCCAGCAGAGGAGGCACAGTAAGCGGGTTTCGCCGCCGCGACAATAGTGTCGCCGCTGGCATTTCCCGCCAAATTCCGGCTATTTACTTTCCATTGGCTCCGGTCCCCCACGTGACCTTTCTCAATCATGGTTGGCTGAGGCTCATTTAACCGGTGGATTCGCCCGCGTTCGTTTCTACGAGGCGCCGACCCGTCTGACCGTTGTGTAGCTCGCGTCTACGTATGTGAGCAGGCGGTGTTTTCGTTTCGTGGATTTCGAAGATCTTCGAGCCATGGACGAACGCCTGAATGGAAGGTAAGCAGACAAACGTATGATGCATGTCAGTGATCAGACGTTTAATACTGTCGCCTAACTGTGTGCTTGGAGGTACGCCTTGCCCCGTATTACATCACTTTCTGCCGGTTATCAGTCGTGATCTGGTTGATGATTCTGCGTGGCGTTACTTGTTGCGTTTTGTTCCGCTATTTGAATGTGTCTGATGTTTAATACACTGGTGTGCATGAAAAGGAAAACAACGTGCATCGCGTACGCAGGGCTCCTCCAATTTTGGCATTAGTTGACATTAGGCGCGTAACGCTGGCATGTCATACAGAGCGTATTCAGCCAATTAACGTTGCCTGTGCTCGGGTTTACCATATTATTAACAGGTTCCTTTTTTTTCTTCATTCAGACATCGACATCAGGTGTTCGTGGCCCTGCAATCCGCGAGCATGTGGCCCCTGTCACCAGAAAATTCGACAGTTGTGCTGGGATGAAGCGGATGGCTTCTGCGACTCATCACGTGCTATATATATGTATAATAATATCTACTTTCTCCAAACCGAATAGGTTCCCTTAAGGATTGTATAATATTATAGTCACGCTTTCTGTTGCTCGGCACTATTTATTCTGCAGTATTCTGTAATAATCGTGTAGATTTACTTGCATTCAAACGTTGCTTCTTCATTATATATGTTTCCCGCGTCAATAAATTTGTACATGTGAATTCCTTCGTCTTCTGCATTTTCATTTTCTGCTTCCCGATAATATTAGCATATACCTAGCGAAGCGCACGGAACGGGGGGGGGGGGGAGAGAAGATGAGTGAGAGGGTGTGGAGAGGGCACGCAGTGCACATGCGCAGTTCGATCAGCCAGCGCGCGCTTTTTGGCGCCGTTTTCCGGCTATTTTGTCGTGATTCGTTACGGATGATCACGTGGCCAAGGGGGGCGGTGGTTTTCGTGGCGAAACTGTGGAAGCTACAGCTGCACCATCCGCGGGAAGCTCCCGTTTACGCAATGGTCCAGGCAAAATGGCGGGCGCCCAAACCACGTGATCTCCAGGAGCCACTCACAGCGTCCCCGAGCTGCAGCGCGGGAAAAAAGCTGGGGCCCAGTGCGCATGC
This sequence comes from Ornithodoros turicata, assembly GCF_037126465.1. NCBI lineage: Eukaryota > Metazoa > Arthropoda > Arachnida > Ixodida > Argasidae > Ornithodoros > Ornithodoros turicata. The sequence continues at coordinate 67,524,655 of NC_088201.1, read as the reverse complement.
GCAGACCGACCTCCTTTCTCAACCTCCTCCCCCTTCTCTCGTCTGGTTTTTCGTCTCTCCTCTCGTCCCCCCTACCCCCCAGCCTCGTCCGTTTGTCTTCGGCGATTGCTGTAGAGCAACGATCATGCTGTCCCAAAGCAGACAATCAAAAAGCGATGGTGTATGACAAATCAAGTTTATTTGTCCTCGGGAACTGCCTCGAAAAAGCTACAGTACATATCTTTTTTCGTCTTGTAGCAGGCTTCACTGGAGCTTTAGGTGCTTCGACATCGAAGGGCAGCTCAGAAGCCAATGCTGAGCTATGTGCGTCGTCGTTGCCGATGGCTGCGGGAGAACTAAAAAAAATCTATTGATGATCCGTAACTCTGCACGAAAATCACTGCTATGATAGGCAATCGATCTTGATTTCGTATTTGAACACCAAAGCGCATTTGTCACGAATGTTCGTAGATCACAGTGAATGAACGGCTGCGACGTGCATGAGGAGCAACTAGCATAACCACACATAATTTGATTAGCGGCATATCAGAAACGTACAAGTTACGGCAATGCACTCCACAATGAAACGCCGCTAACGTACCGAGTGACTCGTAAATGTTGTACGTAATACACTTAACGTGATAAACCTGCATTACTTCCTTCGGTCACAAAAAAGTAATCAAACTTGTCTTACCGTTCACCTGCAGTACGTCGGAAAGAGTGCAGACTTCCTCTCTGACGATTTCTGCGTCCTTTGGAGATGCAGGGATTCCATGTCATGTTCGTCTTCCCGCTGTTGTGATGATCAGGTGGATGTGCCATTCCGTTCTCACATTAGTAGTTCGCCACAATCTAAATCTAAAGCATTCAAAACCCTCAAACTACCCCTAGCGTCTGCGTGCACAACGGTTGCAGTCCGAAGTCCGAGAGAACACGCGTGGCCGGACAGACGCGATGTCTCCTCCGTTGTTTTTCTTTCTCTTCTGTTCGACCGACCGTTTGGATACGCGCGCCTCAATCAAATGACTCTCGCACAATCAGCGCGAAGGAAACTGACGCCAGTTCTTGGAGACCAATGAGCATCCAAATATTTATACATATAATGCGCAGCCAATCAGAGATCTTCCGAGCTGGCACGCCGGTGGCGACAATATTTTCGAGGCGGTGCGTTTCGCTTTAGAGCCGGCGGCTGGCTGCACTCCACTGGCGCCAGCAGCCTGTCTGCTCCGCATTGTTGCAGCGCGATGTACTGGATGTACGCTACCACAATTCCGACGTGCTTCTGAGTTACGTCGCAGCAGAGCGTTCGTCTGGAGTCTGTGTAGTGCATTTTTTTAACGGGGAAGGTGATAAGGCCACACTTGGGAAGCTTCTATAAAATGTGCGCGGAAAATGAGAACTCGCAGAACTTGGAATTCCAATTCCCACTTTGTGCCCACTTGACAAGGTATATTCGGACCTCCGCTCCCAACTTCATTTCGGCATGGTAGCAAGAACTTTCATTTCTCACTTAATTTCATTTTCAGAACTTGATGGTTGTAACTTCGTTACATATTTGGCTCAATGACATAACTCGTAACTAGCAACTTTTGGGTGGTAATTAACTTCCCCATCTCTGCTGAGATGTACTTTATTGGTGATGAATATCTAAAAAATAGCAGCTGTGTGCTCTGATGGAACACTTGTGTCCGATGGATGCTACACGCATGCGGAACAGATAATTCCCCAAGACATGACCTATGCACCTCAGATAAATAAGAGACCTATAGTGACCTCTTTGTATTACATTTAAAATAAAAGACGTCCACAAAAACAATGCCAGCCCGATCTTGTCTTGGGTTCCAATCATACAAAGGAAAAAAAAAAGAAAAAGCAATCTAAGAAGACACAAAATAAGTCTAGTAAAACACACGTCGTCAGCACGACAGCAATCTACAATCGTCTAGTAAAACGCGCATACGCGACCGAAGGCGAAGGCTCAAATCCAAACCCATCCAATATACATATGTACGCACATTATAGCTGTAGGCGAGCAAATAAGTCAAACAGAACAACCGCAACGTGCAGACCGCGCGACCGCAGAACGCCGAATCGCCTCTCTAACTAATCTACCGCTCACATTTGCAAGATACAGTTGCCTCCGGCTACATGACATTGCCCTCCGCGCCATGGCCCTACTACGCGAGAGAGCAACGCGTTCCAAACATTTCCCTCTCTGCGTCCGTCGATACACAACGAGGGGGAGGGAGGAGTCCGCCAGGCATCTGCAGTGTCAGGCCCATACGCATACGTCCACACCAGACACGAAACGCGATGCGTTTATGTTCGCTCGGTGCACTCCAATACACATTTGCCATTCACTCCGCACGGGTTCGGCACCATCGCGCTGACTTCAAAACCCAACACACGGACTTCGACTTCCAAACCCACACACGCTGACTTCAACTTCAAATCCCACCACGCTGACTTCAACTTCAAAACCCATCACGCGGACTTCAACTTCAAAACCCATCCCGCGGATTTCAACTTCAAATCACATCACAGCCCTTCATTCTACTTCAACTTCACTTCGCATCATGGCGTTCATTCAACTTCAACTTCACATCACATCATGCCCTTCATTTAACATCACATCATTCTCTATGAGGTGATGGTGAATGAAGTCGGTGAATGCCATCATGACTGAATTCACCGACCTATGCCTTTATATCCTACTTTATCCTTTATATCCTTCTGTCTTCAAATGATGTCGTTGTAAGAAGCTTTGTAGATGATCTGGTACTCGTTTCCACCAGTGAGAGTGTTATTGCTCAACGTTGCCCGGAGCTTGTGTTCACTATTGAGTTCCCCACTGTTGGCGTGCTTCAGTTTCTTGATATCAGGCTTTTGTTACAACCCGCTCTTTGTTGGGCTAACGGCAAATCTCAAGCTAAACCCATTTTGCCCGCTTCAAGTTGTCACTCTAAAACTGTAAAACGAGGTTTGATCACAGGCATCCTATCAAAAAAATCTTGTAGTCATCATATACTTCCCTCTGCGGAGAGTCAGCTTCTCCGTTTGAATGATGCTGGTTACCCCCAACACATGTTACTTGGTGCTTTAAATGGTTTGTTAAACACCCTGCTTCCTGCTTCGCCTGAAACTAAGCCCTCTGTCTCCAAACGTGTGGTAAAGTCGACCCGCGTTTATCCGGACTTCATTTATCCGGCTCCAGCGCTATCCGGACAAAAAAGCATGGGGACGTATTTCTCCCCATGTATTTCGTCCTCGTTTATCCGGACTTCAGCTTCCGGACTCGGACGAGAATTTTAGGCAACAGAAGCGAGTAATACCCAACAATCGAACGACGATAACCGTTGTGAAGTGGAACAGCCCTTAGGCTTTTTCAGAGCCTTTGAAAAAAGAAATCTAACCGTCACGGACCTCCCGCCGTAATCTGGAGGGGAGGTCCAACGTCTCTGTGACACTTACCACAGGTCAACAGGTCCCCGTCAGCCCTGCCAAACGACAACGGGTAGGGAGCCCTTCCTCTGGTGATCCCAACAATCCACAGATCGTGAATATTCCCGATAACACCATGTACACTTCGGTACCGCCAGCTCCTCAGCAGACAGATGGGATGAACGATGTTAACCTTGCCACTTCTCTTCATGACCCGTTCACCACTGTCACCTACAGGAAGAACCGAGCCGGCGGTATTCCCATACTAGTGACTACTCCTTCTGGAAGGTGAATCTTAATGCTGTCGCTAGTGAGATACGCCTGCTAGCCCAACAACAGGTTATGCACCACCGTTTCCACCGAGATGGTTCTCTCTTTGTCTCCGTACGGTCCGAAGCAGATGCCCGGAACCTTTTGTCTGCTAAGTGCTTAGCTGGGATTCCGGTGATACCATCACTACCCCAATCGTACGCCAGAAATATGGGCAAGATATATGATGTTCCAAGAGAGTATTCGAACGACGACCTCGTGCTCTACCTTAAAGACGCAGGGGTTTTATCTGCACGGCGACAGGTTCGCATTCCATATCAGAAGATGGCAGTGATGTGTTTACCCAGTTACGGAGCGTTATCCTGACTTTTGAACCTACAATCCGTCTTCCTCACCGAATTGCCTTTGGGTTTCAGACCTTCACAGTCCAAGAGTACATAGAAGGCCCCATACTGTGTTATAACTGCCAACGATTTGGCCATATTACACGAAATTGCCGAGGTTCTACACGGTGTGGCATCTGCGCCGGGCCTCACCGGAGATCAGACTGCAACAATAAAAGAGAGCCAAAGTGTGCTAACTGCAAATCCAGCCATCCCGCATCTTTTTGTTTATGTCCTGTCAAGACCGCCGCCACCAAAAGGCACCAAGACCGGACCCTACGACTTCCGTCTGACGCTCCTAGGGATGGTAGTGCCACACTCCCGTCTCGTACAAATGCACAAGAATTTCCTGCACTACCCCCTCGATCTGCACCAGGTGAACGAGGGTCGCTGAACACAGTCGCGGCTACGCCTATCACAAGCAGTCACCCACCGCCTCCTCGTCCATCAAGGCAGATTACCAACACTTACGCCAGTGTGACGGAACCAGCAGGCACGAGGAGACAGTTACCCTCATCAGCCTCTGAATATATGCCTTCTCTGGGACTCTTCTCAGCGGTACTCGCTGCCCTTAAGGCAATTGCCTCTGCTTTTCCTGGTGCGTCGCAACTGCCCGAGGTTCAAGCACTTCTGGCACTGGAGGCATTATCTTCTTCTATCGGCATCACCATGACGGCTTGTATAGAAAGGCCATGGCAATGCAGTGGAATCCTCGAAGCCTGCGTAACAAGCTCCCTGATTTTAAATTACATCTACAACAGTACAAGTTCCCTTTCATAGCTATATGCGAACACGGCATGGATTGTACACATCGTGTTAATGGATACAGAATCTATCGATCTCATCATTCCCCTGAGAGCAGAACAGCGCTATACGTTCGCAATGACCTCGTTGCTGGACCCATCGGGTCAGTTTGTCATCGCTCTTATGATTACGTCACCTGCAGGATCCGCCTTGGCCCCATGCTGTTAACGGTCGTCAGTATCTATATCCGTCCCGCGGTACAGGTCCCGTGGAGTGACCTCGAACGCTTACTTGGTTCTCTGGAAGCCCCGGCGCTTGTGCTGGGTGACTTCAATGCACATCACTCGGCCTGGGGAAGCCGAAGGACGGACGGCAGGGGAAGGAGGTTGTCGGAGGCAATGGAGATTAATAACATGTGCATGCTGAACAACCGTGAGCCCACTTACATGCGATCCCCAACGTCACTTGATGTATTGGACCTCTCGTGGTGCTCAACCGACATAATTCGCCACTTGTCGTGCGCTACGGACGTCGACACTAGAGGTAGCGATCATTTTCCTCTGTATATTTCGCACGACAGACTGCCCCCTCTCAGCCACTGCTGGACTGATTTCTTTCACAAACTGGAGACTTTTTCGTGCGGGCCTCAGAACATCTGTGCACACCGGTATGTCCCGAGAGGCTCTCTCTCAAGCACTTACCCGCGGTATTCAGGACGCGGTGGTGATGTCTAAAAGGGTAACAGGCCATGTCGGTCATTCCCCAGCAATTAACCACCGTAGAGCATTACGTCGCCGAGCAGAAAGAACGGCTGGTCGGACAGGGCAACTTACGGACATTGTGGAATACCGCCGGATGAAAGCTAAAGTAACACGAGAACTTAAGAACGAGGACAGGAAGCGTTGGCGTAAGTTTTGCCACCACCTTTCACCATTTGATCCGGCCACGAAGATCTGGCGGACAGTCCGATCTCTGAAGGACGCGCCCCCTCAAAAGAATCCTCTCGCGGCCTCGGCTATCGTTAAGGGTGTAGACGAAAACAGCCTTGCGACGGACTTCTGTGTGGTACTAACGACTCCGGCGGCTGCCTCGACCACGCCACTACACCGCAGTTTTGTATACCGTTTGACGGCTGAACTTCACCAAGACTGGCCCCGTCCCCCGGGAGTTATGGACCGCGACTTCACACTAATCGAGCTAACGGCAGCGTTGAAGCTTGTGAACGCCGGCTCGTCCCCTGGACCCGATAAAATCACCTATGCCGCCCTACGAAACCTTGACGGGCGGTCACCCCAAGCTCTCCTTCATGTCTATAATACGTCTTGGCAACAAGGATTTTTACCACATACATGGAAGGAGGCATTGGTTGTTCCCATCCTGAAACCAGGCAAGCCCCCAAATGCCCTATCCTCCTTTCGCCCGGTGAGCCTGCCAAGCTGTATGGGGAAACTGATGGAGAGAATGGTTTTGCATCGCCTGGACTGGTGGCTCGAAAAACAACGTGCGTTCCCTCACGAAATGGCTGGATTTCGTCGCCACCGAAGCTCCATGGATCCAGTTCTCGACCTAGTCTCTACAGTTCAACATGCTCGTGCCCATCGACGGATCGTCCGATCGGTTTTCCTCGACATCAAGCGCGCATATGATACCGTCTCGCACATTTGTGTGCTGCACGCCTTGCGCTCGTTTGGAGTATCCGGTCGGCTCTTCCACTGGCTCCAAGACTTCCTTACGGACCGAACTGTCGCTGTCCGTACGTCCCAAGGCCAAAGCCCTCAGCATCCTGTTCCTCAAGGAGTCCCCCAAGGAAGCATTCTCAGCCCGACACTCTTTAACGTGGTGATGGACGGCCTACAATCAGTAATTCCTCGCAAAGTGTCGTTTTCCGTGCATGCAGATGACGTCGCCCTTTGGACAGTAGGAAAATCACGACCGGCTCTCCAGCGCCGCCTGCACCTCGCTTTAAACAATATCCATACGTACCTCACGCACCTCGGGTTGGACCTTTCACCCGAAAAGTGTGTCGACCTCCCTTTCACGCGTAAAGCTATGGCCAATTTCCCTCTTTGGCTTGGTACAAAGAAGCTTGAACCGGTACGCTTTCACTGCTTCCTTGGCGTGGTAATCGACTCGGACTTGCGCTGGGCTCGGCACATTAAACACCTTGAAACTAAAATGCAGCGATGGCTCCCCGCAATTCAACATCTTTCTGGCTCAGGATGGGGCTGTGATCAGCGTTCCCTGCTCGTGGTTCACGCGGCATTGGTGAGGGCGACTGTGCTTTACAGCCTTCCTATTCTGCACAGGATATCAACAACTTCATTAAATACACTTCGGTCCCTGTTTGCTCGAAGCCTTCGTCGATGCTTCGGAGTTCCAAGAATGGCTGGAACACGGCAAGTACTGGCTGAATCTGGTGAGCTCCCGATTGAAGTTCTCCGTGAACGGGAAACGGCTCGGCACAACCTCCGTTTGCGTGCTCATATTCCCCGCCACACGCTCCTCAGGAAAATTCGATACCGCCCTGAAAGCGACTTCTATCGAGTAGCGCAGAGGACACGCCAGACTCTCACTGGCTTCATAACTAAAGACACTAAACCGCCGGAAGCCCCCTGGTCTCTACCGGTACCGCCCGCTTTTGTACGCCTCCCAAACCTTCTGGAAAGAAGAGACCAGGTCCCCCATCAAGTCCTCCGAGCCCATTTTCATGCTCTGGTAGACTAGAAGTTTTCTACGTTTACGGCAGCATATACCGATGGCGCATCCCGAAACAACACGCCCGCCTCAGCATTCGTCATTCCATCCGAAGGCGTCGTGCACGGAATACGCCTTTCACATGCAACCTCCTCCACAGCTGCGGAACTCTATGCCATCCTTTTCTTTCTACAACACATCGCTCATTTTACACCCCGGGAATGGGCAGTCTTTACAGACTCCAAATCTGCACTTCAGGCAATTGAAAATTCCGGCATACGAGGCCCATCCGCACCCCTAGTCACAGATGTGTTAATGGCTTACCACACTATCTACGCCGCAGGCCACAGGCTAGTTCTCCAGTGGGTTCCAGCCCATTGTAGTGTCGTGGGGAACAAGCAGGCCGACAGCGCAGAAGCAACACTCTCATATAGGAAACGGACCCGTATTGTTCTGCTGAGAGGAGACCGCCGTTCGATTCTGCGACGCCTAGTGACACCCCTGGCTTCCCGCCAACGGACAACCGACATTCTTCCCCCCTCTATCTTGAGCAGAGTTGATCCAACGCTCGCTTTCCGCATGCCACGAAACACCTCCCGTCAAGATGCTGCATTAATCCACCGAATGCGCCTCGATGTGGCCTTTACAGCTCAGTAGCGTTACCGCTTGAGACAAGTTGACTCTCCCACCTGCTGCCACTGTGGTGCTCTTGAGGATCTGGAGCATGTTCTTCTTCATTGCCCTCACTATCAACCTTCCCGAACCACACTCTCTTCGTCAGCTGGACTCTCGCCCTTTTTCCCTATCGAAATTGCGTGGTCCCTGGCCCAATCCAGCCCAGCAACGCTCTGCGCTCAAAGCTCTTCGGACATTTCTCGACACCATCGGACCTCGATCGTTATTGTGAAGGGGCTCATTATTTTATTCCCCCCCTTCCAACCAGCAATGGGGTAAAGTATCGCCTGTGGCGATGAAACTCCCCACTCTCCAAGGTCAAAAATAAAGTTGTTGTTGTTACCCAACAATTGGCTTCAGTTACCCGGTCATTGTCCAGGAATGACACTTGGCCCACACCTAGTCAAGCGAGGTCGAGAAGCCTGGTCGTGGCCTTCTTTTTACTGACACAAAGACTGTGTTGCTAGGAAGAATTTCCTCCCTTTCCGACTTTGCACGTTACACAAAAGTAATCCACTGGGCAGTCTGGTCATTTCAGACTGAGAAGGTTCGCAACGAGGACCCCTGCGCTGCAATCATAGATGACGATATCGTCAGTGTCGGCGCTTCCGATAGTGTTCAAGAAGAATCTGATGATGAAGGCGTGGATGCACTACCTGTGACGGTAGAAAATGCGCGGGCGGCACTGAGAACAGCGCTATTATTTTTCGAGCAATAGAACAATATTTCGCAAGTCTATGCCATTCGCAAAGGTTTGCAAGAACTGGATGCGTGTAGTAGAATGAAACAGATGATACTGGATAGAGTTCTGTGTAATGGTCAATAAAGATGTCCGTTTATGATCACTCTGAATTTTCGTGTTTCACTTATCCGGTTCCCCAGCTATTGGACATTTTCACAGGAAACGATGCCGTCGGGATAAACGCGGGTCCACTGTATTACCTTACTTCCACAAAGTGTCTCACAATTTGTTGGCCTTTTGCGAATAAATTTCAAGTCAGCCTTGTTTTGAAGAACAACCTCCGCCTTTCATCAAACCTGAAGTTACCTGCACGAATCACCGGAACAAATTCGTCCCCTGTTCTTCAAACGTTGTTTATCAGATCCTCCTAGCATGTGGTTTCCGTTATATTGGCCAGACAAAGCGTTGCTTAAACGATCGCTTGAGAGAGCATTCATTAAAAGTAAAAAATAAAGCTTCAAACTCCGAAATTGCCAAGCATTTGGGGGAATGCTCAGATTGCTTCCCTCTATGGGATGAAACCATAGAGGAAGGAAACACAAGGAGCGGCCCCTCCGACAGTTTTTTATCGGGACGAGCGTAGCCGGCTTCGCATTGCATTCTGGGATGCTCCTGTCTACCACGTGACCGCTCACGCGACCCTCCAGACAGCATGGCGCCAGCAGAGCAGACGACGCGAGCTGTAGTAGTGTCACAGTTCAGATGGCAGTATTACGATGTGCGCGTGCTTGCACTTTATTTCTGTGTGTTCGAATGTTTACTGTTCTATTAGAAGACCACTCACAGCGTGCAGAACGCAAAAGGAGTACGCCGGACCGGAAACATCACGTGGTGCAACGGTTCCCAGGTAGCACCAAATGTCAGAACAACGTTGCCTGAATGTTCTCGAGAAACGTTGCCAAATGTTGATAATGTCCGCCATTTTAACGTGGCTGCAACTTTGTGTGTAACATTTTGTCAACGGCAATTTTTGTAAATGAAATGTTGTCACAACATTCATTTTGCAATGTTGCATCGTCATCCACACTGAACATTTCATACATGTTGCATTCGTAATATCCCCCAGGTGTTACTTTGCAACATTCCATTGCTGATGTCGAACCTGTACTGGAAGCCTAAAGAGCACGCAAATTTTGCATTTAAATTCTCCCAGCCACCCTGGCAGCTTTATGGGAACAGTAGTTGAACAGATTCTGTGAGCTGATGAACGGATCTGTTCAACATACATTCCCCTAAGTCCGTCAGGGTAACTGTGAGAACTGAAATACAAGATTTGCGTGTTCTGCAGTCTTCTGGCACAAGCTGAACCCATGACGGTGCCTCCACGTTTTTGGTGTGGGCTTTGCCTCATCTGCTGCAATGAGAAAGTTACCAATACGAGCATCACAATGTACAACGAAATAAAGCTTTTGTGCCATGAACAAAAGCAGTTGAGTAAGCTAAGGTACCCACTCTCTGGCAGGTGCCAAGGCCATGGCAAAGATGGAAAGGTTGCCATGTTGTGCCCAATTTTTCCTGGGACTTCCCCCAAAACAATCCTGAGAAATGTTGGGAATTCTGCATGAACTTTGTGCAGGACACACACTGGCCCTTTTATATGGTCAGCCGCATTTCTCACTGTGAAATCGGCCTAGAAATGCCTTTTCTGTCCAGCGGATGCTTCATGTAAGCTTAAGGTGCGGTCAACGAAAGGACAGCCAGGCAAGTGTGGCTGCGTCTGTCCGTAGGCACGCGAATCCATGAGTCTCACTGCGAACCGGATATGCTTCGAAAGTGAAAGGTCAATCCCGACACTTTTTTCGTTTTCTGTGTTCCAAGGACGCGTCTTTTAAAGCATAAACTGAATAAACTTACGACATCCCGAGATGTCACATGTGAAACGTCGCAGCGATGTTGCGGAACAATTTTAGACACAACATTTCAGGGAAAACATCATTAGAACGTTTCCATGTGTTGAATTCGTAACGTTTCAGAGGGAACGTTGAGGGCACAGTGTTTTTTTGTTGACAACGTTGCGCTCACATTGTGTACGTTGAGGCAACGTTGCGGCAACGTTGTGGCAACTTCTGGTGCTACCTGGGTTACTTCCAACGTATGTACGTTCCTTGATTAAGTGGTAAAGAATGCCGTTCTCAAAATACCATTAATCAGATTTATACAACAACAGAAGATATGAAATGAATCTTCGGCACAGTTTGAGGTCCCAAATGAACAATACAAGATGACTCGAACACACACGGGCGACTAAAACAACTTACCGTGTACTTACTAACAAAACGCGTTCCCATGACAGAGCCGTTTACATTTCAACGAGAGCCGCAGCCGGGACAGGAACACATTACCATACCTCGTTTCTACGATGGTGCTCACATTTTCACAATAAATTACTTTCAAAAAGCAAAATCATACGGAGAGCAGCGCGAGAAACAAAGCCTTGCAAAACCGAAACTTTAGAGGGGATCACGTGGTGGACAGGAAGCAATGGCGATTTTGACTCGAGCGACCGCTAGAGGATGGCTACGCTAGTCTGAAGCGAAGAGCCGCTCCTTGTGTTTCCTTCCTCCATGGATGAAACCATGGAGGAAGGAAAGCAAAGGAGGGAGCATGACGTCATTTAAAGGGGACGCCGGAAGCTCCCTGGCCGCCATTTCTTGTGGGCAATCAACCCCCTTTCTGCCCCTTTCCCAAGCCTCACCCGCCCTCTCGCCCATCGGCTGGTGTTGTGATCAGCGAGCCGATTGTGTAGAGGAATTGGCGCCAGTGGCGTAGCCACGGGGGGGCTAGGGGGGGCTCGAGCCCCCCCAACCTGCCGCGGACCGATCAACGCAAATCGTGCAAAACCGAGGACAGCATAATATATGGAGGTGGCAGGGGAGACCAGAGTGACGATCGCGAAAGTTCTTGCAGGTCATGGCGTCTATCTAAGCAACACTCTTGAATGGTTTTCAAAGTATGAGCTTTTCAAAATAATTCCAATCTCGTGACACCACCTCATTGGTCATGACAGCCTATACATGTAATTGTATTGTGAAAGTCCAAATCAACTATTTTCGTTCCTTCTTCTTCGTTCTTTTTCTTTTTTTTTTTTTTTTTTTTTTGCAGCCGCACTTTGCAGTGTCCATAAGTATGTGTGGTGAAGTGGGGCGAGTTTTCGTATCGAGCCCCCCCTACCTTGGAGGTCTGGCTACGCCACTGATTGGCGCTGCACTTGTGCGACTCAATGGCGTGTCGTCGTAGCCTCCAGAGGAAAATTACTGCAAAGTGGGGGTGCCATTCAAACCATCTAACAACCATGCCGAGTTGCATAGTTCGCGGGTGCAGGAATCGTTCAACTATGCGTTTGCAGGGCGTCACCTTTCACAGGTAAGTGTTCCCGGCGCAGCGGGAAGTACTGAAACGTAGATCTGAGAAAGTAAATGTTTTCGTTTAGGTTACCCAGAAATCAACAGAAGCGTATCTTTGGGATTTTCTCCAGAGCGGGAACCACCGAAGTCTGCCTGCGTGTGTTCCCTGCATTTTCTGACGACCACATAGACCGATCGTCGCTAACCACTGTCCGACTTCGAGAGAACGCAGTGCCGACTGCTGCGTACCAATCTCAAGGAGGAAAAAGTGACACATGTCTTCGTTGGTCATAGGAATACATAGAAGCTACATAATTTCAGCCTGCGACCTCAGCCTCAGGAAGTGCAGCCAGCGTGGCACCACCCGAAACTACTCCACAAGTGCCTGAAACCTGTCCCATGGTTGAGGTACGAGCTGACAGGGCACAGGGAGGAGTGTTGTACAGGTCTGCGCACACTTGGCATTAACACGGAGCTTATACTAACAGCAACCGTATGAAAAAGTGCGCGCGGGCTACAATATGAGTTGGTAAAAATCGAGGCGAAAACCTGGCATATGTTTGCAACATGCATTGAAGCGAAACAGGGTACATTTTTGCGTACTGCTGCCGTTTGTACAGAGGCGATGTTACTGTTATGCCTGCACAGACCTCTACATAATATGTTCTTTTACCAGTGATGGGCAAAGTACCTCGAAATTATACTTAAAGTAAATTACCAAGTAGCTGGTGTCATTAGTACTTCAAGTACAGTACAAAGTACCCAATTCCAAATGTACTTCAAGTATAGAAAAAAAGTACTTCAAGTATTCATCAAGTACATTGCAAATTTAAATTGTATTACTTTGCGTTTCACTGTTTAGTATCTGTGGCAATCTTTTTTGGCAAAGCTTTAGCGAGCATTCTTGACAAATGCTCTAAAGCGATAAATTCCTAGGTTAAGTGCTAACCCGTGAATATGAACTTAATCAGATGACATAATTTGCAGTTACATATGTAGAGAGGTAATCAGTCAGCTGTGCTGTGATTATGTATTATACCCTGACTGCTCCAAGATCACCTGCCTAGTGTGGTGTTCCGGTGCTAATCCTCTGCTATAACAGGCTAGGAAATTTCAAGGAAAAAAAAGTACAGTCTAACGGACATTATATATTTCTAGGCATTCCATGCTACTTTTTGAAATACGCCACATTTAAATATGAAGAAAGTAAAAAGGATGAAGCACAATGTAAGCTATCATTTTTATACGATTGTAATCTGCACCAAAGTAATCCATGTGACCAGTTAAAAAAACGTTAAAATGTAAAAATGAAAGCACGTGTGTATTTCAGAGGGCTTATCATGTAATGCAATCACACATTGTGATATCAAATGATTATTAATTGCTACTGAAGGAAACAATATAAAAAAAAGCATATAACCCTGCATTGAGAGAACTGAAATGACAATTGACCAAGTCATTGTGCTGCTGGTTACAGTGCTATAATGTGTGAGTCTTTGCATTCCATTCGTTTTACATAATCATAGAAGCGTTGATACTTTATTCAACAATTCAAGCGTCTCAACAGTAGATTTGCTTCAACAAATATGCTCTTTAATAGCACAAAAATCCTTTTTGGTAAATTGTCAGACTGGGACTCCGTGTACTGCATCCCACTAAAAGCGCTAAAATGACGGCAAGACGACGAAAACACACAGATATCGATATCTGTGTGTTTTCGTTTTCTTGTTGTCACTTTAGCGCTTTTAGTAGGGTGGACATTTGATACTCTTTTGTGATGTTTTGTCTGGAGTCCAAGTTTGGGCACCTGAGTACTTGATGGGAAAAAGTACTTTAAGTACGGTACAAAGTACACAATTTAAAATGTATTTAAAGTAAAGTACAAGTACACAGAAATGTACTTAAAGTACTACTTGAGTACTTGGTATTGAAAGTACTGCCCATCACTGTCTGTTACCAATGCTGCCTACTGAAATTGAAGACTAAAATTTTGACAGGCCCCTGGAGTATTCATGGGACATGGATACTCAAGTGATGCTGCCGATGTGGACACGATAATGTTTTGTTCAGTGCACAACACACAGAAACTGAAATGGGTTGACAGGATTTGCTTGACCCACATGACATGCTCAATTACTTTCTTGGGATAAGTGATGTCCATTGTGTTCGCAAAGTTTTAGGGCTGTGAATGGGACTTGACACGCGGGGGTTCCATGTGTCTTATCGTTCTGAGTGTTTTCTTATACTCCATGGAACATTATTACAGGTAAACGAGCCACCTCCCCCAAGTCCTTACAAGAAATATCATTTCAAAAGTATCTTGTGCACGGACCGAGGAAGGAGAATAGGAAACGTATGTGTAACCCCTGCGAAGCTACTTCAGGTGGAGGGAGTGACGCATACCAACAACTTGTGCAAGGTATGGCTGATTGCTGTCCCAACATGCTGTGGCTGCGCTATGCTCAACAAAGGAGAAAGGACTCTCCAAAGCAACAGCCGCCAATTGCTGATGACATGGACCTGTACTCTGAAGCAGCAACAGCTGTGATTGCAAAGCATTGCGCAGCCCTCCAACCACTCACTTCAGAGGAACGACGCATTCTCACAACTAACACCATGGGTCAGGCTGACAACAAAACGTGGCATCAGGAGAGAATTGGTCGAATAACATCATCAATGTTCAAGCGAGCTGCAAAATGTAGGGTTCCTGAAGGCCTCCTAAGGCAACTTCTCTATCCGAAGATGGCCGCCTACTCTGAGGCGATTGCCTATGGAAGGAAAAATGAACCATCTGCAGCAAATGCATATTGTGACTTGATGGATGCGTATGACAGAAATGTTTCTGTCGAGGGAACAGGACTGCATGTCCATCCAGACTACCCATTCTTAGCAGCATCTCCAGATTGCATCGTCTATGATGGTTCCGAAGTAGGAGTTCTTGAAGTAAAATGCCCATTTTCATAGGTGGACCTCACAGTGGTGGAAGCTTGCAACGACAAGAACTTCTGCTGCAACCTGGAAAGTGGAGAGGTAAAGCTACGAACAGACAATCCTTATTACTATCAAGTGCAAGGCCAAATGGCTGTGACTGGTGCAAAGTGGTGCGACTTTGTCGTATGGACTAATGCTGGCAACAGAGGAAGGTCTACCCATGTTGAACGGATTTTCTTTGACAGTATGTTTTGGGAGGAGCAGTTGCTTCCCGCACTTCTGCATTTCACGAGACATGCTCTTGTTCCTGAGCTGCTTACACAGCGTGTCAGGAGACTCGGCCAGCTGTACACAAAAGGACGTTATGTGTCGTTCGAGCAGTGGAAGAAAGGCTATTATACCTGTGAGACAGGCACTGGACTAAAGTTGAAAATTAAGAGATATAAATGAATCATATTTTATGGCCATGAAGGCTTGTTTCTCAAATGCACTGTCTGGTTTTGTGAAGGCGAGAACTTAATGATTCCTGAACATGCAAAAGAAAATGTCAATTTTTTTCATAAACTTGCCATTGTTGGCACAAGGCAGCCATACACTGAGCGCAAGAGAATAGTGTTCGTAGATATCATACATTGAAATACAATAATGAGGTACAGTTGCATTTACCTCAAACCTCTGGGATCATGCTTGTACCTACCGATCATTGATAAGTGGCAAACAAAAATTGCTAAGAAAACAACATACATGGAACACTTGCTCTGCAATATCTATCATGCTAATGGGAAAAGGCTTATCCAGAATATGAAAGGACTTCACTCTGTGGATAGCCCTTTCAACATGCACCCTTGCACATGCCACACGCCTGGTTTCTGCAACATCTTCACGGGTCATGTACCATAAAAAGCTGGTAGATAAGCTCGGTCTCCTTTGACTGTCCTCGTGTTTCGTTGTCCTTGCCCTTGCGTCTTGAGATCCCCCAATAGGTCATCCTGCTAGCATCTTCGTGAAGGTACCTATATAGTCCCATGAACACCTCAAAGCTTGGGAGACCAGTATAAGACATCGAACTGTCCACACACCCTCTTATGAGGTCCACATTTAGGAGCTGCGACCTAGCCCTTTCAAGAGAGTGCTCCTGTCGTGCTGCCTTTAGCCTCAGTTCCTCCACTGCCTTTTGCAGAGATGCTATTTTCTGTGCAGCGTTCCTGTCAGCCGTCGAGGGGCATGAAGTGCAGGCTTGTTCTTGGAAGCCTGTGTGACACTCTAGAAGGACCAAGTGAAATGTAGAGTCATTAGAGTCATTCGTTTTTGGGTTTAACCCGATTTTTCACAATAATTTCCTCCGAATAAGTTTTCAAGAATTCGGGTGAAACCGATATCTACCCGAAACCCTTCTACTTGTCGTTCGATGTGACGCGCCTGAAGGGTGAATCATGAGGAGCCATAGAGTACTCTTGTGACAATCTATTCGACAACTGCCGTGATTTAGCCTGCGGCATGTAGATAGACGAGCAAAGCACTCCGCCAAAGTACTGTACCCCAACAGAAGAATAAATATTCTTGTTTCCCAGCTCAATGTGACAGCGGCGACTCGTTTCACATGCCTTCCCCGGTGACATATCAAGCGAGGTCGAAGAACCGAATCCCCCCCCCCCCAAAAAAATCGAAAAATCATAAAACCCGAAAACGAAGGACCCTAAGAGTCATGTATGTATGTTACACATGTTCACACTGCTCAGGTCACATTCACCATTACAGAGAGAGAGGGGAAAATACACAACAGAGGGGATATTTTGAGAAAGTAGAAACTTACCCTGACTACAGTGGCTAGAAGGAGAAGTGTGCCGGGCGCCGGGAAATAAGGGCACAAAACTGCAATGAAAGGATCCAGGTGGCGCTGGTCGCATTGGGCGAGTTACCTCCCGAAGGGCCCCTACGTGGGAAGTTGCGGAGTTCGGCACTCAAACCCAGGATTTCACGTTAGCTTGAAAAGAAATCTTGGTGGTACTTGATTCATGTCCTCTTAATTATGCAGCAATAACAACGAGAACACGAGCACGCGCAATTTTTAAACAAGAAAGAAAAAAATACGGTTTCAAAAAGAAAAAAAATAGAGTCATGATCGTACAGTACTGAACACTTTTATATTTTATATTACCGAGACGTCGTAGCAAATATTTTCAAATCGCGTATTTTCAAGCAAAAATAGCGTATTTTCGTTGAACATAAGTAGAGGTGACAAGCGAGCTGGTGTATACATATACGATTGAACGGAAACATCTCTTTGATCCTTAGACTCAAGGAGATATGTTTCCGTTCAAGCGTATTTTCAAATGCTTCCGCGCTCTCTTTTTGACACATTCTCCGAATTCAAGAAAATTTGAGAGACAAAGAAAAAAAGAAACTTTGTAAGAGAATGCAGTCGTGTGACTGAAAGAACTGAAGAACACGTCCAGTCAGTTCATTGCAGTGCACGTCACAGCCAATTTGTTCAAGCCTTAGATTGGTCAAGAGCTTGCATAAAGTCAAATATACTGCGGACATAGAGCTTTTGAGTGGAAAAATATAACGTAATTGCTTCTTCCAGCACGGAAATGAGATTGGCCAGTCCATGCATATAAGGCATCCCTTGTCGAAGTAGCTGGTGAACTCACTTTCTTGGATCTGTGCGGCTTATCAAAATGATTTTCTAGTTTGCAGCTCTTATAACCATGACCCTGAGATCGCGGGTTCGAACCCAGCCGAGGACGCCAGCAACTTGGTGGCAGGGTACAAGTTGCTTAGACACGCCGTCGTCCGCGAGGGACGTTAAATACGGGGTGCCGTGCGATGAGCTTTCATCGCATAAAGGTGCGTACAGGGTTTATTGAGCGCACTGTATACATTTTCTAAACAGGAGTTCTTAACCACTTTCTAACCAACCCTGATCAAATTCTGTATTAAGCACACTGTATACAGCTTTTATACGACAATTTGTCCGTTTTGTAACCAGTCCAAACTAAGACTGTATGCAGCAATAAAAATAAAAAAAAGAAGAAAAGAATTTTGGACACGGAATTCCATTTCATTTTTTCTGATGTGTCATGTCATTGACCATTCTTTCATGCGCCGTACGTTGACAGAGATTGCAAAATCGTTTCCATCACTGCTGAGATGGACAACGGGTTGAGGTTGTGCACCTGCGCACCAGAATCCAGGTTTCTTTTGATGGGCGCACTTTCTTCGTGAAATACTTCTGCGCATCCGGAAACAGGGCTGGAACGGCATCGTCCGTTAGCACCTGTCCCTCGGAATTTCAACGTTTTCGTCGCCAATGATGTGCCGAAGAGTCCTCACGGTATACCCTTCCTCGAAGTGCCGTTCACACACAACGCAGTCAATTGTCAGTCCTTTCTCCGCGCGCTTTACGTTACGCGCACTCTTCTTTGCGGATAGTTTCCTTCGGTGGTCGGAACAGGAAGACCTCATGTTCGTCCTCTCGGTGGCATAGACCCTGTCGTGAAGACTGGATACCCAGACTTCGCTAAGTGACACACAAAAGCGCCCAAAGAGACACAAATTGAACAAACAAATGCTCGAAACGACACACGTTGAGCTGAGAAGTAAGCGTCTGCTTCCCGCAACCCGACTCGCCTAGTGGTTGCAGCGCGGCGCCAGAACCTGTCATTGCGATTTGCGCTTCCCTATCGCATGGCGTGGCGCCCGGCACACTTCTCCTTCTAGCCACTGTACCCTGACCATCCAATTTATTCGTTTCAACACTCCGGCATCCAGTTTCAGTGCTTATCCCTACATCGCTGAGCTCTTCGGTATGCAGGCTAGCTTCTTGCTGATAGGATCTTGAAGCACACAGACTGGTTTCGTGAGCGCTTGTGTCTCTAAGGGTTTCAGCTTGATCATCAAGCCGACTGGTTTCCTCTCCACTTGTGGCTCTCAGAAGTGCAGGCTGACTGTCAGTACTGGCAACTGTGCTCTCACCTTCTGTTGGAGCGTTAGCAACTGTAGAAATGCAATGACTGTGTGACTCACATTAAAATTGACGTATTTGGCATAAAGGTAGCCCTGGAGACTCAATAATGTCTTTTGAGTGAGCTCAATACAAATAGTGCTGTATGTCGATCCTAAATGCGGTATTGCGAAATATCTTTATTTTTCTAGCATTTTTGGAATTACCTGGGGAGACCGGACTGCGTCGTCTCCGCTTTTCCAGCCGCTTGTATCTCTGAAGTGATATCTTTGACCGGCGTTTGCTGCACGAGAAGACACTCGGCACATAATCCGGGTTCCCCATCGTTCTTGAGGGCTTCCCTGATGGTCGAAACACAAAATGAACTCTCGAAAACTTATCCCACATGCTACCTGTCCTACCTAAAATGAAGTGACAACCACATATGCGCGAGTAAGCGCTTGGCTCCCACCTCGCGCCAGCTCAAGCTCCTGTCGCTTTACTGCCTGGACCCAAGCAAGTCTTTTCTCCGGGTGTAACTTTGCAGACGGAAATCGGAAGAGGCCAACTTTGTTCCCTCGGCGATAATAGTGCGTACAACCGTATGCGACGCAGTTCGCCGGCATTCCTCCAGTGCGAAATAGCCGATCCCAAGCACAACCACAATGGCAACCGGTGAAAACTTTCCAACCAAAACGATGTAAAACGAAAAGAAGGCGTCCGGTATCGAGAGTATCACCGCCGCGCATGCGCAGCGCGCATTTCTACAAATGGTGGATTGTAAAGGCTTCCGAAGTGGACCCTCACAGAAGGCTTTTGAGAGAGACCCTATATGCATAACCTCTAGCGGGAACTGTGTCAGCAACCCATCCGTAATCCTCGGTCCGGCCTTGAGCAGACTTCTCGTTCTCCCGAACTCCCCTCCTATTTTGTCCTCAACTGGTTGTTTCTCTTCCCTCTGTTTGTGTATATGTTTCTTGTATGTGACGTAAAATTTTCAGCTGTGCTTGAGACTTCGTGTTGTGTCTCTCCCTTCGTATTCCCTAGTCTCGGGGTTTTACATTACGCATCATCTTCACCAGCTCGCTTGCTTCCTAGCCATTTTTTCAGGTACTCTGTGTCTTTGTGTCCGTGTGCAAATCGTTCGATTGCCGATATATATATATATATATATATTTATATATATATAAGGGGGAAAATTAGCAGGAGCTCTTTGGCTGCACGTATAGCATATGTTTGTAAGTCAAACGCCGCCATGCCAGTACTGGACAGCTGTTTCGGCCTTCTTGGGCCTCATCAGCAGTACGCAGGCAGGCAACGTTTGAGCGGATGGCGTCAGAAGGTCACGTGGCACGTGATGCCTCCCGTCAGGGTGTCATAAGACACCTCTGAAAGCCCGGTGCAAAGCCAGTCAAATGTATAAGGGGGGAAAAAATTAGCAGGAGCTCTTTGGCTGCACGTATAGCATATGTTTGTTAGTCAAACGTCGCCATGCCAGTACTGGACAGCTGTTTCGGCCTTCTTGGGCCTCATCAGCAGTACGCAGGCAGGCAACGTTTGAGCGGATGCGTCAGAAGGTCACGTGGCACGTGATGCCTCCCGTCAGGGTGTCATAAGACACCTCTGAAAGCCCGGTGCAAAGCCAGTCAAATGTATAAGGGGGAAAAAATTAGCAGGAGCTCTTTGGCTGCACGTATAGCATATGTTTGTAAGTCAAGTCGTCGGTCATTGAGGGCGCTATATATATATATAGCGCCCTCAATGAACGACGTACGGGTCTATCATTACCTCAGTCCTCTTCCTATGAATGCCGCACCACCACTACCATTCGAACAGCAGTGTCTACTGATGAAAGTGATCTTCGAGTTGCTCCCCACAAGTACTTTTCTTGTACAGTGCATCGCGCTATGTTGAGGAAAAGCCCAAATGTGTTTTTTGCATGTTTCGCATGGCACAACCCACACAAGCAATATTCCACTCACAATGGTTTCGCAAATAAATGCATAGGGTTCCACCTAATACTGCTTTTCCGGACAGTTGCTCACCGGACAATTGCTCACCAAAAAACTGCTGAGGCCGGACAATTGCTCACCGCACTTATATGTAATTTTATTTCGCGTTTTTATGTTATGTGATTTCATTTCTTGTTTATGGCGCTCATATACTT
Organism: Ornithodoros turicata; assembly: GCF_037126465.1. Classification (NCBI taxonomy): domain Eukaryota; kingdom Metazoa; phylum Arthropoda; class Arachnida; order Ixodida; family Argasidae; genus Ornithodoros; species Ornithodoros turicata. The sequence continues at coordinate 67,503,339 of NC_088201.1, read as the reverse complement.
GACTTTTTTATGTTAGCTGAACTTCGGTGTACCTCGAAATAAAGTGATCGAAATCCCCGCTGCAAAATAAACACTGTAAATAAACGTTATCTAACTATAAAATGCACAGTCGCGCGCGGGAAACTGTCAACAGCGAACTTAGACTAACCTGGACATAGCAATGCAAACACTGAACTTGGACTAACCTATAATACGTGCTGTTCAGTCGTGCAGCCCTGCTAACCGAATCGGGCGCTAAAATGCGGCTTGCGTTCGCTAAACTGACTTGGACAGGCATAGAAAGTTCCTGAATATTAGTGGTTAAACTGTGATGTGTTAAATAGCATGGGCGTACCGAGAGGGGTGTAAGGTCATTTGTGAAAATTGAGCACTCGCTTTTCATACGTCATGATTTTTGTTCTCAGATGTCATAATAATATGAACCTGTGAACATCCGCACAGTCCGCAGCGTCCGCGCCACGGAAGGAGGTGAGGGGGTTGGACGCTCCCCCCCCCCCCCCCCGCTGAAAGCACTTTGCTGCCCCCCTTGAAAAAAATCCGATAAGAGCGCCCCATGGACGCAGGCCCTGACTAAGACGCTTTAGGCGTGCCTGCAAGTGGACGACCTCTCGCCTCACCGTCTTCACTGGTGGATTTCGTAGATCTATTTGAAGCAACTTAGACAGCTAAAAATTAAGTTCATCTAGCATAAAAAAGTCAAGCGCCATAAACGCGAAATAAAATCACAATATAAGTGTGGTGAGAGACGCGATTAGTACTTGTCCGGCTTCAACGGTTTTGTGGTGAGCAATTGTCCGGCCTCAACAGTTTTTTGGTGAGCAATTGTCCGGTGAGCAACTGTCCGGTGAACAACTGTCCGGTGAGCAATTGTTCGGTGAGCAATTGTCCGCGCCCCGCTTTTGCCTCGTCAGGCATAGTACCTTCACATCAGATATAAGTGTCCTGTTTGCTAGGCCACAGATGTAATAGAGGGTAGTGCCACATTTCTCACTTCTTGAACTAGAAAAACTTGCCATGCAAATAAGATTATCTAAACATTGCCAGAATGAAGAACTTGACACTGTGCTGGGTACTCCAACATGTTCAACCTGGCAGCACTTCATATTCATTCATTCTTCTTGTAAGTGCACGTATACTTAAAATTGGACAACTGCCATTGAAGCAACCTTGTCCTCAATTTCGTCATGACAGAGGGTATACAGTTTATCACAAACCTAGTAACCCCGGTAGAAATAGTTGAGGCTATCCTCTGCCTTGTACGGCGCACTTCGTAGCAGTATACACACAGTAGAAGTGTTCTCCTGGTCCACAAATGCTCTGCCGAAGGTAAAAAAGTCTTACCAAATAGGCAAGCAAGGCCTTGTTTGCCCAGAGAAACAAATATGAAACAACAGCATTTAACGTAAATAACGTCATACTTCGCAACTAAGACTGGTGATACTGAAGATCTAACATTTTGGGTTACAGGGGACAAAAGAGGAAAGAGCCTTCGCATGAATGGAGCACCGCAGCATTTTACTGTTACTTCGAAAGTATAATGTCACAAAATTTGGTGAGAGTCAGTTGGTATATTTGGTTTGTTGGTCACCTACTGCACCTCTTGGATTTTATTAGCATCATTTGTGTTTCCACCAACCAGGCGCTAAGCCTGACTGTGCTAGAAATATGAAATATATATCACTGCCACATACAGATCTATTATATTAGGCCTCTATGATATATATGGACCTTCAACGTTGTTTTGGCCAGATTTCACCCGTGGCCTTTAGTGAAAACCGAACTATAGAGCTGACAACAGACTTGCAGACTGGGGTAATTGTCTATTTATATTTGCCAGGGGAGCGCACATAAAAAACCAGAAATAATGCACTGTACTAACTATACGTTCAAACAAATACAAATATAGTTTTGTAGCCATTTGCATGTAAACACATTACAGGTGAACAACAACCAGTGGCATATCCAAGGAAGTGAGATGGGGCGGTTGGGCGATCACCCCTCCCAAAACGTCAGTTTATATATTGGGTTTCCTTCTCTCCCCTCCATGAATCCGCCAGCCGCACCCAGTGGCCAACCAGGGTGAGAACACAAGCATACTACCACAGCAGCCACAATCATGAAATTCTGAATTACCATTTATCAGAAAGGAATGACCAGCCTTGAAATCATATTGTTGGCTGCTGCTCAGTTCATGAAAGTGACCTTTATCAACGACAGGATGGTTAAATACCAAGCGATCTAGTGATAAGTATTCATAATAGGGAAACCCCAAGACGAGGGACAAGAAGGAACATACACACACAGCTATCACCGTGATCTACTATCATTAGAAAGGGCAGTCTTATCATTAGAAGCCAGATTTCTAGGCACATACACGCAAGAAAAAACTATGTTTTTGGCACCTGCCTATGCTGAGACAACTATAGCTCCACACATTTTACCATTCCGAAAATATATGTTGCAATAAATATAGTCTCTACTTTATTGTGGTTATTAGTCGACGCTGCTGAGAATGTGGGAATACTGACATGTACAACCTATGCTCGTAAAAATGACCTTCGCACACAACACAATGTAGGCCAACCACAGTTCAGAATGATGTCCTCTCCCTTCCCATTGACTTAAAACATTTTTGTGCGACTTTGCATAAGGGGAAGTTCGTACAAGAAAGGCATACTCTTCCTTTTGAGGAAATCAATATTCAGAGCGTTACAGTGATGGGCAGTACTTGAATTACCAAGTACTCAAGTGACAGTCCGGTTGAAAACATGGGTCTGGGAAACACCGTCCTATGATTTCTAATACTCCTGACAACCAACATGCAAAATATTTCAGAAGGAATAGTCCTATCGCACGATTTATAATCGATTTTTTTCTATGCCGCAGTTGGTTCCGAGTAAAGGCCGCAGGGAGCTATCGCGTGACGTCCATAACAGCAAAGCCGCACGTGACTGCGCATGCCTGTTTGTGCGATAGTTGGTTGTTGCCTGCTAGCATTTGCCCATTATGATGATTTTGAGTAGCAATCACACGTTATGCAGAGTAAAATGCAGAGTAGCGTAAATGTAAACACAGGTATCACGATGCAGCCTACGGTAGAGTACAGTCATAGAAAAAAAAAAAAAAAAAACACCTCTATGCATTTCCAGCAACGGCGCAGTCCTGCTCACCACTGTGTCCATTGGGGACGTCATGCTCACGTGATGTATGACGTACATAGAAGATCCTTGGGGCAAGGAATATGCGAGGGAGAAAAACGGAACCGGATGTCTTCAGAGGAGTAGGTTTCATTTGGTGTCTGGAAAACCACGCCGTTTTGTCAGCTGAAACTTTCCACACATCATGTAAGCTCCGTGGCAGTTGAAAAAAAAATCAACTTACAGTTTTCCTTCACTTTAAGTACATTTTAAATCGTGTACTTTGTACCGTACCTCAACTACTTTTTTCCGAGTACTTTCCCATGAAGTACTCAAGTACCCAAACTTGGACTCCAGACAAGATATCACGAAAGAATATCAAAAAAGCACCCTACTAAAAGCGCTAAAATGGGAACAAGAAGACGAAAACACACAGATAGGGCTATCTCTGAGTTTTCGTCTTCTTGCCGTCACTTTAGCGCTTTTAGTGGGAAGCAATACCAAGAGTCCCAGTCTGACATTTTACCAAAAAGCATGTTTGTGCTTTTAAAGAGCATATTTGTTGAAGTAAATCTATTGTTGAGAGGCTTGAAATGTTGAAAAAGTATCAACGCTTCTATGATTATGTAAAACGAATGGAATGCAAAGACACGCCCACATTATGAGACTGCAACCGGCAGCACAATGGCTTGGTCCATTGTCATTTCAGTTCTCCCAATGCTGGGTTCTATGCTTTTTTATATTGTTTCCTTCATTTGCAATTAATAATCATTTTTTATCACATTATATGTGATATATAATCTCTTATAGAGAAATATATAATCTCTTGTTGCCTTGTATTTTTGCCCCTTGAAATTTCCTAGCCTGTTATAACAGAAGATCAGTACCGGAACACCACACTAGGCGGGTGATCTTGGATCAGTCAGGGTATAATACTATTTTGCATAATCACAGCACAGCTGACTGATTACCTCTCTACATGTAACTGCAAATTATGACATCTGATTAAGTTCAGGTTCACGGGTTAGCACTTAACCTATAGGACTTTAGGGCTTCAGAGCATTTGTCAAGAGTACTCGCTAAAGTTTTGCAAAAAAAAACAAAAAGAAAAACAATACACAGATACTAAACAGTGAAATGCAAAGGGATACAAATTAAATTGGCCATGTACTTGATGAGTACTTGAAGTACTTTGCCTGCTACTTTGTACTTTACTTGAAGTACATTTGGAGTTGGGTACTTTGTACTGTACTTGAAGTACCAATGACGCCAGGTACTTGGTACTTTACTTTAAGTATAATTTTTAGGTACTTTGCCCATCACTGGAGCGTTATCATTCTGAGCTGTGGTGGGCCTGCAATGCGTTTAGTGGTGAAGCCGACACTGTAAAACAATCTCCCCCGCTACAATGACAGCCTCCCACAGCCTTTCAAGCTGTCATTTACAATACTGATTTATGGTATGATACATTATTTCTAATTGTGAATTGCACTTTACTGTTTGTGGCAAAAACATACACCATTCTCTTCGATCCCAGCACACGGGTGATAAATGCCACAGAGCAAAACTTCATCATGCTGTTTAATAGTTGTCTGAACATAAACAACTATTACATTACATGATGTAGTATTGCTGTATAGCATTTATGACCCATGTCCTGGGATCGAAAACAAGAGTATCTCTTTTTACCCGTCCTGCCCTGCACGGGCAAAATGTGTTGCGCATGGGAATAACAAAATGGAACAGAGACACTGAGGAAAAACATACACTCTCTGTGTCTTGGGTTTCATGTTGTAATCATGTACCAGCTCGCTTGTGCATTTGCCCTTCTGTACATAAGAATAAGGGTTATGCATTGTACATGTACTTTAGACATCCAGTGTGTGGTGTGTGGTGATAGTAATACCGTAGCCAGATGAAAAATAATGCTCCAAGTGGATTGTTTCGGTACCACAAGCTTGAACTCAACATACCAAGAAGGAGGGCACCTGCATGGCAAGTTTATCTGGAAGTAAGAATCTAAATGTTATCTCAAGTCATTTGATAATCAACATCCTCCTTATACGGCTGCAGGTCGTACAAACAATAGCACACAACATATTCAGCACTTGAATGCACCAGAATTGAAGCCTCTGCAGTAACAACAACACATTTGTGACCAAAACACAACAGCCGACAGATTTATTTTACTTAACCCCGAGAGGAAAAAGCTGTTGCACACATGATCTGCTTGAATGTAATCCTTCAAGCGTATGAAATAACAGCTCATTTGTGACCAAAACACATCAGCTGGAGGACTTACATTTCCATTACACAAAACTGCAAAAAAGAATGTGATGTTGCACACATGACGCTGCTTGAATGTAACCGTTGAAGGTTCTGGAAGAACACGGTATTTGTGGTCAAAATACAATTACTTAGCCAAGATTTCAATTTATACCTTATACAAAGCACACAAAATGTGCTGCCATACACATGTTGCTGCTTAGATGTGCGCTGCGAAAGCAACGGAGTAAGGGCACTTCATTTGATGACCACAAACACTCCAGGCATGGTTGCTCTATATAGCGAGTAACAGCTAGGGTATACAAATAAAATAAGTGGAACACAAGTGGTGCAACCCGCCTGATTCATTAGAAAACGAAATGTCCAGCGCCGGCTGCAAGCCTGCTGGCACCGTGAGGTGAAAGTTGAGACGTGGAGTGCGAATTTTCCGGCGATGCTAAGATGCCTGCGCAAAAATGAGACGCATTCCAAACCGGTACTGAAAACAAAACAAAACAAACCCGCTGGGGCCGAAAGTCTGACACATATTTTCTTTGCAATGTGCTGACATTCGCACTGCATGACTTACGATTTATCAAAGGAACATTACGCGGCTTCCCCCATCCGCTGTGTTTTGCTGCCTCCGGATCTCCAGCTGCAGACATCGTTGGCACAGCATCCCGGTTGAGATACCTTCGGCTCCGTGTGAAAACTCCAAATTGTTCTTCGAGTTGCGCGATGCTTCAGTAACACTCAGGGGCGAAATGACCGAAGCAAATCACTGCATGCCATGCCGAAACGTCCGCAACCTCGAGTGTGATGTCAAGACAGGGTTTACGGGCCTCAAGTCGGAATCTCAGTGAAACTCAAAATTCACTTGTCTAAAAAAACCTGAAAAGTTTCAAGTAAATACTTCTCACACATAATCAGTGTTCCCCGATTAACACGTCGCACGAGTATCGTTCCACTCTGTAACAGATCACGGCTCCCGTGGAGTTGAGACCTACAGACCCATTCAAAGGATCCGCCCCACAGAAAGCGGATTGCGTGTGGTGTGATGGCAGCTTGTATTACCGCTGGTGGGGATGAAACACACTGTAAAAATACCGTGATTTCTACGCACGTTTAATAGTATCTGCCAACAGCGTGTTACCGTAAACACAAATACTGCGAAAACTACGTAAAACGGTGGCGCCATCATCATGCGCCGGCCGAAAACTTGCATGCGGAGGCAAGGCCAAGCCCAGTACGGGACATTGCCGTCATTCGCAACCGCCGGAAGCGGAACATCGTGCGCGGACGATCGTTGATGGAGGACGAAGTGGTCGTTGTAAATCTCGTGAATGCACGTAGTCAGGTAAGCACATTTCTGTTCGCAGATCCTGTTCTTTGCGGTTTGAGCAACTTATGGGACACCAGTAAATCGTGGCTCGCGTTTGCTGTGAAGCGTCTCCCTAGTTCAGATCTCCGTGTGTCATGCGTCCTGGCTCGTAGGGTCATCAAGGCGCTCTTATTGTAATGTATCGTTGCAGAAGGTGCCCTTGTGTTTTTAACACTCTTATGGGCTACGTTGACCACTGTAGACATGTACATGAAGCGAGCAGAATACCGTGCTGTCATGCATCATGTGTGTACACGGCGGCGAACTATGCAACACTCAGATGTCACATTTTGGGACGTTACAAGAACACACCAGGACGGTCGCCTCGAATCGATTTGCTCTCCGAAACCACGAAATTATGTCACGTCCATTCGTGCTCCCCGTCTGTTCACTACAAATATAGAGATACTGTCACATATAAAGCAGCACATACGAGAGGGCCATGATCAGATATCCTTATGAACGCTGCCAGAAGTTCCGTGCCGTATCCGCGTTTTGTGTACACCTTCTTATGTTCTTCCTTTGAAACAATAAAACGGTGAGTATAATTTCCTTTCTCTTTGCAGTGTTTTGATGCCAGAGCTGACTGATGGGTGCACATGGTTCCTTCGTATGTTCTTCCTTTGAAAAAATAAACGGTGAGTATAACTGCATGTCAATTGGCCTGCTCCCTGTAACAGTTTCTTTTCTCTTTGCAGGGTTTTGATGCCAGAGGTGACTGGCGCTCTCTCATCACTATGTGCATAGAAAATAAATATCAATGTGACAAACATCACAATCTGTTGCACATGGTCATCGCTTAAGCCGCTCTCATTGCTACGACTATATGTAGAAAAAAAAAGAAAGAAAGAGGGGCTCCAGGGACGGGCACAGCACGATAAGGGTACACGGCATATGCCAGTTAGAATTACTGGCCAATGTAGTATTTTTTCACGGGCACAACTTATACGGGGCCACCGTAAAAAAAACGGCCAATGTTTGGCAGCCAACTTTCCATGCATTTGCCCGTTTTTTTTTTACGGTGAAATTCTTTAGAGTGCAGCCGCTAAAAACCACAAGCGACTGTAATACCATGCTGCTAACAGCCGTGCCCGAAAAGTGATCGGCAGGTCAAGAAACTTAAGCTCTCGCAGTACAGTACTACAGCGGCTGAGTACTCGAGGCCAGTTCACAGCTGAGACCCCTGCGCTTTCGAAAACAACTCCTGGGATTTTAACCTGAGGTCTTACAGGAACTTGAAACTGTGCACCACAGGTTGGCTGAAAATTTAAAAAAAGAGCGACACTTTTGGATCTATTCAATCCTGCCCCAGAAACTGTACCGTAGTCTTCAAACGCTTTCAACACTGGCTCGAAGGAACTCTCGCGAGGTAGTATGACGGAGACATCATCAGCGTACGCAAACACAGGCGGTGGGCATTTATTAGGCAGCCTTAGGATAACTGAGAGAGAACACAGTCTCTCGAGGAGGGGGCTGTGGCAAGGGCATACAAGGCGGGGGAGAGAGGGCATCCTTGTCGGACACCACACGTAACGTCAAACGGAGACGATAGACCACCAGCTACGGAAACGACAGTTTTTGCGCCTTTGTATAGCACCTCAACAAAGCGCACCCAACCATCGGCGAAACCATATGCCCTCAGTGTTGAAAATAGGTATATGTGGCGCACACGATCGAATGCCTTCCAGTGATCGAAGAAAGCCACCACTGTTGCTGTGCGTGAACACATTATCCAATAGATGGCATCACGTAGCTCTATCCTGTGGAGGTCTGACGACCAGCCAGGGGCAGAACACGCCTGGCACGGGTGTAGCACCTTTTCTAAGTGCCGCGAAACACGCAAAAGAAGTGCCTTGGCTAAGAGAGCGAAATAAGAAAATTTATTCCACCAGATGAGCATCGTATATACAGTGAGCATACATGAACTATATACAATACACTGTCACAAGAAACTGTACAAAAACAACGCTAGTCTAATTGGGAACTGGACAAAAAACTAAAACCCCAATAGGCAGAAGCAGCCCAACAATGAGCCAAGCATTGTAATACAAGATTTATTTAAGAGGTATTAAGAAAACGTCTTCTACATTTCTGTTAGTTGTGCTTGAAGAAAATCAGACCTTTCTTAAAGGGACCGAAAAGTGAATATTTCTGTGTATATATTCTTATAAAGTGAATATAAAAGTGAATTATTTCTGCAGGAAATTCCGTTATACCACCTGTCAGCCATTCACAAGAAGGATATGGGGTGCTCCGAGAAAATACAATAGAAAGTACTCCACTGGATCTCGATCTGCGTCATGCATGCTATTAGGGATGCTTTCCCATCAGTGCGCTGACCTATAGATGTTGTCAACATATTTTCATTTCTTGTTTGCTGTAAGTTTCTCATTGCGTTTTCTTTGCTGTCACAGCATATTATAATTACTAGTTTGTTCCTGGAGGGTTAAGTAACCTGTGGGCATAGACGTATTTGTAGGTTATACTCATGTCTCAATTGAGTCTCATGTCTCATGTGAGGAGTAAGTAAGATAATTTTCATCAGTGTCATGAACTGTGTTCATAACCTTTTAGTATACTTCTTAGTGACCACGTTTCCAAATCTCAACTAATAATTGAACCAAGATTGGGATTCAGCACTTAATTAACTCTGTTTTGCTAGACGGAGTACTTATAACTGATTCATTATCACGTCACCAACTAACATTTGTAAAGAAGGACTTGAGGGCTGACTTCAAGTATTATTAACCCTTGATCTGGGTTCAAAGTTAACCATGCACCATTGGTGTGCATAGTACTTCAAAATGGCTAAATAAATTATTGCATAAGTTCTCTGTTACTGTAATTGAGATGTACTTTTGTAAAGTACTTTTGACAGCCCTACAAATTGAAACTGGCTTCAGTGTACACTACAAATGCATCGTAACATTTAATTGAAATATAATATAAGGGCAGAAGCAATATTTTGTCACACAACACAAACTATATCTTTCTTTTTTATTGTCCACGGATTTAGGAAACAGAGTAGGACTTCCTGCCCTCTGATGTTTTGACGTACTTGATAGAGTTGTTGATAGAGTACTTGATAGAGTTGTAAAACCTGCAACGAAATAAACAAGAGAAGTATAAACAGTTTCGTCTTTCCCTTTTGAATTTAACAAGCTAGTTATATTTTACCATTTGTTCACTTTTGTATTCTCTGTTGGTGAAAAGATTACAGGAACAATAATGCTGCAGATCGAACGACGACCTGTCATCTTGATGAAGATCAGAACATTTCTTCAGGCATGCTAAGTGAGACAAAAGAAATGTACAATGAAGGTTGTACAAAAACAGCAAATCTCCGTCGACTAAAACTTTACATATGTGGATGTTACCACATCGTGTAGTTTCCATTCAAAAGTAGGACTAGGCAAGGTTGTTTGGTAGGTTGTTTGCATGTTGATGTGCTATACCGTTACAGCACATCAATATATATGAGGGGCAAACACAGTAGACAGCGTGATGGCTGCAAACTCAAGTGAAGATTTATTCAACAGAACAAGAAACTGAAAGCATGAGTATAGAGAAAGGCAGTGCCCATGCAGTGTATGGTGAACCACATTAATCTCTGAGAAGGTAGGATCGGAAGAGCAATAAAGCGAAATGACAGTTGCGTCTGAGATAGGGGAACCCTGCAAATTTAGGACCAATATGATGTGGTAACCTTCACACTGTAGCTCTGACACACATTGAACAATTCCAGTAGTGGGGCTTCAAAGACCACGAACGTTTGCTGTTTCACTGGGCATTCAAGTGTAGAGGATGCATCTATAGAAAATTAATTAGCGTTTCTTAGTCATAAAGTCATGACTACATCTCAACAGGAAGTATTCTTGCACCCTTCAAACAAGCTAGTAGTTCTCATCGGTTTCTTCTCCCCTTGTTGACGTCATACTAATGTTCTGCACCTGTCCAAAGACTCAAAAAAATGTCACAAAGTCTGCAACACGTAACAAATCTAGTGCTTCAATCTGTGGACTTTGCATACCTGCTTTGTCAACTTGAGTGCCTGGATCACAGACACACAAACAGTTTTGCGCCACTTCAACACTGGAAGGCCCCTAAAATTAAATTTGTTGATGTTATAAAATGTTGAGTACGGGACAAGTAGGATAACATAAGTTAAATTGAATACGTCGTCGCTATATTATAATTTATACATGTGTGACGCCTGTACATACCTAAGACGTTGTGTTGAACTCGTCACCTCGGTGAAGCAAAATCAATGGGTATTGAGCATCAGTGTGCTTCGGACGTCTTCGCAATTCGCCTTCTACGGCATCTTCGTAGTCATCGGCAGCAAATGAGCTCAGCACACACGGCACGAGTGCTACATCTAATAACCGAGTGTTTCGAACTACATTCGTTTTCGCGCACTCTCCTGTTGAATCTTGTGGTAGAAAACGACCGCCGCCGATGGTGAACATGATTTTTGCGATGAAAGATGCGAGGCTTTGTTTGTATCTGTCCCTTCTATGTTGTTCCAGCCTCAGAACATCAGTTTCTCTCATGATTTTTGCATCCCCGAACACCAAAACTACACCAGCCATATGTAGGTCTCTCGAATAATTGACACAACAACCACGAACATGTCATTCACTTCCCTTCGTGCGGCCAACACGACAACCCACGACGTAAACAATAAACGCGATAACACAGACGGCCTTGCAGATGGCGCGGCGGATCGTAGCTCGTAGCGGCGAAGTAGCTGAATTCTTTGATAACGTAAAAGCTATGGAAGTGAGCGTCATTTTTAAAATTGCGTTTAGCTGTAAGATAGTGTGCGTCAGCTTTGTTCTCTAAAAAATTAACTCTCACGTGGTAAGGGTTGACCAATCCCTGGGAGCCTTGGACCTGAAACCCAAGTTGCTCTTTTTCGCCGTTCGCTGGCAGCACCGTCCATGTTCCGGCAATCTTCAAAATATTTATACGTAAAAAATACGCGGAATTGAGAAGTAATGCTTTCTGTATCTTATCAAACAACGATGTTGTGCACGACAGTGGGCAAAAATATGGGGGTTATTTTTCACTTTTCGGTCCCTTTAACTACGAAAACATCTTCAGCCTGCCACGTGGAAGAAAAAGCCTCCGGTCCCATATAATGTAATTCTTCAGTCACAAAGTTTCGTACCGCGGCACGATGTTTGGCGACTTCTCCACGGATTAGGAGGAACCACCTGTGCTTTACGAGCGCCCTGTTGCGCGCCCGCATAGAACGTGAAAATCAAAAAAGGTTGCTAATCTGGAGAGGCGGTGGGTTGGAGTCCGCGGTGCAACACGCAGCGCCTCCCACTGTAAGGGGCAACGTAAGAAAGACAGCGCGCTATACTTGCGACCAAAAAGACTTTGAGACCGGGCGCTGGTAGAATACGTGGTGGAGGGTTTCCGTTTGACGACAGAAGCAACACAACGAGGTTGCTGTGACAGCCATTCGACGAAGTCGCTCGAGGGTAGGCAGCGCATTCCACCAAGCTTGTCACATGAAATCCCGCGATTCTCCAGTAAGGTCGCTGAACATGCCATTACAAACAGGAATGCGTATGTTTCGAAGTCGACCCCGTGCCTCGTTATTGCTGAGGGTCACACGCTCTGATATAGGCACCGCGGGAACCTCTAAGATATCCTTGCCACGGAGAGAGAGCTCGACTTTGCGAAAGAGGGTTACGAGTGAGCTCTGCAGCTGAAGAGGTTGCCCAGCACGAACACAGTTTGTGAATGAAGGAAGGCCTGGCAGAAAGCGCACCAGAGTGGAGCAAAAGTAAACAGCTAAAGCGTTTGCTGGACACTCCGTATCCCGGAGCACCCGAAGGAGGAGCTTCAGTGCTAGGCCCTCGCAGGCGACTGAAAGATCTGGGATACTCCAGCAACCCAGCGACACCAGAAGTCGCAGGGTTGAGCGATTAATAACGGCCTGCTTTCCGGACCAGAACAAAGAATACAGAATCGTGTTCAGTCGCATGACGATTCTGGAACGGAGAGGGAGAACCTGTCCCAAGTGCCAGAGACGGGCATAAAGAATGGACCTGATAAAGTAACTCTGTTCAGAGAAGCTGAAGGAAAAAAACTGTGCTGACGCCACCTTTGCTCGGTCTGCTACTATGGCATTTTCCCAGTTCGACACCTGGACCCTTCGGCTGTCGAAAACAACACCAAGAATGGGCAGTGGGCAGGTAAGGTGAAGGAGCCTAAAGTCACCAACCTGCTCTTGGATTCGTTTAGCTGGGCACCCGAAAGCACCGAATAACATCGAAACACTTCGCAGACATTGCGTATCGACGCCGCATCACGCAAGAACAGTGTAACATCATCCGCGTAGACAGACACTTTCATTGATCCACTATCCGGCATCGGGAGGCCGCGAATGCCTCCGTGCGCGAGGACATGGCGCACAAACACATCTATCGTTAGGGCAAACAGCAAAGGAGACATTGGGCATCCCTGACGAACGCCACAAGCCACTTTGAAAGGAGGTCCTTCCCGTCCGTTAAAGAAAAGGCTGCTGGTGTGGGAGCTGGAGATATTCCGAACAGCAGAAGAAAACTCTGAGGGGAAACCGTATCTGTCTAGGAGGGAGTGCATCAAGCAGGAGAGCTAGCTATGGACCTAGGAGGGAGAATAAGGGCATCATATAGGGTATGAACGTTTCGATGAATGTCCTTGTTGGTCAAGACGGTATGTGGCTGCTAAACGTACAGCGTCGATGGTATCCGTTGTTATACCGCAAATCAATCAACAAACTGATGTTGATGTTGATGATAATCAACAATAATAAAGGGCAGGGATTGAATTCACCACACGATGAATTCGGCTACTCCCATAAAGAACCTGCCCCCTCCCCCATCCGAAAAAAAAGAAAAAAAAAAGCTCAACGCGAAGTAAGCATCTCAGTAAAGCACACACAAAGAAATCAATCAATCCAACCGATAAAATCCTGACATTGTTCCCGGAATTTACAAACTGCTCTAATTTTACGCAGCAAATCTACATCTCCTTATAAATATCTTGAAAATCAGTTTTAATTTATACTCCGCTATCGATATCTATGCGAATATAACATGTTTTGTCGTTGCTCTTAGGCATCGTGAACACCGCGGTCAACGACATAACCAAAACGCTACTTCGCCCATACAACTTTGAATTTAAATTTAATTATGAGATTATACTCTTGCCTCTACTAGTTATGTCGTTAAATTTAAAACTTGTACCAACATCCGGATCTGTACTAGCAGGTGGTTCTGACGGCAGCGGTACATGTATAACGGCCGGATGGCAGATGGAAGTTCTCGACATGCCTTGGGCAGTCCTTGTGCCGTTCATCAAAATGGCAGAAAAATATACCAGTTTTGCACATCACAAGTGACATCCATTTGAATTAATCTAATCCAATTAACTTGCCACCCACGATTGCATCTGCCATGTAGGATAGGATGACAGATAGCGCTTGGTTGATTGATAGTGCCCCATATTTCAAGACGTCATTTGTCAGACACCTCAAAACATGCCATCAACTCATGCCAAAACAATAAATATGCTTCTACTATTCGTGGAAAATCAGAACATACGGATCAAAATATTTGGTACCGCTAGAACTTGGACGTTGTAGAATATTTTAGTGGTAGAAGTAAGACCGTTTCGATGAATGCCCTTTTGCGTCAACATGGTCTGTGGCTGCTAAACATACATATTCGATGGTGTCGGTTATTATGCCGGAAAATCAAGAAATTGATGTTCATGATTTGGAGGAATGTGGCTACTCCCATAAACAACCTCCCACCCACTCGTAGAAAACAAAAACAAAAATAAGCACAAGGCCAAATAAGCGGTTAAGTGAAGCGCACGACAATAAAGTCAATCAATCCAACCGACGAAAGTATTACTTGATTTGCGGAGAAAATGCCTAGCTGCTTATGGGAACGGACCATTTCTGGGTGCGCGTCTCCGCATGCCCAGGCGGCGGCCGCCATGTTTGTTGGCATGAAAGCATCATTGCTTCTTCTGTGCGGTCAACGTGCGGTGTAGGCTGTTATGCGACTTGGCGAAGCTTTCTTTTTTTTTTCGCAATGCCTGTAATGTGTTGGGTCATCGACTGCCGGAACGTTCAAGGCAATGTTGGTGTACGATTCTTCCGCTTCCCACAGGAAAAGTACCACCAAAAGAAGTCCAGCAAGCGGAGGTGGTACGAGCGTCACCATGATAGCTGGCATGACAACATGGCGTGTTATGAATATGCCTTAACACGTTTCCGAGTGACTTTTTGGGGTGTATCACGTGTTGTGTGGTTCCACAGGAGCATGCTATACCATTCTAAAGAAATGTTATCCTGCTATATCTTCAAAATGTGCCAGCTACGCCCACTATGGTGAGGTAGAATGAATGGCGTGCTGAACGGCGACTGAAACCGGGTCATGACGACGGGCCTGCCGATAGGTACCTACCAAGGGCTCTGCTCGCTGCCGCTTCTTGCGCCCTCACGGCCACGTGACCCCATGTGCAAAGAACACGTGGGAGCGCCAGGGAGTTCCCGGGATGGGCGAAATTGAAGCAATCCATGGCATATACGGGGAGAGAGGAAAAAAATGTGGGCGTGCTGATACGTCACGCTTCGCAGATATGATTACGACCGACGGACGAGTTCGCGTTTGGAATGTTGTGGTAAAGGCAGCGTCTCAATGCATTCAAAGGAAAGGTCACTCGGCTTATCTTCTGTTTTGGCACATTGTGGAAGACTGCTAAAATTTTGACTGCAGGATTTTTTTACACCCCATTGTTGTACAGTTCAACATAACTGCGCTTGTCGCATAATGCAGTGATACACTGGTGCACAATGTATAAAGTTTTGGGCGCTAAAGACTGACCATCGTGATACACGCTATGAAAGTCACACAGATCGTTCCATACGCATGCTGAAATTTTGTTTTAGCCGCCGTTTCCGAAAACAGCGACATGTACTAATAGATGCAGAGTATTTGGAAAATGAATCAGATACCTAAGTCAATTCTTGACAGCAAATTATGCAAGCTGAAGAACATCCCCTTATTTACCTCATAACATATGTAATCTCGTCGTTTGACAAGCAATAGTAGCGGTGTACTATGTATTTGTGACGAACATCGTACTAAAGAGGTAGTGGAAGGTGACATGCTGTTTAGATAGGAAGTCACATCCGGTAGGAACACTCTGTCTCTTTTATACCTTCGCCGTACAAGGAAACGCTTTTGCTTACGATTTCAGAACAGGGTTTATACACTATCCCCCGTATTCCCAACCAACCCTGAGAGCTCCCCATGTAACCTCTAGCCCTGAGGGAGGAGAATTTTGTTTCCCAAAGCGCCGGTATCTGCAAGGGGCGCCCCAAGGGCACGCGCCAGCCAAGTGAGCTCGCGAGCTCACTGTACGCTCCCTGAGGGACGCTCGCCTCTAAACAAACATGGATGACATGTGCATTTGTGGATCGCGTCGTGCGATTCGAGCGTTATACACTCATGGTGGTATTGCCGTAGTGACGGTTCGACGAATTCGTGACTGGGAAAACCACCTTGTGCGGTACGACGAATATGAATTGAAAGAAAGATAAGTTGGGGGGGGGGGGGGCGTGTGCATGAACACTAGAGACTATACTGAACATCAATAGGGGCACGGACAATCCTGGCTTCCCTTGTCCGCCTATTCAGTGATTGTTACAATCTGGCCGTTTAGTACCACACACACACACATAAGGAGACGATGGTGAGATGTGTACATATCATATCCGCAATATCCAACAGTTGTACAACATTTGAATACTGACATGAGCGGAAATGAAGCGCGCTCCTGCGCATGCGTTTTTGCTTCGTTCTACGAGGAATCGGGCCGAATCCCCTTCGAGCCTCCCGACGGCCAGCCCTTCGCTGAGGGCGTGCACGTTTACTTTTGAGAAACGCATGCTGCCCTGAGGGGATGTTCGCCCTCAAGGGACCCTGGGCTACGGGCTCCCTGAGGGCAAAGTTGCGGGTGGTTTGGGAATACGGCCCTAGTCTTCGCTCCATGCTGAGCAATGACCTGTTGTTTTCATGGACGCCAAGACAGAGCAGCCAAGTTCCCCAAGTACATCATGACGAATAAAAAAAAGAGAGAGACAGAGAGAGAGAACTTTCATGACTTTAGTGCTCAGGAGCAGGCATCCTCCTACCAAAGCCGTCCAAACTTCGGAAGATAGCTCCAGCAGAACCAGCAACCCCAAACGGGGTCAAATCCGGGCCACTCCGCGAACGATGCTGAACCTGCGGTGACCTCCTGGGTCTGGGGGTTACTGTGTGTTAGAATGTGAGGTGCCCTTTTATGCTGACATACCATGCCGAGACTGGGAGGTGACCCGGGTTCGAATCTGGGCACAAGCTGTGCTGTCTGAGGCTGGGCTTTCCTCAAACACTGTAGGACAAATGTCAGCACAGTTCCCTAGGAAGTCGGTCCAGAACGCTCCCCCACCCCCGCCCGAGCAACATGTGCCGCCAGACAGGCAGGCAGGTCGCTCAGTCGCCACCACCTTTTATGCTACGTAGTCAGTGTATACCGTCCTGTTTTGATACAGCATTCAGGGTTACCCCCGTAACCTCAGGATAACCATTCGTTATCATTTCCAGAAGGACATCGTCTCGCTGTTATCAGTTATCATGATACATGCCGAGCGCCGCTGATATTTTCTGCAGCGAACGAAGCTGTTCCATAATTTATAGTCTTTACCTTGCAAAATTCGAACACCAGTATTGGTGTCTGACTACTCGCACTTTCACGCGTTCAGCTGGTGAATATTTGGGGAACAAGGACGCTGTAATGGTTATTTTATTGCAGGTTTTATTTTGTCGTTCTTAGTTCCAACTTTAGCGACGCTCTTCCATTCAACAAGCAGGTTACATATACAGATATTTTATTAGTCTGATCTGATGGAGTGTACAATAAAACCAGTGCGAGATGTATACATACAGGCTGTACGGGCTAAAAGGAGCAGTGCGTTTCCGAAACACACTTCCTTCGGTTCTTACATGGCGTCTCATTTCTTGAAAATAGCAAGCAATAAGCAGTAGTTATGATGTGACTGTGACAACTAAGGGATTCAGAACAGGATGAATAGAAAAGTGCTGTTCTATTCATCCTGTTCTGTATCCCTTAGCGACCCGATGTTTCGTTGCTCAACGAAACGTCGGGTGGCTTATCGTTAAGAGATAACAAATGGAGATAATATCGCATGCTTTGATGTAATTTATATCGCATTACATAAATTGCGGTGTGTAGTACATACGGTCGCCGTAGTTGATGAGTAAAGCAATGAGCAATCATGTGTAAAGTACTGCGCGGTCCTATACCTTTGTCAGCCGGTCAGTGTCCGAAGTAGTGATGGGCAAGTCAGTTCACTTTTGTGAACTAATTCATTTAGTTCAGTTCACTCCACTGAACTGTCTAAAAGAATAGTTCATTCGTTCACCTGTTCGCAATTAAACACAATCAAGTAATATAGTCCCAAACTTTAAAGTGGCTCGACCAAGAGAGATACAACAAAATGATGTTACAATTCAGTTTTCCAAAGGTTGGAGAACATCAACATAGCAAACGTAATCTTTCAGGTCGCTTTTTTATTTTGCTTTAATTTTCTATGTATATTTTTAACGAGAAAAGTAATGCACAGATCAATATGCAAGGTGCCGTCGTCATTCAAATGCATGAGAGAGCTTGAAGAAAAGTACAACGTCTAGCGTTGTGGAGGAAAAATTGGGAAGCTTGCAGTGTATTGCCGCAAAAATAGCGTGCCCGCTCCAGGGCGTGCCAGTCACAAGCAGTCAGCTAGAAGTCAGAACATAACGGCGCCACTAGCAGTCCACAACTGCGAGAAGGAGCTCAGAGCGATCTCAGCGCAAGCAGTTCTAAATGATTTACTCTTGTTCAGCGTTCGCCGTTCATATAGTTCACTTGCCCACAGTACTTCAATCCATACGGCGTTCAAAGCCGCTCTGCTGGCTCTCCTTCCCCGCGCTTTTCCTTAACCGCATGCGTCGTGGACGCGTAACAGTTCTGACAGGCGCTGCGAGTACTTCCAAACGACCCGCGGCATCGTTTAGTTCTTTAGTTCATCCAGTTCTCTTCCTTCACACAGTCCGCTCGAAGCTCTCCCTCCCCGCGCCACCCGCGCTCTTTCTTAAGCGCATGCGCTGTGGACTAGCACCTTCTCTGACGGGCAACGGCAGACCTTGCGAGTGCTTCAAAACGTCCCGCGGCATCGTTTAGTTCTTTAGTTCATCCAGTTCTCTTCCTTCACACCTTCACTAAGTCCACTTGAGCATCCTCGCCGCACCGCCCGCGCTCTTCCTTAAAGGGACTATCGCATCCATCTCGGTCGATTCCGAAACTTCAGTACCACAATATTTCTCAGTGCCCTCTGACAAGGGCAGCGAAAACCCCAAGTGAATAGGTCGCGTATATGCTGAGCAATCTAATGAAATACATCGAGAGAGCAGACGACGCATAATGAGGTCCCTCTCCACCGTCTCTCCACAACGCCTTGATAACGTCACGCTCAACAGCGCCAATGAGAGCGCTTCTTCCCGCACAGCTGATCGGTGGGGCCGCGGGGCATCTGGATGCGAGGCGGCCAGCAGACACCAAGCGTAATGTCGGAATCGTCGGAATACGAAAGTGACGTCGCGTCGCGTCCAAGCGATTCTGAGGACTACAGCTCCGAAGAAATTGTGCTCGACGACGACCCTTATTCCACAGACCCTCTACCACTTGACCCCGCTGCAGGTCGTGCTGCAGGTGAAGGTGCAGCCAGTGAAAGCGAGCCGTCCGATAGCGACGACACTTTCAGGTACGCCATATCCCGATCATATCATATCTCATGATGATTGTGCACTGTTAAGCATTTTGACATTTGTCCACTTGGAAATGACAGATGCCTCTGCACTCGCTGCAGTCCAGTGGAACCCGATGAACGCCGGTGCTGCAGTTCTGTTGATCGGGTGTCGGCTGTCTGTGAGGGTGCCGGGGTCAATTGTATCACCGATCACCCACTCTTCAATGACATTTGTCTGCGGAGGGAGCTCCTGGTTGTTTATGCACCAGTGTTTTGCCGCGACGACCGTCGCATGCGTGTTCTCGAGCCATCTGACAATAGGTACTGTGTCTAAAACTTCTCATACGTCGTAAATGTCGTGATTTCGTGCCACTTTCGTTTCGAGCACATGGATGTGTGTTACTAAAAGTTTGCTGCTCTTAGTCAAGCAAATCAATATTTTGTCTCCTTTATTATTGTTTCACACAGACGTCTCCGATACAGCGCGTATTGCGCGTTCACAACATGGATTCATGGATACCTTGGGATAAGAAACCGAAGGCAGATTCCAGGATGTGCTGTTCGAAGAATTAGGACGTTGTTCCCGTCAGTTTCATATACGGGATACTACGAGTAACACCAGGCATATCTCCCATGTGTCATATGTTGTAACATACTTCACTTTTCATAACACCTTTCAAATTCAACTCGTGCAGCAGGGTGTTTGCTCTAATTAACGTGTCCAGAGGTTTTATCTAAAACGAGTGCTACTTTTGAGCTACCTCACCAAGAAACTGGAGCTGCTAGTGGAAGCATTACCTGTTTCTTACTGAAGAAACAGGTACTGCTTCACTAGCAGCACCTGTTTCTTAGTGAAGTAGCTGAAAAGTAGCGGTCGTTTCTCTTTTGTCGCTCGCTTTAAATATAATTTCTGGACACGTTAGAGCTTTAATTATATACGCTTTCATTTTAGGACTCATCAGTGTCATTGTTGTTTGCGCATGTTCATGTAAGGTGCTTTGCTATTAGAAGATGTAACTGTATACACAATCAAAACCTCCATGATCAAGAGAGAACTGATGTTCTGAGGCTGGAACAACATAGAAGGGATAATCACATACAAGGCCTCAAGTTGCCTAAGAAATTAACGATGAAAGATGGAAGTCACTGAAAAGGTTAGCCAGGCTGTAGGACTCGAACCCACATCTTCTGGATTACCGGTCCAGGGCTCTACCAATTGAGCTAACACGCCTTCTCAGCGACTTCCAGGGTGCGTCATCTGAAGGGACAAACCAGTCACAGTAATCCAGAAGATGTGGGTTTGGGTCCTACTGCTGGCCAACCTTTTCAGTGACTTCCATCTTTCACCTCCATGATGTTTGCTTTCCATAACCACACATGGTGAAGAAATGTTGCAGAGCGAAGTCACAAATTATTGAGCAGGTCATACTGTACGTCATATATGTGCATGCACAGTTCCGAAGGTTTGGACCCTTTTTTTCACTTCAAGAGCAGTGTACAGACTTAGGTCGCATACTGGAATGTGTAAACAATTTTCATTGAGAATCATTTGGAAGTACAAACCACAATGAGGACAAGTACTGGTGCAATACACATTTTGAATAGTGTATCCAGCTTCACCATAGCGAGGTTTCTTTTGTACGATGTTTTTCACCTATGTTTACAAAGAAAAAAAATCTTATGCTTTTTTTTCCTTTAGCCTAGATTTATGCTTTATTTCTAAATGGAGGGTAGAGTTATTGCCGGTGTGTGTATTGCCACAGTTTTGTGTATATGGAAGCTTTCTGAACCTGATCCATATATTAAACATTTCGAACAAGAACTGATTGTATTTAGTACATTTTATTTCCTCATTCTTGCTATATTTTCAGTTGCTATGTAGGGAGCTGGCATTATGGTTCATGTTGACAGGATGGTAACAGGATCTTTTCTTCCATACGAGCAGTGCGAGCTCGATGTGCTGAAAAAAGTAAAAACACAGATTTAAGACAAAGATAAAAAACTTACCATCATATGCATATCGGAGCCCGATACCACCATATTCTTGAATCCTTAGTGTGTCCTCTGTGCGCTGAAATTGTAACTGGAATTCCAATAAAAGTCACACAGGTGCGCATATAGTTCATTAGATGCTATTAATAGCCACAGAAGGAATTTAAAAAAAAAAGCAGTTCATTTGAATCAGCAACACAATTCAGAAAAGTGTATGCAGCTGGACCAAAAACAATAATGTGCACTTTGGTGGGTTCATAACGCAACGCTTGTCTCTGCATAAACCTTGTGGTGGCCCTGAAAAGGGCCTTTTTTTAGCTTAGTTTCAACGTTCAGTGTGTGATGCAGGTGGGAGCCTCATTTCTGGAACCTAAAAATAAAAATTCACAATATATAACAACATCAAGCCATGACAGTATGTGAGCAATATATGGTAGGAAAAGTGTGCACAAACCTTGCCTGATGCTTCACGACTGCTTCTGTAAGGCTTGGCCTCTCACCATATGTTGATGACCGCGTTGGCAGAGCTGCCACAGCTCCAGACTCCCTTCTGTGCTCCTGAATGCGTGTCAGCACCTCAGCAATCAAGGCTGATGCATAACCTATCCAATAAGAAGATAGGAGTTGGCACGAAAACTATCTGATCAATGCACTGAAAATTGCCCTGCTCCCCATTGAACGGGATGTTTGATGAGACACTCACAGCTGAATAATTCAAAAATAGGTAATGGTGAAGCAAAGTGTTTATGGACAGAGGGATATTCCTTGCCCAATGATCTGACATTAATACTAGATTTGAATATTTGATCTCACTGTGGAACTCAATATTTGTAACATGTACAGTGGATTTCAGGAAGGTTCCTTTCCCATACTACTCCTATCTCACTTGTCTGAAAGTTGCGAAGGCACGGTTTCACCAACGTCAATTTACATTTCAACCAAGATCTCTGGTCCCTTAACTTGAATTTAACACATAACTGTTCATCACTAAAAAGAGTCATTGTCACTGAAACGTTCATCACATGACCATCTAGCATTTGTAAAGAAAGAATTGTGTGTTAACTTTACGTTTTAGCAACCCTTGATCTCGGTTCAAAGTTACCCAGCGTTGGTGTAACTGGGGAGTGTGGTAATTTGTTGGCAAATAAATAAAACTAAAACTCAACGACTGCAACATAGATTCATTCATGATGCATGCAACCAGCACATACCATATCTAGCACTCTCCTTCAGAGGTACAGCCACCCACGTCTTCTTAACCTTCAATGCCTTGAGACGGTACTGCTTCGCGCCTTCCCTCTCCAACTGGACACGGTCTGCATTCTCGTTGAAGTGGATGATCGCCAACTGTGTCCTACAAGTGGAGAACATTACATTCTTATTATACCCTTTGTCACCGTGCTGGACTTGGCTCCTAGCTCGTGGGTCCATACGCTTCATACCTAGCCACCATCCCCTCGTCAGAAAAAGCGTAGGACTTCGGCAGGAAGTGGATGAGGACACTGTGGAAGGCCTCCAATCCATATGTCTGCTCTTGTGAGGACAGGAATGGGATATCCTTCAGGAGTGCAGGTGACAACAGGATGTCCTGGACTCGCCTGTACGTCTCTGTGTCTACAATTGTGTGTTGTCAGGTACTTGAAATGTTCATCATGTACACTGAAAGGTTACAGCCCCTACGTTTCTGCAGTGATAATTTCAAATATACTGCGAACGACAAACTGATAATCTGCAGTTGTCTACAGGCAAAAAAGAAATAAAAAAAGGGGCATGTGCTGGATAACAGTGCTTTCAATAACAACTACCGATACATTAATATGAATACAGGAGAGCCACATATAAAAGTTTATCCTTATTGGCACGCAGTACTCACAATAATTACTTGATGCAAGAAAGGATCATTGTGTGTGCCTATGTTCACATTTCATTTCAGTAAATTTTAAACCAATTGGTCTCTCTTGTCCCCTTGCTGAAGGCAGAAGAAAGAATTTACTGCGTAAAGAATAAGAGATAAATAATACTCAAGATCTTACCACCACCGAGATCGTGGATCAGAGAATGGGAATGAGGCTGCAGTATAAGGTGTGCAACATATTTTTTTTTCTGTTTTCAATTGTGTTAATTTTGTTGTATGAGTTTGGAATTTGTGGTGTATTTCACCCATAAGTGTCAGTAAGGAAAACTTTTATTACTTCGCTACTCTGTATATAATGTTTTACAAACTGCAAAATGTCAGTGTTTACCTTCTCTGAGCCATTGTCGTGGTTCAGAAAGTGCGCCGTGGTAGCAAATCGGGTACAATGGGTTGTCGTGCTCATGGATGTCAACAATGTGGTTAACTGCTGACACCCACTTTGCAAGACATAGGTCCCCATCATCCCCGCTTGTACGCGGACACCAATAAGCATGTCTCGTCAAGCTATCAATCCAGAGCTGCACAACTTGGTGTTTCGTTGAGCGACTGAGAGCCAAGAGCTTTTTCTTGACTCCTGTTGGATGTTATCACGTGTGACATAAAACTCCCTCCAGAAAATTACACCACTCACCTTTGACAACATGCCACACATCAAATCTGTGCTTTATGTGTGGGCACAGTCGCCTTAGCATGGCTTTGATGCCAGAATGGCGGTCAGTGACCAAGGTGTCCACAGTCATGTCGTGTACCTCGAGAAAGGCGAGGCATTTCTGTAAACCATAGGCTTCCATTGCATTGCTGCTGCTGACCTCAGTAGACTGCATAGGAGGAAAGGTCAGGGTCAGACATTGTATGTGAGGCACTACAACGAATTGCCATACTATTAATCAGATACTTTTGTGAGTAATGCGGCAAGTAATTTATTAATTTTTCCAAGCAATTTGTGAGTAATTTCATTACGAGTGAATACTCTGTAATAGATAGTAATTAATCGTTTTGACTAAGCTTGATTTATAGACAGTCTTTCCTGTCGTCCATGCTATTGCACTACAATAAGTGATGGTCACTGAATGTAGCATTTCATATGTGCATTCTAAGTTTTGCCTGGGGGCACTTTAGTCTCGTCCTACTACAGCCTGCTGTATCCACACTTCACATTAGACAATTAGGCAAAAGCGAGTCACTTTTGAATTCCCAAATTAGAATGTAACATGACCAAGCTCTTCTATTGTAGGTGCTTTTTTATCCATGATAACTTTTGTCACAAAACTTTTCTGGTGTCCACAAAACAACTTGAGGTACCTTAACCAACTCGAAGTGCACGATACGGTTGGCTGAAGTCTCCAGAAGCGTGTAGGTGCCATACAATGCAGTGTGGCCGGGTGAGTCGCACCTGCCATCCCCGGCAAGGGTCAGGGGCAGTGGCCGAAGCTGGTCAAGGATCTCTGCTTGTCTCATGAGGTAGACCTAAAAACATTTTCGGATGAGTGCAAATTGAGGAACCCTGGGTACACATGTTAGATGACCCATGATTGTCAGAGAAATAGTGGTAAAGCCAAAACCGTACTAGACTGCCTGCCCTACAGCATTGCATTTGCAATTGATTGAAGCACCTCCAAAGGAGGTTCTTACTATACGATCATAGCACAATCACAGAAAAATAGTTGTTCTTTCTACTTTTTACTTTGACTATTTGCTGAGGGAACTCAAGGCACAGCCAATAATCTAAGCAGCAGGAAAAATCGGGGCCATACACTCAACGCAAACATATCACGTGCCCCTTTTATCCCACTCTGTGTGGCATGTCACAGCAAAGTCATACGTCACGTCACAGGACTCACATCATTCACAGCAGGAAAGAGGTGCTCCTTCTGCGTTCGAAAGTACTGAGACATTGTAAGTGTTGCCATCTTCATAAGCTCAAACATCCTAAATGCTTTTGAGATGTTCACAGCTGAGAAGAGGATTGCAGAGCAGACCAGGACGTTCCCCAGAGGTCGGCCCCCCAGCCAAGGTTGGCTGTGCCAAGACCGTTCCCTCCCACACTTGCAACGCATGACAGCTTTCAAGCATGTCCCCCTTGTTGTGGTGTTGATGTCAACATCATCGGTCCCACAATAGGGGCACTGGGTTAGCAGCTCTTTCAAACTGGATTCTGCCACCAGGAAAAATCGCTCATCTGGATTTGGTCTGGAAAACCAACCAAAATTTTTAATTCTTAGATTATTATGCTACCAGCGTCTTGAACAAGCTTTGAGAAATATTTCAAAATATTTCACTTACGTTTGATGCCCACGAGATTTCGAAAGCCCTCGTGGTTGCAACATCTTGTCTCCTTCACTGCAAGAAAAGAAAACAAATTCTCAAAGTTTCTATTTACCTCATGATCTCAAGCTTACTCTTCAGTGTCTGAGCTTTCTGCGGTTTCAGACAACTGGAATGTCACATCCTTTGGGTCAGGTGGGCTGTACGCACAAGTGAAACAGATTAATTTGCCTTCATCACAAGCGCTTTTCATCTCTGCTGAGACAATGCCACAGTGTCATTTTTATGTACACCAATCCAAACAAAGTTCCCAGAAATAACAACAAAGCTGAATACATGTTGAAAAAGAAAATACTGCCCATACCATGTGGACACACCCGTCGTGTCTAAATCCACAGGCACTGGAGTAGAGGTACGGCCACCAGGCGGTGACGTCGAAAGGCTAGCATGCTCCAGTGGGACAACACAAAGCTGTGCTGCGTCATCATGTGGCAGCAAAGCCTCTGCTAAAGAAACAGCTGCGCTTTTGTCTCCACTGCTTTCTGGACACTCTGCTGCAACTTGTGAGGATGTAAAGGAGAGTGCACCAGTGGGTGGGAAGGTTACAGCTGTCTGAGTTCCCCTGCTTGGCATGAGGATGCCTGTTTGAGTGGCTGCATACACACAAGTGAAAAACATACATGGTTAAAAAAGGATGATACGAACAGTGGCGTAGCCACGGGGGGGCTAGGGGGGGCTCGAGCCCCCCCTACCTGCCACGGACCGACCCACGGAAATCGTGCAAATCCGAGGAGAAAATAGTATATATATGGGGGGGGGGGTGACAGTGTGACGATCGCGAAAGTTCTTACAGTTCATGGCGTCTAAGCAGCACTCTTGAATGGTTTTCAAAGTATGACCTTTTCAAAATCCTTCCAATCTCGTGACACCACCTCATTGGACATGACAGCCATGTAATAGTATTGTATGTAATAGTATTGTAATAGCACATGTAATAGTATTGTGCACGTCCAAGTCAATTATTTTCGTTCTGTTTTTTTTAACCGCATTTTGCGGCGTGCACGAGTATGTGTATGTTGTCGCGCCCAGGATCAGCGGCGTGGGGGGGGGGGGGGAGAGTAGGGCGAGTCTTCGTATCGAGCTCCCCCTACCTTGGAGGCCTGGCTACGCCACTGGATACGAATGCACGTTGAGCTCATGTTTCTCACAAATTTCTTTGAAAGCTTACACAGCAGTTAATTTGGTTCAATGTCACTACTGCTCCTTTATAATAAGTGCAACAGTGTTTTGGCTTATAACTTCATATACTCATGACGGAATTCTCCACCTGACCAGTTAGGCAATATGACGGAAGCAACCAAAGTATTCATTACGTATAGTTACACTGCATAAGAAACACAAACATATTTGTGAAGCACAATACATTTTGAAGCATAATTACCAAGTGTTGCAGTGGGAACAGCTGTCTGTGTTTTCTTATTTGCCGTCTTTCCACCCTTCAAGCGTTGTTTCTGTGGCACCAAAGTGTACAAAAAGCCATATTGGCTGACAGTCTGGTATGGAACCAAAGGCTGAAGGGGCAGCTCATCCAGGACGAGAACTTAAAAAATTAAGCAAACACACAGTATATATATATTGTCAGTATATGTATTGTAGTATATATTGTATAGTATGAATATTGTCATCATGGGCACATTATTGATTACTGTATTTTCTTGAGACAAGCTGCATTGCTGTAGGCTCAGCTACACTTAGTGCTGGACAAAAGTTTCAGGTGTGGCACATTTTTTCATCGGACTGAGTGCAAAACGTGACTTGCTAGATGGGTGGTGGACTATTTGCATCCACCTTTCAAAATATGTGTACCCTATATTGTAAGATGCTAGAGTGTCACCCTCAGGCAAAACTCTGCAACCACCATGTCTGTTTTTACAGTTCTTTTTTGGTACATAATTTACAGTCTTATTGTTTGAGCTGTGATAGGTGAACTGGAAAGCATACCATCCTCTGATGATGTGGCTGTCATGTGCTGCAGAACTGAACTCCCACTTGCACCACTTGTAGAGGCTGATACTCCTGCATACGCTGCCGGTTTCACAACATGAACATTCAGTGTAAATCAGAATTCACATTTCATTAACCGTACAACACGGACTTCCCTAATGGAAGTTTCTTGTACTCACCACCTGAAGCAGATTCCATCAAGCCGCTTCTCTCCACCTGTGACAGAAATTGAGCACCTGATGTGGGACATGATGCATAAAACTGTAATGCCTAATTGTTATTCTGTTGGAAAGCTGCCTCCTTTGCTCTCACTAGCTCACAAAAATGACGTTGCTATAGTTCACAAAAATGCTGGGTTACATGAGCAAAGAAAGACACAGGAGAAACAGTGAATCTGAATAATGCAAGTTATAGAGGGATGTCGACAAAAAAAATACGTAGGGTGCTGGTCGGGGCTAGGAGTGTCTGGTACATCACTGCCGGTCGCGGTGTTTCATGTGTACTTTTTCTGGCGCGCATTTGCAGAAACAAATGTCTGAAATCGGCGGATAGAGCGTGAAAAAATGTACTTCCGTACGTACTTTTTGTTATATACGACGAACAGCACAACCGACATCTGGTAGGATATACTCTCCCCTTTATTGTACGTGATTACACTCCGAGTGTAGTGTGTTTACATTGAGTCACCTAGATCCCGATCGCCTACATGGAGGCACTTCGTGAGCTATTATATCACTACACCACACTTTTGTAGGGCTTCATTCGAAATGAATCGAAAACAAATGCTTACCTGCTCATCCGGCACGTCGGTGGTTTCCATTTGCTCATCGAACAATGTGGGCACAGCATCGGGCTTTAGTCTCTTTCGTTTGGCTGACAGTCCCATACGGAATTGCAATAAGTCTGATTCCACGTACGCCTCGTCGGCAAAATGCGACGAACAAACGTGCCGAACATGCAGTTCCTCTGCCACGACAGGAAGACTGCCGGCGATTGCTGCTTCCCACTTTCGTTTCGTGTCTCTGTCCTTGGCCCCGTGAAATGTCAATTCTGGGTTCGCACCAGACGATTTTTTACAGCCAGGAACATTACAACGTGTTCCCGAACTCGAAGACATGTTGCAATTTCACCACTGAGCGAAACTCACAGCACTTTCGAGGAAATTGGTTATTTCATACACAGAGACATGCACGACGCCATATGTACAAAGCAGACGATATCCCCGAGAGAAAATGGGGAGAGCGGCGCCGGCGGTGCGCCGACCTCGCATTGGTCCTGTTGAAGCCTTCGTCACAGTGACGTCATCCGATGTTTCGCTGATCGAAAAAACTCGTTTATTTATTACAGGAACATTTTCTAGCCAAGATAATTGATGAAATGAATTGTCGAATGATGCCAACCATTCTCGTAACCATTTCCTACCCATGTCTCCGGATGCGATAGTCCCTTTAAGAGCACAAATTCTCTTTCTGAACCATTCTCAACCTTCTTCCCCTTCTCTCCTCGAGGTTTTCGTCTCTCTCTTCTCGTCCCCCCTACCTCAGCCCCAGCTTCGTCTGTTTTTCTTCCGCGCGTGCTGTAGAGTAACGAACGTGTTGTCCCAAATGATGGAATGTTGTCCCAAAGCAGAGAAACAAAACGCGATGGTGGTTGATAAGGCAAGTTTATTTGTCCTCGCGAACTGTTTCGAAAACGTTACAGTACATATGTTTTCACGTCTTGCAACAGGCTTCACTGGAGCTTTAGGTGCTTCGACATCGAAGACCGATTCAAAAGCCAATCGTAGTTCGCACACCCAGTATGTACAGGTGTACAGTTTTCGAAAACAGCTGCGCCAGGTGTGTCGTTGCTGCTGATGCCTGCGGGAGTACTAAAAAATGAAATGAAAACAATTTATTGGTGATGCGTAACTCTGAACGAAAATCACTGTTATGAATAGGTAATCGATGTCGATTTTGTATTTGGACACCAAAGCACATGTGTGACAAACGTTCGTAGATCACAGTGAATGAACGGCTGCGACGTGCTTGAGGGGCAACTAGCATAACCACACATAATATGATTAGCTGCATATCCGAAACGCACAAGTTACGGCAACGCACAGCACTATGAAACGCTTCTCCACAGAGTGACTCGTAAACGTTGTACGTAATACACTTCACACGATAAACCTGCGTTACTTCTTTCGGCAACAAAAAAGTAACCAAACCTGTCTTACCGTTCACCTGCGGGACGTCGGAAGGAGTGCAGACTTCCTCACGAACGATTCCTGCGTCCTTTGGAGGTGCAGGGTCATTCTGTCCTGTTCGTCTTTCCGCTGTTGTGATGGTCAGCTGGATGTGCCATTCTGTTTTCACATTACCCAGACAGAACACTGTCTCCTGAGGACATCCGAAACAGATCCCAAAGTCCATCTCCGGAAATCTATATCCTTCGGATATCACTGGGAGCCTGATATATGGACGTCCCAGGATCTGTATCCACAGGATGTCCGGTCGCGGCTGTTTCAAGAATTGTCCGAGTTAGATCCCTCTCGGGATGTTACACGGGTCATTTATTGCAGAAGAGAGAGAAACGGGTGGCAATGTAGCACTGTGAAGTTTGACTTTCGATGTACCAGCTGAATGTCTCTAACCAAAACCAGTAGGAAACACAGACGTTGTCTTGATAGCGAGTTAATACACCAAGTAATTTCTCACTTCGTTGTTGTATTCGTGCGTAATCGAATTAGGCTTAGGCAGCTCACCCATCATTTTCACTCACAGGCGAGAAGATATCTGGAATATGGGGATGCTCGCGTGACAAGCAGTACATGGTATCTGTTCTCTCTTTGGAAGGAAATGCACTGCCTTTCGAAGTGAGCTTCTGGGACTGGGTGGTCCTGTCGGAGCTTTTGTATATATTTTTTCTGATTAAAACGCTGCATTCGTTCTCCGTCATGGCATGTACGAGAAAGAAAGAGGAGCAACAGAAATTAAAGGGTGGAGAGGCGGGGATTAAAAAAAATGGCAGGCAGAAAAATGCTGATTTCTACGAAAACTGAGGAAAAATCTCTATCTCCTCTACGGATGTTTGTATATGCACACATCGTGTGCATGTACATAAGTAGGTCCGTGCAATGTCCAGACATCTCCATGTAACATCCTGTGAGGACAAACGACGGATATATGTGGGAAGTCCGAACCGTGGCCACTCGGAGATGTGGGGGACGTCCGTCGGAAAAATGTCTGTCTCCCAGGGAGATCCGAATTTCCGTGAACGGATATCCACTGGAAAACCCCGGCAGGTTTTGTTCTGTTTGGGTAGCTGTTCGACGCAACCTAAATCTGAAGTATTCCTCTAAACTACCCGGTAGCGTCTGCGAGCACAACGGTTGTAGTCCGAGGGAACACGCCGTAGCTGGACACGTCTCCTCCGTCGTTTTTCTTTCTCCTCCGTTCGACCGACCATCCGGATCCTCGCTCCTGAATCAAATGACTCTCGCCCAATCAGCGCGAAGGAAGACTGACGCCAGCTCTAGGAGACCAATGAGCATCAAAATATTTACACATATATTACGCAGCGAATTAGGGATATTTAGCAGTGGAGTGCAGCTGTAGCTTGCACAATTTCGCCACGAAAACCACCGCCCCCCTTGGCCATGTGATCATCCGTAGCGAATCGCGAAGGCAGAGCGGGAAAATAGCGCCAAAAAAGCGCGTGCTGACTTGATAGAACTGTGCATGTGCGCTGCGTGCCCTATCCTATACCCTCTCACTCGGATTCATCCCTCCCTCCCTTTTTTGGAACGGTTAGGCCCCATATCCTCCAAATGCCCATTTCCACCGACGTCCCAAATCAACCACCAGCTCCGGTGGCGCAGCGGTAACGCGTGCGCTTGGAGATTGGGAGGTCTGCGGTTCGAATCCGCGGGCCGGCTGTGCCGTCTGGGGTTTTTCCTGGGTTTCCCTCAGATGTGTAATAGGCGTATGCCGGCACAGTTCCCCTGAAGTCGGCCCATGGACGCAGCTATCCTCCCCCCGAGCGGATTCCGCTCGGTCTTCCACTTCACCATTTCCTCTCCTCCTCTCCACCACCTTTCCCTTCCCGAGAAACATGCCGCCTAATCAGGCAGGCAGACCTCTCGGGTTCCTCCCAACGACACTCCTCCCCCTCCTCCTCCCCAAATCAACCAAAAGCTCATTTCATCCGAAAAAATGTTCGGAGGTTCTGGGCTTTCGGTTGACCTGGGCACGGTGGTGGCAGTCACCCATATCCCCCAAATGCTCTTTTCATCCGAGCGCCCAGAACCACCGAAAGCGGGATACTTGAAAGGACACGATTCCCCTGCTTGTCAGGGAGAGGAGGAACGGTGAGCGGTTCTTGGGTGTGCGGGAATCCAATCCTGCAACTGACTCAGAAGTGAAGTTTGCAGAGGAAAGGTATTATTGATGTCGATCTCGTTCAAGAAGTGATCTGATCAGAACAGAGAGATATTTTCCACATGAGTGACTGGGGTCCAGGCACTGTGCAGGTCATCATAGTGGAAAGCGAATAATAACAAAGCGCCCACTTCACAGGTCTCGAAAAAGGTTACAAAAAGGACCTCCTCCTTTACTTTTCTTTTATGCTTTCTGTTAATACAGTTCAGACGTTCAGAAAACACGCTATTAACCGGCTGAAACAACCCCTAGAAAAAGCTTGCAAACAGCATGAATGCATGAAACTAACATATCGTCTGAACTGTCAATCTCGACAGAAGGCGCTTGGGGTTTGTGTGCTTTCCACCGTCCCGCTATATGTTCCAGCCACAGAACATACCACTCCCACCATGCTCTTTTCCCGTGACTCATGACGCGGACCTCCATGACCTTCCGAAGATAGTGCTTCTCCCGTCAGGAACGTGCATACCAATAAAATTCATTTTCGGAATATCTCTCCGTTCAGATCACTTTTTGAACGCGATCTCATTTGTACACAACGTGTGACGTGTCGTCTCTATCCAGTCAAGCTTCTTTAATACAGATTTCGTGCCTCAGCTCTCATTTTTATATCAGTCATCTAAGTTACATCTCTAAGAGGAATTATTAGTAAGTAGGGAAACAAAGGAAAGGATCTCATTTGTACACACCGAGTGTCGTGTCATTTCTATCCAACCACGCTCAAGCTTCTTTAATATAGATTTCGTGCATCAGCTTTCATATTAATCACATATGTTACATCTCTAAGGAGAATTATTTGTAACCAGGGGAACAAAGGGAGCTGTGCAAGTCAACGGACCGCATACACCATGCCACAGAACATTTCGAGGACCGGATGAGCAGCAGCCAGGCACCCACGTGACACTCTCTGGTGAGTTGCAGGAAGTACATCTCGAAGCAGAGTTAACTGGAACGCCACTTCGACCACCGAATCGGGAAGAGAATCACCCTAGCGGCGCTTAGGAGAAATAAAGGGAAATAATGTTTCCACTGTCCTAATTATGGCGGATTCGGGTGGTCATAGTGGTGGTGAAAAAAGTTGCCACCAAATGACCACCCGAATTCGCCATTGTGCTGCGAGGGTATCCGCCTTTGCATGAGTTGTTGACTCCGCATTACTTTCCACGGTGGTTATCATCGCGACGTTTGTTTGGGTTTGAGACGATTATGTAAAGGTGTATGCTGGCCGATACCACGCGGATGCGATGCTGTTATCTCATTGATACACGCAAAGCTGGACAGCAACTCCAATAAATTTTCTACTAGACTCCGTGCATCCTCATTTGTTTTATCACAAATGTGAAAATGCCCCACTGAGCGGACGCGACCACCTTCGCGTGTATCAATGAGATAAAGGCATCATATCTGTGCGATATCAGCCGGCATACACCTTCACATAATCGCCGCAAACACAAACAAACATCGCGATGATAACCACAGCTAAGGGCAATGCCGACCATGGCAAGGCGTACACCCCCACAGCAACAGTGGGACAGTCGAAACATGATGTGCCTTTATTTCTCGTAAGACCCGCTAGGGTTGCTCTCTCCCCGAGTTTAGCTCCGCCAGTCGAAGTGGCGTTCCAGTTAACTCTGCTTCGAGCTGTACATCGGATTCCCGCATACTTGGGAATCGCTCACCCTTCCTCCTCTCCCTGTTAAACGGTGGAAGCATGTCCTTTGAAGTATCCCGCTTTCGGTGGTTCTGGGCGCTTGGATGAAAAGAGCATTTGGGGGATATGGGTCACTCTCACCCGCGTTTCCAGATCAACCGAAAACCCAGAACCTCCGAATATTTTTTCGGAGAAAATGAGCTTTTGGTTGATTTGGGACGTCGGTGGAAATGGGCATTTGGAGGATATGATCTGCTGCGCTCCGCCAGGCCGTCTGCTAATATTATCGGGAAGCAGAAACTGCAAATCCAGAAGACGAAAGAATGCACAAATTTATTGACACGTTAAACATATAAACAACAACATTTAAATGAAAATAAATCTGCACGATCATTACAGAATACTGCAGAATAAATAAACAAAGAATAAATATTGCAGAATAACAGAAAGCGTAATGATCATATTATTCCATCTTTAAGGGAACATATTCGGTTTGGAGAAAGTATGCACATAATAGCACGCCATCCTGCTAAACCATGCAGACGAACACTATGAACAGGAAGGCTATGCTAAACGATGCAGGCACACATAGCACGTAATGAGGCGCAGGAGCCATTCGCTTCATCCTAGCACAACTGTAGAATTCTCAGGTGACAGGGGCTACATGCTTGGGGACTGCAAGGCCACGAACAGCTGTCGGTGTGTCAATGAAAAAAAAAAAAACTGTTAACGATATGGTAAAGCAGAGCATAAGCAACGGTAATTGGCTGAATACGCTATGTAAGACATGCTGTCGTTATGCACGGACGTGTCGACTAATGACAAAATTCGTGGAGCCAGGCGTACGCGATACATGCTGTTTTCCTTTTTATGCACACCAGTGTATTACACATCAGACACATTGACATAGCAGAACAAAACGCAACTAGTAACGCGATACAGAAGAGCACATCAACCAGGTCATGACTGATAACTGGCGATGTAATACGGGACAAGGCGTACTTCAGTTACGCACACTGTTAGGCGGCAGCATTAAGCGTCTGATCACTTATATGCATCATACGTTTGTCTGCTTACCTTTCATTCCGGCGTTCGTCTATGGCTCAAAAATCTTCGAAATCCACGAAACGAAATCACCGCCTGCCCACATTTGCGCCAGCTGCACAACGGTCAGACGGGTCGGCGCTCGGCGCCTCGGAGGAAACGAACGCGAGCGAATCCACCGGTTAAATGAGCCTCAGCCAATCATGATCGAGAAAGGTCACGTTGGGGACCGGAGCCAACGAAATGCATAGAGCCAGAATTTGGCGGGCAATGCCAGCGGCGACACTATTTTCGCGACGGCGAAACCCGCTTACTGTGCCTCCCTGTATTTAGAGCAGCTGCGACAGTAGCGACAATGTTTTCGGAGCGGTGCGTTTCGCTTCAGAGCCGGAGGCTGGGTGCGCCACGTGGCCGTCGGCAGCTTCAGGAATTTCCTCCGAGGAGTGAGGTCATCATCCGTGGGTCGTTGTGCGGGTTATCGGGAAATTTCAGAGCAGGGTGGATGCTGCTTAGAAAGGGAACTGAAAGGCAAGAAATGCGAAGCGGGGTATCGATGTCTAGGTAACAAGGCTTCTTATTGTGGATAGTACCCAAGGATCTTCGTTGATTGTTGATCTTAACTTGTAAATATGGTAAGACTCGTGTTGTTCCCTGCCTCTATCTTAACTAAAATTTGACTGAAGAATGAAAAGGGCGACGTCATTTATTGAATGACCAGGCTGTTTGAAATGACGAGAAACAGGAAGATTTGGCTTTTTGTTAACGTCCGACCTGTGGTTGTTGAATCTGATCCGAAAATATGTTTTGGTTTGACCTATGTATTGTGCTTGACACGCATTGCACTGAATGGCATAAATGACGTTGGATGAATTGGAGTCAAAGTCACCATGAATTTTGACGAAAAAACTAGAATTTGTGCTCGTAAGCCCGTGGGCACTTTGCATTAGTTTACATATTCGGCATCTGCACGGATGGCAACTTGTTGTCGGACTTGCTGATCGGTTGACCTTGGAGCTGACTAGATTATCATGGAGGTGTTGCGTGCGCCGACTGTCCTTGAGTTTGCTGACCAAGAGCGAGGGATGTTCCGCCTCCTAAATGCGCGTCAATAGAAGGACGCGGAAGGCGGAGCGCTGCAGCCTCTGCTCTTGCCTAACAGATGGCGCACCGCTAGCGCTCGGCTCGGGATATGTGACCCAGCACTCGTCTGCTTCTTCCGGTAGCGCTACACTCTAAAAACAGAACTTCACCGCATAGCACGCTACGCGCCAACCATCGCCACGAATGATAGGGTTATCGCTCCTGATACGAGGAGAGAGGAGGGCGTACGCCTTTTTGTGGCAATTTGGATATATGATAATTGCCACAAAAAGGCGTACGCCCTCCTCTCTCCTCGAATCAGGAGCGATAACCCTATCAATCTTGGGAATGGTTGGCGCACAGCGTGCTATGCGGTGAAGTTCTGTTTTTAGAGTGTACGACCTTGAGGCTCACCCGCAGCTTTTGCTCTCGCCTAAGAGATGGCACAACATTGGCGCTCGGTAGGGCCCGTGTGGTCGCAGAAGCCTTGAGCCTTGACCTTGAGACTGACCAGTAACCTAAATTCCGATGACGCGGCGACAGTGAACCACAACTGCGTAGTTTTGACGGTTATCCTTTAGGGATGTGTTATTACCAATTTTTTGGTACCAACTTATTATACTTTAACTTACTAACGTTTTATTACCAACTTCGACGTTTCGCTCCACTCTTATGCGTGAACGTTGCCTTAGCTCATCAAAAAAGGAAAGATGTTGCTGCTCGTTCTACTCTCCCCACTGAAATACATGATTCAAAATAATTGTACTACGTGTGTCTGTTTTCGTTTTCGTAAGCAGTTACAGAAGTGTGTGCCTTTTTTCGCTATTTGTTTGCAGTAAGTGCTGACACTGCGTGTGCACGAGCTTTATAAATAAAGTTAGGTGCTTCGCTCCATTCTTATGCGTGAACACTGCCTCAGCGCATTGCTAAAAGTACGCACAAAAATTTCATTTGGCAAAATCCTCCGCAACCCGGGACCATGTTCTCGTATGCCACGCTAACATGAGACATTTTCTTCACTGCATTTTTCCAACCTACCTGCCGGAAATGTGGAGACGGTAGCTGGACCTTGGCGAATTGGTTCTTAATCTTGTCACGTTTTCTGTGTGATTCGTTTCATCAGCTATCCACAAAGCCGCTCCTGTATTTTGGAGAGCACGGAACCACGCAACCAGAGACCATTTTTTCCGGAACCCTGTGCAGAGTAGCCTGCAGCACTGACTGTTGTCTGAGTTAAAGGGCTCAATCCTGTTTTCTTCCTACAGTACTTAAAGTAATGAATTCAAGCAAAAATACTTAATCAAGTACCATTTAGCTATTTGAGTTGTTGTTTTGAGGGCTGAGTGACCAATGAGAACCTCTCTTTCCACTGCGTATGTCGTAAGCAAGAGAAACTCCGGGCGCGGGACTATTTTTCCGGAGCCCGCCGCTGCTGTATGATTTTTTTTTCTGACTCACGTGGACTTTGTCTCATCCCGTGTTTGCGTAAATCATAGCAGTCGTATTGGTTTGTTTCTCGTCGCTTCACTCGCTTCACTCGTTATCTCCAAAGGGCAAGAGCAGCATTTTTATTACAACCGGCAGACAACGTTGCTTGAACGTACATTGTTAGAAACTCACTCACAAATGAAAGTGTTTTCTTTCACTTTTTTTATTTCGTTTTCACTGTCAACTGCTTATTTAGGGATATTTGGCCGTGAGACGTTGATCGAAGTGCTTTTTACTGCGCCTTCTCAGAAGGTAAATATATGCGATTATACGAACATTTCTGAAATCGAACTTTGTACAGAATTCGTATCTTCTAATTCGTGTTAAAAATATATGAAATAACGACAAATGTGTCCTATACGAAGCTCAAGATGGAGAGCTCCAGAGACCCTTGCGGGCGCTTTCATATGAGTCGGCTTTGGGAGCCCCCTGAGCTGTTTCCTCTCAGTCAAGAAACCAAAATATTTTCAGGCTAAGACAGGGGTATGGACTTTGCGACAGGTCATTACCACAAAGCTGTCGCGCGTAGTTCCTTTTCCGGAAAATCCGAAAGTGTGCACAAAACACACACACACATAGAAAACAACACAAAGTTTAATACAGCGCGTAGCTCAGTAACTTTTCGCCCCAGAACAGTGACATCGCTATCACTCGGTAGTACGAAAAAAGGCCTTTCGTGTGGAATAAATCAACCCAATATTTGAGATGGGCCCTGTTTGTTTCGAAGCATTAGATCGTGCAGGGTAAACACAATTTCGACATATGTATGACAACAATAATCTGATAAATACGACTTAATTTACGCAAAAAAGGGATGAAAGATTCAGTCCGTTTGAGTCAGAAGCAGACGAAAGAAAAAAAAAATCATACAGAAGCGGCGGGCTACGGAAAAAATGGTTCCGCGTCCGGAGTTTCTCTTGCTTTCGACATAAGCAGTGGAAAGGGAGGCTCTCATTGATGGCACTCAGAGACTGAGATTGGCACTGATGGCACTGAGATTGAGGCACTCAGCCCTCAAAACAACAACTAAAATAGCTACATGGTACTTGATTAAGTATTTTTGCTTGAATTCATTACTTCAGTACTGTAGAAAACCAAAAAAAAAAAAAATTGAGCCCTTTGACACAGACAACACACAGTGGTGCAGGCTGCACTGCACAAGGTTCCCGAAAAAATGGTCCCTAGTTGCATAGGCTGAAATAATGGTCCAGCGTGGTTCCGTGCTCCCAAAAATACAGGAGCGGCGGTGTGGATACCTGTTGAAACGGATCACACAGACAACGTGACAAGATTAAGAAGCAATTATCCAAGGTCCTGCTACTTTCTGCATATTTCCGGCAAATAGGTAGGAAAAATGCAGTGAACAAAATGTCTCACGTTAGCATGGGCGTAGGAAAAAATGGTGTCGGGTTGCGGAGCATTTTGCCAAATGAAATTTGTATGCGTACTTTTAACGGTGCGCTGAGGCAGTGTTCACGCATAAGGGTGGAGCGAAACGTCGAACTACCTTCAGAGCTCGCGCACACGCAGTTTCAGCACTTAATGCAAATAAATAGCGAAAAAAAGGGACACACTTCCCTAACTACTTACAAAAAGGGAAACACACACACACACACACACACAGAGTACAATTATTTTAAATGATTTATTTCAGTGCAAGGAGTACAACAAGCAGCAACATTTCTTTCTGGGTCACATATCCCGAGCCGAGCGCTAGCGGTGCGCCATCTGTTAGGCAAGAGCAGAGTCTGCAGCGCTCCGCCTTCCGCGTCTTCCTATAGGTTACCGGTCAGTCTCAAGGTCAAGGCTCAAGGCTATGGCGACCACACGTTGTCGCGACCACACGTGATACCGAGCGCCAATGCTGCGCCATCTCTTACGCGAGAGCAGAGGCTGCGGGTCAGCCTCAAGGCAATTAGAGGCCGTAGCGCTACCGGAAGAAACAGACGTTGCTGGGTCACATATCCCGAGCCGAGCGCTCGCGGTGCGCCATCTGTTAGGCAAGAGTCTGCAGCGCCCCGCCTTCCGCGTCTTTCTAGGGTCATTCCAGCTCAAACGTCCCGATGATGGCGCTCGACCATGTCCGATTTCCATGAAAAAAATGTGTTGTCGTCGTTCACGTGAACATAATCCGTGCGAAGTATTTCGCCCGGGGTCCGCATAGAACCGTCGCCAGGGGGCTTCGAACCCCCGCGCTGGGCATAAAACCATGGTGCGTCTAAGAGGGCGCTGAGCAAAAACGGTTTTACCCATCCAGAAAATTTTAACGGGACTTTGTTTCGAAATGGTCACACTAGTTCTGTTCACGATCTCAGGCGCGCCGGGCCCATAATTCGCGAGCCGACCTATCACAAAGAACGTGCAAAATCCGCCATGTTGAGCAATTTTGCCTGAAAACACCGTACATAGAAATCTCAATGTTATATTTTTTCCTTGTTGGGGCCCATCAATATGACTAACGGAAAAAGTTTGACGGCCAGACTCTGGACCGTTTGGCTACAAAAAGGTGCGAAATTGGGAAATTTGACGGAAAATTGCAAACTTTGACAAGAAATAGCGCTAAAAGTGAATGTGGGACAGCGCTGAAATTTGCACAGAAATGTAGTATAGTGTTCCGGTAATCACTACAAAAAATATCTTCAGGGTGTTTTTTGTTTAAAGCGCGCGACGAATTTTTCAATTCACCCTGTAGCAACAAGCCTGACGTGCAGGGCGGGGCCAATACCACGGAGGGATTGTACTGTTAACTTATTCTTTTGCTTGTTTGTCGCTTATACGATCAGTGATGGATCCGACGCTGTCAGGGCCCACCATGGCTAGAAAACCAGTGTTGAATTGCATATGCAGGTCGCCATATATCGCGTACACGGCACAACGTTTCTTACTTCGATGCTCATCAGACGGGTCATTCCAGCTCAAACCCCCCAGTCGCGTGGCTCGACCATCACCGATCTGAGAGAAAAAAAGTATGTTGCTCCTATATATGGACATATGCAGTACACGAAATATTTTTGCCCAACGCCAATTAGGGAGTTGTCGGGAATGCCTCAAAGTTACGCACGAGGTCAAAAACTAAGGTGCGCTTTAGCGCCTCTGGAGCGGATGTGGATTCAACTGAGAGATAAACTAAAATTGGACGCTCTTGAAGAAGCCTAGCGCTCTCCGTGGGCGCGTCTACTTGTCCTACGAGTGAAGCATTAAAAGGTTATGGGTTTGTGAAATAACCGCAAAATACTATATATTTGACTTCTTTTTTTCGGACCAACAACGCAATTACAACAAGTAAAAATATTTTCCGGATGTTAGACTGTACCTATATATTATGTGAAGAAACATTCAGATTGGACCGCCGAATGGCTGATTTTTTTTTTAAATCTCGAAGTTGAGATTTTCAGCTAAACTGGCCAAATTTGAGGTGCGAAAACGCGCAATGTGGAGGCGTTACAGCGTAGAAGTTAGCGCCCATGGATCGAGTGTCGTGTCGTCTATGAGCCCAGAAAATATCTCCAGGGCGTTTGTTGTTTGACGGGCATAGTGAATTTTTAAAGTTTCTACGGTACGACAAACATGAAGCGGCGGGAAGCACACATTGCGCGGTGGACGGTGCGCACGCAGCAAGTGGCATCTTGCAGTCCTTTCTCTTACATATGTCTTCTTGCACTTCTTGTCAATGGCACCAGCCTGGCCGAGCGTTAACTCTCTACGGGTCAGCTGACCCGTGCCTTGGTATTGCATGCCGTTGCGCAATGGGCGGTGCGACGAAAATATCTTGATGGCTCCCGGGATAATCCGTTTAAGATTGTTTTGTCTTGCGTCTTGCTATATCAGGTGCACGTCTGAGGCTTTCACGAAAATGTTCTGTTTGCAAATTGTTGTGTTTCGAACAAGCAATGAGATCCGAGACGCCGCGAACTTTCGTTGACACGTTTTCAAGACCTCCTAGGAGCCACAGCCTCTCACTGGAGTTGCCATTGAACGATTTGAGCAAGTGCTTTCCCGCTCAATGCTTTGTTTTGCCCTTGTGGTGCTTATGACGGACCTATCCAGCGGCAAGGACCCACTGGCGACAGGTGTAGTGGCTCTCTGCACTTGCACATTTGAACCCGAAAATTGTTCTGCAACTCCCGGCACGTTAGTTGACTTTTCCGCGCTTCAATATGAGGAGCACTTCCTCATATCATCAAGGTCTCGCCGAGACCCAAACGGTATTACCGGAATTTGTGGATACCACAAGAATTTATACTTGCGCAAGTACCCTCTCAGTCTGGCATCCAGGAACTGTGCTAATCCTTTTTCCGTCCACGACAAGAAAGTCAA
This sequence comes from Ornithodoros turicata, assembly GCF_037126465.1. Lineage (NCBI taxonomy): Eukaryota > Metazoa > Arthropoda > Arachnida > Ixodida > Argasidae > Ornithodoros > Ornithodoros turicata. Next base: position 67,461,517 of record NC_088201.1, on the reverse strand, counting down.
AGGCATGAAGATGATTTTTCTGACTCTGTCTCGGAGGCTACCATCACTGGGACTCGTACCTGGCGATCGTATTTGCCCAACCTGCTACAAAGAGTGCCTCAGTGCTAAAGAAGAGGCTACAGCTCCGAGATCCGGAACCGATGCTTCCTCTACACCAAAAAGTAACCACGACGACGAGCCACTGTGATGCTAAATGCCTCACTTTAGGCTTTGGGAGAAACGCAAGTAAGAAAGAAAAGGTCCATGGACCGGCAAGAACAGTATGCAAAGAGAAAGCTGATCAGGATGCAAACGCGTGCACAGTCTATAATAGCCAGGGACCCAGGGCTTGAAGCGAATGTTTCAACCGAAGCAAAAGAGAAAACCGACATGGCTAATGATGATTAGAAGCTCCTCGAAGAACTGAATACGAAGTTGAAGAATCTGTTGCGAAGAGGACGGCACTGTTAACTTTGGCCCCTGCCTCGTGGTCAAAGCAGCGTGTCATGGAGTTTTTTGCTGCCCTGACAGAATGGTCAGGAAAGCGAAGGGCTAAGGGCCTCAAAAGGCGTTCTCGAAAAGCCTTTACCTCGCAGAGGAAAACCTCTTGCAGCAGAAGTGAAGTTAGACGTACAGAAGTTTTATGAAGATGATGCATTCACCTATTGTCTTCGGGAGAAAAAGGACGTGCTTAAAGGTAATCAAAAGAGAATTCTTCTGGTGAATCTACGAGAGGCGTATCAGATATGGAAGAATAGAAACCCCAACTCTAAAATAGGATTCTCGTCATTCGCCAACCTTCGACCACCTTGGTCCCTCCTTGCAGGGGCGCCGCGTACGCATTCTGTGTGTGTCTGCATGTACCATCAAAACGTGAAGGTAATGCTGTAAGCCGTAGGATACAGGAGCAGCTACACTGAACTAATGAAACTAATGGTGTGTGACATAGGTAATCAGGACTGCATGCTTTCAGGATGTGCCAATTGCCCCGGTGCAAGCCGCGTTAGAGATTACCTAGAGAAAGAACAGCTACTCATCTCCGAGTTTTGGGACACTGTGACATTTCGACAGTGGGTGACCGGACACCACATCTGTCTCCAGACGAGTGTACTGCAAAGTGAAGAGTTCACAGAACAACTAATTTTCAAGCTAGATAACTTGAGATCCCATCACACCATCAGCAAGGAGCAAGCAGGCTACTTAGCGACATTAAAGTCCGAGCTACCATCCAGCGAGGCAGTCGTCTCACTAGACTTTGCAGAAAACTACAGCTTTCTTGTTCAAGACGCGCCACAGGCCTTTCATTGGGAAAATACTCAGGCTACAGTCCACCCGATAGTTGTATACTGTCGCTCCGCCGATGACGACGCCCTTCAGCACAAGTCATTCGTTATAATATCGGACTGCATGACTCAGGACACTGCAGCTGTGCACGTCTACATCAGGGTTTTCATAGAAAACTTCATAACCGTCGTGGACGGAATACAAAAAATGCACTATTTCAGTGATGGTGCGGCCTCCCACTATAAAAAAACAAAAAAAAATAACTTGTGAACCTGTGCCTGCACCAGGAGGACTTTGGCATCAGTGCTGTTTGGAACTTTTTTGCAACGTTTCACGGCAAAGGACCATGTGACGCTGTTGGCGGCACAGTCAAGAGGTTCGCAGCAAGGGCGAGCCTACAAAGACCCCTTAGTAGTATAGGACTTGTGTTAAACTACGACAATGTTAAACTACGACATGGACCTCTGGGTCCTGCCCTGAGCCCTGCACGTGTTTTTCCCTGCGCGGCGCGTGTGTGGAGGGTTGTCCGCGCGCTTATCGGCGGGGGGAGGGCTGCGTTTGCGCTTACCCTCTCATTTTTCAGCCTGGGCCGACTTCTTTCGACATTTTTTCGCCTTGGCCGACCTTTTTCGCGTATTTTTTTCCCGCGACCGGCGGGCGGCGCTCGGGTGGAGACTCTTACCGGTGGGCGGCGCGTGGCGGGAGGGCTGCGTGCGCGTTTACCCTCTCACATTTTTCAACCTGGGCCGACTTCTTTCGTCATTTTTCAGCCTGAGCCGACTTGAATCGCCATTTTTTTCCAGCTACAACAGGTGTGCAGTAGACTGTTTACATGCAAAGGATAGCCATGCACAAAAGTACAAGTGAAAATATATTTATTAAAGTCATTAGGGTCGGGAATTATGTTATGACTCTGTGTGAAGGAGAAAAACTTAGCCAAAAAATCTCTGATGCAGAAGAAACACAATACACGTAACAATACTTATTACAGGTACGATACAATAGCATTGAAGGGGTATCACAATTTTTTATTAGTGATAATCACGCAAGTTTTCAATTTAGCAGAAGGAGTAGCACATTTTAATCAAAGAGGATATTTTTAATCAATATAATTACAATCAAAATTAGAAGGTTTATTATAAAAAGTCTAACATTATTATACGTGAGCACCATAGTGGAGTTTTAATTACAAAGTTCTAATAGATGTACACAAAAAGTACAAGTGAATATATATTTATTAAAGGCAATAGTCCTGGGAATTGTAATGCCAATTGTGATGCCAATCAGGTGAAGGAGAAAAACCAAGCCGAAATCCTTCACGACCTGAAACAGAAGAAGCAAAATGCAAGACAGTACATGTAAAGAATATACATATTTTATTCACTATACCTAGCCATCTGATTCTGAAAGAAAACATAAAATCAGCATTCATCACATTGCTTACGTAGTTTAATATTCCAACATGACACAAATTTAATTAATCAGTTTCTGATGAAGTGAATAGCGCAGACATAAGGAAATAATTAGAATCAACACGATTAACACATAGCATTATTACAGAACCAATCCTCCAACATGTAGGGAAATAATAGCTACACAATACCATATCAAAACGAGAAACAGTCACCACATATAATCAAAGATATTCTTAATCGATACGATTACAATCAAAATTACAAGTTTTATTATAAAAATTCTGAGACGTGAGAACCTGATAGATGTAAGTAATATCGAGCACAATAGCTAAGTTTAATATTCCAACAAGACACAAATAATCGGTTTCTTATGAAGTGAATAGCGCAGTCATAAGGAAATAATTCGAAACAACACGATCAACACATAGCATTAATATAGAATCAATCCTCCAACATGTAGGGAAATAATAGCTACACAATACCACATCAAAACGAGAAACAGACACCACATTTAATCAAAGAAGATATTCTTAATCAATATGATTAGAAACAAAATTACAAGTTCTATTATAAAAAGTCTAATCTTCCTATACGCGAGAACCATCAGTTCAACAGAGGGAATTTCCGATAGTTGGATGTAATTAACTGTGAACAGCAGAGACCCTGGAAGACCATGGGACACGAACGACACGAACACAAGAGGAAATCAAATCTATACCGCTACAAAGAAGTTATTCTTAATCAAAACAACAGAGGAGAATAATCTATCACTTTAACTATCATAAAATCATCATCGTGACATAATCTAATCGAACACTATACAATTTTCATTCTAAGAGACACTACAAACATTACTTTGTTTTATCAACACAAAAAATAGATATGTTAAAAATGAACTTTACCGCTTAGCACGCTGCTAGCCAACAAGCAGCTCTGATGATATCTGCTATGATTTACTGAAGACGGGTGCCGATAGATGTATGGAAGACCAGGGAACACGAACGACACGAACACAAGAAGAAATAAAATCTATACCACTACAAGGAAGATATTCTTAATCAATATGATTACAATCAAATTACAAGTTGTATTATAAAAAGTCTAATATTCCTATACGTGCGAACCATCATTGCAATAGTGTGAATATCTGTCATAACATTTTGCACGCAATAGGGAATCTAAGTTTCATATTCCAATATTACACAACTTTTAATTACCAAATTTGAACAGCATAGACGTCAGGAAATAACGAGAAACAACACAATCAACAGCTACAATTAATAGAGAGCCAAACCTGCGCACCATCCAACACATAGAGAAATAATAGCTAATCAATCTATCAAAAAGCGAAATATTACAATATAGCACAGATTTAACGCTGAAGAACAGAGGAACACTCTAAGCGGCGACACGTAAACAACAACAGAGGAAAATAATCTATAATTGAACCATCATAAAATCGAACAATATACAATTTTCATTCTAACAAACACTACGAACCTTGATGGAGGTATCCAAGACATAGAAAATATGCGCTGTTTTCATCTCGGTTTTCACTCTTTTCCTCACAGCCTGGGGACTGTATGCTTTATCCCATGCTTTATCACTCAAAGGGTTTGGGGCTATATTCCTTCGTCCAGCAAACAGAATGCTCTAGAGGTCAGATAAGATAGTTCAAAGGCGATATATTTTATTGTGCAGTGCAAATAGATGCCGATATTACTCGTTGGGATCACTATCTTTTCGCATCCTTTCCTTGAAACGGAAATCTTTCGTCAAAGTGGTTGACAAGTCGACGAAGTTTGTACAGATGCGATATTCTTATTGAACATGTAGAGAAACTCCAAATTGTTAAATGGTACCAACAATACTCAATCAAAAACGAGAAACAAATTTAATTACATCAATTTTTGTAATATCTTGCAACAGAAAGTTCTAATGAACCACACAGAAATATCAAATGTGAAATGCAACTCAAAGGAATGAGGCATTCCCATCTTAGAGATTATTTTACTTATATCAATCGAATGAACAATTGAAACAAATGCAAGACAATAAATTTCAGGTAGTAACTTCACAACTCATAGAATATCAGTCGAGTGAATACTTGAAACAGAGTCAAAACAATAAGTCTCACGACAGGTGGATATTATAGCATTCTAAACCAGATACTAAAATTTTAATCAATAAAATGAGCATAGATATGCTTTTAATTAAGTGTAGACGAGCACTTGAAAACAGAAGAGACAATTGCTCTACATTGAAAAGATGGACAGATTTTGTACTCGGTACCATAAGTCATGGGAAGATGTGATAAAAAACTGCTTCGAAAAGGAGAAGCCGCGAAACGATTCCATTATCGCTGCATTTGAATACGTCCTAGACATGGTCGTATTCGGAGAAATGGTACAAACTACAGAACTGAAGGTGCAAGAATTTATATGCCCAATCTACAATACTTATAAAAATATCTGCACATCAACGTCGGAAGGGCCGATTGTGGCTTAAATGCTAAAATTTATGGATTCACATTCAGGAGAAGTGGTGGCTACCACTGCTGTGCACTGTATTGTGAAATTACACATTCTACAACACTGATTGTAACTCGCAACATCGGTTCAAATTTCAATTAAACACTTACTGATGGGTGGTAGTCACCACTTCTCCTGAATGTGAATCGATAAATTTTAGCATTTAAGTCACAATCAAATATCTTGTATAGTACGTGTTATTATATGCAGAACTTTTTAATCTATATCTTTTAAAAAATGCAAGAAATAGCCTGCAGTTTTGGCTTTGAAAATTTAAAGAAGGAAATGATCTTTAATGTTGAGTTTGCGTTTTACAACGTTATGAGCTAAAAACTTATAAAATTGAAGTATGGCCTTTCCATTTGTAGTGCCCGGATGCTATGACACTAAAATAATGTGATAGTTTTTCTGTATGGCTACGAGAAATCTCGAGTATATTTTGTGAATTGGATCTACATTTATGTGTGACCTGCGCTGATCTGGTTATTATAATTAATATAACATATCTTCCATTGTGTTTATGCATAACGCTCATCTTCATTGTATATTGGTTAAGCACTTCTGATAGCGGTTTTGTGAACCGCTTCTCCCAAAATCTGATTGCCACTTGGAAATTATTTCATATACGTTTGTGTGCCGTGTGTTACGAAGACTACGTGATTAGAAATATAGACTTGGCATGCACGTCATGCTCGTAAAATCCTTCGTTTGCATTGTTGCATCTGATAATAGATTCGCTTTTCGCGAAGACTTCGTATTATCTCGCAGGCACTGAACCCGAATGCAGTTGTAAAAGTTAATGACACTGCGTCGCGAACGCTTTGACTTATCCCGCCGCGATCAGTTATCTTGCCTTATTTCCCGTTTTGCCCTATCTTGGACAGCTCCTTTTTCCTATCCAGACACACAAATGGATAACTGTGTTGCCGAAGATATTTATTCCGCGCTCCAATTGGGTTGCTTGTCAAAGACGCCTTTTCTTCTTCTTTTCCTACGTCTGGCCTAGTCCAACTGTTTGAGAAATATACATGCACTGTGGAATTTAATTCGTGAAATGTGATAAGTTTTCATAAAAGATTGATGATCATTTTTTTTGTAATCAATGATTGATGTATCATGCCTCAAATTTCTACTATTCTATCCTTGTACAGTTGTACAGAGTGTAGTCGGGGAAAAAACCTATTCGATGACTAACTCTGATTCCATATTAGAATTGTTGCACATAGTGTGGAATATTCGTTCCCTCAGCAATCATTGTGTTCAATCTAGCCATACCAAATGCAAAGTGTTTTTCATTGTGATGCGTAGAATTCATTATAATGATGACAAAGAATACAATTATTATTTCAATTATACATTTGTTTATTTCGATAAGTTACAGTTCTATTCCAAACTCTGAAGTTTTCGTTTGTTGTCTTGATTGATGAATTTGGAATGTATTACATAATGATGTCTTATTATTGGGCGCTTGAATCCAGCGATGCTTAACGCGGGTGATATGTTGGTCGCCGTGTTTGTATTGCTTCAGTAACTTGCACTTTGTTGCGACGACGTTGCACAATCTCTTATTGATGTTTCCTTTCTTTGTATGAATGTTCTTGAATGGCGTACAAGACAGTATTAGATGAAAATCGTCCGGTGGTCCACCGCAGTTGATATGTTCGTTGAGTCTCAAAAAGTGATGATACATCAGACCTTGTACAACAATATTGAACTTCTCCTCATTCGACATCGTTGCAGAGACTGGTAGAAGAAAATAATTGCGTTGCCATGGTAGTGGAACATATCAAGTGATAAGTTTTTATGTACTTTCCATCTCAGATATGTGCAATTTCAATAAATCCGTAATGAATCGTGCGATATAGACCGCTTGTATATGATAATTTGATCCGACTGCTTTCTTGATGAACGCAATGCCCATTGCAATGATTACAATTACATCTGGTCTAGTGTATTTCAATGCTTCGTTAGCAAACCTCAAAAACTCCGCCATCAATCCCAGTGGCCCTTCCGACGTTGATGTGCAGATATTTTTATAAGTCTTGTAGATTCGGTATATAAATTCTTGCACCTTCAGTTCTGTAGTTTGTACCATTTCTCCGAATACGACCATGTCCTAGGACGTATTCACATGCAGCGATAATGGAATCGTTTCGCGGCTCCTCCTTTTCGAAGCAGTTTTTTATCACATCTTCCCATGACTTATGGTAGCGAGTAAAAAATCTGTCCATCTTTTCAATGTTGAGCAATTGTCTCTTCTGTTTTCAAGTGCTCATCTACACTTAATTAAAAGCATATCTATGCTCATTTTATTGATTAAAATTTTAGTATCTGGTTTAGAATGCTATAATATCCACCTGTCGTGAGACTTATTGTTTTGACTCTGTTTCAAGTATTCACTCGACTGATATTCTATGAGTTGTGAAGTTACTACCTGAAATAATTATTGTCTTGCATTTGTTTCAATTGTTCATTGGATTGATATAAGTAAAAATAATCTAGAAGATGGGAATGCCTCATTCCTTTGAGTTGCATTTCACATTTGATATTTCTGCGTGGTTCATTAGAACTTTCTGTTGCAAGATATTACAAAAATTGATGTAATTAAATTTGTTTCTCGTTTTTGATTGAGTATTGTTGGTACCATTTAATAATGTGGACTTTCTCTACATGTTCAATAAGAATATTGCATCTGTACAAACTTCGTCGACTTGTCAACCACTTTGATGAAAGATTTCCGTTACAAGGAAAGGATGCGAAAAGATAGTGATCTCAACGAGTAATATCGGCATCTATTTGCACCGCACAATAAAATATATCGCCTTTGAACTATCTTATCTGACCTCTAGAGCGTTCTGTTTGCTGGACGGAGGAATATGGCCCCAAACCCTTTGAGTGATAAAGCATGGGATAAAGCATACAGTCTCCCGGCTGTGAGGAAAAGAATGAAAACCGAGATGAAAACAGTGCATATTTTCTATGTCTTGGATACCTCCATCAAGGTTCGTAGTGTTTGTTAGAATGAAAATTGTATATTGTTCGATTTTATGATGGTTCAATTATAGATTATTTTCCTCTGTTGTTGTTTACGTGTCGCCGCTTAGAGTGTTCCTCTGTTCTTCAGCGTTAAATCTGTGCTATATTGTAATATTTCGGTTTTTGATAGATTGATTAGCTATTATTTCTCTGTGTTGGATGGCGCGCAGGTTTGGCTCTCTATTAATTGTAGCTGTTGATTGTGTTGTTTCTCGTTATTTCCTTACGTCTATGCTGTTCACTTAATAAGAAATTTGTTAATTAAAAGTTGTGTAATGTTGGAATATGAAACTTAGATGCCCTATTGCGCGCGAAATGTTATGACAGATATTCGCACTATTGCAATGATGGTTCGCACGTATAGGACTTTGTATAATACAACTTGTAATTCGATTGTAATCATATTGATTAAGAATATCTTCCTTGTAGTGGTATAGATTTTATTTCTTCTTGTGTTCGTGTCGTTCGTGTTCCGTGGTCTTCCATACATCTATCGGCACCCGTCTTCAGTAAATCATAGCAGATGTCATCAGAGCTGCTTGTTGGCTAGGAGCGTGCTATGTGGTGAAGTTCATTTTTAACATATCTATTTTCTGTGTTGATAAAACAAAGTAATGTTTGTAGTGTCTCTTAGAATGAAAATTGTATAGTGTTCGATTAGGTTATGTGACGATGATGATTTTATGATAGTTAAAGTGATAGATTATTCTCCTCTGTTGTTTTGATTTAGAATAACTTCTTTGTAACGGTATAGATCTGATTTCCTCTTGTGTTCGTGTCGTTCGTGTCCCATGGTCTTCCAGGGTCTCTGCTGTTCACAGTTAATTACATCCAACTATCGGAAATTCCCTCTGTTGAACTGATGGTTCTCGCGTATAGGAATATTAGACTTCTTATAATAGAACTTGTAATTTTGATTGTAATCGTATTGATTAAGAATATCTTCTTTGATTAAATGTGGTGACTGTTTCTCGTTTTGATGTGGTATTGTGTAGCTATTATTTCCCTACATGTTGGAGGATTGGTTCTGTAATAATGCTATGTGTTGATCGTGTTGATTCTAATTATTTCCTTATGTCTGCGCTATTCACTTCATCAGAAACTGATTAATTAAATTTGTGTCATGTTGGAATATTAAACTACGTAAGCAAAGTGATGAATGTTGATTTTATGTTTTCTTTCAGAATCAGATGGCTAGGTATAGTGAATAAAATATGTATATTCTTTACATGTACTGTCTTGCATTTTGCTTCTTCTGTTTCAGGTCGTGAAGGATTTCGGCTTGGTTTTTCTCCTTCACCTGATTGGCATCACAATTGGCATTACAATTCCCAGGACTATTGCCTTTAATAAATATATATTCACTTGTACTTTTTGTGTGCATCTATTAGAACTTTGTAATTAAAACTCCACTATGGTGGTTACGTGTATTGTGTTTCTTCTGCATCAGTTTTTTTGGCTAAGTTTTTCTCCTTCACACAGAGTCATAACATAATTCCCGACACTAATGACTTTAATAAATATATTTTCACTTGTACTTTTGTGTATGGCTATCCTTTGCATGTAAACAGTCTACTGCACACCTGTTGTAGCTGGAAAAAAATTAGCGATTCAAGTCGGCTCAGGCTGAAAAATGACGAAAGAAGTCGGCCCAGGTTGAAAAATGTGAGAGGGTAAACGCGCACGCAGCTCTCCGGCCACGCGCCGCCCACTGGTAAAAGCCTCCCCCCGAGCGCCGCCCGCCGGTCGTGAGAAAAAATACGTGAAAAAGGTCGGCTAAGGCGCAAAAATGTCGAAAGAAGTCGGCCCAGGCTGAAAAATGTGAGAGGGTAAGCGCGCACGCAGCCCTCCCCCCGCCGATAAGCGCGCGGACAACCCTCCGCAAACGCGCCGCGCAGGGAAAAATACGCGCAGGGCTCAGGGCAGGACCCGGAGGTCCATGTCGTAGTTTAACATTGTCGTAGTTTAACACAAGTCCTATACTACTCCCCTTCACAACCAAATACTGTCACCTCATGATCTGTTTTTGTGGGCGCAGAGCAAGCTCAAAGAAATCAAACCGATATGGGTCCAGCACGACTTAGTTTCACATGAAGCGCGATTACTAGCCTCCCGATCCCAGCACGCCGTCCCTGTTCCTGGTACTCGCAAATACCATCAATTCTGACCAGTTCCCCAAACCCATTTAAGTGCAAAGGTGAAATCTACTTCAGCGAAGAGCCGCGTGTTCCGCGTGTACAAGGACTAGAGTGAAGCGGTCTGCCCATGTTCAGTTCGCCTAACCATGAGCAAGCCTCATCAGTAAAGAAGCTGTTGAAATAGAGAGTTGCAATATCAGTGTCTTTCATTAAACTGTCATTTAGTCATCTCTGAACCGACGCATCTCAGTTACCAGTAATGGTAGGACGCGAAGGATGCGACATGGGAGTAAGTATTATGCAGCTCCGATACGTGCCGCAAAATATTGGAATTAATACAAAGAAATACCCTCAACTCTATACCCACTCGCGTGCTGCGAGTTAAAGCTTGTCTTAGCGGGTGCAATAGTACAGACAGAAATAAAAAAAAGAAAAGGAGGACGCAAGATGCTGTTTGCACCGTTCCACCGTGCTACGTGTATTCAGCACAGCTTCATGTTTGTCGTACCGTAGCAATTCACTACGCGCTTTAAACAAAAAACACCCTGAAGATATTTTTTGTAGTGATTACCGGGACACTATGCTACATTTCTGTGTGAATTTCAGCGCTGTCCCACGTTCACTTTTAGCGCTATTTCTTGTCAAATTTTCCAATTTTCCATCAAATTTCCAAATTTCGCGCCTTTTTGTAGCCAAACGGTCCAGAGTCCGGCCATCAAACTTTTTCGGTGAGTCATATTGGTGGGCCCCAACAAGGAAAAAATATAACATTGAGATTTCTATGTATGGTGTTTTCAGGAAAAAATGCTCAACATGGCGGATTTTGCACGTTCTTTGTGATAGCTCGGCTCACGAATTATCGGCTCGGCGCGAATGAGATCGTGATCAGAACTAGTCGAAACAGCGACTTTCCAATTAGAACTTTCGAAACAGCGTCCCGTTTCAATTGTTTTGGATAGGTAAAACCGTTTTTGCTCAAATCGGCGAAATACTTCGCAGGGATTATGTTGACGTGGACGACAACAACATATATTTTTTTCATGAAAATCGGAGATGGTCGAGCGCTATCATCGGGACGTTTGAACTGGAATGACCCCATAGGTTACCGGTCAGTCTTAAGGTCAAGGCTCAAGGCTATGGCGACTACACGTTATCGCGACCACACATGATACCGAGCGCCAATGCTGCACCATCTCTTACGCGAGAGCAGAGGCTACGGGTCAGCCTCAAGGCAACTCAAAGTCGTAGCGCTACCGAAAGAAGCAGACGAGTGCTGGGTCACATATCTCGAGCCGAGCGCTAGCGGTGCGCCATCTGTTTGGCAAGAGCAGAGGCTGCAGCTATCCGTCTTCCGCGGAGCGCTTTTGGTCAACAAACTCAAGAACAGTCAAATTGGGTGGAAATTGACGACTGATGAATGTTTGCATAATTTGGTTCAAATTTCTGTCCAGATCACTGTCGCTGGAACTGATGTGTCTATAACAAACTGCCTGGCTGTAGGGGATAGCAAGGTTAGGGTGCCGCAGGTGGCAACTATTGGAAGCTAGGTACTGCTGGGAGTCTGTAGATTTACAGAACAGACCCGTAGTTAGGACCCCGTCAGTTAACTTATCGTGGATGTTTTGCGTGCGCCTGTAGGTCACACGTGTGGGTCCCGGGAAAATTTGTCCCCTGCGCTCTGACTGACGAAGAATACCATGGTGGCGATTAAGTATACTGTTGATGTTGGAAACATTGTTATTGAATGTTAAAACGAGGTTAACGGAACCACTGTCTGATTTGCGGTTGCGGATTTGGAACAGAGCTTTGCGATCTGCCCTGCGGGCCTGCCTTATTGCGTCCTCAACTAAACTGGATGGGAATTGGCGACTGATGAATGTTTTGCTTAAGATGGTTCAAATTTCTATCCAGATCACTGTCGCTGGAACACATGCGTCTATAACGAAGTGCCTGGCTGTAGGGGATAGCAAGTTTAGTGTGCCGCGGGTGGCATCTATTGAAAGCTAGGTACTGCTGGGAGTCCGTAAGTTTACGGAACAGGTCCGTAGTCAGGACTCCGTCCGTTAAGTTTACCTGGACATCCAGGAAGTTAACAGTTAGAGCCGAGTAAGAATAGGTGAATTTGATAGCTGGATGTGCATGTTTTAAATCGCGAATGAATATATTTAGGTCATCCCCCGAATATGGCCGAAGATGTCCAGAAAACGCTTGTACAACGTTGGCTTTTTCTCGCTTTGGGACAGAAATGCCTCCTCCAGATCTCCCATAAATATGTTTGCATAATTTGGTGCCATCTTAGTGGCTATAGCCTAACCACTGACTTGCAACTAATGTCTGCCGTCGAATTCAAAGTTATTTTTTAAAATAAGGTTAAGGAACGTGAATAGAACAGAAGGATCGTATGACCGAATATTTTTAAAACGCCTTTTGAGCTGCAGCAATGCCATCTTTATGAGGGATATTGGTATAGAGGGAAACAACGTCTTGCGTGACCAGCAAACTTGAAGAAGGGGGTTGACACTGACTTAACATTTCAAGGAAGTGATTTGTATCTTTGTAGGATGGAAGTTTTGGGGGTATATCTTTGAGAGGGTAGTCTACAAAGCTGGAAATGTTTTCTGTTGCTGTACCCTTGCACGAAACTATCGGGCGCCCTGGGTTTCCAGGTTTATGGATCTTGGGGAGATAGTAAAGTCTGCCTTGCACGGAATCTCTAGGAAGTAAATATTCGTACAGGGCGGCGTCTATCTTTTAGCTCGTTTTGAGATCTTGCAGCCTACAGATAACATTCGCAGCGATCTGTTCTGTAGTGTAAGCTTCGAGAACTTCGTCAAATGATGTGCAAGATAACTGCCGAGTACCCTCCTAAATATAATCCGTTTTGTCCATTACTACAATTGCACCATCTTTATCAGCTTTTTTTATAACCAAATCATTACGTTTTGGGAGGTCGGAAAGGCCACGGTGCGGTGTTCAGCTGGCGTTAACTTTGGCTTTGATTTACGGTTGGATGAATGGCTGTACGAGTTAACAATATCCATGTGGACTGCGCGTATATACATGGCCAGGGCTTTATCACGGTTACCGTCTGGTGTAAAATTGGACGGCTGTCTCAAAAGGGTTCGAGTCTGACTTGGGCTTGTCATGGAACTATTCTTTGACGCGTAAGCGGCGGGCGAAGTTATTTAAATCTATGGGAAGTTGATACTCATTTAATAGAAGATATGCGAAATGCGACGCCATCTATTGCCCTCCAGACGAAGCGCATCCGCCATTTTCGTCAGGGCGAAGTTGGGAAGGCGCGTGCTTTGTCTGTACTGAAGTGTCCGACGTGGATAGTGCTTGCAACACTCCGAACACTTTTTCTGCCTGAAGGACCGTCTTGTGGAAGGAATGTGAGGACGCCAGCGCACTGCTGCTTGCCTCTATGCAAGCAACGAGGCACGAGAGACGAGGACGACAAAAAGGTGCGTGCGTTATTGAGTGTAGTACCAGTTGGAGTACGGGAGCCCCTCATACCCCTGTTACACGGGCAGGTTTATCCCCTGCTACCTGAAAGCCCTTGGTAAGTTCCGCGGTGAAATGTTTAGCACGCAATTGGTCTGTCTGCCACTGAACTTCCGGCCATATCAACTACACAACTTTAGATAAATGTGCTCGTGTAACAGGGGTATCAGTTAGTGCGAAGCACTGGTGCGGTTTAATGCGATTCCATCTAATACGTGTAGTGAGACCGTGCTGGCTTACACGTATGTTTTGTACGCAAGTCCAATCGCCGTGCAAAACCTTTAAGACTCTCCTCTGTTTCAGGTCTCATTTCATCGCTTCCCGAAACGGAAGGACGTGTACAGCAAATGGGTTATAGCCATTAGACGTGATGAAGGCAAACTTTTCAGTGTCAACAAGTCTACGGTGGTGTGTTCGAAGCACTTCAAGGAAGACGACTTCCTCCCTAACATCGCAAGTGCCCTGCACATCCTTCGTGAGGATGCCGTGGCGTCACTCTTTGCCTTCCGAAAGGTTGTTCCTGCGAGAAAGGCACCGAAGGACCGTTCCCGCGTGTCACAGAAGACATCGGAGTCGAACACCAAGGTGCATCCTGCAGCGCTGACCCCTGACGTAGCTATGGGTTTCGAGTGTAATTCTCCTGGACAGCCATCTTCAGGGAATATCTGTGCCGAGGTTCACCGGAAATGAGCGCACTCGATTTTCCACCTAAGTGTTCTAATGCTAGCTGTGTCACACAGCTGGAACAGCAAGAGAAAGACCATAAACACCATGAAGAATGAAATAGAAATGCTCAGAGAACTTCGTCTCACAAAAAACAAGCTGTACAAGGCGGAGGCCGAAAAGGAACTGCTGCAGAAAGAGTTAGAAAAAGAGCAACAAGAAAAGGCACCTTTCAGCATACAGCGGTTCAAAGCATCGGACGAGGACTTCCACTCCTACAGGGGGCTGGTTAATTACGAGTACTTCTGTGCGCTCAAGAAGAGGTTAGACCTGGGCCCAGAGGGCTGCAATGTTCATCGAAGCCAACCAGAAATTGATGCAGCGAAATGTGGAAGCGGCTGTCGGAAAAGGGCACTGACCGTTGTAAATAAACTATTTTTGGTGTTAGTAAGGCTTCGTGTTGGCCTCTTGGAGTTTGACTTGACTCACCGCTTCGGCATATCACAGGCTACTGTTTCGTGAATTTTCACATCCTGGATCAACTATGCATACCTGAAACTTGCTGGTCTCCCATTATGGTCTTCACGCCGTGTCGTAGACATGACTATGCCTGCGATATTTGTAGAAAAGTACCGATCAACAAGAGTCATCCTTGATGCGACTGAGATACGGTGTGAGGTTCCCAGCTCCCTTGGCCTTCAGTCGAGCACATATTCGAACTATAAATCAGCAAACACCTTTAAGGGGTTGATTGGCATATCTCCAAGTGGACTGGTGTCTTTTGTTTCAGAGCTGTTCACTGGTTCGGCATCGGACAAGGAATGTGTCATCAAGAGTGGCTTTTTGAGGTTGCCGTTTGACCAAGGGGACTCTGTAATGGCTAACAAGGGGTTCCTTATAGCGGATGATCTGGAACGCATAGGTGTGCGACTAAATATCCCACCGTTCCTGCAAAACAGCGAGCAATCACTCAATCAACTCGGTGAGACCAAGGAGATTGCTTCGCTACGAATACATGTGAAGCGAAGAATACGGAGGGTGAAGTCATTTCATGTTTTTGACAGCCCCGTGTCTGCAAAGCTGTCTGGTATCATCAGTCAGAAGTGGACTGTTGCAGTCATTCTGACAAACTTGACATTGTGAAACCTGGTGAATGAAGTTTGCGAAGACCAGCCTCGGACCGGAGATTCGTTTTCATGCGTGGAAGTCTCCAGAACATTTGTATAGTATATGCCAGTAAAATGACAGATTGCGTTTGCTGCCACCTGCTGCTGCTTTGGAATGAGCTGTGTACCAAATAAACTACAGCAGTAGAAGTATTCAAATAGCGAAGTAAATAAATTTCGAGCCAAATATTACATCGGCATCTGAATATCGAATGAAACCTTTCTCACTGGTTTGCTGCTTTAATTTTAATTGCCTGTCAATTCTCTACATGTTGCCTATACTGGAATGATGCATGACCCCATTGCTTCCCATATATCTCAAGTCCGTTCAGACTGCTCAGTTTGAACAAAGCATTGTTTGCACAAGGCTAAAAAACTAGTAAGGCTCTATAGGGCGAGGCTGAGAACAGCCTACCCAGCAAGCACTTGAAATGTTAGTTCCCACATGA
Source organism: Ornithodoros turicata (assembly GCF_037126465.1). NCBI lineage: Eukaryota > Metazoa > Arthropoda > Arachnida > Ixodida > Argasidae > Ornithodoros > Ornithodoros turicata. Next base: position 67,445,349 of record NC_088201.1, on the reverse strand, counting down.
CCAAACTTTTATTTCATCTCTGTAAAGCAAAAAATTTGTTTCGAAACCTAGAGGGCAAATATATCATAGATGGCTCACCATGAAAAGTTCAGTATCTAAAAAAAAAAAAACATTCTTACAAGGGGTGGGTAATGTCTCACAAAATTCACAGTGAGTGATAATACAGAACACATATACTGAATATTGCACACATAGAAAAAATGTCATAAAACGTGCACATGCCCATCACGGTTAGCACACCTATGCACAGGTGTCTCAACACAAATCCCAATGAGAAATAGAAAGGTAGTTTGCTTGATGCGGTATATCACATCGCGACTCCAAGATGCTGTCAAGGACAATATCATTAATATGAATGATGAAAATATCACTGAAGGCAAACATGGTATATCACAGTTATGTCCTGAGTACGAAAACACAAATAAATGGAAAGTTCACAAATGATCACAGTATTTCAAACTAGCCGTTAAAAAAATGTGACATATCTAAAATCTTTGTCTTTATCTAAAATCTAACCTTTGAAAGTTAGCTTTAAAAATGAAGCAGGTAAGAATGCCACAACCAAATAAAGTTATCAAAACAGTTACAGAAGTCCTGCCCATAGCACCACCACCCACATGCAAGTTTCCACAGGACCAGTTGGTAGCGGCAGGTACATCACGAGTTCACGCGCTGCGCTTAGAGTTGGGAATCCCGAGGCCTTTTCACTATCCCGGGATTTCGGGATTTAAAAGTTCTAATCCCGGGATCCCGGGACGGGTCCAGAATTTTCAGCAGCGGGTTTCATAGTCGTATTCCCAGGGGTCATTGCATATGGCAGACACTGTCTAAAGCTGCAAAACAGGAGGGGTTTATTAATTTTATTGCCTGCTTCGGTTTTCAATGTTTTTTTAAGATTCAACAAACAAAGCTTTACCGCGCAAGCAAAGCGACCTTAAAGTCTCAGTCGTGAGCCCTAGCTCTGTCGCAATCACCACTGCCTCGTTGCTCAAAAATGCCCTCAGGAAACACAGAGCACCTAAAGAACTATCGTCAAGGCGCGATCGAACTTTTGTGCAAAGGTTTCCTGCCGAGCTGAAACTTCTTTCCGATTCCACGCTGGTCGGAACAATTGATCGGAGGCAGAGATTTGCTTCTTTAAAGGGATTATCGCATCCGTCTGGGTCGATTCCGAAACTGTAGTGGCGTTTTACTCCATGTTCATCACTGATAATAACGTCGAAAACCCTACACGAATTGGTGGCGTTGGTCCTGTGCAGTTTGATATAAGACTTGGCACGAGCAGACGACGCTTTCCGGTATTCCCTCTCTGGGAACATCACACGGACGAGGCCAATCACTGCGCGCCGTTTGACGCGGAGGAGACCAATCATGGAGCGGCCGAAGGGATCTTGGTAGACTTGGCGACCGACCGACAGGCAGGCGGGCGGGCGAGCAGGAATGCTAGGGGACGGCGTCGTTTCTGTGATCGGCTCGCGGAATGTTTCTGGTTAGCGTCGAACGTGTTTGTACAGCCAGGAGCGTAACACCGTGTTTCACGCAACATGGTTACGTCAGGACTCACACTGGTAAGCGAAAGTCAGCGTATTTACCGAGGACTTTTCACTTAGTACGCGTATATTGCGATGCGAACGCCAAGCAGACGACCTCGTAGACAATCGCCTGCGCTGCGCTCCCATTCGTGTGCATCGTGTTGGCTGCAGATGGAATGCAAACCTTTAAAACTCATTTATTTAGTATGTGAGCTGTTTTCGGAAGATAATTTTGGCCAAATTGACTCTGAAGCGGTGACGGACATTACCCTATCGGTATCATACATACGTTCCCGGATGCCATAGTCCCTTTAAGTATTTAACACTGTATCGCATCTCTTACGTTTCGCCGATTGTCCATCTACTGCACGTAAGTAGTAGTACCACACACTGCTACTACCATTACATTTTGGGTCAACTTCGAAGTAGAGAACGGCGGAGATTGTCACGCTTCTACCAGTTACTGGTGATGCAAGCACAACACGGGGACGCTGAGCTTGCGTCGGCGAGGTAGTCGGACGCCGTTAAGGCTGCTTCCTCCAGCTCAAGAAAGAGAGAAAACCGTGCGCTGGCCGGTCCGTCCTCGGCAACGACTGTAAGCTCTTGCATTGCGCTGGCAACTTTTTGCGGACGGAAGCTTCAAAGTGTGAATCAACGGAACCATCGTTTCCATCAAACTACCCCATGCAGCTCCTGCACAGCGCCTGCAAGTAGAAGCCATAGGAGGTGCTTTTGATATCCCGAAATCCCGGGATTTTCGCTCAGAAAACCTCGGGATTTCGGAATAAAAAAATCGTGCGGGATCCCGGTGTACCGGGATCCGGGGTTCCCACCCCTAACTGCACTAAAACACACTGCGACCCAAGAAAGGTAGACTCAAGTGCTTCACGAAGAATGGGATAAGCGGAAACCTGAGACTATCTTTTGTGGTACTTGGGTTAGAAACAGGTGATAGTCTTGATGTAGCACCAACTTGTAACTCAATCACCACAAAGATGATCTCAGGTTTCCGTTTATCGCTCTCTTCGTGAAGTGCCCTGGTCCGCTTCTCTTGGGACACACATGTGCAATAAATGCAAAGCAGGCACCTCTTAAATTCAGTGCCGAGAAAGGTAAGGCAGCATGTGACTGAAATAGAAGCTGTCAAGTTTTTCTCTTGCATTCTTCCACTTTAGTTGGTCAAAGTGAATTCTTTCTATTACAATCCACTTTTCAGAGAACACTACGAAATCTCCCCACTGAGATCCTGTTATTGCCATTTGCCCCATTATTTGGTCGAAGTAATCACTTTCCCTTCTGATGATTGGGCAACCTGTATCATCGAAGTCCGCGTACTTCAACTCATGTCTTGCTTGTGCAGGTTCAGTGTCCTTCAGACTATATGGGCATTTTATATCTAGTACTCCGTGTGGTGGGGTTTCCACAGGGTTGCTTTGTCAAGGTGATGCTCTGTAAAAGGGCAAACTAAGATCATTACACATTCGCGAGATGACTGAATGGAAACGTAATCGGGCAACATTAGATAAAAGAAGTCACCTTGAGATTCTCGGAATGATGTTTGTCGAGCAAAATAGGGACTTCGCACTGGACTGCACTTTCGAACAGTGGATGTGGCACTGGATTGCAGGCCTGGTTTTTCTTTGTTACAAATTCTATATTTTGCGAGATCCATAGATGACGATCGTGCATTTCTGTCGATTGGTGGTAGTCCTTGGGTGATCCTATGGGGGCAGGACCAAACTTTGTTTCTATCCATTCAATATCAGTTTGCTCAAGAACTATTGCAAAGTCGATGGGCCCCTTCAGACGGAAAAAGTTCGCTAGCTCCACGTTCAGCACTGGCTCGCACATCCTGAAGGCGGAATGTAGCTAGACTTCCACTGCCTCCTTCTGCTGGACGCCGCCAGTCAATGTGTTGCACACTGGTGGGCTTTATAGCCACCTTTCTCGGCCTTCTCCATTTTTGCGGTAGGTCCGTGCAGGACAGTTCAGGGGGTGGCTCACTGTATCCACGCTCCTCCAGTAAGCGCACTGTCTGCATGAGTGCCATAATGTGACTGTAAGCCTGGCCCACACCACACGGCCATCTGCACCATGCTCCTACCACCGTTCCAGTTGAGTCAAGTGTGAAGTACGAAGTATACGGCTTGCCTGTTTTACTTTGGCTCCTATAGCAATTTCCTCGTACACTCACAGTTCCGGGCCTGAAAATGTAAAATGAGAGTGTCAGCATACAGTACAGCGTCAGCACAACAGACAAAGTACACGCTAAAGGGCACTGCACCGGGCCATCCCGGCACGAAAGCCTAATCACGACCCGCAGCCCAGATCATGCTGAAATTAAGAGTTGTCTCCCAGGCCCAGGTTGGTCTTGGGTTTTGCATCAGATGGCTGACAGTTTGCGCGTCGTTACAAACACACCTGATCATCCCAGAATTCAAAAGTGTTTGAGGATTATTGTAGCCGTCAGCTAGGAGCTTAGACGTGTAAAACACTGCAACCATTGCAACCACATAAAAATTTCCCGATATATATATTTTTAAACCCCGCTTCACAAAGAAAGCGACAAAAAGAAACCAGAGGCTGTCTTTTTTATCTTTGAGTGAGAAACAGGTGCTTCTCTTCTGAAGCTCCCTTCTGTCGCTCAAGCAGTAGAAAAGCGGCGCTCTATCCCCTTTCATCGTTGTTTTTCTGAAGAGCAGTGCTCTAGCTTTCTTTCGTTCGTTTATGTCACAATGCAGATGATGTTACAGATGTTACAGCACTGAAGTTTCTCGCAGCCCGGTACGGATAGGCCTGTCGATATCGCAACCGGGCAGTGTCGCGCTCCGTTTCTTCTTCTTTTTTTTTTTCAGCCGGGTTAGATCTTTTCGCTTCGGGCTCTGGCCGGGCTCATTACACGGATTATAAACTTCACTTACTTTAAAAGCGATAAAACCCCCGTGCCGGGGAACAAGGGCGGGGTTTTATCGCTTTTAAAGTATGCTGTACCGAACAGCCCAATTTTTAACCATTTTCGATAAACTTCACTTAGCTGCAAGCTCAGTCCAAAATTTTCCTGACAAGACACAGGTAGACTCAATGGGGTTGGAAGTGTACACTCTCACTGTGGGGACATCCACGTACGACTCTGTAGAGAAGTTATACGTCTTGCTTTTTTGTCGTTGTGACCCGGAGCAAAATGCGTCGACATCTTCCGCCGTAATAGACGCTATGGCTCCCAGATTGGTACACCAGTTTTCGCTGCGCTCGTGCGGTAAAAAACTCGGCCGCGGGTTTAGCGATGAAGTCTGCATTTTACCAATTAGCAAGACGGCAATTTCGCCGTCCAAGACTGCGCCCCAACAATGGCGGCAGGAAGCTGGGCGCCCGCTAGAGGGAGTCGTTTCGCATATCTCCTATTTATTGTCACTGGGACAAAACGAGAGTTCATGGCTGAGTAAAGGTATTTCGGAATCAGTGAGAATATGGGATGACAAGTTAACGACATGCGACGGCGTTGAGACGGCGTCTTGATTTTAATTACAAAGAGGGTGCTGATCCGGTGGTAGCGTAAGTAGTATGTAGACGTTGCGACCGGATCAGAGTTAGCTCTATGGGTGTCTGGTTCGAACCCCACAGCGTCTGGGACACCGTCGCGTATTTTCCCTCCGCGGCGCCTTATCGGCGAGGGGAGGGCTGCGTGTGCGTTTGCCCTCTCACATTTTTCAGCCTGGGCCAAGTTCTTTCGTCGTTTTTCAATCTGCGCCGACTTTTTTCGCGACTTTTTCCCGTGCGCGACAGGCGGCGCTCGGGTGGAGAGCTGCTGCGGTGGGCGGAGCGTGGCCGGAGGGTTGCGTGAGCGCTTACTCGCTCATATTTTTCAGCCTGGGCCGACTTCTTTCGTCATTTTTCAATCTGTGTCGATTTCAATCGCAATTTTTTTTCCCGCTACAACGGGTGCGCAGTAGGCTGTTTACATGCAAAGGATAGCCATACACAAAAATACAAGTGAAAATATATTTATTAAAGTCACTAGTGTCAGGAATTATGACTCAGTGTGAAGGAGAAAAACCCAGCCAAAAGCATGAAGCAGAAGAAACACAATACACGTAATAAAGATTATACTTATTACAGGTATGATCCAATAGCATTGAAGTGGTATCACAATTTTTTATTAGTGGTAATCACGCAAGTTTTCAGTTAAGCAGAAGGAGTAGCACATTTAATCAAAGAAGATATTTTTAATCAATACGATTACAATCCAAATTAAAAGTTTTATTACAAAACTCTAACATGACCACCATAGTGGAGTTTGAATTACAAAGTTCTGATATGTAACTTCAAGAAGAATAGCTGGACCGACTTCTCTAGCGGTTTTTTATTATTTTTTTCCAGCGCGCGGTGGGTGGCGCGCAGGTGAGGGGCTGTCCGGGTGCTTACCAGCAGGCCAACGGGCTCGGTGCGCCCTGGGCCGTCTTCTTTGGCGATTTTTCCGCATGGGCCGACTTCTCTAGCGATTTTTTTTTCAGCGCCCGCTGGGCGGTGCGCAGGTGAGGGGCTGTCCGTGTGTTTACCAGCTGGCTGAAGAGCTGAGCGTACACTTATGGTTGTACACACTGGGCTGACTTCTTTGGCTATTTTTCAGCCTGGGCCAACTTCTTTCGTCATTTTTTTCATGCGGCGCGCAAGTAGGGGCATGCACACTGAAAACATCGGGCCATATCTTTGGCGATTTTTCAACCTGGGACGACTTCGTTCGCAATTTTTTTTCAGGTGGTGCGTGTATCAAAATTAAAAGTTTTATTATAAAAGTCTAACATGAGCACCCTAGCGGAGTTTTAATTACAAAGTTCTGACAGATGTACGTAACTTCATGCACAACAGCTAGTATTCCATTATGACACATTTAATCAAAGAAGATATTTTTAATCACTATGATTACAATCAAAATTATCAAAGTTTTATTATAAAAAGTCTAACATTATTATATAACCACCACACATATATATAACCATTATTATATATATGTGACCACCATAGTGGAGTTTTAATTACATGTACCGATAGATGTATGTGAACAGCAGAGGACCTGGAAGACCATGGGACACGAACACATGACGAAATAAAATCTATAACACTACATTGGTTAATCAAAACAACAGAGGAGGAGAATAATCTATCATTTTAACTATCATAAAATCATCCATGTGACTTAATCTAGTCGAACCCCATACAATTTTCATTCTAAGAGACACTACAAACCTTACTTTGTTTTATGAATTCAACACAGAAAATATATTAAAAAATGAACTTCACCCCCCATAGTACGCTCCTAGCCAACAATCAGCTCTAATAATATCCGCCCTGATTTGTTGAAGACGGGAGGCGTACGCCTGACAGTTATGAACATTTTCGAGCGCAATAGGGAAGATTATTCCAACAATACACAATTCATCAATTTCTTATTAAGTAAACAGCATAGACATACGGAAATAATGAGAAACACGACCAATAGAGAGCCAAAACAATGCACAATCCAACATGTAAACAACAGACACATGCAGGAAAATAATTGAAAAAGAATTTATCAAAACGAGAAACATGCACGGATGAATAGCAGAGAAACACTCCAAACGGCACACCATCCACACGTAAACAACAGACAGGAAAATATTATTGAAACAAGATCAACAGCTAATAGAGAACCAAACAAATGTACCAAAGCAAACAAGAGGTACACAGAGGATAGATAACTAAAAAAAACAATCTATCAAAGGGGTCACTCTCTCCCTCTATACAGCCCAAAGCGAAGAATCTGTTGACAATCTACGGAGTGGGGGGTACGATGCATCTGCCAACATGTAAACAACACACAGGAAAAAATAGCGAAACAAACTATCAAACATTAATAAATTGAAATGGAAAATAATACATCTTTTGAACTATCAGAAAATCAACCTTGCGACCTAACAATATACAATTTTCATCCTACTCGGGCACTATAAACATTACCTTGACAGAGGTATCCAAACACGCAGCACAGCTAAGCTTTCCACAGTACAACCAGACTGGAGCCCGGCAGGTTCACTCTCTCCCTCTATACAGCCCAAAGCGAAGAATCAGTTGGCAATCTATGGAGTGGGGAAACCCTCTCTCTTTTTCACATTCTTTCATCCAAAAGGAAATATTCTTAGGACCGGTGTACAGAGGCGAAATTTTTTATTGGTCGCAAATAGACATTGGAATTATTCGATTCTCAAGAACACAATAAGAATTCTATCAAAAACAATAGCACGCAGAAAATCTAAGAATAGACTTTTATGTCAGTGTAAACTGGTTTTAGAGAAATATTATCTAAGCCAACGAGAAATATTATCGGCGCAAGCAATACCAAACGAGAAACGCTGCATTTTAATGTATTTCAGATCAGACACAACTATCATGCATACATTATTCTAAACTCACAAAATATCAATCGAGTGAATATCTGAAGCAAAAAGATAAAGTCAAATTTATTCAATGATAGAAACAATACTCATTCGAAAACGAGAATCAAATTTAATTACATCGTTTTACGACAACTTTGCAATAGTAATTTCTACACGCAGAAGCCACAAACAACTCATCTGAAATGCAAATTAATGGAAAAGTTTGCTACAGTGAAAATCAACACACACAGCTAAAAAATACATTCCCAACTAGTAGAATATTTTTATTAATATCAATCGAGTGATCATTGAAACAAAGTCAAAAGCAGTAATTCATTTAGGCAAACATTTTTCGTAACCACGCAGCGCAAATATACATCACAGAAACATGTCTTTTTCATTCAGGGCCCACTAGTGGACACGAAGTGAGAGAGGGAAGCTGAGTTCCCGTACACATTCGTTAAGGTTACGCCCGCAGGCAGTAGGGGAACCCAACAATGGTCTTGGTATACAAAGCCATAAACTGACTCCCGCAAGTCAAGTTAGGGAAGGAGGGTCTCTAGCGCTGTCTTGTACGTAGAATCATTGAAAGCACACGTTTTTCCTTACACATACACATCTCACATCTTTCTGTAAATTGAATTTCATAATTCTCACGACAGGTGAAACATTCTAAAAGCAATAATAAATTAGCACCGATATGATTTAATTAAGTGTCGGGGCACACTACAAAACAGAACAGACAATTGCTATACATTGAAGAGATGGACGGATTTTGTACTCGTTACCATAGGTCATGGGAGGACCTGATAAAAAGCTGCTTCGAAAAGGAGGAGCCTCGAAACGATTCAATTATCGCTGCATTTCAATATGTCCTAGACATGGTCGTATTCGGAGATATGGTGCAAATTATGGAATTCAAGATGCGAGAACTTGTATGCCGAATCTACAATAGTTATAAAATATTTGTACGTCAACGTCGGAAGGACCACTGGGATTGATGGTGGAGTTTTTGAGGTTTGCTAACGAAGAATTGAAATACACTAGACCAAACGTAACTGTAATCATTGCAATGGGCATTGCATTAATCAAGAAAGCAATCAGATCAAATTATCATATACAAGCAGTGTATATCGCACGATTCATTACGGATTTGTTGAAATTACACCTAACGGTTGAAATGGAAAGTACATAAAAAATCTTATCACGTGATATATTCCACCCTACAACCTCTACTCAATTATTTTATTCTACCAGTCAAGGATGTCGAATGAACTGAAGTTCAATATTGTCGTGCAAGGTCTGATGTATCGTCACTTATTGAAACTCACAAACATATCAATTGCGGTGGACCACCGGACGATTTTCATCTAATACTCTCTTGTACGCCATTAAAGAATCTTCGTACAAAGAAGGAAACATCAATAAGAGATTGTGCAAGTTCGTCGCAGCAAAGTGCAAGTTGTTGAAGCAATACAAACACGGCGACAACATATCACCCGCGTTAATCAACGCTGGATTCAAGCGCCCAATAATCAGAATAAACTACTTGATGTCTTCGGAATTCATCAATCAAGACAACAAACGCAAACTTCAGAGTTTGGAATAGAATTGTAATTTAGCGAAATAAACATGTGTATAACTGAAATAATAAATGTATTCTTCGTCATCATTGTAATGTATTCTACACATCGCATCGAAAACAGCTTTTGATTAGATTGAAGATTGCTAAGGAGACACTATGTACAAGGATCTTCGCATGGAATCAGCGCTGGCAATCAAAGATATTTTACACATCAAACTCTATACAACACCGATACCCGAAGGAAAGAATTGTAGAAGATTCGCTAATTGAAAATCTAGAGGTATGTTAAATCAATCTTTGTTTACAAAGATGATCACTAATATTTTGCGAAAGCTTATTTTATGAATTAAATCGCACAGTGTATATATTTTCTCATACGATTGGACAGTTGACAATACTATATTGAAAGGAATCTATTATCAAATGACGCGCAGTCTACAATTCTAGTCATCATAACATGCGGCACACTATTGCTATAAGATTTTGGGAGAATCGAATCACACAACAGTCATCAGAAATGTTTAAACCAATGAAGATGAGCACTATGCATAAGATATGTAATTATAATAAGTAAATATTCCTTTTGCAAACTTAACCCAAGCAGCACACATAAACGTAGCTCCAATTCACAGAATGTACCCGAGGATCTTCATTAGCCATACTGAAAAAACTGAGTCTGTTCATTATGGCATGGCATATGGAGGCACTACAAATGGGAAGGGCGTACTTTAGTTTTAGAAGATTTTAGCTCATAATGAAACAAATGCAAACTCCAACATCAAAGGTTCTTGTTTAAATTTCATAGTCAAAACTGTACACTCTTTCTTACAATTTTTATTATATAGATTAAAAAGCTGTCTATATAGCCACACATTGTATACAAGATATTTGTTTGTACATTAATTGCTAAAATTTATCAGATCGCATTCCAGAGCAGTGGTGACTATCAGTAAGTGTTTAATTAAAATTTGAACTGCTGCCGCAATTTACGAACTGAGTTGTAGAAAGTGTAATTTCACAGCTTTAGCTGGTTCACTTTGATACGCGAAGGTTTGAAGATCTCTTTCACGATGACAAAGAATTTAATCGAGTGTATTGATATTTTCTATATTCTCTATAACGTAATGTGAATTCTCCATGACGTGGATAGTAAAAGTTATGAATATTTTTAGAACTAAATTTACTTAAAACTCGAAGAAATGGTCATCCACGTCGTCGAATGCGTTTCGACAACACGCCGGGCAGCGTTTCCCGGACACCCTTTCCGAAACCGAACGCGATTCGGCGCCCCGACGCGTTAACGCGGCACCCCAGGCGAGCGTGTTGCTTTCTTCCGGAAACGGGTCCGACGACACGGATGACCATTTCTAAGTAAATTTAGTTAAAAAAATATTCGTAACTTTTACTATCCACGTCATGGAGAATTCACATTACGTTATAGAGTATATAGAAAATATCAATACACTCGATTAAATTCTTTGTCATCGTGAAAGAGATCTTAAACCTTCGTGTATCAAAGTGAGCCAGCTAAAGCTGTGAAATTACACTTTCTACAACTCAGTTCGTAAATTGCGGCTAGCAGTTCAAATTTCATTTAACCCTTACTGATAGTCACCACTGCTCTGGAATGCGATCTGATAAATTTTAGCAATTAATGTACAAACAAATATATTGTATGCAATGTGTGACTATATAGACAGCTTTTTAATCTATATAATAAAAATTTGTAAGAAAGGCTGTACAGTTTTGACTATGAAAATTTAAACAAGAACCTTTGGTGTTGGAGTTTGCATTTTGTTTCATTATGAGCTAGAATCTTCTAAAACTAAAGTACGCCCTTCCATTTGTAGTGCCTTATATGCCGTGCCATAATGAACAGACTCATAGTTTTTTCAGTATGGCTAATGAAGAACCTCGGGTACATTCTGTGAATTGGAGCTACGTTTATGTGTGCTGCTTGGGTTAAGCTTGCAGAAGGAATATTTACTTATTATAATTACATATCTTATGCATAGTGCTCAACTTCATTGGTTAAACATTTCTGATGACCGTTGTGTGATTCGATTCTCCAAAAAACTTATAGCAATTGTGTGCCGCATGTTATGATGATTAGAATTGTAGACTTCGCGTCATTTGATAATAGATTCCTTTCAATATAGTATTGTCAACTGTCCAATCGTCTGAGAAAATATATACACTGTGCAATTTAATTCATAAAATAAGCTTTCGCAAAATATTAGTGATCATCTTTGTAACAAAGATTGATTTAACATACCTCTAAATTTCAATTAGCGAATCTTCTACGATTCTTTCCTTCGGGTATCGGTGTTGTATAGAGTTTGATCGTGTAAAATCTCTTTGATTGCCAGCGCTGATTCCATGCGAAGATCCTTGTACATAGTGTCTCCTTAGCAATCTTCATCTAATCAAAAGCTGTTTTCGATGCGATGTGTAGAATACATTACAATGATGACAAAGAATACATTTATTATTTCAGTGATACACATGTTTATTTCGCTAAATTACAATTCTATTCCAAACTCTGAAGTTTGCGTTTGTTGTCTTGATTGATGAATTCCGAAGACATCAAGTAGTTTATTCTAATTATTGGGCGCTTGAATCCAGCGTTGATCAACGCGGGTGATATGTTGTTGCCGTGTTTGTATTGCTTGAACAACTTGCACTTTGCTGCGACGAACTTGCACAATCTCTTATTGATGTTTCCTTTCTTTGTAAAAAGATTCTTGAATGGCGTACAAGAGAGTATTAGATTAAAATTGTCCGGTGGTCCACCGCAATTGATGTTTGTTGAGTTTCAATAAGTGATTGATACATCAGACCTTGCACGACAATATTGAACTTCTGTTCATTCGACATCTTGACTGGTAGAATAAAATAAATGAGTAGAGGTTCTAGGGTGGAATATATCACGTGATAAGATTTTTACGTACTTTCCATTTCAACCGTTAGGTGTAATTTCAACAAACCCGTAATGAATCGTGCGATATAGACTGCTTGTATATGATAATTTGATCTGATTGCTTTATTGATTAATGCAATGCCCATTGCAATGATTACAATTACGTGTGGTCTAGTGTATTTCAATTCTTCGTTAGCAAACCTCAAAAACTCCACCATCAATCCCAGTGGTCCTTCCGATGTTGACGTACAAATATTTTTATAACTATTGTAGATTCGGCATACAAGTTCTCGCATCTTGAATTCCATAATTTGCACCATATCTCCGAATACGACCATTGTCTAGGACATATTGAAATGCAGCGATAATTGAATCGTTTCGAGGCTCCTCCTTTTCGAAGCAGCTTTTTATCAGGTCCCCCCATGACCTATGGTAACGAGTACAAAATCCGTCCATCTCTTCAATGTATAGCAATTGTCTGTTCTGTTTTGTAGTGTGCCCCGACACTTAATTAATTCATATCGGTGCTAATTTTATTTATTAAAAATTTATTATTGCTTTTAGAATGTTCAGCCTGTCGTGAGAATTATGAAATTCAATTTACAAAAAAGATGTGATGTGTAAAGAAAAAACGTGTGCTTTCAATGATTCTACGTACAAGACAGCGCTAGAGACCCTCCTTCCCTAACTTGACTTGCGGGAGTCAGTTTATGGCTTTGTATACCAAGACCATTGTTAGGTTCCCCTACTGCCTGCGGGGTAGCCTTAACGAATGTGTACGGGAACTCAGCTTCCCTCTCTCACTTCGTTTCCACTAGTGGGCCCTGAATGAAAAGACATGTTTCTGTGATGTATATTTGCGCGGCGTGGGTTACGAAAAATGTTTTGCCTAAATTTATTTACGGCCTTTTGACTTTGTTTCAATGATCACTCGATTGATATTAATAATATATTCTACTAGTTGGAAATGTATCTTTTTCTGTGTGTGTTGACTTCAACTGTAGCAAACTTTTCAATTAATTTGCACTTCAGATGAGTTGTTTGTGGCTTCTGCGTGTAGAATTACTATTGTAAAGTTGTGTTAAAACGATGTAATTAGATTTGATTCTCGTTTTCGAATGAGTATTGTTTCTATCATTGAATAAATTTGACTTTCTCTGTTTGCTTCAGATATTCACTCGATTGATATTTTGTGAGTTTAGAATAATGTATGCATGATAGTTGTGTCTGATCTGAAATACATTAAAATGCAGCGTTTCTCGTTTGGTATTGTTTGCGCCGATAATATTTCTCGTGTGCTTAGATAATATTTCTCTAAAACCAGTTTACACTGACATAAAAGTCTATTCTTAGATTTTTTGTGTGCTATTGTTTTTGATAGAATTCTTATTGTGTTCTGAGAATCAATATTCCAATGTCTATTTGCGATAAATAAAAAATTTCGCCTCTGTACACCGGTCCTAAGAATATTTCCTTTTGGATGAAAGAATGTGAAAAAGAGAGAGGGTTTCCCCCACTCCATAGATTGCCAACAGATCCTTCGCTTTGGGCTGTATAGAGGGAGAGAGTGACCCCGCCGGGCTCCAGTCTGGTTGTACTGTGGGAAAGCTTAGCTGTGCTGCGTGTTTGGATACCTCTGTCAAGGTAATGTTTATAGTGCCCTAGTAGGATGAAACTTCTATATTGTTAGGTCGCAAGGTTGATTTTATGATAGTTCAAAAGATATATTATTTCCATTTCAATTTATTAATGTTTGGTAGTTTGTTTCGCTATTTTTTTCCGTCTGTTGTTTACATGTTGGCAGATGCATCGTACCCCCACTCCATAGATTGCCAACAGATTCTTCGCTTTGGGCTGTTATAGAGAGAGTGACCCCGCCGGTCTCGAGTCTGGTTGTACTGTGTAAAGCATAGCTGTGTTTCGTGTTTGGATACTCTGTCAAGGTAAAGTTTATAGTGCCCGAGTAGGACGAAAATTGTATATTGTTAAATCGCAAGGTTGATTTTATGATAGTTCAAAAGATATATTACTTTTCCGTTTCAATTTATTAATGTTTGATAGTTTGTTTCGCTATTTTTTCCTGTGTGTTGTTATCATGTTGGCAGATGCATCGTACCCCCCACTCCGTAGACTGTCAACAGATTCTTCGCTTTGGGCTGTATAGAGGGAGAGAGTGACCCCCTTGATAGATTGTTTTTTTAATTATTTATCCTCTGTGTACCTCTTGTTTGCTTTGGTACATTTGTTTGGTTCCTATTAGCTGTTGATCTTGTTTCAATAAGTTTCCTGTCCTGTTGTTTACGTGTGGATGGTGTGCCGTTTAGAGTGTTTCTCTGCTATTCATCCGTGCATGTTTTCTCGTTTTGATAGATTCTTTTTCAGTTATTTTTCCTGCATGAGTCTGTTGTTTACATGTTGGATTGTGCATTGTTTTGGCTCTCTATTGATCGTGTTTCTCATTATTTCCGTATGTCTATGCTGTTTACTTAATAAGAATTTGATTAATTGTGTAATGTTGGAATAATCTTCCTATTGCGCTCCGAAAAATGTTCATAACTGTCAGGCGGACGCCTCCCGTCTTCAAACATAATCAGGGCGGATATTATTAGAGCTGATTGATGGGCTAGGAGCGTGCTATGGGGGTGCATGTTCATTTTTTATTATATTTTCTGGGTTGAATTCATAAAACTATGTAAGGTATGTAGTGTCTCTTACCAATGAAGTATTGTAGGGTTCGACTCCCCCCTCCTCTGTTTGTTTTATGAACCAATGATAGTGTTATAGATTTTATTCGTCTTGTGACTTCGTGTCCATGGTCTTCCAAGTCTCCTTGCTGTTCATCATTGCATCTATCGGTACAAGTATTTTAAAGCCTCCACTATGGTGGTCACATAATATAATGTTGGACTTTTTATATAAAACTTTGATTATCGGATGATTGTAATCTATGGATTACAAATATCTCTTTGATTAAATGTGTCATAATGGAATACTAGCTGTTGTGCATGAAGTTACGTACATCTGTCAGAACTTTGTAATTAAAACTCTGCTAGGGTGCTCGTGTTAGACTTTTATAATAAAACTTTTAATTTTGATACACGCACCACCTGAAAAAAAATTGCGAGCGAAGTCGTCCCAGGTTGAAAAATCGCCAAAGATATGGCCTGATGTTTTCAGTGTGCATGCCCTACTTGCGCGCCGCATAAAAAATGACGAAAGAAGTTGGCCCAGGCTGAAAAATAGCCAAAGAAGTCAGCCCAGTGTGTACAACCATAAGTGTACGCCCAGCTCTTCAGCCCGCTGATAAACACACGGACAGCCCCTCACCTGCGCACCGCCCACCGCGCGCTGAAAAAAAAAATCGCTAGAGAAGTCGGCCCATGCGGAAAAATCGTCAAAGAAGACGGCCCAGGGCGCACCGAGCCCGTTGGCCTGCTGGTAAGCACCCGGACAGCCCCTCACCTGCGCGCCACCCACCGCGCGCTGGAAAAAATAATAAAAAAGCACTAGAGAAGTCGGTCCAGCTATTGTTCTTGAAGTTACATATCAGAACTTTGTAATTCAAACTCCACTATGGTGGTCATGTTAGAGTTTTGTAATAAAACTTTTAATTTTGATTGTAATCGTATTGATTAAAATATCTTCTTTGATTAAATGTGCTACTCCTTTTGCTTAACTGAAAACTTGCGTGATTACCACTAATAAAAAATTGTGATACCACTTCAATGCTATTGGATCATACCTGTAATAAGTAAGACACTAATGACTTTAATAAATATATTTTCACTTGTACTTTTGTGTATGGCTATCCTTTGCATGTAAACAGCCTACTGCACACCCGTTGTAGCGGGAAAAAAAATTGCGATTGAAATCGACACAGATTGAAAAATGACGAAAGAAGTCGGCCCAGGCTGAAAAATATGAGCGAGTAAACGGTCACGCAACCCTCCGGCCACGCTCCGTCCACCGCAGCAGCCCTTCACCCGAGCGCCGCCTGTCGCGCACGAGGAAAAGTCGCGAAAAAAGTCGGCGCAGATTGAAAAACGACGAAAGAACTTGGCCCAGGCTGAAAAATGTGAGAGGGCAAACGCACACGCAGCCCTCCCGTCGCCGATAAGCGCGCGGACAACCCTCCGCAAAGGCGCCGCGCAGGGAAAATACGCGACGGTGTCCCAGACGCTGTGGGGTTCGAACCAGACACCCGTAGAGCTAACTGTCATCCGGTTTCTCTCGCAACCTCTACATACTACTAGCGTACTAGTAACTTGGGCAATACTTATCGGGTGACCACCTTGAAATGTTGTTTTAAACCCAGTAGGGACATCCTGGCTAACCCGTCGCGCGAGCTTTTTACGTTTATTGCAGTGCACGGCTTCTTCCCTGTTCTTAGCGAAGCGTGCTAAATCTGAGTGATGGTTATCGCCAAGAGCAGTTTTATCACCGATAATTTTAGCTTCCTGAGAAAATTGGATGATAGCGTCATTACAATTGGATAATAAACATCGATTAACGCGGTGGAGGTATTGCTGAGAATCGCGTGCCACTTACTTGGTGTTCATTTTGAGGGGAAGGTGGGTTTAAGATTGGTAGCAAGTCCTCTAGGAATTTTGTTGTGCTGCTTGTAGAGTTGTTAAGTTTCACGATGAGATCTATGCCGTATACATTTATCGGTTAGTTTTCTAAGTTTAAAGAATGCATGGGTAGTAGGGAAGTTTGAGGGTCAAAGTTGGAAAGAGTACGCTCACCGGCGGTCAGTCAGTCCTGCCTTGATTGTCGTGGCATCCGTCCTCGCTGTCATTGTGCCAAGATAGTGGCTTCCTGTGGAGTTGGCCACACCGGGTTCGTGATAGCGGGGGAGTCAGGTCGGCGCGGTGACAGTCGTCGTACAAGTCGTGGTATTAGGTTCTGCAGGTGACGGCTGATCATCCGTACTCCCTCGAAGTTTGGATGGAGGCCGTCAGCAGCCAGGGTTCAAATTCACCTATTCTTACTCGTTACAGTTCGCTTTCTAAGCAGCATCCACCCTGTTCTGAAATTCCCGATAACCCGGACAGCGACCCGCGGATGATGACCTCACTCCGCGATGAAAATTCCTGAAGCTGACGACCGCCACGTGGCGCACCTCTACCGACCCTCAGCTCTGACGTCACTCAAAGAACCTACTTAAGCCATGTGCTTAGCGCAAAAGGACGCTCTTTCACTCCCATGTCCACCAATGAATTACGTCCTTACACCAATGAAGTACGTCCTTTTGCGCTTCGCCGCGACCAGCCGCGAGAAAAATACGTACACCGAAACCAATTAATTACTGCAACAAATGACCTGCTTCGGTGGCACATTTTTCTCTAAAAGGTCCACTGAAGGTCCCAAAAGGGGTAGTACCCATTTTAATGCCGACGGTGCCCTGCTTTAGAAGTTAGCTTTTTTCACGAAACTCATTTGAATTTTTATTTAAATAATGAGCGCCTCCCGCTCATTCACGCGGTGCGCATCCTGTAGGTGGTATTGGACAGATACTTGTAAAAAAGAAAGTTATTCTATTGGTGCACCGGTTCGCGAATTATTTAGCCCGGGGGTTTAACTGAAACACCCGTATATCAATGTGTATGTGTTAGACAGTAGTAGTCATAACAGTTTTGAGTTACCATCTTTGTTGTTGTTATTTCGCAACTCCAGAAAATCTAGAGCATTCCTGCAGGACACGACTTTTTTCGGCTAGCAACAGGAAGGCTACGAAGGTAATAAAAGAAGATGAAATACAGACGAAAAAAGTATAAAAAAGTATTTCTTATGTTTATGCACAACATGCAAAGTTCCGCTCTTACGTTCGTATGAACCGTTATTTGAACCGGTTCCCGGTATTTTTTGAACGGTTCAGTTCCGTTTCAGCTCTAAGATGGCATCGACTGTTTCGGTTGGGTTCAGCTCCGGTTCGGCCAAAAATAACGGTTAATATTGATTTTCGGTTCGGTTCGACTCTCTGATACTGTCTTCTACCCGCCACACGGACGTAGAAGTTACAATTTGTCTATGTATGGCTCCTCACGGATGCTACACACTAGAAGATGCAATCAGCTCTCCATCAGTGCACAACACAAACTGTCTTTCGCAACATATAGCTCGCGCATACGTAATTCATAGAGGCATCCAGTGCACTGTAAAAAAATACTGTGATTTCTACGGGCGTTTAATAGTATCTGATGACGGCGTGTTACCGTAATCAAAAATACTGCGAAAACTACGTAAAACGGTGGTGCCATCATCATGCGCCGGCCAAAAACTTCAAGGCGGAGGCAAGGCCAAGCCAAGTGCGGGGCATCGCCGTCATTCGCAACCGCCGGAAGCGGAACATCGTGCGCGGAAGATGGTTGACGAAGGAGGACGAAGCGGTTGTTGTAAATCTCGTGAATGCACATAGTCCGGTAAGCACATTTCTGTTCGCACATCCTATTCTTTGCGATTGGAGCGTGTTGCACCGTATGCCTGGTTTTTGTTCAACTTATGGGACACCAGGAAATCGTGGCTCGCGTTTGCTGTGAAGCGTCTTCCTAGTTCTCCGTGTGTCATGCGTCCTGGCTCGTAGGGTGATCAAGGCACTCTTACTGTAATGTATCGTTGTGGAAGGTGCCCTTGTGTTTTTAACACTATGATGAGCTAGTTGGCTACCGTAGAGGTGTACATGAAGCGAGCAGAATACCGTGCTGTCATGCATTATGTGTGTACGCGGCGGCGAACTATGCATAACTCGGATGTCACATTTTGGGACGTTACAAGAACACACCAGAGCGGTCGCCTCGAATCGATTTGCTCTCCGAAACCATGAAAGTATGTCACGTCCATTCGTGTTCGCGTCTGTTCACTACGAATATAGAGATAGTGTCGCATATGAAGCAGTACATACGAGAGGGCCATGATCAGATGTCCTTATGAACGCTGCCAGAAGAAGTTCCGTGCCGTCTCCGCGTTTTGTGTGCACCATCTTAATATGTTCTTCCTTTGAAGAAATAAAACAGTGAGTCTAATTTCCTTTCTCTTTGAATCGTTTTGATGCCAGAGCTGACTGATGGGTGCACATGGTTCCTTCGTATGTTCTTCCGTTGAAAAAATAAACGATGAGTATAACTGCATGTCAATTGCCCTGCTCCCTGTAACAGTTTTCTTTCTCTTTGCAGGGTCTTGATGCCAGAGGTGACTGGCGCATTTTTATCACTATGTACATAGAAAATAAATCCCAATGTGACAAACATCACAATGTGCTGCGCATGGTCATTGCTTAAACTGCTCTCATTGCTGCGACTATATGTAGAAAAAAAGAGGGGCTCCAGGGACCTGCACAGCACAATAAGGGTACACGGCTTATGCCAGTTAAAATTACTGGCCAATGCAGTTTTTTTAACGACCACAGCACAGTAGTGCTACACGGCGTATCCCTGTTAAAATTAATGGCCAATGCAGTAGCTTTTCACGGGCACAACTTATACGGGGCCACCGTTAAAAAAGGGCCAATGTTTGGCAGCCAACTTTCCTTGCATTTGCCAGTTTTTTTTTACGGTGAAATTTTGTACAGTGTGGTGAAAAGCTACTGATCACTACGTGCAGAGCTTCATGCATAAAATACGAAGGAAGAAATAATCGCAATTGTAAAATATATTTATTCTTTAATTGACAAACCTGGAACCAGCAGAGACAGAAGCATGTGGTGAAGGGCATTCAGTTTCAACGAGGGACCTCCCTCACCTTGTTGCACCTCCCTCTCAGAACGCCGAATATGTTCCTATTCCGTTGCGACATCTGACAGTGACACGGCTATGGTAAACCACAGGCACATGAAGATGTAAAACACAAGAATGAGAATGGATTAAACAATGAAGGAACGTAACAACAAGACAGCGTCGAACTGTGTTGAACCGGTTGTACCGCGTTGAACAGAACCAGCGACAGGTGTGGATAGACTGCTGGGCTGACCAGCAAAAACGAACCTGTGGAGACTTCAAGCGGGACCCGCGTACGACGTTTTTCTCGACGAAAAAGCGCCCAGCTACGCAGTCGTGACATCATCTCGAAGGACAACCGCTGAGTCCACCCGCATACGGCGATTTCTCGACAGTTCCTTGGGCGGCGTCGGCGATGCTCGGAGGCTTGGCATTCGGAACCCCATGATTCGTTTTTAGTCGCGAAAGTTAACTAGAAGCCCGTATGCGAGGAACAGCTAAGGTTTAAGTTGTAGAATGTAAAACAAAATACTGCATACATATAATTTGTACGCTATCTCGATCGAGGACGAAGGAAACACCACAAGGATCCAGACTACAGAAACTTAGAACCAGCAACGACTACTTTATTTGACATCGAGGGGCCATGGTGAGGAGGGGAGATTGCATAAAGAGGGGAGGATTTATTGGCAGAAAAAAAAGGGAAGTGGTTGACTGCAAAAGCTTTACTTTTGTCACAGCTCAACAAGGATCCGAGAACAGTGATATCGAGTGAACATGAGGCTCTTTCAGGATACAGGGAGCGTGTAACCCCTGATCCGCTCCCGACTCGGTGTCCCCTCCTGCACCCCAAACTCGGACAGCCCAAGAACTGATGGGAAGCTTCTGTTGCTTGTTGAGTAATTAAACACGCATTCTCCAAGTGACACTCTCGTCTGTTGTCTCCTGCGGAAACAACCATCGTGAGAAGCTGCAACGCGACTTGCCCTTTTTCGTTGCACAGGATTTCCTTCCTCAATTTCGGTTCATACGCTATCTTCCTTGTCTGTTTCGTTTTGTACACACGAAATGGTAAATGGAACGCCCAGTGCACACAGCCGTACGCCATAATAGCTAGTTGCACAGCTGTGGCAAGCTTCCGGCAAGACACCCAATTGGTCAGGAAAGACGCGCCACTTTTCTCGGAGCCCAGCGGAAAACCGTCGAGCCGTCGACGCTTTTTCGTCGAGAAAACGTTGTATGCGAATGGCCCTTGGGCGCGCTTGGGGCTTGGGAGGCTTGAGCCCCCCTGAACTTTCCCTGCGGAACCATGCCCCCCCGGGAAGTCTACCCAGCTGACACTCAAGATGAACGCTTCGAGGGATATCCTAAGAATCGCGTGTTTCATGCGAGCGATCATGAAAGTCTTGTAAAAATTTGCCTCACAACACGGAATTCCCGACACCCTTGCCCGACCTCTTTGTATTAAGGGGAGGGGGCGTTGTTTGTGACTCGCCCCATGCTGCAAATTGAAAAGTCTCCGCCTATAGAACATACGGTACAAAAACCCGGATGAAGTGGCGCACGAACCTCGCATTTTGTTCAATATTGTGCTTCCTGCATAATTCTTAAGAGGACATATCACATACGTCTCAACTCAAAAATGAACTTTTTTCTGCGATAGATGGCGCCACAAGTCGGAGGAGTGAGGAGGGCCCTCACTCCTCCGACTTTGTAAGAAGTCCATCGCGTCTCTGATTGGAGGACACGACAAGCCCACGTGACAGGCGGAGACCTATGAGCTGGGTTGTGTTTCCTTTATTTTTAGATTTTCTCCTTTCCCCGATTTGCTTTTGCGCGGTGGATTTCGTTGTCTCGCGTTTGCTGTTTACGTTTTACTGGCATTTCTCGAACATGCCGTGTGACTGTCGCGTACCGCCGTTACCACCTCGCTTTCTCGTGGATGAAGATTGCTCTGATCGGTAGCAGCGGGCTAAAGCTTTTCACCCGATACGCAGAGACTGTCCGTGGAGGTGTCTATTCGTGATATAGTAATCGTAGTTTTCAGTTTTCGTGGTGTCACAGGATCACGTGTCCCTGAGAGTATCGGGGGACTCCAGTTGAGCTGAATAGCGATTTTTGTCAGAGGCAGCAGTATCCAGAAAGGACGCGGGGTTGTCGACGGTCATATGACACTGCAACATCCCGTTGCAAAACATCCCTGCTTTTCTTGCCAGTGACACTTACGCTGTTGAACCATGACGTTCGTTGCTGTCGATTGGTGTCGTGAAAGCGCTCCCATTATTTCATAGTAGAACTCAAGGCCGGTGCGCTCGCACAGGACTGCTAGCAAATTTCGATAGGGTTTCGCACTCCCCTTTAGAGCATTGCGCGGGCCTTGTCGGGCCGGGCTTTACGTTTTTCGCACGTGCCCGTGCCAGGTTCGGATTCGACAACACATGGTGCGGCATGTACGTCAACAGACTTCATGAGACTCGACAGCTGAATGTTTGTGTCGGGTCTCGGTTCTTCTTCTACATAGGGGTTAGGAGATGTCAGCCAGATGGCTACGGCTTGCTACTCAAAATTCCACACACATGCACTCACACACGTTGGGGCCCACAGGCGTGGTGGGCGCGTTTGAACAGCAGAAGGAGCGTCCTTCAACAAAGCCAGAGAGGAGCAACCGCGTACACACGACACCGCTCTCTCCGTGAAGCAGAGTGAGACGCTGATCAAGAGGAAAGCCGAAGTGCGGAGTTTTCAGGCGTAGTGCAGGCAGGGTTCTGCACGACACGCTCTATCCTGCGGTGCGGATCCCGGTTTGGAGTTTCCCGCGGGTAGCGGGTCGGTTGCGGGTGATATTATTGACACCCGCGCGGGTAGCGAGACTGTTGCGGGCAGCGTTTTTGGCACAAGCACTGCTGGCGGGTCGGCCACGAACAAGCAACGGCTACAGCAACAACAACGAAGAGAAAAGATCATACCAAATAATAAGTAAACAAAGGCGCCGCAGCCCCTGCTGGTCGGGTCCGGTTGGGTGTGGATTTCATTTTCTGGTAGAGCGCGGGTGGCGGGTCTTGTCAGAGGATTTAGGGGTCGGGTATGGATTTCACCCTCAAATAATGGGTTGCACGTCATACGGTCCAAGTGCCCATTTCGTCGAACTACCAAGTGTCCGTCTGGCTTACGCGAACATTTGGGAAAACAAAATGCGTGATAGCGCTTTTCTATAGAAACGGCTGTCTTGTCCCCCGTCCCGAGTTTCTTCAGCTATCAAACAAACCAAACAGTGCACGTATGCACAGGTCATGCGCATTTTGGCACTGTAGTTGCCTCTTGAGAAGGGGTAGAGCACTGCATGGGCCGGATTTTTAGGCCCGTGCCCTGCCCATACACCAATATTTCTATACTGAGGCCCTATCCAAACCCACCTCTGCTCTAAGTGTTCCCCAGGCTCGCAGCGGGCCCGATGGCCAGTCCCATTTGTCCATTCCAATTTTCTTTCTGTGTTCTCGGGAAGGATAGCTCCATAACATACCCGAAAATCGTGCCAAAATTTTGGCGGCGATTTTGAGTAAATGGCCGCCGGATTTGGCCAATTTCGTGATACAGTGTGCGTGCAGACGGCAGGTATCGATTTGTTACTTCCTTCACTGTATTGTTGTTACTTTTTTATGGGGTTTAATGCTAGCCGGGCCTTCCTCAACCACGATAAAAATTTCATAATTCCAAGATAAAGCAACCTGTCTTCCAGTCTGTTCAGGCTGACGTGTTGAATTGTTTGTCTGAATATTCGATATTTCGGACGCGACTGTTTATCATAGTGTAGTTTGCATCAATTGCGGACTATCCGATTCAAAAATAAAAGAAAGTGTTTATTTCCGCGGCAATCGAACTATGATTTCATTTTCACCGTCAGAGATCGCAGGCGAATTTCCATCCTTTCCGCGGTGCATATACAGTTCATAAAAGGAAGCTTTTGACCGCTCGATAAATAATTTGTTGTTTTTAGTGTTTAAACATATGATCGTCCCACTACAGCGAAGGATTCTTAGGAATACATGCAGAATGCTCATGACAAATAAATCCGGGTTTGGGTAGCGTGCCGCGAAATCTTGTGGCAAACGTCCCCACCCTCACGGTCATCCCACTATATTTGGTTTTGCTGGTCCATAAGGCCCTAAACCAATGTGCAAAACACCACAAACGCATTTGATTTTATTTATATTTTTGCATGCGATGGGTTTGTTGTGTGGGCCCCGTCACATAACATCCGCGTCTGCACGAGCGGGCTGCCAAAGGCTTGGTGGTCGCGTCGACCTCAGCGAGCAGACGACCAGACAGCTGTGGAGAGGAGGACTACGCAACGGCGCCAACTGCGTCTCGCGCACGCCACAGACGCACGCATGGTTCTCCCTTGCAGCTTCTTCGGAGATCAACTGACTTTGCAGTTCGCCGCACAACGCATTGTGATCCCAGAGAAACGTAAACGATGAAAGGCGCGTTGGTTGGCAGTAGCCAGCTGAAGTTTATGACGCGCGACAGGCTGTTCGTAGACTCTGACGTGGAAATCGTCACTTTTAGCTATCCCGGAGCTACAGCGGCCCGTCTGAGAGAAAAAATCCATCGACTGCACCTAGCAGTAGACTGGATCGTCATGTATATCGGTGGCAACGATATCCAGGATGGGAAGAGTGCCGCAGCTGTTTTGCGGGAAGTCTCAGTAAGTACAGATTGCAACGATTTCAATCTCTGTGCTGCTAAAACCCATTTCCTCTGACACGCCAGGGAAGATTCATTTCCATGAATGGTCTTCTTTCACAGGATACCGTTGAGGTGGCGAAAGGCTACGCGGAGCATATATTCCTGTATAAGCTGATGCCACAGACAAGGCGGCCTGAACTTTCTGGCACAATTCAGGGATATAACGCGATGCTGCGCACGATTCCAGCTGTCCGTGCCGGTGACGCTACGGTGTTGAGCATTGACGTGAGTAGTCGCTTCTCGAACGCTAACTCTGGAACTTCCTGGTGGTCATGGCAGGTATTTTATAATGCTCGTTAATTTTGGAAAAACAGTGCGACAAAAAGTAACTGGGGCTACCTTTGTGGTGCTTGAATTACAAACAGTTGATGGTCTTGATGCGGTACCTGTTTGTAATTCAAGTATCACAAAGCTAGTTTCCAGTTGCTTTTTATCGCGCAATTTTTCCGAAAATAAAATGCGTACGAAGTACTGGCACATGCCTACCAGGAATTCCGGTTTATTTGTATTGCTGTCTTTGTGAAGTGCTGTTTGCAAAAACATTCCGTATATATGTTCAAATATCTTTTCCAGCACAAGGTCTTTACCAGGAACAAGGAGGTGAAAGAGGGGATGCTTTCACGGGATGGCTATCACATTTCGACGGGACGGGGGTTATCGTGCCTAGCAGGCATCCTCCGCACAGCCCTCGTGAAACGCTACGGACCATGGCTGAAAGCACCGGGTCCGCGTCGTGGCATCGTACTCAAGCCAATGGAGTCGTGTGAAGAGTGTCGTGCTAAGGGACACCCCACGAGTGCATGCAGGCCTGTGCGCTCACCGTGGTGAACGCTCACCATTTTAGCCGCCATGTCATGACGACACAGAACGATGTTACCACTGTTACCTGCTGTATTATAACAACCACGTCATCTGATCCCCAATCCTATGCTCACTTCTGTCAGCAGCAGCAACGTAGTCAAAGCTTTTTCTAACCTGTTCCTCCTGCCATCGCATACTTTGTCCCATGATTAGTGTACAAATGGCCCACATCATACACAAGACCTGCCCGATAAAATTTTGTAAACAACTATCATCATTCCGATGGAAATTTTGTAATGGCTTCATGCCGTCTGCCAGCTTCCGGCTGGGCTGTCTGCTCGTTACCCTAGGCACCCTGAGACCAGTAGTTTCCTTAGAAGTTGGTCCAGGGCACATATGCCCCCCTCCCCGTGATATTTCCTGGAGCAGAAACTCTAAACACAGCGAGGTGGTGCATGATAATGCGTGTGAAATTTGAAATTGAAAGACTACTGCATTGCTTGCCACTATGAGTGCGAGTCACTGATGCCCACTGTAGCCTGAATGAGATGGCTGGGTATTTTCCTACGGGTGCAACTCGTGCAATATATTTTGGTTAATAAAATATATTATGCTTCATAGCAAGCTTTTCAAGAGAAAAAATGTATTTCTCCTCAAATTCGTATTGTGGTCCGTACAGATGTGTTTGCAGTGTTCCCCCGGTCTCAAGTTTTTCTTCAGATGAAATCTGGTCAAGGTGACCAATAGCCATTGTTAGTAACCACTGGTTCACAGATTACTGCAAGCAGAAAATCCTAGACAGCCAGCACCCGAAAGATTAAAAAGAAATCAGTAGCACGTGTTCACTATTGGTAGATTGGAGATATTTTATTGAAGAACGCAGCATGTATACATCGTCACGTTTTCTGCATTACTTATGCGTATCAGCTCATGCTTGTAGCCTCAGAATGTTCATTCGTGGATACAGTATCCAACAGCACATTTCATCATTGGCGATGTGGCATACACACATAATGAAGTACCATACAGTCCGCTGCATGTAGGCGCACTTTGACATGAAGGTCTCGCACATACGGCATCAACATATAGCATCCTGGTGGACAGAGCCAGGTTCATAATATGGGAATAGTAAAAACTTGGAACGTGTTACTCAGCAACGAGTTTCCTTTTTGAGCAATGAAGTAGCAACTGATAGTTGCTTTTGCCATGCTTGTCAGTTGGCAGCTAAAGCCTCAGAGTGTGTGTTTATGGAAAAAAAATGTCCAACAGGGCACCATTCATCATTGGCCACATAATGCTGAACCAGGTACAACACTGGCAAGGGCAGGTGCTTCATAATCAGGGAGAGAGTAGGAAATTTTCAAATGACAGGTAAAGACAGTAACACTTAGGAAGTTTGACCTTTGGGCGTCTGGCCATCATATTTGCAGTAGTACTGGATACCTGAATCTGAAAATACAATTTTCATATGTTGAAATGACACCCAAGTAAAGGCAAGATGGCAAGAGGACGTAACGCAGAGCGACATGTTGGGATGTTGCTCGTGCTCAACAATGCGGGGAACTGGCGACAGTTGGGAGACAGCTCTGCACAATGATACTTACCGACCTTGTCAAAATATCAAAATGGATTCATACTCAGGATGTCGACATCTGAACAGGCTGGTGGAGCTTCAAAAGTGCTAGGAATACCATTCATGTTTCTTTCCACAATTTTCATACACTCAAGCAAAGGTAGAATACCGTGATGGCCTCACACATATAGCATCAACGTGTGGACGTGTTTCAACCATGCCTGGGAAGAACGACGGTTTGGGGACAGCTTTGCTATATCTTCATAAACTCAAGCCAAGGCAGAATACCATGATGGCCTCACACATGTAGCATCAACGTGTGGACGTGTTTCAACCATGCCTGGGAAGAACGACGGTTTGGGGACAGCTTTGCTATATCTTCATACACTCAAGCCAAGGCAGAATACCATGATGGCCTCACACATATAGCATCAACGTGTGGACGTGTTTCAACCATGCCTGGGAAGAACGACGGTTTGGGGACAGCTTTGCTATATCTTCATACACTCAAGCCAAGGTAGAATACCATGATGGCCTCACACATATAGCATCAACGTGTGGACGTGTTTCAACAATGCCGGGGAAGACGGTTCTACGGTTGGGAGATTGTGCACCATTCTCATACTTAGATCCTCACGTGCTGATGGCTGGATTCAGATTTCACACTCTTACGCCATGTTTAAAATATGACAAGCATCGCACGACTAGTCTGTGGATTTATACATAGAAATATATTAATATAAATATTTAGGAAAATTGAAAAATATGCACAGATATGCACAGTAAAAATGGAAAAAGGTAACTTAAATATGAAACACAAACGTGAAGATATGCAGCCTGAGCCAAAGTCGAAGACATGTATATGGAAAAACATTCAGTAAATTATGAAGCAAAATGGATGAATATGCATTAAAACACTTGGCAAAGGTGGAGCCGCACAAACTAAATGACACGTAAATCCACAGTCTAGCCATAATTACAGAACAGCGGCAGGTGAGTTATCTTTACCAGTCTTCCGTCTCTTTCTGGATGAATCGCCCTGATTGGAAGTTGTTTTGGCGGCATCACAGAGCGAGGCAACCTGATGGTCACTCTTCTTGTTATCTCTGAGCTGCAGCCCACGGGACTGACGAGGGTCAACCAACTCCGGTAGAAGGCTATGCGAGTAGAACAGTTGAAGGTGGCCAATCATTTTGCTCCAGAAGCCATCATTTCTCTCGATCTTCTGGACAAAAATTTCCTCGCCAGAATATACCACAAAAAGACAAAACTGACGTCGAGTGATGTGGAGCTGTCCCTGCACCTGATAGTGGTAGTCATGGTTTTCCTTCAACGAAATATTACCAGAGTTATCAATAGTGCAAAAGGTGATTTTTTTTGCCCGCACTCCCTCCACAGGGGTAAGGGGCCGAGCCGAATAAGGGCACTTCACTTCCACGACAGTGTCATCACCGACAAGCCCATCAGGTGTTGCAGCAAGGTATGCAAACTCCTGATCAACAACAAGGCCGCATGGTGAAACAGTCACCCCTAACTCATCCTGCAGCTTAGCAATTGCAATGGGCTCAGTGTCGCGACCATATCGGAGAGCCTCAGTGTCAAAATGACCATAGAGCAAGGAACGAACAGTACTTGCACTGCTCGTTGCATCTCGCATCTTGCATACCTTGCCAAAATTAGAAGCGGTGAGTCGCTTTCGCCTCTCCTGCATCCACAAAGTTCTCCCTTCTTGACCTCGAGTATCAGCCTCGAGCTGCTCTGCATCTGGTTGGGAGAGCACAAGGGAATCCTTGTACGCCGCAGCAGCTTCAACATAGTCATCGTGGTTCATGTCTGGAGCATCCACTATGGAACCATAGTGGTTGTCGCTGGAAGCACGCTTGCAAGGCGCACCTTCAAGTGAACGCTTACAGCGAGCAGCCCCAGAACTCCGATGCCTTATGCAAGCAGCACGAACAGCTGCTTTACGCTTCAGCATAATTTTTGCATACTTCCCAGGGCTGGTGTTGTACACTGCCTTATGTAGAGCACGATGGTACTGCTTAGAGTTGAAAGACACGACAGCTCCTGAAGCCCGCATTCCGAATGATCCCCTCTGGGAAAAGTTTATTCTTTTACCGCCAGAAAACTTTGCAACGAGAGAATTGAAATGTTCTGCAGCATTATTGTTAACGTCAAGGATCAAGCTGCTACCATTGTTTGCCAAACGACTCATCGCTACAAGGATTTCATTGAAAAGTCCGCATTTCCTGAGCTCTGGGACGTGATTGACTTCCCCTTCTTTTGGACCACTGCAAAAGTAACCCGCACATTTTGCGTGGTCGCCGAACACATGGAGTGGCCCATTACGGATATCAGCCACCAGGTTCCGAATCTGATCTTGTTTGCTGAACTCGGCCTGCTCTTTGCGATAGTGAATAGCCCTAGCAACTCCAACTCTTAGTCGAACAGCATTATCCAGAAGTAGCTTCTTCAACGATGGGGGAATGGGGGTTGTTCTCTTTGCCAAAGCAACATCTCGAAGACGACTTACATAGTTTCGAAGAAGGTGGTTGCGACATTCTACCTTCTGAACTACCTGATGCTGGTACGGTGCAGCTTCAAGAATTGACTTGTATGTGCTCGAATCACCGTCAGCGATCAACTGCAAGTACTTTACCCCGTGCAACTCAATGCTGCGCCTGAAGCCTTCAACGACGATATCCTTCTCCATACTGGTAGAGCTGCTGTCCCAGTTCTTGAAGCACAGATGCTTTTTTGGGCTCGACCCTGCCTTGGAACTTGCGCACAGTGTACAAAATTTGTTCCGGACGCCTAGGAACAGTACTTTCTTTGTGCGGTACCCAACAATTACAGCCTGCAAAAACGAAAAAATGTCAGGATTGTATTCCACAAAACTCTACCCCCAATGACAATGTTTCGAGGAATTATGCATTTGTACGCGTATCATACGAATTAATGCCACAGGATGTATACCACTCTAGAAAGTGTGTTTACCAAAAGACAGCAGTGCCACTAATAGCACCAGAGGGGTCAACTTTTTCCTCCAAATAAATGCTCATAGTGTTCTTTCCACAAATGGTGGGCACAGACTTCCTGTATATCCCGTCTGCCAAGCGGTGTGCAAGATAAATCCTCCTTTTTCGGGCACCTTTATTAAGTGTAGATAAAAATTTTTACTTACCAAGCCAGAAAGAGCGTCGTACTTGTTCTTGTATGAACGTTTGCACCAAGCACCATCGGCAACGACCGTAATTATAGGAAAACCGTCAGCATCGACGTCCCCAGCCTCCCTAGCTAACCGAGCTTCCTCAATGCCTGCTTTTCTTATTTCTTCCCAAGCTGTTTCGTCGATTCCTTTAGCAACAATATCCTGATACTTACTGTACGTGCTACCAGCCATGCCGGGTATGTCCAGAGCACCTAGGAGCTCGCGAAGGCCTGAGAAACCAGAACCTATAGACACGATACCGTTCACTGCTGAGGAATTGACGTCCATGCGTTGTTGAACAAGTTGATCAACTGGTGCCTCTGTTGTGACTACATCTTTCCTCAGACACATCCTGCACTTCAAACTGAAAGAGCTACACAGACCTCGCCGATGTTCTGATACAATTTCCATGTCAGCCAGGCCGCAACCAAACGGACTATGTACCGACAAACTTTGCAAAGACGAGAAGAAGTGATCAATCTCCACTATACGCCGACCATTCACACTGCTTGTGCGCTGACTCTGTGTCTGGTGAACATTGCCAGTATCGAAAGATGAAGATCGACTGGGTGTAACAGCGGCAGTGATTGGAACGGGACTTGCTCTGGAACCGGCAAGCTCGTCACAACCTGAACTGCAGGGGACTACATTATCTACCTCAGCTGAATCAGCAAATGACGAATTTGAAGGACGAATTTCGCTTGTGCTCGAAGCGAAACAAGCATTCCGACCGGCATCAGTTACAGTTTGAGGAACAACACTACCACCAAAGGTTGAGCCTACAAGGGTATCTGCGCGATGTGGAGTCGTCGAAGTGCAACGATCACTGGGAACAGCACGGCTGGAGCATCCTGCATTACCAAAATCTCTCAAATCCGCAGGCTCCGTCACATGCCTGCCTCTACCACGTAAATTCGCAAAGTCCTTCTTCTTACGTTTCCGTTGTCCGTAGACGTGACTTCGAGCCATAATGGGTAAATACTATGAACACGCAGAAAACACACAAGGACAGAGAGCAAATGAACAGGACAAGAAAGTGAAAAAAACGCGTAACTTAGCCACGAATTGGTCACTTCAGGACGAACCGCCGAAACCACGGACGCCGATCAGCTGCTGCGCAATACGCGGATGGTTACGAGCGGACTACGTTCGGGCGCTGCGAGCGGACGGCGCCACCTTCCGGAATCAGTGGTAAACGCCTTGGATGCATGCCTGTACTCACTTTTAATTCTTTTTCGGAAAAACAGAATGCTAAAAACACACAAAAAACGCGTCATTTGAATCCTGAAACATGTCCCCGGTTAACCTCAGAAGCGGATTGTTTTTATTTGCTTTCATTTATTTATTTGGATTTTTTGAAGCTGTAGCGACAAAATTCATTTCTTTTTCTTTTTAAAAAAAAATTACAACGCTAGAGCGATATTTCAGTTCCCAGAGTTAAGATGTCTTGACGTCACCTTTCCGATGAAAGTTTCCGCATTCCGATCTGTCTCGTAGTTCAGCCACAAAACCTATGCAAAGTTCACATAGAAAACAGAGGGGTTCCCACCTTCAGGGGTCCGTAAAAAAAAATTACAACGCTAGAGCGATATTTCAGTTCCCAGAGTTAAGAGATCTTGACGTCACCTTTCCAATGAAGGTTTCCGCAATACGATCTGTCTCGTAGTTCAGCCACAAAACCTATGCAAAGTTCACATAGAAAACAGGGGGTGGTATGTCCTCTTAAGGCGGACGCCTGCGCTCCTTGTTTGCACGCTCCCAGAGAGGGATGGCATCACCGCCGCGAAATTGTTTTATTCGTTTTTTTTCCTCGGCGCCGGCGGCGGAGCATCTCGCTTGTGCGCGCGTCGCTGATCGCAGTGGCTTTCGAGGAAATTCTCTGCAGTGTCTCGTGCGGCGGTCTTTTGAAACCTTCGCTCGGAGGCAACGTGGCAACAGGTGTTTTCCTGGGTCGAAATCGGTCATATATACAGGGTGTCCCAGAAAACGTGTCATTGAATTATAATAAAAAAAACTACACCACCTAGAGTCATGCAGTCAATGGTATTTGTTCTTACTGGGTTTTTGCGACCTCCTCATGCGAATGTCGTGTAACGCAAGTTTAATTATGTAATTTTTTGCGAGCTTAAGTCGGAAATTTGCCTAGTAAATGTCACTTTTTTACCCCACCAATGTGAAGAGCGTGTCTAATTTAGTCAAATTAATGATAATTGACAGGGATATTCAGGAGCTATCCCATCGGAAAAAATAGCCGAACATCATGCTCTACGGATGTCGCACAGAATAGCGCACGATGAATTTTTCAGCGCAATCTTTGTCAGTCCGACGAAAGGAGGTTGGAAACCCAGCCCTCCCCGACATCGCAGAAAGAGATAAAACAGGCACGGCTTATCACGTCCGACTTTCGCTGGGATAATGCTTTCCCTCCCCCAATCTTAGGAACTGTTACTTTTTCTACTATCACTCTGTGGGCTGGCTTCGGAACCTCCTTTCGTCGCACTGAGAGCGATTGCGCTCAAAAAGTCATCGCGCGCTATGGTCCGGTGCTCCGAAAAGCATGATATTCGGCTATTTTTTCCGATGGGATAGCTCGTGAATATCACTGTGAATTATCATGAATTTGAGTGAATTCGGCACGCTCTTCATATTGGTGGGATAAAAAAGTGACCTTTACTTGGCAAATTTCCGAGTTCAGTTCGCAAATATTTACATAATTAAACTTGGAGTACATGACATTCACATTAGGAGGTGGCAAAACACCAATAAGGTCAAATGCTGTTGACCGCATGATTCTAGGTGGCGTAGCTTTTTTATTATAATTCAACGACACGTTCTGGGACACCCTGTATGTATACGGGTTGTTCACACAACTGCTTTTCTCAATTCCATATGTTTCAATGGGATCCGTGGTTGCGTCTGTGAGACGCACGGACGAGAAACTCTCCTGACGCCGCTATTGCACCGAAACTTTTCTCGTTTCACTGGCGCCTTTTCGTTTTCCGCAATATGCAATCCAAATTGGCGGACTTCGTTTGCGTCGGCCATCACGTTGTGCGTGCGTCCAGTGTGTTACATCAACGCTGGGCTCGTAACTCAAGTTTCTAGTCTGGGCATCACATTCCATCATGATCATTACAGATCTCATAACTCCCTGTGAGCCATGGGGTTCTGCTTCCAACACAACCCGCAGAAACCACCTGGTAGAAACGTTCCGCTGTGCCTGATCCCTCGCAACGAGCACTACCTCGCATACCGTATCAATAAGCGATGAAATCATATCGTTTATGTTGAAGTTAGAAAAAAAATATATTAAAGGGCTACGCAAAGAAGCTTCTCATCGTACACCCCTGGTGAAGAAAACATGATACGCATGAAAAAAATATTCAGTATACATATGCGCAAATACGTAAAAGGTGATAATAGTCGTTTGTACGTACTAAGCGTGTACAACTATTTGAGTTTGTATACAGACACGAATTGAAACGAGCTTCAAGAAGAAAGTTCCGTTCAGATGCACTTAAATTTTGCAAGTAGAACCATTCATTTCATTTCCAATAACGGGTTTTTTTTGGGGGGAGGGGGAGCAAATGTCTGGGACCCGCTCTGAAAGGTCTAAATCTCTCCGTAGGGGTCAAGACGAACCTGTAGTCAGCCCATTTTGTCCCTTTCATGCTACATGCCGCCATGTGCTACTCGCGCGCCCAATGCATACTTTATCAACCTCTTCGTTGTGACGCAGATGGGTAGAAATCCAGCGAACCGGTAGAGATGTAAGAAGGGAGTTGCCTCAGGACAGAAGCCGCCGATATTTCGAACAGAGACTGTTCTTCTTCTGGGCACCGTCCTCATCATTGGAATGGTATTTAAAGGGTTAGGTGTGACGTGTTTAAAGGTTCATGCGAATTGTAGGTAGGGTTGCCACCAGGCCGGTATTATACCTGCACGGCCGGTTATTTGCTCGCTCTGCCGGTTGCCGGTAGGGAGGTGATACCGGCAGCCTTTTGCCGGTATTTGTGACTCAAGACCTTTCATATGGGCTT